>NC_090308.1:32152500-33402500 GCF_039906515.1 Pseudorca crassidens | reverse complement strand
GACATTTTTGACATATTCATATCTAAGCTTATAATCTACATCCCCATCCTCACCCTCAAACGTGGTCCTCTTCCAGGGCTCCCTCTCTCAGTAAATAATACCTCCTATCATCCAGATTTACCCAGAAAAAACCAGGATACAATCTTGACTCCACCTTCTCTCTCATCCCCCATTCAAACCATCACCAAATCTCGAGATTTTACTTTCTCTCAAGTCCATCCCCTTCTTTCCATATCCTCCAAGACAACCAAGTTACCAACTTCTCTCACTCCTATAGTTACCGAGGTTTCAACTCCTTTTTCAGGGCCACTCCTACCTGTTTCCATTCTGCTTTCTACATTGTAGCCAAAAGGATCTTCTGAAACAGAAATGCATTTTTATCACCACCATTACCACTCCTTTTTCCAACCCTTGAATGACTTCCTATTGTCCACCCTTAATCTGAGCATCCCTTCCTCTTCATCTTCATCTCACTCAACACGTTCTCCCACTCTGTACTCTGTGGATTCCAGCACCTTCAGTCACACAATCTTTGTAAATGCTGTTCCCTCAAACTAGAACACTTTGCCCTCCAATTCATCTCTCTTTATTTATATTTGTCCCTCAAATCACAACTCCCCTTTTGCGGGAAGCTTTTCCAGATACTCATAGCAGCATGTATCTTAATAGTATATATCTTAATTAATATGTATCTTCCTCATTAGACTATAAACTCCATGAGGTCAAGGACTAAATTTGCTTATATTCAGTATCCTCCATCTACCATCTGGCATAGTACCAGGTAATTAGTAGACACTCAAGTCCTTGTCAAATAAATAAAGACTGTTCTAATTTGAGAAATCTAACTTGATAATCTTTTTTATTGGTGATTGAGTCATCAGGACAAATTAATTTGGGATTCACACTTTCTACAAATATTAACAAGTTGATATTCCTATGTTTACTAAATATATATATATGCAAAACACACAGAACATTGGACAAATTTCAGTCTGGCAGCATTACACAAATCTTGAATTCCAGGGTTTTAGTTAACTATACTCTTTGGCAGGAGTTTATTAGGACCCTCATTTAACTGTCAACACCACTGCTGGACATTTCTTATTATATAAAGTGTATTTTCAAGTAATGTAATTTGTCTCTATTTAGACTGACTCCTTATTTTTTTCAGTGCTCGACTTCATATCACTGTTCAATCTATTACCTCTAACAGAATTTTATAACTAAAAAATTCTTCTGGAATCGGTTTAAAGAAAAGGATTTCCTAACAAACCCACCAGTAATTCCACAACTTCCAGGGACAGCATCCAAACCTCCTCATTGGCCATTCATTTATAGACATGTCCACCTACCCCGCCCAGGCACAAAGAAACATATTGCTACTAGTTCTATTTTCTCCTACCTCCCACCTAACTAGTGTTTGTCACTTTCCTTTAATCAGATATTTCTCCAACCCTTTCTTTAAAGTTGCAATTCATCTATCTCAATCAGAAATAATTTTCTAAAATCTGTGTACCAAACAGAAATACTGCCTCAGGCTGGGGTAATTCAATATACACATTAAACACCTTTTCCCAAAAAAAGTCTTAATGTATCTGATTTCATCACCACAATGTAAGTTCCTTTCTCACAGAAGCTCCCTTTGATAAATACATCTCACAACTTTGAAACAAGGTGGTCTGTTGATAGCAATGATAAATGTACTTTTCACAGTTGTAGCAAAATAAGATCACAATATCCATGGCAAGATTAACAAAACTAGACCAGTATCTAACCTTGAAAAAATAGAAATGACCGCTATAAATGAGTGCTTTCCTCCATTTATTTTATCTACCTAGAAAGCATATATTAAGCCATCTATCAAGAAACAAAAGGTTATCTTGTGTGCTTAGCTGTAGATATACGCCAAGGGAAGTTGTTGTTACAAATTATCAGGGTAAGAAACTGCAGGAAGAGAGCTGAGTTGCTCAACTCCCAGTAACTTGAAAATACCTCCAAAATAATTTATATCCTGACCTGGAAAGCCGCTTCGAATCCAGTAAAACAAAATGCTGGCCATTTCTTATATTGTTGTTATTTATTAACACCCTAGAGTACCTTTAAGGAAATGCCCTAACATAAAAGTTGAGGATATGGGAGAAACAGGAACATTAAACAATCAAATAAGTCTGTATCTGTGCCTCCAAACAAATAAGCATTTAGGTGATTCTAGTCACATTTTTATTTTAACATGAGTACTTAGATTAACACTTGTGATGGAATAATGACCCCCAAAAATGTCTATATCCTAATCTCTGGAAACCATGAATATGTTAGATTATGTGACAAAGAGGAGTTAAGGTTGCAGATGGAATTAAGGTTGCTAATCAGATGGCTTTGAGACAAGGAGATTATCCTGAATTACCTGGTAAACCCAATGTAATCATTATTGTCCTTACATGTGGAAGAGGAGGCAGAAGAGGAGAACCAGAGACAGCACTGTGGCAAGTGTGTGGCCTGCCTGACCATGCTGACTTTAAAAACAGAAAAGGGGACAGGAGCCAAGGAAGGTAGGTAACCTCTAGAAGCTGCAAAAGGCAAAGAAATGGATCCCTGCCTAAAGCTTCCAGAAGAAATCCAGACCTGCCTTGATTTTAGCCCAGTGAGACCCCATCTGCCCTGACCTCCAAAAATATAAATGAATACATTTTTGTCATTTTAAGCCACTAGCTTTGTTGCAGCAACCATAGAAAACTAATATAATAAAAACTTTAAAACTAACAAAATATTTGATACATTCTGTTATTCCTAAGCATAATGGTAAACTAACCACCCCACGTAGTTAAAAAACAAAAACTCATGGTCTACTTCAGGCCTCACTAAAACAATTAGCTAAGTTACTTCTCCTTGGGCCTCAATGTCCTTATTTTTCATATAATGGAGTTTGTTGGAATGTTCTTAAGATTCCTTTGATCTCTAAAGTTCTTTGTTTCCCTGTTTCATGAATACTAATTATGAATTGTTTGAGTCTTGTTTTCTTTTCTATGAAATCATTTTGTTAACCTCTAATGAGCTTTCTAACAAAAAGAATCATGTTAAAATAAATCTAAGTTCACAGAATTATTCATTGTAACCTACTATTTTTTACTTTAGACCTCTAACAATTTCTTTGTTTTACTATGTCACTTCTCTCATCTTTCAAAAAGACCAAGTTCAAGCAAAAGAATGCTTCAGTTAGGAGTTTCAGTCACCTTTGTTCATTGTTGTTATCTTAGAAGAGGCAAGGCAGAAAAAAAAAATCAATGAAGAATCAGTGAAGAATTTTGCTTTTAAATAATTCTTAACATACAGACCTTTACAGGTTCAATAACGCATTATCTAGAGAAGAAACAATATCTCCTTTTTTAATGTCTAAAATGTCTTTCCTGTAAACTATTACAAGTCCTGGTTGTATTGCTTAATATCCACAGTTTAAAAAAAAAAAAAAACAAACTACTCATTTTCACTATATTTAACCGTGCAGTGAATTTCTTTCTCTTAAAAAGGAGAGTGTGCCACCAAGGTGAAAAGCAACCAGATTAGAAGAGTTAAAGCCACATTACATTAAGGGCTAACTTAAGTCTCCTTTAAGTTGGAGAGTCAAAATATCATATCGTTAGAATCCGTGATAGTGCCTTCAACAAACACTACTGAAGGACAACATTTAAAAACAAATTTTATGCAACAATGTTCTCTTGGCTTTGAATGAATTTAGTATGCCATGCCTGAGAGTAACTAACAATTGAGGCCAGAGATGAAAACAGAGAGTACGTATATATGCAACATTTTCCCAACCACTATCACAAATATGCCTAATTATAAAGGTATTTGCAGAATATCCAGTTTTCTGATAATTATGTGATTTTATGTGTATTTGGAAGCAAAAATTGGGGCAGGAAATGCATAGGAAAAAGAAAAATGAATGGGGCATAGGATTCTAGATATTACGAAATATAAGCAGAAAAGGATGGGACAATCCTGTTCCAGAAGAAAAACAATGATGATTAAAAATAAAAAGTGGAACCACGACCGAGAACAGGACAGTGGTTTCCAGGGACTGATGGGGGTGGTGGGGAGGGAGGAAATGGGGAGGTGTTGGTCAAAGCATACACACTTTCAGTTATGAGTAAGTCCTATGGATTTAATGTACAGCAGGGTGATAATGTATAGTTAATAATACTGCATTGTTCACTTGAAATTTGCTAAGAGACTAGATCTTAAGTGTTATCAGCACATACAACAAACATGGTAACTTATGTGAGATGGTGAATGTATTAACTTGATTGTGGTAATCATTTCACAGTGTGTATGTATATTAAATTATCACATCATACATCTTTTTAAAATAAAATAAACACTTTTACATGCAACAAAAAAGGAAAGACAGCTGTCAAGAAGAGTTTGGTGCAAATGGGGCGATAGAGATGGGATAGAGACTATATTAGTGGGGAAAAGAGAGGTCTTAAAGGGAAACAATTACCAATAAGTGAAAAATGGAAATCAGAAATGCACTTGATACAAAACAATCTCCAACACACACACACACACACACACACACACACACCCCAAAAGCAGGCCAATCAATACAGAGAAAGTAGCCTGACTGTGAAATGGATCAGGCTAATGGACTCACAGTTGAACCACATTCCTTCCTATTTTTAATCACAAGCTAGAGGTCCAGCAGGTATATGTGAGTGTGTGTGAGGTTAACACTGGATATTTTCATATTGCAGTTTAGGGGCTGGGTTTCAAATGCTTTGAACATAGTTGTGCTGATTATGGTTTCTCTACAATGATTTTACCAGAGTTAAGGTATAAGAATATATCAGAAGCAAATCCATGCGTTACCTTATGAGAAGGAGGTGAAAAGTAGAGGAAGAGAGGAAGAAGACTAAAAACAGGCCAACAACAGACACAAAAAGGGTGAGGCGGAGGGTGGGGGTGGGGAGAGAGAGCAGGAAAGAGAGACTGAGACTGGGAGGAGGATAAGGAAGGCAGAGCAAAAGCAGAAGCAACGCCTCCACATCTTGCTTTCTCCCCAAGGCTTTGTCCCTCAAGACAGCATAAAAGCCATGTGAAATCAGGAGGTTCTGCTGAGCCTTTGTTCTTAATTCTGTTCTGTTTTTTTTCCCCTCATGAATTCTGCCTATTTTATTTGAATAGTCCCCCAGAAGCCTGGTTTTGTAGCTTCTGTTTATTCACATGGTTCTGTATGTCACAGATGGTGCAACACAGCCAAACACAGGGAGTGGCTGTATGTGTGTGTGTGCCCGTGTGTGTGTGTGCCCGTGTGTGTTGACTGTTACTTTTGTTTTTTGCTTCCCTACCTGCTTTCAGTATCGGGAACTCTGTTGATTTGCTTTTACCTTTTTATTTTGAAATAATTTCAAACTTACAGAAAAGTTGCAAGAATGATACAAAGAACTCCTGTATATCCTTTACTAACCAAATTCACCAATTTTCAACATTTTGTCACATTTGTTTTCTTTCTCTTTCCATATATTTAATATTTATTCTATATAACTGTATACAATTTAGTTATGTTTCCTAAACAATTAGACAGTAGGCTGCATACATGTCCTTTACCCCCCAGTATTTCCATGGTGTATATTTCCAAACCACAAGAATATTCTCTTAGGTAACCACAATACTGTTATCACATTCGGAAACTTTAACATTATATAGCGGGAAGACTATATAATACAATATAGGGTCCAGCAAACCCTTGAGCCTAACCTGACCTACAAGTGATTTTGTAAATAAAATTTTACTGGAACCCAGCCATGCCCATTCTTTTCTGTTTTGTCCATGGCAACAATGTGAACAACAGCAGAGTTGGGTAGTTGCTTCGAGAGAGACAATATGGCCTGCAAAGCCTAAAAATTTTACTATTTGGTCTTTTACAGAAAAAAGTGTTGCTTATCCCTGATATAATTCATGCTTCATGTTCTATTGTCAGTTGTCTCAATAATGTCTTTTTACCTATATTTCCCAGTCTAGGATTCAATCCAGGAACATACATTGCATTTAATGTTCACATCTCTCTTCCTCCTTTAATCCAAAACAATCCCTCAGCTCTTCTTTGTCTTTAATGACATTGTCATTTTGAAGAAGTCAAGCCAGGTATTTCTTAGAATATTCCGCTATTTGGGTTTATCTGATGTTTCCTCATGATTAGATTCAGCTAATGCACTTGTTGTCAGAACACTACAAAAATAATTTTGTGTTTTTCTTATGGTATCATACCCAGGTGCATATGGTATCTGTGTGCCCCTCCTTAATGATGTTAATTTTGATGTTCTGTTTCTCCACTATATAAGTACTCTTATCTGTAGTGATGCTTCAAGACCACATAAACATTCTAGCCTCCATCAAACTTGTTCTGTCCCCAATTTAACATCCACTAATGATTCTTTCTCAAGTCAATTTTTACTGATAGATGAAAAATGGTAATCTCTTAATTTGTTTGTAATATCACAGAATCCAAGATGGTATCAGTTTATGATCAGAAATCAGATGTTCAGAAATACTAAATGACTCATCTGTTGCTAGTTATTTTTCAAGGAGCTCTTAGAGAACTTTAGAACTTCTAAAACTCTTAGTTTTTCATGGTCCTAAAGTCTCTCAGGCTCCAGAATACCAATTCAGGCAAATGTTCTCAACATTCAAATAATCAGAATCCCTTGCTCATCAGCACACAAAACCTATCTTGTAAAGTTCCCACTTATATTATACAAAACCTACCCTGTGAATTACCAGCTATGTTTAAAAGCGATATTTTTTAACTTCCACTGTTTTCACTCAAAAATGAACATTGATTTCTGAAGTACAAAGTAGAAAAGAGACATCCAAGACAAAATAACACAAAAAAAACCCTCTAACATTTTGTGTAATCTCAATTTTGAGTCTGTGCATAAATCATTCCTTTCCACTTAACCTACCAGGACCACAGGGTTCAATTACCATTGTCTTGGGCTTGAGGAATTAGGGTACAAAATTTAGGGACTATATTAGTTTATTAAGGCTGCCCTAACAAAATACCACAGACTTGTGGCTGAAAAGAACAGAAACTTATTTTCTCACAATTCTAGAGGTAGAAGTCCAAGATTAAGGATCTGGCAGATTGTGTTCTTAAAAGGCCTCTCTCGGCCTTCCCTTGTGGCACAGTGGTTGAGAGTCTGCCTGCCAATGCAGGGGACACGGGTTCAGGCCCTGGTCCGGGAAGATCCCACGTGCCGCGGGGCGGCTGGGCCCGTGAGCCATGGCTGCTGAGCTTGCGCGTCCGGAGCCTGTGCTCCGCAACGGGAGAGGCCACAACAGTGAGAGGCCCGCGGACCGCAAAAAAAAAAAAAAAGGCCTCTCTCCTTGGCTTACACATGGCCACCTTCTCACTGTGTCCTCACATGGTCTTCCCGCTATATTTGTCTATGCCCTAATTTCTTCTTCTTCTTCTTTTTTTTTCTTCCTAACCTCTTCTTATAAGGACACCAGTTGCACTGTATTAAGGCCCACTCATAATCTCATTTTACCTTAGTACCTCTTTAAAGGCTCTATCTCCAAATACAGTCACATTCTGAGGTACTGAGAGTTGGGACTTCAACACATGAATTTTGGAGGGGCACAATTCAACCATAACAGCAACCAATAATGAAGTTCTATTTAAGATATCTGCCACTGATATTCTAGGTGGCACTAAACCATACCTATTTATTGTACACTTGGGTCTTCTAATTCAAAGTGGGACCATGATGGCAAAAAAAAAAACCCTGAAAGTCATGTTGTGGGAGGAACCTGAATATGTATTTAAAAGAGAGATGACACAGGGGGACATGATGGCTGTCATCTAATAGATGAAGGGTTGTCATATGGAAGATACATTAGACATTGACTTGTTTGGAGTCATTCTCAAACGTTTGAACTACGACCGGGAAACAATACATTTTTCAATGGAAAAAATAATCTCTCTATCTTACCTGACACTAGAAGGAAAATCAGTGACCTCAGAAGACAGAGTAAATGTTTAGAATAAACTGTGAATTGAAAGAATGGTAAGGAGTTGGTAAAATGAGGCTGTATATTTGTATTGTATATTCCTTTTCTCAAATCAAACTTTAAGATAAAAAGCTTTCAATGGCTCTGTCTATGAAAATTTAAGTTTTCTGAACTTCTGCAACAACTGAAAACTCATGATTGCCTGAGGCTGGAGCAAGAAGTGAAGAATCTTCATACCAATGCTCAGTGTCATTATATTTTTCTCTGAAGCAAAATGTATACTGCAAACGGTCAACTACACAAGGACAGAAAAGGACACCTCCAAAAGAAAAAAAAAAAAAAGATCATATATTATATGAGTGTTGCAAACACACTTAAAAATGCCTAATAACTCAACTAAAGCTGAAGCCATACAATGTACCTAATATTTTAAGAACCATTAGTAGTTATCATATACCAGCTCTCAGACCAAGAACTATTGCCTTTCCACACTAATTTTATACCATAAAATTTAAAACAATCACCTTTATAGGAAGTGGCAAGGCAGGCCACACACACAAGTGTATGAAGATATAAAATGAGTACATCCTCTCTCCATCCACTTTGGATTTCAAACCCTGCCTTTATGAGAAGCTAAGAAGTTAGAAGCATCATAGCATAGTTTTTACAGACAGTGGGTTTAGCGTCAGGCTCCCTGGGCCGAATTCGGGCCCTGTCATTATCAGCTATGTGACCCTGGGCCAGGTACTTAAACTCTCTGTGTCTGTTTCCTCGTTTGTAAAATGGAGATAATATGGGTTAGTAAGTACCTCATTTACTTGCTGTGAGGATTATACAAGATAATATATTTAAAGAGTACCTCATACATAGAAACCATTTAAACGGAAAAGCTATATTCCTTTGGCCATAGGGAAGCAGTGAACATTTAAGAAAGGACTCACATGATCAGATTTTTGTGTCAGACAAATCACTTTAAGAGCACAGTGAAAGATGGATTGGTTAGAGGAGTTTATCTATGAAGCCAAGGCAGGAGAGCAGATAAGGAGACTACTGCAATAGTCCAGGAAGGATATTTTGAGGGTCTTCGAAAAAGCAGCTGCAATAAGCAGGAGGTGCAGGTATGGGAAAATTTAAAGAGACAGTAGAGGTTTTGGTGTAAGGAAGGAAAGAGAAAGAATCAGTTTGGTAACTGTAACTCTGAAGGACTGGTATGAAGCATGCTTGAGAGCAAATGCTACAGCTGCTTATAAATATGTTGAGATTAAGATAAACACTCCTGAGCATCCCAGTGGGTTATTGCCTTAAGTAGATCTGAAGCATAGAGGTAGGGACTGAGCTGGGATACCATTTTGGGCGAGAGTCAATCATACTTCACTGATGAGAAAAGCATTTTAAATTTCTTTTAGAGAAGAAACAGATGGCACTTCCTAATAAAGAGGGGGTTTACAGCCACATCCTAGTACCATGTTCAGTGTTAAGTATTTCTGTACAGTATTTCATACTTACATCAAAGTCGTTCTATCAACATTGCATCAATTCTTCAAAATTAGCACTGGTTTTGACAGACCGATCAAAAGATTAGAAAAGATGTTTTCCCAACTTAGGTTTTCTGTTATGTTTCATTCATTATTTCGATGTCATTCCCCAAAGAGATTTAATTCTGCTGTCCATGAACTACACCTCCCAATGGCAATCCTTATGTTCACCAGCATCATTTCCTCTCACACCAAAAAGCAATCTTGTTTGTACTGGGGTCATGTAAACTGAACCTCAAAAACATCTCACATAGTATCCTGGCTGTGAATATGTCCAACATGTCCTGTGCACTGGGGAGCATCCTTTTTGTCTGAGGTCAACTCATCCAAAACTATGTAAGCAGTATTGTCAGGTAGGTGTTAATCTTTGGATTAAATATGTATAAATAGTACACTAGAGAATCATAAAGTTATTTTAATAAAGCAGGTTTGGTTTAATAAGTGTATAAAATATGTATTTAGTTTTATTTCAACACTCTCTTTACTATGATTTGGTAGACTTTTTAAATAATTTAGTTTCACTCATGGCTAAAAAATCATAATTTCATTTTGATTTGATGCAGCAAACTACTGCATATTTTTCAGGTTTATGGTTTATTACTTAAGTCCTGGAAACCTGCAAATAATTAATGAGGAACTTAGACCATGTGGTTTAAGGTCTAGATGATGATAAATGTCAACAAACATGGGTTCTTTCTAAACTGCTTTTTAAAAAAATCAATCTTGAAATTGAAAAAAAAAATCAAATTTTACTAGGTTGTTAGTTACCACCAATATGTAAAATAAGAACGCTTCCATGTGTTTGGTTTTCCAAACACTTAATAAAGAGGCAATAAAAAGTTAAAACGTGATTTTAAAAAGAAACAGAACAGTCAAGAATGCCACATAGAATAACAATGTTTACCCATTTTGGTGTGAAATTACCCTGCATTAAATGTTAGAAAAAGTAACACCCTTATTGACAAATAAAGCAAGCCAATTTTATTTCAGGAAGCTAACAAATTCTATTAAAAAAAATACACACAGTTACACTTAGGAATCTCTTGCAGATATATTATAGCTGAGAGAGAGAGAAAAAAAAGAAAAAGTTAATACCATTATTTTCATGGTTATAGTCAACATTTACCACGAAGCTGCAATCTCTGTTTTGTAACCTATAAAGTCTTAAAGCTAAACTTTAAGAGGAGTAACCACCATAAATCAACTAATATTATTTAAAAAACACTAAAAAAAAAGAACACACTTACCTAGTGCTTTCTAAAACACTCGGAGAAGAAAAACTTTTGTGTAAAAAAGCAGCCGATATTTGTGATGTAAACTTGGCACATATAGAACATATTCAAATCTACAAGTTAAATACTGCCTTTTTTTTCCATTCAGAATACAGCGAAGTTGATGATAATAAAGTTCTTATTCAAAAACCACCCTCATTTCATAGGTCTGAGGGAAGAGGCAGAGCTCAACTCTGAGACATTAATAGCTCCACTCTCTGCCATCATTCTCCATATGCCATTGCCACTATCATTAAATTAGAGAAAGAACGGGGCACTACATATAAAGGGATGTGTTGATTCTCTTTAAATAAAAGTAAATGAAAGAAGGGGCAAGGCATTCCTCCCAACTTGGAACTAATGAATGCAGGCAATCTTTGGAGACACTGTTTTGATATCAATCCTCAATGAATCAAAGATCAAAGAGTTTAAGGACCGGCACAATTTTGCTTGTGGTTCATGGATTCCTTCCCACCTTGCCCACATCTCTCCTCCCCATGCCTTTGTTTTCTGATAGCGGTAACAGCATATACATAAGAACTTCGCTTCTTCCTTCCTCACTGGATCCAGTCCAGCGCCATTACTGTGTCTGAGCTTTGGTGGCTGCAATGGGATGCATGCACCGGTCAGAGGCAAATACTTGTAGTGGTTTATTCTCCCTCCCTGTGAACTGCCTCCTACCTGAAGTACTGCTGGGTACTTTTATTTACTTATGCTGGGACTGCTCTCACGTGCCTTTGGTCACCTATCACCTCTGGAAAGCGGAATACATGTTTTCAGGGAAACTGAACATGACCTTTATCTTGACAAAGGCAAACAAAATAATGCTGCAAAACAAGAGTGTGGATACAGGCCATTTTCCATTTTTAGGATGCTTTTGCCACTCTAGGAAAGAGATGATCTCACATACATGTGGGGTTTTGTTTGTTTGTTTTTCAGCAAAAGGAAAGATAATCGTGCCTTGGGTTTCTGTTACTTAGCAGAACATTTTCATAGTTCTGCCCCCATCAAAGAAAAGAAGTATCATAGCTAGAAAAAAATTAGTAAAACAATCATCTTAAAAGTTTTGTTAATTTGCAGATAAATTAAGAAGTACATTCAGGGACTTCCCTGGCAGTCCAGTGGTTAAGACTCCACACTTCCACTGCAGGGGGCATGGGGTTGATCCCTGGTCCGGGAACTAAGATCCCGAATGTCTCACGGTGAGGCCAAAAAGAAAAAAAGAAGTGCATTCAGTTCTAGGATAAGACATACTGTTCAGAATAAAATTCCTAGGATTCACAAGTCAGCAGCCATTTCCTACAGCACTTCCTCTTCCTGGACTAATGGGTGAGTTGAGCATTTACCATCCTCCAGGGTTAATCTTCATCACCCAAGGTAGTGGGGTACCCAATCCTTCCAAGAAGGTTACAGAGAAAGCCACATATTCTCAGTGGGTAGAAGGGTGGTTCTGAGGCTGGGGTGAAGCCTCAGCAAATACTGACTATACCAGAGTGGACCTGATATAGTTCTAGATGGAAAAAAAACACAACTGCCCATCTGAGATGCAGGAGACTTCTGGTCCTGCCACAATGTTAGTGGTGTACTCAACAGTCCAGATGTTCACTAGTGCTTTACTTCCCCAGGCTCAATAAAATGTATGGTTCCAGTGCCAAGTTAGTGAAACTAATTAGATGTCTCAGATGGGGGAAAAAAAAATCTGCATTTTACTTCTGAAATGATTATGACAATGAAAATTAGCTGCGGGGAGGGAGGAAGACAGTAATCTTTGCCATTCTTGGGCAGATGTTACCTACTATAAATCCTCCTTCAAGTTCTTATTTACAAACTAAACAGCATCATAAAGTCCTGTATTGACTCAATCCCACTGTCCAAATTCCACTGTAACAAAATCCATCTGAACTCACACATAGTGTTTACAGATGGGGGTGATCAAACAAAGCTGGCCCAGGGCCTCTTGGTAGTAAACAGATTGGGAGGTGGTATACTTTTAATCTCAATAGTTATGGAAGAGGATATGTCACACACAGGTTTCCTCTCTCTGCCTTCCTGAAAAGGATATGCTTTGTTTGAGTAAAGGGTAGTGCAGTTTAGGCAGGATTTGAAAAAAGGAATGATTAGAAAGGATTGTAATTGCTCACTAAAGACAGACTTAAAGGGGGGGAAAACATTTTTCTTGTCTCTTGGCACACTAAATTGAGTGTCTTGAATCTTACTTCATAATGTTTATTTTCCTACTTATTAGAACTTCCATATTCTGTCCTGTGGTTAAAATAGGGAATCTATTCTTATAATTTCTACTTCTTCCATAAAATTCTTTCTTACACTTTAATATTCTGGAAATAGTACAAGGAGACTACCCGAGGTCACCAACTGTCTCAAAACCAAACTCAGTGGCTTTCTCAACCTCTCGGGTCCCCTTGGCCTTCTCTCATTTCTCTAACTTATTATTGGCCTTAACTTCCACACCATTGGCTATAAATTACATGAAGGATTTTCCCTCATCTTCCCTCCAACCTTAGGCCCATGCTCTTTTCTTCTTCCCATTTCTTCCTTAATGAGCTCATTCATTTCAGTTCTGAAGACAGTCTGTGGCTGACACCCAGGAGCCATCACCAGGCCTGACCTCTCTCATTCCTCTTTCACTCTGGTACTTCCAGATGCCTGCAGGACATCTCACTCAGATGTCAACTAACATTTGACATGTGAAAACCTGAGCTCACCTTCTTCCCCCCAACAGTAAGCAAGTGTTCGCAAATTTCCCATAACTGTCAACAGTGTTCACTCAGTCCTCCCAATCCCCTAGGCTCCAAAATGTAGAGTTATTTTATACTCTTTCCCTCTTCCTAATCCTCAACCTTCAGCTCATCTGCAAACTCTGCCATTTCTTCCTCTACCATATCTCCCGGATCTCTCCTTTCCTCTTCATTTTTAAATGTCATTCCAGCCCAAGCCCTTACTCCTCACACATAAATTAACAATAAGTCTCTAGCTCATCCACCCACCTTCATTTTCTTCTTCTATAACTGAATTGTCAGAATAACCTTTACCAAATACCGAGGACACCTGACAGATCAGTCTAACGCCCTTATTTTCCTGATGAAAAACAAAGGCTCAAAGAGGTGAAGTAACTTTGCATGTTTACATATATATCAATGGTTGGGAGATGGAGCTAAGGCTACAGAGCACAGGGTTCATGACTTCCAGTCTGGTGTCCTACCCACTGTATCAGGACACTTCCCCAAATCACATCAACCACCATGGCCAAGGCCAACTGTGAGTCTTAATGCATCACGCTACAGAAGGCCTAAAATCTTACACTGGTCCATTCAAGCCCTTAAACATACTTTCATTGTTTCTCCAAACTCGTTTCTCATTACTCATCATTATACCCCTCTTCTCTAAGTCGCTCTTTTTGTTATGCTCATACCAACACAACTTTTAACCCCACTGCTGAGTGTACATAAAATACCCTGCAAAGGCAATCCTCTATTTTTGACCCATGCTTGTGTTCTGACAACAGTTTTAAGACAAATATGGGACTCAATTAGTCTTGCATTTCTAATTCCAATTTCAAAGAGCAAAAAAATTATTTAAGAGCCCTAATTACACCTTATCTTTTGGAGTAATTTTGAAAATGCATTTTCATCATCTCATACGAATTCTTTAACTTTGTTCTACCACAAAAACTGAATATACAGCCAATTACTTAAGCTCAACTGTTAACTGGTCACTTGCCTTACCTATATACCAATGGTTTTGTCAAGATTTAGAACATGAAATCCTTTATCTTTTTAAAATTTTGCAATTTTGCATACCAAATGTTTTGTATTTATACTGCTTTATAGTGTTGGATGCTTACAACCTACAACAATTGCTGAGAGACTAACCAGTCCAGACTTTCAGTCAGTGGGCTGACATAAGATGAATGAATGCAGACTCACTTTCTAAGTGATGATGTGATTCATTATTTTCCTATATCCCCATGCAACATCTGTAATATTGTACTGCAAAGACTGTGGTATCAAGCCCCACTTTATTAAAAAAAAAAAAAAAAAAACCCTTTCACACCTTTTTATCTTCCAGTTCTAAATCTATCTCCACCCTTCTTGGTCAGATTCAAACATCACTCCTCAGTTACCTCATATTTTTGATCATGTTATATCCCTTCAGTTCGTTTTAAACTGTAAAATTGTTAACTTAGTGTGGGCTGGTCTTCAGTTTCTACCAAGAATTTTTATAAACAGACATTTCTAGAGTTGCCAACAAGATGTACATACTTAAAGGAACCAGGTCTTACAGGTCTTTTACCTCTTCCAGGACTATATAGCATACTATTTTCCAGAAGACAAGCACTCTGTAAAGGCTTGCTAACTAACTCAAGAGTGCTTCTAAAATGGACCAGCTGGCTGCTGTGCATTTTCTTCTCAGAATATAATTCTGTTCTAATCGAATCACTGTCAAAAAAGTAAAATACATAAAAATAAATGAATGAATACATAAACCCTGTTGCATGGATTTCAGGCATTAATACAAATTAGCAGTTTACAGGTATTCTTATATGTTGTTGTTTGTCTGCTTGTTTTTAACCCTCACTCCTAGTGACAGAAAGCATGTTCTTGGTGTATTCAAACAAGAAAAGGGACTGAAGAGCCCTAATAAGACCTGGATAATATTGAACAATATTCCCCAGCCCTCTGCAGAAGTGAAGTACCAAGTGAAATAGCCAGAGCTATAATATCCACCCCAGCCTATAAGTGAAATCAAATACATATTCCTTGTGATCTGGCAGTATCTATATTTTCTCATCATTCATATTACACTGCACTGTGTTTGTTTTTAGCCACAATGTATGGCTTAAACTACTCTGAAATGGAAACAGACTGAAAGAAAATCTGGACTATCAATGATGTGTGATCATAGTGATGAGAAATTAGAGGAGAAGGAGGTGGAGAAAGAAAAGAAAGACTAAAAAGAGAGACCTGTTTAAAATAAAAGGTATATTTCAGAAGAGACAAATAGAAACACACAGTAGGAGAGAGGCTCAACAGAAATGCTAAAAGTGTACTGGTAATGTGGACATTTTCAGATACTGAGTGGTTACATCACAGTAATAAAGGACAGCCAAATCACAGAAAAGCAGTATCTTCTCAAAAGCCACTCATGTGGGGCTCCCCTGGTGGCGCAGTGGTTGAGAATCGCCTGCCAATGCAGGGGACACGGGTTCGAGCCCTGGTCCGGGAAGATTCCACATGTCGTGGACCAACTAAGCCCGTGTGTGACAACTACTGAGCCTGCGCTCTAGAGCCTGTGAGCCACAACTACTGAGCCCGAGTGTCACAACTACTGAAGCCCGCATGCCTAGAGCCCACGCACCTCAACAAGAGAAGCCACCACAATGAGAAGCCTGCGCACCGCAACAAAGAGTAGCCCCCACTCACCACAACTAGAGAAAGCCCGCGCAGCAACGAAGACCCAACACAGCCATAAATAAATAAATAAATTTAATTTAAAAAAAAAAAAAAGCCACTGATGTGCCCCTTCAGTTAGTCAGTCAGTGAACAGTTTCTGCTACTGGTGGGCAAACAAAAACAGAAAAAGCTGGGTACAAGAGAATACAGAGAATTCCCTACTGTTTGCAATCAACAAGACACCGATTGTTCTTGGTTGAATGGCTTATTCTGGGAATTCTTCTGACAGGAGAGATCAGATAGCATCTGTCTCTTACAAGTAAAGGCTTAAGCCAATGAACAGTTCTCATTATCCCAGACAACAATAAATGAAGTCAGAGCAAGGAGGAACCAGGTGGTATCCTGCTCATAAAACCACTTGATGCATCGACATCACGATTTTTCCTAACTGAGCCAACTTAGGGCTAACTTCCTTAGATGCAAGATTCTTGATAAAATAAAACTTTACTAATCTGAATATCTATTATTAAGTATTTAGACACGGGCTCTTAATAGCGCAGTAATACCGCCAATACTAGGCTCAGTAATTTTTCTATTTATTCATTTTTAATGCTTGGGCAATACACTACCTTATCAAGGTCTACAAGAAAGGGATATTTTTCTACCAACATATTTTATCCTATTGACCCATTTACATCTTATTTTCCACTACTCTGAGTGTTTAAAAACAAAAAAGAAGCCTTTCACAGAATATAATTCAAAATTAATAATTCTGATTTTTCACTTCCTTTTCTTTCTCATCTTCTTTTCCTCATATGAACAAGTGTAGTTTAAGTATAGTAATATTGAGCCTGACTTTCTGAATAACTATTTACTCATAAAGATGAACAAGGGAACAGAAAACAACATAATGATGGGAATCTAATGTAGTAAAGGAACCCACACATTTCCCTCATGTACAGCTCGTGGACGCTACGCTGTTCACTCAATGTCATTTTGCATGCAATCATGGCTATCACTTGATATGAAGTCTTAAGTAAAATCTCTATACTCTATCATCAGATAGTGCCTACAACTAGTTTAGAATTATACTGTAATTAAACTGAAACTCTAATTAAAAGTACTAGGCTAATGCAATATGAAATGTCCTTGATCATCACAGACCAATTATGTCTCGGTTTGCCGTTGTCTTCGGTGTGTATAGATTTTATCTTTTCATAAAAATAACAAAACACAGATTTGATAATGACATCCTGGGCAGGATGTCCTGGTAATTTCCAGAGTCAGTCATTTCTTTTTCAATTTATTTTCTCCTCTTCATGGTTTTGTTATATATCCCCAATGTCCCTGGATTCCTCAGAAACATACCCTGACTACTGACCAAAGTGTCCTTCAAATATAGGAACTGATGATACACATATTACAATGGCCATAATGGCCACATTTATCAAATCAAAAAAAAAAAAAAAAAAGCTGGTTTTTTTCATATGGTATTCATGGGCTTATCCATCACCCTTGGTCTTAAATTGTTTCCAAGACAGTATAAAACAGGTTTAATAAGCAGTAATCTTTTATCAAAGCTAGATTTTTCCCAAGAATAGTGGGTTTCAGTTCCACTAATTCTTCTTTCTACTTCCTTTTACAGAAAGAAGCCTTAACAGTAAATGCTTAGCAACATTCCTAAGAGCAAAATTAAAATCTAAATCTTCTTAAAAAGTAATGCTTTCTACTGGTTGTTTTAATCCTGTTTATAATCTTAACTACATTTTCAAGTGAATTATTAACCATCAATAAACATCTATCTCCAAGTTTTAACAAGTTAAACAATCTAATACCAGCTTCAACAAACTTGAGTAAAACTGAATCTGTGATACAAATTTCATTGTTGTTGAGCCAGTTATCAAATTATAAGACTATTTGTTCCCAGGGTCAGAAGTACACTAGGGAAGAAAACATTTCCTGAGTAATCCTTTGTAAAGTAAACTTTTAAAATGCAAATTAGTCATTTGTAAATGACTTTTGGTAATGCTCTATTTAAAAAACAAAATGTTAAGAAAATACTGAGTTATACTTCAGTAATGCAGAAAGAGGCAATGGAAAATTATCCCCCTCTATATTTTTTCTACAAATAGTGTCCTCAAAAATAAATTTACTTAGCAGAGTTTGATCAAATCAAATCACGTTTTAAAACTCAACCGTTCCTTCCTTTCAGGAAATACAGATCAGGGCTTCCCTGGTGGCACAGTGCTTAAGAATCTGCCTGCCAATGCAGGGGACAGGGCTTCGAGCCCTGGTCCGGGAAGATGCCACATGCCGCGGAGCAACTTAGCCTGTGCGCCACAGCGACTGAGCCTGCGCTCTAGAGCCCGCGAGCCACAACTAATGAAGCCCGTGTGCCTAGAGCCCGTGCTCCGCAACAAGAGAAGCCACCGCAATGAGAAGCCCACGCGCCGCAACAAAGAGTAGCCGCCACTTGCCGCAACTGGAGAAAACCCTCGCACAGCAGCAACGAAGACCCAGCGCAGCCAAAAATAAATAAATTAAAAAAAAAAAAAACAAATCAAATCCACAACCCTAACTGCTGAAATTTCAATTTGCTTCAAAACACACACTCACCCCATAAAAATTAAATTTCCATTTTAGCCAGCAGACAATCTCAACAGGATGTTCATAGGATTTAAAGCATTAGAATGAAGTCTGAACCCACAATAAAAATCATCTACATATAACAATCTCAATTATGTGAAGTTTTAATGCTACCCACAAATAAATACAAGCTATATAATTACAATTCAACTATACGATTAGGAAAATTATCAGAAGTACCTAGTAGTATTCTTTGGCTTTGTTGCAATCAACCCATGATAACATTTTAAAAAATAATGGCATTCTAAATACAGAACAATTGTTTATAATAGCACACATTACACATTTATTGTCAGGTTCTAGGCAAGAAACCAGTGCTTGTACTACTAAGTCTTCACTCAGTTATGCCACCATCAAATTTCTAACAATTCCCTTCACTGGAGGGAAAAATAAAGTGGAAAGGAGAAAACTTGCCTAACACCCGATACTAATGTGATCTTATAAAGATCTGTATCATTAAAATGCTTTACCTCACAATTCATTCGTTGAAAATGCATACAGGGACTTCCCTGGCGGTGCAGTGGTTAAGAATCCGCCTGCCAATGCAAGGGACACGGGTTTGAGCCCGGGTCCGGGAAGATCCCACATGCCGCGGAGCAACTAGGCCCATGAGCCACAACTACTGAGCCTGCGCTCTAGAGCCGGTGAGCCACAACTACTGAAGCCCATGCGCCTAGAGCCTGTGCTCCACAACAAGAGAAGCCACCGCAATGAAGCATGCACACCGCAACGAAGCATAGCCCCCGCTGTCCGCAACTAGAAAAAGCCCGCATGCAGCAACGAAGACCAAATGCAACCAAAAATAAGTAAAATAAATTTTAAAAAACAAAATGCATACAGATGACTATATTTAATACTGTAATGAACACTGCAATATGCTAAGAGAGTAGATCTCAGGTACACCCATCACACACACAAAAAATGGCAACTACTGAGGAAATGACATGCTAATTAGTTGGATTGTAGTAGTCATTTCACTGTGTATTATGTGTATCAAATCATCACGTTGTACACCTTAAATACAAAGTCCCATTCTTGGAGAAGACACACAGAGATAACTCATGTGTGTTGCTATAATAAATAAAATGAAGTGAAGCAAAAGAAGAAGGAAAAGGCAAGAAAAGAAAAGAGAACTATTTGGGCTACAGTTGCTGTCACAGTGACGCTAGTGAACAAAGGGAAATACCATGTATTGATAGCAATCGGAAGGAGATCTTCCACGGGGACCAAGATTGGATGTAATAGCCACAGAGAGGATGTAGAAGCAGAGGAGGAAAGCTGACAGGGTCCAAGAAGAAACAGAATGGTGCTCCTGCTAGAAACATGCTATTAAAGAACAAATTAACAATAATCAGAAAAGCAATAATGCAAAATACCTTCTAGGAATGAAGAATAGTCAGCAGTTCAGTGTTAAACATACTTTGAAGAAAACCTAGCTAACAGTTTTTCATTTAATCTTTATAATAGAGGCATTTTTATCCCCATTTTGGACCAAGGAGAAGTCAAACAATGGTTTAACTAATGTAACTTTAGATAGCGACTGGCAGAGGATTTGTATTCAGTTTTATTTTGTCTCCAGAGTCCATGCTCTTTCACCATTCTGATTTCTGTGACAAAAATCATTAAGTGCCTGCCCCCCAACTGTAACACTGCTGTACCACACATTTGGTTTTCTCTCTAAAGCCAACATTTCTTTGGGGACAGAGCATACTTAATGTGAATAAGGACTCTGTCAGACTATTAGAATTTAAGCATTCTAAAAATTTAATACTTGTCTCATATCTATATTCTCTTTATCAATAATCTTTATCTTCCAAATAACTGTGAACCACGTGTACCCAAAAAAGGGAAAGGAGTTATGTAAGGATCCTGAAAAGATACTCCCAGGGGTAATGAAACCAGTTATGAGTCAGCAAAGAAAAATTCCCTAGATGAGGCAAATTCTAATGATTTCAAGGGAAGCATATATTTCTCATAATTAACTTACATCCTATGTGCCAGATACTGTGCTAAGTATTCTACATGCATTATACCATTCTAAGATAGGTACCACTGTTAGCCCCATCTAGATTAGTGAATTGAGAATTTAACATTTGCTCAAGGTGATGTACTTAATAGGTGATGTAGATAAAATATGAGTCGCAATGGGAGAGACTGGATACATTAAATGTTAGCTAGGAATTTATTCCAATAATACATGAGGAAATTGATAAAGGATTGAAATAGGGTGAGAGCAATAAAAATTATAAGGAAGGGACAGATCATATGGTCTAAACAAAAACTACATAGGATTTGATAAGTAATTAAATACAGAACATATTAAAATGTGTTAATTTTTAGAAATTACAATAAACAAAGCTGGTGCAATTGTAGGTAAATGGTGGAAACATATATTGCTATTGTACATACAAATGTGGAATATCCATTCAGGAATCCAATATGGAATTAAACATTTTTAAATAGTCTCATCCGGGCTTCCCTGGTGGCGCAGTGGTTGGGAGTCCACCTGCTGATGCAGGGGACATGGGTTTGTGCCCCGGTCCGGGAAGATCCCACGTGCCGCAGAGCGGCTAGGCCCGTGAGCCATGGCCACTGAGCCTGCACGTCAGGAGCCTGTGCTCCACAACGGGAGAGGCCACAACAGTGAGAGGCCCGTGTACCACAAAAAAATAAATAAAAATAAAATAAAATAAAATAGTCTCATCTTTTTTTCAATAATGAAGTGTTTAGAAATTAACCCAGGGAACACTACTAAAAATGTACAAAGTTCCTTGTTATTTTTAATTGAAAAAAAAAAATTTTAAGGTGTGGAAAAAACCCTAAATATTTAACATAGGTTAAATGACAAATTATAGTGAGAATTCATGTATCATACAGGTTTTTCTGACAAATACAAAGAAAATATTTAGGGGGAAAAAGGCGTTATTAGATGTATTAATTGGGAAAAAAGCTTAAAACAAACTTGTATCCATGCTGTGATTATAACTATTGACAATAATTTATGCATTAAAAAAGAGGTAAAACATGAACACAGACGGCTTCCCTGGTGGCAGAGTGGTTAAGGATCTGCCTGCAATGCAGGAGACACGGGTTTGAGCCCTGGTCCACGAAGATCTCACATGCCACGGAGCAATTAAGCCCGTGCACCACAACTACCGAGCCTGCGCTCTAGAGCCCGCGAGCCACAACTACTGAAGCCCGCAGGCCTAGAGCCCGTGCTCCACAACAAGAGAAGCCACCACAATGAGAAGCCCGTGCACTGCGATGAAGAGTAGCCCCCACTCGCTGCAACTAGAGAAAGCCCACACGCAACAGACCCAAGTCAGCCATAAATAAATAAATAAATAAATGAATTTTAAAAGAAATATAAACACAGAAAAAAACAATTTGATTATGAGTTTGGTCATAAGTGACAGAAAGTGAACTCAAATTAGCTTAGGCAAAAGGAGAAATGTATTGACTTGTGGAATCAAAGGAAGTGTTAAATAATAAACCATAAGGTATGCAAGGAAAAAGCTAGTTCTCATAAATAGTTGAGTTAAAAAACAAAATTCAACTGGTAAATTTTAAAGATCTTATTGACTTTATTCAACAATTCACAAATCAGCAGCACCCAATCTAGCAGATAGATAGCAGCTCCAAGCTGCTGTACGAAATGAAAGACTTTCATAGTTCCTAGCAAGAACAAAGAATATTAGGCTAAAAAGTGGAATGGTTATTGCAATGTTACTTTCCTTAGGGTCTATTTGGCAGATTACCTAATTAGAGCTGATCGGGTGATTCCTGATTGACTGGTTTAAGATTCCACTTCTGGGAGATAAAACTGTAATTAAATCTTGGTTTGGTGACCTGAGGCTTAGAATAAGCAACTCCATTTGGAGCCTGCTGCCTAGGTTTTAATAGTCGGAACCAGGGATTTTTAACAGGGTGGGAAATCTTCAGTTCCTCTAATACTCTTCTACTGCTTTCTCCACAAGGCAGGAAAGATGGATGCCATGAGCTCTAACATTTTAAATCTTACAAATTCACCACCTGTTAGCAAATGACTTTCTTGTCTCACTTTAAGAAATCCCAGGGTAAGATGCTTATCTTCCTAATGTGTCTCAGCTATCCACCTCTGGATAAAGGACATCCTGACTAAAAGTTCCTCCAAGACTGCATACAATGAGGAGGTGTACTTTCACAATGCAAAATCTGGATGCTGCTCTCAGAATGCAGAATAGATGCTGGGCATCCACAAACTACAGTTGCCTACTCTAGGACCCAAAAGAATATAATATTTGGAACCTAAATAACAGCACATAATTATCCTTGAAACAAGGGTTCCACCTCACCTTCCATGTTGAGCACCGTGATACTGTGATTTATAATATGAAATATATGTTGGTCTTCAGCCCTGTTTCTAGCACAGAGCTCCTAAAACACTTGGCATTTCCTAAGTGAAAAGTGCAATAAAGGTCTTGATATTCATAACAAATCCCTTTCAACCACACCTGAGTTCATGTTAATGCGATGACCTTTGAAAAGTACCCAGAGAAGGGGGCTGGTTGCCAGGGGAACCCATCACGTGATTGGAGGGCTGGAACTTTTCAGTCCCACCCCCTCACAACACAAAACACCTCTGGGGAGGGAAGAGAGGCTCTGTAATGAAGCCTCCATAAAAACCCAAAAGAACTGGGTTCAGAGAGCTACTGGGTTGGTGAAAACATGAAGATTTGGGGGGAGTGGGGTGCCTGGAGAGGGCATGGAAGCCCTGAGCCCTTTCCCTATACCTTGCCATGTGCATCTCTTCCATCTGGCTGTTCCTGAATTATATCCTTTTTTAATAAACCGGTGATCTAGTAAGTAAAATGTTTCTCTGAGTTCTGTAGCCACTCTACCAAATTAATTAAAGCCAAGGAGGAGGCTGTGGGAACCACCGATCTATAGTCTATCAGAAGCATAGGTGACAACCTGGACTTGGCGATTGGCATCTGAAGGAGGAGGGATAGGCTTACAGGGCTGAGCCCTTAACCTGTGGAGTCTGATGTTTTCTCCAGGTAAACAGTGTCAGAACTTAGTTAATTGCTTGGTGGTGTTGAAAAAAGAAAAAAAAAAAAACGCACATTGGAATTGGTGTCAGTATCAGAGGCCTGTTAGATAATTCCATGTTAAAATTGCTTGAATGCAGAGAAAAAAAAAAAAAAACTATTTACACTTAGTTTTGCCAATAAGTAGCCCAGATTTAGCATTTCTGGGAGTGAGTATTGAGGGAATGTCGTTCAGGAAGAAAATCGTTATACTTACATTGTTACAGTGGTATTGAAGTTTTTCAATAAATAAATTTAAATGTCATTTAATTCTTTAAAATCTGATTAGAATTCTTAAAACTGAGTTTCATCTATAATGAAACATGCAATAATTACTTTCGTTCGCCTTTCACTGGCAAATAAAATGGTTTAAAACTAGACCAAGCTTAGAGACATAAAAAAAAAAAAAATTTGCACTGACATAAAGTCATTGATCTCTAATGGGAAAGAAAAAAAAACTACTGTATATGAAAATAATTTCTTTTTCTCATAAATTACATCCTTTTATTTTTATTGTGACTAGGCTTCAGAAAAGAGCATACTTAAAAAAAAAAAAAACAATTCATGTGATTCTCTAATATACTTTCCACAAATCATAAGCCTAGTGTTTTGAAAATATTTCCACAGCAACCAATTTCAGTGACATAAATTGAGGGTACATTCAGGTATTAAATAAGGTAACTATTTTATAAAGACAAGTATCTTATTTTGAAAATAAAATATATTTTCTACTGAAATTATACACAGAAATACAGAGATAAAAGTGATTCCATGATAGAAAAAAAACACTTCATAAATCATTCTAAGGCAGTTTATGTTTAAAGTTTCACACTTAAAGTAAAGCATAATACCTTCTCTTGTTTCTTCCAATCTATCATAATAAAAAGTGAAGTGATATTAACATGATTTCAGAAACTAAACTATGCTTATCATGTAATAGTCAATCATATAAAATTAAGTAAAATATATTGGGCTTCCCTAGTGGCGCAGTGGTTCAGAGTCCGCCTGCCGATGCAGGGGATGCGGGTTTGTGCCCCGGTCCGGGAGGATCCCACGTGCCACGGAGCAGCTGGGCCTCTGGGCCATGGCTGCTGGGCATGCGCGTCCGGAGGCTGTGCTCCGCAATGGGAGAGGCCACGGCGGTGAGAGGCCCGCGTATCGCAAAAAAAAAAAAAAAAAAATTAAGTAAAATATAAAATCTTAACATTAATCACTACATATAATTATTTTCATCTGTGTCTAAGTATCAAATTTTATTTATATGAAAGGCACCTGACAAAGTACATAAAATAGTCTCCCTTTACTTACATCTTCAAAGGAAGATCAGGACAAGAGTCCAAGTATTCGTTTGTAAGTTTTGCTCTCCTATACAACCTACACATTTGCAAATGCATGGGAAATGGTTAATAAGCTCAGAAATAATTATTTCCCAGACCAATCCCAATGTAGCTATGTATGTAATCCATTCTGTATGTATTTTCAGGCAAGATCCCACAATGTACCTACCCTCAATGGTCACAGCATTTTTACAACCATACCATTTCTTTAGGTTTAGTGAGGTATAAGTAAATATCTACCAAAAACACTATCATATTTTAAAGACCATTTTAAAACATACAACATATTAAATGTACTTTAAAATAATTAAAAAGCGCTCAATCCATTAGTTAGACCAGTCTTGGGCATTAACATGGAGACTTTTTTTTTTTTTAAATAAATTTATTTATTTATTTTTGGCTCTGCTGGGTCTTCATTGCTATGTGCGGGCTTTCTCTAGTTGGGGCGAGTGGGGGCTACTCTTCGTTGCGGTGTGCAGGCTTCTCATTGCAGTGGCTTCTCTTGTTGTGGCTCGCGGGCTCTAGGCACACAGGCTTCAGTAGTTGTGGCACTCGGGCTTAGTTGCTCTGAGGCATGTGGGATCTTCCTGGACCAGGGCTCGAACCCATGTCCCCTGCATTGGCAGGCAAATTCTTAACCACTGCACCACCAGGGAAGTCCCAACATGGACACTTTAATTCTAACAAATTTTCCTCTAATTTCTCCCTTTCCTTCTTCCTGTCCTTTCCCAGAAATTCCTTTCCAAAAGATGGCAATAAGGGATATACTACGAAAGCATCCTGTAACAGAAATAATGAGACTAATGCTGGGAAAAAATGAAGGTGAGTTTTGCTATCATTTGAGAAGTTAATGCATGACAAGAAAAATGTCAACACTGTTTGCTGACCCTGCTCATTCTGAACCATGAAATTGTTTGAGCCATGCAAATTACTAACCATGATAAAAATAAGGGATTCTACAGATATATCATTCCTATACAGTACAGCCCAAAGTGAACACGCCATGGATACTGTGCACTAGAAAGCAAGGAGGTGGACAGAGGAAAGGAGGGAAGGGAAAATGCCAGAGGCAGTATGTAGTCACACAACCCAGGCCCAGTTAGTGGGAAGCTCTGTCCACATGAGAACCAGTACAGCATAGTGGTTAACAACATTGATTAAATAATCACACTTTCCAAGTGTGATTCCTGACTTGGTCATTTTCTAGCTGTATGACCTTGATCCAGTTGCTTAATATCTCCGTGCCTCCATTTCCTCATATGCAAAATTGGTCTTTATTAATCTGTAAGAGCTGCCATAACAATATACCACACACTAAGTGGTTTAAACAACACATTTATTTTCTTGAAGTTCTGGAAGTCCAAGATCAGTGTGCTATCAAGGTTCTCCTGAGGGTTCTCTCCTTGGCTGGCAGATGGCTGCCTTCTCCCTGTGTCCTCCCATGGCCCCTTCTCTGTGCACTTGCATCCCTGGTGTCTTTCTCTTCTTATAAAGACACCAGTTCTATTGGATTAGGGCCCCACCCTTATGACCTCATTTAACTTTAATTAGCTCATTAAAGGTTCTACCTTCAAATATAGTCACATTCGGAGTTAGGACTTCAGCTTATGAATGGCGGGGGGGTGTGGCGAGGATCACAATTCAGTTCCTAAGAGTGTATAACAATAATACCTACCCTCAGATGATGTAGTGAAGATTAAATGTGTTAATTTACATAAGGTGTCTGGCACATGGGAAGTGCTATATAAGTGCTTACTATTAGGCTAAGTTCCATTAAATTTACATTTCTAACGAGTACCCACAAATCACAGCATCAGGTGGATGAAAACAGACATTAGTAATCTGTCTTTAAAATGTCTTGTACAGGAATGGTGATATCTTCAGGGGAAATGTAGGACACATTTGCTGGAAACATTTATCTCAATTCAAAACCAGGGTGGTTAATACAGAAATGTTAGTAGTTCCTAACCAGGAGCAAAACCAATATATAGGTTTGATTTTCTCACATTCCCAGTGGGACACAAAGGCTTTTTGTGTCTCAGGATTATGTACTGATAAAGAATGAGGAAAGAATGTTTATGAGGAAGCAGACAAAAGCAGCCTGGCTCCCATGTATCCACACTCGGCAGCTGTACTGTAGTTTGGGTTATACCAATAATTTCCAATTATTTTACCTGAGGTCAATTCCCAAGCTGGAAAACAGTGATGAGAAAGATTAATTTAGACAGACTCAAGTACTCATACGAACACCAAAATCTACCACCAACTTAAGTATTAGGCTTACTTTAATATATAATTTTTTTATCTTGTTACTTTTTCAATCGCCCTTCATGATCCTGGTCAGGGCTCTGTGTACCACAAACATGACGGGTGCAGAAGAAAATGGCTGATAGCAGAAAGGACAAGGGTGGCAAAAATTACCACAAGCAAAGGATGCTAAAAGCTAAGCGAGGCTGCTAGGTAACTAAGAGCCCAAGCATTAAGGCAGGAAGAGTTCTAGGTGATGAAGCTTCCCCTGGGAATTGATTCACCAATGTTCCCAATTTTTTAAACGAATTTAACATAATCTTCTAATTATGGAAGTCTGATCCTATCTCTCCCCTGCCTAAAACCCTTCAATATCATCAGGTTGTCTCCAAGATAAAGTCGACACTCAAAAGTGGCACAAGACCCAAGGGTTTTCCAATCTAGCCCCAACAAATTGTCACATTCGCCTCTAGTGTCTTCAAAGACACCAGTACCAGTTCTTACTGCTTTATTTCTGGGCCCTTCACAGGCTACTCTCTCTACCTAGAAAATCCTCCTTGGCTCTCCCTTAACCTTCTCATTCCTGCACGTCTTTATATCTCAAAGCTGCTATCACTTACTAGGTAAACTCCATCCAACCGCCCCCCAATTGAGTAATCCGGCTCTTCAGTGTGTTCCCACAATGCCAAAACCTAACACTATTATAGAATTTATCATACTGGTACGCTGTAAATATGTAAGCCACTCCCCTGTTCTTCATCTGGAAACTCCAAGGGTAAGACTTAACACAACTGTTCCCTCATCTGTAGGGAGGAACACTCTTTGACATAAATCACAGCAAGATCCTTTTTGACCCACCTCCTAGAGAAATGGAAATAAAAACAAAAATAAACAAATGGGACCTAGTGAAACTCAAAAGCTTTTGCACAGCAAAGGAAACCATAAACAAGATTAAAAACAGCCATCAGAATGGGAGAAAATATTTGCAGTGCTGTTTTTCTCAACTTTTCCAGGGAGAGCCAGTTTTTCCCCAGTCTGTCCTCTCTCAGCATTTCATTCCTAAGTGAGTTAGAACATTTCTCAACAAGTCCATTTCTCTCAACAGACTGAAGTTCCTGGAGGGCAAAGTCTAAACAGACCCCAACATAGTGCCTAGCATACACTCATGGCTTAACACGTTTGCTGTTACTAACTGGCTATTCATGAATTTGCTTGAGGTTTTGCAGACTAGGTCTTATGCTGAAGTTCATCGTGACCAGTTTTTTAAAAGCATATAATAATTTAATTAAATCAGGTGTTATGTTAAATAATAAAATAAGCTACATTCTGGTAAGTTTTGACAAAGATTTTCCCTTCAAAATACATATCTTACAATTCGTATTATTATACTTCAGACAAGACTTAGGAAGTTTTCTGACCAGCCAGAATTACAGTGTGTAAATAAGGAACAGCCTTGAAACCGCTGCCCAACAGCTGGAGGACTCAGTAGGAGCCCCAAAGTAAGAAAACACTTGTTTCCTGGGGGGTAAAAGCTTAGAGCCAAACACAATGGTACAACAGAAACAACAAAACAAGAAAAAAACGTTTACAGGATTTATCTTGACTCTTTGGGAAAGAAAATAAAATATTACAAGCCTTCGATCGAAGGGGCACCATGCCATCATGCAATCCAAAAGCATTTTAAAGTCTGCCCGTGATGTTTTCTAGTAAACATTTCCGAAAGAGCCTGAAACTTGATTTATGTGCATGAAAGGGAATGAGAGTGTACCTCCTACATTTTACAATTCACATTAAAATTGTCAGAATGCCCTCAAAGTATGTGGGGAAAAATAAGAGTTGAACTCCTATTTTTCTGACTTTAGTAAGCAGCCAAATGGTAAAATCTTTGTTATTTTCCAAAAAAAAAAAAAGAAAAAAAAATTCTCAGTTCTTGTATGTGTCCATTTTCTAAGACAAGTCATTAAAGAAAGCAATTTTTTTAAAGTGTTCTTCCTTCCTCCATATCTTATTACACACCAACTCCATGCACTCTAAAAGAAACTGTGTATATACTTAAGGGTTGGGGCATACATATATAGATATATGTATTTATATATACTCTAAAGTAGAGAAAGGTAACAGGGGAAGAACTTCAAAAAGAGTAAAGGTTATCACTCAAGGAAGCTAAAGTATAAAGGAGAGAGAATCAATACAGAAAGGTGACCGAGGATAAGGAGCCAGCTGTTTGGAACTGAAATGGGTAATTTTCAGTGACTAAGTTTTCAACAGACACACATGTACATATATTTACACATATCCCTTAAACCACAGTAGAAAGAGAAACAATTTTGAAAAGTAAGAATATTCAGTCATGATGCCTAAAATAGAATCAAGCAGGGGAAGAGTAACATGCAAATTTGTTTTTAAATTCTTAGGGAGGCAAAGGTCCAAAACACCCAGCTTTCATGTTCTCTATCTTGGTAAATGTTACAGTTTAAACCAGGTGCTTAGGCAGCATCTCTCATCCTTTCCTCTAAATCCCCACAAATCTATCAGTAACCTCTATCATTCCTACCTTCAAAATACCTCTCTCACCTGTCCCTTCTCTCACCCTACCCTCATCCAGACCACTATCATCCCCGAGATTACCAGGATGTCCTCCTAACTGGTCTCCCCCAAATCCATATGGCCTTATCCAAACCATTTTTCACACTGTTCTCAGAGTGATCCCTATAAAATGAAAATCAGATGATGTCTTTCGCCCACTTTGGTTCCCCTTTTTCCTTATAACAAAATCCTCACAATTACTTATAGCCAAGCTCCTCTTCACAGTCTCCTCTCCAACCACGGTCGGTTTTTGTCAGTTGCTACAAAATACCACCTTCTCTCCAGTCTTCATGCCTTCATGCAGGCTGTGCTCTTTGCTTGGTATCTTCTGCCCAGCTATCTTCAAGTCAAGAATTCCTGTTCACTCTTGGATTCTCAATGACTTCAAGGCAAGGGTAATCTTCCTGAGAGAACTTCTCCTTATATTTCTCCCTACATTTCTTTATAGAACTTTACAACCTTATCATTACTTAATTATGTATAAGTATCTGTTTAACATCAGTCTACCCAAGACTTTAAGGACCATGAGGAGAGGTCCATGATGTAAGGGACCATGTCCTCAGTCCCTAAAAACATGCCACGGTGAAGATGCTCAATGTATATTTAAAGATTCATTGAGTGTCCTCCAAAGTCTTGGGAGAAGAAGCAGGCCTAATGAGGAAGTCTGATCTTAGATTACAGCAATGTGATAGCTGGAAAAAAACAATTTCTTAAATCTTGAGGTTGAAAAGTAGGTTAGACAGAGAGGGAGCTAGTCATAAAATCCTGTCCTGTAGTAAAGTGAAAAACAAAGAATATTAATTATAAAATTCTTCCTATGATTGTTATATACTTCATCTAGTAAGGAATTTATCATATACTTTATATCTTGAAAGTTTCTATCTAAATGCTATACATATAGTAGTATTTAATAAATGACTATTTTTAATATAAAATATTAAGTCAAAATGAAATAACTTAAATTTAATTTAGGATCTGGGATTTTGAGACCAGGTCCAGACTTAATCTGTACATGGCCTTGTCCTAGAAGATCCTAAAGACAGCAATATTTAAAATAATGTCACTTCCTTTAGTTTGACCATTAGTAACAACATACACAGCCTTTAAAATTATTATCATCCAGTGAAATTCATTATCTTCTAAACAAACAAACATTGTATAAACCAACTCTGCTTCTAAATAAATGTTACACAAGGTATGATAATGAACTAATGATGATGTAATGTGACATTTTCAGGTGCGGTTTGTGGAACTGCTCTCATTTTATAATAAAATTCTTTATAAACAGAAAAGAGGATAGTTTTCCCCCAGAAATTTTTACTCAAAATATGTTTATAATGCTTGGCATCACAATAAACTAAAGAAGGCCAGAGGGGCTCTGGAATCAGTAAAACGTAACAGGTAACACACATTAGATTACTTATAAACTAAAAGGGATAGTATCCGAAAAGGATAACAAAATAACCCTATGCCATAACCCTTCCACACACACAACAGCATGGGACTAATCACTTATAAAATTGCCTTATGGTAATTGTCAACATTGGAGATGACTGTATTCTACACTGCCAGCAGTGAAGTAAATTTTCACTTCAGAGGTATAAAATAAACATTCAAGTGCTAATCAGTAACAGAACACTGATCTTAATATAATAGTTTTAAGCTGCCAAGGAATGAGGGAATGAATAACATTAAACTCTCTTTTTAAATATTTTTAACTTAATTATCCCTGGCTATACACTGAAAAAATAAAACTGGTAACACAAAGTAGACAGAAATAAAATTAACTCTAAACACTTGAGATTTTTATCTTGCTTTGAAATGAGTAAATGTAAAATGTCACATTTAACCAAGTAACATCAAAAATGAGAGTCGTACACTTAAATACTTTGGCTTTCTTGTTTTGACTGAATCCTTCCCATTCCCCCTCCTTTATTTCTCATTATTCCATCACTCTTACACATTCTCTCCCAGTATTAATTCATGCATATTTTGAGAAGCCCTGTGCTCTTAGTTTAGATCCAAAGTTTAAGTGATTATCACTTATCAGAAGGGTTCTATCCCCTCCCTTTCTGTCAGATCTAACTAACACAAAAACAGTAAAATCTCATTAATTGAAGGTGGTGTGAGGTGATTCTGTGAATCATTTTAAATTTTGAATTGCTGAATACTTTAAAAGAAAAAAATTTTTATACTTCGAAGTACTGTTTCTAACAGTGTTTTATAACATGTTGACTAACATTAAGTCCTCTAGAGGATTTTTCTCATGAATAGGTATGGGTGCTTTGCTGTATTAGCATACTGTTTATATCTGAAGTGTGAAAAAGTAAAACAATTAGTTCTCTTAGGAACTGTAAATAAATCCCCTGAAACTGTAGTTATCTTATTTCCTTAACACTTTTTTTCTCAAGTTGTTAAAAAGATAAATCACAGGCACACTTGCCTTTGAAGGATCCTAACTTCCAATCTAAGGACAATTCCGGAAGGCCTTCCCCTCCCTGCAGGGGCCCAGGAATCCACATTTGGGGTATTTCTTTGAGAAATCTCAGCACTTGGAGTATGGGGGCTCTTCCTGCCCACTTAAACTAACCACCTCCCTCCAACCCACTCATGAGACATTTATTCAGCTCAATAAACAACACTTGGCAAAGAGCCTGCCTCTACTTAATTTGCATCCCAATATCCTCCTGTGCTTTTAGTTAAGACTAGACTCAGGAGCTGCTGGAGAAGAGAGACATCAATGCTCCTCTGTCCAGATAACTGCCTGTTCCTCTAAATGTTGAGAAATCTGTTTAATGACGATAACATTCATAACTCTAAGCCTCTGAATGTATACTGAATTATGAGTTTATTCCATACTGACATACAAAATGCAAAATATGCATGTTTTTATCATTATATCCTGAAATTAGGCCACAGAATAAATACGGAGTAAAAACATACCAGATGGCCACATAGAAAGACAGATGACTGGGGGAGAGAGAGTGAAAGAGAAAAGAAAGAGACAGAGACAGGAGAGGAGACAGGCAGTAGACAACTAGCTACTTTACTGGCTACTTGTATTTATTAAAATACCTCCACTCAAAAGTTTTATAATCAGGGCTTCCCTGGTGGCGCAGTGGTTGGGAGTCCGCCTGCCGATGCAGGGGATACGGGTTCGAGCCCTGGCCCGGGCAGATCCCACATGCCACGGAGCGGCTAGGCCTGTGCGCCACAACTACTGAAGCCCGCGCGCCGTGCTCCCCAGTAAAAGAGGCCACTGCAATGAGAAGCCGCACACCGCAACAATGACCCAACGCAGCCAAAAACAAAAAAATAAAAATAAATTTTAAAAAATAAAAAAAATAAAGTTTTATAATCAATTGGAGGTTTTATGTTTGCTTTCTGTTCCACTGCTGTTGTTTTTCTATACATCTTGGATATCTTTTTATTTAGAACTTTTTAGATGTTCCACTGAATATCACCATTGGTATTTCAAACTTTTGTTGAAAATCAAGTTTTATTTACACAGTTATTTTTCTTTTAAAACCAAGATGCGGGTTTATTTGAAGACAAATGTAGATAATGAGCTTGTACAGGTATGTCCAAAGTACCTTTGCCTTCTGTTGTTTTGTAAAGAGTATCACCAAAATAGGAAAAGTAAATATAAATAAAAATCACAGCTACTTTATTCACAACATCTTGTCATAAACAAGAAACAAAAACTATTAAAAGTACTCGACAGGAATGATCTCTACTCATGAAACAACGAATTGGAGACTTCTGAGTTTGAAAAATACTTTAAAAGGCACTTAAATCCGACCATCTCTAGTCAAACCTGGTAGTCAATGAAGCCTCTGAAGAGGCAGAGAGCAAGTTATTGTACTACTAATACCTTATTTTGTGTATAGCTCCTTTAAGGTTAGAAGAGCATATTTACATCAATTACCTTACTTGATCCTTACAAGCCTGTAAAGAGTTAGGGTGGTGGTGGTAGCATTCTCCCCAATAGAGGGTAAGGAAAGAGGCCTGGGTAAGTTAAATCAGTAATTTGCCAAATTAAGCAAAACCTGTGCTCTTTGTAATCTGATAGAAGTGCCACAACATAATAGCTAAAGAATGACCTTGGAGTTTATAAACTGTTGACTTTGGACACATCACAGACCTAGGATGACTTCATAGGATTGGAGCGAGCATTATGTGAAAAAGAAGTATAGAGGCTTTCCCACTTTTTTGGTCAGAGCCACAGAGGAAAATTCATCTCACATTGTGACTCAGTACACAGCAACATAAATATAAATAAATCTATGTAATAAAGACCAAAGTTTCAAGAAACAATACGTCCTCTATAAGACACATGCTTATTTTTATTATTGCTGTTATTAATGTATATTCTTCTGTTTCATTTTTTAAAAAACTGGTTGCTACCAGCTAAATTGAATTTGGTACCCACAAAATGGGTGGTCACGTGCATTTTGAAACTACTGAGCTGAGGTTTATAAAGTTCTTAGCTCAGTGCTGGACCCAGTAAACCCTAAAATGTTAGTTACTGAAAATAATACTTCTAAAAGTAAATGTCAGTCATCATAGGTTGGTGGACATAAAACATTAAAAAGGATATATTTTTTGCCCTTGAAATGACAGTCTAGACATGACATGTAAACAACCCAGAGAAATATACACTAATGGCTTCAGTTAGTGACACAGAATCAGGTAAAATCCTGATGCTCAGGTGAAATCACTGTTGTGTCATGTCATCAGGCTTCAGTGAAAAAGTGGCTAAATATAGTGAGAAATGAATTACAGATCTTTATCAGGCCCTGCTGAATAAACAGTGTTGAGATACAAACTAATGCAACACAGATGCTCTACAATGGGTGGTCCCAGCTAATACAATCCTGTGATCAACTCAGAATGGGGGTGGGGGGAGTCTTTCATTTCAATCACTGTGGCCACTCTTGGTAAGCTTTCCAGTCTTATGAATTACAATATACCTAGCATAATTAAATCTTTGATTATACAGCTAATTCAGTCACCTTTGTGAATATCAACTGATTGCTAGAGTATTCTAGGCTTAAAGATAAGAGACTGAGTTTAAAGTCTACTGATCCCAGGTCACATAGTAGAAACTGATTTCATAAAGTAAATCCCTGAGAGTTTATATGAACATATGCCTCTTTTCTATGACCATGTAAGTGCAGAAAACAGAAGTCTCAATTACATACTACAGGCATAACTTGTTTTACTGCACTTCGCTTTACTACACTTTGCAGATATTGAGTTTTTTACAACTTGAAGGTCTGCGACAACCCTGCATTGAGCAAGTCTTTCAGCGCCATTTTTCCAACAGTATTTACATACTTCATGTCGCTGTGTCACATTTTGGTAATTCTCACAATATTTCAAATTTTTTCATTATTATTACACTTGTTATGGTGATCTGTGATCAGTGACCTTTGATGTTACTACCACAACTCACTGAAGGTTCAGAGGATGGTTAGCATTTTTTTAGCAATCAAGCATTTTTTAATTAAGGTATGTACACTGTTTTTTAGACATACTGCTATTGCACACTTAACAGACTCCAGTATAGTGTAAACATAAGTTTTATATGCACTGGGAAACCAAAAGCTTCATGTGACTCTCTATTTTGATGTTCACTTTATTGCAGCGGTCTGGAACCAAACACACAACATCTCTGAGGTACGCCTGTACATGTTCTGTTAATACTGAGTAATATTTGTCTCTTTTTTCCCACAGTTTCTTCAAGAATGGGAGACCACTAACTGAAAAGAATTAAAATCTAGATTTTGTTTTGATTAGACTGGAAACATTTTGTTATGGAATTAGTTTCAAATTGTAAAGTTTGGAATGCTTCCAATTTCTTGAAATTGTCTTATATGTTGGAAGACAGATTTTCCCCAGATATGAGATGAAAGATTTTGTATTAGATATACAGAGAGAAATCCATTTTGCCAAAATAAGTCACTTGGGCACTGTCAGCACTTTGTCATATTGCAAAACTCAATGAACACATACATACACACACACATACACACCCTCCTATCAAAAAGAAAAAAACACACACAACATATTCACTATCTGCCAATTTCAAAAAAAAAATCTTGCAATATACTCTAAAGTATGCATATCTTACTTTTAGACACTAACTTCTTTGTCGGCAGAGCCTAAAAAAGACATACGGGCATGCACAGGAATTTTCATTTAGCAGGTTTAACTTATAAGACATTTTTTAGAACATGGAATATTCTTGCCTTATAGAAATAAATATAAAAGAGCATGTGTTAGGGCTTCCCTGGTGGCGCAGTGGTTGAGAGTCCGCCTGCCGATGCAGGGGACACGGGTTCGTGCCCCGGTCCACATGCCGCGGAGCGGCTGGGCCCGTGAGCCATGGCCGCTGAGCCTGCGCGTCCGGAGCCTGTGCTCTGCAACACGAGAGGCCACAACAGTGAGAGGCCCGCGGACCGCAAAAAAAAAAAAAAAAAAAAAAAAAAAGGAGCATGTGTTAAAGCAAACATTTCACTTGTATTTGACACTGGTAGAGATTAAATAATGAAAAAAATGTTTAAATCAAGTAAAAGAACCAGAAGTAACTTTAGTTATCAACTGCATAATTCATTGTATTTTCCATAATAATATAAAAAATTTTATATTATTTATAAAATTATTTATATTTTATAATAATATAAAATATTATTAAACCAAGACCTCAAATAAATTTAAGATAAGAAACATACGCTTTACATAAAAAAGGTAGATTTTGTAGATGTTAATTTCATATACATCAAGAAAAAAATCCACCAAAGCAATGTAAAGCAGAATGTGATGCAAATCCATTCACTATCACTGACATTTATTCTCCAAATATTTCTGAATACACAAATGCTGAGTGGGCCACAAGCAGTGTGTTATTACCAGGATTATATAATAATTTTTGTGCTATATTGGCTGGAAACCCACTACCTACTGTGTAATATTCTGGCAAAGATGGCTTAGCATGAAAATGCACACAGTTCAAAGGCAATGACAAGCTTACGCTTTAAGTAGACTTAGCAGGGCTCTACGTTAACTGTCCTTAAGAAGACCCTGACTACTGACACCAACAACTTCCACCAAAGACGTTCACCCTGGGCAGTGAGGAAACTTGAATTAAACAGAAACACAGTCTTCCTGGGACTTTTCCTGAGATTAGGCTCTACAGTGGATGCTCCAAAGCCTCTGACATCAGCATTTTATATCGATGAACCTAAACCTTGTTAATAACCGAATCCTCACTAATGGGTTTCAAGATGGACTTTCTTTCTCACACTAAATTCTGCTGTTCAGAAAGAGTGTTCTAGAAAAGCCCCATAATTAAAGAGGACTCCCTCACTGGGCCCCTCACACCCATATCCAAGATTATAATGTACCGCGTGGTACGCTTGAGCAAGCCTATACCAGCACCTGACAGTCAGTTATTAAAATTTTCAGCAATTTTGTGAGCCAGTTGTTACAGCCATTAAAAAATTAAATTATAAAAACTTACATCTGAATAAATTACATTTAAAACAGAGCTATTAACTCAAAACTCTTCACTTCCTAATTATTTTACTATTACTATATTTATGTTTTGAGGTTATTTCCTTCTCTTGTGTCTGTATGGTGCAAATACTATACTGTGCTGTGCTACCATGCACCTCTTCCCAACTCTGTGTCAGTAACGTTGGTAATTTGAAATCAGCCATAGGCAGGAGTATTTACATGGTGGAAACTGGCAAATACTAAAACTTGAATTTCGGTGGGTTCTTTATTTTTTTGAGAGCTGATTATTAAACATTTACCACCATCACCATTACTTCCTCATTTTTCCATGAGCATTGTGTGCCCGTTCTTGGGAATTCTGCCATGGTTGGCATTCTGATCCAGAAAGGCCTAACTAATCACCCCCGGAGTGAGTGTCCTTTGCCCATGTCCTGATGGTCCTTGCCCCATGTCTCTCTCATTCAGAGTACCCCCTCCCACTCTGAATTATACCTTATATATTTCTAGATCCCAGCTAGTCTGTGAGGTCCTTGAGTATAGGGACTTAGTCAACTTTTTCATCTTTTTGCCCTCTGGGCTAAACACACTGCTTGGCACAAAATGGACATGCATTAAAGGCTTGGTGAACTTAACCAAATTAACATGAAAGAACTGAGACAAGCTCTGCCATATACATCTTAGTGAATCAAGAGGCCACTAGCTTACCAGCCTCTAACAGGGATCTTAAACTATCATATGAATGCACATAACAACGCTGCCTGCCCCAACAAGGTATTGCTAAAAGGAAAGTGCTAATAATTTAGACTGGTATCTCCTACTTTAACAAGCTCAAAAGAATATTATATTTGACATGCTGTCATTAAAATTTAAGTTTTCTATTGCCATAATGTACAGAATAGATACATCCTTTTTGTCATTGCTCACATAAAAGACAACACTTGGGCTAGCCATAATCCCAACAACAATAGATGAGGGTGTCAACAAGTATAAGTCTCCACCTCAAAGGAAAACTCTCACTGCTTTCAAGGCATTGGCACCTGAAAAAATAAATGCTGATATGACATCCTGCCCCTCCTTTCTCTCCTCCTCTTTACTTGACTATATTTGAAAGCAACATGAGACACTCTTAATAAAATTACATGCTTTTCTAAAATGTGTCAGCAACCAGGGAAGCTTGTGGTGTAATCATGAATGAGTGATGGGGTTGGAGAGAGTGCTTCTATTACTGTCCTGATTGCAAACTGTGAGCAAACTGTGAAGAAACCAGGAAAGATCTTAAATAGATACTTCAGTGAACAGCATGTACTTGTGGGAAACCCAAAGCACTGCCCTATGGATTCCTGTACCTAAGCTAAAGAAGTGAACAACAGCCCTCAAAGCAATTTGCAGGCCTCACCTAGGATCTGCATTCCTGATAAGAGTGGGCCGGACGGTCCAGTGGTTAAGACCCTGTGCTTCCAATACAGGGGGTGCAGGTTCGATCCCTGGTCGGGGAACTACGATCCCACATGCCAAGCGTCCAAAAAAAAAACAAACAAACAAGATTCCTTATCAAATCCTCCTGGGTGAGGACACATAGTTTTCAAGGGCAGGAGCCCACTGTGTCCCCCTTTGCCTGCCAAGCAATAAAGCTATCCTTTTCTACTTCACCCAAAACTCCGTCTCCAAGATTTGATTTGGCACCGGTGCACAGAGAAGCTGAGCTTTCAGCATCAGGGGGAGGGGCCCAACAGTGCCCAACATGGATTTCTGTAGGAAGGATGAAGTCTTAGAGTCAGAATTAACTTGATTTAAGGAAAATAAATTTAGCAAACTAAGATTCATACGCAATATATTTGATTGTGTAGCTCCCTCCTTCTTACCTCTCCTCTCTTAAAAGTGGATTACTGGGGCTTCCCCGGTATTACAGTGGTTAAGAATCTGCCTGCCAATGCAGCGGGCACGGGTTTGAGCCCTGGTCCAGGAAGATCCCACATGTCACAGAGCAATTAAGCCCGTGCGCCACAACTACTGACCCTGCGCTCTAGAGCCTGCGAGCCACAGCTACCAAGCCCGCGCACCTAGAGCCCGTGCTCTGCAACCAGAGAAGCCACGGCAATGAGAAGCCCGCACACCGCAACAAAGAGTAGCCCCCGCTCGCCGCAACTAGAGAAAGCCCGAGAGCAGCAACGAAGACCCAACGCAGCCAAAAATAAAAATAAATATATTTTTAAGTGGATTATCATTTGTATAAGCTATAATATATATATACATATTTTTCCCCATATACCCCCTCTCCTCACACACTCATAGCCTCCCCTACTCTCCACATCCCACACAAGCATGGTATGTTTGTTACAATCGACAAACCACATTGACTCATCATTATCACCCAAAGGCCATCTTTACTCTTGATGTACATTCTATGGGTTTTGACAAATGTGTAATGACATGTATCCACCACTGCAGTATCATATAGAATAGTCTCACTGCCTTAAAGCTCCTCCGTGCTCTGCCTGTTCATCCCTCCCCTCCCCCACTGCCCCACAACCATTCATCTTTTTACTGTTTCCATAGTTTTGCCTTTTCCAGAATGTTATATAGTTGGAATTATACAGTATGTAGCCTTTCAGATCAACTTCTTTCACTTCGTAATATATATGTCTTTTCACGGTTTTATAGCTCATTTCTTTTTAGTGCTAAATAAATATCTCATTGTCTAAATGTACCCACGTTTATTTATCCATTCACCTCCTGAAGAACATCTTGGTTGGTTCAAGTCTTGGCAATTATGAATAAAGATGTTATAAACATCCAAAAAAAAAAAAAAGAATGGACCAGGAAAGGTCACAATCCACTCTCAAAATCTAAGACTTTGCCTTAAGAGCAAGGAGTCAGAGCACCTGGTCCTTCAAGAGACATCTGCACCTGGTTGTGGGCTTGTCCAATTCCCTCATGCAAAAAGACTGGAAGCCACAGTCTGAACCACACTAACTAGAACTTATAGTTCCTGTATAGATTATTATATTTAAGTATACGGCCTATTATACATAGGTCTGTCATTCTCAGTCTTCTTCTGATTCAATATCCCTTATGTTTGTTATGAAATATATAAGGAACAGTCTGCTTTCCAAATAACTGGGTCATGATTCTGGAGCAGAGAACAAACAGTCAAGGTACATATCCACTTTTTTGAATGGATCTATACTTAAGATTACATGTGCTGGGATTTCCCTGGTGGCGCAGTGGTTAAGAATCCTCCTGCCAATGCAGGGGACACAGGTTCGAGCCCTGGTCGGGGAAGATCCCACATGCCGTGGATCCGTGGCTGGGCCCCTGTGCCACAACTACTGAGCCCACGTGCCACAACTACTAAAGCCCACGCACCTGGAGCCCGTGCTCCGCAGCAAGAGAAGCCACCGCAGTGAGAAGCCCGTGCACGGCAACGAGGAGTGGCCCCCCTCGTCACAACTTGGAAAAGCCCACGCGCAGCAACAAAGACCCAATGCAGCCAAAAATAAATTATTAATTAATTAAAAAAACAAAACAACTCACTTAAGATTACATGTGCCACAGAAGTTTTTGGGTTTTTTTTTAATAAATTTATTTTATTTATTTATTTTTGGCTGCATTGGGTCTTCATTGTTGTGCACGGGCCTTCTCTAGTTGCGGCAAGTGGGGGGCTACTCTTTGTTGCGGTGCGCGGGCTTCTCGCTGCGGTGGCTTCTCTTGTTGCAGAGCAGGGGTTCTAGGCGCACGGGCTTCAGTAGTTGTGGCTCACGGGCTCAGTAGTTGTGGCTTGCGGGCTCTAGCGCGCAGCCTCAGTAGTTGTGGCACACGGGTTTAGTTGCTCCGCAGCATGTGGGATCTTCCCGGACCAGGGCTCAAACCCGTGTCCCCTGCATTGTCAGGCGGATTCGTAACCACTGCGCCACCAGGGAAGGCCCAGAAGTTTGTTTTTTAATGCTCCTTTTTATTAAGACATGAACCTGGTCATACAGTGTACCAAAATGACAACATCTTAAGAAACTTACTTCGTAAATGGAGAGGAGCTTATGAAGACACCTGCTACCACCAGAATCGCAAAGACCCAAGTCAGTAGGAGCATCCAGTGAGGATATAAAATTGCATTATTATGGTAAACTGAATATTATAAGAGCACTTAGTTCTGCAAGATTCAAGCCTGCAGTACAAATAGCTTCTCTGATTTAAAAAAAAAAAAAAAAACTGACAAGAATGTTTAATTATATCTGGAGAGCAACCATTTTCACAGATATAACCCATGGAAAAGGGAAGTTTATTTCAATTAAAACTAGAAGAGATGCAGTAAGAAGGTGAAAGAGAACAAGAAATCCAAAGCTTGAATTGGACGTGAAATCCTTGTTCAAGTTTAGAAGGCTTTCCTCTGCACTGACTGGCCAAAGGGCAACTGTGCAAGTGAGCTAACAGTTGTCAGAAGTTCAGCCAGCCCCAGGCTCCATACAGCAGGAATCTAAAAGGGCTTTACCCTGTTGATAATGGCCTGAAAAAGCCTGGGGGTTTAAACGGATTTGAAACTACCAAGGCTAAGGAGGACTAAACATCAACAAAAAGAAAAAGAAAACAAAATAAAAGGTTATCTAAAATTCATAGGTAAATGGCTCTTCTAAATACCAGTAATGCATTTACTTACCATGTGTCAAATGCAAATGGAGCAGTACAGATATCCTTTTCTATATCCTTTAGTTAAACAACATTCTTTAGGAGCTAAGGAGCCTCCCTATCTCTGCTTAATTCTAATAATCTCATTTCTAAATCGGAGTACTGCTCCTAGACAAGACACTAGTCTCACTGGGATGGACACTTCCTGAAGTGGTATAGACCACACAACTTTCTGGTCAATTCTCATTTTAATCTTATTCCTGAATTAGAGTTTTCATATTTTAACTGAGATTACACCTCTCCAGGGGGTAAGCTGTTTCACCAATGTCCCAAATTTCCCACCTCCTGCAAGCTCCCTAAAAAATGTTAAATGCATTTTCCACGGGTTGTTTTAGGTATTTTACACCAAAAACTTGATCCCATTCACTCCAGCTCCCCCACCCATCACTTGATAGTGTTTTTTGGTTTGTTTTGTTTTTGTCGTTCTAAGATTCTGATTCTTAGGAATCAGTGTAAATTCGCCTATTGTTTTCATAAACACTGAGTTATATTCTTTATAGTGCTTGCTGTGGTCTTTGTTAACTGGCAGATGAGTTGATCTATTTCAGGCATCCTGTTATCTACTCTCTGCTGGTTTTATTTTAAAGTAAAAGATAATGCAGTCAGAAACTTTAAAAGATAACAGCATGGGATCAGGATAGTCTGCAAACATTGTTTAATTTAGTCCAGTAATAATGATGACGATGGCCTCTCACCTTCTGCGACGGCCCACATTCTGTCTATGGAGTGTGTCTCTCTAAATAAATCCACTTCTTACCTATCACTTTGTCTCTCACTGAATTCTTTCTGTGATGAGACATCAAGAACCTGAGCTTCATTAAGTCCTGAGACCAGGAACTAAGGCCCCCCACCCAGATGGAGGATGGCAACTTGAGGCTGAGCACAAGATTCCTGGAACACCATCCTGTTACCTCACCACCAGCCAATCAGAAGAAAGTCATGCAGCCTGCAGCCCTCACCCCAAATTCTGCCTATAAAGACTTCTCCCTGAAAACCATCAGGGAGTTTGGGGTTTTGAGCATGAACCCCAAGGCCAAGGGCCCATTCTCCTTGCTTGGCCCTGCAATAAACATTTCTCTGCTCAAAAACAAAAAGATGATGATGATGATAATAAAAGCTAAAGTGGATGAATTTTATTAGTGTGCCAGGCACTCTTTTAAGCACTTTAACTCAGTGTTCCTCAAAACAAACATCTGAGATAGGTACTTGAATCATCCCATTTTACCAGATGTGGAAACTGAAGGAATGTGGTTGGGTCACATAGCAAGGAAATGTCGGAACCAGTATTCACACTCGGGCAGTCAGGTTCCAAAGTCTGTGATATTAAATATTATGCTATATATTCTGACTGTCCTTTGCTTAAATATGAAATGGGCATAAAAAGTGACTCGACTAAAACAGTTTTCTAAATTTCTACTTTTGAAGCTTGGGTCTTTGTAATTTGGCAACTTTGATTTTGCTTCAAAAGAATTTACACATTTCCAAAATTACTTTTCTCCTTAATTCACCCACTGCAAGTCCTGTGGGCCTCCTTTAATACAGATGTTCAGAATCTCCATTTCCTAGTAGGGCAATAGGTGTATTGAAAGGAGAGTACTGTTGCTCCCCTTCAAAATGATTGACCCAGGCGCCAGGAATAGAATTTGCTCCGCTTCCAGGATGCAGGTGCAAGGGCAGTCTGGGGGATGGTCAAGGTCCACTCTCATTCCCAGCTGCCTCTCCGGATCCCCTCCCTAGTGGCCGCCCCCCTGAAGCAGTAGAGAGGAGACAGGTCAGAGTCAAGGCACCAGTGGCCATTGATGAGCAGCTGCAGGCACAGCCAGTATGAATCTGCGGCCCAAAATCCAGGGCCTCTGAGCAAGAAGGTTGAGGTTGTGAAGACATATTTACATACACTGTCCGCTGTGAGGATGCCTCCCCACCTTCCTCATCCTGCCTCAAAAGAGAGAAAAAGGGAGCTTCCAGAAAACAAACGTGCTCTCTCCTCTGCCCGACTTGTTTACACTTCCGATTAGTCAACTTTGGGGGATTTCCACTTGGTGGAATTTTACTATCACTGCAGCATATCTCTGAAAATTTCTTTTTTTGTAAGCTTCTAGTTTTTTATGTGTAGACTCAAGGATATGGAAAGACTGCTGACACACTGCATTGTGGACCCACAAATTGTGAGAGACAGACTTCGGCTTTGAGACTTGCCAAGCCACAGGGGAAAGGTCAGTCACAAAACAGATCCAGGCTTCACCCGTGAGTTGCTACATGCGGAGCTATGCGAAGGTTACCACGGCTTAACTGTCACAAAAGTCATATCTGTGCCCCCCAGCATACCCAGGCCCTGCCACAGTACTGACACAGAGTAGATGCTCAAAGAACTGTGGAGTGGAAGAGTAAATAAATCGATGCAAACCTTACAATCGTGCTCTCACCAGTTAGGCAAACCAGCTCAGAAAGCAAGAGCATTTTTTTCTCTCTTCATGAAAATATTCAAGAAGAAAAACTATACACACAACTTTCTATATATGAACACAGTCCTTAAAAGATATTTTCAAAAATTATCAGTAAAAATATTTTATAATCACATAATCTTTATTAACATATCTGGCGAAAGTACAAAAAATGTTTTGGAACACAAGAGAGTAAAACTTACATGTATATATGAAACCTACATATATATATATAAAACTTACACATATATATGAAAACTTACATAAGAGTAAAACACAGATATGTGAAAATGGGGGCTAAGTTTTATGATACATAACAAAATTACTCATTGTTCACAAGAATCTTACTGACTCTTCTTTTCCATACCACTTTCCCCAAAAGCTTAGATATGCAAACAACTTAGATGGCAATGCATAACTTAGATATGCAAATATACAAAGCATCTATTGTTTTCATTTCCGTTCTTCACCATGTATTTTGTGCCTTCAACACAATAATTTCTTTATTATCCAAGTTCCTATTCCCCCCCCAAAAATTTACATTTTTATGGTACTTTCCAATCAGAAATACTTTCACATATATTACTCATTCTACCTTTAAAAGTGTCCTATTGAGTAACTAGAGAAGCTATTAAAATGACTCTTCATTGTAATATTCCCATTTTAGTGATAAGGAAATCAAGGTCAAGCAGAAAGGAATTACTCCAAATCTCAGAGCCTGAAAGTGACAGAGCTAAGAGTGGGACACAGCCTTACAGAAGCCCAATGCTCTGTGCACTAAAATGCTCTGTACACAGACCTCCAAAGAATCCAAAGAATCCTTCTGCTCTCTCTGAAGCAGATCGCTGCTAAATCCTTCACCTCATGTACTCCCCAAGTACTTAAATACGAATTTAGATAAAGAGGCAAAAATAGATCAAGACTATACAGCACTCTGCCTCAAAGAAGCAGGGTGTTGGGCAAATTATTACAAACTTCACCATTCAGGAGTCACAGCTAACACACCTGATGAAGGTATAATAAGGGGTAAAAAAAGAGTCATAGAGAAAACAGGCAACACACAGAGAAGAAAATAATAATTCATTAAGTTCTTTAAGATAACAAAGGTGTGTGAAAGCAAACCTCCAGTGACAGAAGGAAGCATGCTGAACAAACAGCAGTCAACAGCCTTCCTCCCTAACCACTGCCTTCACCCCTAAGCGCCAGGCCAGCTGCTCTGGCCAGAGAAGGGAGGACACTCTAGTCTAAACTGGCACAGCCACATTTGGGCGCCTGATCCTCAGGCACAGCCAGCGGCAGGCCGCCTATCTAACTCAGGCCCGGGAGATAAATCTCTCACCGTGAGAGGGGGAGGCTAGGCAAACAGCTGCTACTTCTCTACACTTCATTCATTATTCAGTACCTCCTCACAGCAACTCTGTCCAACATCCCATGTTTTCAGATATGCATTATAAAGTCAGGCAGCAAGAGGTGAGAAGATCAAAACTATAAACAAGTTCACCTTCACCTCCTGCGTTTTTCAAAATTTGTTTCCAAAGTGAAGAGTTAGCTAGGTTTTATTTCTCTGTGTCAATTAGTATCATTTACCATGGTAGCTTACCCTTTGGCATCTATTAAAAACAAATGCATACATGCAAACACCTGTTCACGCACATATATATGTAAATAAATCCTGCAGGATAACTGAAAGAAACAAGCAATTATCTAAAATGGTCTCTTTCTGGGAATTCCCTGGTGGTCCGGTGGTTACGACTCTGAGCTTCCATTGCAGGGGGCACGGGTTCGATCCCTGGTCAGGGAACTAAGATCCGGCAAGTCACACGGCGAGGCCAAAAATAAATAAATAAATAAAATGATCTCTTTCATTCACAGACACACAACTTATTATCACCTCATACTTAGAACACTGTTCTAATCAAAGCCAGTCAAGTCAGGTTTGCCTTTGGAAACACTGGTTTTAGAACTTCAGAGTACAAACTAAAATAATTTTTTAAAACCTTAAATAATAACTATCTATATAAATAACCACTAAGCAAAAACAATGCATATGTTTTAATAACAGTGACCAAATAAATCAAAATCTCAAGTTTGACCTCAAGTTCTTTCAAGCTATATGACCTTGGGCAAGTTATAGCAAATTAAGAGGCATTTGTTTCAAAGGTCCCTTTTAACACTCAAAATTCTGTCAAATTTTAATGTTGGACTTATTCAATACTGAGGCAAAGAGAATACAACCATGAAAATAATAAAATGCATGCTTTAAAGCAGGGCTTAAAGACCAAAAAAGAAACACTCCCTAAATGATGAACAGCTGATCTGCAATGCACACAAACCTGCTACAATCTGATGGCCTCCTTCCTCTCTTCCTCCTTCACCTCCTTCCCCTTAGAGACTAAGGCTCAGACCACCGCGTCTTCCTGATGTTACCACCTACTGGTTCAGAGCAGGGAACTATCTGCTCCACCTATCTTTTCCCCACCACCTCCTTTCACCCCCGCTCAGAAGGATTATAAATACACACACAGGTGCACCCCTCTCTGCTTTCACTGCTCACGACTTATTTAATTCTATCTCAAGTAACCACACTGTGGTTTGGCTGCTTTTCCAGAACCTATCCCTCTATCTGTTGACAACTGATAGTTTCATCCACAGTCCCCTCGCCCCCATCAGTCCACATGACCTGGTTGGGGGATCTAGGGCTGAACCCAGAATGCTAGTAAACTAAGCCAATCAGCCTACTTCCCCTCAGGAGCTGGAGATATGATTCACCGAATCCAAGGCCAGTGAATCGCAGGGCCTTTTCAGGTGCCCAGCACATACTGCACATTCTCCTAAAGGACCAGAATCTGGAAGCTGCCGAAACCACCTCGCCTCTACAAGAAGTCTAAGACCGAGCACACCAAAGCTAAGTTGAGCAGGCAGAGAAAGGTCACATCCCAGTGGAATTATGTGAACTCCTAAGTAAAGCTCCACCTGAACTGTCAGTTAGGAGAGACAATAAATTCCCCTTTTGTTGCAACCAGTCTAGGCTGCATTTTCTGCCACTAAGTAACCAAAAAAATGTCTTATTGCTACATCTGTGTATATATTCAATAATGAATCTTGGCTCTACTAGTCCCTCACACTGTCACCTGAGGCAAGTTAATACTTAACCTCTCTAGGCCACAGTTTGCAAAATGGAAATGATGCTGATCTTAAAGGATTATGGTGAGGATTTTAAATTACATAAAACACCGATCATAAGGCCTGGCAGGTTGTAGGCACTCAGTAAATGGCAGTTCCTATTGTTGTTCGGGCAACTGCTTTTTGCTCTGTCCTCTAATGTGTGAGGGAATAAATGAACCTAATTTTTGCTGACAAGAATACAAGTAGAATTAGTACAAACAGCAAGAATTTGGTGTAAAACTAGAAAAGGTAACAAATCAGAGACTTTAGACTTTAAAGTTCTTCAAGATGTATGGAAGTACCTTTGAGAGTTTCTCTCCATCACTAAGTTCTCTAACACTGATCTGTCCACAATTAAACCTTTGAACACTAATGTCTAAATCAAGTAAATGTGGAAGCCACTGATTTGTATTCATTAATCCAGTAACTATATTTTGTGTATTTAAAACAATACAGGTTAAGCAGACTTTCACTTATAGTATCAAACATGTAGAGAATTCTGCTGTGCACTGTATTTGTATTCATTAATCCAGTAACTATATTTTGTGTATTTAAAACAATACAGGTTAAGCAGACTTTCACTTATATCATCAAACATGTAGAGAATTCTGCTGTGCACTGTATTTGTATTCATTAATCCAGTAACTATATTTTGTGTATTTAAAACAATACAGGTTAAGCAGACTTTCACTTATATCATCAAACATGTAGAGAATTCTGCTGTGCACTGTATTTGTATTCATTAATCCAGTAACTATATTTTGTGTATTTAAAACAATACAGGTTAAGCAGACTTTCACTTATATCATCAAACATGTAGAGAATTCGGCTGTGCACTGCCCCAAACTCCATCTCCTGATATCACAATACAACCATTATGGGTTAACATTAATTTATATCTCTTGTTTTCAATTAATTTCTGCCATAACCATGTCATTATGCCAGTATTTTCTGAGTCGCTAGTGAATGGCAAAAACAAATAGAGCAATCGTGATTTAATCAGAGACTTCACTGTTCAAACAGCCAGCAAAAGTAGACACATTTAGAATAGTAAATGGATAACAAAACACACTTACAGGCTCATTAATAAGAAGGCAATTAGGTCTTCTGGGAAAATTCATTTTCTCAAAGAATGCTAAAGCAAGCTACAAAATGCAAGTAAAATTGTGTTTTGATATGAACAGTGTACACTGTCTATTACATCATAATTTTTCTCTGGAGAAAACTGACAAGAATCTCTGTTCTTAAATATGAGCACAAAGGATAGTAAAAAGAACACCAGTGATATTTAATGCATTCTACCTAACTCCCATTCATTAAATTTGACTGTCCTATAAATGAGCTCCTTATTACAAATCCTTAAAATACACTTCGAAGAGAAAGAGAAATATAAAACAAGAAACTGCAGTTACTAGTTAAAAAAAGGGAATTATCATTTTCCATATCAACATGTCAATATGCAAAGTAAAAATGATTGGCATATATCATGTTTGGTTCCTCAGATAATATGTTTACCTTTAAATATTCTCATATAATATGTTCACAGCTAAAAGTATTTAGCCTTATTTTTATTCTCTCATGAAATATTTTTTTCAAAATTGTCTGAGTATTCTTTTCTAAAACCTGAACAGTATTGCTGTTTTGATGCATCTGGGGTGTTAAATTATAATTCAGTAAATAATGATCAGAAATATAATTCCAGGGAAATCTGTTTCATGTTGTAATTAATCCTTTCACAGTACTCTTACAACTCTACAGTAAAGAGCATGTGGCAAATCTTTTCAAGCTGATCTTTCTTTGTCCTAGAGCAGTGTTTCTCAAAAATTAAATGTTCAAGCAAATCACCTGGGGATTTTATTAAAAGGCAGATTCTGAGTCAGTAGGTCTGGGGTGGGCTCTGATATGTGGTCACAAGATCATCACAAGTTCCCAGGTGATGCTGATGCTGCTGGTCCATGGACCATAATTCAAGTAAGCAAAATTCTAGGGCATCTTACCATTGATGAATCCAATGACCAAGAAGCAATCAGCCATCAGCCTTTAAATGGGCAGTGAGGGCATTAGAAAGTCTTCCTCTCTCTACTCTTGAATTTGCTGGACGACCTAAGTCGAATCACATCAAGGAGCTGAGGCCAGTCTGCCACTTAAGCAGCTGCTAGCACCCTACCGTCCAACAAGGACTAGGGGAATTTCTGTAGCTGATCAGCTGCTGCCCTGGACTGGGTTTGGAGAATCAGCCTACAAGCAGCTGGTTAAGGCACAGGCTGCATTTGGAAGAGTTTATATAAATAGATACCAATCTATTGGAATTAGGTTTCTTATTTTCTCCTTTAAAGTACAGTACAGTGCAGTATATTATATACTATATAGTTCATAATTTTCCATTTCAGTTTCTTCATCTATGAAGTTGACAAAATAATTCTCTACTTTCAATACTCTATCTAGAATATAAGTATAGGAGTTTGATCCCATCTGTAGATATTCTTGGTTTCCTTCCCACTCGAACCTTCGGACAATGATGTTCTATCATTGTTAAGATATGTGTGTGTGTGAATACACATATTTACATCTTTCAATTTTCTCAACAAAATAAATGCAAACAGTAACTCTAGACACTATTTTATTTGGATTTGTTTCTGAGCTCTTCTTTTGAAAATAATTCCTAGAATGACACCTGTAAAAGGATTCAGCCAGCACGGCTCTGTTCATCATTTTTATTAACAGAGCTCTATCTACAGTCGTATAAAGTGGAAACATGGATTATTTCATTCAGGACCACTTAATTTGCTCCTAAAACAATTGTAAGTGACAAAATAAGCCGCTTGTAATTTTTATGGATTACCAACACACAGAGAAGAATGCCAAAAAACTCAACCAGAGTTAAGTGGGGAAATGGCAATGTTCCACAACAGGATTGATGTGATCCTTACATCCCAAGCCCAATGTTTCCCAGAAGCTCAACAATCTGCAAAACCACACAAAACTTTTTTAATTATGTAAGTTCAGTTTTTATTACTAAAATACTAACCACAAATCAAAAGAATTCCCATAAGAATACTGCAGGAAAATAAACATACCTTTCCCAACAGAATTTTCATGGAATTAATAAAACCTTTTATGTGGAACTATGTTTAAGAGCATTTCTTATAAAAACACAATTTCCACTAAGACGGAATTTGAAGTTTGTAAACCATCTACCTCCAGACTTCTCATTGACATCACACATTAAAACATAACTTTTAAAGTTTTCCAAAGCCCAGATGTATGTCACTATCTCAAAATAATAGGCAATGTGGCACTCAAATTTTTTCTAACCCCATTTACAAAAAGGAACTCATGGGCTTCCCTGGTGGCGCAGTGGTTGAGAGTCTGCCTGCCGATGCAGGGGACACAGGTTCATGCCCCGGTCCGGGAAGATCCCACATGCCGCGGAGCGGCTGGGCCCATGAGCCATGGCTGCTGAGCCTGCGCGTCCGGAGCCTGTGCTCCGCAATGGGAGAGGCCGCCAACAGTGAGAGGCCGGCGTACCGAAAAAAAAAAAAGGAACTCAAAGTCTCTCTTCCATTGAGAGATATATAAGCACAAACAAATACTCTGTGACATTAAAAGATTATTTCATGGATTTACAAGTCTATTTCTACCTTCAACTGAAATAAAAAATTAGCTTGATTGATGTACTTACTTTGTTATCAAATACCCATTTAAGATATCATGAATTGACAAATTCCATTATTCAGAACTATGACAAACAGCATGAGTTTTGATGAAAGAAAAACAAGTCATGTTCAAAAGCAATTATAACGTTTTTAGGCAAAAAGAAACACCATTTGATAAAGGAACACAAACCAGACACATATGATCAAAGGGTAAAGTCTGAGAGGAATACACAGAGGGAAGTTTTTACATCCACAGAATAAGAAATGAATGTGTTCGGGCAAAGGCAAAGGCTGATTCCAATAAACAAATCAAAAATAGGCTTTTTTCCCTCTTTAGAAAATTAAAGATCAAACACACACACACACACACACACACACACACACACACACACAAGATCCCAGTGCTTTGTTTTGTCTTTAAGAACAATCTGTAAACTCCCTTGATGTTTCCTGCTCTCAGTCTTCCAACAATCCTCTTCCTGCCCTGCGTGAAGAGCAAGTAGGGGAAATAGGAAGAGCACAAGGCAGAGGAGGACAGCATTTTCCATGCCTCAGAGAAGCAGATCCATATTCAGCATGACTTACACTGTCTTTAACACCATCTTGAGCAGACCTAGAACACAGCACTTCAAAAGCATTAGTAGGCAACAACCTAGTTTCTCTATATAGGACCATATCACATGAATTAAATGTTTGATAAAGGCCATAAAAACGTGTAGTAAACCATCACTGCCTAAAATATGAGATTAGGTGGGAGGACTGGCGTTTGCTCTGATTAATGGTTGAGTCATATTTCCAGTTTCTAAGAACATGATCAGCACCAAAAGATATCTGGTGAAAACAAAAAGGCTGTGATTTTGTGTATCTGCACGTGGGGCTTTGTTGTTGCTAGAGGGGAGTGGGAAGGAGTGTGGGAGAGGGGCAGAATGGCAGAGGGGTTGATTTATTTTTCAAATTCACATTTATGAATACAAAGAGAAGAGCTGTCAGCAGCACACATGCCAAAGCCCAAATAGCAGCCAGACCTGCCTCTTCCCGTCTGGGTTGGCCAGACACAAAACGACATCTTGCAATGTAGGAAAATCAACAGAGTCAGTTATATGGAGACTGGTGAAAGAAAAACCAGTCCCAGAAATGTCTGGTTACATACTATTAATAGTTTAGAACTTGGAGTTTTAATGAATTGAGGGATCGAGAGATTCTGGCCAATCAAAACCAGAAAACCAACAGGCAAACCTTTAAAAAGCTGTCTCTCTGATGTATCTTCCCAGTAGAGATAATAAGTATAAGAGAAATTTAATTCACATACAGAGACAGCAAAGAGTGAGACACTGGGAAAGTGGCACTGCTTAGATGAGTTGCAAGGTTCTAAGGGATCAAGTAAGTAAACGCTTACAGTGTGACATGCCAGGAACTATATCCAAGGCAGGATCTGGAGTTGCATTTCCAGGCTCACATCATACTAGAGAGACAATAGTCCCTCTCTAGGTCACTGATAAGACTGCATCTAAAAAGCCACATATTTTTCTCCCACTGAGATGAAAAGGGTGAACAGCCAATAGTTAAACAGACAGCTAAAGAAATTGACTAAAAATAAATTTCTTCTATAGTTTGAATACTATGAATGTTAATAGTGACTCTTCCACAGGTTCAGCTCAAGTAAGGATTTACAGAAGGTAAGTAAAAAAAAAAAAATTAAAGGATAATTTCTCTCAATGTGCTGATAAAATTATGGTCTGGTCAATCTAGGATGTTTATGTTTAACAACAATTAAAAGGAATGAATGGCTGAGTGACACACACACACACACAAATACACACAAACACACACACTCCTGAACAGTCTGTGCTTATACCAGGACTAGGGGAGCAAGAAAAGACTGAAGTCAAGGCACTTAGCTACTTTAATATATGATGATTACACCCCAGATAGCTGCATAATGTTTGACAATATACAGTTCCAGCTCATTTAAACTATTTCACACCATCCTCATAAAAAGCATGAGGAAAGTTCAGAACAGGTATTATTATCCCCATTTTACAGATGAGAAAGCTGAGTCTCCAGGTACCTCATCTATGACTGATTTTGTCAGTCATCTGAGTCCTAATACAAAAAACTTTCTCACATTATATCAAGAGATGGCAACTACACAACCCAGTGAATAAACTTCAGCACATCCTTATGCTTCTATGCCTCAATTTCCCCAGATGTAACACAGATATGACACATTTTTTTAGATGTTAAGTGAGCCATCAAACTGAAAGAATATAAGTTGAGATTTATAAGAAGATCTGGAAGTTCAGGTTTTCAAGAGGCTCACCATGTAGCATTTTTACACCTTAACCCCAAAAGCTAAGAAAAAATTCAAAATGATGAAAATGTTCCTAAACTGTGGTTTAAACAAAGCAGACTGGATGAGTACATGATATATCAAAGATCCAACTACCTGCAGTCTTTCAAGTTTTGCTTTCGAGGCTCACCATGTTAGGAAGCACACAATAATATCTAAAAGTGGAAAATGGCCTAATAAGTGTGATTTTAAAACACACTTTAAAGTTCTGAACATGTATTTGTTTTACACTTTTAAAGCATTTTTATTTAAATTTCTCAAAAGAAATAAAAGTTCATCATTTAAAGAATGTAAGAAAAAAAAACAAGAAAGAATACACCTCCAATCTCTGACCCCGTGTCTTTGCAACAAATCTGACTGCCATAAAATCTGATGACAGAAGAATAACAAATGACTTATGCGAAGCAGAAAATGGAAATTTTTACAAAACAAACGTTTAGCTTATGGAGAAAGGCAGATCCACAATCTGAACTGTGGGAATAAAAGACATTCATTTCTGGGCATATGTACAAAATCTGAATGGCAAAATTTTGAGATACAGTCCTGCCACAATTGCATTTGTTAGGACTGCACATTCTTTCACTTAACTATAAAATAAAGTCGAATGTTTTGCTTTGTCAAAAAAGAAAAGCCAGGTTTATTTAGTTAAATTACTTGGAACTGCATGTCTAAGAACATAACTGTTCATTAGAGATATCTGAACTCCAGGGATCAGAAAAGCTCATCTGTACATTCCGCTGGAGGAAATTTAATATTTATTTGCTCATTAAAGGGTAAATAACATTTGAAAAGAGAAAAAAAGTTTCTTTACAGATGAAAATATATCCATCAGTTGTTGAGACATTAATAGTTGCAAATTTTGAATACATATAAGTTTAATCATACAACTGGTAGAATTCCAACTTTCAATTAACAAACTACATGCCTTTTCAAGCGTAGGCTCTCCGTGCATTGACAAACACTGTGCAGAAATCAATACCCACTCCAACTTGCCTGCATGTAATGTCTTACATCAAGCACGCTTCCAGTACCAACGGGCATTATATGTCAGACATGCTTTCAGTAATGCTTACTCCAGAAAGAATTAAAATTAGGCTTTCATTGCACATAGCTGTTGTCCTCCGTATACATCACCTGTATACATAACTTTTCCTGTACACGCTGCATTTCATAACCTGCCTGAGTGCACAGCACATGCTGCCATCTGAATTTGTTATCTACCTCCTTTTACAGAGTTCTAAAGGGGGGAAAGAGAACGGAAGGGAAATAAACATTACTCCGGAAAACAACGATTTGAGTTTACTTCCAGGAAACCAGGCAGCCACAACAACGAGAGAAACTGACAGTGCAAAGTTCGTCCGTTCTCCGCGTCCTGTGGCCTCAGCCAGGAGCGCGGCTGTCGCTTCCCCCGTCTTGTCCAGCAGCCCTCGGCCACCTCTGCGTCTCCATCTGCACCGCGCGAACCAAGGAAGCAGATGCGCTCGCCAGCCAAGCAGAGCTGGGTGGGCTGGCCAGAAAAGTTGTCTGTACTGGCGGGAGGCTAACAATCGCCCGGGAGCCTGCTCCCCAGCGTCCACCTGGTGAAACTTCAGAGCCCCCAGAGGAGAGAACGAAAGAAGCAACCGCCAGGAAGGGTCACAGAACTGGAAGGGAACGGAGGACGGCACTGGGAGAAATGGGGTTTCACGGACTTCTCTAAGCGGTTTTACTAGGACCCAAAGGGCTAACTGGCGAGACCGCACCGGATGCCTCCTCTTGGGTTCTCTGGGCGGGCGGCAGTCGTTTGTAGACCCCATCACGCAGGCCGGCTCCGGGAGGCTTCGCGGTGGCTCTGCCGGAGGAGCGGGCTCCCCCACCACGGGTCGGGCTTCCCGGACCCGGCGCCTAGACCTCGCTGCCCAGGACTGCTCGGCGTGGATCCTTAGAATCATGTTTCAAAACATCTTACAGGCTCCGCCAACACACACACGGAACCTACTCCGCGCAGCGCCCTAACCCACAGGGCGAACCCAGGAGCAGCCCCACGCCGGAGGAGGCGATAAGGACTGGGGGAGGGACGGGGAAGTAGTTAGACAATAGTCAGGAGAGGTTATTCCCAGGACAAAAAGCACCTGGCAAAGCGCGCCGAGGTCATTCCCTTCAAGTCTCCACCTTTCTGACAATGGCTTCCCCGGGAATTTTTTTTTTGGAACGCTCTAGCGGCGGAGAGCAACAAGCCCGCACTACGAGCAAGAGAGTAGCAATCCCCAGAGTCGTAACTACTTTTTCCTTCTCTCTTCCCCGGCGCGGTGCAGCCGGCGCCGGACGCCGAGGCTCCCAGTTTCCCAAGAAAAGCACTGTCTCGCGCACTGCCGCACAGCCCTGCCCGCCTGCGCCCGGAGCGATCCTCCACCGGGAACAATGGGTCGCGACGAGGAAACTTACCTGCCCCCGTGGCGCCCAGCCCCGTGCCCCGCGTCCCAGCCGGCACGGAGTCTGGGGACATCTCTCCCTCTGCCCACCCCGGGTCGCGAAAGCTTCCCCCCCTTGCCCCCCGGCCCTAGAGAGGAGCCGGCTCCACCCCTGGAGAGCCCCGGGTCGGGGGCATTCGTCGGAGCTCCGGACGCCTCCTCGGCCACTCACCTGCGGAGAACTGGCCTTGGGCCGACCCCAGGAGAGGCCAAGGGGAGAGGAGCAAGAGCGCCACAAAAGCAGGCAGCGCCGCCGCCGCTGTATCCATGTCGACTTTGGGAGAAGTTTCAAGCCGCTCTGCAAAGAGCTGCCGGGGGGTATCGCAGCGAAATCCACAGCTGAGGGGTCGGCCGGGCCCAGCGGGGTGAGGGCGGGGAGTGGACAGCCTCCCGCCCGCACTTTTTCCTGCTCCGCGGTCGCCAAACTACCTCTGGGGCGCCAGCGTTGCCCGAGTCGCCGGCCGGCCGCGGCAGCAGCTCTCCATGCTCGGCAGAGGCTCTCCTGTTAGTCAAGAGTTACTTTGCTCTGGGAGGGATGGGGGCGGAGCCGGGGGTGACGTCGCCCCGCGGGCTCCGGGCGCTTCTGAGGAATGCAGGCTCGGGCGCGGCGCCGCCGCCGCCGCCGCCGCCGCCGCCGCCTCCTGTCGGAGAGACGCGCGCCAACCCCGGCCGCGCGCCCCGCGCTCCGCGCCGCCTTTGTTCGCCGCCCTGGCCCAGCCGCCCGCCGCCGCTCTGGGGCAGCGGGCGCGAAAGGGGACCTGCGCCGTTGTCTGCCCTGTTTCAGGAATCGCAGTTTGAAAAGCGAGAGTTGGGTAAGCAGTGTGGCCGGACCCCAGAGTATGAACGCGGAGAAACCCCGCCGCCCAAGCAGAGGCGCCCCGGGGTTCTGTTCCCAAGGCGGAGGTCCTACCGTATCGGTGGCCGGTAGGAAGAAGGGGGAGTGTAGAAGCTCCCAGAAGGAACACCCACCTGCATCGCAAACTCTCTGTTCCCTATTCGTGTAATAAGGAATGAGACACCCCACCCCCGTAGAAAACTTATTGTTCCTTCTTCATATAAAAATAAAACTTGAACCAAAATAAATGTTCAGTAACTTCCCAGTGTGAACAGCTGGCAGGTCTCATTTTTGGTTTGTCATTTGCCGAATATTTGGATTTACTCTCTGCTTCACTGACTTTGCTTGCAGTTCTGAAACCTTCCGGCCTCTTTCTACTTCCCTCCGGAAGAACCTAACAACTGCATCAGGGCTTATTATCCTTGCCTTTCACGAGGGTATGCTGGAGTAGGAAAGTCTTTTTGTTTTGATTTTAATATCTAAGAGATATTTAAGACATAAGTATTTAACAAAAGAACTTTACACGGACAATGAAAACAGCAACAAATGATTTCATCCGTTGGAAAATAATGCTGTATTATGACAGTAAAGTATTTTACAGTTTGCTGATTCTTCAGAAGCTTGAAGTGGTTTCACCATATGCCACATTTATAATACTTGCTTCTGTGAAGACTGTATAGTGCATACTTTATTCATTTTTGTAAAATAGCGAATAAAATAGATGTGGTCACAGTAGAATAAACAATTTTTATTCAGAATTTTGGTGTCATATATACAATTCCTAGAACAATGGAATCTCTTGATTGACATCTGTCAGTTACTCAGACACCTTTAGCTTTTGTAAATCACGGACAATGTGACATTCAATTTAATATAATATTCACACAATTTCCCAGGACACATATCCCTTTATTCAGATTAAGTATACGCTATTAAAGACCAGGTTGATGGTAGAACTCATTATATATGTACACACACACATATATATATATACCAATCAGCAAGGAAAATAGTTCTTTAAAAATTTGATAAGAATAGATGCTTGATTAAACGTAACTGGCAGTCTTATAGCTGGCTCATTGGCACACTGACTAGCTCAGCACTTGTCAATTCAATTCAGCAATAAGTTCATTCTTCCTTAGGGTGCAATGTAGATTATTTTTTAAGTCATTAACCTATAACTGTTAGCACATCACTGTTCCTATTTCTTTGATTGAAGAATATTCCTAAATCCTAGGTAACAAAAAACTGAAGGACATATATTTTCCTTTTAAAGGACTTAGCAGAACTTTGTAAAACTTAGCAATAATATGTCTCAGGAAAAACAAACACCCCTCCTCCCCCATCCATAAACTAATTAATCTGTTCTATTCCTGACAGAGAGTTCATGACTTGGTAGGTTTGTTTGTTTAAACACACAGAAAGCTTGTTTAAAAATTGACATACAGTGCCAGGGCAAAGTGCACACAGTTCTAGCTTGCCCATTCCTTGGGTCAACTGACAGAAGATTCATCTCATTTTCTCCATTCAGGAAGTAATAACAATAACAAGTAATGTTTAGAGCACTTACAATGTGCTAGGCACTGGTTTAAAATACATAATGTCTCGTTGAGACATTAAGATATACAAAGTCTCCTTGAGTTAAGACAACAATCCTATGACATCAGTACAGTTATTACTCTCATTTGACAAATGAGGAAACAAAGTTAGAGATTAAGTAATTTGTCCAACAGCACATATATGAGTAAGAAGTGGGGGAGGGGAAACAAAGAGGGACAAGGAAATCCTCAAATGGAGTCAGCAAACTAGCAAGGATGTCTTCTCACTAAAAATCAAAGCAATGCAACAAAACTTTTGGACAAGTAAATCAGTACTTTTGTCCTTAGTTGTCACTAATGCTGGCCACAATACCTAACGCTGGCCATGGTATATTGAAATCATTTGAGTAGAGAATATATGTGTCTTTCACATAGTACTCGGCAATTATTAGGAATTTACTAGGTCTTCGTTAATTTGAAAGAATGGATGAATGTATCAATTAAACAATAGAAGAGTAAATTTGATATAACAAAAAAATTGTCAACATGTGTTCAAAAAAATCACTAAAATGTTTGTATTCTTTAATCTACTAGCTATTCTAAGGAAATAATCTAAAATATGGGAAGTGTCATAGACACAAAGATATTTATCACTTACAAAAGGGAAAACTGGAAATAATACAAAAGTCCAACCATAGGCAGATTCATGAGCATTATCTGGATTGAATATCTCACAGCCACTAGAAATGAAGGTATTAAAAAAAGTAAGCTGCAAAGTGTTTCTGATAAAATGTTGGGAAAAAAAAAAAGATCAGAAGACAATACAGATACATCTTCAGTTTGGGAAGATGAAAATGTTCTGGAGATGGATGGTGGTGATGGTTGCACAACAATGTAAAAGTACATAATGCCATGGAACCATATACTTAAAAATGGTTAAAGTCGTAATTTTTATGTTATGCATGTTTTACTACATTTAAATAATTGGAAGATGAAGTCAACATATACTATGATTACAAATAAGAAAAGAAAAAGGCTGAAAAAAAATCCCGATAAACCATAATATTGATATAATTAGAAGTAAATGTAGAATAGTAACATTTTATAACTGCCCTTCCCTATTTTCCTACCGTTTTTGGTATGTGGTTATAGCATATCTTTTTAAAGAAGATAGGTTTGTAGTCTGATTGATTGCAGATTTACCAAGAAATAACTCCAGTCAAAAATTTAGATCTACATTTGACAAAATGTTTTCTGTAGAATCCCAGTTCTATCAAAATTTAGCAAGTAAAATTGGAAAATAGGGTCTTCAGATCAAATTAGCTTTAACTCTAGATTGAGCAAAGTTAAACAGGTTCCTTTACTACAGCTGGCTTCTTTACTGCAGAACTTTTCAATGGTTACCAGTATGGTATTGTGCAAAGTGAATCTGTTGGAGAGAGGAAAAGAATACATTGTTTCTCAAAGTTTTGGACAATAGAACTCTTTAAAAGAGAAGTATTTCTCAGGATTAGGGTTCCAGGGAACAGAATTTGGGAAGTACTGCTTTAAGCAGCATTTAACATCTCTGTGTCTCAGTTTCTTTCATATGAAACTGAGGCTTATCAATCAGATTTTTCAGAGGACTAAATGAAATATAGTATATTTTAATATGTATTTTTGTAAAGATGTAAATTTAGTTATAGGTATAGATATGAAAGGGCCCAGATGATATTAATTGCTGAGTAAAGGTTCTTTTCTTGTTCCACTGAAGGATTATGTACAAACATGTACCCAGCAAAACCAAGGTTTTATTTACCCACTGAGAGACCATGAGTGTACCCACAGCATGTATTTATAAGCAATTAGATAATATTCTCAGTTTGTTAATAACAACTGATTGCTTATATTATGCTTTTCAGTTTGTAATGCCTTTTCACCCACATGATCTCAATCTATCCTCGCTCCAACCCTGCGAAGTAGGCAGGGCAGGTAGCATTATTAATTTTCACTTAACTGATAAGGAAACTCAAGTTTAGAGTCATTAAAATACTTGGCCAAAATTTGACGCTGGTCAATAGCAAAGCTGTCACTCTGAACTGCATATTCTGATTCTGAATTTCATTTTTCCCCCATTCCCCCAATATTTATGTACCTAATTCTCATCTCTAAAAACGTTCATTTGAATTAGTTGTCAAAATTCTCAATGCAAATTCATCAGATAGAGCTTCTTAGGCTGGTGGACGGAAATGAGGTTCTATTTTCTCTCTGAAAGCAGAAAAAACAAAAACAAACAAACAGAAAACTAAAAGCACTTCCTCACAGTCATAGCCTTGCATGGGTATGTATGTTGTCAGTAGAGTCCTCCAGGAAGGAAGGGGCAGAGAATTTCTGACAATAAAGCCCTTGAACAGAACACCGACTTCCAGAAAAAAAAAAAAAAAAAGTGTTATGCCTTTGAAAGCTATTGTTCTGGATGAGCGTTGGAGACTGTAGGGCAAAGCCCATTGATCCCACGAGTGGTGCTGGAACCTGGCCAGTTACTACTGAGATCTTGACACCAGAGCATCCAGAAACAAATGGAATTGTGATAGCTATGTGCTTATGTCTCTAAGGAAATCCTCCTCTCTGTATGCTCTTAGGAAATTTTGGATCAAGTGGAAAGAAACACACTGTACGCAAACCCAGAGTTACTTTGTGAGTCCCTTGAACCCTTTAAAATATCCATAACTGAAGATTAGTTTAGAAAACACTAGTCAAGATAATGCATGATCCAAAGGTTTTATCCGGGGAAGGGAAAAAAAAAAATGTGAGCAGCTTGAGAGCTCAGTGTTGTCAATTTGGAAGAGCAATTTGCCTACAGCTGGATATAATTAACAAGCATGGGTCAAAAAGGAAGCCAATCATAAAAGTGTGAATTGGATTGAGGTGGAGGGATGGGACAGTGACAGTCACTTCCAGATCTGGTATATTCTGACTTCAGAGTCTCTCCGCATTTTCAAAAAGCCTAGTCTAATGATGTTAATAAAAGATTGAGGGAAAAAATGTTTGGTCTTCATGATACCCTAGTATGTGTTTGATAAATCACTTTTTCTGGGGTACTATATGGTACCTATATGGTATCTACTATATGATATCTACATGGTATCTTATTAACCCTTTATAATAGTGGGCAATTTCCACACCAAAAAAAGTATATTTTTCCCTGGCTCACTATAAGAAAAAAGGCATAAAGGGCACCAGCTATACAGCATCCTATTGAATCCTGTTTGAATTACTTTGTTCTGAATAGACAAATTATCCTGGGATATTTTTTTTTGTTTTTTATTTTAGTAAAACCCAAGAAAGAGGATAACTCTTAAAACTAATTAAATACATCATGTATTTAATAATACATTTTGCAGGGTTAAAAGCTTGTATGCAAAGTTGCAGCCTGAGGAGAATTAATACAGCTGAATGAGAAATTCTCTAGTGATCATGTTCCTTCCTTCCTCCCACTTACTTCGGAGGGGCGGGGGCTGGCTTCACATATGGAACCCTGTGGATCTTGCCATCTTTCTTCTTTGCTTATTCTGGTCTTGAGACAGAATGAAATAGAATTCTGAACACAAATGTGGTGCTTCCAAAGCTCTAGAGATTTTTCTAATCCTCTAAATGTTCTCCAATAAAATCCTCCCTACACTGTTGGTGCTGCCACCACATTCATAACCAGGGGAAGTCAGACAAGAAAATGAACCATTAAAACCTACACACAAACATAGGGGCACATTTCAGTGCTGAAGTCCTCTTTAATCAAAGCAAAGAACTCATTTTGCCACTTGCAAGCATTTATTAAGTGTACTACACGCTGCTAGTTACTCTATGGGAGATACAGGATAGCAGTTTACATTTGAGATTAACAGACAAAAAAAATAAGAGAAAACAAATCATATGTGTGTGTGTGTGTGTGTGTGTGTGTGTGATATAATATATTCAAAATGTGAAGAAATAGATAGCAAAATATTAGGTCCTGATGAAGTGCAGTAGGAGGGAAAAGCTTTTGGGGATGACCAGTTTTAAGCTATATCTCGAAGAAAGTGATAGTTGTGACTGGCAGGGGGGAAAAAAGGCATGAGATGTAAACTACTCTTTTGAGCTTGAACTTCCTTGAACAGGCTTTCTGTGAAGTAGTTTTCTCAAAATGTGCCGCTCATTGACTGCAACACCTGTCTATCCTGGAAGTAAGCTCTCATTTCGTTGTTGAATGGTTTTAAATCACCTGAGAAGTTCTGTCAGAAGACATATAAAATACCTTTATGTCGTAACATCCGTTTATATGCTTTTAAAGCTTCACAACTGCCTAAACTAAATAAACTCAGAGTTCATTAGGAAATAGCCGTACAAGCACAGTGGAGTATTAAAATCACATGTAATTTCTTTGGGGCCATAATGAAATAGTCAATTAGCTCTTCACTTGTTGACAACTACAGCTGATATAAGCTAATGGTCCACTGATCTCAGCAGAAAGTCAAAGGATGACAGACTACAATAGTCTGGGAAAAGAATCAGAGGCTGAGTTGATTAAAACCTAGTTTTGTTTCAGTTTCTGCATAATGTAAAATGGTCAGTTAACTAATTTTTATAAACTTTAGAGAAGCTTGGTGGTCAATGGGAATGTACATGGAAATAATAATATTAGCTAATTAAAAAAAAACACTTTATGTGGGTGGTAGGCAGAATAATGACAAGCTCCCACCCTCCCCCCAAAATACCTGGAAGCTGTGAATATGTGAATATACTCCTTTACATGGCAAATGAGACTTTACAGATGTGATTAAGTTAAGGATCTTGAGATGGCAATATTATCTTGGAATATCTGGATGGGCCCAATGTAATCCACAGGGTCCTTATAAGAGAGAAGCAATAGAATAAGGGAGAAAAAAAATCGAAGGATGGAAGCAGAGATAAGAGACGAGAGATAATGCTACACTGCTAGCTTTCAAGACGGAGAAGGGGGCCAGGAGCCAAGGAATGCAGGTGGCTTTTAGAAGCTGGGAAAGTCAAGTGAATAGATTCTCCTCTAGAGCCTCCATGTGGAATGCAGCCCTACTAACACCTTCATTTTAGTCACTGAAATCCACTTCTCCGACTTCCAGAACTCTAAGATAATAAATTTGTATAATTTTTAGCTACTAAGTTTGTAATAATTTGTTACAGCATCAATAGGAAGTTTAATACACATGGGTTATCTCATTTGATCCTTAAAGTTATTATACCCACTTTACAAGCTCAAATGAAAAATAAGAAAACTGGTGCTCAAGTAGATTAAGCAATTTGCTTAAGTGGTGAGCTAAAGCACAAATCCAGGCACTCTAACTCTACAGTCTGCAGTGTTAAGAAATATACCATTTCAAAACACTCACTTTGGGCTTCCCTGGTGGCGCAGTGGTTGGGGGTCCGCCTGCTGATGCAGGGGACACGGGTTCGTGCCCCGGTCCGGGAGGATCCCATGTGCCGCGGAGTGGCTGGGCCCGTGAGCCATGGCCGCTGAGCCTGCGCATCCGGAGCCTGTGCTCCGCAGCGGGAGAGGCCACAACAGCCAGAGGCTCGTGTACCGCAAAAAAAAAAAAAAAAAAAAAAAAAAAAACACTCACTTTGACCACAATGAGTTATCTCCTCACACCTGTCAGAATGGCTATTATCAAAAAGACAAGAAATAATAAATGTCAATGAGGATGTGAAGAAATGGGAACCCTTGTATAATGTTAGTGGGGACATAAATTGGTGCAGCCACTATAGAAAATAGTATGGAGTTTCCTCCAAAAAATTAAAAATAGAACTACCATATATCCAGCAATTCCACTCCAGGGTATTTTTCCAAAGAAAACAAAAACTCTAATTAGAAAAGATATATGCACCCTTATGCTCATTGTAGCATTATTTACAATAACCAAGATATGGAAGCACGTAAGTGGACATCAATAGTTGAACTGAATAAAGAAGATGTGGTGTATATATATATATATATATATATATATATATACACAAATGGAATATTACTCAGCCATAAAAAGAATGAAACCTTGTCATTTGTGACAACAAATGGATTAGACCTAGATAGACCTAGAGGACATTATGCTAAATGAAATAAGTCAGACAAAGACAAATACTATATGATTTCACTTATATGTACAATGAAATCTAAAAAACAAAACTAATGAACAAACAACAAAACAGAAACAGACTCATAGCTATAGTGAACAGACAGGTGGTTGCCAGAGGGGATGGGAGTGTAGGATGAGTGAAATAGGTGAGGGAAATTAAGAAGTACAAACTTCAAAATGAGTCATGGGGTGAAATGTACAGTGTGGGAAATATAGTCAATAATAATGTAATATCTTTGTATGGTGACAGATGGTAACTAGAATTATTGTGGTGATCATTTTGAAATGTTATAGAAATATCAAATCACACTACATTGTGCAAAAGGAACTAACATAGTGTTAGTTATACTTCAAAACAAACAAACTCAGAAAAAAAAGATCAGATTTGGGCTTCCCTGGTGGCGCAGTGGTTGAGAGTCTGATGCAGGAGACACGGGTTCGTGCCCTGGTCCGGGAAGATCCCACATGCCGCGGAGCGGCTGGGCCCGTGAGCCATGGCCGCTGAGCCTGCGCGTCCGCAGTCTGTGCTCCGCAACGGGAGAGGCCACAACAGTGAGAGGCCCGCGTAAAAAAAAAAAAAAAAAAAAAGATCAGATTTGTGATTGCCAGAGGAGGGGCACAGGGCATTGGATAAAGGTGGTCAAAAGGTACAAACTTCCAAATATAAGATAAATAAGTACTAGGGATGTAATGTACAACGTTATTAATATAATTAACACTGCTGTATGTTATATATGAAAGTTATTAAGAGAGTAAATCCTGAGTTCTCATCACAAGGAAAAAATATTTTTTCTTTTTCTTTTATTTGTATCTATATGAGATGATGGATGTTCAATAAACTTATTGTGGTCATCATATGATGTATGTAACTCAAATCATTATACTGTACACCTTAAATTTATACAGTCTGTATGTCAACATATTCAATAAAACTGGAAAAAAAAATAAAATAAACTTTCCTCCAAATTAAAAACTCCCGCTAATTTTGAATGGTAAAAATATATTGAAATACCATACAAAGGTTCATTTGTGATAGAAAATTTATAAAATTTTAGAAGTGTATTTGTAAGTTTCTGTATTTGCAATGAATACATTTCTTAACCTTCTGTTACAAATCCTTTACTATAAATGCTAGCAATAACATTTTGGTTTGGTATAACTATATTCTTTAGTCAGAGGAACACATAAACTAGGAAATTGCCTTTATAATAGTTATCTTGAAGATTAACCATCATTTACATTTGGTTTATTTCCTGTGGTAACTTTCACTGTATTGTCTTCTATAGATTATAACCTATTGAAAGGGCTGAGACTATATTTCCTCTATTTTCTACAAGGCCCATAGCCCATGTCATCATAACCACTTGCTTGAATCTTTTTTACCTGAATCAGTTGGTCATTAATTCTAGCGATCATTGCCTCCTCAGAAATCAAATTTTTGTTTCATTGGTGCATACGCTGTCACTCTAATTTGGTGGAATTCAAGGACTGTGTATTGTTTATCATTGTATCTCCACACATAAAATAATTACTGTCACATAGTTGTTCAATTAATGATAGTTGAGGAATGAATGAATGGATGCATGGTGTTGAGGAATGAATGAAAGGATGGATGGATGAATGAAAAGACTTTTCAAGGTCAAATGGCTTTATAGTCTGGCAGGAAAAGATGTAGAATTCTGAGATAATGAAAGAACAAACCCCTGAAGAGAAGGTTTAAGAACAAAAGAACAGGGTAAGAAAATCTTAACTCCTATGGCCATTGGAGTTTAAAACTATTATTCTGATGCAAGATACTGAAGCTCATTTTTTCCTTTATTTCATTTCTAATACATTTTTGTTTATAGCTACAATATTGATCAAGAATACAGACAAAAAAAAAAAGAATACAGACATATTCGTTTATTTCTTTTTGTGTTCTTCCTGCTAATGAAATATTTTCTTTTGTGCATAACAAACAGCTGTCAACATCACTTATCTGCACCCAGAGATAATGAAGGTTTAGGTTTACAACTCATCGTATGATACTCAGGACTCAGCTCCTGCTGCAGCAATGAGAGCTGTGATTCTAAATCCAAGGCATCCTGGGTAAAGTGAGATTGCACCCTAAAACAGTTTAGGGCTGTTTAATTCATCTTAGATCTGAGTGTTTGAGGATTTTGTCCCTTTCTAGATAGCTTCAAGAAAGGAAAGGTAAGTTCATACCTCATATTCAGAATGTTGTCTTTCCATTGTAAAATATCTCAGTAAACAAATCGTAATCAGGTTGATAGCGTAGGATCCAGTTACTGGTTATACACCCTTAATTAGGGTGGTATGACTCAGACATCTCTCCTGTCAGCCTGTCCTACACAACCTGATTTTTTTCTTCATTTATTTAATAAATATTCACTGTGTGCCTCACAGTGCTGGGTACTATTCCGCTTGAACAACAGGGTGCAAAGTAGGCAAAAATCCCTGCACTGTATTTATATTCTAACAGAGGGAGATGGATGATAAACAAGTAAAATATATAGATGGCCAAGAAATAACTTCCATCATTACAACTGATATTGTGATATCTCAAAAATGTCACAAACATAGATAATTTTATTGTATTTTGCATTTGAAACCAAGCCTGGGTTCAAGTCACTTTGGTAATAATGTTAGCAAAAGTAAAATTTTTACTCAGTATAAGAAAAGATTGTATGATTAAGAGATAACATTTTTTTCCTTTGAAACCATTTCTTTTTATATTTTATGAATAATTGTGTAACTATCTGGGTTTCCTTTTTTACTTGGGCTGCTGGGAAACTCAGAGCTAAATCTGTGGTCATTATTTAGCAATTATGTACAACTTATTGGTCTCTATTTTTATATACTCAGTTTCCAGTGGTCTCATTTTACTCTTCTACCCTGGTTTTCCTTTTACCTTGATACATTTACTTATTTCTATTTTAGTGTATTCGTTTTATTTTTGTAAACCAAAAGCTAAGTCTCCCAATAAATAAGCAAAACTACCCCAGGAGAATGGGTACTTAAGTTTTGTAGATCTATAGCATAACTCAAGAGGTTCTACCTTCCTGCTTCGTAAACCTTTTTAGATAAAAATTGCCAAGTCACAGGAAGTCGAAGTGCCCTAAGATTTAATAGTGCATCCTCAAGCATATGCTAATTAACCCCTTGTCAGGGTGAATGGTGCCAGGAATGGTATCTACATAAGGAAAGGCTACTGGTTAAAATGTAATCTAAGTTTATTCATCTCTAAATCACAGAATTCTAGTAGCTTTTAAGTTTCTATCTCCTCTATGTGACATTCTGCCAGTTATCCTTGGATTTTGGTGAGAGAAAGGGATTAGGATGACCTACCAGGTCTTCCAAATTCTTAAGAAAAATAAATCTTGGTACAGAATCTATAAATCTTAGCAAATAGACATGTTTGAGGGGCCTAGGTAAGACACTAGAAATGCCTTTACATTATTGCAACCTACTCCTGCATTAAAAAGAAAGTATGTGATTCAGATCCAACGGTATGATTTCTCAATGAAGAAAAATTACACCTGAGTTGGCAAGTGACAAGACACATAACAGAACTATTTTGTCCGGTAGTAATACAGCTGCTGATCAGTTTACTAAGGAGCCCGGGGTAGATTAATTATTTAGCAGTGAAATAATTTGAAAAGTTGGCCCTAACTAGTTCAATACAAATTGAAACACCAGACTGCAAAACTCTCAGCAGTAATCAGAGAAAATGCAAGTGAATTTGAAACTAGGTTTTGCAATTGGTCTATCATCTCCATCTCCCTTTTCTTCCTCTTAACCTTCTACCTCCGTTTTTCCAACTCCAGCTCATCCAATTACCTCCACTCCCCCGCAGCCACCACCCCCTGCCCGCCAGCCATCCCATACGCCCACTTCATGCTAATCAATACCTTCCTAATAGGGCAATTTCTCTCTGCATCTTTCCCTCCCTCCTCCCCTCCCTTTCTTTCTACTGATATATTTAGTGCTCTCTACCGGGCATTGAAGGGTAAGAAGGTAGCGCACAGTGTCCCATAACTCCAAGAGCTTGAGCTACCATCTAATGGTGAGTGTGGGGACTTGGAGGGTGACATGTGGAAAAGAATTAGGAGTAAAGGCAAAAATGATAGGCACAACTGAGGTACAAACAATCGGCTGTGAAAACACAGATAGAGAAGCAATTAATTTCTGTCATTTTCTAAGCAAGGATGGGTGACAAAATATCTTCACTCTGCTTATTCCCCTCCCATCTGTTTCTCTCACTTTTTATGGGGACAATTTGGGATCTGGGTTGTCTGTTTCCGCTACTGAAATGTGAAACTGGAGGATGAAATTTATTCTGATGTCAACCATAGAAGAGGCTGTATTTAATTTAATATCGTGAAAGAGCAGTTTGGTGACCAAATCTCTATGAGGAACAGTGATCCTAGGTTTCCGTTGCCAGTTTCTGCTTTAGGACCTGCAATACTAGTTGTTTGAGGCATATTTTCTCATTTCTTCCTCTCCCTCCAACTTCCCAATGCCTTCCTAGGATTTCCCAGTGTTTTGCCTCACTAGTTCCTCGTACCAGACTATTCTAGTTGCTGCGTACTTCAAGTACAGATCAGACTATGTAACAGGACAGCCTGGTTGCCTATGTGTTATGAATTATAGACACTCTCCAGAGTCACTTTGCCTAAAATGCCATCATTTTACTTGTCTTATCAAGCATTCAAATGTTCCTGTGAGGGTAGAGTAGAAGTTCTATCAGTCATTTATACCACAGTTTGAATTATTTTATCATATCCTTTTCCCCTAAACATCTAGTGGTCATGAGCTACCTTCAGGAGGCTAATTCACTCATTCAGGCTCTATTTATTTAGCATCCTATTTCAGGCTAACTTGTTACAAAAATGGAGAAGACTTGTCTGACTCGTATGCCAGTTGGGAAAAGAAACACACCACAACATTAATAAATGACAACTGTAAGGAACAACCACCAGTGCTGCCTTGGGAACTGGGTATAGGCTTCAGAGAGAGGGTCACAGATTTGAGGAAAATCTTGAAGTTTAGGTTGGAGTTAACCAGAGCTAGGGAAGGAGGGAAGAATTTGGAATCCTAAACATTTTAAAATAGGGAGGTTTGGCGTGAAGGCCAGGATAGAGACTTTAAGCAGCCAGGAATAGCGAAAGACAGTGGGTAGTGGAGAAGACATAGATTCAGAATTTGGGAGAAAATGTCAAAAGGGAGATGGGGACAGGGGAAGATCATAAGACAGTCTGTGACTATTTTAGACTTTTGCCATTGAGAGTTTGTTTTAAGAGGCAAAGCAACAAGGCAGTTGGGAGTCCACTAGTAGGATAATTTGGAAGGAATTAAAATATGAATAATGGAACTGACAGTACATGAATCATGAACATTCCTTTTAATCAACCCTTCTCCCAGTCACCTAGGATCTTCATTGTTTGTTACACAGAAACATGTTGAAAAGCACAGGAGTCCTGGTTGTATCATTAACTAACTGCTTGCAAGTACTCTAAACTTCCAGGAATCCATTTCTTCATATTTCATAGGATATCACAGGAAAAGATAATCCTTAAGATCGATTTTAGTTTTAAAGTCTATGATTATTTTTAGGTCTCAGAAGAATTGTGTTTTTTATAGCACTACCTTCCTAATAGGAACATAAGCATTACCAGAACATTGACACCAAAGAACTCAGGAGTTTACTATTTTAATTTTTTTAAATAACTTATTTCCTCATTACAAAAAATAATATACACCCATGACAGAAAAATTAGAAAGAAGAAAACCTGTAAAATGTCACAACTCCTACCCACTTAGACACAACCATGGTTGCTACTTGATGTATAACCTTACTAAGAATACTACTATTTCATGTAAGACTATATTAAATTAATGGTGAATCAGTCTCTACTAGAAAAAGCTGTTTGCTTCTTCTAGAGCTGAGAGATTTTTACACAAATTACTATTGAGCATTTCATGGGGTTCAACAAATCCAGGCAGATTTCATTCTCCCTAGAAACTCAATCAATCTACATTAAGTAAAAACTAATAGAATTACAACTCCATACAAATGTCTTCCCTATGATTTCAGATTAATGCTTCCTTAAAGTGTTCCAAGGAACACACTAAAACATTAACAGGAGGTGTGATTTATGGGTACATGTACCATGTACCATAGAAAGCACAAGGTACTTTCTATGGGTTGTGTTTAAACCTCACAATAATACAATAGGGCAGGTATTTTGATCCCAGTTTTGTAGATAAGATTTCAGAGACTTGGAGAGGTTAATTGACTTTATAACAGACATATTGCAGTAAAGAGCTGAGCCAAGATTTGGACCCCAAACTGCCTCGTGCCAAATGCCATCTTCTTACCATAACACCAGCATTCATCAAACTCTTTTCCAAATGATACTAGTGTCTGGTGAGAAAATAAGACTGTTCCCTGAAAAAGGGCTTTATCACCAACTGTGCTTGAAAAACATCACACTGCGGGCAAGAAACATATTTAACTTAATTTAATGCTCAGTTCCTTATTATTTGAACACTACACATATGTTTTTCACTAACAGACTTTCAGCCACATCACCCTAGAGACCAAGGAGAGTAATAATGAATGAGGAAACCCAGGCTTTTCCCTATTCAGTACAATTTAAACAACCACTGCCTACCAGCAACATTTTATCCAAGTTTAGGGAACCCTTGAATAATAGAGTATAAAAATATCAAGGGTTATTATTTTCTTTCTAGTCTCAACTACAAACAGAAATGGATTTATTAAAGTTAATGAACCTTAATCTATAAAGCCTCTTACATTGACCCCCTTCCAAAACCATGGGAAGTCCCTAACAAGGTACACATATCACCATAAGCTTTTTGTAAAATTTGTGGAAGATAAAAGTTATTATATGTGCAATTGGTTAAGATTTTGTCTCTTTCCTCTTCATCTTTCCCTGTGCCATGTTTTGCCCTACTGAGAGATATTGGAGTAGTGGTGAATATTTTTGGTATTCAGTTAATTAGATGAGCTGGGAACGCAACTGATTGTCTAATGCATTGATTATCAGCTGGGGACAATTTTGCCCATCAAGAGATATTCAGCAATGTCTAGAGACGTTTTTGGGTTTCACAACTTGGGTGGGAGGTGGGAATGTTACTGGCATATAGAGGAGAGGGAGGCTGCCAAACACCTGGAATTCAAAGAATGTCCCTCCCTCCCACCAACAAAGATTTATTGGGCCCAAAATGTCAATATTGCCAGGCTGAGTAATCCTGATTTAGTGGAACACATTTTTGTGGTTTGCAATCACTTTCATGTAGAGTTAAGTTATTTCTGGTTGTCCTGGTGTAGAAATGACTTCCATGGATATTCTGTGCTGACACTCCCAGGGTCATGATATGAAGATGGAAGAGCAGAAATTGTATGTGAACTGGCTCTACAGTAATTGACAGTAGAGTATATAAGCAGGTTGCGGAGGAGAAAAGGGTTTTGAAATTTGTGGAGCCAGAAGCTAGCCTGAGATAACTTTTCCAAACATTGAATAGCGAAAGCAAGGGGAGGCTGACTACTCAAAACAGAAGTCCTCTTCTGTTGGAAACATGCTAAATAACACAGCATATACAACTGTAAATGCACCATACATTTTTCTCTTTTTGATGAGAATTATGCAAAATGGAATTTATAGAACTCTTCAGATTGATTGTAGGGCACACAGCTAAAGCAGTACTACAAACATTGTGTATGTCTGTTTTTTAAAGTCACCTATTTTGGGCATTCCAGTATAGGGGTATCTTGGCATGACAATACCAACTACCAGTTGTGAGGCTGAAATAAAGGTTTCTAAGCCAGCATTAATTAAAACTCATTTGTTCTACAAGACTAGAAGACAGGCTGAATTATCTTTTCATTCCATTTAGAGAAAACAGGAATCGTCACATAAAAAAGTATTATACAGGTATGATGGGCAGTTAATTAATTATAATTAATTAATGACAATAATGTTAGGCTTTTCTTGAATTTTGTGATGTTTATTTGTCAGCTTTTAAAAATACACAATTTATTGTGCTTTTTTATCATCTTAAATATTCACTTTTGAATCTAATTAAATTTTAATTGTAATTTCTTTTCTTAAAAGGGGTCCACATAGTTGTATTAGACGTCAGGCCTCACAGAACCTACATATTCTCTCATATATACATTTTATTTTGATATAAAATACTGAATTGGTATTCCTTTTATTTCTTTAAAGACAACGTTTGCTTCTAGCTCATGGCTCATTGCAAAAAGCAGCCCCACTGAGAAGTCCATTTCTTTCCTTCTTCTGCTCTCTTACTAGGACTGAAATATTCTCTTCCATTTCCCTTACTTAATGGAAAATGAAGATGCAAGGAGAAAAATCCCATTTCCTCTGTGAAACCTTCTGCCCTAAAGTCACAAACATAATTTATGGATTCTAGCCATGCTTGCATTCCTTGCCATGCCAATAAAGTTTATTGAAATTGGAACTGGAATTAAAAAGCTTAAACCAAAAGAACCAGTCTGGGATTGGAAAAAAATATGTATGTAGGCTGTACCCAAATAAGAATGTTGCTCTACCTTGGTCAGACTGTAATGCAAGTTAGTAAAAGCCAGACTCTTTTATTTTTTAATCCAAGCTAATCATGTTAACATTGAGGAAATTTTTCATTTTTATTTAATATTTTATGACCTAAGACTTGTCATTCCATATTAGAAAGGAGGTCCAAGAAAAAAAAACTTTTGCCTTGTGGTTCAGAGTTCTAGGGCTTTAAGATTTAGAGAGAACATGACAAAAAATATCTATGGTAAGGCTAAAAATTACTAGTCAGGGTGAACATTATAAAAATGTAAGTAAAAATGAATTTAAAAGTGATATGAGTACATTGAATTGGTTGAAATGTAAAATCCCACAGAGAAGTATTTGTGGATTGCTGCAGGAAATCTACATTAAAGTACATTATTTCATGCAGAGAGAATCTTACTGAAATTATAAAGTACTCCTATGGCAAAAAGGAAAGAACAACCCACTGCTTTATAGCAGCAGTCAGATTAACAGCACACATCTCAAAATAAATCCCTCACACTTTCAGAGGAATAACTCCTGCTAATCAAATGTCTCAAAACATCTGGGCACTACTTGAAGTAGTTGAACATTCAGAATGTTCATACTTGAACATTCTGGACAAAGAGAGAGAAATGTGGGTTGCAATAGGGCATAATAATATTTCAGAGATGCTGCTCTTGAAGCATATCTAATTTCATTCAATCTTAAAATGTCCCATTCTAATAGAGAGACACAAGAATGATGGGCATTGAAAGCCCCAGATTGCAGATTAGGGAATAGATGAAGCAAAAACAACTAGTAGGCTGTATGTGTGGGGATAATAGAACAAATTAAGCATCTGAGATCCTGATTCAATTTGTTATACTCTACTTTGTGTAGCTCCAAAGTGATCAGGTAAGCCTGTTGCCAGAAACTTTGGGGGAGAATCTGTATGCTTGGATGTTTTAGTGGGAGAATTTAGCTGAGAATTCCACTAAGCTCTTAGCATCAGGAAAATATTTACATGGGTCTATAGATTCAATCTTTTGCAGAATGAGGAAAAAAGGAAGTAGTCTGATATTAAGAAAAGGCTACCAATCCAGAGACAGAGAAACCGTTCATAACTGTGACTTCGGTAAATCTCATTAATTTACCTGTAAAATATACAATAGTATACATATGAGGGTGTTGTGATGAAGGTTAAATAATAGTAACATATGTGAAATGACTTCACATGGTGGTGGGAACAGAATGGTTTTCTTATTGTTGTTTTAATAGTTATTCTGTTCTTCCCTCATCTGACCTCAGCTACGCTTAAAAATAATCATGTTTAAGAGAACGCTGTTTGTCTACTATATTTTGAAATTAATTACAATAATTTTGTTTCTTTATATGGGTAAACATTTTGAAATTTAAGGGAGAAGATGTCAACGAAATGAAGAGAAAGACTGACTCATTAGATGATTCAGAGAATAACATTAGAGTTTATAATTGCTTAGGAGTGGGAATGGGCACATGGCATTTTAATAGTACTAACATTATAAATACTCAGGCTACTTTGTGCACTCAGAATTTCTTTTCAATTTAACAAAGTCCAACCTAATCTGAATAAAAATCAAGTTTCTAAAAAACAATACTACGTATGAAAACCATGCTGAAATTAAGTGCATATTTTAATTTAAGCAGAAAGCCTGAGCTAACAGTTTCTACCATCCAATATGAAATGTCTAATACATTATTCACCAGAATGAAATACACTTTGATTTCTCCCTCCCTTCCCCCCTTCCTTCTTTCCTTCCTACCTTCTCTTCTTCCTTTCCTGCTATCTTGTTTTCTTTCATTAAAAAGGAAACAGAAGTCAGTTGGCCCTCAGTCTCAATGTACTACATTTTAGACCTGAAAGATTTCACTGTGATAGTCTTATCTATAAGTTTGTTCTACACAGACCCTGATGATAGTATCATAATGAGGTTCCACTGTAATAGGAACATAATTTACTAACTTAAATTTAATATAAGTATATATAAAAGTATATCTTAAGTATGCTACCTTAAATATGATATAATTTTTACAGTTCTGCCTACCACACCACCATTCATAATTCTTGAAGTTTTCTCTAAAAAAACATTGGTTTCGTGATCCATAGCCACACTTTTCAGAAAATACATGGCCATTCTGTAAAAATTCTGGAAAAATGAAATTGAAATAGAATAGTTGAAAACTACCAGACCTATATCTATATTATCAGCTCTTTGAAAGTTAATGGAAATCTGTTTAAATGTGTGCATATACTTTATTTTTCATATTTAAGGCTATCTCCTCCAGTTTTATGCCACAGTTTTCTTCTCTTCTTCTCAACATATTGAAATTGCAGGTCCATAATGCCTTATCTGCAAATCTGAAATCCAAAATAGTCTGAATACCAGAAGATGTTTTGAAACTCATATGATGGCAAAACCTAGCAGAACATGAGATTATTTATGATCTCGATTTTACACACTTATGGATGTTAACACATTTCCCTGCAAAAATAGCTGAGCCTTTGATTACAGTGCTTCTACAGACCCCACTGTAGATGTATGTGATATATGGTATATGTACCATATCACTGCTCTAAAATTCTAAAAGTTCTTAACTTTGATATACATCTTGCCCCATGAATTTCAGGAAAGAGGTAGTAGACGTGGATTTCCTTTAGGATCACTCTTGTTGTATTGACTCTCAACTTTTCTTTTTTATTTCTATTTTGTAAAATTTCAGTAAACTTGGACTACATTAAAGGTCAGCTTTGTTTAGAAATTGATCAGGGGTTAATAATTCAGAGCCTCTTTTGTGATCTATTAAAAGTGGAATTGAAATTATTTCTATTACAGAACAGGGGAGAACACTAGATGTTATACAAGGGTATCCATTTGAAAACCAACAAACAAAAAGATATGATTCCTTATCATGGTGGGAAATAGAATGCTAAATTCTAGGTAATCTTGTTTAAATGTAGAAGTTTCATTTTAGCAACACATCTCAAAAAGTGATGCCTGGCACTGTATCCTAACTGCTAAGAGTCCCATGATTATCTCCTATAATCCAGCTGTTTTCAAAGTTTTTGATAGATGGCCCTTGGTGCTCTGCCATCCTGCTCTGTGAATCATGTAATTGTTTACTGTACCGGTCCATTTCTTTCCCATTTAGTACTATATCTCATATATAAACCCAGAATATTTATATCTCCTTTCTTTGATGATAAAAAAATTTTATGATTTTTATATAAAGGAATTCAGAAGTCAAGTTATTAATACAAAAATATATAAATTTTTGCCCATGTTAGGTCTTTCCCTTCCTTTCTTCCTTCTTTTCTTCTCTCCCTCCCTTATTCCTTCCACCTTTTCTTCCCTGCTTCCTGCTCATTTGTCCTTTCTTCCTTCAAATGAATATTATCTTTAAGAAATCTGATGCAATGTGGAGCCCTTCCCTTGAAATACAATGCTTTTTTTTCTCATATGAAAGTTAAATACATGAATATTGCCCTATTTAAAACAATTGTAATTAACTCTGTCTTTATTATGAAAATGCTATTAGATAGCACTTGATCAAATGATAATATGATCATATAAATTAAGCAAACATAGCTCATATGTTAATGACATTTGGTCTGGATAGAAAAATACGAATTTGAGAGTAAACTTCTTTAACTTGGTAAAATTTCTATCAACTCAGAATGGTAAAAATATCCCACTATAAACTGCACATATTTAAGTACACAATTTGATAAATTTTGATATATGTATACATCTTTGAAAACATCAACACACTCAAGATAATGAACTTATTCAGCACCCCCAAAAGTTTCTTCAAGCTTTTCTGTCACCCTTTCCTTCCACTCCTCTGGGCCTTCTCTTCCATCTTGTCCTCAGACAACCACTAATCTGTTTTCTGTCACTATAGATTAGTATGTATTTACTATGATTTTATATAAATGGAATCATACAATGTGTATTTCTTTTCTGACTGAGTTATTTCGCTCAGTCTATTTTGAAACCCATCCATGCTGTTACTCTAAGTACATGTAGGTTAATTGCAGATTGTGGCCCTTATCAGGTTGAACATCTTTCATTCTATTCCTAGTCAGTTGAGAGTTCTTATCAGGAGTGAATATTGAATTTGTCAAATGTTTTTTCTGCATTTTTTTCTGCAAAGCGTTTTTCCTTTTTAGTCTGTTAATATGGTGAATTACTTAGGTTAACTTATATATTATTGATTTCAGTTTTGCTAAAATTTTAAGAACTGTTTCATCTACGTCCATCATAAATATTTGTCTGATTTTGGTATTAGCATACTAGTGCTAGCATCATAGAGTGACATGGGAAGTATTCCTTCCTCTTTAATTGTCTGTAACATTTTGCAAATACTTGGTATTATGTCTTTAACGAATGTTCGGCAGAATTCACCAGTAAAGTCATCTAGGACTAGAATTTTCTTTGTGGGAAAGTTTTTAACTACAAATTTAATTTTTTCAGGTAAATATAGAGTGATTCAAGGAGGTGAATAAACCTGAATAGGACAAACACAAAGAAATTCACACTAAGCTACATGAGTATCAAACTTTTGAAAACTAAAGACAAAGAAAAACTATTTAAAGCAGAGAGAGAGAGAGAGATGACACATTACCCAAAGGGAGAAAACAATTCAAATGACAATAGATTTCTCATCAGAAACCATGAAGACCACTAAAATGCAGCACAATATTTTTCAAGTGGTTAAAGAAAAGGTCTGTCAACCCAGAGGTCTATATCTAGCAAATATATTCTTTAACAATAAAGTGGAGATCAAGAAATGTTCAGATGAAGAAAAACTTAGAGAATTTGTTTCCAGTAGACCAATCCTCAAATAATGGCTAAAGGAAGTTCCCTAACAGGAAGGAAATAATAAAAGAATAAATCTTGAAAAAAATGGAAAGGTAAATACGTGTTTACTTACAATAATTTTTTTCTTCTCTTTCTGAGTTTTCAAATTGTGTTTGACAGTTGAAGCAATAATTATAACACTGTGTGATGTGGTTCTAAGGGTATGTAGAGGAAATATTTAAGATTTATTATAAATGGGTAAAGGATTGTAAGGGAGCTAAGGTTTCTATATGTCACTTGACCTAGTAAATTATCAACAGCAATAGACTGTGGTATGTTAGGTACATATAATGTGATAAACAGCATGGCCACTAAAAAATACAAAGAGATACACTTAAAAACACTATACACAACCCCCTCAACTTATGATGGGGTTATGTCTCCATAAACTCATTATAAGTTGAAAATGCATTTAATACACCAAATCTACTGAATAGAATAGCTTAGCCTAGCCTACCTTAAATGTGCTCAGAATGCTTACGTTAGCCTACAGTCAGGCAAAATCTTCTAACACAAAGCCCACTTTATAATAAGGTGTTGAATATCTTATGTAATTTATTGCATACTGTACTGAAAGTGAAAAACAGAATGGCTGTGTGGGTACAAAATGGTTATAAGTATACTGGTTGTTTACCCTCGGGATCATGTGTTTGGCCGGGAGCTGCAGCTTGCTACCACTGCCCAGCATCATGAAAGAGTATCACACTTGTATCACTAGCCCAGGAAAAGATCAAAATTCAAAATTTGAAGTACATTTTCTACTGAATGCATATAGCTTTCATACCATAGTAAGCCAAAAAACCATAAGTTGAAACATCAAAGTCAGGGACTGTCTGTAGATAAATCAAAATGGAATTCTAAAACATGTTCAAGTAACCTGCAAGACAGCAAGAAAAAAACACATAAATGCAAAAGAAAGAGAACAAACAGAAAACAAAAAATAAAATGGCACACTTGAACCCTAACATATTGATAATTGCACTAGATGTAAATTATACAAACCCAAGGAAAAGACAGATATTGGCAAAGTGGATAAAAATACATGGCCTAAACATATACTGTCTACAAGAAAGTCACTTCAAGTGTAATGACATAGGTAGATTGAAACGAAAAGGGTAGAAAAAGGTATACTATGCAAACCTTAATCAAAATAAAGCAGGAGTGGGCTTCCCTGGTGGCGCAGTGGTTGGGAGTCTGCCTGCTGATGCAGGGGACACGGGTTCGTGCCCTGGTCTGGGAGGATCCCACATGCCGTGGAGCTGCTGGGCCTGTGAGCCATGGCCGCTGAGCCTGTGCTCCACAGCGGGAGAGGCCACAGCAGTGAGAGGCCCACATACCGCAAAAAAAAAATAATAATAATAAAAATAAAGCAGGAGTGGCAGTATTAATATCAGATAAAGTAGACTTAAGAGCAAAGAAAATTACTAGACACAGAAAAGGCCATTATACAATGACAAAAGGGTCCAACCACCAAGAAGACACAGAAATTCTAAATGTGTACTCACTGAACAATGAGTTGTAAAATGTGTGAAGTAAAAACTGATAGAACTGAAAGGAGAAATAGGTATAACCATAATTATACTTGAAGACTCCAACCATCCTCTGTCAAAAATCGATAGAAAAACAAGACTGGATTTAGAAGAGCTCAACAACACCATCAGGCAGTGAGATCTAATTGAGATTGAAAATTCTACCACAAAACAGCAGAATAGTTACAAGTGCTACAGAACATATACCAAGATAGATCATATTGTAGGCCATAAAACAAACCTCAACAAATTAAAAGGAATTGAAATTATAAAGAGCATGTTCTCTGATGGCAACAGAATCAAACTAGAAATCAATAACAAAAATGGTAACAGGAAAATCTCCAAACACTAGGAAGCTAAACAACACACTTCTAAATAATTCATGGGTCAAAAAAGAAGCCTCAAGGAAAAGAAATACATTGAACTAAATGAAAATGAAAAAAAAAATCAAAATTTATGGGACATAGGTAAGGCTATGCTGAGAGGGAAATTTATAGCACTAAATGCTTACATTAGAAAAGGGAAAGTCTCAAATCAATAATCTAAACTTATTTTCTAGGTCCTTAAGGACCTAGAAAAATAATAAAAAACCAAAGCAACCAAAAGGAAGGAAATAATTTAAAAAACAATAATAAAGTAAAGAACAGAAATACATGAAATTGAAAACAAAAACTATGGAAAACATAAAGAAAAAAACAGTTCTTTGAAAAGATCAATACATTTAACAATCTCTAGTAAAACTAACAACAACAAAAAGGCATAAATTACGAACACCAGTAATGAAACAGGGGATATCACTATGTTATCCTGCAGCCATTACAATGATAGTAAAGGAATACTGTACTACAAACAACATTAAACTCATAAATTTGACTACTTATCTGAGGTGAAATATTTTCTCAAAAAAGCACAAATTAACAACTCAACATGAAATAGGTAATTTGAATAGCCTTACAAATATTAAGAAAATTGAATTTGTAATTAAAAACTCTCTTCCCAAATGGTTTTATTGCAGAATCCTACCAAACATTTAAAGAAGAGTCAATGCTAATTCTATATAATCACTTCCATAAAACAGGAGTACTTCCTAAACCATCTTATAAAGCTAGTATTTCCCTGATACTAAAACCAAAACAAGATGATACAAAAGAAGAAAATATAAATCAATATCTCCTCCAAATAGAGATGCCAAAATTCTTAAGAAAATATTAACAAATTGAATTCAGCAATGTAAAGAGAATTATACACTATGAGCTAGTGGGATTTAGTCCAAAGATATAAGGATACATCAATATTTGAAATGCAATCAATATAATTCATCATATTAATAAGATAAAGAAGAAATATCACATGATCATATTATAGAAAAACATTTTACAAAATTCAAAATCTACCTATGATAAAAACTCTCAGAAAACTTGGAATAGAGGGGGAACTTCTCAGATTGATAAAGAACATCTACAGAAAACCTCTAACCGATATACTTAATGGTTAAAGATTTATTGTGTTTCTCCTAACATCAAGAACAAGGCAAGTATGTCTACTCTCACCATGGCTATTCAACATGGTACTGGAAGTTGTAGCTGGCACAATAAATTAAGAAAAAGAAATAAAAGGCATACAGATGAAACAAGAACAAAATTGTCTCTAATTGCAGATACCATATTCTACATAAAATATCCTAAGGAGTTTACAAAGAAACTCCTAGAACTAATAATTGAGTTCAGTGAAGTCACAAGATACAAGATCAAGACACAAAAATCAATTGCATTTTTATATTCTAACAATGAATACATGATCACTAAAATTAAAAATGCAATACCATTTACAATCACTCAAAAAATTTAGGTGTAACCATAACAAAACATGTCCAGGACTTGTATGCTGAAAATTATAAAATGATGAGGGAAGACATGATTAAATTTCGAAATTAATGGATAGATGTAATATGTTCTCGGATTGGAAGTTTCAAAATAGTATAGATGTCAATTTTTCCCAAATTGATATATAAGTATAATATAATTCTTGTCAAAATTCCACAGATATTTGCTTTTAGAAATAAAAAAGATTTTTTTCTAAATTTATATGGAAAGGCAAAGGAACTAAAACAGGAAACGATTTTGAAAAAGAAGAATAAAGTAGGAAATATTATTTTACTTGATTTCAATACATACATAACTACAGTAATAAAAACTGTTGTGGTGTTGGTTCAGGGAGAGACACATACATCAATAGAACAGAATAAAAGACTCATATATAGCTCTAAACAACTATGGCTAACTGAATTTTTACAGAGATGATAAAAGCAATTCAATGGAGGAAGGAGAGTCTTTTTCAACAAATAGTGCTAGAGCAATGGGATAACCACAGGCAAAAATTCCTTCACCAAAACGTTGCACCTTATACAAATATTAACTCAAAATGGATCATAGATTTAAGTGTAAAACAAAAACTGTAAAATGTTTCAAAGATTATATAGGATAAAATCTTTAGAATTTAGGGCTTAGTGAAGAGCCTTAGATGTGACACCCCGCCAAAAAACAAAAAATACCCCATGATCTCTAGATGAAAAGAAATCCAATAAACTTGCCTTCATCAATATTAAGAAATTTTGCTCTTCAAAAGAGCCTGTTAAGATGATAAAAAGACAAGCTACAGACTGAGAGAAACTGTCTGTATACCTCATCAGACAAAGGACTCCTATTTTGAATATTTAAGAATTCTCATAACTCAACAGTAAAAGACAAAAAAAAAATTCATACAAAACTAATGAAGAGACATTTCAAAACAAATGGAGAGGTTATACAGATGGCAAATAAGCACACGAAAAGATGTTGTGCATCATCAGCCATTAGAGAAATACAAATTAAGACCATGATGAGATATCACTTCACATATACTAAAATAGCTAAAATAAAAGAATGGTCACAATACAAAATGCTAGAGAGGTTGTGGAGAAACTCAATCTCTCATACTTGCTGTTGGGAATATAAATTACAGCCCCTGTGGAAAATAGTTTGACAGCTTCTTTAAAAACTATATATATTTACCATACATTCCAGCAATTATACTCTTGAGCATCTATCCTAGAGAAATGAAAATTAATGTGCACGTAAAACCTGTACATGATTGTTTAGCAGTTTTATTTGCCACAGCCTCAAGCTGGAAAAAGCTAAAATGTCTCTAAATAGTTGAATGTCTCTCAAAAGTACATCCAGGGCTTCCCTGGTGGCACAGTGGTTGAGAATCTGCCTGCTAATGCAGGGGACACGGGTTCGAGCCCTGGTCTGGGAGGATCCCACATGCCGTGGAGCAACTAGGCCTGTGAGCCACAACTACTGAGCCCGCGCGTCTGGAGCCTGTGCTCCGCAACAAGGGAGGCCACGATAGTGAGAGGCCCGCGCACTGTGATGAAGAGTGGCCCCCGCTTGCCACAACTAGAGAAAGCCCTCGCACAGAAACGAAGACCCAACACAGCAAAAATAAATAAATTAATTAATAAAATCCTACCCCCAACATCAAAAAAAAAAAAATGTACATCCATTCCATGAAAACTACTCAGCAATAAAAAGAAATGAACTATCGTTATATTTGATACAGTCTTGATGTGGAAAATTTTTCATTTTTTAAAATAGCCATTAAAAGAGGATGGGCAGATTTGAATACCAAAAAATTAGCCATCTGAACAGCAATAAATCAACCAATTTATTTTGATCCTGACTGATGTAGGACCACAGCATGTAAGATGGGGTTTGCACATTGAAGAACTATCAGCACACTATGAAGGAAATCTTCAGGGCTAGATTCAGGGAATTTTGTCTAATTTGTAGTTTTTTTAAGTTCAAACTTTAAAAAATTTATTAACAACATTAGAAGTATAAAAATGTCAGATAAATCACTAGCAGTTCCAGAAAACGTGAATCGGAATAAAAATAATAATAAAACCTTCCTTGACTTACACGGAATATTATTGATTTGTTTCCTTAGGTTGGTTTTCACAGATGTTCCCTACAAAATTTGAAAATAGAAATTAATTTTAACTAGTGTCATCTGATGTGTAAATACCTACCTTATGTGTGTATTTGTCAGTTTATACCTCTTCATGGGCTATAACACAGTACTCTCAAAGGAGAGTTTTATCTTTTCTGCTCTATAATTGTTTTCATTTCCATTAAAAGAGAAAGGCACAAATAATAGATAGAATGAAAGCATGCAATCTATGTTATGTCAGTAAATCCTTGAGGTCTATTAAAACCCCACGTAAACTTGCAATTCTCTTGAAAGAGCATATAGGAAGGCCTTTCTCCCGCTGCTGTTTTTGCTGATGAGATGCCAAATGTCTTTACAGATACATCTCAAAAGGAAAGAGAGAGAGATGAGAATGCAATTACAAGAACTCTACTCTTAAAAGTAGTTCAAAAAAGGTGACTGATTTTTATACTTACTAGATCACCACACAAGGATAATTTTAAATCATGTTCATTAACAATAAAAGAGAATTTGATCTGATTTTTAAATATTGGATTATATCTAATAAAATGCATGAAATGGCCATCAACTGCCATTCAAAACTGTGGAGCTTCATCTTGTGATTTTTTTCATTTAAAAAAATATTTCAAATTTTAAACTTTGAACATTAAAAAAAATTTATTTGGAATCCAATTTATTTTTATACATCAATACTCATGAGCTATACTCTGAAGACTTGTTACACCACAATGAATAGAGAAGCAATCAATATGTAAATATTACTTATTTTCAGGATAGCTTTTTTTTATGTAGTATAACAAAGGAGTAGCAACAATGTTGTAAATATAAATTCTGTAGTCAAAAATTTCAGTAATTCCCTTTCCTGTTTTCAACAATGACAAAATAGTCCAACATTCAAATAATTTCCATTATTTCTGTATCTTCAAAGAGCTTGTTCTTTATATACAGGGGTTGCTGGTTTGGATGAATATTCATATTTGTGAACATATTATTGGCATTAATAGTCTTTAATGAGGATCAGCACAATATTAAAAATTTCTAATTTCAAACTTGGGATTTCAGAAATATTGATTGTTCGCTTATTATTATATTCTCTGGGAGTTTACAACCAGGATTATCCAGTAAATAGAAATTTCAGAAGGTCGACAAAAGAGTAAAAATAACAAAACTTCTTTCTCTGTCTCTGTCTCTCTGTCTTTCCTTTCCCTCCCTCTTATCCTCCTTCTTCCTCTTTTTCCTTTTTTATAATAGTGAACATAGCAAATTGAGTTCACAGTTATTTGAGATTGGACACTATTTCTTATTCATCACTTCCTAAGTTAAATTATACATCTGTTCTTTAAAGCATCAAATTGTTACAAAAGTATGTAGGAAAAATAAAACTGCCTTTGAGGCTGGGTGATATATTTTTAGTGTTCTTGAATATAGGTGTAAATTGAAATGGAATAAAACAAGCAAGAGCAAACAGGGTAAGAATTAAAAACACTTTATCTTTGTTCTTTCATTTCCTTTAATACAGAGTGTAATCAATACTTTACAACAGGGTTAATACACTCTCTTCAAACATGCTATTATTCTTTCACAAGAGCACAATAACTTTGTTATGCTGTCTGCAATCTTTCCAAAGTGACAAGAATGTGTGGGTATGTTAATCACAAGCAATTCTTGGTGCCCTCTGTTGGAGTATTTTCAGTGTACACCAACAATAGCATCAAGAACCATACAGCTGCAGGTAATTTTAATGGTGGAAGTTCTAATTTTAATTAGTATAATTAACTGAAGCAAACAAAAAATAGAGATTTACTCTTTCTGCTCAGTAGTTATTGAATATTCAGATCTTACATCTGCTCTTCATTCAAGCAAAGCCTGAGTTGCATTACTTTGCTTTAAAGTAGGCCTAGTTTTATTTCATATGAAGATAGTTTCTCAATTTACTCCTGGATATTTTAGCATAGTTCAATTTATTTTTATAAGGATTTTGTGTTTCTAAAAATGTACTAAAAATAAAAGCAAAAATATTATTTGAGCAACATATAAAATATCGAGTGACATACATTACTAAAACTTGTATTTCAACCTGTTTTTCACAGATGAGAGCAGAAAATCCTTTCTCATCGGCAGTTTTCTTCTTATGACAATTACCACCAGTATAACTAATAGTAAAAAGCATATGTGTAGAAATCAAAATCAAATAATGTGAATTAAACATCTCTAGTATATATGACATCATATTAGATAATTCATCACTGTGATTTCAAATGGGAGAAACAAAAGGAAAGGTATCTGTTATGGATTGAACTGTGTCAACAAAGAACATATGTGGAAGTCCTAACCCTGGGATCTATGAATGTGACCTTACTTGGAAACAGAATTTTTGCATATGTAATCAAGTTAAGATGAGGCCATAGTGGATTAAAGTGGACCCTAATCCAATGCCTGGGGTCCTTATAAGAAGAGAAAACAGAGACACACACAGGAAGAAGGCCATGTGAAGACAGGCAGAGACTGGAGCTATTCTGCCACAAACCAAGGAACACCAAGGATTGCCAGCTACCACCAGAATCTAGAAAGAGGCAAGGAAGAATCCTCTGCTAAACTTTCAGAGAGAGTATGGCCTTGCTGACATCTTGATTTCAGACTTTTAGTCTTCTGAACTTTGAGACAACACATTTCTACTGTCTTAAGCCACTGAGTTTGTGGCACTTCCTTACAGTAGCCCTGGGAAACTAACACAATATCCTCCAGCCAAGTGAGATAACTCCTAATCAAGGAGATTCTTTATTTATTAGGGCCCTTCAAGCCCTACATACCACATGACTTGGCTGGGAATGCAGACAATGCTGAGAGAACAGTTTGTCGGAAAGATGACAAATCATAAACTGCTTTTGTGCACAATTACAAGAGGAAAATTACCTACATCTAACTGATGAAGTCAATAAGCTATACTACAAAAAGAGGACACATTTTGATGTTCTTCAGATACTGAAATTCTGCAAAGAAAAACACAATATGTGTACCATCACTTTATCAGCTACTTAACACAGCTGATGTTCTCTCTCTCTCTCTTTTTTTTTTTTTTTTCAGGCTTTCTCTAGTTGTGGTGAGCAGGGGCTATTCTCTGTTGTGGTGCTCGGGCTTCTCATTGCGGTGGCTTCTCTCGTGGCTCGCGGGCTCTAGAGTGCAGGCTCAGTAGTTGTGGTGCACGGGCTTAGGTGCTCCGCAGCATGTGGGATCTTCCCGGACCAGGAATAGAACCCGTGTCCCCTGCATTGGCAGGCGGATTCTTACACACTGCGTCACAAGGGAAGTCCCTGATGTTCTCTTCTAAAAACATTTTTTGAGCAATTATCAAAGTGGAAAATTATCAATATAAAGCAAACCAATGAATGAAAATTTCAAATAATTTTAGGACTGGAAGTCTTAGCACTGATCCTGTCAAATTATTATTCTGTTGGCCTCCTTCCCTGGCCCTTGCCTTTCTGTATTTTGGCCCTGGCTTATTACAATCTAGCATCAGCTTGCGATATTATTTGCAAATAACTAGGAATCCCCTAATACTGAGAGAGCAAAACACAGATGATTCAGAGAGGATAATGTATTAGATTGAGAGAATAGAAGAAAAAGATAGAAACAGAACTTTAACAGATGGACTGCACACAAAATAATTAAAAGATGGTACATTACATCAAGGAGAGGAAATAAACATTGAAAAGGAAACAGGAGAAAGGAAGAATCAGAAACAGACAGTGCCTGGAAAAACAAGAAAGCTTGAAACAATATTAGAGATAGAAAAAAAAATAACCTAAATTGCATTTTAGGGCAACATTTTAGAATAATATATAGGATTATAACTTCACAAATATCTTTATAAAATGATAATTTGATTCAAAACAACTACTAAATAATTATGTAAATGCAGTTTATTTTTGACCAAATATGTGATTGGAGAGGTTTATAATAGATTTGTCAGAACCATGAAGAGAATAGATATCTGGAGGTCACAACAGTCTTCTTGAATTTGTGTTCTTCATACTTGTCCAATAATCTCAGGACTGGTAGGTTCACTGTGCTCTTTCCCTTTAGATGTTGTTAATAGGAGCTTCTATGGTATTTAATTAGTGTTTATAAAATACTTTATTTTCACAAAATGTGATATAAAATATTATCAGAGATCTGTGTATGCATTGTGTATGTGTGAGACAGTATCCACCAATAAACAATACAACACATTTCTTCAGAAAGCCTTCTCTGCTCAAATGATGTTCACACTCAATTACTCTTATGATGAGAACAAGCTCATCTGCTGCTGTGAATAGATAAGAGGCACAAAGTATGTAAGAAGAGAATAGAGTGGAAGAAACATTTTATAATTGATCAAGATCTGCTGTTAGTAAGTTATTAAAAAATAAACATTATTATTATAAGGTTATTCTATCCTGTTTGCTTTCCTACTCTCTATGCTATTTTTTCCCTTTGTTCCAATTATTTTCCATTTTCTACACTTTGTTACCTTAGCCTTCAAAATCATTAAGTTTCCAAAGAACTGTTAGCTTGGAAAATGTACATTTTCACCACTCACATTAATCTATACTACCACATTTCTTTTTTAGTCATTTTTTTTCTCCTTTCTATCACCTAGAATGCTGTCCACCTTAAAATTCTCCCCACTGCTTATAATTCCATAAAGGTAAGGGTGGGGATGAAGGAAGATGAATATTAGGTTTAATTCAAATTTCCTTAATTTCTTCTAGACTATGGGGATATAAAATCTTCCTTTGGGAGGGCATGGCATACATATAGTATATTTCTTTATAGAATACTGTACATGCAAAAAAAAAAAAAAAAAAAAAAAGATGTGCATCTAAGGGCCTAGGGGAGACCAGCAGTCTTGACATCTCTGCCTCCTCTCAGTCATATTCTTAACACCCAGTGATACATGCCGTTGTCCACTTGCCTAAAAGGATTTGTACAAGTGTTTCCTGTTTAAATGCAAAACACATTAATCTATTATCAACCAACATTTTAATGGCGATTATCCATGCTTATCCAATGGCAGGCCCTGGGGAAAAGAGATAGGGCCCTGAGAAGACGAAGAACCTGGGAGGTTAGATGGACTCAAAAGGAAGGAAGATTAACACATGGGAGGAACTGAGGACAAACTGCCTCATCATTTTGATGGTCTTGCCAACCACAAGTGCTCCAACTGTCCCAATGTCCAAAACTTTGCCATAATTACTTGACTATTCAATAGTTAATTCTCATCTCTTGCTATAATTTAGTTTCTGTGCATTAGATTTGAGAGCACAGGTAGGTTGCCCTCTTCAATATCCTCCCAGGTATACTTTTTCTCTGACACCATTGAAAGCTTTTTGTTTGTTCTGTGCTCAGATGTATTAAACAATTTGCTACTTGGAACTATGATATGAAAAACATCATAAATACTTGTGTCTTCCTTTGGGTTTTATTATAGTTTGACTTCTCTAAAAGATTTTTTCTCTTTCTGAGTTCAGTTATCATCTCCGTAGCAACACCCTCAATTCTGTTGCTTCACTTAATAACTTTCATACGGTGACTTTAATTTTACTAACATGTCTTTTGTTGTTTTCTTCTCTGTATTTTGTGGCTAGTTTTTTTTTCTCTTTCACCAATATCTCCCCCCTGCCACCCCCATCCACCCCCAGCCCCTGGTAACCACTATTCTATTCTCTGTTTCTGTTGAGTTCAGCTTTTTTAGATTCCACATCACATGTAAGTGGTATCATACAGTATTTTTTTCTGACTTATTTGGCATAATGCCCTCAAGATCCAGCCACATTGTTGCAAATGGTAGCATTCCTTCTTTCTCATGGCTGAATAATATTCCTTTGTATATATATGCCACTTCTTTATCCATTCACCTATTGACTGACACTTAGGTTGTTTCCAAATTTTGTGAATATCTTATGAATAATGCTGCAATAAATATTTTTGGTGTTTAATTTTTTTCTTCTCCTCACTAAACCCATCTTCTTTATATCCTTCTGTAAGATGTTCAAAGTCACCCCAATCAATCAATGACCAAGCCTTTGCTCATTCTTGTTTCTCTCTCTTTTTCAAGCTCTCTGTAATCTGTTCCGTTTAATCTTAGCCCTTGGCACTCTGGTTGTCAGGGACTTCCTCTTCTTTGCACTGATATCTATGACCTACTTCTCTTTAATTTTTCTTGCCCTTTTGCTTTTTTTTTTTCTAATCTATTTAATCTCCTACATTCCAAATGATTTTATTCTCTCATAAACTGCTGCGTTTGTTCAATTCACTTCTACATTAGCAATGTATATCCTTTATACCTAACACCCTTCAAACTCCTTTGCCACACCCTAAGCTTTCTTTTAAATATACATGTTACTGGTTTTGATAATTAATGATGTGCATGAGTAGGTGTTTTTAAAATATGATCAGTCCAAAAAGAACTGGCAAAAATCCACAATGATAAAGTGTAAAATTAGAAAAACAGTTAAAAAATGGTTGTACATGTGCACCAAACCCTGCTCATTCAACCACAGCTAATATCAGAAAGACCCAGTGTTGAAGCTGCAACAGTGATGGAAATTTGAGCAGCTTGATTATGTGAATAAAATACAGCCTTGCTTATTTATACGAAATCAACAGGTATTTATTTAAGTTTATTATATACCTGAGTATGCTGCTACATTATATGAAAAATATAGATGAGTTTGAGAAACTGCATGTCATACAGAAATGAACAATTTAGTAGCTTTATCTTTGGACTTCTCATATGATTGTCCTTTCTCTGTGCTTAAAAGGAATTACTGGGAGTTCCCTGGTGGCCTAGTGGTTAGGATTCCAGGCTTTCACTGCCCTGGTCTGGGTTCAATCCCTGGTTGGGGAACTGAGATCCCGCAAGCCGTGTGGCACGGCCAAAACAAAACAAAACAAAAATGAACTACATAGAGAAAACATAATTAAAAAAAAAGAAATTATTACCTAAATCAGGGATTATCTGGGCTACAGAATCCTTGTTCTGGCTACTACGTTGCACTATTTCACAGGACCTATTGATTATTTCTTCTAAGTATTTCTCATCTATTCAGTTCTCGTTATTCCACTATTATTACTTTAATTTTTTACTTCTTTAATAATTAAATAATTATATTAACTCCCTAACTGGTCTTCCTGCCTCTGTTCTCTCTGTCTCTGTCCCTGTCTCTTTCTTTCTCTTTGTTTCCACCCATCTGTCTACCTATCTATTTACTGTCTATCGTTTGCCGTGCTCTTGACTAAGCCCCGGTTTAGTCAAGGCACCAAGGTGGTGCCTCCCTTAAGGAACTAACAGCCTGGTCTACTTCACTACTGCTCAGTTAAACCTTGTATTTTCCTTTCTTAAAAAAAAAAAAAAACCTTTAACATATGCCAGTGACTTTTAGGATAAGGTTCAAATTTATCAGGGCTTGCAAGACCCTTCACATTTTGGCACAATATATTATTATTTGGAGGGAAAGGCAGGAGCCAGGGATGATTGATGTCCTGCAATGTGCAGGGCAGTTCTATATAACAGGGAATTATATAACAAGAAATCTTGCATGACATTCACATGCCCACAAGGTGTTCAAAACTTCATCTGAACCCAGAGCCTAACTCTGTTTTTCATTATGTACAGAGATTTTATTTTATTTAATTTTTTGAAATGGTTTTCATATGCACTGATTTTGATGCTGATTTCAACCAAGATACTAAACTAGTCCGACTGCTAGATTCCTCTTTTATTTTCAACCTTCAGCAAGCAGAACAGGAACATGAACAACACTGGGTTATCACCTCTCTGTTGCTCTCTCAGCAACTGGTGTGTGTGTGTGTGTGTGTGTGTGTGTCTGTGTGTCTGTGTGTCTGTGTGTGTGTGTGTGCCCTCAGATGGTTTTAGCCTGGGATAAGATGCAATTCTGTTTTTGCTCCCCTGTCCCCTTTTATCTTGGTACAGTTAACATCTGCTCCAAATCCCTGCTCAGAACTCTTGTCCCAATATCCTCAAGAGTAAATTTTGGTCAGTAGAAACAGTTTTTTCCTTCTAAGGAACTAAGAAAAATAGGTGAAGACAATCCAACTTCAGGCAATTGTGTCTCCACCCTCATTCTCCAAATTCTTGGGAGAGTGGTACTCAATTTTAGCTGCACAATGGAATTATCTATGGAACTTTAAGAAATACTAATGAATGCCTGGGTCCCACCCTTAACAGCTTTGGATTTTGTTGGTGTAGGGTGTGGCCTGGTGATTAAGTGGTTCTCCATACAGTTTAGTACTAAAGAATTATAATCTAAGGAGTATCTCCCTCTAATACTGATTCTACCAAGGGTGGTGAAAGGTGAAGCATTGACCTGAGAGGTTTTTGGAGTAAGGTGTGATTTTTCTGGAATTTGGAACTCTTCATCTTAGGAGTCATCAAACCCCCTCACAGGTACTCCCTGACTCAATGAGCTGACACATTGGGAAATACACACTGCTTGACAGCAAAGCTGATACTTCTAGAACAGTGGTTCCCAAATTTTGTTGAAATCTCATGGAGATGTTAAAAAATACTAACACCTAGCTCCCACTCCTAGACATGTTGATCTAATTGCTATGGAGTGGGACCTGACTTTGGGGATTTTGAAAGTTCCACAGGTGATTCTAATGGGCGGCAAAGCTTGGAAGCTACCCCTAAAGAAAAAGCACTCAGAATAATATAACAGGACACGTGAGGAGCACAGCCATTTCAAAACGAATTTCTGGATTACAGGTCTCCACAGAAGCAGATTATGAATTTAAAATTATGGAAGATACTAGAAAAATAAAAAACAAAATACATAAATAAGAGTGTGGGTAGCCAAATTCACACCATATGCATATATAAAAGACTAACAGACTCTAAAATCAGATTGATATCAGATTTTTTAACAAACATACATAAGAAGATAATGAAGAGGTATTTTATAAGTACTAAAGGAAAATAGTTTAAAATATAGAATTTTCAAATATGCCAGCATAATAAAAAAAAAAATTCTCAGGCATGGAAAGTTTCAAGAGAATTGCCATGAGACAATGCACAGAGACAACAGTTTTAAGTAAAGGAGGATGAGAGAAAAATCCAAGAGATGCTGCAAAAGATATATGAATTAAAGGTGACTGACAGGCTTGGCAAAGTTTGTTCTTATTGTAGCCATTTACTTAAGACTAAATAAAAAGAGGAAATACATCCACAATAATCCAGAATTAAAAGTCTTGAAAAAAAATTACATGATGTGAATTGTTGTGGAGGAGAATTAAGGAATTTAAGAACTTGCTAATTTCTTGTCTTAATAGGGAAGACTAGATTTGTTTTTTTTAAGAGATAAAGTGTTAAAAAGAAACAGTAAACAAAAATAAGTTAAGGTTGGTGAAGCATTCAAGTATATGAATAATAATGATGAATGTAAATAGGTTAGACTCATGAATTTAAACTCCAACTTAAAAACTGAATATATAAAAAATCCATATAGATAGATAGATATAGACATAGATGGAGTTTAAAAGACACATTGACCTTACTTGTGGCCAAGATAGAACATGAAAAATAAGATTTACTCTTCAATCTGAAAGAACTTAAAATCTGGACACATATAGGAAAGAACAGTTTTCAAGACATTGGCCTCAAATAACAAAGGACAGTGATCTCCACAGATAGGAAACAAATGAGGTGAACCTTCTGACTGCACCAACCTTGAGAGAATGTCCAGATTATACGGAGGGTAAACTCAGGTGGAGATCAGTGGACTTCCTGATTTGAGGAGGCTGAGCTAAGAATCCAAGGAGAATGTAGTTAAAGTTCACGTGGCAGCTAGAGTACCAGAAAGGAAATAGCTACATGAAAATAAAATTCTGGACAACTACTGAGAATCACCCTCGTATAGTCGGCAAAGTAGTGATCAGTGCATGCATTTGAGATAACTACCTCCATAGTAACTGAGGGGAAAAGAACACCCAAAATGATTAAAGGGAACAGGACCCATCTATCAAGTAGGATGGAGAATAGTCATTGCACCTATCAGCCACACTGGAAAACTATACAACTCACAGGGCCCTGGGTAGTAGGGTCTAGTCTTGGTACGGGGAATATTTAACTAGTTTGCATAAAAAAAATAACTCTAGTTTGCATTAAAAAATCTTAAAAGCAGGACTCCAAAGGATCAAACTATTTTATCTCAGAAAAAGCTCAAAATATTTTTAGAATACAAAATATCCAGCACCTAATAAGGTAAAATCTATATTGCCTGATGTTTAATAACATTTTTCTAGACATAAAAAGAATGGGAAAAATACAACCCACATTAAGGGGAAAAATCAGCCAATCAAAATCAATCAATGAGGACTTCCCTGGTGGCGCAGTGGTTAAGAATCTGCCTGCCAATGCAGGGGACATGGGTTTGAGCCCTGGTCCAGGAAGATCCCACATGCTGCGGAGCAACCAAGCACGTGCACCACAACTACTGAGCCTTTGCTCTAGAGCCCGTGAGCCACAACTACTGAAGCCCGCACGCCTAGAACCCGTGCTCCACAAGAGAAGCCACCGCAATGAGAAGCCCATGCACTGCAACGAAGAGTAGCCCCCACTCACTACAACTAGAGAAAGCTTGCACAAAGCAACGAAGACCCAACACAGCCAAAAATAAATAAATTTTTTCTTTAATTAAAAAGGAAAAGAACTTCTGGTAAACCTGTGACTAGTGTATGAAATAGAGCTTGTTTAATATACTTTGTTAAAGGCTTCACAAAGCAATAGGAGAAGATTAAGCAAATTAACTAAACAATTCAAATCAACAATGGGCTAGTTTTAAAAAAATTTTTAGGTAAAAATTAAAATGTGTCTTAATTTTGGCTACCAAATGATAATCTGCACACATTTTCAAAGTTAAAATAAATATTGTATTGTTCTTGTGACACTTTTAATTCACTTATATGATTTATAATGTAATTCATTACCAAAAGATTCCTTACTTTTATGGGGATAGTTTACATACAAATATGTATCAAAGTAGAATGTTTTAGGTTTTTAAAAAAAATTCTCCACATTTTCCAATTGAGTAAATCTCATCTCTGATGTTACAAGTCAAACACGAACCTCCAACAGATTTCTCTGGCTTCCTTAATAAAGGCAATAGAGTGATTCAATATTCTGTTTCAGATTTTTTTCTCCCAACCTTTTTTTGTCTCTAGCTATGAAGTGATGGGCGGTGATGGTAGGATGGCATTGAACATAAAGTTCTGAAAATCCTGTCTCTCTCACAACTGTTTCACAGTTGGTTCCTTCCAGGGATGACCTACAGAAAGACACCACAGCATCCAGAAGGAGTTGAATAAAATAATTCGTGGAAATCCTATCCCTTGAATGTCTTATGGGAGAAGTATCCTTAACGATTTCCTCCTTCTAGAGGCATATGTGCACCTTCTAATCAAATTGTGGTTGACCACATATTGGTCTTCTGCCTCCAGGAAACTGCCAATCAACAACTCAAATTGCCTCCACTTGCCATGAGTGAATATACAATTCCCACTGAGTTCCTGGTTGGGTTCAGTCATTCACCTATCTCCCTGCCCCTCTTTCTAGTTTAGGCAATAACAGATAACTGTTTTGAATTCTATTTTGTTACACATGGTGCTCTTTACTCATAATTTCACTTAATGCTCACAACATCTCTATGTGGTTAGAATTACTATTATTTTTTAAAAGGAAGGAAATGAAAAGATATTTAGGGAGGTAATTAACTCAAGATTATGCAGTAAATAAATAGCAAGGCCAATAAATTAAATATGGTTATTTAACACCAGGTTACACAATTCATTCATTCATTTAACAAAATATCTGAGTATTTAATATATGTCAAGCAGAGAGCTAGGTGTTGAGAATGCAATGATCAAAAAGACAAAGAAGGTACCTGCCCTTTGGGAATGTAAATTCTACTGAAGGAAATAGATACAAGTAAGGAAATAGATTAAGCAGTAATAATTTGTAAACATTTTGATGAAGAAAACACATAAGGAACCCAGTAGGGAAGAAAGGTGTCTCTGAGTAGGGACTGGTTAACCTAAACCTTTATTTTATTTTATTTTTTTAATACTTCTCTGACTCCCAGACCTTTTTATTTTTTTATTTTTGGCTGCATTGGGTCTTCGTTGTTGTGCACGGGCTTTCTCCAGTTGTGGCGAGCAGGGGCTACTCTTCGTTGCGATGCGCGGGCTTCTCATTGCCGTGGCTTCTCTTGTTGAGGAGCATGGGCTCTAGGCACGGGGGCTTCTGTAGTTGTGGCACAGAGGCTCTACAGTGCAGGCTCAGTAGTTGTGGCACATGGGCTTTGTTGCTCGACAGCATGTGGGATATTTCCGGACCAGGGCTGGAACCCGTGTCCCCTGCATTGGCAGGTGGATTCTTAACCACTGCACCACCAGGGAAGTCCCTAAGCTAAATATTTAGAAAGACAAAGGATTGGACAGGGAGAAAGATAGGGAAAAACACAGCCTCCCAAGCCTGCACACAAGCCAGTATGGAGGATGAATTGCATGTGATTTGCGTAAGACTTGAGAGGTCATATACGTAAGGCATTTTTTTGGCATGTAATTTGGCAATATCCATCCACATTTTAAATCTGTTTAAAATTGCTTGGATGCAGCACTTTCTTTTCTCATAGGCTTATAAAAAATAGTCTTGCATATGTGAACTAAGCTACTCAAAATCGGGTAAATCTTTCCCTTTCCTAAGGGAAAGGAGGATATGGAATCCCAGGTTGTTGTTTCTGTTTTTTCTTTTCTTTTGGTATCCTCTAGGCTATAAGTTATAATGCTCCATTCTGGGTTTCTTCCCTACTCTGCAGGCAGTCACTGATAGAGATCTTTCCTGGAATAGTAAGGAAAATAAGGTACAACAAAGCTGACATGCCACATGCTGGGCTGTATTGCAGGTGCAATCATAACTTTTAATAAAAAAAGCTTATTTTGGTAAAATAATATCTTTCCAGCTGTCCTAACAGACACCAGTGAGAAATGCCCTCTGTGGACAGAATGGTGGTAGGAAGCCATCCCAGAACCCTGGGGGCATGCCCTTAGGGCTGAAGCACAGAGCATTCACATAGTGTAGTAGTGAGACTGCCGATCTACCAGTAAAACCTGCTCTGTAGGACTGAAACAGACTAGATTTTTATTTGTGCTTTCGTTTTCCTGCAAATCACTTTTGAGTTTGTTTCTCAAGTCTGGAAGCAGCAGGCATGTCATTCTGCCAGAACCTTTCTCAGCGAGTTTCTAGTTGTTTTATTGTTTATTTAGAGTGTGGGGTGAATAATAATGAAGAAACTGGTACCATGGGTTAAGTCTGGGCAAGTTTCCTCTTGCAGCTCTGCCAGCATTCCACATTCTAGGCAGAATGGAGAGGTAAGCCAATTATCTACGTAGTTTAGGCCCAAAGGTAAAAATAAAGAGAGGATGATTAAGCCTTCCTCTACCTCCTGCTTGTGTCACTGAGGCAACAACCACAATGTTCTGCTTTCGTCTGGCTATGGAAATCTGAACCTCTCGTGGCTCAAGGTGACTTGTATTGTGAAAGTAGACTCCATCCAGCTCAGTAGGCTGTGACTTCTCTTTGTGTGGTGTAAAGAATGTATGAGGTTACTGGGGCATATACCCTGATTCTAAAAGATACATGTACCAGAATGTTCATTGAAGCACTATTTACAATAGCCAGGACCTGGAAGCAACCTAAATGTCCATCGACAGATGAATGGATAAAGAAGATGTGGCACATATATACAATGGAATATTACTCAGCCATAAAAAAGAACGAAATTGAGTTATTTGTAATGAGGTGGATGGACCTAGAGTCCGTCATACAGAGTGAAGTAAGTCAGAAAGAGAAAAACAAATACCAGATGCTAACACATGTATATGGAATCTAAAAAAACGGTACTGATGAACCTAGTAGCAGGGCAGGAATAAAGATGCAGACATAGAGAATGGACTTGAGGATACAGGGGGAGAAAGGCAAGCTGGGACGAAGTGAGAGAGTAGCATTGATATATATACACTACCAAACGTAAAATGGATGGCTCATGGGAAGCTGCCGCATAGCACAGGGAGATCAGCTCAATGGTTTGTGACGACCTAGAGGGGTGGGATAGGGAGAGTGAGAGGGAGGCTCAAGAGGGAGATGATATGGGGACATTTGTATATATATAGCTGATTCACTTTGTTGTACATCAGAAACTAACACAACATTGTAAAGCAATTATACTCCAATAAAGATATTAAAAAAAGAATATATGAGGTTAACTAGGGCATGTAGATAGACATGATCTAATTCCTGATTCCAAGCTTATCACTTATTGCCTTATTTCTTTTGCTTTTGTATGCCCTTAGATCTCCAGCATAGTTTGGCATCAATGTATTCACTTCTATATTAAAACTTCTTCAGGTTCAGATCATGTGATCATTGGAATAAACTGTGACATGTATTTACATTAATGTTTATCTCCTTCCTCCTTCCCTTCCTTTCTTTCATCCTTCTACATTTATTTAGTGTATATAATATCCCAGGTACTGAGCTACATATTAGAGAAACGAAGTCAAATGATAATCCATACCCTAATAAACCCAGACTATAGTTGTTGGGGAGACAGGCAAGTAAATTAATAATTATAATACACTGTGGATGAATACTTGGATAGAAATATACATTGGAAGCTGCTAGACAATAACACAGGATAACATTATTGTGCCCTGACTAATACACTTACACATACAAAAATACACAAAAGCAAACAAAAAACTAATAGTAAGAATCAAAGCTACCCAGAAAGGAAAATGCATATCAACCCAGATGCTTATTAATAAGTCTTAGTTTTTAAAATTTTACAGAAAATAAACCTGATATATACTTACTGGTGGTCTAGGAAAATAGACTGACTGAATAAAATAATTTAAATAAAGAAGAGGTTAAATTTATCTTTATCTTTCTTTGAGTTATAATCTCCATTACAATATGGGTAATATTTATTCTTTCTTTGAATTATCTACATTTCATGACACATAGCAGATGCTTAATTAAAATGTTTGGAGGAAAGAAGTAAATACCACAACTTAAAAAAGTAATAATTCTTTTTTTGGTAGGATATACTTATGAAACATATTACCTACTTCTCTGAATTAGAAAGAACAACACTGAATGTGACATCATTTCTTTGAGAATTCTGAGTCACTATTATGATCAATAATTATTTAATTCAGCTTTAGGTGTACATGCAGATAGAGATATAGGATGTAGGGACAAATGGATGTCAATTTGAGGAGGTACATCACATTTTTTTCTTGAAAAGATGCCTGGATTGCTGAATGCTTGCTTCTAGTTTATTTTCATTGATTTGTTTTCTTTTTCATATATATGGAAGAAAACCAATGTATTGCTTGGCCCCCGGGAGAATGTAATATGGCTATTCTTTCCCAATGTAAATCATGGAATAAAAGTACACAGTCCTCTCTCAAATAATTTCCTTACCCTCCGGAAAATTCTTCATTCTCATTGTCAGTTGATTTCTTAGTAGCACACAAATCATCTCCTTTTTCCAACCTGTCACTTTTAACATAGAAACTTCAATATATTTTTCTATATATGTATGTTAATATTTATTGAACAAGTATTTATTGAGTACCTGCTATGTATCAGATATTGCTCTAGGAGTTCAAGATACATCAAGGAACAAAACAGAATCGCTAACTTCATGGAGTTTACAATCTAATATTTTTAACTGAAGTGTCTCTGTTTTAAGAATTCATGTTAGTTTACCTGGGACAAGAACACCTATTCACTTAAAATTTTATAATATTTTACAGTTGACCATGTTCTTTTGGAGAATATAATTTCATTTGAATTCTGCAGATAAGAAGATAGGTGTTATTACTGCTTTTTTGCAATGTATAGGTGCAAAACTTGGGCTCTTAGACAAAACAACTTCTCAAGGTAACACAGGTGTAAGTAGCTGAGCTGCTTGAACGTAGAACAATTAAATATTCCAAAACTGCCTCAGTACTTTTCAATTTAGAAAATATCTTTATATTCATTATTTAATTTGTTATTCACAACGATTTATGTGGTACTTACTGATCCCTCTCTAATTTTGGTACCTAATGGTGTGGAATTGTTTGGGTTATCTGTCCAAGGTCATCTAGCTGGTAATGGTGCAACGAGGAATCCAGCCACGTTCACTGAAAAAAATCATCTCTGTATGCTAAACACCAGACAAATATTTTCTTTAATCTCTCTATATTCTTTTAGGCAGAGTCCTACAAATTCACCATAAATATGATAGAAATTTTTGAATACTTTATGAATTAATATCCCATGAAATTAAATTTTCTTATAGTATTACATATTCTGAATAACACCCAGGTACACCATTTGAATAATGAGGTGACACTGGCAGGCAGCAAAATCACAAAACTATTACACTATGCATTCTGTTTTTCAGACTATATTCTACAATTTTCTTAGCTGAACCTATCATTCAGACAAGGCTTTTTAAAAAGTACACTGCAGGTGACAAAATAAGGTTAAAACAACCAGAAAAAAACAAAACAAAACTCTAGCTACTCATCCATTAATACATGGTAAGGTATCTTTTTCCTTCTTAAACTCAGCAGTTTGAGATTGTTACTGTTTGGCAAGCAGGAGTAAATTGGACCACAATTTCACCAGCTTTGTAGAAGTGTTCCAGGAGAATGTGTTTATAAATGAGTCCTAAAATGCCACATGATTTTCCTGCAGCTTCATTGTTTGATGACTTACTTTCCATGGACACACTCAGTCCTTAGGTCTCATGTCCCACTGCCAAATGTGAAAGCTGCTGGGTAAGTGGCACATAAAGAATTTCTGCCTTTTTGTTAATAGGAAACACTTTGTGTATCTGGTTTCTATGGAACTAATTGTTATCCTTCTTGTATATACCTGAACGTTGCCCTGGATATTATTATGGCTTCCTTTGCCAGTAGATACCCCTTACCCAGTACTGTTCAGAGGACCCTCAAAATGATAACCCCTCCAATACAGCCATACCCTCAAGGCACCTATGGTTAACAGGACTCAGACTGCCCGCCTCCATGAATAGCCTAAATAATCTGGTGAAATATAGTTATTTTATATTTTGTTTTAAGAGGCTAATGAGGTATTTAGAGTAAGGGAAAGATAGGAAACCATCATATATTAGGCATCTAATATCCATCAGGCACTGTGAGGTGCTTTCTACATGCTGTCTTATTTAATTTTCACACCAGAAAACTTCCTCTATAAATTACATATTATCCCTATTTTACAGATGAGAAATCTGGTACTCAAGAACCAGATTAAATAGCTTGTTAAATAGCTTGTCCAAAGTTAAGTGGCAGAGGTGGGAGTTCAACAGATTATCTCACTCCTAAAATAAAGCTCTTTCTGTTCACTATTTTGTTTAGTGGGCCTAATTTACCCTTAGGCCAAATGACAGTGAAAGAATCTCTCTTCTGATAGGCAAACTGGCAAATTAAATTTATTTTTCTTGGCTCTGTGGATCTTTCACTTTTCATGGCTCTGTTTTCTGTTTGTTTTCTGTTGGTAAAAATTGAACATATTTAGGCAGAAGTAAATTTGGTTAAGGTGAAATTTTGTAAGTTGAGTGGAAGTAAGACTGCCTAACTGGGTTTGCTCACTTTTTGCCCAAAATTCTATAATAATCAGTAGAGTCTACTCAGTCCAGATATCTGTATGTGATAATAGGTCAGAAAGATGCTTTTTACTTGAGACTTTGTGAAGTTGACCAAAATAATTATTAAGAATGACTAACTGTGGGCTTCCCTGGTGGTGCAGTGGTTGAGAGTCCGCCTGCCGATTCACGGGAAACAAGTTTGTGCCCCGGTCTGGGAGGATCCCACAAGCCACAGAGCGGCTGGGCCCGTAAGCCATGGCCACTGAGCCTGCGCGTCCGGAGCCTCTGCTCCGCAACGGAAGAGGCCACAACAGTGAGAGGCCCGCGTACCCCCACCCCCCTCCAAAAAAAGAATGACTAACTGCACTCCTGAATGGGGATTACATTCATCTTCTGGATAGGTCACCTAAGTTTAGATAGGGTGGCCATGGAAATAGCTGGTACCTTTAATTGTTCTAGACACTTTGTTTCCTTTGATCCTTTTGGGGATTTCTCCAGGCTCTACTAGCTGGAACTGAAATTTTTTCCCCCTGGAATCCTTACTAATAAGATCTTGGTCCTTGGATGTATAAATAGCCAAAGTTTGATTTAAGTAGAAGGTTTATCAATAGATTTTTATGGAGACGTTGCATCCTTCCCATATACTTGCTGCTTGATTTACCTATTAGCTCTGGTCTTTTCTTGCCTTTGTCTGTATCTATTCAGGTAGGAGTTTTGTGGGTTTTTTTTTTTTTTTTTTTTTTTTTTGCGGTACGCAGGCCTTTCACTGTTGTGGCCTCTCCCGTTGCGGAGCACAGGCTCCGGACGCATAGGCTCAGCGGCCATGACTTACGGGCCCAGCTGCTCCACGGCATGTGGGATCTTCCTGGACCGGGGCACGAACCCGTGTCCCCTGCATCGGCAGGCAGACTCTCAACCACTGCGCCACCAGGGAAGACCTTGTGGGTTTTTTTTGACTTTGTTTTATTCTTTTTTTTTTTCCCCACAGCTACTTCTATTTTTTTTAATTTTTAACTTTTTGGCCACACCATGCCATATGCAGGATCTTAGTTCCCTGACCAGGCATGGAACCTGAGCGCCCCCAGCCCCGGCAGTGGAAGCGCGAAGTCTTAACCCCTGGACCACCAGGGAAGTCCCTGTTTGTTTTATTCTTGGTTAAAGTAACAAGAAACCTAACTTAAAGTGGCTTAAATATTAAAAGTGGTTAATTCACTCTCATAACTGAGAGTCCTAGTGGTAGTCTGAGCTTCATGTTCTGTTCAGTGAAGAATCCAGCCCTATTTTTCAGTAATTCTCTTGGCTCTGGCCTCCCGCAGTTTCAGCTTTGCCCTCAGCCTGTCTTGCCTTATGGTTATAAAATGACTGCCAGCAGCTTCTGGAGTGACCTGTTTCTTAATTCAGGTTTGTAGAAAAGCAAACATTGCTTCCCAAACTGTTGAAGTTCTAAATTTTTCTCTGAGTGAATCAATCATGGATGCCCAGGGGGAATGGGTTTAACCTAAATGATTTATTCTAATCAAGGCTCATCCTTGGAGGAGGCCAATTGCACCACATGTGCATGGTTTCTATACAATGGAGAATGACAAATACTTGTAGGTGGTAATCAAAATGCCCATCATACCACATGAACCTAAACATTAAATTTGTCTTTATTCTTTTTGTTGTTTGTTTTTTTCCACTAACAGAGGAGCAAAGAAAGTTAGAGAAAGGTTATTGGGATCCTTTTGATTAGAAAGCCACATTTTTTTTTTTTTTTTTTTTTTTTTGCAGTACGCGGGCCTCTCACTGTTGTGGCCTCTCCCGTTGCGGAGCACAGGCTCCGGACGCACAGGCTCAGCGGCCATGGCTCACGGGCCCAGCCGCTCCGCGGCACGTGGGATCTTCCCAGACCGGGGCACGAACGTGCGTCCCCTGCATCGGCAGGCGGACTCTCAACCACTGCGCCACCAGGGAAGCCCCGAGTCACATTCTTAATGGTAACCACGATGAAAACAGATTTTCTCATTTGTGTAAGTACTGACACACAGTACTGTCAACTGTTTTCAGCAGTAGTTAGTATGGTTCAACCAAGTGGTTCCCAAAGCATGGCCCAGGGACCAGCAGCATCAGCATCTCCTGGGAATATTTAGAAATGCAAATACTGAAATAAAAACTTTGGGAATGGGCAAATCTGAGTTTTAGCAAACACTGCAGTTGATTCTGATCACGTTAGAGTTTGAGAATCAGTGCTCTGGTCTAACAATTCCTTCAACTGTCACTATTCTGTGGTTTCCATGTGTACTTCATAGGATCATTTACTTTCATTTAATTGCTATTTGAGACTCAGCTGTACCAGACAATTGAGACCCAGATAAATTGTTTTCTTGTTATGTTCTGGTACATACCAATAAAAATTTGAATTCAACCAACCCTGTACAGTCAGTTCTGTTATAATGATTATTTTTTTAAAATGTGGATTTGTTCCAATGCAATTGATATTTTAAGAAAGAAGTTTCACATCAGAAAAATTTTGCTTATGCACCGTTTCATCTGCTATAAAAAAAAACAGGTAAACACAAGAAACTGTACACTGCTGAGCTAAGCCTCCTAGGAATGTACAAAATGTACACACATTCACACCTTACAAGGATAATTAGTGGTTCACACTCATCCATATCTGATGCTTCACTTCCTGGTGACTCAGAAAACCTTCCTTCCACACTTCACAATGACTCACAAACTGCGACCCTTTCACAAACAAACTTCAGGTCCTTTTCAAGGTAAAGTGCCATATTTATTGTAGCATTTCTTATCCATTTAACAAGTGTAAAACTGTGCTACCATTTTCATTAGGTTTTTTACTTTTTTTTTTTTAATGTTCCGCTGACAAATTTTTGGAGTATCATGCCCCAGCCCCTATGGTTTTAAGTGCATTCTTTTGCATAGTGTGGAGATTTTTAAAAAATTAATTAATTAACTAATTTTTGGCTGCATTGGGTCTTCATTGCTACACGCGGGTTTTCTCTCTAGTTGCCCAGAGCGGGGTCTACTCTTCGTTGTGGTGTGCGGGCTTCTCATTGCGGTGGCTTCTCTTGTGGAGCATGGGCTCTAGATGTGCAGGCTTCAGCAGTTGTGGCTCACGGGCTCTAGAGCGCAAGCTCGGTAGTTGTGGCGCACGGGGCGTGTGAGATTTTCCCGGACCAGGGATCGGACCCGTGTCCCCTGCATTGGCAGGCAGATTCTTAACCACTGCGCCACCAGGGAAGCCCAGTGTGGAGATTTTTAGAAACATCTATGTTCCATTAAAACAGAACTGAGTGTGATTTGATCAGAACTTAGCAACTTAAAACTATTATAATCCTTATTTCAGGGCAAACTTTTTGTTTTACACTTATAATTATTTTGTTTCCTCGTTAGCAAGCATAGAAAACTGAATTTAAAGTTTTTACCACCAGGGAGTGATAGCCTTTAAAATATTTACCAGTTTACATATTGATGTATTTTGTTTGACTCCAAAATTGCAGGTTGTAGGTACTAAAATATATTAGTCCATACCAGAAAAGATTCCAAGAAAAAAAATGCATTTCTCCTTAATTTCCTCTCTTTTTGCTAACCAATCATCTTAATACACAAATACCTGAAAATGCCCAAATTTTCCTTCTCTTCTTGAAATAAAGATATATTGATAAGAGCCAAAAGGTTTTTAAAGAATATTAGGAGTCTGACATCATTGTAGGAAGATTTAATAGGAATAGCTGTTTGTTATTAGTATCATTATTGCTGTTATTACTATTTCCTTGAATATATATTCCTTTGTCCTATTTACCCTTTTCCAAAATATTTTTATTCTTGTGGTTTTAATCAATGTTTTAAGGAATGCAAAAAATGCTTGATAATTATAGTCATCCCTTGTATGAAGGACGGAGGTCTTTAGTAAATAGCTGTGTACATGTTGTGTGAGGTGAGAACACCTGGCTTAAATGATGTTGTACAGAAATGACTCTTGGAACTTATTTATTTTTCACTATATTCCTCACCTCATCCCTATTGCTTTATCCAGTGATAAAGTGCTCAGAAAGTATGATTTCTGGAGTAATGAAAGCTCAGTGAGGAAATAATAGCATCTGATGACCCTTTAAAGCATTTAGCAGTCAAAGGTGAGTTGTCTAAAATGCATTTACCCTGAACAAAAATACAGTGAAACTGCTAAGTTTTATCTTTGTAATTACTCATTGCTTATTATTTTGTTGTCTGCCTACCCTGTATGTTTTCCACATCAGTGTTATCTGTCTTAGAATATGATCTGTCTTGACCTAGACTCTGTTTCCTAAATTGCTCTGTGTAATTAAATGCTTTGTGATTATGATGAAAAGCACCATTATAATTGTTAGACTAGAGGTGTACATACAAAGCTGTATCCCACGGAGAGCAGCTTCTGTCACTGAGCAACGGCTGGCTGGGTACAATCCGTGTAAGGGCGGGACAGACGATTAGTCAATTTAAAACCATCACTTATGCATATCTCTCAATATGGTACACCAGGCCAATGTGTGTGTATGTGTGTGTAATTCAGTTCTTAATTTATAACAAACGGAAAAGCAATTAAATTGAGTTATAAAAAAGATCGATTCATAAATTTGTTAATTGGGGAACTTTGAATGGCTTTGCTGATCCCTTATGGTTTGATCTCTTAAATCTGCAGTCTATTTCTCTCATGAGTGACTCAGTAAGTGGTGAGGCATTTACATGTATAAATATAAAATATCAGATTTTATACTTTGTACAATGAAAAAGTCCCAGGCCATAGTCTCAAATAACTTCCAGTAACATTAGCTTAATGTCTGCTACATCATTAGACACAAGGTTCTACAGAACAAACAAAATACTCTTCTTCAAAATTAAACTAAAGGATTTGCAAAGATGTTCACATTAAAGAATACAGTTCGTTCAATGGGCCAGTCAGTTTCTATAAAACCCCTTGAAAAAATATGAAACAGTTATTAACTTGTCTATTTTAAAAATATTTTTTTTCTTGACTGAGTTTGCAGTCTTCTACTTGTCACCAAATACCAAATGGACTTAACGTAGGAAAGGGGAAAAACCAAAATCAGATGTCAAACATACATGTGCACTTTTGGCATTGTATAACGAAGTACCGCTAAATCTTTGATGAATGAATGTCTTGAATACCAAATGGATTTTCAGGGGAAATATAAACTGACAAACATTTCTAAAGTTCTAAAGTCAATTTCCAAATTCTAAGTTATTCTTTCCTAATGTACAAAACCCTTAAGTCTTCAACAGAAAATACTTTTTTTAATTCCCCCCCAAAAAAACCTGAAAATTTGAAAATAAAAGCTTATATTTTAGGGAATTGGTCAGAAAATAATCCATTTTTATTTTTTAATTTCTTAACATTATTGCTTGACATAAAGTATAAATAAGATCAACCCAGTTAGAAATTCAAGGACCCACAGCTGAGTAGGTTTGAGGATCATCTATGAAGTGTTAGTGAATAATTAGGATTTAAGCATTTATTTGAATAAGTTTGGCTTTGTCCACAGGACCACATGATTTTGTTTTTTTTTAATAGTTCTTTATTGGAGTATAATTGCTTCACAATACTGTGTTAGCTTCTGTTGCACAACAAAGCGAATCAGCCATATGCATACACATGTCCCTATATCCCCTCCCTCTTAAGCCTCCCTCCCGTCCTCCTTATCCCACCCCTCTAGATCATCACAAAGCACCAAGCCAATCTCCCCGTGCTATGCTGCTGCTTCCCACCAGCCAACTATTTTACATTCGGTAGTGCATATATGTCAATGCTACTCTCACTTCGCCCCAGCTTGCCCTCCCACTCCATGTCCTCAAGTCTATTTTCTATGTCTACCTCTTTATTCCTGCCCTGCAGCTAGGTTCAACAGTACCATTTTTTTTAGATTCTATATATATATGTGTGTTAGCATATGGTATTTGTTTTTCTCTTTCTGACTTACTTCACTCTGTATGACAGACTCTAGGTCCAACCACCTCACTACAAATAACTCAACTTTGTTTCTTTCTATGGCTGAGTAATATTCTACTGTATATATGTGCCACATCTTCTTTATCCATTCATCTGTTGATGGACATTTAGGTTGGTTCCATGTCCTGGCTATTGTAAATAGTGCTGCAATGAACATTGTGGTATATGTCTCTTTTTGAATTATGGTTTTCTCTGCATATATGCCCAGTAGTGGGATTGCTGGGTCATATGGTAGTTCTATCTTTAGTTTTTTTAAGGAAGCTCCATACTGTTTTCCAGTGTTTGTATCAATTTACATTCCCACCAACAGTGCAGGAGGGTTCCATTTTCACCACACCCTTTCCAGCATTTATTGTTTCTAGATTTTTTGATAATGCCATTCTGACCAGTGTGAGGTGATACCTCACTGTAGTTTTGATTTGCATTTCTCTAATTAGTGATGTTGAGCATCTTTTCATTTGCCCCTTGGCCATTTATGTCTTCCTTGGTGAAATGTCTATTTAGGTATTCCACCCATTTTTTAACTGGATTGTTTGTTTTTTTGATATTGAGCTCCATGAGCTGTTTGTATATTTTGGAGATTAATTATTTGTCTGTTGTTTCATTTGCAAATATTTTCTCCCATTCTGAGGATTGTCTTTTTGTCTTGTTTATAGTTTCCTTTGCTGTGCAAAAGTTTTTAAGTTTAATTAAGTCCTATTTGTTTATTTTTGTTTTTATTTCCATTACTCTAGGAGGTGAGCCAAAAAAGATCTTGCTGTGGTTTATGCCAAAGAGCGATTTTCCTATGTTTTCCTTTAAGAGATTTATAGTGACTGGTCTTACATTTAACTCTTTAATCCATTTGGAGTTTATTTTTGTGTATGGTGTTAGGTAGTGTTCTAATTCCATTCTTTTACATGTAGCTGCCCAGTTTTCCTAGCACCACTTGTTGAAGAGGCTGTCTTTTCTCCATTGTATGTTCTTGCCCACTTTGTTGTAAATTAGGTGCCACTGATCTATATTTCTGTTTTTTGTACCAGTACCATACTTGTCTTGATTACTGTAGCTTTGTGGTATAGTCTGAAGTTGGGAACCCTGATTCCTCCAACTCCATTTTTCTTTCTCAGATTGCTTTGGCTTCAGGGTCTTTTGTGTTTCCATATGAATTGTAAAATTTTTTGTTCTAATTCTGTGAAGAATGCCATTGGTAGTTTGATAGGGATTGCATTGAATCTGTAGATTGCTTTGGGTAGTATAGTCATTTTCACAATGTTGATTCTCCCAATCCAAGAACATGGTATATTTCTCCATCTCTTTATGTCATCTTTGATTTCTTTCAGGATTTTATAGTTTTCTGAGTACAAGTCTTTCTCCTCCTTAGGCAAGTTTATTCCTAGGTATTTTATTCCTTTTCTTGCAATGGTAAATGGGAGTGTTTCCTTAATTTCTCTTTCTGATTTTTCATTGTTGGTGTATAGGAATGCCAGAGATTTCTGTGCATTAATTTTGTATCCTGCAACCTTACCAAATTCATTGATTAGCTCTAGTAGTGTTCTGGTGGCATCTTTAGGATTTTCTATGTATAATATCATGTTGTCGGCAGTGACAGTTTTACTTCTTCTTTTCCAATTTGTATTCCTTTTATTGCTTTTTCTTCTGATTGCTGTGGCTAGGACTTCCAAAACTATGTTGAATAAGAGTGATGAGAGTGGACATCCTTGTCTTGTTCCTGATCTTAGTGGAAATGCTTTCAGTTTTTCATCATTGAGTATGATGCTTGCTGTGGGTGTGTCATATATGGCCTTTATTATGTTGAGGTAAGTTCCCTCTATGCCCATTTTCTGGAGAGTTTTTATCATAAATGGGTGTCGAATTCTGTCAAAAGCTTTTTCTGCATCTATTGAGATGATCATATGGTTTTTATTCCTTAGTTTGTTAATGTGGTGTATGACATTGATTGATCTGTGCCTATTGAAGAATCTTTGCCTCCCTAGGATAAATCCCACTTGATCATGGTGTATGATCCTTTTAATGTGCTGTTGGATTCTGTTTGCTAGTATTTTGTTGAGGATTTTTGCATCTATATTCATCAGTGATATTGGTCTATAATCTTCTTTTTTTGTGATATCTTTTTCTGGTTTTGATATCAGGGTGATGGTGGCTTCGTAGAATGAATTTGGGAGTGTTTCTCCCTCTGCAGTTTTTTGGAAGAGTTTGAGAAGGATTGGTGTTAGGTCTTCTCTAAATGTTTGATAGAATTCTCCTGTGAAGCCATCTGGTCCTGGACTTTTGTTTGTTGGAAGATTTTTAATTACAGTTTCAATTTCATTACTTGTGATAGGTCTGTTTATATGTTCTAATTCTTCCTTGTTCAGTCTTAGAAAATTGTACCTTTCCAAGAATTTGTCCATTTCTTCATGGTTGTCCATTTTATTGGCATATAGTTGTTTGTTGTAGTCTTTTATAATCCTCTGCATTTCTGCAGTGTCAGTTGCGATTCCTCCTTTTTCATTTCTAATTTTATTGATTTGTGTCCTCTCCCTTTTTTTCTTGATGAGTCTGGCTAAGGGTTTATCAATTTGGTTTATCTTCTCAAAGAACCAGCTTTTAGTTTTATTGATCTTTGCTATTGTTTTCTTCATTTCTATTTCATTTATTTCTGCTCTGATTTTTATGATTTCTTTTCTTCTACTGACTTTGGGTTTTCTTTGTTCTTCTTTCTCTAGTCATTTTAAGTGTAGGGTTAGATTTCTTATTTGAGATTTTTCTTGTTTCTTGAGGTGAGATTGTATTGCTATAAACTTTCCTGTTAGAACTGCTTTTGCTGCGTCCCATAGGCTTTGATTCGTGTTTTCATTGTCATTTGTTTCGTGTATTTTTTTATTTCTTCTTTTATTTATTCAGTGATCTCTTGGTTATTTAGTAGGTTATTTACTGTTTAGCCTCCATGTATTTGTGTTTTTTACAGTTTTTTTTCCTGTAATTGATTTCCAATCTCATAGTGTTGTGGTCAGAAAAGATGCTTGATATGATTTCAATTTTCTTAAATTTACCAAGGCTTGATTTGTGACCTAAGATGTGATCTATCCTGGAGAATGTTCCATGTGCACTTGAAAAGAAAGTGTATTCTGCCACTTTTGGGTTGAATGTTCTATAAATATCAATTAGATCTATCCGGTCTATTGTGTCATTTAAAGCTTGTGTTTCCTTATTTATTTTCTGTTAGAATGATCTGTCCATTGGTGTAAGTGGGGTGTTAAAAGTCCCCTACTATTATTGTGTTACTGTTGATTTCTCCTTTCATGGCTGTTAGCATTTGCCTTATGTATTGAGGTGCTCCTATGTCGGGTGCATAAACATTTATAATTGTTATATCTTCTTCTTGGATTGATCCTTTGATTTTTATGTGGTGTCCCTCCTTATATCTAGTATCAGTCTTTATTTTAAACTCTATTTTATCTGATACGATTATTGCTACTCCAGCTTTCTTTTGATTTCCAATTTGCATGGAATATCTTTGTCCATCCCCTCACTTTCAGTCTGTATGTGTCCCTAGGTCTGAAGTGGGTCTCTTGTAGACAGCATATATATGGGTCTTGTTTTTTTATCCATTCAGCCAGGCTGTGTCTTTTGGTTGGGGCATTTAATCCATTTACATTCAAGGTTGTTATCAATATGTATGTTCCTATCACTATATTCTTAATTGTTTTGGTTTGTTTTTGTGGGTCTTTTTCTCTCTTGTGTTTCCTGCTTAGAGAAGTTTCTTTAGCATTTGCTGTAGAGCTGGTTTGGTGGTGCTGAATTTTCTTAGCTTTTGCTTGTCTGAAAAGCTTTTGACTTCTCCATCAAATATGAATGAGATCCTTGCTGGGTAACCTTTGTTGTAGGTTTTTCCCTTTCATCACTTTAAGTATATCCTGCCACTCTCTTCTGGCCTGCAGAGTTTCCACTGAAAAATCAGCTAATAACCTTATGGGGATTCCTTTGTATGGTATTTTTTGTTTTTCCCTTGTTGCTTTTAATATTTTTTCTTTGAATTTAGTTTTTTTCGTTTGATTAATATGTGTCTTGGTGTGTTCTTCTTAGGACTTACCCTGTATTGGACTCTCTGTGCTTCCTGGACTTGGGTGACTATTTCCTTTCCCATGTTAGGGAAGTTTTCAACTATAATCTCTTCAAATATTTTCTCAGACCCTTTCTTTTTCTCTTCTTCTTCTGGGACCCCTATAATTCAAATGTTGGTGTATTTAGTGTTGTCCCAGAGGTCTCTGAGATTGTCTTCAATTCTTTTCATTCTTTGTTCTTTACTCTGCTCCTTGGCAGTTATTTCCACCATTTTGTCTTCCGGCTCACTTATTCGTTCTTCTGCCTCAGTTATTCTGTTATTTTATTTATTTATTTATTTATTTTGCAGTATGTGGGCCTCTCATTTTTGTGGCCTCTCCCATTGCGGAGCACAGGCTCCGGATGCGCAGGCTCAGCGGCCATGGCTCACGGGCCTAGCCGCTCCGTGGTATGTGGGATCTTCCCGGACCGGGGCATGAACCCGTGTCCCCTGCATCAGCAGACGGACTCTCAACCACTGCGCCACCAGGGGAGCCCTATTTTTTTAAAATTAATTAATTTACTTATTTTAGTTTTGGCTGTGTTGGGTCTTTGTTTCTGTGCGAAGGCTTTCTCTAATTGCAGCGAGTGGGGGCCACTCTTCATTGCGGTGTGCGGGCCTCTCACTGTCGCGGCCTCTCTTGTTGCGGATCACAGGCTCCAGATGCGCGGGCTCAGTAGTTGTGGCTCACGGGCCCAGTTGCTCCGCGGCATGTGGGATCTTCCCAGACCAGGGCTTGAACCCGTGTCCCCTGCATTGGAAGGCAGATTCTCAACCACTGCGCCACCAGGGAAGCCCCGTTATTCTGTTATTGGTTCCTTCTAGTGTATTTTTTCACTTCAGTTATTGTGTTTTTTATCTCTGTTTCTTTGTTCTTTAGTTCTTCTAGATCTTTGATAAACATTTATTGTAGTTTCTCAATGCATGCCTCCATTCTATTTCTGAGATTCTGGATTATATTTACTATCATTACTCTGAATTCTTTTTCAGGTAGATTGCTTATTTCCTCTTCATTTGGTCTTGTATGTTTTTACCTTGCTCCTTCATCAGTGACATATCTTTTTGCCATCTCAATTTTTTTTTATTTTTGATGTATGGGATTGTGTTCCTGTCTTACTGGTTGTTTGGCCTTAGGCTTCCAACACTGGAGTTTGTAGGCTCTTGGGTAGAGCTGGGTCTTGGTGCTGAGATGAGGAACTCCGTGAGACCTCACTCTGATGAATACTCCCTGGGGTCTGAGGTTCTCTATTAGTCCAGTGGTTCGGACTTGGAGCTCCCACCGCAGGAACTTCCATCCGACCCCGCGCTCATGAAACAAGATCCCGCAAGCCACAGGTTGACTTTGGGGTTCCTCCCATCTCCTTGGGCATTAGAGTCCCCCACCAGTGGCTGGCAGGCACCCTAGTTGTGGGGAGGTGCTAACGCCGCATCTTTCCATATCGCCATCTTGACTCTGCCTACGGACCACATAGGAAATAATCCATTAAAAGCAGCTTTAAAAAATATAAACTGCTGGAGAAAAAAAAAAAAGACAATGAAAACATTCTGACATCTCGTCATGATTTAGTGCTGATGAATGTATCTCACACTTGAAGTCTTTGCTTCCTAGTTCTGCCTTGTTCACTAATTCAACGTTTGACTTTGGGAAGATCACTTAATCTCTTAGGGCCTTGTATCTCTTATGTCAAAGGAAGTGGTTTGCCTGTAAATCTTTTTTTTTTTTGTAAAATCTTTAAAGTCCTCCTATTTCTAAAATATTATTAAATTATTCAGATACCATGGTATGATTTTGAAAAATTATTTAAATATTTACAGAAAAATATTTTGAAGGCACACTGAGGTAGTATGTAGAGAGTCTAAAAAAATCACTGAAGTGTAATATTGCTCCAATAACTGACCACTACTGGAGGGGGTGCAAGTTCTCTCTTAGAATTTATTTGCCTCAAATACTGATGGAGATAAAAGTATATGAATGTCTATTGTAAAAGTACAGACAATTAGATATAATTTAGCATAACAGATCTATAGATAACATGGACCATTACCTACATATTATTCATTAAATTTAATGCCATCTAGCGCTCAAGTAATTGTATTGAACTCCTCATTTGTGTGTTTGTTTATCTTGAGCAAAGTTTATTTCAAAGATCAGGGAGTTTGGGGTTAGCAAATGCAAACTATTATATATAGAATGATTAAGCAACAAGGTCCTACTGTACAGCACAGGGAGCTATATTCAATATTCAGTAATAAACCATAATGGAAAAGAATACAAAAAAGAAGAATGTATATATATGTTTAACTAAATCACTTTGCTATACAGCAGAAATTAACACAACATTCAAAATCAACTATATTTCAATTTTAAAAAAGAAAACAAACAGAATAGATGACAGTAACAAAAAGATAAAATAAAATAAAAAGAAAGGCAAAGATCAGTGCCCCTGAGTTAGTCAGGGGAAGGTCAAAGCTCATGACTTAGTCCTATGCATGTTAACTAAAAGTGTCAGAACTAGTGGTATTTCTCATTAAAGCCTTTCAATTGCAAGAGAGACAGAGAGAGAGAAACCACAGGGCAGGCATTTTTCTACAGTAGTTTGCTTTAGTGAATGTTGGACTAGTAAACCATTAACTGAATATAAAAACATTGAAAATACATATTTTCATGTTTGTTTTGTGTTGCCTGCCACCCTGACAACTAAGGGGAAAATAATGTATTTGTAGGAGTAGGTAATCCTTGTGTCTCTGAGTTCCTTATGTCTGAAATAATTGGCAGTGTGAATCTGAAATGCAGACACAGAAAGTCACCCTTGGTTTGATGCCATGTTTTTCTTTTTGCTTTTCATATTTTTATTTTGGTGTATTTTTTTCTGGTATCAAATATTACCTTGGTGCTAAAAATCTAGAGGGGAAAATGCAGGCAGAAAAATGAAAAGAAATCATCTCATTACTTCTCTCCCATGTATGATGGGGCTCATGTGATTGGTGCATTAGACTTTGTAGTGTCATTTCACTCCTTTCTTTGTAGACATCAATACTAGGAAATAAAAAGGGAAGTTCTAAAGTGGGAGGAAAAGCACCCATTATTTATGTATGCACATAGTTTGTGAGGGTTTCTAACTATTGATCTTTAGGTAAATGTCTAGGCTGAAGTAGATTTAAATGTGTAGGTGGCTGGGCTGTATTTTTACATTTATTGTAATTAATATAAAGCAGGAAGGAGAAGTCAAATTGTCACTCATTATTTCCCCCAATTGCCTCTGCACAAGTAGGAAAGAGGGGATTGCTTTCTATCTGCTTGAAATAGACATTTAAACTACAGTGAATTCAAAAACCCTTGGACATTTTTCTTAAAGTTTCCTTCAGTGAAAATTGATAAGAATCAAAAATTTATATTAAAAAAAAAATGGCAGGGCCATTGCTCCTAGCAGAGCTATCTGAATGATTTGCTAGGTCAAGCAATCTGTCAACTATTTTCCTCTAGATCAGAGGATTAGTATATCAGGCCAGAGTCTTATCCTGTATAACATTGAACAAACTTATTTTTAGAATCTGACAGAGGGTATGATTTGACACTCCTAAAGGAGATATCTAAGACTTTACTTCTAAAAAACTGAGTGGATATTATAGTAAAATATAATTCCTATGGTAAAGTACAGCTGTAAAGACTAAAATGCAGTTTGAATACATTCAGACTGAGTCTTCAATGCTTTCTCCATTAAATAAAGAGATTGCAAATTAAAAGTACTCAAAAATTGCAGTTGACATTCAGAAACTCATTAGCTTCATTCTTTTCCAAAATCACCATAGCAATTAGTCTAAACTTTAATTGGCCAAAATTGTTCATCACTGAAACACTGATTTTTAAGAAACATATTTTTTTCTGCCTTGGACTTAAATTTTTTAGAATTTTAAATCCATTCCTCTACCAGTTCCTGAAATGGTTGAGCACATTTGCATTTGCATTTTGTCTTTCCATGGAAGACATTCTTTTTCTTGAACTCTCTTATGCTGGCTTCTTATGCTTGGTCAGATGCTGTGAGCATCCTATGCCAATCAGCTATAGATTGCATGCAAATATATATTTCTCAAGGGAAAAATGGAAAAATTTGTACACAGGGATCCAATTTATATTTAGAAATCTCAGATAGGATCTTTTGTCATTCTTAACTATTTCTATGTGATATAATCTTTACATTTTCGTCTCACTTTAACTTCTTCAGTTTAAGACACTGCTTCCTTGTTAAAATATTTACCACCTTAAAATTACCCACTACAACTTAATACATTCAAACTTATATTCCTTCCTTCATATATTCAGTCAATTAGTTATTTGTTCATTCAGCAACTTCTAGTGCTGACACTGTGCTAGAAACAAAGAGGAAAGAGATGTGTTCTATGATCTAAAAATGCTTGTAAAGGCCAGGTAAACAAACAAGTGCAGTTAAATGTTAGGAGAACAAAGGCAGAAGGAGATACAGGGCACTCTGGGGGCCCAAAGGAAGGTATGGTTTTTACCATCTGAGAGAGGGGAGATGAAACAGAAGCTTTGTGGGTACAGATGATGCATGACCTGAGTGTTCAAAAGAGCTTTTCCAGATGGTCAATGGATGAAGGTACTCTTCTTCCAAAGGAGAACCAGAGGAAAAACACAGGCTGGGAAATGGCAGGGTGGATTCAGGAAACAACAAGGAGCTCAGCCTGGCTAAAGCAGAATGAGAGACAAGGCACAAGACTGAGTCAAGGCCCATTTAATGGATGATATCAAGACAGAGAGTGGATTTCAAACAGCAAAATATGGGTCAGGGGAAGAGTCAGCAAAGTTAAGCAAGAAAAATAATATGATACATTTTTTTTTCTTTTAGAGAGAACACACCAGATACTGGAAGAAATGGAAATGAAACATTTCAGAGTCTAGCTTTTGCTTCTGGTTAACAAAGTCTCTGCTACAGTGGAACAAAAACAGAAATATGCATGAGAGGGAGAGAAGTTGCTTTCCTTCATGAATGAGAAGAAGGGTGGAATATAGAATTCTGAGAATATGGGGACCCAAGCACATTCTTAACTCCATCTCTTTCACCTATGCTTGGTAAATATGTGGCTAAACATATAATTATATTCAATTAGTTTCTGTAAAACTCATATGATAAAAACCAAAACTATAAACCTATGATTGAGAAAACAAACTATATGATTGAAACTATAAACTCTATATTTGTAGAAATAATATGTATGGCAACGGTAACAAAAAGGACAGGAGTGGATAAAAGGAACTCTTTGCAAGGTTTTTACATTTTATTTAAAATGTTATAAAATTAACTCTAAGTAGACCATGGTAGGTTAAGAATGCATGTTGAAATCCCCTAAACATCCACTAAAAATAAAAAGCCAGTAAAGGAATTCAAAGAAAAAATAATCAAGTTAATCTAAAAGAAAGTAAGCAAGAAAGAAGACAGGAACAAATAAACAGATGAGAGAAATAGAAAATGAATAAAAAGTTATAGTTTGGTCTTGAGTTTTTGGTGGTTGTTGTTTTTTAATCCAGGTGAAGAATCTCTTGTCTTTTAATAGGAAGAAGTAATTTATTTATATCTAACATAATTTGTGAGATGAGATGGTAAATTCTGCTTTATCCATGAGGAAGAAATTGGTATAGAATATGCCTTTTCTCTGTAAACAATTAGAAAACTGGACCAAATATATGAAACAATTATTTTCAGACATTGGCCAAAAGGTAGCAGAGCACTGTAATTCCTTCACAAATGAGTTAAGCCCTACCTGCCAGAAGCAAAAAAGGCACATGAGAATGGCTTCTTTTCAAAAACATGCAAGTCAGAAAGTAATGAAACAGTATTTTTAAATGCTGAAAGAATTTTATATCCAACAAAATATTTTCAAAAACAGCACGCAAATAAGGACTTTAAATTATTTACTTATTTAGATAATTATTTATTTAAAAAAATTTTGAGGTATAATTTGCATATAACATATTAGTTTCAGGTGTATCATATGATAATTTGATATTTGCACATATTGCAAAATGATCAGCACAATAAGTCTAGTTAACATCTGTCACCAAACATAGTTATAAATTTTTTGTTGTTGTGATGAGAACTTCTAAGATTTACTCTCTTAGTTACTTTCAAATATGCAGTACAGTATTATTAACTATAGTCACCATGCTGTACATTACATCCTCAGGACTTACTTATTTTATAACTGTTAAGTTTGTATCTTTTGATCCTCTTCAGGCATTCCACCCCTTTCCACCTCCCCACCTCCAGTTTCTGGCATCCACGAGCTCCGTTTGTCTTTTTTTTTTTAATTCCACATATAAGTGAGACCATATGGTATCTGTCTTTCTCTGTCTGACTTATTTCACTTAGCATAATGCCCTCAAGGTCCATACATGTTGTTGCAAATGGTAAGAGTTCATTTTTTTTATGGCTGAATAATATTTCATGGGATGTATATATGATGTTTTCTTTATCTACTCATCCATCGATGGACAATTGTTTGTTTCCATGTCTTGGCTATTGTAAAAAATGCTGCAGTGAACACAGAGGTGCACGTATTTTTTCATGTTTGTGTTTTTGTTTTCTTCAGATAAATACCCAGGAGTGGAATTGCTGGATGATATGGTAGTTCTATTTTTAAATTTCTGAAGAACATCCATATTGTTCTCCATAGTGGCTGCATCATTATATTTCTACCAATAGTGCACAAGCCTTCCCTTTTCTCCACAGCCTTGGCAACACTTGTTATTTCTTGCCTTTTTGATGACAGCAATTCTAACAGGTGTGAGAGGATAGCTCACTGGGGTTTTGATTTGCATTTCCCTGATGTAGTGATGTTGAGCATTTTTTTTTCATGTACCTGTTGGCTACCTGTTTGTGTTCTTTGGAAAAAAATGTATGTTCAGATAGTCTGCCCATTTAAAAAAAAAAAAAATTAATTAATTAATTTATATTTGGCTGTGTTGGGTCTTAGTTTCTGTGCGAGGACTTTCTCTAGTTGTCGCAAGCAGGGGCCACTCCTCATTGCGGTGCATGGGTCTCTCACTATCGCGGCCTCTCTTGTTGTGGAGCACAGGCTCCAGACGCACAGGCTCAGTAGTTGTGGCTCACGGGCCCAGTTGCTCCGCGGCATGTGGGATCCTCCCAGACCAGGGCTCGAACCCGTGTCCCCTGCATTGGCAGGCAGACTCTCAACCACTGTGCCACCAGGGAAGCCCCAGTCTGCCCATTTTTAATCTGATTGTTTTGCATTTCGCTATTGATTTGAATGAGTTCTTTATATATTTCAGATATTACCTTCTTATCAGATATATGATTTGCAATTATTTTCTCCCATTCAGTAGGCTGCCTTTTCATTTTGTTGCAGAGGCTTTTTAGTTAGATGTAGTCCCACTTGTTCATTTTTGCTTTTGTTGCAAGACTTTTTTAGAGAGACAAAAGCTGGAAGAATTGCTAGCATATTTTAACCACAAGAAATATTAAACAAAGTTCTTAGGTTGAAGGTAAATGATCCCAGATGGGAACATATATGTATACAAAGGACTCAAAAGTGCCAGAAATGGTAAATTAGCAGTAAATATAAAATATTTTCTTTTTTCTTGTAATAAAATATACATAACATAAAATTTACCATTTTGACCATTTTATGTGTACATCTAGATCAGTGGTATTAAGTACATTCACATTATTGTATAACCATCACCACCATCCATCTCCAGAACCTTTTCAGCTTCCACAAAATTCTTTTTTTTGGTTTTGTTTATTTTTCACTTGTTTAAATGATATTATACTATTTAAAGCAAAAATAATGACAATGTATTTTGGGATTGATGAAGCAAAGTATATGATAACAAGAGTGCCAAGTGGAGGAGATGTAAGTTTACAGTTGTAATGTCCTCACGTTATACATCAAGAGGTATAATATTATTTTTATGTTGAATAAATCATTTAAATAATTTAATAATTTTAAAAGCAAATTGTGAAAAGTTAAGATGCATACTGTAAACCACAGAGAAACCACTAAAAATATAAAGCAAATAGATATAGCTAATAAGCTAACAGTGGAGAGAAAATTGAATACTACAAAATAATTATATGATCCAAAAGACACAAAAGCAGAAAAAAAAAATGAACAAAGAAGAAATGGGACAAATGGAAAGCAATAGTAAGATTGCAGCCTTAAATGCAACCCTATCAATAGTTACATCAACTCAAATGATTTAAGTACACCAATTAAGAGGCAAGACTGTCGGAAGAGATAAAATAATGGAGTACCCAATTACATGTTGTCTACATGAGATATACTTTTACTATAATGACACAGGTTTAAAGGTTTAAAAGCTAAAGAATGGAAAGAGATGGACCATGCATTATAAAGCTGTTATGATACACTGAGAGGAATATAGCACCACTTCTGTTATAGTCCTGCCAAGAATGCATACCCTGAATCTGATCATGAGACAAACCCAACTGGAGGGTCATTTGTCCCACAAAATAGGTGACCTGTCCTTCTCAAAAGTGTCGATGTTATAAAAGCCAAGGGAAAACTGAAGAATTGTCCCAGACTGAAGGAGACTAAAGAGACCTGTAAGAGGTAGTTCTGAACTGGATCCTTTAAATATAAACATTATTGGAACAACTGGCAAACGAATAGGGTCCAAAGAGGTAGCCTAAAGAATTAAACCAGTTAGCTGACAGTGTTGCATCAATGTTAATTTTCTAATTTTGATGGCTGCATTTTATTATGTAGGAGCATATTGAATATCTTTGTTTTTAGGAAATATATACTAAAATAATCAGGGTATTGAGGCTTCAGATTGATAACTTATTTTCAAATAGAACAGGAAAAAAAATTCTTTGTGCTACTTATGCAACTTTTCTGTATGTTTGAGAATTTTTTTTAACTTTAAAATTGACTATTAAAAAAAAGAACAATAATCAGAATAACACTGAACTTCTCAGTAGTAACATTAGATGATGGAGATAGAGGGGTACTGACTTCAAAAGTCTGAGGGAAACTGTTTTTCAACAAATAATTCAATGCCCAAGCCACCTATTAATCAAGGATGAGTGTAGAACAGCAACATTTTCAGATACACAAGAACTCAGAAAGCTCTTATCAGAACTGAAGAATCCACTCTATTTAAATAAGGGAAGACAAAAAAATAACATCCATTGGTGAAGAGAAATATTAAAATGGTAGTGTTCATGTTGCCGAAAGTGTTAAAAGAGGTGCCCAAGAGTAGCCAAATCGGGAGGTGGACAGTGGTAGATCTGGAAATTACTATTCTTCATTTAAAAATAGGTACATGCATTCCTTTATGATGATGTTAAAGAATTATATTCTTTAAAATAAATGAAATATGGTGAAGTGAGTAAATAAGTAAAGATGTAAGTGAAGGCTATTCTTCTTAACAATAGAAGGATGGAGAATGCAGGAAAGGTAGCTAGAGAAGGAACATAGGTATGAGAGATTTTTCTTCCTGCTAAATTAAGAAAAATAAGCATGATTTTATAATCTGAAGGAAAGCCAGAAGAGTGGGTGATCAAATAAAAAGAACTAGAAGGAGCACTTTTTCAACTACGCTGGTAGAAAGTACGTGACATGCCACGTAGATAGAGATAATTTGAAGTCTTGTGTACTATAGAGAGCCCCACTTTTTTCCATATAGATCATATGTTAAGAAAAAATGGGACATACAGAATAAAGAGGATTTTGAAGCTTGGTGAAGATTTGAAGTCATATTTGTGGCTCACAGATGAGGGAGCTGAAACAGGGACACGTTGGATTGCTGAGCAGCATTGGATGGTCCCGTGAAGAGATGACTGTACATTTTCAGTAGCGCTAGTTGTACATTTGTATGTTTCTTTTTCCTCAAATGTTATCACAGCCTGGGTACAAACAAGTGATAACCAAGGGGGTGGTCCAAACTTTTCCAGGAGAAAAGGAAGTGAAACTATGCAAGGATGACAGACAGGATTAAGACGGAGGGGTTGAAAAGCTGGAGGTCAAAATGCACTGGAACAGCAGTAAGAGTGAGATTACAGGAGCACAGAAGTAGGATGATGTGAAATGTAGTCCAGGCAAGATGGGGTTAAGGAGAGGGAGACTTGGAATTGGGACTGCTGATTCAAAAAAATCACCATTCCAAAGGAGCACGTTGGTGGAAAATAATCAGGGCTCCTCATGTAGAATGAAGAAAAGCAGATAGTGGTGCCCCGGGAACGTGGAGCTCTCCAGTTGTTATGGGGAAGTTAGGCTGACTTAGAGCCTCTTTGCTGTATCCTTGCATTCTTGGGGCTGACATTTCTTGGATGAATCAAACTTCCACCATATTAAACTATCTGTGGGTGATAAGCCACCTACTATGAAGTTGGCCTTTTCCAGATTTCGATCTTTGCACCAATTTAACACCTTAGTCCTTTCTAGCAAGGTTGTTTTTTATTTATGCTTTCGATTTCCTCTGCATTTCAGTGATAGTTGTCTTGGCACACAGTCCCAGCTACAGACAGCTTTTATTTTTAGGTTTCCCTATTCAGAAAGAGTAGTCCCTGTTTAGGGATTTCACTGTCATTCTAAGCTTTCCACTGATCTGCGACCCTGCAGCTTTCTTCAAATTCAAGTCTCTGGGGAAACCTCTCGAAATGCTGAAAAGACAAGACAGCATTTTGTACAAGGGAGAAAAAGCAACCAAAAAGAGATTCCAGAACCGAGAAGATACCACAAAAAGGACAGGAAAATGAAGACAGTGACAGAAGCCAAAAGGACAAAAGACAATACATCAGACCCTTAATAAGCCAGCCAGAAGCATCAAGACCAAGGGCAATAACTTGTAGCTAGAGGTTTGCAAACAGGGAAGGAAATTCTTGCTTCATAATTCCCCAAAGTACCACCCAAGGTACTATAGGTCATAAAAATACTTCCTATTGCTAAAATAAGGAAGTTACTTCCTGGTCCACAATATTAGTGAACTGGTTAGATTTTGAGGACTCTCCTTGAAACTCATTCAGGTATAGATCTTCAAATAAGTACATTATTTGAGTTCAACAACCTTATGTTGAACCTATATTTTAAAAAAGCAATAGTATAGTTAACTAATTGTGCCTAGATATTGAAAATACATTTATCTAAGCATTGCCATAATTTATAAAGGATACGTTCAAGTCCCTCATCCCAATATTTAGCAGTCCTAGTAATGACGCACGAAAGATGAACAAATATCCTGTAAAGTAATTGTAATCAAACGTAAAGGTACAGTTTAGGGCATGCATAAAGTGCCTTTAAACATGGGTGTCAGGAGCAATACGTACTTCAAATGATGCCCCAATATGCCACATTTTGTTCTCTTTGAAGAGCCTGGAAGGGATGATCGTTAGGAAAGGATACAGTAAGCAAGGTACAGGGCAATTGCAAAATTGCAGAAGGAAAGAATTGTACTAGAAAGCATTACAATTTTGTGGCTCCCAAATAAGACCCTTCTTATCTCAGAAGATTTTAAGAATGATTTTTCCGTCATTTATTTCTTAAAAATGAATGCTATTTTAATCACTGAGGTATACCTAGGGAACACTGAAAGGCCATTAACAATTTAAACTAACTCAGATGTAGCAGCACCTGCCTCCACTCACAGCTTCACTCCTGGTTAGTGCCTTCTGCTCTCTCCATATGTGGTTCTCCACCCAGGCTCATTCATTCTCAGCAGGATGGGAGGGAACCCAAGAAGTAGGTGCAGGAGAGCAGGCCGCCTGGGCTCAGGGCTCCTGTCCTGGCCTCCTGTCCCACAAGTCGTGCTTTGTCCTTACAGTTCTTTGGCTCCCCTGGCAGTTTCTGATGGCCTGCCTGTCTGGCCACACATTTAGCTTTTACCCCTTCTATTTCTGCGGATCATCTAGAAGCTGTTTGCTGGGGCCTCTAGAACTCCTGACTTGCTCTGACTTCCAATACTTATGTCTGTCTTCTTGATTCTTTGTTTATTCATTTCCCTGATGTTTTAAAATACATTTCTCCCCAGTTTTAGGGCTTCTTCTGACCTCCACTTTGCCCTGTCCCTACATATTTTGCTGTAATTAGTGTTGTATGAAAGAAGCTAATCAACCAATACTTGAAATTCATAAAAACTTTGAAGTGAGAAAGAAAAAACTTACATTTTTTTCAATGTGTCCCCATAGATTTGACTATCAAACTTTAGAGTCAAAAGGGTGGCAATCAGCAACCTTAAGTGACAACTTCTGGGGGTTGTGCGATGACAATGGGTCAAAGCTTCAGCTCTACTATGTTGTAACTTTGATCAGGATAAACAACAATGATGATGACGACGACAACAATTGTAATAATGATACTTTCCTCCTAGTCTTAGCATAAAGCTAGATAAATAGAAACTGTTCAATATGTACTAACTTTTATGGTGATGAATAAAAATGTGTAATGATCATTAAGATTTAGATTGACTTTTAGAGGGACTTCCTCTAGAAGGTGCCTGGCTCCCCCAAATTTTCTCACATCTATGGCATTCTCTTACCCTAGCAGAGCTTCTCAGTATTATTACTGTGCTGTTTTCTAGAAGGTCCACATCTACACTTCTAGCTTTGTGGCAATACTGTCCCTCCCAACAGTCTCTGCTGACACATTTTACCTGGTATGATGGTCCCTATCTAGTCAGATGCTATCTTTCTGTCCTGTGACACACTTACCAGAGGTGTGTCTCTCAAAGATCATCAGCGGACCTTAGGAATCACTTGGAAAGATTCCCTCAATGACTCAACACCTCTGGCTCAGCCATTCATATCTCATCACCAATGACCGTCAGGAAACAAGGTCAGTACAGAAATGGCACTCGCCTCGTTTACTATCTCGATCTTCTCCTCATTATGAGAAACCTCATAATCCTTAGGTTATAATGATTTATATTGCCCTGTCTCTACAGTTCTTCCTTGGCTCTCATATAGCACTTGTCACTTGTGATTGTAATTGGTTGTTTTCAGCATGTCTCTCCTTCAAAACTCTAAGCTTTATGAAAACAAAGAAAACGTATGTACCTCCTGATGATGGCTTTATTCTGAGTTCCCAGCCCAAGGATCAGCAGTATCACCTAGCGGTTAAGAGCTTGTGATCTGGAGCCTGGCTGCTTGGTTCAATTTATGACTCCAGCTCTACTATCTGTGTGGATTTTGGCAAGTTACTTAAATTACTTGTATTTCAGTTTACTTGCATGAAAAATAGGTATTTTAGTAATAGTGTTTACCTCTTGGGGAAGATTAAATAAGTTAATATGCATAAAGCACTGAGAATAGTGCTTGGCACAGAGCAAATGGCTATTAGAGTAGGTTCTCAATAAACGTTTGCTAGATTAAGAAATGCCACAGTAGGTCCAGCCGTCAGCACTCTGCACATGTCATTTCATCAATCTGAACAGTCCAGCTGCCTTCAGAGCCTCTTGATTTTCTTCACACATGTTTTTCATTTACTGCCTCTCAGGCTTTATTGTATTTGTGTCAAATCTACTTGTGTAAACATTCAAAAAAGCAAAACAGTGCTACATAGTTTTAAAAACTGTTAAAATTTAGCTCTATGGATTTCTAAAACTTCACATACAAAGCGCTTAACTGCCTCACCTGAGGTTTTACGTTGCTGATCAAATGCACTCATTTCATAAATACGTGGTAACATGGTGTGTGGTGTGTAAAGAACAATGCTAGATTAATGTTTGCGTGTGCACATGTACTTGTGTATATCTGCATGTGTGCGTGCAGTGGGAGTGGAGCTGATAATGCCGAAGATGAATAAGATGAAGTTTCTGCTCTATGGAATCTTAAAATTTAATAAATGAGATAACCATGCAAACAACTAGCTAAATCCCAAGGCCTGATCCTCTGGGAGCCTGTGAAAATCTGCATCCTGCGCTGCGAAAGCATAATCTCTCTTTGTGTCTATAATTTCACCCAGGCTGGCATCTGAGTTAGAGAGTAGACTCCTAACGTTTCACATTCTCTGTTTGTACAATGTCCTACATCTGTGAACACAGAAGTAAACTGCTGCTATTAGCACAATGTGAAAAGCACTTTTCCCCTGAAAGGAACAAAAATTTTGCCATGAAGCTATAGAAAAAGGTAAGTCTTTCAGGAAAAAGACTTTTCCTAAAAGGACCTCCTAAAGAACATTTTAAAGTATTTAAACAAACAAACAAACCAGGATGAGTAGAGTTTAAGCCTATGCCCCTGAGTAGAGTTTAAGCCTATGCCCCTTCTATATTCTCTTATCCTGTGTCTTTTGACCTTTAGTGAATCACTTCTTTGGGTTACTTATTTCCACCCTCACTTTGTCATAGTAGTAAGAGAATTCTCAGAGGGGAGACTATAGAAGTCTGTCAGCAGCAGGGTCCATTCTGGCAGGAAAACTATTCTATAAAAGAGAAAGAAATGGATTTCCTTTCCCTGTAGTTCAATATTTTCTTCCTCTACACATTGGCTAAATTCCTCCATCCTATTTCCTCACAAATTCAGGGTTGGGTTGCCCCACTGTCAGAGAGCTCTCTTCATTATGATTATCTGTGTTAATGCCATGTCATTAATCCTCATGGGTGTAAGGAGGCCTCACACTGAATGAATGGGGAAGGTCACCATGGAAACGTTTGTCTCCATAGCTGACTCACTGCAACCCCCATAACTGCTGAACCACATCTTGTCCGCCATCTGAATTGCACTGGATGAAGCCACACATTTGGCATCTACTATAGAACCATATTCTTTTTAAAAGCTATAAAAATCTATGCCAAGGAAACATACCTCAGACTTAGGGTAAAAATACCATTTCAGATGTGTCTAAGTGGCTGATGCCATGCAATTACTTGTTAACACCTTTTAATAAACACACAGAGTGAACGTTACCTGTGGTTTTCCAGCTCCCAGTTACTGCATGGTGTTGTAGCCTCTGGAAGTGCCCATGTAGGAAATGAGCAAAACACCGACAGTCTCACATTTCAGAAAGGATAATGTTCAGGGTTGGTGTGCTCTATCAACCTGTATCACAGTGAACTGGAGGGGGAAAAAAAGGTCTTTGCTGAGGTGTTGCTTTGTTTTGGTTGTTTCAATGCAAAAAACTTAGCAAGATAACCCATGTAGAAAAAATTCCATTTGAGAACTACAGATTTCTCACTTAGCCTTATCACGGAAAGGCAGGATATGAGCATTTCCTAGATGGGAAATTAGGTTTATGCTGGGAAATATCAGGCATAAATAAAATCACATGAGAACTACAGTGTACATCCCAGCCACCTCAGCACAGCTCAGTGGAGCAATCTGTCTAGTTCTATATTCAGAGCTGGCTGTGATTATTCAAACCTAGGCCCAAGCAGGAGAGGCAAGCATGGGAGTGAAAAAAGGGAATGGGCTATTCCCCAAGCTGCACACTGTCACTGGATCTTCACAGAGGCAGGTAGGTCCTCATTTCTTGTTTATACGTTGGATCTCAGGTGGAAGTCTTAAACTTGACTGATAATAGTAGATGTTTACATAGCACTTGCTTAAACATATGCCAGTCTGTACATGTATTAGCTCATTTGATTCTATAAATTATAATATGAGGTAGGTATATTCTTTACTTCATTTGAGAGGTTAAGAAACTAAGGCATGGAACGATTTAGTGATTTCCCCATGGTCACATAGCTCTCAAGTGACAGAACTGAGACATAAGCCTAGGCAGTCACCCTCCAGAGTTCATTTACGTAACCATTAAACCATACATTTGCTTCTTGTGGAGTCCCATTTATTCGTTCTCTCCCTTTTCCTCTTTCCCTCCTTCTCTTCCTCTCCTCTCTTTACCCCCTCTCTCCATCTTTCCCTTTTTCTCCCCTCTCTCCTCCTTCCCCACATCTCTTTCTCTCTCACCTCCTTCCTCTTACTCTCCCCCATCTGCCTCCCATCTCTACCTTCATGTCCACTCCCACTATCACATTTTTTCTTGGAAGGTTTGGGATATCTTAAACTCATACAGTGAATTCAGTCTCTTTGTTTACATTAAAGTGTTCCCATTTTATGGAGTTTGCTTCATCTTTTCTTTTTAACTTTCTTATTGAAGTACACCATGTACCTGGTGTTATGGACTGAACTGTGCCCCCTTCCCCCACAACAAATTCATGTGTCCAACCTTAACCCCCAATGTGACTGTATCTGGAGACAGGGCTTTAAAAAAAGGTAATTAAAGTTAAGTGAGGTCCTAAAGATGGTGCCCTATTCCATTATAACTGGTATCCTTATAAGAAGATAAAGAGACACCAGGGATGGCTATGCACAGAGAAGAGGCCACGGGAGGAAACAGGGAGAAGATGGCCATCTGAAAGCCAAAAAAGAGAGGCCTTAAGAGAACATGGCTGGTGGGGACTTCCCTGGTGGCCCAGTGGTTAAGACTTCACGCTCCCAAAGAAGGGGGCCCAGCCAGATTCGATCCGGGGTCAGGGAACTAGATCCCACGTGCATCCCTCAACTAAGAGTTTGCATGCTGTAACTAAGACCCAGCGCAACCAAATAAATAAATAATAATTAAAAAAAAAAAAAAGAGAACATTGCTGGCACTTTGATTTTGGGTTTCTGGCCTCCAGAACTTCAAAGCTATTGTAGTAAATTCCAGAGTTTGTTCTATTATTTTAAAGTCTAAAGGCTCTGGGCCTTGCAGACAAATAGAGTTCCTCTATAACAAAACACAAAACTCCCATTATTATGGAAGTTTTATCCCCCTGCCTTTTTTTTTTTTAAACTTACTAGATCACTGGTTTATTATCAGTGCTCTACATGTTCAGGGAAACTTCTCTAGTAATGAGCTATAGAAATGATCCCTGAGAGTATAGCCTTGCTAATCCCATTTTTAGCTCCTGTATTTCCCAATATGTTGCATACCATCTGTTAATCTAATGAAATGTCCCAAGGCTCAAACTGTAAATTTTAAAACCTCTCACTTCTTTTGATATGTGATTGAAGATCCCACTCTAATGTGGATTAGTTCTTCAATGAAGGAGTAAGGACAACTAGAAGTTTAAGCAGATTTGGAGCTGGACTGCATGACTAATGTCACTTGTCTTAATTCCCAACTTCCAGTCAAGAATGGTGTTGGAATCCATTTACTTACCTTTCACTCCAATCATACTTATGGAAAGGGCAAGTAGAGAACCGCCCCTTGAAGATTGGGGAGCTACACCAAATGGTTACTGAAATCTGAGCAGATTTGAGAAAGGAAGAGCAATGTAAACACTTCAAAGAACTGCTGGATGGGTTTTGAGGTGACGAAGCTATTACTGGTGGATAGTCAGCATGAAGAGTCCTGTGTCCTTAGGGAACATGTTCAAAAAATGAATAGATGGAGACTTTAAGGGAAGACAGACAAACTGAACCATATTAAATGTAAACCAGGCAAAAGATTAAATCCAGGCCAGGGTTTGTTACTGTTTTGGTGAGATTATCCACTCTAGGGTGGGGAAGGTACCTTTGGAACATAAAAAACTCACTGACTTCATGTGGTTACTCCAGAGATCTAAAGAGTACGATTTGAAAAACAAATGAAATAAATGGCCAGGCCTGAGAGAGAAACTGAGAGGTCAAGAAAATGAAAAATAGTCACCGAAAACCTACAAATGGTGAGAGACCTACATAAAATAAAGAGGCCAATTTAAGAAACAAATTAAACTGTTAACAGGTGCATGCCTTGATTATCTTGTGTGATCATCTAACTCTTTGGGCTTATCAACATTAATGAGAGACCACAAGCATTCCAGTAATAAAAAATCCCAGGCCACAGCTGCTGAAGAAACTTGAAACCCACCCAGGTGTCTGAGTGAGATGCTTCTGCCAGGATTCAGCAGTAATTGCAGAGGAATAAGTATGGACTTTAATTTCTTTGAAAAATTAGCTTACAAGGGGAAGATTTGATGTGTCAGCTCAACTGGGCTAAGAGGTTCCTTGATAGTTGGTAAAATATTATTTCTGGGTGTGACTGTGAGGGTATCTTTGGAAGAAAGTAGCTTTTGAATCAGTAAACTGAGTAAAGAAAATCACTTTCACCAATGTGTGTGGATATTATCCAAACTGTTGAGCACTTATATGGGAGAAAAAGGTGGAGGAAGGGTGAATTCACACCCTCTACTTGAGCTGAGATATCCATCTTTTGTGCTCAGACTTGGACTTAACACCATCACCCCTAGGATTCTCAAGACTTTGGACTGAATTATACCACCAGCTTTCCTGGTTCTCCACTTGCAGACAGCAGATTGTCCTATTTCTTGGCCTCGAAAACCACATAAGCCAATTCTGATAATAAATCTATAATAAATTCCTAAATAAATATCCATATATGGCCTATTGGTTCTATTTCTCTGGAGAACCCTGACTAATACAGGGCCTGAGCTCAGCTTAGGCACTTTTAACTTATAATACACTGGAACTTTATGAAAACTAATTTGGCCCTAAATTTTCTAGAAAATAAAACTTCTGTTATCAGTGCTAATACTTCTTTTCTCCCTTTGTCCTTTTTATATTAGGATATATTACCAGAAGAAAGATTAAAAATTTAATGATCTCATAGGATATCCTGCCAATGTATACTTCAAAAATTTACCCCAATTTACTTGTCACTAACAATATATAAATATGCAATTTTAATCTGCTTCGTCAAAATAGGGTGTTGTCATGTTTTACATTTTGTTTCAGTCAGGACAGGCTATATTATCCATAGTAGCAAACAATCCCCAAACCTTAGTGACTTACAGTAACTTAGGTTTATGTCTTGCTCAAACTATTTATCTTTTTCAGGCTCGATGGGCACTCTGCTCTGGAATCCTACCCAGGAGAGATCTGGAGGACTTTACATCAGAAATGGAATATTCTAAGCCGGAAGTGAAAAGCAGCACTTACGTTCACATCCCCATTAGCCATAACTAGTCATATGGCTTCACCCAGTCATAAGTTGCCCAGGAAATACAAATCTACCATGTACAAAAAAGGAAGAGAGCTAGAAAATACTTCATGAGATCAGCACTCGGATTGTGACACATTTTCACAAATTTCATAGTGGAAAAATGACACCTTGCCTTATTTTGCATTAATACTGCAAGAAACGTTGAGAAATTTCTCCTTTGAGAAATTTCATGCTCTTCTTGTCTTGCATATTAATGGGTATGTTGGTGGAGTCCAATAAAAAGTTGGTTGAGGAACTGAAGGTGTTCTCAAGTTATTACCAAGGACTTGCCATGGCCTCCCTTTACCAAGAAGTTCCATACAGGGAAAAATTCTGGAGGGTAGTGATCACTTGATCTGCAACACTTCTTAGATTCGTTTCAGTAGGGGCAATGACTGTTAGCAATGTTTGGTAACCTATGATTGACTTGTATTTACAGCAACACAACAGGCAGTCTACCTTACTTTGCCAAATGTATCTATTTTTCCAAGGTACAGTTTGTTTGGCTTTTTTCAATTGGAAGTGACATTAGTTAGTAAAAGAAAAACATATGGCCTCAGGTAAAAATTATAGAAGTTCCCTAGTTTAGACATGCTGGATATGTGTGGTCAAATAATATCAGAATTCTTTCTCCTCCTATCTCTCACGTCTTTTTTCCTCATGTTGATCCTTGACAGTTTTTCTCTACGTGGCTAAAAAAAAGAAGCTTTGTAAGCTTATAGGTAAGCTCCAAACCTATATCATTACTGGAACTGTGGATCTCAGAAAGTAGGATATGACCTTCCTTTTTCCACATATTTATCAATCCTCAAAAAGACACTGCATAATCTTGCCTGAAAATATCCCCAAATGGGACCAACCTCTCTATTTAGGGGCATGGGATATACTGATTGGCCAGCTTTGGTTCACCCAGGTATGGGCCAAATTGTATTCTCCCCCAAATACGTATTTTGAATTTCTAACCCCTAGTAACTCAGAATGTGACTGTATTTCTTGGAATATGTTCTTTAAGGATGTAATTAAGTTAAAATGAGGTCATTAGGGCAGGCCCTAATCCAATATGACTGATGTTCTTATAAGAAGAGGAAATTTAGACACAGATGTGTACAGAGGGGAAGACTATGTGAAGGTACAGGGAGCAGATGGCCATCTACAAGCCAGACAGTGAGGCCTCGAAAGATATCAACCCTACTGACACCTTGATCCTGGACTTCTAGCCTTTGGAACTGTGAAAAAGTAAATTTTTATTGTTTAAGCCATCCAGTCTTTGGTACTTTCTCTTGAACGCCCTAGCAAACTAATACACATTTCCAATCCTGTAGTGTGACAGGGTAAATGTGACCCTTTGATTGCCCACCCAACCACTAACTCCAGAATGGGAGACAGGCAGTCATCAGGAGGAAAGGAGAGGTTGCATGACTTGAAGAAGGAGAGAGTGATGCTGGACATATAATTGTTGATGTTCTCACAGATGGAGAGTAACTATCTGCCTTGGTCAAAAGGTCATGATTTCATGGCACCATTCTGGAAGGAGAGTTTATTATCTATGATAGATTTCTTATTTAAACTTTTCAAAACATTCTGAACCTCAGCTTCAATCATCACAATTTGGTATACGTTGGAATGGCAGCAGAGGATAGTATTTACGAGGCAAGAGAGAGCATTACCATCACACTCAGAGGGGGCAGATAGTGTTAATTGGAGGGGTGTGGTCAAAAAAAGCCACATTCCCAAAGACTCCTGGTAGCCTGGGTGGAAAGAATCTACTGGTTTTGTTAATTAGAAGATGACTCATGGCATACATTAATGAAAGCAGTTTCATTCCTGTGATTGGACAGAACTCTGGTGGACAGAGGAAGTGAGGAAGTCCTTTTCCTTTCTCTTTTTTTTTTGGAAAGTATTTTGTCTAATGGAGTGATAGCTAGATGAGGTATTTTATAGGAGGGCTGCTTTTTTATTATAGAATAAAACAGTGTTATTGACCAACTCGGAAGAAGTTCGAGTAGGAGATAACTGCAAATAGCGTGAAGAGACAGAAACAATAGATAGAGCCTGATTCTAGCCAGTTGTGAATGACTGAGCAAAAAAAAAAAAAAAATTGTACCCACATAAACCTCTTAATGCGTTAATCTTAAATGTTTGGGGGGGACATTTCAGTTTCCCCCTGAAGAAATGAAAAAGTGTTGGGTCTCACCCCCAAAGCCACTTCCACCAGCCAATAAGTACCTGCTGTGAGGACATTTCTGTTGCTCTGAAATCTTGAAATAGATAAAGAAAGAAACGGTATCAAGTGTTCACCTGGAGAGATGACACGCAGTCGGCCTCAGAGCCCTGTCAGGCGGGGCATCTGGGCTCCGGACAGTCTCGCGAGACGTCGCCAGGAGGACGCGAGGGCTCGTGGCTGCGGTCGATTGCCAGCTGGACGCAGGTGCTGCGCCGAGTCCCGCCTGGGAAGAAGGGCTGCGAGGCCGCCTATAATCTGTCCTGTAAGTTGTCTGGGGCTGGGACGCCTTCCTTCAGGCCTTTGTGCTTACGTGTCTCCGCGTGACCTGGCTGGGGTTGCCGGTGTGGTGGAAGGGGTCGGCGGGCAGGGTCGGCGGCGGTCAGACACGCACAGGGCCTGGCGGCCGGTGTGGAACTCAGATGGAAAGCAAAGCCAAAGGCCTCGCGGTTGGGACTTCACGACAAATATGGGGGTGCCGGCCACCGGAGCCTCCTCTAAGACATGGCTCCGCTACCTGTTCAGGACCTGGTAGAGGCCACCCGGCCCTCGGTGCAGACACAGACCTCTACAAGGGGATGGGCGCTTGGGTCAGGGCTGGTGGCCGGCGTGGCGTAGAGGTAGCGCCCTGGCGTGGAGACGCTCAGGAAGGATCCGCGCAGCGTCACGTCACGTCGAGGCGCAGGGCCCCGCCTGTGCTACAGGCGCAGCGCTCCTGCTCGGTGGCTCCGGGAGGCCGGCCGCCAGGTGGCACTGTTCTCCTTGAGGCTCTGCGCACCTTTGCTGATGTCGCGGAAAATGATAGGGCTGGTGCTGGCCGGCCCAAAGGACGGCATTCTTTCGGCCTGGGACAGGTTCCATTCATATTTCCTGGCCAGATCGAGGCCCGTTACTTGAGCTCCTGGCTGGCCGACACCTGGCCCTTGACGGTGTCCTCAACCAAGGAGTCGAGGAAGGGCCCTGCCTTCATGTACAGCCTGTTGTGCTTGTGGGGACTCCTTGCTGATGGTCTCCGTAGTACTAGATGACTGGTGGGATTTTTATTTTTTCACTTTATTGAAGTACAGTTGATTTACAATGTTGTGTTAATTTCTGCTGTACAGCAAAGTGATTCAGTTATACATATATATTCCTTTTCATATTCTTTTCCATTATGATTTATCACAGGATATTGAATATAGTTCCCTGTGTTACACAGTAGGACCTTGTTGTTTATCCATTCTCTATATAATAGTTTGTAACTACTAATCTCGAACACCTAACCCTTCCCTCCCTCACCCCCTTAGAAACCACAAGTCTATCCTCTATATCTGTGAGTCTGTTTCATAGGTAAGTTCATTTGTGTCATGTTTTAGATTCCACGTGTAAGTGATGTCATATGGTGTTTGTCTTTCTCTTTTTGACTTACTTCACTTAGTATGATAATCTCTAGGTCCATCCATGTTGCTACAAGTGGCATTATTTTATTCTTTCTATGCCCGAGTAATATTCCATTGTATATATATGACACATCTTCTTTATCCGTTCATCTGTCGATGGACATTTAAGTTGCTTCCAAGTCTTGGCTATTGTAAATAGTGCTACTATGAACGTAGGCGTGCATGTATCTTTTTGAATTATAGTTTTGTCTGGATATGTGCCCAGGAGTGAGATTGCTGGATCATATGGCAACTCTATTTTTAGTTTTGTGAGGACCCTCCATACTGTTTTTCCTAGCAGCTGCACCAATTTGCAATCCGGGTGGGATTTTTTTGATAGTAACGCAGGTGTGGTTCTCCTCTGGGTCTTTCAGGCAGATCTCCAAGTGTAGCTCACTGGCCACTCTCCATGATGTGCTCCCCCCTACTCCACCATGATGCATTTCACCATGATTGAGCAAAATCGTAATCACACAAAATGTGAATTTTAAGACTTGCTAGTCTTGAGATGGATGTCCCATATCCTAGAGCTCAAAAAGTTTAAAATAAATTTCATTAATTGACCCTACCCATTCTCAAATATATTTCTATTGCTGCCTTCCCCCTCCTAGTTATCCAGTCTCCCAAATAAGAAGCCTGGAAGTCATTTTATACTTCTCTTTTCATCCCTGCCTATTCCTCTTATCTTTCCTGCCGCCTCCCATCCATCAGACACAAAGTCCTATTGATTCTTCCCTTAAATATGTCATGAGTCTATCTTTTTTCTTAATCAGGTTTCTCTTCTTGTGATCTCCACTGAACTGGAAGCAGCTTTTTGTTGATGAGGGTTTTTCTGTATGTTCTTTCTCATTTCAACTCCTAAAAGCATATAAAATATAATATGCAATAAGTTTTGTGGAGATGAACTAAATAATCTGGTCTCTGGTTTTCTAGTTTTATGTCTTGCTACCCTTGCATCCTACACCCCACCCACACTGTACAGCCTACTCTTCCACCAATACTCCAGATGATTCCATGTTTCTTTGCCTTTACAAGCTGTTACCTCTGCCTCAACTGTTCTTAGCAATGCATTGTTTACCTGAAAAGTGGATATGTCTCTGAAAAATTAGTAGCAAAATTAACATCCCTGTGAAATTTCCCTTTATTTCCCTACTTCTATGCAGACCTTGCTGGAGAATAACAAATACATTTGTTTTTCTTTCTGGCACACAAGGAAACATTGCAGAGCCTCACTTGTTTGACATGGCCATAGAATATGAGAGGAAACAATCTGTTTAGTGGAGCTCTTAGTCTCCACTCTAAATTCCTCCCAAATGACATCCTCCACTTCCAGATGGCTGGTTTAAGAACCCCTCAAGGATATCTCAGGAGCTGTGTATTGAGGCTGGTAGAACTGTCGGAAAAAGAGAGACCAGGTGCCTGAGTCATTGCTTGGAGGAGAACTGCCCAACTAGTAACTCCTGCATGGGACCATTGTAGGAGTGAGAAATAAACAAACTTCCATGGTGTTAAATCATTGAAATTTTGGAATTTATCCATTATAGCCACTAATTTAATCTTAATTAATATAGCTCTCACTGCATCTTTTAGCCCCCTTATAACTTAAAGTGTAGTAATTGATGAATATGTCTATTGTTCCACTAGACTGTGCCCGTCCTGCAGACTTAGTCTCTATCAATATTCCCAGTATCGGGTACAAATTAGGTGTTACAAACATATACCTTAAATTTTATGGGAGAGCCACAGTTTACTGTATTGGCTTTCTATCAAAGGAGAAATGAGGAGGATGGCTCACAAAAAACAGTCCTCATAACTATAACCAACTACATTTTTTTCTTGCACATGAAATTCTCTTATTGGAAAACATCAGATGTAAGCCATCATATTTTTACCCAGTTACCACAGCTAGTTCCTTCTATTTGGGATAACAAGTGATATTGGACATATTTTCAAATTCAAATGTAGTTTTGAAATGTGTAATTTATTATTTGTATTTTCATGAGTAGCAAGTGTAATGGTAGTTTGTGCAAATTAATGCTCACAGTAGGAGTGTTTTAATACCATTGAATAATAACAGTATGCAGTTTGAAAGGTAATTCTATTATGGCAAGCTTCCTGGGAAAAGCAAATGGCCTGATTGTTATAAAATTTTGCGTCATTGTTAGAAATTACAAGTTTATTGAATAATAAATACAGTAGTCACTTGGCCTCTAAAAGTGAAGTTTTGAATTGCTTAAAAGAGATAGTTTCACATAATTCTTTTCATTACCTGTCTCTTCTTTTTTCCAAATTACCAAACCCTGTATTGGGAGTAAGAAAGAGTTGTGATGGGAGCGAAAGGGTAATTGTTGTTCAAGTCAAAATAATAGCTCTTTTAGTTGTTTTTAAGTTTTTTCATCATTCCAGGACAAATAAGATATTTTCAAGCCATTTTAATTATAATGAGTGATTGTTAAAATCATAAAGAACAGAAAATGCCTTTGTTATCCAGGATTATTCTAGAGAATAATTAGTACAAATAGATCTAGGAAGTACTGGTTACAAAAATCCAATACAGACTAAAGATTGGACTCTGTCTACCACCCAAGCCCCTTCATGAATGTTAAGGAAATGTAAAAACTCAACGTGAAATTTTAAACAGTGATTCCAATGGAGTAAAAACGACTTTGTTGCATAGTCATGACATAGCTTGCCATTTCCTTGGAGGAAGGACTACTGGCTGTCCTATTTCTGAAGAGGAGAGAGTGGAAGGTACACAGCAGAGTCCAGAAGAAATTCCATCCTGGAGAACAAGAGACTCCCTCTTGTGAGAACACTGGAATCACAGCTAACTGATGAGCAATCATCGATCAGAAGACACTGGAACTCACCAAAAAAGATACCCCACATCCAAAGACAAAGGAGAAGCTGCAGTGAGACAGTAGGAAGGGTGCAATCACAAATCAAATCCCATAACCGCTGGGTGGGTGACTCACGAACTGGTGAACACTGATACCATAGAAGTCCACCCACTGGAGTGAAGGTTCTGAGCCCCACGTCAGGCTTCCCAACTTGGGGGATGGCAAGGGGAGGAGGAATTCCTAGAGAATCAGACTTTGAAGGCTAGCAGGACTTGATTGCATGACTTCGACAGGACTGGGGGAGAGAGAGGCTCCACTCTTGGAGGGCACACACAAAGTAGTGTGCACATCTGGACCCAGAGGAAGGAGCAGTAATCCCACTGGAGACTGAACCAGACCTACCTGCTAGTGTTGGAGGGTCTCCTGCAGAGGCTGGGGGTGGATGTGGCTCACCACAGGGACAAGGACATTGGCAGCAGAAGTTCTTGGAGGTCATCCTTGGAATGAGCCCTCCCAGAGTCCACCATTAGCCCTACCAAAGAGTTGGGTAGGCTCCAGTGCTGGGTTGCCTCAGGCCAAACAACCAACAGGGAGGGAACCCAGCCCCAGCCATCAATAGACAAGCAGATTAAAGTTTTACTGAGCTCTACCTACCAGAGCAACACCCTGCTCTATCCACCACCAGTCCCTCCCATCAGGAAACTTGCACAAGCCTCTTAGACAGTCTCATCCACCAAAGGGCAGACAGCAGAAGCAAGAACTACAATTCTGCAGCCTGTGGAACGAAAACCACATTCATAGAAAGGTAGACAAAGTGAAAAGGCAGAGGACTATGTACCAGATGAAGGAACAAGATAAAACCCCAGAAAAAGAACTAAATGAAGTGGAGATAGGCAACCTTCCAGAAAAAGAATTCAGAATAATGATAGTGAAGATTATACAGGACCTCAGAAAAAGAATGGAGGCAAAAGATTGAGAAGATTCAAGAAATGTTTAACAAAGACCTAGAAGAATTAAAGAACAAACACCTAGAAGAATTAAAGAACAAACAAACAGAGATGAACAATGCAATAACTGAAATGAAAAATACACTAGAAAGAATCAATAGCAGAATAACTGAGGCAGAAGAACAGATAAGTGACCTGTAAGACAGAATGGTGGAATTCACTGCCATGGAGCAGAATAAAGAAAACAATGAAAAGAAATGAAGACAGCCTAAGAGACCTCTGGGACAACATTAAACGCAACATTTGCATTATAAGGGTCCCAGAAGGAGAAGAGAGAGAGAAAGGACCCAAGAAAATGTTTGAAGAGATTATATTCGGAAACTTCCCTAACATGGGAAAGGAAACTGAAAGCATTTCCTCTAAGATCAGGAACAAGACAAGGATGTCCACTCTTGCCACTCTTATTCAACATAGTTTTGGAAGTCCTAGCCACGGCAATCAGAGAAGAAAAAGAAGTGAAAGGAGTACAACTGGAAAAGAAGAAGTAAAACTGTCACTGTTTGGGGATGACATGATACTGTACATAGAGAATCCTAAAGATGCCACCAGCAAACTGCTAGAGCTAATAAATGAATTTGGTATAGTTGCAGGGTACAGAATGATTGCACAGAAATCTCTTGCATTCCTATACACTAACAATGAAAGATCAGGAAGAGAATTCAGGAAACAATCCCATTCATCACTGCAACAAAAAGAATAAAATACCTAGAAGTAAACCTACTTAAGGAGGTAAAAGACCTGTACTCAGAAAACTATAAGACACTGATGAAAGAAATCAAAGGTGACACAAACAGATGGAGAGATATACCATGTTCTAGGATTGGAAGGATCAATATTGTGAAAATGACTATACTACACAAAGCAATCTACAGATTCAATGCAATCCCTATCAAATTACCAGTGGCATTTTTTACAGAACTAGAACAAAAAATCTTAAAATTTGTATAGAGACACAAAGACCCCGAATAGCCAAAGCAGTTTTGAGGGAAAAAAATGGAGTTGGAGGAATCAGACTCCCTGACTTCAGATTATACTACAAATCTACAGTAATCAAGACAATGTGGTAGTGGCACAAAAACAGAAATATAGATCAGTGGAACAGGATAGAAAGCCCAGAGATATACCCACATATCTATGGTCAACTAATCTATGACAAAGGAGGCAAGGCTATATAATGGAGAAAAGACAGTCTCTTCAATAAGTGGTGCTGGGAAAACTGTACAGCTACATGTAAAAGAGCGAAATTAGAACACTCCCTAACACCATACACAAAAATAAACTCAAAATGGATTAAAGACTTAAATGTAAGACCGGACACTATAAAACTCTCAGAGGAAAACACAATAAGAACACTCTTTGACATAAATCACAGCAAGATCCTTTTTGACCCACCTCCTAGAGTAATGGGAATAAAAAAAAATAAACAAATGGGACCTAATGAAACTTAAAAGCTTTTGCACAGTAAAGGAAACTATATACAAGACGAGAAAACAACCCTCAGAATTGCAGAAAATACTTGCAAATGAATCAACTGATAAAGGATTAATCTCCGAAATATATAAAGAGCTCATGCAGGTCAGTATTAATAAAACAAACAACCCAATCAAAAAATGGGCAGAAGACCTAAATAGACATCTCTCCAAAGAAGACGTACAGATGGCCAGGAGGCACATGAAAAGCTGCTCAACATCACTAATTATTAGAGAAATGCAAATCAAAACTACAATGAGGTATCACCTCACACCAGCTAGAATGGGCATCGTCAGAAAATCTATAAACAACAAATGCTGGAGAGGGTGTGGAGAAAAGGAAACCCTTTTGTACTGTTGGTGGCAATATAAATCAATGCAGCCACTATGGAGAACAGTATGGAAGTTCCTTAAAGAAACAAAAAGAGAATTACCATATGACCCAGCAATCCCACTACTGGGCATATACCCAGAGAAAACCATAATTCAAAAAGACACATGCACCCCAACGTTCATTGCAGCACTATTTACAATAGCCAGGTCATGGAAGCAGCCTAAATGCCCATTGACAGGTGAATGGATAAAGAAGATGTGGAACATATATACAATGCAATATTACTCAGCCATGAAAAGGAACAAAATTGGGTCATTTGTAGAGATGTGGATGGACTTAGAGACTGTCATACAGAGTGAAGTACGTCAGAAAGAGAAAAACAAATATCGTATATTAATGCATATATGTGGAATCTAGAAAAATGTTACAGATGAACCAGTTTGCAAGGCAGAAATAGAGATACAGATGTAGAGAACAAATGTGTGGACACCAAGAGGGGAACGTAGGGTTGGTGGTGGTGGGATAAATTGGGAGATTTGGATTGACATATATTCACTAATATGTATATAATAGATAAATAATAAGAACCTGCTGTACAAAAAAAACTAATACACTGACACATGAATATTACTGTTATATAGAACCTTATTTTATATTTTGTCTTCAGAATAAAATCGTATTATTTTTAATTGACAATTGCTTAAAATTTATGATAAATATTTTATTCTGAAGTTTGTTTTAGTTATAAATTTATTTATATTTATTTATTTATTTATTTTGGGCTGCATTGGGTCTTCATTGCTGCCACGGGCTTTCTTTAGTTGCGGTAAGTGGGGGCTACTCTTTGTTGCAGTCCACCGGCTTCTCGTTGTAGTGGCTTCTCTTGTTGCAGAGCATGGGCTCTAGGTGTACAGGCTTCAGTAGCTGTGGCACATGGGCTCAGTAGTTGTGGCTCACAGGCTCTAGAGCACAGGCTCAGTAATTGTGGCACACGGGCTTTGTTGCTTTGCGGCATGTGGGATCTTCCCCGGCCAGGGCTTGACCCCGTGTCCCCTGCATTGGCAGGGGGATTCTTAACCTCTGCGCCATGAGGAAAGCCTCTGTTTTGTTTGTCTATTTTAAAATGTTGATGGTAAAAATGAAAGTTTAGACGATTTGGTTAACCTACATACAGTATTTAAAGAAAGAAAAAAAAGGCATAGTTCTGTTTATAGAGTCAATGCTAATTACAATGAAATCGTAGCTATTTCCCAAGGTATATATAATAAGATCTTGATTCATCAGTAATTGAGTTTATATTACTATATATACTTCGTGTGGATGCAACTATATTTCTTTAAAAATATCGTAGAATCTTTGTTTTTTGCATTTTGTTCATATATTTCTTCATTAAATAACACAGGAACAAGCAGATAGAGTTTAAAAGATTAACACTGAATCTTTGCTGTTGGGAAAAAATGTTTCCTTAAATTAATGTGCAAAGATTAAAAACAATATTAAAAACATGAGATTCTAGGAAGATGGTAACCTACATTTGGTGTTCTTCCTTTCCACTACGTACCTACGCCATCCAAACTGTCTTTCCTGAGTCAAATGGTTGCTAGGACTCATAGAATGACTAGGTAGAAAGAAAGCGTTCATTTTTCCCACTCTGGTGGGGCAAATGCCCAGGACCACTAAAGGAGCCTTGTGCTGTTAATCACCAGAATCTGTAGAGAACTTGGCCCTTAGAGGTTCATGGAAACCCAGTGGAAGATCACCATGTTTGTGGGCATGGTTTTCATTGGTTTCCAAAGGAGAAATAACATTTTGTTTTTAATAAAGGAGAAGAGAATTGCACCATTCTCAGATGTTTTCCATGTACCTAAGTCTGGGAGAGAATGACAGCTGCTTTAGCAAGAATTTCTACACTGCTGGTGGGTCACCAAAGAGGCCTCCAATATATGTGTAACTTTCATCACTTTGGTACTATACAACCAGACTTGAGTGCCACTGAGCAGGAAAAATGAAACAGAACCAAAAACATCTAAACGAGCCCAGCAACTACAGAGGAAGATGGGTTAGAACAAACAAAACACATGCCAAACAGAATTGAACTTCTGGATGAGGTAGATAATAATTTGAACTGCAATCTAGAGCTCTCAAGGAGATTCAAGTACTTCTCAAGAAGTCTTTTGAAGCTAAAATAAACAAACAAAAATAAAATCCACTCCTTCCCCTCAAAAGAGAAAAAAATATGATTTTCTAACTGAAGAATTTACCAGAAGAACTGAAGGATTGACAGTCTTCGGTAAGGTGACAGAGACTGCTATATGTTCCACAAAACCTGACCCTTCTTTGTCCTGGGCGTGTGGGTAGATTACATTCCCCAGCCCCTTTTGCACTAACGAATGCCCGTACCATAGAGCTCTTGCTAATGGAATGTGAGTAGAAGTGATGTGCACCAGCTCCAGAACTGACAAACTTCTAATGGTGAGCCTCCACTCTCTCCCTGTTTATTGGCTGGATGGAGATGTCTGAGGTAACCTGGGAAATCCTATGCTGAAGACAACAAGTTTCTGTCAAACAAGCTTGATTGAGCAGAGCAGACCCCCCCACCCCAACTTTTACCGCTTACACTTTATGCGATCAAGAAATCCACTGCAATTGTGTTAAGCAACGGAGTTTATCTGTTATGCCTAAAGTATACGTTAATGAATACGGTGACCTGAAAATTAGTGGCTTGAAAGATCAAAGGAAATAAATATCTCAGTGTGTACATTTTAAAAAAAGATTTATGGAAATCATAGGACATTTGGAAGGTAACTAATATGTGAAGAAATGGAGTTCCAGAACGAGAAAAAAAACCAGATAAATGATTAAACCAACAGTAGAAAACTTCCTAGAGTTGAAGAGAGAACCAAGAGAACTTAATGATGTTCAAGTAAAATTGATGAGAAAATACATGCACCTAAGGATTTCATGGTAAAATGTTTTTTAAAAGATCCTTATAAGCCTTTATCCAAAAAAGGAAAAAAAATTCTTACAAAGGAAAGAGAATCTGTCAATGGACTTCTCATCTATAAAAGGTAATATAGAAGAGAGTGGAATAACATCTTGAAGGGAGAAAGACTTCAAGCCAAGAATCGTAATGCGCTCATGAAAGATACCCATATTTCAGAGTGTAGGAAAGATATTTATGATTATGCAAACCATGGAGTATATTCTGCATTAGAAGAAAATAATTGAGATAACAATATATTCAAATCACAAGTAAAATAGAAGAGAGACACTGAAATAGAGGAGAGGAGAGGAGGATATGGAACCATATAGCTAAGTCTATGTGGATAATAATATCCTACTGATTTGGACTGTTAAGGTAGTGTTAATTATGGAATCTTGAAACTGAAAGGATATATGAGGACTGACTATTACTCACAACCAAAAGTACATTATTTGAGCAAAACCTCAGAGTTTATAATGGATAAGAGAGAAAATAAAAGCATTTAAATAGTTTTTTCTGGGGGCATACAGAAGAGGGAAAAACTGTCCCTCATTTTTATTAGGTTCCGATCTTTTTATTAATGTGTCACTGACAAAGTCTTTGAGCATTGTACTCCCAGCCCCATTATTCCCATAAGCCTTTTAATTGCATGGTTTTGCAAAAGACAGTCATTTTTAGGAATTAATATGTTGAGTTAAAGAACTGACTGCATTTTACATTTTCTTTCCTTCTTTTCTCTTTTCCTTATTTCTTTTCCTTATTTCCTTATTTTCCTTTTCTGTTCATTTATTTATTCCTTCAGTTCAGGCATTCAGTTTAGTCATTCTTTTCATTATCTTCAATTAATTTAATAATTATTAAGCACCTATTTTGTATTTGTCACTGAAATAGGGGCAGAGGTTCTCCACTCAGTCACTACTTGATGGCTAAAATGCAAATTTGTTTTCACTAATTTCTCTTTGTGCCTAGAAGTCATCTTTTATTCTGATTCCAGCTCTGTTGGAAGGAGAAGCAAGTTTCCTCTTCTCTCTCCTTTTGTTTTCCTTTCTCTTGCTTAGTTTTAGCAAAGTGAGAAGGATAGAAGCTGGGAAAGAAAGAAACTGGGAAACTTTATTGAGTACCTTCTCTCTTTTAGGTAAGAGTTAGCATTTCACAGTTGGAATCTCGCAAATCTGTCAAGGAGGTATTAATTCTATTCCTACAGATGAAGGTACCAAGACTCAAAAAGTTTAAGTAATTTGTTAAAGGTCAAAAAGCCACTTAGTTGCAAAGCTAGGATATACACGGAAAAGTTCTGCCCAAAAAATTTTTGATTACAGTTTCAATAAAGTCAGAGGAGAGTAAAATTATGTCCCTGTGGAAGTTATGTGCATAGGCATGTATTTGGGGAGTGTCTGGGAAGGTAGTTGTCTTTAAGTTTTGTCTTATATCTTACAAATTTATATGAATTTTTATTTCATTCCTTACATGTTAGTTAGAATATAAAAAACTGTGGGTTAACAGTTTTTAGGAAAAAATAATCTTATTTTTCTGCTTTAATGGGTGCAATTGCATCAAGTTTATGAATTTCAGATAAGTATGATAAAGACAACTGACTCTACATGTAAGTTTCAGTGTCCAGGAAATGTCTACTCTGTCTTGTAATCACTAAATTTCAGGAGTTCATAGTAACATAAATCTAGGGATACAACAGACTTTTTCACTGTGCTTCTGAAACTCTTACAAGTCTTGCTGAGAAGAGACTCAAATGCTATCTAAGTTGAAAAGGTCTCTGCATCCAACTGGCCAGTCTTACTTACTCACTGATGCTGATCTTTATTTTCTCCTAATGGTGTAATTCTCATCTCATGAATCAAGAATCTCAAGCGACTCATAGTCCTTATTATTAACTCTTTCTTCATCCAATTAAAACTTTATTTTCTGTGTAGTGATCATATATGTATTTCAACCACTCAGTCCGTAGCACTTTGCACCCTTATAATTATTTATTCAACCCTGGTAATTATCTGTTTAATTTGTGTATTTCCTACTGGTGTAAGCTCCATGAAGGTAGGAACCTGGCTATCTTTTAAACTAATATATCCCCCACGTCTAACATTTTGACTGGTATATATTAGGCATTTAATATTTGTAGGACTTTCCCAAATAAGTTACTTCTAAAATATACTTTTTATGTGCCAAGCTTCACTGATTTTTGAAGAAAGCCTGAAGTAATTTTTAGTTTCATTTATCTACTCTCTCTTTTTAGTTGCAAAATATCCTGAAAAGCTCTCAGATTTGTTTGGAATGTTACTATAAGAATGATGATTTCTTGTTGTTATTGCTTGGGAACTTAAAAAATAAAATAAAATTCTACCCAATATGTGGAATTATTTATATCTTTATTATAAAAAGTTTAAAATATAAATGAGCATCAAAGTTCATCAACATCTTTAGTATTAATAGCTTTTATATACCATAAATTTATCACTTTGGATTGGGAAAAAATCCTATGGTTGTTTCTTTTATCAAGATCATTTCAAAGATATATCAGGGACATCTGAAGGACAGTTGACTCTATGATATCTGATTGCTATGCATTTCTGTTGTTTTGTATGTTTTTGCTGGTTTCAGACCGATTTTCAAGTTATTGTCTTTTGTATCCCTTTCAATATTGCTAGTTAAAACTAATTCAAAAATTATCTCGCTTCTTTAAAGTAAATAGGAAAGATAATAAGTTCCCTTACGTACCTGTAATTAGAATTCTCATGTTATTGGGGAGCTCATAATATCAGGAACTGGAGTAGTGGCAAACTTGCCCTGAGCATATATAGTAACCAGGTATATGCAACCACTGTATTTCTTTTATGACATTATTTCATATGTATTTTTTATATGTCACATGTCAAATTATATAGTTTTATTACATACACATGTATATACCATTTTTTAGTGACACATAACAATTTTATATTATAGTATCCTCACATTGATAGAGAAGATATTTGTTCCTTAAAAAAATAAAAATAAAAAAGAAAGCAACTGAGAATTTTGAGATTCAGTCTTGCCCAAGGTCACATAAGTCCATCCAGAGTTGGAACCAGTCACATCTCTTCTTTAGCACTGTCCACTCTGATTTCAAAGTAGAGGCTCTTTTTCACTTTTCCTATTTTAATTTTAGAGTTCTGGCAGAATGGAAAAAGTATAAAGAAAATGGTTCATTGCATCCTCTGGTATACACTTTATCTTGTGAGAATTTATGGTAGGTAGTACTTGCGAACAGTGCCTGCACGGCAATTCTTGCAGCATCTCTACTGCTGTATATCATCCCATTTTCTTATTTGCTACACTGTAAATCAGCTTTGCAAATAGCCACTCATGCAGGGAAGTACTTACACTGGATAGTATAGTACTTTCCAATTTTGAATGTGGTTTAGTAAGCTATATCTGCTAAATATACTGCATTTTTATCATTGTCATCTTGAAACCGCAATTAATATAAACTGACATGTGATCAAGGTAACAGTCTCAAAACTCTTTGGAAAACAAATGATGCTATTGCAGTACCACTGTGCTAGACAGGATGGATATGGGTAGTTTAATAATTTTAGGATATTTAAATAGCGATTCCATGGAGTTGAGGTAGAAAACCTTTACCAGGAGTTGGCAAATATAAGTAAATAAAAATGAAGCAGTATGGTAAGACGCAGAAAAAAAATAACCTTGTCAGAAAGAACAGATACGAAATACAAACTGGGAGTCTTTTCAAGAGAAGTTTTGAGCTGATCCAAGCGAGAATAAAGTATGAATGCCCAGGGCAAGACTCTGCAAAAAGCAGTGACTGTGTATGTATTTATTGTTTTCAAAGCTAAACCTAGCTTGTGCCCATGGCTTTGACAGCTTCAGGTGGGTGAGAAGCCACAGGAGTCAGGAGGGAGCACTGGACTACCAGCAGCACCCTAGTTCTGGCTAACGAGCTGGCCTAGCCTGTTGCCGGGGCTGAGAAGCTGCAGTCAGCAGCCTAGATCAAGGTCCTGGGGAGGGACTAAGCAGGTGGTTTGATCTGAAACACTTGGACTGGCACAAAGTCAAGTAGGTCATACAGGTTGGGCAGAGGCAGGCATGGCAAGAACTCCAAGAACTTGTGGCTCTGAGAGGGGACACCTGACCTTTTTGGCTAAGGGCTGCTTTGTTGTTCTTTGCCTTTTCTACTCTCCCATGAGGTGGAATGCTCAAGTCGGAAATCTTGAAAAAATTGGGAAAATCCCTGTTACCTGAAAGTAACATCATATCTTTGGTCTCCCAGGAAAATTCATTGTGTCCTGAATTAGGACATGTTATTGATCTTTGTCCTCAGTGGCAAAATCATTCCCTGGTGCTAGGAAAGGAGGAATTTGTGCTAGTGAAAGGGGGAATCTTTTTTTTTTTTTTTTTTTTTAAAGGGGGAATCTTAAAGCCAAGGATGCATCTGTACTTAAGCAGTAAAACCCTAATCTGAGAGATTTGTAAACTGTAGCTCTCCTTACTTTGCCCTTGACTTTGTCAGCTCCCTTATTTAAAAAAAATGATGTGAGGCAGACTGATAAGATAGGTTCCCCAGAGTATATCCACCCCCTCTTCAACCAGACTGTGGTTGACAGTTCGTGTAACACTAACTCTGAATATGTGGAACTGACAGTTGTCAAATTAATATTTTTTACAGAATTTGCTCCATATGCAAAACCAGTCAGGCTCAAGTTTTTAAACAGTGGACATTGGTTTACAGTTTCTGATGCTTTAAATATCATCCTGGTATGACTGAATCTTACCTTGGTAGTGTGAGTGCTGGGCCATTTTTAGTGCACAGTAATTGTCTCCCACAAGATAACTTTATTATTATCCTTCAAGATAACCATGAGATTTTTGAAACTATTCTTCTTTTTCTCTCCTGTCTATCTCTAATGGAAAAGAGTCTTAGCTAAATTTTCTTATTCACCATAACTTCTGGACAACTCCATCAAAGCTTCAACATTTAGAATAGGCCCAAAACCTCCTATAAGTCCATTCACTGACCAAAAGATCTCTTTTTTACATTTACAAAATGGACAATAAGCTTATGATAATTATTACTCCAAGAAATTACACAAGCTGAAAATATATATGGAATTTAAAGGCATACACTTAAAATATTTTAAAAACATTTAGGTACATCTGAGGAATACCCCTGTCACTTGAAAATATTTCTCAAACATCTTCATGTTTCACGTATGGAATCATGAAGATGTTTGAAAAATAAGGCTTTGGTCAATGGACAGTTACTAGACAATTTCTGAGCGAGGGAGTAAGACTAAGAGGAGTTAAAGGAGATCCTTTTCTCACTTCCTCATAAGATATCTTCATTATCCTATATATTTTTCCCTTATGACACTTGGTAAGAATTATATTTATTTAAGTGAATAATGCCTGTTTCCTCAGATAAACTATAAAATCCATAAAGGCAGGAACCTTGCTCGTTTTTTCTCATCTTGAATCCTCCATGTACTGTGTATGATACACAGAGCCTCTACAAGGTGAGAACTTAATACATTTTTTGTGAAAGAATAAATGAATGAGTGGAAGAATGAATGAACCTAGTAGATAATTAGAGGGTTAGACAATGAAGGAAGTAGGTCCAGGGATACCACAGAAAGTCAGCAGAGTTGACCTTGAATAAAACACTAAAGGTTCTGTGCTCTGTGCCCTGATTTATAGCCTGTTGGGTACCAGTGGCCTGAATGCCCAAGTGTTGGCCATGGCCAGGGAGCATTGTGAGACCTGGAGGTGACTCTTTTCTCTGATTGTGTTGGTAGCAGCAAAGCTGTTATCTTACCCTGGATTCTGATTACACACTGTGTATACGGTAATTGTGTAACAGGCCAGGTGAGCTGTAAACAAAAGCTGTTTTCATTTCTTCAGCTCCCTGTGCAATTCTTTAGCATGAGATGATAAACAACTTTGGCAGGCAGTCAAATGTTTTAAGCATATTTTCAGGGTGGTCATGAATACATCATTATTTGTATGCTCAAATTTCATGGTAACTCTTAATTGTATGTTCAATAGGAACAAATCTAAGCCGACCTAACTAGTTGGTTGTATAATAATTAATACACATAATAAAGACGTTAAAGGACCACTTTAGCTAATAATAACAAGTTTATTTGCCTTAAATGGGCTATTTTTTTCCCAAAACGATTTGCAATATAATTTATTCAGGCTAGTTTGCATTCACCAAATTTCTTTACATTCTGTCTACTGGAAGTAATTTGTCTTCTTTTGTTAATAAGCTTATAAATTTGAGTTTTAAAGCCAATTAAAGAGAAAATCACCAAATGAACTAAGCCTAATTTAACTAACTAATTTAACCTAAATTAAGCCTAATTTAACCTAATTTAACTAACTAAAATTTAACTAATTTTACTTTTACAGAATTAAAAAAATGTGGAATTTTATGTCTTATTTTGTCTTTAGTGACTTTCATTGAGTACTTCAGACTTCAGTTTCCCTGTTATATAATCTGTAGACTGGAGTTAGTCATTTGATGATTATTCTCTGAATATTATGGAGGTATTACATTTTAAGCTAAAGAATTTCACATATGAAATATTCAAAACAAATCTGTATTAAGGTGTTTGTTTACTACCTCTTATTTACTAAAACATTAAAAAAGTCTCAGTGGTTGCAGAAAACATCTAATAAATAGTAGGTTAGATACTGGGGATATAGGGATGAAAAACATGATCTTTTTTCTCAAGAAGCTCACTGTCTAGTAGGGAATATAGATAAGGAAAGCAAGCATTTCATTCCAGTGTGATGAGTAATATAATAGAGGAATTCACACAATATTTAAAGATGAGAGCAGAGAGTTAGAGATATTTTTTTTGTACTAGAAATAATTTATTTTGTTGTCAAAGAAGATTTTCTAAAGGCAGTTATACTTGATGGGTTTCTTGAAGGAGAAGAAGATATCAGCCAGAAGGAAAAGTGTGTGTGTGTGTCTGTGTGCACGCCTGTAGGCTGGGTATTTCAAATAGAGAAAATAGCATGTGCAAAGATATTAAGGCATCAAATAGCTCTTTATCACTTGTAGCTCTGTATAGTATTTATGTTTAGTAATCATTGATGAGAAGCTGAGGGGAGATAAATAGGAGCCAGATCACTGAGAACCTTATAAAGCATGCTAAACAAATGGTTCTTTGTTCTAAGGATAACGTGGACCCACTGAAGAATCTTATTCAGTATATTTTTTTCCTTTCTTTCCTTTTAAAATACATGCTCTTTTTCAATATACATAGAAATAATATGGCCTCATTTAAAAGATTTTAAAGTTCAAAATAAAAATTATTACTCTCCAATAAGATTTTCCAAATTACTTTATTAATAATATGATTTGTTTAATTAAAGAAGACTCTCTTCTTTCACCCTACTCCTTCCCTAACATTTAGATGGGATTATGTGATTTTCTTCTAGTCACTCAGTTAAGAATAACAGCTTTAGGATCAGTATGAAATGTGGATAGAGAAGTTTCAGAATAAACTTGAGAGATTTGTTAGGAGGCTATTGGGTATTCCAAGTAAGAAGTGAAGAGTGCCTGAGCCAAAGCAGCAGTGGTAGGAGCTGAGAGAATGAGGTTGGTTTAAGAGATACTAAGGAGGTTAGATCAATAGGACAGTATGAAAAATTAAATAGGGGATGGAAATTATAGAATGGTTAAAGTTGATTGCTCAGTTTCTGGCTCGGCCTAATAGTTAATGATCCACATCAGAGAGTTTTGAAGGAGTGGGTATGAAAAAGAGGTAGGAAAAATGGTGAGTTCAGTTGTGGATCTATTGCTTTAGAAATGAGTGATGTATAATAGACATATAGATATATGGGTTGGAGCTCAGGAGAGAGATCTGAGAGACAAATATAGATTTGAAACTCATTGCTGAACAGATGAAATCACAGGATTGGCTAAGATGTTTCAGGACAAAGGGTTAATAGGAATCAGAAAAGTACAAATGAAGAAACTTTGGGAAAAACCAGTATTTACAGGGAAAAGGAGGAAGATGAAACTTAAGGAAAGCTGAGGAAGAGTACCGTAGAAGTAAGAATAAATCCAAGACATAGCAGAATCTTGGAAGATGATGGAGGAAATAATTTCAAGGTAGAAGAAGCAGTCACCATGTCAAAAGTGACTGAGAGGTCAAGTAAGATGGGGACCTACGAGTGTTCACTCAATTTAAAAGTTAAAAAGTCAGGGGTGGGTATTGCCTCATTTGTGAAAATTCAGATGATATTTTAAGGATTTTTGTTAAGCAAAAGGATATACCTTGGAAGGATGAAGCCAAATCAAATCAATCAAAACCCACTCTGATACCATGAAAGTATTTCCTTTACTTCTTTTTCTAAATGTTACAAGACCCTTTGCTCATTTGGTTTTAAAAAAAAAAAAAAGGGGAGGAGTTACATTTGCTCCTTCAACACCCTTATTAATTCAGAGAATTGTTGATTTTAGTAAATTCATATAATCAAAATGACAAAATTGTCCTCTCAGATTCTATTTCTTTCTTTTCATGATATTATTTGTATTTCTTTTATTAATTTAAATAGTAATTCTGAATGTCATTTTCTAGACTAGCATTAATGGTTCTAAATTCATAATGTAGCTATTGTAACGTGAAATTTTTTCCAGCTTTATTGATATATAATTGATATATAATGTGTAAGTTTAAGGTATACAGCATGATAATTGGATATACATATATATTGTGAAATGATTTCCACAATAATGTTAGTTACCACATCCATCACCTCACATAGTTACCCTTTTATTTTATTTTGGTGGTGAGAACTTTTTTTTTTTTTTTTGCGGTACGCGGCCCTCTCACCACCGTGGCCTCTCCCGCCGTGGAGCAACTGGCTCCGGACGCACAGACTCAGCGTCCACGGCTCACGGGCCCAGCCGCTCCGCGGCACGCGGGATCCTCCCGGACCGGGGCACGAACCCGCGTCCCCTACATCGGCAGGCAGACTCTCAACCACTGCTCCACCAGGGAAGCCCGGTGAGAACTTTTAATATACTCTCTGAGTAACTTTCAAGTATACAATATGGTATTATTAACTATAGTCACCATGCTGTATGTTAGATCCCCAGAACTTATTCACTTATAACTGGAAGTTTTTACCCTTTGACCACCTTCACCTTCACCTTCATTTCCCCCACCCTCCTCAACCCTGGCAGCCACCAATCTATTCTCTGTTTCTATGAGTTTCTTTTTTTCTCACTTACATGAACCCACATGTAAGTGAGATCATACAATATTTGTCTTTCTCTGACTTATTTCACTTAGCATAATGCCCTTAAGTTCCATCTATGTTGTTGCCAATGTCAGGATTTCTTTCTATTTTTGACTGAATAATATCCATTGTATATAAAGTTGACCCTTGAACAAGCTAGAGGTTAAGGACGCTTACTCTCCAGGCAGTACTCTCTGTCCCTGGTGCTACATCTTTGAATTCAACCAACTGTGGATCATTTAGTACTGTAGTATGTATTTATTGAAAAAAATCCGCATATAAGTGGACCTGCACAGTTGAAACCTATGTTGTTTAAGGGTCAACTGTAAATACCACATTTTCTTTATCCATTCATCCATCCATAGACACTTAGGTTGTTTCCATGTCTTGGCTATTGTAAATAATGCTGCAATGAACTCGGAAGTGGAATTTCTGGATCATATGGTAGTTCTATTTTTAATTTTTTGAGGCACCTCTATACTGTTTTCCATAGCAGCTACACCAATTTACATTCCCACCAACAGGGTACAAGGGTTTCCTTTTCTCCACATTGTCACCAGTATTTATCTCGTCTTTTTGATAATAGCCATTCTAAGAGGTCATTATATATATAGTATAAAACTTAACATCAGTATTGGAAGAAATTAAGACAGTATTTTGTTTTTAAGAATTAATTTTGTTTTTTCTTAACTCCATAGAACCTCTCAGGAAGAGGGGCTTCCCCAGGTTAATAAGTAAACTAAAAGCATCAAGGAAAATGTATGCCCAGAGCTGGATTGCTTTCCAACTGATTCAGGTTTTCCAGTTTAACCCTTAAAAAATATGAAAAACATTGTACATGAAGTTTGAACTTGGTGACAGTGAAGACAGGAGAAAGGAGAGAAATACTTAATTCCATTACTTAACAATATTGCTGTAAACCACAGGTAAACTTCTATTTCAAAGTAGAGTGATCACAAAAGCTCAAAATAGCCTTGGGCACTACAGGAGAGCTGAGAAAGTACTGAACTGGATGTCAAACATGAAATATTATGAGAGAGAACTGGTGAAAAATGGCAGCAGGAATAACATTTTGGGCCTAAGAAAGGCTGGGATATTTCCAAGAGGCTACCCACTTCCTGAAACAAGATTATGTGAACTATGTTTCCTAGATATGCAGGACCTGCAATGTAGGTGGTTAAGAATTTTGGACATTTATCATTGCAACAAAAAGAATAAAATACCTAGGAATAAACCTACCTAAGGAGACAAAAGACCTGTATGCAGAAAACTGTAAGACACTGATGAGAGAAAGCAAAGACGTTACAAACAGATGGAGAGATATACCATGTTCTTGGATTGGAAGAATCAACATTGTGAAAATGACTATAGTACCCAAAGCAATCTACAGATTCAGTGCAATCCCTGTCAAACAACCAATGGCATTTTTCACAGAATTAGAACAAAAATTTCACAATTTGTATGGAAACACAAAAAACCCTAAATAGCCAAAGCAATCTTGAGAAAGAAAAATGGAGCTGGAGGAATCAGGCCCCCTGAGTCCAGACTATACCACAAAACTACAGTAATCAGGACAGTATGGTACTGGCACAAAAACAGAAAGATAGATCAATGGAACAGGGTAGAAAGCCCAGAGATAAACCCATGCACATATGGTCACCTTATCTTTGACAAAGGAGGTTAGAATATACAATGGAGAAAAGACAGCCTCTTCAATAAGTGGTGCTGGGAGAACTGGATAGCTACATGTAAAAGAATGAAATTAGAACACTCCCTAACACCACACACAAAAATAAACTCAAAATGGATTAAAGACCTAAATGTAAGGCCAAACACTCTAAAACTCTTAGAGGAAAACATAGGCGGAACTCTCTATGACATAAATCACAGCAAGATCCTTTTTGACCCACCTCCTAGAGAAATGGAAATAAAAACAAAAATAAACAAATGGGACCTAATGAAACTTAAAAGCTTTTGCACAGCAAAGGAAACCATAAGCAAAATGAAAAGACAACCCTCAGAATGGGAGAAAATATTTGCAAACGAAGCAACTGACAAAGGATTAATGTCCAAAATATACAAGCAGCTCATGCAGCTCAATATCAAAAAAACAACCCAATCCAAAAATGGACGGAAGACCTAAATAGACATTTCTCCAAAGAACATATACAGATTGCCAACAAACACATGAGAGGATGCTCAACATCACTAATCATTAGAGAAATGCAAATCAAAACCACAGTGAAGTATCATCTCACACTGGTCAGTCAGAATGGCCATCATCAAAAAAATCTATAAACAATAAATGCTGGAGAGGGTGTGGAGAAAAGGGAACCCTCTTGCCCTGTTGGTGGGAATGTAAATTGATACAGCCACCATGGAGAACAGTATGGAGGTTCCCTAAAAAACTAAAAATGGATCTACCATATGACCCAGCAATCTCACTGCTGGGCATATACCCTGAGAAAACCGTAATTCAAAAAGAGACATGTACCACAATGTTCATTGCAGCACTATTTACAGGAGTCAGGATGTAGAGAATGGACTTGAGGACACGGGGAGGGGGAAGGGTAAGCTGGGACGAAGTGAGAGAATAACATTGACATATATAAACTACCAAATGTAAAATATATAGCTAGTGGGAAGCAGCTGCATAGCACAGGGAGATCAACTCCGTGCTTTGGGACCGCCTAGAGGGGTGGGATAAGGAGGGTAGGAGGGAGGCTCAAGAGGGAGGGGATATGCGGATATATGTATACATATAGCTGAGTCACTTTGTTATACAGCAGAAACTAACACAACCTTGTAAAGCAGTTATACTCCAATAAAGATGTAAAAAAAACCAAGAATTTCAGAGAAGTTAAATTGATTAATTATTTCATTCCAGATCAATGCAAACATTTTTCAATAAATAGAACTGCTCTACAATTAAAAAGGAAAGTTCCAGAAAGTATAACACCTCCTAAGTCAGGGTCTCCTTAGTGAATATGTAGATGTGTTCTTACTTCCATGATCTGTTGTTCACACAAGGGGCAAAGACAAGAATGATGAAGAGATTTCTATCAATGAATTTAGCAGAGTTGATTGGAGCCCTTGGCCTTCAGAACATCCATAGAGCTCTGATGTCCTCTAATCCAGTTTGTGAGGGTCAGAAGAGCTTCTGTCTCTACAGAGACAGAAAGGCACTTTCTAGAAATCCCCCTTGGAGTTATACCTGGAAGCGGCAGTTTCCTTTATAATTCTTATTGGTTTAAAAATGTTTCAGTTGGAAGTGAATTAGAATTTTTACCTAAATATTTCAATAATTTAGCACCGTACATACAACTTAACACGCCTTTGAAAATCACTGCATGTATCCATATAAGCACGTGGATCACATATACCTGAACACACACAAGGTTTTCAGGGCATGACTCAAGAAAATATGATATTACACTCTGTGATGGCAAATTTCAAGTCTTGATATTTATGTCTGTCTTGCTTGATGTGAGTAGATAATTTTTTAAGAAATATACAAATGTGCTTTAGAAAAGAGACATACTTCTCTAGAAAGGTTATCAACCAAATGATAACCAAAGGTTATCAGTTAGGAACAGGTCATTGTTTAGATTTCTATGATCTTGTGAATGAATTGTCATAGGAATGGCTAATTATTCCATAAAATTTATTACCAGTTTTAAATTTGTGGGAGTTGCTGGGACAAATTAAACAGTGCTAGAAAGAGTATCAAAATCTCCCTTCAGAATGAATAAAATTGCACTGAAGATATTGAGGCAGTACCTTAGCTCCTCCTTGTCAAAACTTGGCTACAGAGAGTGACATCTTCCTGACTTCCAATGCCTGCCACTCTCGTTCAAAAATATTCAGTGACTGCATATTTGCTAGCAAATTACTCTTCCCTCAGCTCTACTTGACAAAAATCTTAATCATTTTCAGTTTCTTTCTCAAATGTCACTTCTTTGTGAAGCCTTTTCCGAATCTTTTAAACTGAAAATAATCTCTCCTTCCTCTGACTGCATAAAATACTTCACTCTTCATATAGTTACACTTATTTGCTTAATCTGTTCATTTGCCACCCTATTTTGTAAGCTCCTTAAAGGCACAGAGTTTCTTTTTCAGCTTTGTATTCTCTATCTCCTTAGCCCAGTATCAGATAGATAGATAGATAGATAGATAGGTAGATAGATAGATAGATAGCTGATGTTTAAATATTTTATTTTAAATTAAAATTACAGAGAGGAAAAGCAAGTAGACACAAAAGGACTTAGAAAGAGAGAAGACACTCTGGTCAAAAAGATCTTCATCATCAGCACACTAATGACCTACAGTTGGAAGCATTATGCCAATCCATGTGGGGACTAGTTCTTTTTTGGTGACTGCATGCTTTTTACTCTGTTATAATAGTTTGTTTATTATATTTTAATCTTGGCTCACTGGCCTTCTACTGCTGGGTTCTAGAATGATCACGTCCCCATCTGGCCAGAGCAGGAAATGTTTAGGAGTTACTTAAGGAAGCCTAAGTTGTTATAATTTCAAGGTCACCTTATTGCTGCACTTGTAATCAGCTGTTTAGTTCATCTTTGCTCTTTGGTGTTTGTATACTTCCAACTCCACTTCGGACACCGTTTTAGGACCTTCAGCTCCATCGGTTTTGGGTCCCAAATATCTCTTGGCTGTTCCAGTCCTGCCTCTTAGTAACTCATAACCTTGGCATGATCTTTTGTAAGGTTTTTCTTGGGCATTTTTATTGGATTAAAGTGAAAGGTGGGAAGGAGAATGGCACAGAAGAAAACAAATCTGATTGCTTGTGTTACCTAAGATGATGTGATTATTATCACATTAACTCATGCTGCCGTCTTTGCCTGTAAATTTGTCTGATGGTTGCTGCTACGCCAGGTGGTCCTGAAGTCTTCTTTGGGCACCTTCTGCTTCTCTAATGATCCAGACAACAGTGAGAGGCCTGAGTACCGCAAAAAAAGGTCTTTGCATATGTGACTAAATTAAGGATATTGTAATGAGGAGATTACTGTGGCCTGTTCCCTGGGCACTAAATACCATCACAAGTGTCCTTATAAGTTAGAGGCAGAGGGGAACTCCACATAGACGCGCATGTAACTGTAGAGGCAAAGATTGGAGTGATGTGTACACAAGCCAAGAAAGTGCTTGGAGCCACCAGAAGGTGGAAGAGGCAAGGAAGGATACTCCCCTAGAGCCTTGGAGGGAATAAAGTTCTGCTGACATTTTGAGTTTCGACTTCTGGCCTTCAGAATGAGAGGGAATAAATTCCTATTGTTTTAGTCCACTAAATTTGTAGCAATTTCTTTTTTTAAATATAAATTTATTTATTTATTTTTGGCTGCATTGGGTCTTCTTTGCTGCATGCGGGCTTTCTCTAGTTGTGGCAAGCAGGGGCTCCTCTTTGTTGCAGTGCATGGGCTTCTCGTTGTGGTGGCTTCTCTTGTTACACAGCACGGGCTCTAGGCACGCGGGCTTCAGTAGTTGTGGCACGTGGGCTCAGTAGTTGTGGTGCAAGGGCTTAGCTGCTCCGCGGCATGTGGGATCTTCCTGGACCAGGGCTTGAAACAGTATCCTCTGCATTGGCAGGTGGATTCTTAACCACTGTGCCACCAGGGAAGTCCTGTAGTAATTTCTTACTGCAACCCAAGAAATGAATACAGTAACTAAAATAACTCCTGCCTTGGAGAACATCTTCATTGCAATTTGTTGGGGAGAAATGTGATTCTAAATGTGCTTTTAATGTGGTGAAAGGCAAAATTAGAAAAGCAGGTAGGCAATGTGGGAGGTATCTAGCAGTACAGTGGCAACAATAACATTTGCTATTGTAATAGAACTGGAAAGTGAAATGAGGGGAGAATAAGAGGGAAAAGGTCTCTTTTTGAGTGCCCCAATCTCCCTCTTAGTTGAGATATTAAATCTAACCACCTAGATGGAATGAAGTTGTGTTAGTTACAGCACTGGATGAGAATGGGTGCCAGATACTCTGTTTTTTTTCTTTTTTCTAATCCAAGTCCTGGATTATCCTTCAAAATTGCGTGGCTGAGTAAATAGGATGTATGCTATAGTTTATCAATAAAGAAACCAATAGAAGGAAAATTGTCTGAGTCATTTTTCTGGACCTTAAGAACAGTTCTTTTTAAAGAAATGGTTTAAATCACCAGGTTTAAAAAAAAAAAAAAAGGGCAAAAACAACTGCTGCTTCAAAACTCAAACTAGATCCACTCCAAAGCATTCTTTCCTCAAAATGACCTTGTGGATGCCAGACCTAGTAAATTTACATCTGACAGACAAAAGAAAAGTTTTTCATGTTACACAAAGGCAACATTATAATCTAGCTGTCAGGCTTTAGCTCCATTGATGCACAGAGATGTGGGACAGATAATTCAGGGAATCCAGCTGTAGCCCCAGTCTCAGGGAGCCTTCCCTCAGTTAGTTGAAATCCCAAACGCTTATCACAAAAGCAAGAGAAATTTGATAACGACCTGGCAGTGGCGACCAGACTTATTCTTGCTAGAACAAGAGAGTGATATTCAGAGACTGACATACCCTTAAAACGATCAAAAGGGAAATGCAAAAGTTTTCTTTTCAGAGTTCAAGTCACACTGAGTTTGGTCAGATAGTGTGAGGGGCCCAGTCAAGTTACTTGTTAGAGTATGTAAAATAAAGTTGGGAAAGAAAAGAAGAAATTGAAAAGAATGGGGTATTTAGTTACTGAAAGGACCAATGAAATCAATCCCCTCTGAGTGTAGAAGGAGGAAGGGAGGGTACTCTGCTAGATATTTAAAATGTGTATGCAGAGGATTACTTCTAAAAGACACTTAGTGGATATTTGCTGTGGTATGCACCAAAGATAATAGAATTCTGTTATGCCAGTTATCACAAAATAATGGATTGAAAAATCTATAGTAATGTTTGTTTACAAAAGTACTACATATTATTAGAAAAGAAAAAAACAAGAGCTGTAATAAAGGCAGACATTCCTATGGATGTCCACTCCTTGGAGTCAGCCACAGTTAATAGCTTGGTGTACAAAACTGCAGAATTTAGAGCTGATAAATTTGTTAGATGTCATCCAGTCCAACTCCCCTACTTTATAGTGGAGGAAAATGAGGCACAAACAAAGCTATTGAGTTGCTGAAGTTTGCACAGCTAATTAGAAAAAGCTGTTGGTTTGCTAGTACATCACCTGAGTATACAGATGCTTTTATTCACCTGATTTTTCTCTTAAATTACTAGGGAAACACATCGTAGATATTCTGAACTTTCTGCTAGGTTGACTCAACAAAGTAAGAAAGGAAATTTTAAAAAATAGCTGAAGACAGCTAAAGAGAGCTACCTAAGGTAATTATATGAAGAGGTAGCATGTGACTGAATCATCAGTCTCAATAAATTGAAGAGGACTCCATTCTTACTTTCAAACTTGAGGAAAAAACATGATAACAATACAGTATTTACAGTCTGCAGAAATTTTTTTGTTTAATGCAGGAGTATATTTTTTAGCACTTTTTCCAGAAAATCAACCTCCAGTTTCTGAATCATTTGGGCCAGTTTCTACATCCTCCTAATCTATCCTCTGCGGCACTTTTACTTGCTAGCTGTGTGATTTGGGGCAAGTTGCTTAGCTTCTGAACCTTACTTTCCTCATTTATAAAATTCACATAATGACTATCTTGAAGTGTTATCACCAGGATTAAGTAAGATAAAGAAATAGAAGTCCTGATACAATGCCTGGCATCTAGTAGGTATCAACAAATGACAATTATTATCATTTTTTTCTCATAAATAACATTACATTGTCAGAGGACTAAACAATATTGCCTAAAAATAATCAGCTCTTGTCTTTACCGATTTCTGCCCATTAGAAAATGCTGCTTCTTTGGAGGTCATTTGCAGATTGTAGCTTTATTCAGTCTTTCTCAAACTTATATTTTCTCTTCTGCTCCATCTCTGACAGCTGTAGCTGCTCTGCTGTTATCACTTTCTGGCTCTTGTCCTGTTCATGCATTGTTTCAGATTGGATTGTAACATGTTCTGGAACCATTTCAGGTATTCTGCCCTCTGTGCAACTGCCTTAGAATCAACTTCTTCCACAATTGGTTGTCACTTGTTACATTTTTATCAGTTGACCAAAATGCTTAGTTGAACGTAGATTTGGTTGTCATGCCTCTGGAGTGCCTGAAGTTCAGAACTTTTTAATGGACACTTTTCCCTTGTCACTTGATGCTAAGAGGAACATGTCAACAGTGAAACTTATCTGGAAGCTGAATATGATGTTACTGATAGATTTAGGTGTCACATTGTATAGTAGACAGTAGTGTTGCTTCATAGAACATTGTTTGACTTCTTGCCAAAAGCGCATTGGGTTCACTGTAGCTGTTTAGCTCTTCATACGTCAATATGTCATTTGCTAGCGTGCTAAAAATGTAGCAAGAGGCCACGATTATTTTTAGTTGGAAAATTTTCATTTAGTTCTTATAGGATAAATAGATATTTAATGAATAACCTCTTTAACTTAGCCTTGTTCTTAACACATGAAAAGTGAATATTCAGTGATTTGAATGATGAGTTTTCTGTAACAATGAAATATTTAAATGCTCTTACCAGCACCATTAATAGACCATAACGTTTCTTTTGACAACCACAAGTATTTTCTGTTAAATGAGTAATCTTTTTTAAGCTAAACGTAAAATCACAAACAGAGAGAGCTTTCATTTTGAACTTTTAATACTTAGAAGTGAGACTTTGTTCAGATTAACTTAACTGCTGCATGCATAAAGATCTCTTCCTAATCAGCATTAGTTTTATGATTAATTTGGAAACAAACCCCCCAGTTTTAGTCACTGGCATGAAATGTTTCTTGGAGCAGGAAACTGGAATTTGTTTTCCTTGAGCACTAATTCATTCATCATTTGATGCCCTCTGATATTAAATGGCATATTTTCAGTGATCTAAAATGTTGCATAATTTACAAAATACTTCAATTCTATTGTTATAACATTAAATGTGGTAGATTATATACAGTAATACGAGCTCACCTGTAATAAATTTGCTGAGATTAACTGAAATCTGGCTGAGAGATATGCCTGTGAAGGATTATCCTGCCTTGAGAGTAAGAACCAAAAAGATGGTTCATTCCTTCGACTAAAGCTTTGAGTTCACAGTCATGTAGTGAACTACTTTTCCTATCAAAAAAATGCATAACCAGAAAAAAGTTTTTGAATAATTTCTTACAATAAATGAAGATAACAATAGCTCTTCTATTTCCCATACAAGTAGCCCTTGAGGTAGACTATTATATAGCAAAATCCCCTGATCTATGGTTTCATCAGAACTGATATCAAGGGTGGTTTTTGGTTGTAATTTGTTTCTTTTTTTCTTTTTATTTCTCAGTTACTTTTTGGCCATTTCAAACTTGTGATATTTTCCTGTATTGGAAGGTTTCCGTTTAAAAAGCAGGAGCCTCTCTGACTATTCAACAGGAGGGGGTTGGACACAAGAATTACAGATGTAACCATAGTTATGGCTGGTGATTGAGGGTAGGGAAGTCAAGACCCAGAGGCCAGCAGACCTAGAGTGGATTTTCAAGAGTTCCTCTGGAAGCTATGACTCTTAAGAATCTCCAAGAAGTGGCTACTAATGTTCATGTTGCCTCAGGCACCCAAAGTGGATGATTTGGAAGCCCTCATCTCAGAACCTCATGTCTACCTATGCATATTTCTTTAACTGCTGCCAGAAAATAATGCTTCTTTTCTTTGCTACTTTCTGCATGTTATTGCTTGTTTGCCCTTTGCAGACTAACTTGGAACCATCTAAAGGGGGTCTGGGAAATGTAGTTTCAAGTTCTTCTCCTTTAAGCAGACCAAAAGATAAAATGCTGTCTTAGTCAGTTGGGGCTGCTATAACAAAAATACCTTAGACTTGGTGAATTAAACAGCAACTATTTATTTCTCACAGTGTTGGAGGCTAGGAAGTCCTAGATTAAGGTGCCAGCAGATCCAGTGTCTAGTGAGGGAGCTCTTCCTGGTTTGCAGATTGCCATCTTAACACTCTATCCTCGCATGGCAATGAGAGAGATCTCATGTCTCTTACTCTTTTTTTTTTTAAGTTCTTTATTTTATTTATTTATTTTTGGCTGCATTGGGTCTTCGTTGCTGAGCGTGGGCTTTCTCTAGTTGCAGCAAGCGGGGGCTACTCTTGGTTGTGGTGCATGGGCTTCTCATTGCAGTGGCTGCTCTTGTTGCAGAGCACAGGCTCTAGGCACGCGGGCTCAGTAGTTGTGGCACACAGGCTCTAGAGCACAGGCTCAGTAGTTGTGGTGCATGGGCTTAATTGCTCTGTGGCATGTGGGATCTTCCTGGACCAGGGCTCGAACCCGTGTCCCCTGCATTAGCAGGCAGGTTCTTAACCACTGCGCCACCAGGGAAGCCCTCTTACTCTTTTTATAAGGGCTTCAGTCCCTTCATGAGGGCCCCACCCATGACCTAACCTAACCCTGATTACTTCCCAAAGGCCCCATCTCCAAATACCATCACATTGTGGATTAGGGCTTCAACATACAAATATTAGGTGCACACAAACATTCAGTCCAAAGCAGGTGGGAACAGGAGTGATGCCAAGTTGAACAGTCTGGCATAGTTCACAGTTTGTCAACTCAAAGTCTATATATGCCTTTCTACTCATATTTTAACTTCAAAAACAACAACCATTCAACTTCATGCTTCTATATAATATGATATAACTCTGCTTTATATAGCCATATATACATCTGGCCACATATAGCTCACCTTTTCTCCAAAAAGGTTGACACATAATTCCATGAGTCACTATCTATCCCTAGGTGATGTCCATTCCTTTTCTAACTTAATTCCAATTCTCCTTTGATAGCTTATAACTTACAGACTGAATTATAAGATTAATCTCTACTAATACACTTTATATTAGATATAAGAAGAGGAAGGTTAGAAAACAAACTGATTGATATATGCAAATATGTATATCATAAGTCAGAAAAGGAAATAGGCTTAGCTCCTACTTGCCTTATTTTCACAAGTAAATAAGAGGCCATAGTCAGTGTTTATAATTTGCTTTTCTCACTACCCATTCCATTTGCCTTCAGTTAGCACCTTAGCTGGTTATGGTTCTTTACCTGATTGGGTGATACAAAACTTCATTTTTGAATGGCTGGAGTTATTACTGGCCCTTCTTTTTTGGCTTGCTCCACTACTTTATTAACCTATCTTTCATGGGACATATGTGTACTAAGAGGCAACCCAGAGAATCCCTTGAATCCTCTCTGCCTTAATTATGTAGCAGTAACTATATTTCTCCTTGATAATCAGGATCAATCACTCCAGTTAGTACAGCAAACCCTTCTTTGCCTATTGGCTTAGGGGCATGAAGAGTTCAAGGTTTAAACTTCAAGTTCGGTGGAATCATGTTTAGGTCTACTAGTGGAAACATTTATTCTTCAGGAATTAAGTCCTCTAAACCTGTAAAGCCAAAAGGTGGGGAATGGGAACAAAAGCTTTTGTGATTGGATGCTAAGAATAACAGGGAGAGGAAACACTCCTATTCCCAATTCTTGGTTCCTTAGTCAATATCTTCTGGCTATGAGAAAAATATAATATTGGTTGCTGGTTCCAAACATACACAAAATATTGTAGGATAGCACCTAGCTGAACAAGGTATTATTACTTGTCTTTAATAGGGTATTCCACTTTTTCTATCAAGCAAGGAGATTTGAAGTGATGTGACACATAACGAAACTGATAAATTCCATGGGTGTGAACATTTTCCTCATTTTTTTTTTTTTCCGGTAAATGTGTTCTTTGGCCAGAAGCAAAGTTTTGTGGCTATCACAATAGAAAATCAGGAATTTCATTAGCTTATGGGTAGTGGTGCTTACAAAACAGTGCAGACAGGGAAGGCATATGCATATCTATCGTGTTTATTCTCATGACATGTTGCTTCCTCCTCTATGATGGGGTGATCATCCTGGCTAGCTAATCCCCTTGGGTACGGTGCCACAAAAGGGGATTAGCATCTGGCTCAGCTGATGGCATGTCAGATATTTAGCAATAATAACAGTCAGAGTTGTTCTTGTTGAAGGGAAGACCATGTTTTTTAACCCATGCATAGCCTCTGTCACTGATGCTTTGAGTACTTTGTTCACGAGCCCATTCATTGGTCAAGCTGGAGTGGCTGGGGAAAGAGTGTAGCTAATATCCACAGAAAGTGTTATTTTCTCCACTTTATTATTGAGGAAATTCTTTGCAGTTGATGCCTGTTTGTGAGCACTTACTTGGGCACAAATAATTTCAAACTCTTACTCATTCCCAGAAGTTTACCACTTCTTACTCAAATCTTCTTGTTATCAATCCTTTAATTTTTTTCTTTCAAAATTCCGAGCAACAGGAAAACTGTTATCCATTTTCCATGGTGTAGCTCTGCCATCTCTTTTAAGAAGAAGTAAACAATTGAAGGCATTAGTTTATATACACAAAAGCATTCATTTCTGGATAATTTGATGAATTTTGGCAAATGTGTACACTGTAACCTCCACAAAACCACAAATATAGAACATTTCCTTTATCCAAAAACTACCCTTGTGCCTCTTTGCAGTCAAAACTCCCACTTACCTCCCTCCCAAACAAACACTGACTTGTTATAGATTAGTTTTGCCTATTCTAGAATTTCATATAAGTGGAATCAAGCAGCATAGAGTCTTTCATGTCCGGCTTCATTTAACTGTCTAATATATATATTTTTAATTGAAATACAGTTGACATAAAATATTACATTAGTTTCAGGTGTAAAACATAGTGATTTGACATTTATATACATCACTGTGTAATTTTTCTGAGATCCATTAATGTTGCAGCATGTTTCAATAGTTCATTCCGTTTCACAATATTTATTGTGTGAATATACTACAATTTGTTTACCCATCACCAATTTGTTTACCCATCATCTGAATCAAGATGGATGTTCATGGGATTTTAAATCTGGGCTCTAAAATTTAAATTGAAAATTCGGGGAGCCACTTGAATGGGTAAGATGCAATGTTAGGATGCTGTAGGATGGGCATCTTTGTTCACTGTATCTCTGTAACCTTCAGAGAGAGATGAATAGGTGAAGTTAGTACTCAGCAAGAAGCAGAGGGGAGGAGAAAGTTTCCAGGTTTTTGATGTGTTCCATTTTTCTAGTTCCAGCATTTCTCAAAAGCCAACCTACATTCCTGTCCTTAGGCATTAATGAAATGTACCTATTACCTTTTAATAAATTCTTTCTTTCTCTTGCTTAATCTAGCTAAATTAGTTTATAATGCTTATAAGGCAGGAGTTCCAACTAATAAAGTATTTAACTTATTTTAGTAAAATTTTGGTATAAACCATCAGATATGTTATCCAACATCTACCCTAAACTATATAAACTGTATATCATCTCCTGGGAAGCAGATGAAGTCAGTTGGCAGAAGAAAGATGATAAGGTCAAGTCAGAGGCTGGTAATGCAGATTTATATCAGATTCTATAATTTCTAAGAAGGTTAGACTTGAGCCAGGTTTAAAAAAATTCTGTGTGGGAAGTTTAAGTACCAGGTACTCTAGAGCTGGAGATGGGACTGAAGCAGGTTGGAAGGGTGATAGGAAAAGGCTGGAAGTAACATTTAGGAAAATGAGGTAATCCATGCAGAATTAATCTAGGGTGAATCTCAAGGATAAGCAGTTTAGTTATTCATTTAATTTTTTCATTGGGCAGCTATAGAAGCATAAGGCACTGAACATATAGCAGAAACCAAGGCAGATACTGCCCTTTCCTTATGGAACACATATTCTTGTGGGGAGGGAAGAGGAAGATATTAAATGATTAGTTACACATTTATTTACTTCATTGTTAACTGTAATGAGTACTATTCAGGAGAACCACTAAGAGAAGGAACTTGACCAAGTCTGAATAACATGGAATGATTCTTTGAGGAACTGAAATAAAGTGTTTTTGTATATATTTTCTAAGTCAGATGTTAAAGTGGCAGACTTGTTCCAATAGGCCTGTGGAATAAAAAAAAAATCAGTTTATAATTACTTGTAATAAAAAAGTGCAAAAATGTAAAAGTGTATGGGTTTAAATTTCCGAGTTCTTTTTTTATGCCTTTGACATTAATTTTCTTCTTGAAATAAGTGTTAGTCTTGCGACTTAAAATGCAGAGAATAATACACATTGTCTAGTTTTGTCAGTGGGATGCAGTGAATGCAAAGAATTATCCTGCCTAAGAAATCTACCATTCTAAGTAGAAAGGCTTTAACTATCAAGTAAACTTAGCTGGTTATATATATTTCCTTACACTGTTTCAGTAAGACTTGTTTTCTTTCTGCTATCCAACTCATATTGCTCAGACTTTTCTCCAGACTTTCAGTCACTGGGAGGAGAAAGAATGTAGGAGAACTTACAGATTTTAAGCATGAATTATGTGCCAGATTGCATAGGAGGTGCTTGGGCATTTTTGGATGCTTCCTTGTCCTTAGAAACTTATTCTTTTCCTCATCAGTCTAATCATATCTAATTCTCTAACAGAACAGACCTTTTTCACCAAGGCTGTAGACACATTTGGAGTTTGTGCATAGGCTTCAGGGGGTCAGTGAAAACTTAGAATTGTATTTCAGAGTCAAGATTGGACAAGAGAAGTGAGTCCATAATATTTACCAGCTTTAAGAGAAAACAATGAGTCAGAATTGTAGGTAGCTGCTCAAAAATCCTGCCTTGTCCCTGAAGACTCTAGTCCACGTTTATCTCACTCTGGAAGTAGTTCTGCAAGACTTAATGTACTTAAATATAAACTGATTCACATGCTACTTACTGGCTTGGGAAATGAATGGCTTCTGTTAGAGATCAGATAGAAAATTCCAAGAGGCATAGTTTTTTTATGACTTTTGTATCTCCCCTTCATTTCTAGCACAAAGGTTTAATCTTAAAGGTTAATTAAAAATTTTGTTCACAAGTAACCTATATTATTGCTTCTTAAAATTATAAAAAATTGAATTTTCTAGTGAAAATTCATCTACCATCACATATTTCTACATTTCTGTAGTTTACAATTGGATTTGATTATTGTTCACAGAAATTTTTTTATTTGTAAAAATAATAATAAAATATGTTTAGTTTAATGAACAATACATATACAGTTTGCTGACTTTGTTGTTATCTAATATCACTGGGTTCTTTTGAAAAGGGATCTTGTAAATATCAATCTTTTCCTATTATGCCTAACTGTTTAAAATGTTATAGTTAGTAAATTAAATAATATTATTTAACTACTCAGTATGTGGTAAGCAGAAGAATGGCCACGCCCCAATGATATCCATCTGCTAATCTTCAAGTCTGTGAATAAATTAAATAGACATAATTTCATGGCAAGGGGGTGTTAGAATTAAGGCTACTAACCAACTGACTTTAGAATACGGAAATTATCCTGTATTTTCGGGGTGGGTACAAAGTAACCACAAAGGCCCTTAAATGTGGAAGAGTAAAGCAAAAGGATTAGAGTCAGAGGGATTTGATGTGAGAAACTAGCCAGACTATTACTGGCTATGAAAAGGAAAGAGGACTATGGGCCAAGGAATGTAGGCAGCCTCTAGAAGCTGACAAAGGCAAGAAAACAGACTCTCCACTAGAGCCTCAGGTGTGATGCAGTCCTGCTGACACCTTGATTTTAGGCTACTGAGACCCATTTCGAATTTCTGACCTCCAGAACTCTAAGATAATAAATCAGCTTGGCTTTAAGTCACTAAATTTGTGGTAGTTTGTTACAGTGATAACAGGAAACTTAATATGACTGTCAGATAGAAATAATAACACTAGATTACATTATTGTCCACATACTGTGCACAAAATAGTTGGTTAAATACTCTATATTCTTTTTGTTGTTGTTCTCACACAATTTTATGCATTAGACTTTTACAGCAGAAGGCTGAAGTCAGTTTTGAATCAAACTCTGTCTGACTCCAAAGCCTATAGTCTTAACCACTGTGCTATGCAACCTCCTCTTTTATAAATCAGTGAATGAATAATTGAGACATGTAACACCAAGGTGGGTACATATGGAGCGTAAATGAAGTGCTCAGGAAATGCTTATGAATAATTAATATTATAATTTAAAATTGCCTTTTCTATTAGAACCCAATTCTTAATTTTCTAAAGGGCAGCATTTTGGTCAATAGGAATATTCAGGAGGCTGGAGTTATTCTACCTCCCTGGATAGAGGTGTCAGTGGCTGGAGCAACTTAGAACTTGGCTTTTTCTATTTTAGCTATTCATTACATCTATCTTTTGAGAGCTACTCAAGCCTTTGAGAGTTCATTTCTTAGAATTCTGAGAATAAGAAGATACATGAACCTCCTAGCACACCCTGGTGAACCATCTTAATCTGGGTGTTTCCCTCAAGGTGTTCCAAACAGGCATTTTTTATAGGATGAGAGAGTGAAAGCATACTGAACCTAAGGCCAAATTATAGATTCCCTAAAGGTAAGCATCATATAAAACAAGTGATCTGGGCTTCCCTGGTGGCGCAGTGGTTGACAGTCCGCCTGCTGATGCAGGGGACACGGGTTCGTGCCCCGGTCCAGGAGGATCCCACATGCCGCGGAGCAGTTGGGTCTGTGAGCCATGGCCGCTGAGCCTGCGAGTCCTGAGCCTGTGCTCCGCAACGGGAGAGGCCACAACAGTGAGAGGCCCGCGTACCACAAAAAAAAAAAAAAACCAAGCAACAAATGATCCATTTTTCTTCAACTTTCCAAACTTGTTTTTATCCATTTGCTTGAAATGTTTTCTCTCTTGCTGTATGAGTACATTAAGTATAGTGCCTGATTCTCCCTATGATATTTGCTTTCCATTAACTTCCTATTGATTTTTGGTTATGCGTACACAGTACTGCACCAACATAAACCGCAAACACCAGACTTAAAGAAGTTGTGAACTATAACTTTTATCTTGGTGACAGAGCACTGCCACATGAATATGTGAATATTATCTGTGGCTTCTTAAAAAATGTGACAAATAGGGTCAAGTCTAACCAAGTGATAATATATATAAATTATAATGGGAAGAAATTTGGCATTTGGGGATGAAAGATGTTCAAGAAGAAAGGAAAGATTAGAATGGATAAAGATGAGTTTTTGAAAATATAGCATTACAGAAGGTGAAGCAAAGTATAAATCATTATGAAAAGAAAGGTACCAAGAGATGAGAAAAGTGGGGAGGAGTGTTAAGGAAAAAACACAGCAAGTTGAGATGACACCTAAAAGGGGATGCAGTTTTTGAGACAAGTAAAATTTTAACAGTTATTTTAACTTAATGTGATTAGTAATGCCTCTCACATTTTAAAAGCATTCAAATTTTTTATTGTTTTGCTTTAGAACCTCAAACAAAGTAGCAATACTTTGAAACTATAGAGACTTGGATATAGATTGGACCAAATAATTACTTTATTAGTCTCCATTATGTCATCTGTAAAATGGAGACAATAAATATTAGCTCACAGAATTATTGAATGGCTTTTCTACTAATAAAGAAACTAGTAAAGTGCCTGGGTAGATTTTATATTTTTTAAAGTAATATAAGTAACTCAATATCCATACTTATATTGAAGCTGATTGAAATGAAAAAGTAAATGTAACAGAAAAGACTAGCCACAAATAAAATGGATTGAAATAATCAAGTAAAAAGCACATACGCTTTAATTTCTTTCAATTATTTTAAAGATTTTGATTGAAGTTCCCAATGTTGATTAAATGTCTATCTCCATTAATAGCTGTTAATAGGACAGAAGAAACAAACAAGCTAAAGAGATTGGTGGCAAAGGCAGGAATTTTTTAAGCCGATATGTTGTGGAAATGATCTCAAATTAAAAGAATGTAGTGAGATTCCTTTATATTATAATCTGAGCTAAAACTGAAATTGAGGTTGTTTTTGTTTCCCACCTGTATCAAAGCAGTAACAAGTAATTCTCTTGAATTTTGAGATTGGATTCCACTTTCAGACAGTATTTTTAGAAACAGAGCTAAGTTAAATTTCTTGTAAGAAAACTTTTAGCACATTTCCAAAAAACTTTTACATAAAAGACCTGTATTGCATGAAAAACATTTAAACAACATTCAAACAACATTCGTCTAGTTGAACACAGTGTCTCCCCTAAAGCTTCTTTCTTATCAGAAGAAGGGAATAAAAAAAGGTGTCGCTTTGGAGGAATGATAAACTGCTTGTTATGACTTAGCTTTGTGCATTCTTTCATATGTATCATTTATACAAATAAGAATTTTCTATTTATCTTTCACTAGTTAATTACTGGCAATACTGTTCTGTTATTTTTGTTTTTACCATATTTTGTTTGAAGAGTTCAAGATTCTAAAGCAAGAAGCTTACTTACAGAATATTTTATATTGATTTTTGTTTATATTATTTATATAATTTATATAATATTATATATATTATAAATTTATATAATATATATTATATACATTATATATATATTTATATATATTATATATATATTATTTATATTGATAAGTAAAAGTGGAAATCAACAGAAATTTGGCAGAAAGATTAATATAAAAATTGTAACCTTCAAGAGGAAAAATGAAACCTAGATCTTCATGAAGCAGTCTTAAAGGGTTAGAAAACCATTTATTTAGAAAACCACACTAAAGCCTGAAAGTTTAGAATGTTCAGATCCCTAAAGAAATAAGGATACCATCATACAGATTTTATGGGGCATTTTATTTTCACAATACTTGATACTGAACGTTATTTTTTTTCTCAGAGAGAATCTACCATATAACAACTAGTAAAATAGCGAGAACAACAGGTAAAATTGGGTAAAAGACTCCATCTTCTAGCAGTCCAGGATTTTACCCTGCAATTTGTCTTTAAGTTTTTTACTTAGCCTGTTCCTGAATGTCTCATATAACAATTGATTTGTAGATTATCCTTTGAGTGGTTTGACCGTCCCTGAATTTATAGCTTGGGAAGCCTTATATATAGTCTATTTTCCTGACTCCAGGCCCAATACCATTCAAACTAACCTAAAACATCTCTCTTTGTTCTTAAAAATCTGTGAAGAAGAGGCCACAATCTTTCCTTTGTAAGCTCTGTGGAAAGCATCTAATTGGCAGGCTGTTTTTAGATACATTTTCAAAGATTTTCCTTTTTCCAAGTCTCTTCTTAATATAGTACTAGCACAGGATGTCAACAGCCCATCTTATTATCATGTCATTCTAGTATCTTAACTAATAGACCCCTGGGAGGAATGAGTTTATTCTTTTGAAATTATATATATACTTCCTTCCTTAATTTTATCTAAAGTGTAAACTTGTATACAGATCATGTCTTGTCTTTTGTATTCTATATAGCACTCCTTTGGCTTTAGAGAAAGTTCAGAAGAGATAATGATGGAGGATATTTTAAATGGTAGTAGAATTAAAGTTGGATGAAAGATACAGGCTGAATGTGAAAGGGCTTAAGTAGATAGTTTAATAAGAGGGAAAGATGGGACTCTGTCTTCAGAGGAGACTTCTTGGAGAGGCAGACTAGTGTCTTTGTCAGAGACAATGGGAACTAGGAACATTAATTCAGACTGACACAAGACACTGAACAAAGCTTTGATTACTTTATTTGTAAATTGACATAGTGTTTTTTTCCACTGTCCTTAGGAAGTTGACATTTTATTTTAAAATACTCATCTGAATATACCTACTACTGAATATCTACTTTTGCTCACTAGAACCCATTACCTTTCTCTCTTAAATTTTTTTTTTCACCCTGCTCCCAGTTTTACGGTTTATATTTTGAAAGAGATGAGCACCCACCCAGACCCTTACATGGCTATGATCCAGGCCTAGACAATGACTTTATTCAATTCCTGTGCCTACAGAGCATGGTTTTCAGGGGAGGGTAGGAATCACACCTTGCAGAACAATCCTAGGGTTGAACTATTGAAAAGGAGGAGGTCTTTCCACTGTGGTTGCTGAAAGCAGAAAATGTAGCCTGGAGCTGCTAGCAGCTATTTTGTTACTCCCTGGGTAAGCTTGACTGAAAGAAGCCCACGCAGAGAAAAGCAGACCTGAGAGAAGAAGAGAGACCAAGTCCTTATCAATATAGTTCGAGGCACTGGATCTAGAGCCTTTTGAATGTTCAGTTTCTTAAGCCTATAGATTATCCTACCCCCTTTGTTTCCCACAAGCCACCACGACTTGCCTTTTTCTGTTACTCATAACTGAAACAGTCCTAGGTAATAAAATATGTTTTACTTCCATACCCATAGAGGAGCTTGGGTGCTTCTGTATTTCAAATGCTGAGTATTCTATCCAGAATCCACTTCCTTTCTGTCTTGCTTTACCCTTAAAAGAGGGCAGTGAAGGCAGGCATGAGCGGCCAGCCAACCAGGCATGCTATACAAATAGCTGCCATGGGTCATCTCTCTTATGCTGATAGCATAATAATTAATACTTCCTTCCCTTGTTAGGGAACAAGGTGGACTTATCTTAAACTAGAATTTCTTCTGTAGTGAATAGCTGTGAAAAACTGGTATTTGAAAGAGAGATCACTAACAATACACTTTAGTAGAGCCCAGGATGCTGCAAAGGGAAAGGAACAAAATGACACTTTTACTTTCTAGGCTGGAATACTAGTGTAGAAATTGTTGCCTTATTGCCTTCTTCTTTCCATGTAGCATGGCTAGTGTTGCAGAGGATCATGGATGCTAAACACTGGTTCTTGCTAAACTTCAAAGAAGTGAATAAGAGAAAGAAACAGCCCCCAGTGAAAAGTCATGATGATATCCAAAGTTGAGTTCTGTCCCTGGAGGGGAATTTTTTATGAGATACTGGGATATTATAGTACTATTCTGGTGGTTTAAAGAAAAATAAATAGATTCATAGCTGTAGACATTAATTATATTAGATAATATACATCATTTGTAATACTAGGACAGAAAGTATCATATTTTCTTTATTAATTTTCAAGTTGTTGAATCATTTTTTCTTCTCAGGACTTAGCATGAAGGCCATTTCTGTACTGGCAAATAAAATGTGAAATTGAGAAGGCTCGAAGTCATTTGACAGTAGGGAAAGTGTTAGATTTTTAACTTGGTAGCAGATTTAATTTTATCATTTTTAGAAAATTTAAAAATATATATCATGTAAATTGCACAAATCATAAGTGAAAAGCTTGATGAACTCCCACAAAGTGAACATGCTGGTGTAACAAACACCCAAATCGAGAAACACAACATGCCTGGCACCCCAAACTTCTCTGCTCAGTTACTGTGTACCTCCTTCCTCACCAAACGTAACTGCCATCTGATTTCTTACACATTGCTGACTGTAGATTAGTTGTTGTCAGAGATTTGGAATGGCAGAATGGCCTACTGAAATGTGAGGGATGTTCCATGGATGGACTTAAGCCTAATACTGCATGGATATTTTTTACAACAGTACCTATTTTTCCTCCAACCCACACAGGAACCCACCCATACCTACTCCACTGTCCCTCTAGGATATTTTTTATATTAAATTTTCAATCTTGCAGTTGGATGATTTAAGAGACTTTGTCATAAGAGTTATACAGCATTATGTAAGGTTGCCATGGGGGAGTCTGGGTCAAGTAACCACCTGCAGTAGCCATGGGAGAAAGGGCTAACGTGGAGGCAGCCTTGTCCTTTTCTCTCTCGCCTTACTCCATAACTTCCATGGATTACTCTTTTAATAAGAGAACAAAGGAAAAGAAATATGTCTTAAAGAGTTTCATTTAAAGTCTCTTGCTTCATTCTTAAACCCTGCTTAATCTCTCCTGATTTTGACTTTAAGTAGTACAGATCTCTGTTGGAATTTTCTATTTGCCTTCTGAGGCCCAGAAATTGGACACAAGTAAAGAGGGTAAGAGATAGTTCAGGAGCACTGGCCAGTGTATGCTCTGGACAGATGGGTTAACTTGCTTTGGAAGAATAATGGTCATTCCAATGTACTGCTGGGTTCCAGAGTGTGGTATTCTGTGTCTAGATAAACTAATCTCTTGGTCATTTGTCAAAGAGAATACTGAATGTTTAACAGAACCTACTACACATGCAGGTGTATCCTCTCCAAACTAATAGATGTTACTCATCATGCTGGGATATCGGACAGATTTGACTTTTAGAAGCATAGAGAAATGATTTGGCTTAAAACTAGAGATGCTGGATTATATAATTACTCATAGCATCAAGCAAATTTAGAATTTTAAAAATGTGCCTTGAAGAATATTTTACTCTTTTCAATAAACAATAATCCATGAACACTAACAGTGAGAATCTATGAGTTTTGCAATTTTCAGAGCAGTTATTTCAGTTGGATTTAAAGGAGATATTACATTGCTTCTCTGTCTTTTGGCTAAGATCAAGTGTAGTATCTCTTATTATCAGTTTAATAAAAGGGATATTATGCTGCATAAAACCCTCAAAATATTTTTATGTAGTAGTGCCATGGTTTATTATGTAGAGCTCATTTAAAGGCACCCATGCAACGTATTAAATTAGCTTCTTATAATCTTATATATTATAGGTATTTCTTCTTCCAATCAGTAATTATTGAGAAATAATGAGAACTGTTGAGAGAGTGATTTTAAGAGTTTAACAAAGAAAGTCTCTACCCTTAGAAGCTTGCAGTCTTCTTGAAGACAGGGATTCTGAGTCTGTGTGTTTTGGGTTAGTGTCATCCTTGCCTAAAATGGTGTGTGGAAAACAGCAATAATGGGAAGGAATAGTGTGTATTTGAGGGAGGAGTAGACAGGTCAGTCCAGTTGAGTGCTATGTGTATGTGTGTGTGGGTGTGTGTGTGTGTTTATGAACCAGGTGTAAAATAAAGTAGGAGTCATAAAATTGGGTATATTGTAGATAGTCTTCCATTGTAACAGATGCAATTGTACTCAATATAAATGGTGAATGAATGAATGAAAAAGAGTCTTGAATACCTAGTAGAGGATTTGAGCCTTCACCCTGTAGGAACCAAGGAAATATCATGAGTATAAATTGTTTCCCACTCTGTGACCAGAAATGCTAGAGTTCCTTTGATGGACAGAGCAAAGTTGCAAGTTCTTAGATGGATGAGGATTGAAACTTTTCAGCTTTAAAGAGAGAATCCTACTCAACATTGTACATATTTAAATTTATGTGAAGTTGCCCACAGGCAATGGAAGGAGTTAGCCAAATAAATTATAAAGAAACTTCAAAACATCTTGTACTTGGATATAAATTTGGTGGTTACATATCCTATGGACTATAACCAATCCGTCTTTCCCAAGCCTAATAGCACTTTTTTTTCCTGTAACATTAAAGACTTCAAATTATACCGACAAGTGTTGTGACAATATCAACTGTTGCTAGAGTGATAAAACCAAAATGCCATCTAAAAAATATATATGTAAAAAAAAATTTTTTTAAATTAAAAAATATATATATATGTAAATATATATACCAAAATAATATATATAGCTATATATATAAGTGCTATGCACACACACTTATTAACTAGATTTTTAAAAATTCCATGAGATGAAATTGTGAAAACTTAAAAAAATTACTTCATTAGAGTTTCTGGGTTTTTTCTTTTTTAAAAATTCAATTTATTTAAACTAAAAAAAAAAAATTCAAAAACCGGTCACCCATTTTTTCTACCCCCAACAATCAGAGTTTCTGATAGGAATCCAGATTTCATAAGTATTTCCTTGAAGTCAGATCTATGACTTTTAAAATATAAACCAATTTATTTTATTTAGTTTCTTTTGATTTGTTTTACTTTAATTTTATTTTTAGTAATGAATTCTAACAAAATGATCCACTTGGTTGTGCTTGTGGCACAGCTGATGTCAGCATATTACTAGCCAGCTGTAGATGACATATCTTGATGTCCAGTCCTGTCACTACATTGTTCCCATCAACACTGTTACCAAACATGAGATGGTGAATGGGAGTCATTTATTTTCTGCTTGTTATCATCTGCATAATTTATTTACCCCCTAGATGACATCTTTGTAAATAGTGTTGGGTTCTATAAACTAGAGTGGGCAGGTGGCATATTGGGAAACATTCACCAGTCTTACTTAAGTATATAACAAATCCTAGTATAAGAGAATTTAGATGTTTCTGTGGTCAGCATGAAATTTTGCTCACAAGTTTCCAACATAATATAAAACTTAACATAAAATAGTTGAGAAAAATAAAGCTTTAGAAATGTTTTCAGCTTATTTTGGGTCATCAAATGAAAGAGTCTGGTCATCATTTCATTTGGCATCTTTGGATTATTTTAATGGATTATGTCCCAGATGGGTATTAGCATATTGGTAGGGCATGGTCAAATTTTTTAAGAAAGCAACAGCTACTGGATTGGCTAGAACTGTTTCCTTAAAATGGCAGATTAGTTTTATGAGCAGTGTTTTTAATACAGCTTCACAGCAAAGCAGATTTGTGTAATTTGACCACCTGCTATAAACATCGATTTTAATCAATCACATATATCTTTGCCACTATAGTTTATCAGTGGTAAATGTCTGAAGATTTTGAAATAAATTTCATGATAAAATTAAGCAGCCATCTGGAATTATACTATAGTTTTTCTCTAAATGATTTGCAAGGCATAAATTTGAAATGTTGTATATAGAGAATATACACATATAAGTGCACATCTGTTTTGTCCTTGTTTATAATGCTGTTTGTGAGGACATTTTATCGTGAATAATACAGAAAATTTACCTACTTAACAAGGCCCATAAAGCTCCATGGGCAGAAAGATGCTTGAGCTCTGCTGGTCTAGCCTGTGTGCTTAGATAATGATCCATCTGCTCCACTCCGGGTCTCAGTGATTATGATCCAAACTTTGTAGCTTTTCAGTCAGTGTAAAATTATTGCAAAACACAAAACCTGCTTTCTGATATTTGTTTCAAGTGATGTTGCTTTAATAATGTGCCCCTATCCAAATATAATTTATGGGAAAAGTTTGTATTTATCCTGTATATGCAAGTTAGATTTGCCTCCCCCCTACCCCCCAATTCTCTGTGTAGAAACTTCCCAAACTGTTCATGAAAGACACATTCAAAGAATCTGCGTGAAGATTATATTACATCTGGATCTGCGAAACCAAAAATATTGAATATTTAAATTAGTAATACTTTCTGCATGTAACCCTTAAGTCCACTTATTTCAGGGACATGGCTTGTTTTAGATTTTCTCACCTTGGTCTTATTTTAGGTTTAGTTATTTATTCATTGCTAGTGATAGGGGATGTACAGGTTGGTTTCATATCCTCTGTTTTGTCCCTCTTTTTAAACTCCTTTTAAAGTTTCACCTGTGGGGTTTCTCCTTGAAATAACAACTATTCCTCCAGCTAAGAACGTATTTTATTAGTTTTATAACTTATCGTGCCTTTTATGCCAAACCATAGATTTCGAAAAAGACGGCATTCAAAATTAAAAATGTAAAATCTGAACAAAAATATGTTTAAAAAGAGACTTGAGATCACCAATGAAAGACTCATTATTAGCACTTAAAAATAAACTTTTTAAAAGTCATTAGGGATGACGTTATACTTTTAAATTCTATGACATTACTGTCTGTATATAGGATATGGAATCTCTACTTTATAGAGATAAACATTGAACATGTAAATAAACCAAGACATATAATTACCCTTGTGCTTTCTTTTTTTCTTTCATTTCATTTAAAAGTAAATTATTTTATGTATTTGAAGGATATCCTTCAGTTATCAACTCATATAGAGGAAAGTGAAAGTTTTTAATCACTTGTTCATTTAGCAAAACACATAAAGGACTGAGTACTTACCTACATCATCTAATATAAAAACCCATTATTAGATACCCATCACCTAATATTAGGCTGACTCTAGATGGCAAACTGTTGTCAATATACTACAATATCTCTCATGTAAACAAATAATTTAATGCATGATATAATAATTATGAATAAATGTCCGTTTGGAAAACAGAGGAGAAAGCAACCCCCTCTTCCTTGAGTAGTAGGTAATGATTTCACAGAGGAAATAACATTTATACTGGGCCTTGAGAGATGCATAAGAGTTTGCGAGGCAGTGAAGATCATTCCAACAGAAAAAATGGTATGAAAGAGTATAGTGAATTAAGAGAAGCCAGAGTGATTGAGGCCTATCGAGTTGGGTAAAGGAACAAGATGGTGGAGAAGTAAGATAAGGGGCTTAGAACTCATTTAAGGTCAAATTATTGAGTATTATTGCCATGATAAAGAATTATTCTGTAGGCATGGAGAACTAACCAGTATTTTAAAGCACAGGACTGACATGAATGGATGGATTTTTGTAAAAAAATTAAAAAGTGACAATGTGGAGGCAGTTCCAAACAGGAACAGATGCAGCAGAGCCAATTATATAGAAATGATAGTGATACATGTTACTTGAGAGGTCCATCAGGCTGACGAATTAACTCCACTGTGGCCCTCAAAACTGTTTTTTTTTTTTAAAACAGTAAATATAAGTCTCCTTTATCAATATTTTGCAGTAATCCAAGAGCATAAGGAACTGGTTTGTGTTTTGTCTCCTTTACTTGACTCTTCTTCAAAAGCAGATATAATGTAAATTATTAGATAAATATCTAATAGGTATCTGGCTAAAGAGAAAAGAAGAAGTATGTGAATAAGGAATATATCAAAAGTTTAATTCTTGTATAGCTGAAAGATGAAAAGCTAATATGTCATGGGTTTTGAAAAGTATCAACTCTTGTGAAAATTATTATTGTTATTGCTATATAAGATGTCTTTTAAAAAAAAATCTGCTCTCTTATTTATGCTGCTCAAAATCCCTACTGTAATGGGTTATGAAATGGGATTCACATGCCTGGGTTTGTTTGTCCATATCAAGTATTATTTGATGGCAGTGACTTGATTTGACAAGTCAGGTCAATCAAAATAATGAAATAAGCCTCTACATTTTATCTAGTCTAATTATACTAACACTTAGATGTTTTATAGTAGTGATGCATATTAATTGTTTGCTTCAAGGAGTTTAGCGTCCTTAGCTGCCCTTCTAGCAATTAAAGTGTTGTTCGCTTTAGCAAATATGTAAAAAAATAGTTGGAATAAATTTTGAGCAAAGCAATTTATTTCCTTACTTAATGCAAGACTAGTACTAATGATTCTTTTAACAGTTGTCATAAATATGATTCATATTTTCTATGTGGCTTTATAAATGCACCATCTAGCATAAGATAGAAGATTCTACTTTAATTGCTAACATTTATCTTTTTGGGTCTCATTTTCCCCCTGGAGTAATAGTTTTAGAAATGATAAAAAAATAAATCATTACTTAAAAGATTGGGCTTTAAAAATGGAATTCAAGGTTATTAGATAAAGTTTTATGGGTGGGGTTGGTGGTACATGTATTATCCTTGTTTGCATTTTTTGGTCTGTTAGGCCATAGATATAATTAAAGAGTTAATTGTTATAATTGTCTTTTGGAAGTCAAAGTCTAGATTAAAAATTTAAGGGAACAAGAAATTTGCTTTAAAATTATGCTTTTAAACAATACCTTAAATGAGCAACTCTTTTCATGTCATTCTCCATCTCTTGCCCTCTGCCTCCCCCCCACCTCCATTACTTCTTCCTCCTAACTCCTTTTCCTTCCACAAATGTATATTGAGAGCTCACTGGGTGTAAAATGTGTTAATGTAATGACAAATATGTTGCCATACAAACAAATGCATATATTTCTTAGATTAAAAGTACTGTTAAGATTAGTGTTGAGCAATATTTGAAGAAGGAAAGAGCCATACTTTTTGGAGGGATGATATCATGAGTGAGCAATGACCGTTTCAGGGCAAAATTGGCTATTTAGGACCAAGTCCAAAAGTCCAGTTATGTAGAAAGAATGTTGTAGGCACTGTAGATCTAGCAGGCAAGAGGTCATGTTCCAGCTAGCAGGGGGAAGTTCTATTAGACAATGATTCTGGTAAGGAAATTACAAACAAATTGCAGTTCCACGTGGCCTTTTAGTAGAACCTTATGAGGGAAGGTGCATGGTGCAGAAAAAGCATGGACTGTAAGGAGGAAGAAGGTACAAGTAGTGGCTTGTGCTGTCAAGGAAGACAAGTTCATTATAAGACAAAGCAAATCGCTTTGTCTTCATTGGTGAGCATTAGCTGGACCATGGTGGAGTTGGCCAAAACGAGTGGGCCCTTGTCAAGAGTATTAATTTAAATTGGTTGGCTAGCTGTTTTTTTTTTCCTTTTCTTTTTTTCTTGAGGAAGAAATATGGCAATTCTAGAATCAAAATGGTTATCTAAGGAGGATATTTCAGAGAACCTAGTGATTAAGAGCATGTACTTTGGAGTCAGACTGCCTGGATTCAAATCTCAGCTTCATTACTTACAAATTATGTGGCTTTGGGCAAATTATTTAACCTCTTTGTGGCATTTTTATCTTTAAAATGAGAAAATTAATAGTACACGCCTCATAGAATTGTAATGAGGATTAATTGAAATAATACTTGTAAAGTGTTAGAATCATGACTGGCCAAAGTAAATGGTTGTTAAAATATATTTTATTAAAGTTATTTTATGAAATTAAAATAAAATATTTAAAAATCAAATAAAGGCTGTATGCATGAATAGCTCATAACAGAAATTGTAAATAATATACCATTACAGGAAAAAAAAAAGGCAAATATGAGGTAATTAGGGTTTGAACTAGGAGTGTGGCCTGTGGTATGCAGAGGGAAGAGTGGATCTAGACTTTTATTCCTCTAGTTTTACAAGGACAGTCCAGATCTTGCCCAGACATGCCAAGTTAGCCTGGATGTATCATAAGCTCAGTCATATAAGTATTAGAAGAATCTGAGATTTCAAAATCTTACTTGAAGGGACAAGAGCTGTTTTGAGACTCCCAAATTCACTCCTGAATTAGCAAAATTTGGATCAAACTTCTCTTTCCATGGGACTTAATTATCTTCAGGGCTAGAAACCTTGGGGTTTCTGATAAAAATATCATACCACAGAGTCTACATGAATCTGCAGACTGAACAAACAGGTCAAACACAGAAGCTGAAAGGATTTTAGAGCTGGTTCAGAGAGGCTGTTTGTTATACCTGTATAGCCCATTAATAAATAGCTGGTTTTTGTGATTTGCATATTTTTTTGGGGGGTAGAACCTGGGACTTTCTGACATTTGGAAGTCTCATTCCATCTTTGAATCTGTGATATATCCATTTGGAGAGTCCTAAAAATGTGAAGATATTTTGCAGAAGCTGGAGAATGATGCAGATTAAGGAATGATTAATTGTCCTGTTGAAAGGTTGATTCATATTCTCAGTTATTCTATAGGGGGAGTTTTATTGGATGAAAAAAAATGTGAATTTCTCTCTAGGTCACTTTGTTCAGTCTGTGAAGAGCAAAGGATTATTTTTTACAGTATGTTTTCTAATAATTTGTCTAAACTAATTTTGCATTCCAGAGTCACATAGTGCTCTTGGGTTATTTTTCCCCCACATTTCCCCCTAATGGATTATTTATACTTTTAACAAAATGATGAATGGTACTTTGTATATTCGAAATGTGTTATTTCCTCTGGAGAATCTGAGTGAAACAAGTACATTCTTGCAGAAGAATTCTAATATGGTTACCTATTCCTTTGAAATTGGCTTTATCTTTGATTGTGACAATTCTCTACAAATTGAATGCTGTATATTAAAAAGCTACAGTATTTCATATTTTTAATAGCAGAGGTAAGATTGCAGAAACAAGTTATAATAGAGAAGGGATTTTAGTTTCTTCTAGAGCGGAGTATTTCATAACATAAAATAACTCCATTTAGGGATTTAAAAATATATTTTCCTGCATGTTACTATGAAATTTTTAAAGATGTGAAATTATTTTTCTCCTTCGTGGAGATACTTTCTCTCTCTCTGATTCTCTTCTCTGGCCACCATCACATTCTTGCACTTTGGCACTTAAGCATTTGACTACAGTTTTGACTTAAGGGAGGTATCCATTTGTTTTCATAATATATATATATATGTTATATATTATGAAATATATATATGATGATTGATTTTGGAGCAGAAAGTATAGGGAAAAGTGAAGCTATGGGGCAACAAAGGCACAAAATTCTCCAGAAAGTTGCTTTTTTTTCTTCCTATATAAACAAAGTGTTATAAAAAGTATATTTAGATTTTTGGAATTTCTCAAATTGGAATGGTATTAAATGATTTTGGAGTCTTTTTTAAAGTGTAGTTATGAGCACATGCGTAAGTAATTATGCAGTAGGTAGTATGAGTAGAAAATTTATGCAAGCTCAGTTGTCATTAATTCTATTACAATTGTTTATAAGATGGACTTCAATAAACTACAGATTTTTAAGTTAAAAAATTTTTTTAGCTCTAATTAAGACACTGTGGCACTTATATAAGAATGTATACACATTCATGACATGGTCCATACTCTACAAGGATTTATAATTTAGTTGGAGAGAAAAATGTTGACACCATGAAGATACAAGCTAACTTGTGAGCGGCACAGGATACCAAAGGCATTTTTGACTCCTTAGGAGAATATTGGGAAGATGTGTATATTCATATTTCTCTGAAGAAAGGATTTGTATATTCCATTAGTTTCTCCTCAAACTTTAAAACCATAACTGCTTTCATTGTTGGGGATCTTTTGCAATAATCAGTGATGGTTTCTTGGAGGAAGTAAGATAAACATAGCACCTAAAAGTTGCATAAGATGCCTATGGGTGGAGACACATACAGATAAAGGGAGAGCATTCTATGAGAGATCAAGAGTACAAATGATAAGAAAGGAAAATATAAAGTAAATTGGTTCAGAAATGATGAGTAAGCAGCCAAATTGAATTAGAGCTGAATTAAGTTGGGCCAAATTATAGAAGTCTTTGGATTCCAATTAAGATATTATTGGTGGAATGGGGTCTTTAAATGCTTTTGAAAGTTAAAATTGATTGTGGTGTATAAAAGACTGGGAAGTGAAAAGAGATGAAGTTGGTGTAAGATTTTTTTTCTTTGCATAGCATATATAAGTTCATATAAGATTTAATATGAGGAAGAAAAAGAAGAAATTAGGATGAGAGAAAATAAGAAAAAACCCTGAAAGCTCTTTTTAACTATATGTGCATGGATATAGGAGCTATGAGTACATTCATTCACCCCCACAAAAATGACTGAGGGCCTATGCTGTGAACCAGGCACTGTTCCAGGCATTTGAAATACATTAGTGAACAAAGCAACGTTACTGCTCCCTAAGTTCTAGGGGATGATACAGAAGTCCTAAGTGAACGGGACAATTATGGCACCACAAAGTGCTAGTTGTGAAAAGGGTAAAATGTTACAAAGCTGTGGAGGTATTTCTAGTTTTTTGTGCCAAAATAGTAGGCAAGAAATTTGCTCCTTGGAGTCTGGAAGAGATGATATTACTTGTCATTAATATTCCATTTGAACTAAAGAATAAAGTAACTGAAGAGTATTTAAATTAAACATTTCAGAATCATCTTATACTTTATCAGTCTGAAAGTTCTACAGTGACCTGACAGAAAAGTAAAAAGAAAAGAAAAAAGAAAGATAAGGAAAAAGAATTGGAAAAAAATCTGAAGTGCTTTGGATAGCTGGAGAGAGGCATTGAATTGCCTGGGTATTAAACATGTTATAAAACAAAAAGTCTTCAACATATGGCAGTTTTCATTCATGTTTGTAATAGTGCGATTTAAGTCTGAGAAATACATTTCCCTCAAGAGTATTTCTGTCTGTGAGGCTGACTAGTTATAGTCTTACTAAGCACTGAGAAAGGATTGGTAATAAGTTTCTAAAAGTCACACAGGACCCCAGTCCTATAATGATATTAGAAATTTTCTTTGGTTGTTTTAGATTTATGTGAAATTCAAATTTTTAATTTAGCAAATATTTAATAAGTACTTTCTATGTTCAAGGTACTGTAAAAGGCAATGGAAATTTTATAAAAAAGAATAAAAGACAGAATTTGTCTTCAAGAAATTCACCATCTAAATAGGGAAACAAGCATGTTAAAAGTTAAAACAAACCAAAACAAAGCTATAATAAAACATAGCTAAAGGAGCTTAGAAAAAGTATGTCTAATTCTGCTTGAGGTTATCTGGCAAGCTATGCCCAAAGAATGAATCTCAAGATAAGTCTCAAAGGTAGACCAAGTAGGAAAGGGCATTTCAGGCATAGGAAACTCTACAGGCAAATGCACTGAAGAGGTGTAAAGTAGAGAACGCTGAGGAAATTGAAAACTGAATGGTAGAATATTGGTGGAGCTGTCAAAAGGCATGACATGACCCTGGACTGTGACAAAGGCCGACTGATGAAAGGCCTTGCCCACTAGCACGTGTTAGAGCATTCTGAAGTGGACTCTTTTGAACTCTGTAATGTGAGAAGAAATAATGCTGTCATTATAATCCCCAAACGTACATTTGTGTCAAGCAATAACACAAACCTATGGAGTGTTGTGAAGTAGGATGGTGTAGTCTAATGCAGAGGTCCCCAACCTTTTTGGCACCAGGGACCAGTTTCGTGGAAGACAGTTTTTCCCTGGACAGGGGTCGGGGGTGGGGGGATGGTTCAGGTGGTAACGCGAGCGATGGGGAGCGGCAGATGAAGCTTCCCTCGCTCCCCTGCTACTCACCTTCTGCTGTGTGGCCCAGTTCCTAATGGGCTGTGGGCCGGTACCAGGGCTTGGGGACCCCTGGTCTAATGTACAGCAAGTGGTCATTTTTGCAAGATGAATCTAGATTCTCTGGGGTGAAGGAGAGTCAGACCATAAATAGATAGAGGAGGTTTAATGAGCTTCCAAAAGGCAATCTTCATCTAGTCAGACTGTAGAAGAGAGTCACAAAACGAATAATTCTAATTTATTAATTAATCCAATAAATCTTTATTAACTGCCCATAACATATCACTGTGGGAGATGACAGTCTTGCTCTTGAGGAATTTATAAGTTACCACAAACATCACGATCTTTTGAGTCTGAAGAACTAAAGTAATAGAATCTGCTGAGTGATGTTGTGGCTACTTCCTACCCCCCAGGTATCCTGAGTGAATTATGTTGGTGATCATCAAAGATCAGGAAGGTTAATGGACAATTGCATTTCTTAATGAGCTTGTAAGTGCTTCTTTTGTGAACTGAATGTTAGCCTATTTATAAGACATGCCACAAAGTGGTCTAGTGGGAACTCTTTAAGCTCGTGCTACAAACTTGGGGTGGTGGAAAATAAAACAAGTAAGTCAGTATTTTAAGTATATAGCAAAAGTAAAAGAGAAGAAATGCATGAGCAGAACAAAGAGATAGCATTAGAAACCATGACAGATAGTGTTGGTTGGGGGACTACATGCAAACATTCACTGATTTTATTCATGCTCTGCCCAGGGATGTTGAGCATCAGGAGAATTTGGCTTCCTCCCCAACTCCAGGGGTGAAGCTTGATTAGTCCAAGCCAATTATGGTAATTCCATATCCCTGCCAAGTGATTCATTCTGGCATGGGCATGTGACAGAATTTTGGCAAGTGAGATGTAAAGGGAAATCATTTGGACAGCTTCTGGGACACTTTTAGCCATTATTTATTTATTTATTTATTTTTTGCGGTACGCGGGCCTCTCACTGTTGTGGCCTCTCCCGTTCCGGAGCACAGGCTCCGGACACGCAGGCTCAGCGGCCATGGCTCACGGGCCCAGGCGCTCCGCGGCATGTGGGATCTTCCCGGACCGGGGAAGGAACCCGCGTCCCCTGCATCGGCAGGCGGACTCTAAACCACTGCGCCACCAGGGAAACCCTTAGCCATTCTTATTTAGGGATGTGAAGAAGGAGAATATGTCCTCTCTTCATTCTGGCTTTTGAATATTGTTGTGTGAGGATGTAATGTTTGAAGCTACTGTAGCCATCTTGCTATCAGGAAAAGACAAGCCCAAGGACATATGTCTACATTCTGATGATGGCAGAATGGGAGAGATGGAAAGAACCTGAGTTCCTCATGGTATAATGGACTGACAAATTAACCAACTAACCAGTCCTACCCTGCCATACCTATGAACTCCTATATGACCTAACAAATGTCTTTACTGAAGCCAATTTTGTTTTAATGGCTTTTTTCTTTCTTGCAGCCAAAAGCATTGCTGGGATGGGAAAACTTTTCCTCTTCCCTTTTAGTATCAAAGTTTGGGAGACTGCAAATTAAATTGACAAAAGACAGATCAATGGGAGAAAGGCATATGTTTCTTTATTGATATAAATATTTTTATGTGTATGCAGACCACACAGATAAAAAGTGAAAACACAGAGAGTTAGATTTGGGGCATGTATACCATTTTAACAAAGGGTCCTAAATTGCAGAGAAATGATTAGACAAAGGAAGAGGGGGTTTGGGCTACTAGGGGCAGTAAATTATGGGAAGATGACTAAGAAATATATAGTAGATAAGGGTTATTGAGTGTGGTTTGTTATGCAGATAAGAGTTGTTTTCCTCTTCCTGGAGAGGGGAACACATTTACAAATGGAAACTTATGCTCTCCTTTTAGGAAAAATGGGGGAGTGCAGAAAGTTCTTCCTGTATCTGCTGCTTCTCTATTGCCCTTGGCTCAAAATAGTCCTTATGCCAAGTGACATATGTTGAAGTAGTATATTCTACTCCCCTTCAGCATTCTACATGATATAGCAATTATTTCATATTATGACTGAATGTTTTGTCCCCCCAAAATTCGTGTGTTGAAACCCTACCCTCCAAAATGATGTATTAGGAGGTGGGGACTTTGGGATGTATTTAGGATTAGATGAGCTGTCATGAGTGGGATTATTTCCCTTACAAGGGTCACAAAAGAGCTTGCTTTCCCTCTCTGCTCTCCACTATGTGACGATACAAGAAGTTGACAGTGTGCAACCCAGGAGAGGGCTCTCATCAGAACTCAGTCATGCTGGCATGCTCATCTTGGACTTCTAGTCTCCAAAACTGTAAGAAATAAAATTTTTTTGTTTATAAGCCACTTAACTTATGGTCTTTCGTTAGTGGCCTGAGCTAACTAAGATACCCACTCTTGTATTCCTAAAGACTCAACTGGAGCCTTTTGTTCAAGCTGACGTGTTCTCTAGGAGCTAAAGCAGATTGGAGGGGTTTTTTTTTTTTCATGTTAGACATATTTATAAATTATAATTTTTATGTCTATAGTAAAACCAAATCTTAAGCATCATTAGAGCAAGGCTGGAGGTGATATATAAGTTGAGAAATAAAGAACAAAATTAAAATGATTTACAAAAAAATCCACAGGCAGGTTTTAAACTAAGGCTTTAATAGTTTACAATTAAGGCACTTTTCTTATTTTTATCATTACTAAGAGTAAAAACAGAAAGACCAAAAGCAAGTGATTAAGAACTAGTGATGGATCGGGCAGACAGCTACTTTTCAGGTATAAAATTAAATGCAGCTCGGTAGGGAACTTAAGCAAGTGGATGGCCTTTAGCTGTCCCTATAAGTCCCTATAAGTGAGACAAAATTTAACCCTTAAATAAAGATTGGGAATAAGGAAATTCAGAGATTTGAATCATATGATCAATAAACTGTCTCTGTGTCATTGTGGATACCATTTGTGTAGGGATCTGAATGACATTTAAGAACCTCTTGCTTATATGAAATTGAATTTCAGTGAAAGTAGGCTGTTATTTTGTAAAGTATCTGACTTAGCATTTTTTCTTTAGGAAGATATTTTAATTAGTGTATCTGAAGGTTGAGTGGATAGTTTTATCCTTTCAAAGTAGTGGTTTTCTTCACAGACTTCAGTTCTATGTCTTATATTACTGGACTTTAAAATGGCTTTGAATTACTGCTGTTTTCCCTTTTTACATTGGGAGATCTTTATTCCTGATTGAGAAGCAAGAACTAAAGATGTCACTTCTCCCTTTGAGGTGTGAGGTGTGGACGAAATCTTTTAAAAATGTTCAGTTTTCTAGTTTCACGAAGTGCAACTTCTACTTGTATAGAATGTTAGGTCAGAATTTTTTACCACTGGCATTTCTCGCATTCAAGGGTAAGGGCTTGATGCCCATGTAAAAACAAGAAAAAATCGCCACCTGTTTTAGGGAATTCAGTCCCCAACCGAGGGCAATTACTGGCAGTATTAACATGTTAGTAACAAATGTCAGAATTCAAATGGCCAGTCTGAATGTTCAGTTTTTACCTGCTCTCTGATACTGGCTTAAGAAGGGTGTCTTTTTTTTGTTGTTGTTGTTGTATGCGGGCCTCTCGCTGTTGTGGCCTCTCCCGTTGCGGAGCACAGGCTCCGGACGCGCAGGCTCAGTGGCCATGGCTCACGGGCCCAGGCGCTCCGCGGCATGTGGGATCATCCCGGACCGGGACATGAACCCGTGTCCCCTGCATCAGCAGGCGGACTCTCAACCACTGCGCCACCAGGGAAGCCCAGAAGGGTGTCTTTTGAAGGAAGAAGGTGATCTCACATGGATTGACAGGCAGCAGTCACGACTCATGTAATATGTGTCATGGCTCTAGACCAAGAGAGAATTATTCACTCACTTGGAAAATGTTGTATGTCCTAAAATTCATCAAGGGCTTACTGTGTAGGTGGCTTGTCTCTAATCAGTGATCATAGCATTTAAAAAATCATTCTAGTAAACTTCCTAGACTGCATGGAGAAAAATTAATTTTTCTCAACCATTTATTGGTTACCACATCAGGACAGAGACCTGTATTAGGTCTTGATGGTCATAGATAATTAAGAATCTACACTCTATCAGAAGGAAATAGATGTATGCATGCAGAGATAACCAAGTGTAACAAAAAGCTGCAAGTGATATAGTTGAAGTACAATTAGATGAAGGGACAAAGATTATGTACCATTTGATGAAAAAAAAATCATGCATCCATTCATGCAACAAGTATCTATTGACCATCTCTCGTGTGCCAGGGACCATGCTTTGTGCGAGAGTTATGATGAAGAAAAACAAAACACTTATGGAGCTTATTCTTGGAAGGTAAGATGTTAATTAAAACATCTCACTAATATTTAATTACAAACTAGGTTAAGTGTGTGGTTGAAATGTACAGCTGGATGGGGGTTGGGGTAAATATAGGGCAAAGAATTTAACTTTTCCATTTTCTCAATGAGCTGGGAATTGTGAGGTGTGTTCCATACTTTGATTTAGCCCTGTGACCTTTTGATGCTTTGTTTTCTTCATCTTCAAAACCAGGAGAAGTTATATTTATCTTATCTCACAGAGCAAATTAACATGAATGAAAGAACCTGGAAAAATAAAAAGCATTATACAGATTTAACTTGTACAGTGTTACAAGATAATAGTTAAAAGTACTAAATCCAGGAACATCCTCTGCAGAAGAAGATTGTTACATAAAATCAATTCCAGTATGTAATTATGACTTCTCTGTCAGCCAAATAGGCTGAAAAACCCCTAAGGCCTATGTCTGGGGTCATTGTTGACTTAGATTTTGCTCCTTCTTCCTTTTTTAAATAGACTATTCTATATTATTATCCACTCCTTAATGGCTTTCCTCATATTTTCCTAGTTTATGTTATCCACGCATTGTTCTTCTAAATGTAAAGATTAAATTCTGTAGATCTTGCATTTCCTTTAACCTAACTCCATGGCACACTGAAACCCGACTGGATATTGCATATTTCTGATTTTGTCCAGGTAGTCATCAGAGGTACCTGACAACAAAAGCATAACAAATCAACAGAAGAGGTAGCTCATTACTTTTTGTCATTTCTCAAGCCACTCAAAATTATAATCTGTTTCAGGAAGAAAAAAAATGTCTAGAGCTCCCTGTTATCTTCCTTCATGTCTGATCAGCAAGTGCTCTGATATTCTAGGTCTTTAAGAAACATATCATTTGGAATTGGTAGGTTCTTTTGATAGAATTGCCAACTCTGATATTTATTCCATGCCTACGCATCACTCTCATCCGGTCAAAAGTCATTGTATTATGAACATCTAATGTGGTTCTTTAGTAATACTTAGAGTAAGTATTAATCCAAGAAGTAGAGTAATACTGAGAAGTAACACTTAGAGTCTGTAGATACAAGGGTGATTTGGCATTGACATCTGTCAGTCCATTAATCACTAAGGAAGGTTTGGCTGAATTAATTTGTTTTCTGTTTATCCTCTTTCTTCTCTACTGCTCCATTTGTGTCCTTTACCAGTTTGCAGTCTTGGACAGTTTAAAGATACCTTCCAAGATAGAGAAGGGTTTTCATCGAGGGTATGAAAACCAAGTACATAAGTGTAACATCAGTTCAGTGCAGTTTCCAACATATAAAACCTCATTGGGCATAAGGAAGGCTTTTTGTACCCCTCTATAGAAGAACACTTTGAATTCATGAACATTTCCTCAGACATTTAATGACAGTTCACTCTGTGCCAGATACTCTGTATAAGGTGGGAGCTCAGGCTGGGGACTGGGGATGAGGACATGAAAGTGAGCACAAAGGCAGACACTCACAAAGAAGACACTTGGAGGCCTTTTTAATTCCTTAGTATCTGACTGTATTTCTATTTAAACATGAAGGATTTTTAAAATCTTTTTTTGGGGGGGGGGCGTTGGGGAGAGTGGTCTGTTACCAAATGAGTCAGGTTATTTTCTCCTTTGTACTTGCAACAGTCTTCTTCCATAGTTGATACTGTCCTTGTACTCCACATGCTTGTTTCCTAATGGTTTCCTACCTGCGATAACCCTGTCTCTTTTCTGTTTTCATGACCATTTTTCTTTTCAGGGAAAATTGGAATAAAGTAGAATAGGATAAACCTGTATTATTTTGTGCTCTTTTTATATCTCATAATTTTTTTCTGTCTCTTTTCTGCAGTACTTAAAAAAGCAAAAAACAAACTTTTGTCCATGCTTTTCTTTCTCTTTTGAATACCCCTTTTCCCCTTTCTTCTCTTTTGTCTTTCTTGTCATAGTTAACAGTACAAGTTTTTACTGAAGTTTTTCTAAAGCTCCTTTAATAGGGGTCCTATTATATTTGTAAAAGTTTCTCTTCATTCCTCTCGTCATACATCTTCCATTTGACTTCAATGTACCCTCTGCTCAAACAACTAGAATAAATATCACCATTATTTCTGCACAGCTTACACAGCATGAAAAAGACTCTGTCCTTGTACTTTTCATCTAAAAACACTTATATATATTGCAATTCATGTTTAAGTGTTCAAAAACTGTAGATGGAGCAGTGTTGCTTATTTACTCAAATTCTTCCTTATTTGGGTAGAGAATCCTTCTTGTGACTTCTTTCAGGTGTGGAGACATTGGAAGAATAATTAGTCACATGTCAGCAGGGAAAAAAGTGAGGTGGCAAGTATTGACTTTTGTTTTTAATGAAAGGTGAGGATGCCAATTAGGCTTTAAATGTACTGCTTCATTTACACAAGTACACATTTAGAAGAAAGCTCAAAAGTGAAAAATTTTGAGAAAGTGATCATATGATAAAACTTGGTAAATATACAAGAGGTGAGGCAACCAAAAATTAAAAGGGAAAAAGAGAAAAATTAAATAAAGGGGGAATAGCTTTAAACTATTCCACCTCCAAACTCATTATTTGAAAGTATTTATTATATATTTACCAATCTTGATAAAATGACACCAATGTATAGTTTTACTTCAACTCTATTAATACTATCATTATCACTGTCATCTTCATCAACATTATCATCATTACCATTGAACACTCATTCCATACAAAGTAAGATACTGTGTATTTGTGTGGAAACAGAAATTAGACAACAGCTCTGATCACAAGGAGTAGAGATAGTAGATATACACAGCACTGAAGGAATGCTAATCAAAACCATTAGACTTACTTGAAGAGTCCCCAGAATTTGCCCTCATTGATTGTTGTGTTTCCCCTTTATGTTATTATATATAATTCCTCTAACCTTCATAATTTGATTAATATTGGATTTCAGTCTATCTTGTTGATATCAAGAAAACCTGTAATTCTAAACATGGTTTGTCCACCTAACAAAACTAATCTGGTATGAACTATATTTGAGTCACTAGAACATATAGTGAACCTTTAAATTATTGATACCTGTTTGTGTTCATCAGTGTAATTAATGCTTTATGGAACAAATAACCTTGCAAATCTCATAATTTTAATAGGAAGTCTGATAGGGGTTTGTGTAATGGTTTTTCCTGGATTGCCCATCTCTAAGCAGTGACTCACACCTATAGACTCCTTCAGTTCTTTTGCTCTACCATCTTGGAGTCCATCACCCCTGCCTCAGATATAGCAGAAAGAGTGAACTATCAAATGGGGCCTTTTAAGAATATATCACTTCTTAAAAAAAAAAAAAAAAAAGAATATATCACTTCTTCCAGTGTTCCACTGGCCTGAATCTAGTCATATGGTTTCAGTTTAGAGTAAGGGAGGTTGGTAAATGTAGTCTTCTTGTGTGCACCATCCCCCTCTCTGCCAAAAAAAATAGAATGGTTTGGTGAGTACATAGCAGTATGTCTGTCACACTGTAGAAAATCCAAGTAGAGATGACAATAGGCATTTTGAAATTAGGAAGTTAGGAGACAGGACTGAATAATAAATATAGCTTTAAAGATAATGACAATTACATTGGGTTGATAAGTTGGATATTGGATAATGAAAGCCATTACCCAAAGAACGAATATAACAGATGATTTAAAAAGTATTTGAAGAATGCTTTTAAAAATGAGGGACAAGGAGGGAACACTCTCATGTCATGGATTTTTAATTGCCCCCTAATGTCCATTTCTTCTTTTGTGAGAAAATTCTGATTTTTTGCCCAGCTAAAAGACTATTTCCTGTCTTGCTGTTGGGTGTGATCATGTGACTAACTTATTTCCATTGATATAAGTGGAAATATTGTGTGGGATTTATGCAAAGCCTTCTTTAAAAAGAGGAAGTATGCTCTTTGTCTTCCTTTCCTCTTTTTTGAACCATGATTGACCTTTAGAATGCGAAGCATGTACTAGGATTGTGGAGTAGAAAGAGAGAAAAAGTCTGGGTCTCTGAAAACTCTGACTGCCTTCCCCCAAAATTATTTTACATGGGAGAAAAGTATACTACTGTTTTGTTCAGGCCACTAGTAATTTTTGTTTTCTGTCTCATGCAGCTGGTCCAAATCCTAAATCCTAAATAGTATATCAAGGTATACCAACATTTAACGTAAATAACTCCATGGCACACTGAACCTAGATTTGATACTTTATACTTCTGATTCTTTCCAGATGGACATCAGAGTTTCATGATAGTAAAATCACCAAAAAAAAAAAAAAAATCAATAAAAGATGTAACCTCTGACTTTCTGCCATTCTCAAACCACTCAAAATTATAATCTATTTTATCAAGAAAAAATAATCTAGAGCTTTCTGTTATTTTCCTTTCTGTAAAATAAGTAACCTCTTTGACTTTCTGGATGTTTAAGGAACCAATATTTTTAGAAAATAACCATTCGAGAAAACAGAAAGTACTCTATTTTTAGATCTTCATATCTATATGAAATATATAGATACTGTGGAAGGTGAAATAGAAAATGTATGTGATCATAAAAAAATTTTAATTAATTTTGGTAAACCTGTTTTTCCTATAAGCTGTTATATATATAGCATCTTGGAAAATTTAGAGGGCACTGGGATCAATTAACAATAACATGGTCTTATAAAGGATAAATTATGTTAAGATTGATAGCTTCATGTCGAATTACAAACTCTGAGAATAGAAGAAAGATAGTAGATGCAGTATGTAGTTCCTGGAATTTAGTAAACCATTAAAGGTACCTGAAATATGTGAAAAATTAATTTTAATTGGCACTGTCATTGTAGCTGAAAAATGAGGGGCATTGAATGAATTGAAAACTGTCTGATGGTGATAAATACATGTTAAGATTAATGGCATTGCATTAATTTTTGGCAGAGCTGTCCAGAAATAAGTCAGTGCTATGAAGGTCTCTCTTTCTTTTCTCTCTCTCTCTCTGTCTTTCTCAGCACATTTTTATTAGTCTTATGAAAGGATCATATTATATAGTTTTATAACCAATTAATAAATAAATATCACATATTGGACTGTTGTACTCCCTAAGAATTTTGATTAATTATGATTTACTGATGAATTGATCATAAATTGGTTTTGTTTAATTTTAATGTCATTGCTTTTCACAAAGCTGCATTTCATAGATATAGTGTTTGCAAGCTTCTTTTGTAGTCTCCTGGTCTATATGGTTTCCTTTATTCTTAAAGTTTTTTGGAGAGGGCACAACTTTCTTCTAGAACTTTTTTCTTGCCCTATTTTCTTGAATGGTCTTCTCTCCCTGTCCCACTGTTTTCTCTTTGCCACTTTTTTTTGGCTCCAATGCTCTCACTAAGATTTTAGACTTTTAAGTGTTCACTTAAGTATAAATTAGTAAAAAGGTATTAGAATTGTGAAGTACAAAAAGGTTGTTCTTCAGAATTAGATCTGGTTTAAAATTACTATTACTACTCATATTAATTGAGTAATCTTGGGCAGATTACCTAATAGCTTTGAGCATTTTTTTTTTTTTTTTTGCGGTACGCGGGCCTCTCACTGTTGTGGCCTCTCCCATTGTGGAGCACAGGCTCCGGACGCGCAGGCTCAGCGGCCATGGCTCACGGGCCCAGCCGCTCCGCGGCATGTGGGATCTTCCCGGACCGGGGCACGAACCCATGTCCCCTGCATTGGCAGGCGGACTCTCAACCACTGCGCCACCAGGGAAGCCCGAGCATTTTTTTACTTATAAAAATTAGTATATAAATCCGTGTTACAGGCATACTGTGAGAATTAAACATGATGTATATAAAATGGTTAACAGGTGCATCTTATAGAGTAGGTAGATAGGTAGTCAAAGAAGATTTTCTCTGTCCCTTTTTCTTATGTTCATCCACCTTTCCATCCCTCCCTTTTTACCTCCATCTTTCCAAATGTTTGTACTTTAATAAAGACAACAATATCCTAATCTAAGGTTTAACTTTAATATACCTCTTAAGTCACTTTTTGCCAAATTTTTATTCAATCGCTGGAGACTCAGATAACTTCTGCAAGAAAACAAAGGAGCAAATGAAATATTTCTGACCATAGTTTTACACTGGAATATTCCGTGTGAATTTAGGGGAAATGTTAGCATTGGCTGCTTTCTGTTTCCTCTCGGGTATTTTCTCATTCTACTTTTGATTTCACTCACCCACACATTCTGATTAATGTCATAGTGGTGGCAAGCATGTGGATGCCTAAAAATGTATACATAGTAAGAAAAAGGCTGTTTCAGGGCAGCACTCTGAAGTGGCTGTTCTGTGGGGGGTTAGCCATGTCTCTCTCCTGCCAAGAGTCAAGACTTCCATGAGAGTTAGCAGTCAAGTCATTCCACAGGTGAAGAAATAATAGCGCTGACCATGGTTCTTCTAAAACCTCTCCTCTCTGCTACTATGGAAACTCCTAGTACTTCTCCATCACATCCCTTCCTCTCCTCACCTTCCTTTACACTGAGTGGACAACCTTTATTTGAAATGTTAAGCACTGACATGTATCCTGTCATCATCCACTGTCTTGGCTTCCTTCCTTTCTTAAATGCTTCTGGCATTTCAATCCTAAACTATTAAGCAGCTAATGGATACAATTTTAAAACTGGTGAATTAGTTTGTATTTTCTTAAGAAGTGAAATTGTAGATTGACCTATTACGTACAAGTTAATATGCTCAACAGAAGACAAGGTATGATTGTAGAAACTGAGTGTTTAGTGAGAAGCTGCTACTTAAGTGACCACTTTGGAAAAGAGGCACAGATATGTTTAACAGTCTCAAGGAAAAGATCCATTTATGTTGACTGGGTGGATGTAGACATCATTTTGAATATATATATTATAAGTAAGTGGTGCAAATACAAAGACACATCCATATTCTATGGAATTAATAGGACAAGAAATTTGTTTTCCTAAATCTGTGAACATATCCTATAATGCATCTGAAACTGCAAATTCACAAACACAAAATTGACAGAAATATGCAAAACTTTTCCAACATTTTATTTCCAAAAACATTATAAAATATGACAACATAGTATATTTCGTGTCATTTATTTCCCAAGGGAAGTTCTAGGTTTGTAAATCCTGGAATATCATCAGACTATGTTTTGAACTTTATTTCTCTTTGAGCTAGAATTTTTAAAAGATTACATATTTTCTTGAAGAAAATGTTCATCCACTTACTACTAATGATGCTGAAGGAATGGAAAAGTAATTTCTAGAAATCACTTATCCCTTTGTAAAATTTTATAGTTTAAACTGGAATACTGAAGACTGAAGTTTGATTTAATATTTAGTGGAAGAGGAGAGTTTGTTATTTATATCTCTGATATTAAAAATTATTTGAGGGCTTTGGTGGCGCAGTGGTTGAGGGTCCGCCTGTCAATGCAGGGGACACGGGTTCGTGCCCCAGTCTGGGAAGATCCCACATGCCGTGGAGCGGCTGGGCCTGTGAGCCATGGCCGCGGAGCCTGTGCGTCCAGAGCCTGTGCTCCATGACGGGAGAGGCCGCAACAGTGAGAGGCCCGTGTACCGCAAAAAAAAAAAAATTATTTGAGGTTTCTGTTAACAAACTTCATAAAATATATTTTGTAAAAATCATTCTTAAATCAGGTTTTAGAGTGAAAAAAAAAGGTGTACTGAAAGGAATTAGATATTTAACACTGTAGCTGACCTAAGTAAGCTGGAGAAAGTTCTTAAACAATTTTGTTTCATTTTCCCATCAATAAAGAGAGAGATAATAATAATTATTTATTGCACAGGAGTCTTGCAATAACTAATGTCTTAGAGCATTTTGAAGATGAAAACAACTTTGTAGACCTCATTATTAAAGGTAAATTGTTATGGTAAATGTCAACCAACGACAACCATGCATTTGATCTCTTCAATTTCTCTTCAAATATTTAATTTGGATCCCTATGTTAATTAGGAATCTTAAAAAAAAAACTATTATAAAGAGGATGTGAAATCCTGCTTTGAATTTTGATGTTTAGGCTGTGAAATCATGGATAGCTTGTTTTTCTGAATTTTGTTTTTCTCACGGTCATAAGCCTCTTTTATATCCCAGGGAGTGAGCAAGATCGCTCCCACCTCCTTATTGTAAAAAGAAATTTGTCATACCAGAGCCTCAAAGACTCACCTTTCTCTAAAGCCCTTTACTTAATGCAAAGAGCACCCATGACTATATTATGGCAATTCTGCATATGGAAAAAGCAAAATTATTAATTTATTTAAAAAACGTTTATTGAGCATATACTAAAACATACAAAAGATAAATCACCAATTACATTGAGAAATATAGAAATGTTCTCATTTTCATGGCAAATGCATCTAATAGAAGAATTCAAGCAATTCAGTTCAAGGTGGAAAGAGATAGGTTCTCTGTAGAAGGTTAAAAGTCATTATTACAATGGCTGAGAAAAGGGAGATACAGTTTCAAGAAATACAAAATTTCTGTAAAGGTAGCATCTTAGAGGTGGCTTTACTAGGAAAAAAAGGGAGGAGTGGTATTGTAGAACAGTGGTTCTCAATGGGGGACAATCCTCCCCTTTCCTACCTCCTCCTCCCATCCCAGGGGGACATTTAGCAATGTCTGGAGACATTTTTGATTTTTGGTCGTCACAACTTGGGAAGTGCTACTGACATCTAGTGGGATGCTGCTAAACATCCTACAATGTACAGGACAGCTCCGCACAACAAAGAATAATCAGACCTTAATGTCAATAGAGAAATTCCGTTCTTGAAGAGAACACAGGGCTATCAAAGTTACCAAATGGAGAAAGTATAGGTTGCTTGGAATTAGTTTGACAGGAGTAGAGAAATAGAGGTAGGTAATACTGAAAATGTTATTAATACTCTAATAATTTTGTATGGTGACAAATGGTTACTAGACTTATTGTGGTGATCATTTCATAATGTATTTGACTGTCAAATCACTATGTTGTACACCTGAAACTAACATAATATTGTACATCAACTATACTTGAATTAAAAAAATTTAAAAAGAAAATGTTATTAGGTGAGCCTTGAGTATTAGGTTAGACTATAGAGTTGATTCATTCTTTTCACTCACTTACTTATTCATTCAGTAAATATATCTCAGGCAATGGGGACAGAGAGATGAGAAACAGTTTCTGCTCTCAAGGTTACAACGTAGCTGGAGAGAGTCAGGTAAACCAGCCATTGTATGGGTAGTGAATCCTTGCATTTGATTTCTGTGAAACACCGATTCTACTAAGTGTCTTTTAAATTAGTTCAATTAAAAATGAAGTTTTGAAAAGAGTACACACTATATCCTTCCTCATGCCTTAGGATTTGGCTTTATGTTAGCCAACAGTTATTTTGCCAACATAACCTTTTCTTTCCTTTTGTGTAGCTGTTAGCAACCTGTGATGTGTTGGGTAGCATCCATTGTTGACCCTTCCAGATTTACTCTCTACTCTTCTTCACATTGTTCCCAGGATGCTGATGTTTATGGATTTCATGCTCGAGTGCCCCCGTGTTTGTTTTTGGTTGTGTTTAGCCTAATTGGGACACTTGTACTTTCAGAAGGTAATAGTGGGAGGAGAGAGTATTTAGGATATTTATTCCTCTTCCAAGTAACCAGGTCACCACAGATTAGCTGCTCCCTCAGCTGAAGGCCACAACTCCTTTTCGATGGCCTTTCTTATAAAGCTACCCTCTCTGAGTTCCTATAACTTCTCCTTCTCCTAACCCCTTTAGACCTAAGGCTGGCAGTACTCCTCAGCTGTTGCAAGCCTTTTGAATTTACACTGTCCCTCTTTATGAACCTGTCTACATGTTTATAAAAAGTCCTTTCTAAGCTTTCCTCATATTACCCATCTAGGACCTCATTTTTATGTATGGAAAACATGACTTGGGTAATGCTCATATGGTAGCTGCTTATAAAAAGAGTTCTGGGGCTTCCCTGGTGGCACAGTAGTTGAGAGTCCGCCTGCTGATGCATGGGATGCGGGTTCGTGCCCCGGTCGGGGAAGATCCCACGTGCTGCGGAGCGGCTGGGCCCGTGAGCCATGGCCGCTGAGCCTGCGTGTCTGGAGCCTGTGCTCCGCAAAAAAGAGTTCTGCAAAGGAAAGAGTCCAGAAAAGTTTAAATTTCATATTATGACCTGTGAAGATCTACTGAAGAATTTATCTGTTAGCTTATTTATTGTTTTGTTTATTTTTAAGTGTGACACACCTCAAATTTCCGTTGTTTCACAGAACCATTTTGATATTCTCTATGTCAGTGGTCCACAACATTTTTGGCACTAGGGACCAGTTTCGTGGAAGACAGTTTTTCCACGGACTGGGGCGGGGTGGGGGGGATGGTTTTGGGATGATTCAAGCGCATTACATTTATTGTGCACTTTATTTCTATTATTATTGTAAGATATAATGAAATAACTATACAACTCACCATAATGCAGAATCAATGGGAGCCCTGGGCTTGTTTTCCTGCAACTAGCTGGTCCCATCTGGGGGCGGTGGGAGATAGTGACACGTGAAGTGTGTTGCTTATGTCCAGTCTACTCTGTAATCTCGTTTTGGTTGCTGTCACTGCAGAAAACCCTGCTTCACAAGGCCACCATCATTTGCGATCTCAAGCAATTGATTCTCTTCTAGCCCGGACAGTCGATTCACCTGGCTTATTCACAAATGGGTTGCGATCCATTCCTCCCTAGTTCAGGGGTCTTTCGTGTTTGGGAAGTAATGCTCAACTCTTTTGAAAGCTGAGATAGGTGATCATGCACCAGCTGGGAGAAAGAAGGCCCTGGCTCAGTCCCTTGCAAAATCTCTGCTAATGTTTGAAACATGTCAAAAATCCCAATGTTCACTCGTCGTCCCCGTAATTCCAGTTTAGCTTTGAATGCAGCCATTTTATCTGCCGACTTGAACACAGTTGTCATTCTCCCCTGAAGCGACAGATTGAGTTCGTTGAGCGGGTTGAGTATGTCACACAAGGAAGCAAGTTTTGTGACACTGAACTGTGCTGCCGGTGGTGACTGTTTTTCTAAAAGAAAGCTGTGGAGCGGCTCTCATAACTCAAAAACTCTGCCCAGTGATCTACCTTTAGGAAGCCATCTCACTTCTGTGTATAAGAGAAGACGTGTGTGCTCTGCGTCCAGCTCCTCACAGAGCTGCGCGAACAGACGTGAGTTAAGGGCACGTACTTTAACGTGGCTGATAATTTTAATCACATCCTGCAAAATGTTAACTTCAGGTGACATTTTTCAGCTAGCCAGCATTTCTCTGTGGATGTCACAGTGCATAGACTCACATTCTTCAGAAGCGAGGACACAAGACGTTTATCAGATATAACTTGCATATATTTTCTCTCAGCCTGTGTCTTGTCTTTTCATTTTCTTTATGGTGTCTTTTAAAGCCTTGGATATATAACCATATGTATCCATACACGTGTACATATGTTAGAGATTTTATTTGGTCTTTTGGTTTTATTAAAATAAATTCTAACTCCACATACCTTTTAGCATCTTGATTTTCTCACTCAGCATTACTTCATGGAAATTCTTCCAGTGGCTCTAATTAATTATTTTTAACGACTGCATACTATTCCATGGTGTTTATTTCCCCGTTGGGGAGTGTTCAGTTTGTTTCTAGGTTTATTTTTTCCCTTCGCAACAACCAGTGAAACAACAGACACACTCATATCCATACCTATATGTTCTAAGTATTGGTGCATTTGTTTCTATAGCTTGACGCATAGGAGTAAGATTTTTGGCTCAAAGGCTGTATTGACTTTTTACTTTGATAGATGTTGCTGGATTGCTTTCTGAAATGGATGCGATAACTCACTTTTCTCCCAAATGTCTGAGCTTCTTTTCTCCCATATCCACACAAATCAGAGAGATGTCCATTTAAACATGCTTGCCAGTGAGGAAGGTAAAATGTGACTGGGCATGTGCATTTCTATGATGACTAGCAAATTTCGGCATTTTTCACATGTTTGGTAGTTGATTGGATTTGTTCATCTATTAACTCCCATTTAAACTTTCATACATTTTTTTCCATTGGTCATTTGCATTTTTCTTTTCAGAATGTGTCTATTTGGATATTATATTATAGATGTTAGCTTTTGCTATTTGGATTGCAAATATTTCCCCCAGTCATATTGTTTGATTATTGGTTTTGCTTTTGGTATTCTTTGCTGTAAGAATTTTTTCCTAGTATTGGTTAGGAAAGTCGTCTTCATCTCCAGACTCATGTAGTTTTTTGAAATACTTGTGTTATCTTTTTTTATATATTTTTAAATTATTTTCTATTTTTAAAGGTAGTTACTAAGTTTCTTTGTTTTTGTCTTTCTTCGTTAATAATAAGGTACTGTCATGAAAGTAGTGACATCCCACCGGCAGACACCTAGGGCACAGATCTTGGTTTCTGAATACCATTAACTTCTAAAGGAACCAAGCCTCTTTGGAGAAATGGCTGAGATTACAGCTTGTGGCCAGGAAAATACAATCAAGCCAGATCATCTTGTGGTGCTAGAAATAAAGGAAGTGGTCAGAGACTAATGGGGTCATGTCAAAAGGACTCAGAGATCACATTGAAGGGTCTCTGACTGGTCTAATTTGGGAAAATTTGAACATAGAAAAAAAATAACAATGATGGTAAGTGATCACAAAAATTTGAATAAACAAACAAAAATTCATCAGTCAACAGAGATATCCCAAAAAAGAAAAGAAAGAGAGAGACTAATAAATTATAGGAAAAAAGATACATTTAAAAAAATCACTGTTGCAGCATCAATGTTGTATCTGATTCAGGCAGGAATGTCAATGGAGGCTAAAATTTTTGACTAGTGGATTGTTGGGTAACACGATAGTCTCACAGTGATAAGTCATCACTCCATAGATTGCTTGCTAATTGCAAAGGGGAAAATGTACCTTTAGTACGAAAAGATCTGTCAGTCACTACCCCAACCAAGTAGACAGTCTTAGTATTTGCTAATAGTAGGATGATCTGACAGTTTGTGTCTTCTCTTCTATGTAATATAACATATATAAATCATTGACAATAAAGTGATTTTGCCAAGAATGTTTATTCTGAATAAAGCATCTATCTAATTTGCATTTTGCAAGAAGTATTGGAATTAAAGAAGCAAGTTAAATAGCATCATTATGAATCAATCAGACAAATTGATAATTTGGGACATTCTCAAAGCAAACTTGTCTGGACTTTTTAAAAAGTCAAAGTCAAGAGAAAAAAATTTAAAAAGTCGGGAGAAAAGAAGAAATACTATCTAAAGAATAGAAGGATTCTTTAGATTAAAAGTGATTTCAGAGACATAACAATCTTTATTGAAATATGTGACTATTTGGATATTAGAGTTCAAAAAACTGTTAAAATATATTTTGAGCATAATTGGGGGAATTTGAATGACAACTGAATTAGAAGATATTATGAAATTTTTATTAATATTTCTTAGTTTTAGTAGTGGTGTTGTACCTTTTTAGAACCATGCCCTTATTAGGATATGTGTGCTGAAATGTTGGAAGTTTTAATTACTGCAAAAGTCTTTTTCATGTATAGTGAAAATCTTTTACTACCTACTGGTCCCCATTCTGCCATCTGAAGCTCAAAACACATGAGTTAATACTATCAACAAGAAAATACTGTCTTTGCTATCAATAAAATAATTAAAGTGTGTACATATAAAGGAGATGATTACAAAAACTTGGTGTCCTGATATTATTATACTAATTATATGCCACTGTGGCACACACCCTTTTAAATGCATGATTCCTCCTAGCAGGTTTGTCTAGGTATAAGTCACATATGTCAACCGTTTCCCACTGCTTAGATGCCGTGTTAGAATTAGGATTAGAATTATGTGGGAAACTGGGAATTCATTCTTGCCATGATTACAGTGAATTATGGTCCATTTTCATGGATTGTGAAAAAAGCTGAGAATAGACTTACCCTAAAACAGAGAGGGGTAATAACCATGACTTTTGTCCTAGATAATTGAAAATGAATGGGAATTAAAGATAAGAAAATAAAAATATCCATGACAGATTTCTGAGGAGAAGAAAAGAAAAAGAACAGGTAAATTATCAGTGATGTAGGGGAAAAAAAACTCAAAAGAAGAAATTTCTGGAAGGGGACTAAAGAAGTATAAAGGTGATCATTCTGAATTGGTCCACCCATTGATGGGTTAATCAAGCTGTCTACATAAGACTGCAAGGTGAGGTATATATTCTTCCTGACCGTTAGTTACCTAGACACTTTCTCTAGTTAATGACAACTACAATAGGCAACAGGAAAATGTCATTTAGCCAGCATGCCCAGCTGTATCTTCCTTGACTTTCATGGTGAAAGCTTTGTCTATGTAGAGACTACATATTTTATCCCAGATACCTGACTGACAATAGAGGTAAGACACGCAATGTGCTTTGGAGCTTGTAGTTTCCTATTTTTTTTTTTTTTTGGTTGGTACTATGTAGATGTGGAGAGAAAAGTTTGGTGAGAGAAACATTAGTGTTAAAATATGTTATGATTCAGCTGCTACCTTTTTTATGCAAAAATAGTTCTGCTTTTGAAGTATTTTCCTTTAAGTGTGATCTGTTGTACCTATAGCATCATTAGTGGTATTTAAAAGTTTCTACACCTGACAGTTTACTTGGACAAATGCAAAGAACAATGAACACTGATTTTTAAGGAGCTAATAAGTAGTCATTTAACTAACAAATTAGCTTAATTTTAGTTTAAAATAATCTAAATTTTGGAAAAATTTATTTATTTGTATATCGCAATGACATTTCTTAGCATAAATATGCTTATTTTCAGAGGCTTAAGATACAATAGACACGATTCTGTTTAATATACATAACTGTGGATAGATTTAACATTGAAAGTTTAAACACTTGCTTTTAGAATTTGGATTTTTGTTTTCACTCTCCCTAGCAAGGTAACTTTGAGATAGATATGTGTGAGAAATATAGAGTGGATGGTGAAATAAAATGCTAGGATATGAAGGGAAAGTTGATAAAAGTATAATTGATTCAGAGATTTTTGTTGAACAAATGAAACCAAAGATTTTTCCCCCAACATCACAAACTAATTGCATTTCTTTTTGATTTCCTTGGAGACATGTGGAATAAAATGTAATAAATACTGTATTTGTGTGTTTACTTACCAGAATATTCTCCTCAGAAAAAGTAATGATACCCTTTCATTGACATCATCCAAGTGATAATATACTTTTGTTTCTGTCGTTGGAGTAATAATAACCTTTCAACCATATCACTGCACATTTGTTCTTTCTTTTATTGTACATAATGCATAAAAATAAAAAGGCTATATTATTTCTTAAGGAAAAAGGTTGTTATTTAAATAAATTCACAGACATCTGAAAACTATAGTTCCTTGTTAATGTGTGCTAAAACTTCTATAGATGCTTGTAACTTTTTACAAAAATTTAGTTTTAATATTCTTTCAATTGTCACATTATACTTAACTCTACAGATCTCTGCTAGTTCACGTCTCAAAAATATGACTTCAAATTGGTTTTAGTTGCTTATATCACAATAATAAGAAATTCGATTTTTTTTTTTGCCAAATACGTCTCAGAATGTTTCAAAGTCTGGTTTGCATAAAATATTACTGGTAGATAAATTGTTCGTTACTAAAGGGCAGATATGTCCAAGCTAATGTTGATGGGTGATTTTAATATAATTCAATAAGAGTTGACACTACTCAGAGTGAAAATTTCAACTTTTTCTTTCAAATTACTTTAATCACTTAAATATAAATGTAATATATTTAATATAAAACATTGATATGTATTTAATAGAGTCCTTTATGAATTGCTTCCTATTGTAGTAAATTGTAAACAGTATGAAATAAATGGTGACATTGGTCTCTTTATTTAGTATCTCTTAAGAACAGAGAAGGTAAGTCCTTTGTGTTTTTGCTTATTAAGTTTGCTTTACTGCATCATAAGTTGTAAAACTGTGTTTTTGCTGAATGAAGGAAATCCAAACAGCATCACTCTATGTAATAAGAAAAGTGAAAGATATATTGAATATTTAAAATAAAGAACTAATCTTAATAGTAATAAACTAATCATAAAGTGTCTTCATGCAGGCATGAATTCTGGGAAGTAGGCTAGAGGAGTTTTATAACAATTAATTATAAAATTTTATATTTTTTCAGTATATGTTTATTAAATAAATGTCTGTTTCTGGTCTTGTTCCATGTCCCAAAGTACTTTATCAGAGATGGATAAGCTGGTTTGAAGTCACACTTACAAATGCAGGGCAGAAATGTTACTATCATTTACAGATTTCTACTACTACAAATAATCTCTAAGTTAAAGCCTAAATTGTCCATTGGATGCCTAGTTAAAGTTTTTGTTAAAAAATTCTTATTTATTAAGCAGAGCAAGAAAACAACTTCAAGACTAACTTTTAGTTGTTCTAAACATCATCTTTTGGTTTTCTTATTGGAAGGAGAGGGATTGTTCACCAAACTGGTAATAATAAGAGTGCTAGATGACTCTGTTATTTAGTTAGTGTGATTTAACAAGCCAGGTCCCTTTCCGTGAATATTAAGTGATGTGTTATTCTCAACAGCTATTGTTCTAGGAAGTTTTTTGTTACAAGTCTTATTGATATATATTTTACATACCTCACAGTTCACCCACTTAAAGTATACAATTCAGTGGTTTTTAATCTATTCAGAGTTATGCAACCATTAGCAAAGTTAATTTTAGAACATTTTCATGATCCCCAAAAGAAATCCCATACCCATTTAGAATCACTCCCCATTTCCTCCCAACCATCCTCCTACCACCCTAACCCTAGGCAACAGCTAATTTAACTTCTGTCTTTATATAGATTTGCCTTTTCTGGACATTTCATATAACTGGAATCATGCAATATGTGGTTTTTTTATGACTGGTATCTTTCACTTAGCATAATGTTTTCAAGGCTCATCCATGTTGTAGCATGTATCAGTATGTCATAGCATTTTAATGCCAAATAATACCCTATTATATGGTATACCTCATTTTATTTATCCGTTCATTGATTGAAGGACATTGGGGTGGTTTCTATCCTTTGGCTATCATAAATAATGCTGCTATGAACATTCCTGTACAAGTTTTTAAGTGGATATTTCACTTCTCTTGGGTATATGCTTAGCAGTGGAATTGTTGGATCATATGGTAACTCTATGAATAGTCATTTGAGGAATTGCTGGGCTGTTTTCTAAAGAGGTTGTGCCATTTTACATTCCTACCAGTGGTGTATGAGGTTCTGATTTCTCTACATCCTTGCCAGCACCTGTTGTTATCTGCCTTTTTTATTATAACCATCCTAGTGAGAATAAAGCAATATCTCATTGTGATTTTGATTTGCATTTCCCTGATGATTTTGAACATCTTTTCAGGTGCTTATTGGCCATTTGTTTATCTTCTGGGAAAAATATCTATTCAGATCCTTGGTCCATTTTAACAATTGTAATTTGTCTTTTATTACTGTCATGAGTTGTTTATATATTATTTTATCAATTTTGTGTGGTTTACTAAGATGAAAATCTTAAATGTATGTGTGTGTGTCTATAATAAATTCAATTATTAACAAAACATTAAATCAATTAAATATAAATTTTGGCCAGTCTGATATAGGGACATTAATTTGATTCAATTTTTCTTTTAATTATTCTGAAGCCTACCAAACTGTGTGGATTTTAATAAATTACCAAGGGCATAGCTTATAAAATAATAGGATGTATTGATTGGAAGTTAAGTTTAGAGAAGTAAATTATTTGTTGTGGGATTTCAGAAAGAGCCCTCTTTTTAGGAAGATATGATATGAAGAAAAAAGTAAATTTTATTCACCAATATTTTCATTATAATGCATTTAAGTTATCTTTGAAGTGTTTAAGAGTTTAGCATTTGAGCAACCATCTTTCCTTCTTTCAAATTTTTTCATAATCCTTTCCTCATACATGTTATTACTTTTGGGCTATAAATTAAACCCAAAGGAACATAAATGTTTTCATATTTCAACAAAAACAGTCACCTCCACTCCCCACTCCCTTACCTTCAGTTGAACAAGTGAGGGAAAGAGTAAAAATCATGATTGGTCCTTTAATGTTGCTGGTCTGGCCCATTTTCCAAGCACAATGGGGCAGAGGTACAAGCCTACTTTACATGGAAGAACATTTAAGAACAATCAAAGCTTGGAGAGGAAATCAGCTGCCAGTAAAATGTCAAAGTATTAAGTATTTCTGCATATGTAACTGAAGGAAATGGAGAAGACAGCTGAGTGTTCAGAATGAGGTCCAGGTTCCCTGGCATTTGAAAGAAGTTATTAATGACCCTTCCTTTAGGTCTCTTTCTTTGGGTTGGGGATGTAGTATGAACATCTCCTTACATACACTGGACAGAAAGAATGTGCAGCTCAACACATACATGACTTCCCTTTCATGAGAAAAAGAAATTATGGGAATATAACTGAAAATTATCATACCAGTTTGCAAACTCATTGGGCAATATGAATTTTTTTTTAGGGTTCCTTATATATTTTGGTCAGACAATAAGTCTTCACCATAAAACAAAAATGAATGGACTAGAAAACCAAACAGACTAAGCTTAATTATAAATTTGAAAGTTTGGACATGTACAGGGAGTCAGCACTTAAAATATAATGCTTATTTTAAGTGATCTTTGAAGTAAAGCAGCGTATGAATGTATGGTATAACTTTAAGATAAAATAAGTTTACATATATATAAATTTATAAATATATATAAATAATTGTTTTAAAGTTCATGCAATTCTCTCAAACAGATGCAATTCTAAATATCAGCAAGTTACTACTAACAAGAAGATGCTGAGTGTAAATCATGATCCAAGACCTGGACACAGTGATAACACTGCTATCTCATTTGAGTAACAGCTCCTTATACCAGGTGTCAGCAACGTCATCTTCTGAGCTTCTCATTCTTATGCCTAGCCTTTATTTTAGCTCATAGGTATGTCATTGGAATTTTGCCATTTAACAACCAAGCCCTGTGACAGGATAATAAGTTAAGAACAGTTCAATAATGTGAGTGCGGAGAAGAGCATGTCTTCAGCCAGGAAAGATGGAAATTGTCCATATAGAAGAAAAAGAAAGTAAGAGGGAAAGAAACAATAAGAGAAATAAAACCTTAAGGGCAAGAATTAGCACTAGTTTTTGCAAGTGAGTGCCTATATTTTGTCGTCTTAGTAAATCATGGCTGCTTAACCACAAGTTTAAAGCTGTTAAATTACCAACAATCAATCCCCCAAAACATATGCATAAAAAGATGTAAAATAAAACAATAAAGAAAATTTCCTGTTTAAAATTTAATGATGATATCATTAAAAACATATATCAACCGCTTAAAGGCAATCAGACGTCATAATCAACAAGTAAGCTTGTTATAATAAAAAGAAGCTTCATTGTCATTTCTGGGTGCCAGATTAATTTATTATTGTTTCTTAAAAAGCTGAAAATGGTAAGAGGTGATTCATTTATTTGGATTGAAAACTACATCTGAGTCAGAGTTAACAGCCATCTGGAAGGAAAGTACCGTTGAGAAGCCTTGGGGGTATGCCTGAAGCTTTTTACTTTTGTATCGTTTGCTAATAAGCTAGCTATCTGGAAGCTGTTAAATTAAAATATTTGATTTTGCTGAGATTAAAAAGAAATATTGGACTCATAGTTAATATTTTGTACATAAGTCTTCCATTATATTCTGTAACTTTTAAAAATCCAATGCTATGGCCTGTTATTTCTTCTTCCTTCCTCTGTTCCTCCTTCCCTCCTTCTTTGTGCTTTAGGAAATATGTTTCTATTTGTTGTATGTGAAATAAGTATAAGAATTGAAGTAAGATAATGTTTTGAGCTTATGTTTTACAAAGCTTCAAACTTTAGAACTATGTTTTGTTTAAAGAACTTCGTACTTAATATTTGTGCTGTATAAGCTCACTGGTTTTTACTAGTATATGTACTAAATTCCCAAAAGCCTGTATCTGTAGAGTAATTTGTTATACTCTAAGCATTTTTCCCCTCTGACTCTCCTGAGAAAATAGGTATAGTGCAGGAAGATGTGAGAATGTTAGTGAACCACTTAGGAACAAACTAAAATGGAGAAAAAATAAAGATGAGAGAAATGTTATGACCAACATTGGACTTAATGTGTATTTGACAAATGTTATACATTTTTTTAGACTGTAATTTTTTGTATTTGGTTTTCCCTTCATTAATTTTCCTTTCTCTTTTATTCTTTTCTCCTTTCCTTTCTCATTCCTTTGTTTCTTTTCTCTCCTTTTTCCCACCAAATTTTTTTTCTGCCTTGAACAAGAAATGTTTCCACTTTGAGGAGAATTTTAGAATGCCAGTGTCCTTACATTTAGTTTTGCAAGTTCAAGGCGTGTGTGTGTATGTGTTGACGTTTTTCTTCTAAGAAAATTTAAAATATAAATTTGAATGTATTATCTTTCTCTTTTGCCTAACATTTTATACAAATTCTACATAGTTTTGGAAACAAACTGCAGTAAACAGTTCAGAATCCCTGTGGTATAGACTTTCCTTAAAATTTCTTGCTTACTAGAAATGTCCATATTGACTTATTTTAACTTGAAATATAGCCACAAGTAGATCTTCCTATGATATTTTTCTCAATGTTCCAGCTATGGAACTGCAAATATGAAAACATCATAACTAATTTCTTCAACTACTTATTAAACACAGTCTTCTGTTAAAAATCAACTTCTTTAACACAGGCAATTAATAACTAATGAATGAGATTTAAAAATTTTCATGTATAATATCATTGTTTACAAATTTTGGAAAAATTTTCCCACTGCAGCAATATTAAGGAGTAGGACTTGGTCCAAGAATGATCCCCAAACTGGTTTGTTTATCTCATAATGAAGCTGAAATGTAGAAATCTGACTTCAATGCATTGTTTGCAGGAAAAAAAAAATGGGCTGAAGCACTCTTGATTTTCTGATTTACCAGGGTTTTGCTTTGCCTGTGTAATCTGATTCTTATCCCTGGCTTCACAACTGTATAGGAAAAAAAACAAAAACAAACAAACAAAAAAACCCCAAGGAATTGTTCAGCTCTTGCTCACCACAATTTCATGCCAATTTTAACTGAGCTCATGCCTTCTCTTTTAAAAAAATTATCTCAATGGTTCTCTAACAAAATATTCAAAAGAGTAGCTGCTGTGAGGTTTTTTTCATCTTTCCCCTGATCTTTCCAATTCCATATTCCCTTCTTCCTCAAGTTCCATCCTTAGTCCTCATCAAATGATTATTCTTTATTCTTCCTATTTATTTGGAAAGATTCAGGGCACTTTTCCCTCCTTCTTGGCTTGTCAGTTTGTGATTCCCTTCAATTTTTAAGAAAGAGATGTTTATAGTATAAACCCAAACTGTCTCTTTGTCCTTGACCCAGTTCTTCCTGTTTCATAAGCAGTATTATTCTCACAGATATTCTTTTCCAGACTAGAATCTCCTTCTTAACATTCACAGTTGTTCCCATATCCCCCTCTGGCTACAGTCCTCTTTCCTTCTTTTCCTCTATTGCTAAACATCTTCAATGTCCCTTTCAGGTCTATTCATATGATCTTAAATTCATGTAATTGTTTTTTCTTCTCTCTCATTCTACTGGGATTACCCTCTCAAGATCCACTCATTGTCAACTTTAGTATTCACTCTCAATCTACTTAATTCTTTTTTAAAAATTAATTAATTAATTTTTGGCTGTGTTGAGTCTTCGTTGCAGCGCACGGGCTTTCTCTAGTTGTGGTGAATGGGGGCTACTCTTCGTTGCCGTGCGCGGGCTTCTCATTGTGGTGGCTTCTCTTGTTGCAGAGCATGGGCTCTACGCACGTGGCTTCAGTAGTTGTGGCACACAGGTTTAGTTGTTCCACGGCATGTGGGATCTTCCCGGACCAGGGCTTGAACCCATGTCTCCTGCATTGGCAGGCAGATTATTAACCACTGCGCCACCAGGGAAGTCCTCAATCTACTTAATTCTTTAATGCATTTCACTCCTTAAAATTGTGTTTCTTTGACTTCTGGGAAAGCACATTAAATTGCTCTGCAGTTCTCAAATTCTCCTCTTCCTATGTCTTAAATGCTCAATCTTTTTCAAATATTTCTTTTCACTCCTCTGTTGTGCTCTCTATTAAATAATACACCTCAGAGATCCCATCTCCCCCAGAACTGCAACTCTCCCTTTTGTGTGAAAAATTATTTTTAAAAAAATGGCTTCCCATTTTTAAAGAGTTTTTTGTTTGTATGGTTATATTTAATCTTCAATATGAACCCGTGAGGTTGATATTATTGTACTCATTTTATAGACTCCTGAATTCATATTTTTCAGTTTCCAACTATCTGGCCACTTTCCAAAAGTCAACTGGACATACATTGTACTTAGGCATTCAATATAGTGCAGTAACACATTCAGGATTAAATTTATAATCTTTTTTTTCTGTCCCATCCAGTGTCTTCTAACTTTCCTATGGGCGTTAATAATACAACTACTAGCCAAGTCATTTAGTTCAAAATCTTCACTTAAGTTTGATTTTAACCAATAGAGACTTCTAACCCGATTAGCCTGGATTATCATCTGGTGGTGGCTACAATGATCTGTTTCTACCCACAGCACTTCTGATATCAAGTGTGTGGGTTTTTCACACTAAGAAATTTTCCAGTTCTCTGTGGACACCAGCTGGCTTGCCTACAATTTAATTCATTTCTGACACCAACTACTGGGAGCCACAGGTTAAGGACTAAGTCCCGCAATACTGCCTCCATTTCAGATACCAATCACATGTAGAGGGCCCCCAGGTTATCCACACTTTTGTCCAATTTGGCTATAAATCAGAGGTCCCCATGACCACCTCTTTACGTTGTTACAATGACCCACAGTACTCAGGGAAACATTTCACTTGCTAATACCAATTTATTAAAGGATGTTGTAAAAGATACAAATGAACAGCCAGATGAAGAGGCACATGGATTAAGGTCTGGAAGGAAAGGAGCTTCTGTCCCCATGGAGTACACCACCCTCCCAGTGCAAGGATGCATTCACCAACCTGTAATCTCTCCAAACACTTTCGTTTAAGGTTTTTATGAAGGTTCCATTATGTAGGAGTAATTGATTAAGTCACTGGCCACTGTGATTATTAACTCAACCTCCAGCCCCCTCATTCCTCCTCAGAGGGAGGTTAGGGAGTGGGGCTGAAAGTTCCAACCCTCTAATCACATGGTTGATCCTCTGGCAACCATCGCCAATCCTGAAGCTATCTAAGGACCTATCAAGAATCACCTTCTCAACATAAACTCAGATACAGTTGAAAGGGACTTACTGTGAATAATAAAAGACCATACTCATCCCTATCACTCAGGAAGTTTCAAGGATTTATGGAGCTCTGTGCCAGGAATTGGGGATGAAGACCAAATATATATTTCTTATTATATCACAATATCACAGTGGTCCTCTTCATCACCTGTCAACTCATTCTTCAAAAGCCCACTAAAATGCTATTTCACCTGATCCCAGGGTTCTTAGGAACCTTTTCACAACTCTTTGTTCCTGTGGCACTTTTTTATTCCCATCCTGATACCGCTGAATACTGTGGTTTTCAGAGCTCAGGTTCTTGGGTTAGACAGGCCTGTATTCTGATCCTCGTGCCATCACTTATAAGCCGGATGACTTGTTGCAAGCCACTTAACTTTTCTGAAGCTTCATTTTTCCATAGCGGTAAACAATACTAATAATGCCTAGTTTGTGGGGTGCTTAAAAAGATTAAATGAGAAAATAATGCACATAGCTGGAACATAGTAAATACTCAAAAGATCACCTCCTAAAGCATAATATTGTGAAAATATGCAGAACCTGGAGTTTGAATATTCAGTTCCCAGTTTTGTGCCCCTTGGTTTAACAGTGCTGTGACCTGGTCATAGCACCTAAACCCATAGTACTTTTATTATCTCTGCTATACAATGGGATGGATTATAATTCAAGTGAGTATTTGTGGGATATGATGAGAAATTTTTCTATGAGATGTTTATAAACTATAAGATTTGTGGTAAAATGTAAATAATGACTAAAATCAAGTGCTTGAACAGAGGAGTCAGATTTTGTACATCTTTGCATTTTGTTCATTACATGAACAAACATGAATAACAGAGTGACTTTTATATAAAAAGCCTGTGGTTATTTGTGCTTTGAATTTACTTTGATATCACTTCTCCATTTCTCATATACAGACACTTTCCAAATCCTGTTGATTAAAACAAAAATGTCTTATCTTTATTACTTTCTTCTATAAGCCAAATCCACTTTCCTAATCAGGTCCCAGTATCCTTTGAGAATAACTATAAGTGTAGTCTACTTGGACACCTTGCCCCCAGGTTTTAGCTCTATTAATCCTTTCATTACAATGATTTAGAATAATCCTCCTTAGACACTCATTTGACCATACGATATCCTTGTTCAAGAACCTTCAATGGCTTGCTTTTTCCTAGCACAACGAAGCTTCTCCGTTGAATTTTAAAATCTCCATCTGTTCCTACTCTTCCTAGGCAATAATATTTTCCATTATTCCTTAACAAGCTTCCACTGCCCTACCAAGACAGGTATATTTTTTGTCTCTAGTAAACTAGGCCCTGAAGATACAAATTTGCATAAAATATTCAGTAGCATGTTCCTTATTTTTCTCTTGCCTTCTATGCTTTCATACATGCTGTTTAAATCTCCTGGAATGCCTTCTTCTCTCCCATCACTTTACATAAATCTACGGAAACTCCATGACCCAACAAATGTTTTTTATTCCCCTATCAATTTTTTCCTCTTATTCTTGTTAATCTTTCCCCTTTCTTAATGTCATGTACATAGTCTTTTAAAATAGATGATTTACTCGCTTAGTATAAGATTCAGAAGGTACCATGGGACATATACAGTCTCTGTCCCTTAGCAGCTCCCCATTTAACTCCTCCCAGAGATGTTCTATATATAAACAAATATAATATATATATTCTATCCTCATCCCTTCCCCTCTCCCCACTTTTAATACAAATAATGAAGGGAGTGGTGAAGCTGTCCCTAAGGAGGTCTCATTCGAGCAGAAGCCTTAGTGAAGTGACTGAGCGTATCCAGTGAAAATTTGGGGAAAGAAAATTCCAGGGAAAGTAAACAGCAATTACAAGGTCCTTTATGTGGAAACAAGCTTGTTGTACTCCAGGAAAAGCAAACTGGCCAGAGTAGACAGATTGGGAGGGTGAGGATGAAATCATAGCAGGTGAGGATGGTGTGGTATAGGGCCAAATCAAGGAAGTGACCTAAGCCATGGTAAGGAGTCTGGAATTTATTTGAAACTTGATGAACATCTTTTGTAGGATTTTGAGAAGAGCATGCCATGAACTACTTATATTTTAAATATAAAATATTTAAAACATGACCATTATAGATACTCCATTGAAATTTGACAATAGGCAAGTACAGAATAAGATATTGTGTCTTGACATTGCAAATCAACTGAAATTATAGATTACTTAGAAATTAATGACATTACTACATATTAAAACTTAAAGGATATAGGTAGAGTGATACTGGGGAGAAATTTATAACAGTAAAATGATCTACTTAAATTGTTGAAAGTAAATAAACTAAACATTTAGCTAAAAAAAAGTGTAATTAAGAAAGTAAGGTAAAATAGGTGGAAAGGCTGAAGAAAGCTATAAGCAGGAATTGAATATTAATAAAATAAAATAAATAAAATAAGACTAAGTTCTTACTGGTTCTTTGAGAAAACAAATGAAAAGGAGAAAATTGGCAAGTTGAAGAATGAGAAAAAAAGAGAGAAAACACATTAAGACCTGTTGCAGGTAACTTTTGTGAGGGTGGTACAGCTCACAACTTCACCTTTTCTAGGATTGGCCTCCAATAAATAGTGATTGATTCATTTTTTTAATTTAATTTTTATTTTATATTAAATTATAGTTGATTTGCAATGTTGTGTTGTTTCAGGTATAAAGCAAAGTGATTTGGTTATACATATACATATATCCATTCTTTTTCAGATTCTTTTCCCATATAGGTTACTACATAATATTGAGTAGAAATCTACAAGGACCTACTGTATAGCACAGTGATCGATTCTTAGTGGCCCTGTCTGTAGTATGTGATCCTCTCCCAGTAGCCATCATTCACTGAGTAAGCTGGGGAACTCACCCAAGCTGGACCAATTATGATTTGCCCCCTGAAATTTTGACATTTAAAATTGTAAGAAACCAAGATCCAGAATGGTTAGAGCCTAGAGAAGTAGACTTCATCTGGGGTTCACTGTGCTTCTGCACATACGTGCAGACTCTCCAAAAGTTACTGGGACTCATGGATAGATTAAAGGAATCAATTTCCACAACCTTATCGTCCATTCACACTCTAGTTATGCTTTTCTCATTTTAATTTTCACAATATCCCTTTTCTCCTTTACAAAAAAAGACATACATCTCACTCAGGCTTCTTGAATATTACAATGGTTAATTGCACCAGTATGTAAAAAACACCAGGGTGCCAAAGAAAGAACATTTGGAAATATTGATGTCGGTATTGAAGAAGTGAAGGCCTAATGACTGGGTAACAAATCCTCTTGCAAGTCAGGAGATTTCTTGTCATAGAATTAAATAAAATTTCAGGAGAACTTAATAGAATTTCCATTGATTAATCATTAATAATAATTTTAAAAGATATATCTTTTAAATTTTTGTAATTTTTGTCATGTAAATGATGTAATTTTTGTCATGTAAATGATGATGAGTTAAAAGAATCCAAAGCATTACTATATCAAAAGTAATTTTTGTCATGTAATTTTTGTCATGTAAATGATGATGAGTTAAAGGAATCCAAAGCATTACTATATCAAAACTCCTTCTAGGACCAGTTATTAATTTATATGAACAAACTTTCTCAGCACTTAAATCTATGAAAATGAAAATACAGATAATCTGAATTTTGAGCCCTATCTCATTCAAGCAATATTAACATTCACCAATAAATATATGAATTAATAATAAAAAATAAATGGAAAGACAGAAAATCTTTAGTCCCTTCCATTTCACTAAGAAATACATTTTTAATTGAAGTTTACATTTTATGGTTGGTAATTGTTAAAATTTGTGAACTTGTTTAACTCAACAGAGAGCAACTAGTAATAATAATTCAATCCAAAAGAAAAAAAAAATAATTTAACACTTGGAAACTTATAATCAAAGGAAATTAAACACTAAATTTATATGCATAGTTTTCTTGAAGAAAAATTTTAAAGGTTAATAAATAAAAGATGCTCAAACATAAAAATATGTATCACCTTGGTATAAGTTTTATGGGGTCAAGTGAAACATAAAAAAGGAAACAAGGAATGATGGAAATTTTTGACTTTTTAAAGCTTTTTAGAAATGGATTGTTTAAAAAAAAGGATTGTGGTGGGTGTCAAATCATTATGGTATTTAGAGTCCACTGGATACATTTTAAAATGATAGAGGAGTTTCATTTTTAAAGTCATATATTTATAACATACAGAAAATTATCTTTTTGCAGCTAATTAAATTTACAATACAATATTTTAATTTTCAACTTAAAAATTCCTTACAAGTATCAAATCAATATACTGTACACCCGAAACGTAAAATGTTATATGTCTATTATATCTCAATAAAACAATTCTTATGAAGATACATAAGCAAAATGTTTTATGACCTCTGTTTTAAAGAGAAGACCAACTCCTGAAACTTGTGCTGCAGGGATCTGGTGAGAACTTCTTCCTTTCACAAAAATAAGTTCAATTTGCAACCTAAAGAACCTAACAATTGCCAGATTTTTATGGTGTACATGTTAAGAACATAGGGTTTGAGTTTGAACCCTTGAGAGGCCACAGAGGCCCTACAGAGGCTCTCTGTATGATGTTGGATAAGTAACACTGATTTACTCCTCAATTTCTTCATCTGTAAAAAATATGGTACCTATCTCAAGAGTTGTTGTAAGAATTACGTTTATACAGTGCTTGGCATACATTAAGAATATGAAATATTAGTTATTGTTGGTATCATGAAGAAATGGGCTCTAATTAAACATATGGGAAGGAATATGAGAATATTTAAAACAAGTATTTGACAAAATAACTGTGAAAAACTGGATTAATTGAATTTATCTCTAAGAAAATGTAAATTGGGAAATTCTAATCACATAAAGTAGGAAACCTGAACAGAGCAACAATTACAGAAAAAAATGGTACTTAAGACAGGTAATAGGATTAGATGATTTTATGAACAAATTCTTCTAACTTGTGTAAGATTTTTAGGTTGTTTAAAACTGCTTCCCAAAACAGGACAAGATGAAAATTCCTATATTTATAGTAGCATTATACTGCTAACAAAACCTGTCACATAAAGGACTCATTTATACACACACACACACACACACACACACACACACACAGACGCACACAGAGACACGTTAAATCTCACTTAGAAAATATGATTTAAAAGTTAAAAGTTTACTCTAGGAGTATAACCTTGCTTAAACATTAGAGAAACTATCATTATAACAGGACTAAGAAAAAAACCATACCACTTACTTATATTCAGAATTGGTGACCTGAGAAATACCAACATATAGGATGTTCTTAGATAGGAAAACTCAGCATGGAATGATATCACTTTTTCCTAAATTAATCTATAAATTGAGTGTAATTCAAATAAAAATTTTAATAGTCATGATTCTAAATTTCATTTGAATTAAATTAATCAATGTTTGCAAAGAAATGGACATATTCAGTTATGCTTGGTGGGAGTGTTATTTGCTACAATATTTTGGGGGGCTAATATGGCATTACATATCTAGATGAGGAATGTGCATATTCTTTGACCTAGCAATGAGGTGGATATTGATTGATTGATGGGGATATTAGTAAGGGAAGAAAGCAAGTTGAAAAACTATGTTTAATTTCGTTTTGCTTAGAATCCATATTTATACATTTAGATATATTTGAATATATAGAGGAAAATGCTCAAAAGATGCACATCCAAATGTTAACTCATGAGGCACTGGAGACACTTTACTACTTACTGCATACAGTTCTATAACACTGGGTTTTTTTTAAACAACAAGAACACAATTTTTTATGATTAAAATAAAAATCGAGTCTTAGGAAAAGTCATAAGGTTGGCAGAGATATTGGATAAACATGTTGCTTAGCTTGGAATTACAGTCAGAGACATAGACTTTTGGGACAAAGTTAGGCTCAGAAAAATTCTTTCCATATAGGCTCTTCTCCATTTAATAATTTTGGGCAGATCTGTGTTAGAAACCAGATTCAGTCCCTTCATCTAAATCACACTCTCGCTTTTGCAATCAAAAGTTTAGATCTAAGCACAAGACCTTACATTGATCTCATTTAATAATATTTGGTAATTTAGCCTATTCTCTGCACCTAATCCAAATGGTATGGGAACTTTTGGTAGACCAAAAAAATCCCATATTGTCTTCCTAGTTTTATGACATACTACACATATATCTAAATTATAGCTTAAATGTTTTCATTGTATAGAAGCAAAGAGAGGATATAAGTCTGAGTTTTAGTATCAAAAGTCTCCTTGTTTCAAGGATATAGATGGTAAAAGAAAGGTAGACTCACAAAACTGTGATGTCAGCTGTTTATCCTTGGGATGTTCCCACATTTCTATCTTTCTTTTTGTTGCCCTGTCTCCAACCTGATCCCACCCATAAGCATTGTATGGTCATTCTTCCCCAAGTTTTCCTCATAGCCATCCCTGCTTCCCTACCTAGCCCTTAAATATGGACCTCACCCTCTGTCAAATTGCTCTCCTATCTATCATCTATCTATCTATCTATCTGTCTATCTATCTATTTATCCATCTATCACCGATTTTTTTCTGTATAGGCAGCTGCCCTTGATTTTCACATGGATATGATACATACACTTTCCCTTTAACAGCTTTATTTGTTACCCCTCCCAGGAGAGTCTAAATTTGAACAGAGAACTTGACCACAAGCCTTTCCATAGAAATATTCCAAATAGAAAAATAAAATCTCTATAAACCCAAAGGACTTGGGAAAATAGCTTAAAGCACCCAGCAAATACTGAATTTCTTTGAAGGCCCATGTTTTATCTCTATAATTCAAGTCTGGCTGAATTCCACTTCGTAATATGCTTACTTTAATATGAAATTGTGGCTTCAAATATGAAATAGAATAAATCATTTATTCCACCAAATCTTGAATAAAGTTGATTCTCCATCTCCAAGAAGATGTGTTCTTGTTAATATCATCACTCTCATGCTTCCTTGAATAGCACCTTGCCAAAGCACTGTATTTACTACTTAACTTTCATGTGCATTTGGGTTTAGGAGTGTGTGTGTGTGTATATGTGTGTTTGAATAGGGCATTATTTTGTACTATTATTTGACAAGGAAAGATTGTCTTCCCAACCTTTCTTAGGAGCTTTCTATGCTCCTGGTGGGAGTTATATATAAAAGAAAGCAAAATGTGCATAAGCTCTTTTCTAGGATTTCAGCATTTTTGAAAGCTGAACTTCAGAAAAACCATTTCAGTGTCTTATGAAATTAGTCACTGGAAGGAATTGCTGCAGCTTTTACAAGCAACGAATGTTCCCAGAGAGTGCTAAGGCTCTGCTAGAACGAGCATCAGTAGGCAGGTAAATCAGTCATACAAAATGAAATTATGTGTGCACCTATTAAGGGGTACCTTCTTGCTAAGTAAATGAAATTTTTTTATGAGACATATTTCTTGTAGTTGAAAGTCCTTGGTTGTGGGTGTATAATGACAACAGAAACTTGAGGCCACCTGTTTGCATAAATTCTTTTTACAAAATATGGAAAATGCAGATTAAAAAAGGGTATTTTACTTTCTCCCAAATGTTTGAAATCAGACACATAAAAGGAATAAAATAAATCTTTTAGTACTAAATCATCTTAGAGAGTAAAATTGTGTTTTTTGTTAATACAATTCTTTCAAAGTATTATTTTAATTTAGCATGTGTGATCTAAATAATTTACAGTTACAAGTTAGATAAAAGATGTTTATTAGGAACCATTTATGTGAAACATAAAGGTACTTCTTTCTTGATAAAGGTGAAGGGGACCTACAGAGTAAAATCAGAGGGTATAAGAGAAAAATAAAAAGAAAAATCCACTTTGAACAAAATTTAGGGACTTAAGGAAGGTTTAGATTTTAAATGACCAATAGAAATTGTTTGCTGATAGAACTGGCATTTGGAAAGGTTAAGGTCCCAGTTGTGAAGCACTCACCAAGAAAAAGGTTCTCTTTTCATGGACACATTAGAACAAAGCAAGAAAATGAATCCATATCCCAAGAACCAATGTGTTGTATGAGTAATGGGTGATGTGTCAGCAGTCATTGTTAATAGCAGAAGTTCTGCTATCCTTTTAAGTTCTACCTCCCATATTAAATCAAGAATTTCATCACTACATTCAATTTCCTTCTTATTCCTTATTTTCCCCATCAGTCTGTACTGTTCCTTGTTGAGTTCATATGAGTAAAAGGAAGTAGCAGTGCTGTCCTCAGCACAAACTTTGCCTAGGCAACTCTTATGTCACTTTGGCACCTGAAATTCAAAAGGAGAGCATTAAATGTCTAATTTTTGCTTAGCTCTGTGCTGGTGTGAAGTCAGCTCCAGTCAAGAACCTTAGTAAATAATGGCAATAAAACTTAATAGGAAAGAACTGCAGGACTTTCCTACATACTACATTTTTTTTTTTCTCCAGGAAGAACTCCCCTTCACATGTAGGGTTTCTCTGTCCCAGCATGTCTTCTTTTTGCCAAAGTCTCTCTTGTTGAGTGACAATGAGTTCAAAGGACGCAGTAAGTCACTTTTGACCTCTCATTTCATTTTGTCACAAGTGACAGGTGTTTAAGCTGAATTATTTTCCTTTTTCTGCAGAACGGGTGACTTTGTGTTTGTTGAAGGTGAACCTTTCTATGCAAAAACTAGTAAGGAAGTAAATGATTCTCTCAAGACTTTCTTACTAAATACTTCACACAAATCTAATGCTGTGGCTTATATAATTTGTCATCTACAGTGCAATGTGGAGTTAATGTTTGGGCATTATTTTTTCCTTAGCTAGTTTTCTCTTTTCTCATTCAAGCAAATCTTGTGCCTTTTCCTCTTATTTTATTCTTTTTCAATTTGTACATTTTCAGTGGGTGAAAGGGAGTTTATGTAGGAGGAACTGTGTTGTTTGAAAGATTTTCTTTAAACATTTTAGTAATATCTTAAATAATAATGATTTATGTGTCAATAGACAATTAAGGCAAGTAAATTAGGTCTTTTGACTTGTCGCATAACGCATGCTACTGAATTTTTCCCCACATTTTTGGAGCTTTGTGGTTTTACTTGAATTTGGTTTCTAAAGGCCAACACTAGGGGTCACCCTTCCTTATATTAAAATTTTAGTCATTGCTGAGAACCCACTGACAGTCCATTAATCTCAGAAGGAAGTAAGCAACTTTGTAAAGAAAAGCAAAAGACTTTTGGCACTAAGTGCTAGTAATTTTGCTGCTTGTCCTTGCCCTGTTGTAAAGACCAAATTTGTAACAGAGTTTTATGAATGAGGGAATGTTGTTGAGCTTTTTTGGGCAAAAACTATTTTGAGAATAAAAATCTGCTTAGTTGCTTTGAAGCAGGGCTCTTAAGACAGTAAGCATTTTAGGGTATAATATATAGGGCATTACTTAAAACCATTAAATTTTAAAATGAGGTTTTCACTTAATAATTTACTTATAGATAAGATAATGATGTTGCTTAATAAAATAGTACAAATATCTTCATAAAATGAAATGGGAGGAGTTAGGTAATTAATGATTATGCATATCATAGCTATGGGTTTATGAAAATTATCTTAGAATAAAATTGTAGATAAAGGATATGCTGAACTATATAATGTTCACTCTCTGGTGTGTGTGTGTGTGTGTGTGTGTGTGTGTGTGTGTGTGTGTGTGTGTGTGTGTCTGCTTGAAAGAATATTTCTATTTATAATAATGCAAAGAAGTTGCAGACTAGCAATCATTACCTCAAGATTTATTCCACAGTTCAACTTTGAGGATAGGTTTTACAGTTTTATTAGGAAGCATGTTTCTCTCTGGAATATTTCAAACATAAAGTGGCACTAAAAGAGATCACTCAGAATGGCAAAGAGTGCTCTTCTTCCAAGAATTTTGTTTAACAGTCTTAAGTTTTTTTTTTCTTTCCTTTAGAAACTCTTACTTTTGTCCTCTTCTTCCTTTTTCCTTGTTTTAAATGGGTTTCCAGATAATAAAGACAATACTTTTAGTTAAAAAATGCTTATTATGTGCTAGGCATTAAGTCTTCATAACATCTTCATTTTGTAGATGAAGAAACTGAAGCACAATGGTTTATGCAGAGTGCCAGAGGTAGGGTCTGAACTGAGGCTGCCTGACTGCAGAAAGCATGCTGCTAAGCTCTAGGCTCTGCTAAGTTTGCCAGCTGACCACAAAATTGTATACCAGTTACACAGCACACATGTAGAAACACCCAAAGAGACATTTAAACATTAGGCAACAAATGTATGATTATCTGTAGCCATCTGAAGATAGTGATGCAATTTCAGAGGAGTGATTCTAATAGTGGCATTTTGGCCAGTAGTGGGATTAGTAGGGCAGCTATTTAGGGACAGTGAGGATCACACAAAACCCTAAATTTTCCATACAAAGGTAGCCATGTCAGCTTGGAGGGAAGAGTCTCATTCAAGTGGTTAGGCAGGGCCAGCAGTTTCCATGGCAATAGCCAGGTGATGCATTCCTGCTGCTTGTTCACAGTGATGTTCCAGTGTGCTGAACTGGAAGAAAGGGAATGGTTAAATGGGGATTCAATTACATTTAATTGGTTCTTTAGCTATTTTTTTCCTGCATGTAGGTTTTCGTAAGTCCAGAGGAAGAACAAATTTCTCCTTTCTCTGTGCTCATATAGCAATTTGTATATATATTTTACTATAATTTTCTCATTACCTGATAATTGTGTCTTCAGTTTCTTCTTTCTGCACCTAATCTACAAATTCACTGAAGCTGAGACAATGTCTTTTTCTTTGTAGCATGCCCAATATGTATCACATTGTCAGACATATGAGAAACTAAAAAAAATGGTTGTGAAGAAATGAACTCTCAATTTTTAAAGGACTCTTTGCCATATTTTTCAATATGAGATTATCATCATATTGTTCAACACCAAAAAGATAGAAATTGGGGCTGGGTTGTACAAGAATGCTTTGCTAGGCAGATACAGAAGGTGATATAGGTGATTAGGAGAAAGGGAGAGAGAGAGCAAGCCCAATTGAACTTCCAGAAAGGGAAGGGAAGTGATGAGGCTTGTCCCATTGCTGGGCCAAGGTAGCTGTTCTGTGTCAATTTCTAGATGGCAGTCTGTATATTGTACTTGTAAGGTTCAAATAATCTTTTGCAAAATTGAGTTTGGTATAGGAAATTAAATTTTCCTCACTTCATTTTCAGAGTTGACTAAAACTTGATTTGGGGGCTGAGCAAGCATCCTCTTGCAATCTAGAAGCCCACTAAGGCATCTCTTTCACTGCATCCCCACGTGCTGTTTGCTCTTCCATCAGTCAGGTCATGAAATCTGCCAGCTTCCCATGTTTGCCACAGCATTTTCACTCACCCTCAGTATTTTTTGAGTTTAGAAACTCTAAGACTGATGAAGCATAGACAGCATTCACCTGCCCAACTTTATATTGTCTTCTGTCTGCCTTTAGACTTTCTGTTTCCTGTTTTCTCTGAGTAAATCCTTCTTCCTCCCTCCTGTGGTCTTTCAGCTAGCTGGTGGAGAGAAAAGAAGAAATGAGCAGGAAAGTTCTTTCTTGACTGATGTTTTCATGAGCTGGCGTTAAGCTCCCTGGGAATTGATGTTGTTTCAAACTACCCATTTCTCTTAAGGCACTTTTGCGAGTTCCTCACAGACTCCTCTCCTTTCACCTCACATTGCTGAAAGTCTCACAGCAGTTGTTTCCTCGAGGGAGAGTTCCTGTCTCACCTTCATATTTAGACATACATCACTCTCTCTAAATGGTTTCTTCAAAGGCCTTCTCTTTGGTTTTGACATTAAGACAAATGAACCCCTAATTCCTTTTCCTAGGGGAGAAGCTTAACACACCAACTCTCCAAAATTCTCCAGCCCTTTTATACACTCAGTATGGGTGGGAGTTGAAGACCCACAAAATCAGTTCCTCTCACCATTTTCTGCAAATCTCATTGGTTGTCTTGCACCTGACTTTGATATGTGGTCTCAGGGCTTTAGCAGAAAACTGGGATAAAACAGTTCAATTTTAATGCCCTGTTAACCAGTTCTGACTTATGCCAACATGCTGAAAAAGAACTAACAGTCCACATGGTTAAGATCCTTGCCCAGTGTCACCTATTCAGTAAATGGCAGAATCTACTTTTTTGGTTATTGTGGTAAAATATATGTAACAAAAATTTACCAGTTTATCATTTTAAGTGTAAAATTCAGTTGCACTAAGTACATTCACATTGTTGTGCATTGAATCTACCAAGGTCTTTCTGCTCTCAGGCTGTGTGCACGTTTTGTGACTCCGGTGATTCTCATCCTGTTTGTGGCACTCAAGGCTTCAGGAGAGGTTCAACAGGCTCTAATATGAGAACTGTGTAACAAGAAGGTCTTTTAATAAACAGTTGGGTAAATTGGTGAAAATTTTTGGAGAATTGGGCAAAATATTTTCAAGCATTCACTCAAATATTCATTAAGTGCTTATAAATGTGCCAATTACCGTTTTAGACACTGGAGTTAACGCAGTGAACATGATAGACAAAAATCTCTGACCTCTCGTAATTTCATTCTATCAAACTTAGTGTGCAAACTCTTTGCCCCAATAATTACACTTCTAGAAATTTATCTTAGAGCTTGCACAAGTGCACTGAGGTTTATGTAAAATATTCACTGTAGCACTGTTAGTCATGTGAAAAATTAGAAACAAGCTAAAAGTTCATCAGTATAGGAGTAGCTGAATAAGTTATGGTATTCATTGTGTAAAATCTTCAGTAGCTAGTAAAAATAGTGAGGTAAGCTTAGGTCTGTGAGTTTGGGCATAAAAGATATTTATCTGTGTATATAAGTATGTTTTCATAGGAGACATTCTGGTAGCATATACATAAAAATGGTTTCCTCTGGAGGTGAAATTATGACAGACTGTACTTTCTTTGTGTATTTTTAAGTGCTGTGTGTTTTCTAAAAGGTACATTTTGTTTGTAAAAATCAGAATTTAAAAAATGGGCACCCTTACTAGTAATCAAAGAAATCCAAATTAAAACAACATAAGATACTGTTGTTGCCTTTCAAATTAGTTTAAAAGAAAGAAAAAGGAAAAATAATGGTGTTGGCAAACGTGTGGAGAAATGGCCACTGTAATACACAGACGTTCTAGCAGCACCATTTTTTCCAGAGGGCAGTACTTAGTCTGGGTCAGCTACAGTTGTCAAGCTAGCTTGTGGTTTTAGGCAATACTGCCCCCTAGAGGTCATCATTCTTTGGTCATCCAAACTTTCCTGCTTGCAGGGAACTGGGAAGTAGATGCTCAGCTGGAAGTCTGTGCCTAGGGTCCATGCATGGGGCATGCTCGACCATCCACTAACCAGAAATCTGTCCATCCCCAATCCTGTTTTTGTTACCTGTGAAAAAGGCCAGGGATATGAAAGGAAAGAACTGTGTCACCCAGGGCCCAATTTCCTGTGAAAGAGCAAGGTTTTGAAAAGGGGAGAGCTTTCTTGTTGGCTGACAAGCAAAAAAAAGCACCAGTATTCTGAAGTCCAGAAGAAAGCAGGGCCGCTGAGCCCCGGCTATGGAAAAGAGCAGGAAGACTGCATGATTAGAGGGCAACCACCAGGGGGACTACAGAACTGTGATACCTCCCTCTACTCCTCTAGCCCAGCAGTTATAGGAGGAATAATTTGGAGGGTAAAGCGGAAAAACACCAAACTTCCTCCTAATTTGTGTTATCACACTGCAATAGCCACGTTTGTATTTACTTTGAGGGAACCAGTGAAAAAGATCCAGATATCAAAGGCCAAAATGTGTATCTGTTGAGCTAAAAATTCTACTTCTAGTAATTCACCCTAAGGAAAAGTACTTGGCATCCCCACAGATTTATGTTCAAGAATGTTTATTACAAATAGTAGAAATAATCTCAGAATCATCTTGAAGAATACTTACTGTCAGAGGAAAACGTTATAATATTTTTATTAAGTGAAAAAATCAGATTGCAAAACAACACATAACCAATTTTACAAGAAACCTAAAAAGCATGTATATATTTATGTGATTGAAAGGATATATGTACCATAATGTTATCAGTTGTTTATCCTGGATAGGTGGGATTTTTTTAATGATTATTTTTTCCTTTTTATACTTTTGTACATTTCCAATTAAAAATATTACTTTTATAATTAGAAAATATTTAATTTAGAAAAGTATTTCCTCTTGAATTGTAGGTACAATTCAAATTCTTTCTTTTGTGCCACTGTTCTCATAATAATTTTTTATTGGCTTAATTTAAGAGTCAGTGGTTTTAGATAGCCGAATATTATGTGTCTTTAAGATTGTCCTCTTAGAATGATTGGTATTGGATTAAGTGGATGACACTTTGATTGGGTGACTTTCTTTCTCTTCCTCTTTTTTTTTGCTCTAGATGAAGGGGCCAAGAGGTTAGGAAAAATGAATAAAATGATCCGATTTACATTATTTAAAAAGAGATTGTCGGGCTTCCCTGGTGGCGAAGTGGTTGAGAGTCTGCTTGCCGATGCAGGGGACGCGGGTTCGTGCCCCGGTCTGGGAAGATCCCACATTCCGCGGAGCGGCTGGGCCCGTGAGCCATGGCCGCTGAGCCTGCGCATCCGGAGCCTGTGCCCCGCAAAGGGAGAGGCCACAGCAGTGGGAGGCCCGCGTACCGCAAAAAAAAGAAAAAAAAAAAAAAAGAGATTGTCCTCATAATTTAATCACAAAGAACAATTATATCAATCATATGATTTTTAAAAACTGATTTTTTTTTAACTAAGGAGACTGATATGGTATAGGTTGGGAAATATCCTCCTCTATAAAATAGAGTTAATGTCACTATTCCATTGGCTTTTGGAGAACTAAATGAAACTGATTCATGGTAAAGACCTGGCTCATAGTAAATACTCTAATTAGTACCTATCATTTTCATCAGCAGCAAGAAACAATAATATAATAGATGTGATATTCTATATTCTACATGATATTCTAATATCATGTGTACTATATTATTGTCTCTTCCTTTGATTTCAGGTTTGAGCACTGGTCATGTATGCAGAGAGTTGCAGAGAGTTATATACTTAGCATACCTCCAAGTGGTTGGTTAGATACCAGTGAATAACATGTCCACTATTCAACCATTATCATTTCCCATCTTTCTGAGAAAAATTCTTTTTTTTTTTTTACAAATATATTTTATTTTATTTATTTATTTTTGGCTGTTTTGGGTCTTCAGTGCTGCGTGCGGGCTTTCTCTAATTGCGGTGAGCAGGAGCTACTCTTCGTTGAGGTGCACGGGCTTCTCATTTCGGTGGCTTCTCTTGTGGAGCACGAGCTCTAGGCACACGGGCTTCAGTGGTTGTGGAGCGCAGGCTCAGTAGTTGCGGCGCACGGGCTTTGTTGCTCCGAGGCATGTGGGATCTTCCCGGACCAGGGCTTGAACCTGTGTCCCCTGCACTGGCAGGCAGATTCTTAACCACTCTGCCACCAGGGAAGTCCCCTGAGAAAAATTCTTAAACCTTGAACAATCAGATCGAATGTGTTACCAAAATGTGTATGGATACAATGCTACTGAATTCTATTTGGCTCTTCATTTGACTTCATTTTAATCAGTAGTCGAAGGATAGTGCCGTTGTCTTGGCAAAATATTCTAAGGTCTGTTGTTTTTTTTCTTTTATAAGCTTGTTTCTTGACATATCAAACTTTGCTCAAACTTATCAACTGAGTAAACAAAGTAGAAAGCAATTCTGAATGGCTCTACATTCTACTCAGATTCACACAGTGAACAACACTGGTGAACAGATGAATTAAGGAAGAGATCAGCAAATACAAAAGACACAGATAACTATTTCATATTCACAATGTAAGTTGTTCATACCCACACTGATACACAGGAAATTCAGAGGAAGTCTGAGTTTTAACTGTTAATAATTTTTCATTAATTCAGTATTGCAATATTTCTAAATAAATGCCATGGTGAGATTCCTATTAATTCCTTTATAATATCTTGCTTCACAGAAATTAATGGAATATGAAAAGGATCTTCATAAGACATTTGGTTCTTTTCTTTTTGTTTTTTGGATAAGTGAATTGAGATTCACAATCTTAGCTTGAAGGATGATTTTTCTTTTTTTTTGCGGTACGCGGGCCTCTCACTGTTGTGGCCTCTCCCGTTGCGGAGCACAGGCTCCAGACGCGCAGGCTCAGCGGCCATGGCTCACGGGCCCAGCCGTTCCGTGGCATGTGGGATCTTCCCGGACTGGGGCACGAACCCGTGTCCCCTGCATCGGCAGGCGGACTCTCAACCACTGCACCACCAGGGAAGCCCTGAAGGATGATTTTTTTACATTTATTTTTTGTGACTCTTCTTCATCAATGAAAACTATTGATTGGGCAGGCCAGACATTACAATAGTACAAATGTGCAAAGTTAAATGGATTTATTAAAATGTGAAACAAGTAATCTATTAAACCATAGATAGAAACACCTAACTTCAATGAAATAAATGACTAATTTTGAATAATTTGTCATGGTAATTAGAATGAACAAATTTTCATTATATAAATTATTAACAAGAAATAATTATCAAATGGTCTTTTGCTATTATTATGTTTATGAGGCCAGAATATAAAAAATAAATATTGTTGAAAGTGTCAAAAAATAGCAAGCTCAACTTAAATTTGTTTCCTCTCATGATTTCTTATCTGGCAACCTTTATTTTATTTATGTATTTATTATTTCTTTTTTTTTTGTCATTCACCCATCATTTGTTGAACATCTACAACATGCAATTCTGTGAAGGTTTCCAGCAGTATGAAAAAAATTCAGAGACCCCTATAGTCTAGAAATTTAACATTCATCCTGGGCCTAAGATAAGCCCACAAGCAGCTCAACCTCAAGGCAGACTGTAAGGATAAGAACAGAAGTTCTAGCAAATTGCTATGAAGGTTCAGAGACAGGAAAGATTAAATAGACTTAGAAAATTGCTCCAATTTCCATAGGAATAATAAATATGGTCAAAAGCAGAAGAAAGAAAACAACGTTCACAGTTTTCTCCCTGTTTAGACTACCCACTCTATTTCAAGAAAATTCAGATTAGAAAGCCAGGCTTTACTACACACCTCAGAATGTGTACAAAATTTTAAGTTTGTCAAAATGGATGGAATATAAATTTCCAAAGACTAGATTGCCTCCAGCTCCTATTATTTGAAACTAAGGATGGCAAACAGGAATATCTTATCTAGCAACTTTTAAACATCAAGAACAGGGAAATCTGGTCCTGGCTTGTGAACTTCAAGCTTACTGAACTATTCAAGCAGGGTTAGTCCCTATTCTGAAGCCATGTATTGAAACTTGCTTAGTAATTTTTTTAATGCACATTTAGGCTGCTAACTGGAACTAATATAATTATCTCTAGAAATTTCACTTTGTCTAATTTATTTCAGAGTTTGATGTATAAAATGTAATGTGAGCTTTTACTGGGAACTTAAGAAAGTAAAAAAGAACTAATTGATCTCAATTGTATAATACTGGTTTGCTACTATTTCCAAAAATATAGTGGGTGAGATACTTTAAACGACCCTCCCAAACAAAATAATTACAATGCTTTAAAAATATGTAAATATCTTGAAATATAATGCTTAGGTGGCACAAAGGAAAGGAATTGAAAAAGGACAAACAAAATGGAAGCAGTAACCTCTGGAGATAAGGAAGAGCTGAAACTTGCTTTCACTCTGAAAGATCTGAAGCTTTTCTTTGGAAGGGCACATGATGCAGGAATAGGCTATAAAGCCTAGAACTTATGCAGGATGCAGAGTCTTATAGGAGTCATTTGCATAAAGCTGAGACTCTTTATAAAGATACAGAGAAAAGAACCACAATGCTGAAGTGGGCAGCAAGGGCATTTTCCTGTCTCAACTTTTGTTCTGGGAAGAAGGAAAAAAACCTAATATGAGAATTCATATCCAAAAACCAACCCTCAAGCAGATTTGAGATCCAAATTCACACTGTGTTGATCTAGAACATTTAAATGGAGAATATAGTTTAAAATTGTCTAGGATTGTTAGTGCCTCTAGGCAATTTCCAAACACAAACACAATTGTATTCCTCTGGAGAAATACAACTTCAGAAAAGTCCTCAAAGAATTTCCTCACATCAAGTTCACAAAAATGAGTGCAAAATTTAAAAAAATCTCATTCTCTCTCTCTCTCTCTCTCTCTCTCTATCTCTCTCTCTCTCTCTCTCTCACACACACACACACACACACACAAATAATAGACCACAGGAGAGAGTCAGATGAAACAATAGACTTCACAATAAGATTCAACACGTTAGACTTTGTTAGCTATGCCTCTTAAAATTGTAAGGGTGACTAAAAAAGTGTATACTGACAGAATAATTTCTAACAGGTAGAAGGAAAAATGGCATGAAGGAAACCAATCTCAAAGAATACAAGAAATTAGTAAAAGTAAAAAAGAGGAAAATAGAATTCAGAACAATAGGAAGCACATAAAAAGTTGGTATAAATCAATTCAAACACAGCAGTAATTACAACAAATATAAATGGGTTACACTCTAAGCATATAATTTCCAAACTAATAGGAGACTGTAATGAGGAAAACAAGATTCTAGTCCAAAAGAAAGCTAGAAATTTATAAAAGCAAAAAAGAAACAGAAAAAATATACAGGACAATAATAAAAACACGTAAGAAGGTGATACAAGTAAATCTAAACATAGCCATAATCACAATAAATATAAATGACTGAACTGAATTTCTAGTTAACACAAAAATTATCAAAACTAGAGTAAAAATCAGAATATCTGCTGCTTATATGACATGTTTAATATTATAAAGACACAAAATTAAAAAAAATTGAAAAAGACAACCCTTCCAAAAAAACTAAATCAAACAAAACTATATTATTATCAGACAACTTAGACTTTTAAGCAAAATGCATTATTAAATATGAAAAAGGTACTAAATTTGCTATAAAATGAAAACATTTAAATGATAAATGAACAAATATACTATCTGAATAGATTTTAAAACAGGAATTCATATTTCAAGGAGACAAAATAAATAGTAAAAATACAGCACATTAACAAGTTTGATCTGATAAACAGAGAAGGATGCTCTCAAAGTATCCTGACAGACAACCACTTGGACAAACTCAGTATTGGATTTTTTTATCATTCCCCACTGATTTGCATTACCTCTGTTGCATATCTTTTCCATATGTGTGGAGATCTATCTCTAGGCTGTCTATTCTCTATTTGTTTATAATTGAGGTAATAATTGCCATAATTATTATAGTTTTTATAATGGTAGGGCAGCATCTCCACTTTTCTTCTTCAAAATTTTATTTTTTATTGGTAGAATCATTGTTTTCCATATGAATTTTAGGAATATAAAATCAAGTTCCATGAAATTCTGTCAGGATTTTGTTTAGAATTGCAAAGAAACTATAAATTACTTTTTGTTGACATTGCAAATTGAATCTCATTTTCTATTATTTTATAATGGAAGATTACTGATAATAATTTTTTCAATGCCTCATTGTTTCTAACATTATGAGTCTAGATTGTCTTTGATTTTCTAATTAAACAACCATGTTTTATGAAAATATGTCCACTTTTATCTTCTCAATTCATATTCTTGTAACTCTCTAATTTTCTTGTCTTTTTGAATTGGCTGAAGCCATCAGTATGATTTTCAGTAGGATAGTGATATCAGGTCTGCTTGTTCTTCTGACTTCAATGTCAAGGATATTTCCTACAAATTTTTAAAAATGTCTTTTTCCAGGATATAGTAATTCTCTTCTATTTCTATTTTTATAATTAAAAATAAACATGAAAGCTGAATTTGCTCAAATGTATTTATCTATTGAGGTTTACCTATGGATTTACTCTTTTGATATGAGAAAATGGTATCTTACATTAACATTCAATTATCCTTATGGTAAAACCAAACTAGATGTTTGTGTGTGTGTGTGTGTGTGTATGCGTGTGTACGTATGCATATGTGTGTAAGGTACTGCTGACTGTGACTTGCTAATATTACAATTTTTGCAAATATGCTTATAAAAGATATTGATGTCTATTTTCCTTTTTCCTAACTGTCCTGGTCCAGTCTTAGCATCAAGACTACACTAGGCTCATAAAATTAGTTGGAAAGTATTCTATCTTGGGAACATTTTACATATGATTGAGATCTGTTCCTTGAATTTTTTATGGAAATTACCTCTTTGAGTGAAAATTAAGTAAATAAATATGTGTGAATGTATATATATACATATACACATATATATATTTACAAAATCAAATTCGTTAATTATAATTGGTTTATTCAGTTTTTCTACTGATTATTGAGTTTTATAGCAAAAACAATTAGTTCATGTATGCTCAGAAAAAAGTGGTAATTCTATTTTAAAGGGGGAAGAGAAGAATTAATTTGAGAAAAATTAATTGGGTGCCTGCTCCCATATGTTTAATAAATATCCTAAATAGCTCTATCAAAATCTTTTATAGTTTGTCTTATGTGTTTTATCCTTATTCTATCTATTTCTGATAGAGGTTTGTCAGAAATTGTCATCATGTTTGTGGATTTTTAAATTTCTACTTATAATTCAGGCAGACTTTTACATTTTACATTTCAGGCCTGTATTGTTAAGTGCATACAATTTTATGGTTATTTTTTCTTCTCAGAAGATGATTATTAATTTTGTGACTGTATAGCAACCTTTATTCCTATTAATTTTTTTTGCTTAAAATTCTGTTTTCCCTTATATTACTATCAATATTGCTTCAACACCTTTGTATCTGTTTCTGTTTGCACACTGTATCTTTTTAACCTCTTTATTTTCAAACTTTCTGTGTGGTTTTGTTTGAGGCATGATGCTTAAAAGTAGAATATATATATATTTGTTTAAATTATTTTCTGTATGGATTTGGCAGTTAAATATTATTGTTTTGTTTAATCCTAAATTAACATAAATAACTACAATTTTTAATTCAAATCTATAATTTTTTAGAACTTCTGTTTCTCAAACACACAACAATAAAGATCTTAGCACGATTTGCTCATTGAACAATGTCTGAAACTGCCTCACCTTTTTATTTAACTAAGAATTTTAATTTCCTACTTTAAAAGACAAAATTTTTATTTTTGAAGGGTAGTTAGTTGAATTTACTAGAGTATTTTTATAAATTTCAGTGCTCATCATTTCCCTACCTTACCTCCTTCTTCACTTTTCTTTCCATAAAATACATGGTTCAATTTTTTTTAAGAGAATGGCTAGTGGGGAAATGATCTTAGATATTTTTATGTCTGAAACATCTTTATTTTGTTCTCACTCTTGAATAATAGTTTGTTAAGTATAAATTCTATCTTGGCAGTTTTCTTTTTTTCCCATCTATCTGTCCTTGTATATAATTATTCTATAGAATTTTGAAATGCTTTGTTGCAGATGAGAAGTATCTGTTCTGTCATTTGTAAGTAATTTGTCTTTTTTCTCTGGTAGTTTTCAGGAGTGTCACTTTATCCCTGATGCCCTATAGTATGTATTAGTGCACTGTGTCTATGTATAGAAGTTACCAACAAATCAGAGTGTACTTTTGATCTGAGGGCTCATGCTTTTCTTTAGTTCTGGAGAATTCTCAAGTAGTTATGTGTTCAAATGTTGCATATTCATCAGTCTCCCTATGGGACCAGCATTTTAGCTTTTCAATCCATCCTCCATGTTTCTTCACTGCTTTGTCATATTTATTTTCCTTCTCTGAACTGTATTCTGGATGAGACCCTTCCTTATGCTCACCTTCCTAGCTGTTCTGTATATTTGTTTCCATTTCTATGTTAATTACATATATTGTATTTTAATTTAACATTATTTTTCATTTTTAGTATATTTAAATATTTTCTATATTCTTAATTTATTTAAGAATTCGAAAATTTGAAATTTTAAAGAGAACCTTGTCTCCCTTTTCCCTTGAAAGTCTTCAACTTATTTAGTTTTAAATCCTTGCCCCAATTTTTAACAATAAACTTAAGTTAGTTAAAATGAATTTATTTTCTAATTATTGACTTTCTTGGCTGTCTCTTAACATTATATTTCTTTGTGTGTATTATTTTTACTGTCCCTCTTTCTTTCTCTCCCTTTCTCTTCCCCTCCCTCCTTTACTTCCTCTCTCTCTCTTTCTCTCCCACTCTGTCACACTTCCCCACCCAGGATGTTGAATTTGCTTCTAGCTGGTCCTTGATTGTCTATTTCAGAAACAAGTCAAGTAATGACAATCAATATTTCCTTGCCCAGTGGTGATACTGGGAATACCAGATCTATTCACAAAGCCAGTGATCAATTTGGTTCAGCCTCCTGTCACAAGGTTGTTTGTCTTTTTGTCTATTTCCTTGTCCTGAAACATCAAGCTCTCACACTGTTTTGCATTTATATTCCGTTTCTGGTCAATGGAGATATTTGCTGTGAATTTCAGTATGGCTATGTCATTTTAGTTTTTCTGTTTTTATTTGTCATTACTATGAATCAAGGGAGCTTATCAAAGGGTGTACCCTTTGTACTATTTTGACCTGTGTATATGTTTATTCAGCTTAATGTTCACCCTTTCATCATGCTTTCTTGCCCTGACCCATGTTTTGTTTTGTTTTCTTGATATTGTGATAATTTTTGAAAGTTAGCTACAGGTTTTGTAAGCTCCTTTTAAATTTGTTTAGTATCTGGCTATTGAATTATAAGCTTTTCTACTCTCCTAAGAGTTGTTGAGGGCACTTTATGGCTGTAGTATCTTGCTTAACCTAAATGCAGTACAAACGAAAAGTACTAGAATGTTAATGCCTTTGGAAACAGTCCACAGAAAATTGGATATGACTTGGTGTGTAACCATCACAGGTTCCTGCCCGTCATTTAGGATAACTCCAAAGCATGTTCTACACCGTCTACCATAGTTACTTAGTGGGTTTAGTTCCAGTTGCCCATAGTGGTAACTTGTATTACATATTTTGTTGGCTTACTTTCCTTTCTTTTCTCTCCACTCTTTTATAGATATTTACCTGGATCATTTCCCAAGCATATTACTTATTCTAGCCCTTTTCTCTGGGTTTGCTTCAGGGGGATTTCAAACTCAGATACCAACCATCTTGTCCACATACTCTAACTAGTGTTTATCCATTCCTACTTGGTGTCACAGTAGATATTGGTACAGCATTTTGGCTCTCTTTTCTGAATATTTTAGTTTGCTCTTTACATTCATGCCTGCTTTTTCTATGTGCTGACTATTTCACTACTCCATAAGAGAAGTTACCTTATTTTTGCAAAAGGTGCAAAGTTCTACCAGTGTCGTTTATAAAAAAAATTCTCCCTTGCCTACTCCTAGGGCCTGACAAAGAGTCTCTCTTTAACCAAACTTAAGTCAGACTCTTTTGTTTTTGTTTTTAAAGATTTTTTTTGATGTGGACCATTTTTAAAGCCTTTATTGAATTTGTTACAATATTTCTTCTGTTTTATGTTTTGGGTTTTTGCTGCGAGGCATGTGGGAGCTTAGGTCCCAACCAGGGATCGAACCCGCACCCCCTGCATTGGAAGGCAAAGTCTTAACGACTGGACTGCTAGGGAAGTCCCTAGTCAGACTCCTTTGAATACTGTCTAGTGAGGCCTTGATTTTTGGACTTCTGTGTTCTTCTTTGCATTGCCCACTTTTAGCAAGAACCCTGTTAAGTTGGTTTAGCCAGAATCCCCTACTCTGGGTATCTGATCACCTTTGGTTTCTGATCAGGTTCTTCAGTTCTCGCCATTGCCCAGGTGTTATCTGATCATCCTGGCCTACCTTCATCAAGAATCCTGTTATGTCAGTTTAGCTAGAATCCTCCCTTAGGTAATCTTCATGTTTCCTCTTAGTAATTTTCCACTCACTGCCGCTCTACCCGCCACCCTCAGCTCCTTGACTATAAATTCCAGTTTCTACTTGTTGGATTTGGAATTGAGACCAGTTCTTTACTGAGGTCTCTTTCCCTGTATTGCAATAGTCTTGAATAAAATGTTTTTACTCTTTGCTCTCCAGCTCTGGTTTTCTTTGACATGATTCTTCTTTAGATTTTTTTTTTTTCTGTTATTCCTCTTTCAAAATATTATAAGCTAAAGAAAAAAAAAGCTAGATTCACAAGGTAGTCTTTAAAACCAATTTTGCAGTTTGGAGCAGGCATAGGCAAAGGCTTTAACTTTCTCTTCCAAAATAGATTCTGTGAGTTGGTTCATTTTGTACCAGCAAAGGAGTGATTGCATGGTGTGTTTAGGGGATAGAAAATTAGACCTATTTGTTAGACTTATGAATTTAAAAGAGCAGAGTAGTAGATAGTATGGTTGAGAGCTTGGTTTATAGGAGTCAGAGGTAGTTGTGTTTTGTAGCACTACTACTTCTCTTTCTCTCATCCTCCTCTTTTTGTATAGTGATAAGATAATTATTTAATTGGTCAAATGGTAAATCTTTGTAAATGTATTCTGGATACACAACCAACTTACAGTGTTACAAGTAGCAGGAGCTTTCTAGTTTCCTCTATATCTTTTATAGTCTCTGTTGTTTCCATTTTTCATCAGGGAAGTCACATTGATTTCAGCTGTAGAAAGAAGGCTAAAAACTGTCACAAACTGCTCTACAAGGCAATTTAATCTCAACAATCAGCTAGCTGAATGGATATCATTCAGGGGCAAAGGCACCACCATGCAAATTCAAGAACATTTAAACCCAATTTATTTTTAATCTCTCCCCCATTGACAAATATTGATACTGGGTACTAAAATCTGTAGAGCAGAAGAGAATGATTTTCATGGCTTTTGAACAAAGCCACTGGAGTCACTTTGCCAGTTGTTTCTTTTTATCTTTAAATTGGCTTATTGTTTCAGGCATTGTCTCTCACTCAGAGGTCTCTTTTTGCATATTCTGTTGAAAAATTTGAAGCATGTTTCCTTGGAAATTTGGGTTGTCTGGAACAGTTATTTACATAAACAATGTTTTCATCAAAGATAATGTTTCCAAAGGAAGAGGAATATTAATAGTTTGCCTCAGATAAAGCATGAAGTAAAACTACAATATTTTTATGCTCTTTCATTATGATGGTCAAACCTTGGTTACTTTCATCAACAACATGAAATAATTACAAAAAAACTTTCCAAAGTCTGTATTAGGTTACAGGTTCTATACATTATGTAACAATATCCCTCCTACTCAATTCAGGAGTAGTGGTAGAAAGCTAACTGAAGTAGTTTTAAGTTGAATATCAGAAACAAATATAGATACATATTTCAACATTCCACTTTAATTTTAAAAAGTCAGTTTGTATATTTGCCAATCTGCTGATGGAAATCCAAAATCTTTACTTTGATGGAATGGCTGAGAGAAGTTCTACTTTTTCCTTTTTATATAAACATATCTATAATACACTCTGTAATTTTTGATTTTGGTTTCCTTAAAATTAGAATGAGAGCCCATGCCCTTGAAAAAAAAAATATTGAGAGCAAATTCCTTCTAGATTTGTCTCCTGTCAACTTTTAACAGTTTTGTCTGTACTTCATACAACAGAGAATACGTGTTAGTGACTCACAATTATGAAATCTTTCACAGCATTTAACTTAGTTTACATAGCACACCCATCGTCAATCACATTTCATCAATTTGCATAAAATTTAATTTAATTACATAATTGTAGTAACAAGTTCAACTGGCATAAACAGTTAGGAAATTTAACTGAATCTTGGTAAGCATACAATTCTACTAGTGGAAGCATATCCACTTAAAAAAGTATTCACTGACTATTCAGGAGAGAAAAACTTCTTTCTGTCCTCTTAGGTTCTGTAGCTGGGCCTAAGAATTAAACAGACATAGATTAACAGGAAAAGACCATACAAGTTTTATTTAATATTTTTACATGTACATGAGAGTTTTTAAAAGAAAAATTAAGATTCAAACAAGCCATTAGGTCTTAAAACTTATATATCTTTAAATAAAGAATAATAAATTGTAAGGATGTGACAAGACAAACGGTCTTGGGCTAGGGGCAAGTAGGACAGTGGTACAGTTATTAGGAAATATACGGGGGATACTAATGGAACAAAAAGGTTATTTTAGCAGATTTGTTTGTATAGATCCATTTTGTTGTTGATTCCTAGTCTCTGGTGGTAAGAATGTTCTTCTCGCTATGGTACAGGAAACACATCTTTCTCATGGGAAATTTTACGACTTGCTTTTAGGTAGAAAGTGGTAGGTCAGAAACCCCTTCTTGCATCTGCTGTTTCTCAAGTGCCTTCAGCTCAAAATAATAAATAGGCTAAAGTGATATATTCTGAACTCCTTCAGTACTTTAGTATACCAGGCTCTGAGCTTTGTCCTGGTGATATGAGAGTAAGTAAAACAGATGAGAATCCCTGCCAGCATGGAAAGGTAGATTAGAAAATAAATAAATATTTATTAGTAAATAACTATAGCCTCTCTATGACAAATCAGGGATGTTCTCTACCTGAACACTTCCCCAGGTTCACAACAAGTGTGTGGTCCTTCCTCTGCCTGAGGTCCTTGATGTTTAAGTTAGAAGCTATTACTATGGACCTTCCCACATTCAATGCATTCAGAGGATTCTTCTCTAGTGTTAATTCTCTGAGGTTGAAAAAGATATGTGATATGGCTAAATATGTGACCAGTCTTTTCAGCCATCCACCACAAGTTCTTTTTTTTACTTTGAGCAAGGTATGCATTCTGGCTGAAGATTTTCTTTAGCATGAGTTCTTTGAGCAGAAGTGTAAGGGCACTTGGATAATAGTTGGCAGCATTCAGGAATCAATGGACATTAGTCAGTATCCTTATAGTAGAAATGGAGAGAATAGCTTACTCTGTTGAGTCAGTCAAGTAGACTGAATATTCATATAAATTTGTTATTATATTATGATTTGGGGGCATAAGAATACAATTAGGTATATATATATTTTTTCTGATTGGCACGCTGAAAATGTTTTCTTTCAGAAAATATAAATGCTGCTGTTTTTATCCTATTTTGATATGTCAGTATTGTTATTATTTTATCTAAAAACTAATATTTTAATAAGAAATATGCTTACTTATAGCTATTTTTGTCAGTACCACAAACTAACGTTCGAAAACTTTTTCTTTTTCTTTTTCTTTTCAATGACTTATTTATTAAATCTATTCAGTACTTTAATACCATATTATGTCATATTAGTACTTTAGCAATGTCATAAGGAAATTTAGAAAAGAAACAGAGGACTATGATTCTTTTTATGTAAACACAAACACTAAACATGTACAATGTGATAATGTGTCCATTAGAACACTCCCACTATGTCAGTAAACAAAACACTATTTTTTTCAACTTTGCCTCCTTCCTATTTCTTTACCAAAATGAACCCAACTTAATTGTAGTTTTCTTTTTGCTGCTATTGTGATTTCTCATTCAGCAATTTTAGGCAAAGCAGAATCACTTGTATGTATGGGAATTAAGTGGTGAAACGAGCTTGGAATCCAAAAGCAATAGCTATAACGTGCTATGTGATGTCTCTTGATTGGTTTTTTTTTCTTTTTTTGGATAATATTGGACAGTTTTAAATTTTCTTCTTTTTCAGAAAATATTTTTGATAATTTCTTCAAGTTGAAGCTGAACTTTTTTTCATTCATTAATGAAGTGTTTACTGTAAACACTAAGTGGCAGGAATGATTCTAAGCATTTGGAATATATCAGTGAATCAAACAGCTAAGATTACTGCCCTCTCAGAGCTCACTCTCTAGTAGGGAAGAAGAATGCACAATGGAAAAGGAAGCAGAGGAGGGTAGGCAGATGGGAGTATTAGGGGCATGGTGGAGTCAGGGTAAGCCCCATCGAGAAGGTGATATTTGGGCAAAAACCTGAAAGAGGAAGGGAGTAAGTTGTATGGTGGAGAGAGGAAACTAGTAGAGTCCCTGAAGAGAAGTATGCCTGGGGTGATGGAGGATAGCAAGGGGGCCAAGAGGCAGGAGTGACTGAGTGAAGTGAATATTAGAAAGAGAAGTGAGAGCAGTAGAGTCACATTATCTCAAGGATCACTCTGGTTGCTGTGCTGAGGAAAGGACAAAGTAGAAAGAATAGTTGGGAGGCTGTTAAAACAGATGAGAAATTATGGTGATCCAGACTCTAGATTTTGCACGGTAGGATTCTGGATATGTTTTGAAGGCAGAGCTTTAAACTTATATTATTGTGTTTTTTAAAAAAGTATTCTGTTTCTTTTCGTGGGATGGAAATATGAATTGGACAGATTCTATTATTGCTTTGTAACATTTCTAGAAATATTTTATTACTTTTCTTTACCATGAAAAAATTTTGAAAGTCTGTTTGACACTCACACACAAAACCATCATTTTTTTAGTGGGAGTGATAGGTGATTGCAAATATATTTCACAGATTGTACATGGATTAGTTTTTAAGATGAACTTGCCTATGTTGTATGTATCATTTCTCAGTATCCTGAACATAAACATGTCTACTAATTATAGAAATACTGTAATTCATTCTAAATTTTCATTTTAAAATTTATTTTCAAAATAGGCACCATAGTTAAGAAAAATGATATACGTATACATATATCACACATATATTTTGTCTTTTTAAATTGGCCTTCTTAAACTAATAATAACTTTATTTCTTTTCTTTTATCGCCAACTTATTTGAAATGAGGAGCCTGACTTTCTGAAATGTTTGCAGATGTATCTTACATTTTCTACCTTTTCTCTAAATGCCAGTTCTGGTCAGAAATTGAAAACAAATCAAGTATCACCAGCCTATTTAACAATGTTGTCAAAATCATTCAACTTCATATATAGCTGTTCTCTAGATCTTTGACTCCCAATTATAAGAAGGTGTCTAGTATTTTCATTTTCAGTCTTTTACCCTAATCTCTATTACAACAGCTTATTTTCTTTCCAAACAATTTAAAATTATGTCATTACCAGTTTATTGTCTTCTACTGACATAAAGACATATTGAAAATTTTTAGGTTGTAAGAACTGATATGTAAAGAAAAAGACTGATGGAAGTGATTAAAATGAATACAGAATAGAGAGTGACTGTACTATGGTGGTAAAATCCAGTCATCTTCCTAGATAGAAATTTGAATGTTCTGAACATCTTTCACATCAAATTTAGCCTGGGCCTTACTGACAGTTGAAAAATATGTGTTGAAAGTTTCAAATTTTCTCCCATTTGAGTGCTGATAAGCTCATGTCTTCTGGCAAAACCACATTCTTTTTATTGGAATTTAGGCAGTTATCTCAGCTGTTTATGGACAACATGGCCTTAAAATGATGACAGAAATGGAAAAAAAATCTCATAAAAATATTCTCAATTTTCAATTGAATTCCATGCATTTAGGGATTCTTCATGTTTTATTTATATCAATTTCAGTGGTTAAATACCACTCACAAATTTCTCTTTCCAGCCAGATCATTCCATTGAATATCAGATTGTATATCTACCTGCTTAAAATTAATGAATCCCAAACTGAATTCCCAATCTGGCCTCCTCTTCACCACCTCATTCTTTTCAAACTCCATAAAAGTCATCTGCATCTTGATTGATATCATTAAATCTTTTCAGTTGTTCTGGCCCCCAAATTTGACTTCATCCTTTTTTTTTAAAAAATATTTTAAAATTTATTTATTAAATTTATTTTATTTTTGGCTGCGTTGGGTCTTCATTGCTGCATGCGGGCTTTCTCTAGTTGCAGCGAGTGGGTTACTCTTCATTGCGGTGCACAGGCTTCTCATTGCAGTGGCTTCTCTTTGTTGGGGAGCACAGGCTCTAGGCACCTGGGCTTCAGTAGTTGTGGCTCGTGGGCTCTAGAGCACAGGTTCAGTAGTTGTGGCGCACAGGCTTTGTTGCTCCCTGGCATGTGGGATCTTCCCGTACCAGGGCTTGAACCCATGTCCCCTGCATTGGCAGGCAAATTCTTAGCCACTGCACCACCAGGGAAGCAGTAAATTCAAAGTATATATAGCATCTAACTAGTACTGTTTGAACCACCACAGGTAGACAATTTCATTAGACTTCTAAATAGTCTTCCTACCTGTTGTCTGGTTTCTTTACAATTTATTCCCATTACAGTAACTGAGTGATGCATTAAAACACAATTAATTTTCATGTCACTTCTTTACTGAAAAGCTCCATTGGTTCCCCATTTTAATTAGTGTAAATGCCAAAGTTCATACAATGGCATGTAAGTCCCTGCATGACCTGGCCTACTGTTACCTCTCTTATACAAGAATAGTGTTCAAGATCCACCAGAGAAAGAGGCACTAGTAAACACATTTGAATCTCAGATGAAAACAATGAGAGGCTCACCTTAGGAGTGAGTAAAAATCAGAGGAGTCTTAACAAAACTGTAATCAGACTCTACTTAGCTTAGTCCCTGATTAGATTAAGATGATAGCTACTCCATATAACTGTATTTTCTAGGCAGAGAGAATTAAAAAAACAAAACAACAAAACAAACAAACAAGCATAAAGAAAACTCCTTAGAGGAAGTCAATATTATCTGGAGTTACAATTTTTTACACAAAATTTGTGCTATTTCATTAACACTGGGCACGTTATGAGATAGAATCATGGGATCAGAATTAAGAGATAAAATAGACAATAGAAGGAGAATCACAGGGAATCTAGTAACGAGAGTCAGCAGATAGGAACATTAACATAACTATAATTAATATGTTCAAAAAAAAGAGGAAAATGTGTGAAAAGATGAAAAGTTAGAGAATGTTACTATAGAATTAGAAATTGAAAAAACTTTGACATTTTAGGACTAAAATTAAGAACTCTATAAAAGATTAGAAACAACAGAAGACTGGATTCAATGGAAAATATCCAATTTGAATCCTTGAAAGAGAAAGAACATCAGAGACTTATGGAAATATGGATATGATCTAGAGTTCTAGAAGGAGAGAGAAAATGTGGCAGAGGCAATATTTGAATAAATAATGACTAAGAATTACTAACATTGATGAAAGATGCCATAGAATGACTAGAAGAAAAACTGTGCTGGAAAACTTTTAGCAGAATACATACAAAGAAATCATACCCAGGTATACCATAGCAAAACTTTGAGAACCAGACAAATAGAAAATTTCAAAAGCAGCAAAAATGAAAAAGACACTTCATCTTCATAGACTGACAGTTAATTACTCAGTGAAAATGATGGAAGCCAGAAATCAGTAGAATGCTATCTTAAAAATATTAAAGAAAAGACATGCCTGAATTAATTTTATGTCAAACAAAATAATCCTCCAAAAATGTAGACAAAATAATGACATTTTCAGACAAACAAAGTGAGAAGTCATCACCAGCAGATCTGAATGAACAGAAATACTTAGGGAATTCTTCAGGCAGAAGTAAAATAATTTCAGATAGAAATATGGAAATTCAGGAGGTCAGATAAATATGTGGGTAAATCCAAACCTAGAGAGTCCATAAAAACAACAATAATAGTAATGATTTATGGTGCTTAAAATATGTGAAGATTTAAAATCCATGAAAATACAAAATATGGAGGGGATAATAACCAATCTATGCTATTAACATTCTTACTTTTTCTAACCTCTTTCCCTAGAGCTACAAGCTGGGTAACTTTCAACGTATTGATGTTTATAGTTTTACCAAATATTTCGCTATTGGATAATATAGTTATCCATCTTTTCCATTTCTAATATCAATTTCCTCACTGTCTACTGCCTAATCACTAAGCCAGTGCTACACTGCAAAATACTACTTTTTTTGCGGTACGCGGGCCTCTCACTGTTGTGGCCTCTCCCATTGTGAACACAGGCTCTGGATGTGCAGGTCCAGCGGCCATGGCTCACAGGCCTAGCCGCTCCGCGGCATGTGGGATCTTCCCGGACCGGGGCACAAACCCGTGTCCCCTGCATCGGCAGGCGGACTCTCAACCACTGCACCACCAGGGAAGCCCTGCAAAATATTTCTTAAAGGAAATATCCCACTTCAAATTACTAATATCTATATTAATTAAAATAAAACCAGGTGCTATAAAATTAACAAACAGCACAAACAAAACAAAATTTTGGTTTATATGACTGAAGATTATATTTTGCTCAAGTAATATCTAATATAGTTGCTCTTGGTTGATAATTTGCCTTGTATTAAGTGATTCAGGACCTCAGGCTCCTTTCATCTTGTGTTTCCACCATCCTTTAGGACCTCGAAGTCCTCTGCGTTTAGTTGGTAAATAAGAAAAGAGAGTGTAAATAAAGCAGGGCTGTTTTCTCAGCCTGAGGTGACATCACTTTGATTCACATTACATCGGTGTCACTGCCTAAAGGTGGCAGTTAGACTTCAGATGGGTAGGCTTCCCACAGGAACTCTTATATTAGTGAAGAGGGATCAGAATTTTTTTGTACAGTTAACCAGTCCTGTCACAGAAGCCTCTCATCACTATAACTTTATACCCACATTCAAATTTAAATAGAGTTGATGAGGTATCCATTGTGTGGGAATGGAAATGCCATATATTCTGTGCCATTATGTAAAACCTTTCGGTTAAATCACTTATCTAGGAGCATGTATCACTAAAATGATAAGTAAAAGCTGAAAGCAATCATGCACGCACTCTATTATATGATACATATGTTAAAAAATACATTTTACTTGAGAGTAATATTTGTGAATTTTAACCTATTCACAGTGAATTTAAAGACACTAAAAATAAAAACGTCTTGATGAGAGTGTTTTATATGTGAATCTTGTATAAGTCCTCATTTAATTCTACCTGCAATAGCAATAGAGTCCTGAAGTTATACAAACTTTCAAGATTTAGATTAGCCTTTCAAAACTAGCTCCTCTTAAACATGGGAGAGTATAACACAAATAAAAATGTGTATAATTAAAGATATTGTGCTGAAATGCTTAATTTCTCAAAATCACTCATACTTTAATAGTGGAAGAAACAAACGATAATTATGGTCTTCTCATTTGTGACCTAAGCCCATACTTCCAGAGAAGAGAGATGAATATTTTGACAGAATAAATTCAAACTCACAGGCTATTTGCATATATTAGATACACACTGCAGTATCAAGCCCAATTAATTGGAGAACATATTTTGTGAGATGCAATAACAACATAACACAAAAAAAGTCCTATAATACTAAATCTAAATTAAATATCTACTCTTGATTATTTATACTAAGCATTTAATGTGGAAGCACTACTTTTTAACTAATTTATTTTTGGCTGCGTTGGGTCTTCGTTGCTGCACACTGGCTTTCTCTGGTTGTGGTGAGCAGGGACTACTCTTTGTTGCGGTGTGCGGGCTTCTCCTTGCAGTGGCTTCTCTTGTTTCAGAGCACAGGCTCTAGGCGTGCGGGCTTCAGTAGTTGTGGCATGAGGGTTCAGCAGTTGTGGTTCACGGGCTCTAGAGCACAGGCTCAGTAGTTGCGGCACAAGGGCTTAGTTGCACCGTGGCATGTGGGATCTTCCTGGACCAGGTCTCAAACCCGTGTCCCCTGTATTGGCAGGCGGATCCTTAACCACTGCACCAGGGAAGTCCCTGGAAGCACTACTTTTTAGGTTTTAATTTACAAATAGCAACATTTAAAACAATTACATTCATCCATGGATATATTTATTTGCATCTCAGAATCAAATGAGATGGCTGTTTAGAAACTGCTCCATCTTACATACTGAGCTTATGCCTCCTATTAGTCTGCAGAACCCATTTAGATTTAATGAAAACCTCTTACTGGTTATCCATTTCCAGTATCCTTATTAAATTAGTGCTGAAATATTGTGTCTATAATGCATTGAGTTCATTCATTCTAGTTGAGTTCCTGTTCAAAAGGCACCTTCCAGTATGACACAATAAAGACACCATTAAAAAGTTTTAAACAACATATTAAATGCTAATTAGATCTGATCAAATACATAGTAAATTTTTATTGTAGTTCATTTTGCTTGATTTATTATTGAGTAAGGTAGTTACATTTTTTTTAACTTGATAGCAAATGAATTGATTTCAACTTTATAATCATCATTAAGAGTATAATCGACCTGTTGATTTTTCTCTTGTTTAATACAGGATTTTTTTTTTTTTTGATTTCACACTAGAGTTTTAAAATTTTTTATTTATTTTATTTTTTATTCAAGTATAGTTGATTTACAATGTTGTGTTAATTTCTGGTGTACAGCAAAGTGATTCAGTTTATTATATATATATATATATATATATATTCTTTTTTATATTCTTTTCCATTATGGCTTATTACAGGATGTTGAACATAATTTCTTGTGCTATACAGTAGGACCTTGTTGTTTATTTTATATATAATAGTTTGTATCTGCTAATCCCAGACTCCTAATTTATCCCTCCCCCACCCCCTTTCCCCTTTGGTAAGCATAAATTTGTTTTCTATGACTGTGAGTTTGTTTCTGTTTCATAAATAAGTTCATTTGTGTCATATTTTAGATTCCACATATAAGTGGTATCATATGGCATTTGTCTTTTTAGTTCTGACTTACTTCACTTAGTACGATAATCTCTAGGTTCAATTCAATGGAATTTTTTTAATAGACAAAGTAGAGGAAGACCTGCCTGTGAGGTATTTATTTTGCCTTTAGGGCCAACACTGGAAAAATTAATATGTACAGTTCATTGCTAAAATCAAGGAAATTTTGGTCTTTTGTGAATATTATAAATTACTTGGGGGCAAAAACTATGTCTTAGATATTTTTTATATCTATACTGTAGCTAAGCGGTTTTATAGCCTGCAAGGGTACTGAAGGAAGTGAGGGAAGGAGCAGGGAGAGGGAAACAATCTCATTCCTCACCAGCACTGGAGAGATGAATGAGAAAGCCCTTGTAGCAGCCTCTCATGAAACCAGTCTCCTCCGTGAACATAGAATATCCCTGTTTGTTTTTCTTAATTTCTCTCGGATGACTTTTGTAATTTTCAGTATATAGGACAGGTATCTCTTACTTTAAATTTCTTTCCAAGTATTTTGTATTCTTTAACGCTTACATAAACGCTCTTTTAAAAAAATATTCCTTTCACAATTGTTTCTTGCTAATAGAGACAAAACTGATTTTTAACAGATATTGACTTTGTATTCTATGACCTTGCTGAACTCATTTATTCATTCTAGTCATTCATTTTATAGATTAAGTCTATATATAATGATGCAGTCTGTGAATAAACACAGTTTTACCTTTTGCTTTCATGTTGTTATTATTTTAAAAAATGTCTTTTTCTTGCCTTATTGTATCTCTGAAGACTGCAGTAAAATTTGGGGTAAAAGTGTCAAGAGTGGGCATCTTTGTCTTGTTTCATATATCAAGTGAAAGCATTTGATGTTCTACTTAAGTAGTTATAGATTTATTGCATCTATTCCTAGTTGCTATGGATTTCTATCATGAATGGGTGCTAAGTTTTGTCAAATGTTTTTTTCTGCACCTACTGAAATGATTATATGACTTATGTTAATATGGTGGATTACATTGACAGATGTTCTGATATTAAACCAACTTTGAATTTCTGTGTTAAACTCCATTTAGTCAAGATATATTATCTTTTTATATATTCCTGGATTAGGTTTGCTTATATTTCAAGGATCTTTGCATCTATATTCATGATAGATACTGTTCTGTGATTTTCTTTTCTTTTAATGCCCTTTTCAGGTATGACTCTGAGGATTCATTTTCAGCAGGGCTCTGGAAACTTTGCACCCCAGAAGGCATAACACTGCATGAATTCTGTTTCATACTCTTCTTCCACTGCCAGTGTTCACCAAAATTCAGGGAGTTTTGGGAGAAATTGTCAGGTACTTTGATATCTGGGGATCTTCCAGATTTTAATCCTCTTTGCCAGTGTACACTTTTAAAAAGCTAAGCTGGTTTCTCCTCATTTCTGCCAAGTCTTTCTATGACAAGCCCACTTACTGCCCACTTGTACCCAGAAAAGGCATGCACCCCAGGCATGGAAGCTATCTTGGCCCACTACTTTTCTGTGCATGCTTCATTTCTTGCTGGGGTTTAGCTTCTCAAGGCTTCCATGAATCCATCAGCCTTTGATATTCCCATAGACTATTATGTATAGGTTTGTTATTTGTCGTTTTTCTTGTGGCTACCATGAAAAGTCTGTATTTTTTGCATTTCTATACATCCTACTTAGAAGCAGAAATTCTTTCTACTGTATTATATTGTTCTTTCTGTTCTTAAAGATACAGAATTATCCCTATTGTCTGTGTTTGCTGTCAGACCAATTTTTTTCCTAGTAAACCTTTTTACCTGCATGAGTCCAGTGTATAGTTATGTCCAAGATCTTGTCTCCTACTTCCATCTGTGCCTTAAAATCCAAGCCTTTAGTTTATTAAAATCAATAAATATTTCCTGAAGAATCATCCTGAGGTTTTAGCATACTATGCAGGTTGTCAGTGCTTTCTCTTTTCTTTTCTTTCTTCTCTTACTCTTTTAACCACCATTGGAAATTTCCTCACTCTCAAATGAGATAAATTATGCTTATAAAAGCTTGTTTTCTATATTTTATCCCGCATTTCTAGGTGTTCTGTGGTTGAACAATATCTAGTATGTCATATTCTCAGGAAACATAAGTCACTTCTTAGGCCTTCATGTAGCTTTTAACCTTTTGCTCAATCTGGAAATACTTTTTTTCTTCCTCTGAAACCTGCCAGTACTTTTCAGTTCTCTTTTTATATATTTATAACATGCTCTGTGCTATTGTTATATCATTGCTAGTTTGCACGCTTGTTCTTGCTGTGCTACAAGAGTGTAAGTTCAGCAAAGAAAGGAATTTTTTTACGTTCTTTATATCATAGTGCATGTTCGGTGCAATACATTACACAAGCTATACACTCAATGGAGGAGTTGATGTATAATGAGTGTAATAATGTGGATGAATTTCGATGAGAAAAAGCAGCGTTTCTGTGGGCAAGGTAAATTTTGAAGATTTTTTTCCCCTTTAGTTGTAGTTGCAAACAAGAATAAATCCAAAGGCAAGAGGACAATGGACAATGGTTGTTTTCTCAAACCACTTACCCAAAGTTGTATTGCTTTCATACCATGGTTGCCAGACTTACTAAACAACAAAAATGATAATGATAATAATAATAATAAAAAGCATCCAGTTACATTTGAATTTTAGATAAACAAGGAATTATTTTTAAATATAAGTATGTCCCAAATTGCAATATTTGCTCAAATTTACCAAGATGTTTTGTATTTTATCTGGCAACCCTATTCACATTACAACTAGGATGAATGCCCAGAGCCCCACTGTTGAACACTTTCCAAGTTTAGCTTCATTGCACTGTATCCTATACCCAAGACCTTCTCTCTGAATTCTACTTCTCTCATGAGGATAATTTCCTCAGCATTGTTCTTCCTGTTTTTCAAGATGACAATTAGCAAATTGACAAAACTGAGCTGCATTGTAAGTGAATAATAACGGGTTAATTCCCCAATTTTCAACTCATATAACATATGCACAAGGTAATAGTGGTCTTTTGATGTCAGTGTCATAATCCAATATAAGTGATTCTATTACTGGGAATTTCAAACCAGAGACAAAGATATTTCCAAGAAGCAACAAAGAAGTTTGTGGTTTTCAAAGCAGCCCAGTAATGTGGCTGCTGATTACACCTGTGTTAGAAGAAGCACTTCCAGCTTGTTGGGATCATCAGCACCTAGACTTCGTGATTATTTAACTGTAATTGGTGGTCTTAACTATAATTGAAAATCTTTTTTTGGTGTTGCTACTTAAAAATATTTTAAAGAATGTTCTTGGAATTAAAAAAAAATTCAAATGATCACTTATAGTCTTGGTTTCTAAAAATTTGGTGGTAAATCATAAAAAAAATAGTTATTAAACCCACAAAATTCCTCACCAGTGTTTTTTTCTCTCCAGATTACATATACTTACTGAATATCACAACTTTCCCATTATTAAATTAAGCAGTAAATCAGGAAATAAAATAGAATATAATTGGAATTAAAAAAAGTAAACTGCTACCTAAAGTATTCATCTAACTATAAGAATTTTTACATTTGGAACTAATGGGAACTTTTTAATTTATAAATTTAGATTTAAGGTTGATTCTTCCAGAGAATATTATTATTAGGAGAGGAGATGGAAAAAGGAATTATGAAATAGTTTCAAGTAAAATAAGAGGAATTTTATTAGTATTTTAAGTACACATTTATTTTTTTGGAATAATAGAGATTTTAAATTATAGCAGAAACAATGGTTACATTGAATATAGGGGAATACTTGTAATTGGAGTGTATAAACAAGGAAGATAGCTACCAACTTTGGACAATTTTTAAAGGAACCCTTATAATTATCCCTCTAAGATAAATATCTTCTTGATGATTTTGTACATTCTAAAGACTTATTTGTAGTTTATTTCTGTATAACAAATGAGATTTTAGAGCTGAAAAGAGCTATTTCCCTGTGGTCCTCAACCATTTTTCTCCCTACTCAACACACTTGATGGAAACAACCAACTCCTATAGGTAACAACTGGAGTGGTTCCCAAAAGGGTGTAAGTTTAGCCTCTTGGCGAGGGAGTGGGAGGCTACAGAAGGGCATGGATACTTTGATAAAATCCTCCGAATAATTCTTGTATCCTTTTCCATTCCTTTAAAAGCTTGTATCTAGTACATATTTTTAACAAGGCAACTGAGAGTCAGTTTTGTTCAACACTGAACAAAAAATTAGGTCCAGAAAATTAGGTCTGGAAAATTAGGTGAAGAGTTAGAATTAGAACCCATGTCTCCCATTTCCAAATGCAATGCTGTTTTTAATGCCTCGTGTTTTACTATAACCCTCTTAAACTTATCTTAGTGTCAGTAATGATTTATCAGTTTAATTCGCAAATGGATTTAATGTACATGGATTCTTTGACCTCCTTTTTTTGTTTTAAACTGATTTCCCTTAAATATTGTAAAGCAGAGGGTCTCTGGAAGAGAGATACTCAAATATGAATTGCCTGAGTTAGTCTTAGTTTGATGCTTCCTGACAAACTCAAAGATATCAAGACAATTTTACCAGTCTTTGAACATATTTTGTCTTTTATTATTTTAGGTTTTGAAACATATTGTTAGAATCTTTAATCAAGGATGAAAAATGTCAGAGCTCTTGCCCTAATGACTAATTTTGATTAACTCATCCAGCCAATATGGTTTGCATTTCCATACTGTGGTTTCACTAATTTCATAAGTTCAGACAGTACTATAACTAGGAGAATAATTTTAGGGGACAGCAGACAGTAGTGGTGCATATTCCTTTTCTGGCACTAAGGACAAGTGGATGAAAAGAGGCATAGTTACGTACCTGGGATCTGTCAGCCCCTGCTCAAGTTACCTGCTTCTTGGGTGAATCTTCAAGAGCATAAATTCAGAAACAAACTACTCAGATCAAAATATTTCATCATCTTTTATTCACATACCCACTATATAAATTCATTCATGTCCTTCAATTTAATGTCTGAGCTTTGAAAGATACTCTTATTTTCTGTTGCATCTTGGACTTTCTTTTTCTCTTAAATATGTGTGTGTATAAACTCTTATCTGGATTATATTCTTTTAGTAGAGATTTAGTCATTTATTTATTTATTTATTTATTTATTTATTTATTTATTTATTTGTGGTACGCAGGCCTCTCACTGCTGTGGCCTCTCCCGTTGTGGAGCAACAGGCTCCGGATGCACAGGCTCAGCATCCATGGCTCACGGGCCCAGCCGCTCCGCGGCATGTGGGATCTTCCCGGACTGGGGCACGAACCCGTATCCCCTGCATCGGCAGGCGGACTCTCAACCACTGCACCACCAGGGAAGCCCTAGTCATTTATTTAAAAAAATTCATTAAGTGCCTACTATGTGTTAGACCTTATCCTAGGTCGTGGGCACAAAGCAATCAATAAAACAAAGTCTTTGCTCTCATGGAATTTATAATCTGCTTGGAATTTACAGTTGTACAGTCTGGTTGGTAAAGATTTTGTGTATATACACCACACATATATGTATCTCTACATACGTGTGCATACACATATATGCCATGTCTACATACATTTAAATGTATATATATGTATGTGTGTTTTGTGATGCAAACTAATATGAAAAATAAAGGGACAGAGAAATTCACAGGGTTGCTATTTTAGTTAGTCAGAAAATACCTCCCTGATGTAGTAACATTTCAGTACAGACATAGATTAAGTGAAAGAGTGAGACAGGACAATATCTCAGGAAAGAACAATTCAGACCAAGGAAGAAGCTTGCTTTGTATGTTTGTGGAATTACAAAGAAGTGATGCAGCTGGAGCACTGGGACAGGAGAGTGAGAAATGAGGTCTGAGGTGTTGCCAGGAGCCAGGACACACAGGGCTTTGTGGGCCTTAATAAGGACTTTGGAATTTTTTCTCTATAAAATGGGCATATACTGGAGGGTTTTGAATTGAGGAAGGGCATAATCTGGCTTGTGTTTTAAAAAAAATGCTATGTGTGTGGTGTATAAATAGACTATAGTGGAACAAATGTAGAAGCAGGCAGATACATTGGGAGGCTATTAGCATAAAACAGACAAGAAATGGTGATGCTTGGGCTAATGTGGGATCTGTAGAGGGGTGAGATTCTCACTCCATTTCAAAGGTAGAACCAACAGGCTTTGCTGATGTTTGGATATGGAATGTGAGAAGAAGAAAAACTAAGATGACTCCATGATTTTTGACTGAAAACCTGGAAAAATAGACATTACTATTTTACTGAGAGGGAAAAATAATATTAGATATGTACTGATTTCCAAAGTCTTTCCTAGGAGTATAACAATTCTCACAGGATATAAGTAAAAACTCAGAAAGACTGAATTGTTCCAGGACCTCTTTATGTTACTTTGTGAGCATTTTTCACACTTGCTAATGAAAGTTCAGGTTGGCAGCAGGGATAAAAATGATTGGTGAAGCTATTAGGGAAATATTCACAGAGGCTAACAACTATCTTGCTTGACAGGCAGAAACAATGACTACTTAAGTGGCTTTAGGGACTGCGAGTGGCCTAAAAAATCCACTAGCTTAAAGAAATGTCAGTCTTACCAGAGAGTCCCTGACTTCACCATTTGTTTGCTAGTATAAAAGAAATAGAGAAGTTTCCCTGCCATGGTTGGATTTTAAATCAGTACTAAATGTTTAAATGCTAAAAATTAAATTGATTTAATTCTCCTTTTTTTTTTTTTTGAGAATTTTTAAATTTCTTTTTTATTTATTTATTTTTTCCTTTTTTTTTACACATCTTTATTGGGGTATAATTGCTTTACAATGGTGTGTTAGTTTCTGCTTTATAACAAAGTGAATCCGTTATACTAATTCTCCTTTATAATTAGCAGGAAAAGATTTGTTGTTTTTTGCTCCTGGGAGTAGAAAGGAGAACTCTAGGACCACTTAGTATACTCTTGTACAGACAGAAAAATAGACAAAAGCAAGATTAGAAAAAGATACTTAGTAGAAATTTTTTAGACAATATATAAAATTAATTCTTCAAATTTGTATAATGGACTTATTTTTTTCTTGATATATGCTTTTTGATATTTACAGTTATAATTCATAAAATCCAGGATAATTTATTGCATTCTCTTCTGAAGGCTCTAGGAGAGAATCCATTCCTTTGCCTTTTCCAGCTACCTGCAATTCGTGATCCCCTTCTTCCATCTTCAAAACTAGCAATGGGGGTTGAGTCCTTCTCAAATCCCATCATGCTGACCTCCCCTTCCCTCTCCCTCTTCTACTTTTAAGGAACCTTGTGATTACATTGGACTCACTGGAATAATTCAGGATAATCATCTCAATATCCTTAACTTAATCACACTTGAAACATCTTTTGTCATGTAGGGTATCATACGCACAGGTTCTGGGGATTATAATGTAGAAAGCACTGGTGGGCCATTACCCTGCCTACCACACCCTTCAAGTACCCTTGTTGCTACTGGACTCATAACTATGGTTATTTATCAGCATGCTTCAGAGTGCCAGGTACAAAGTCTGAGCAGGGAGGAAATAACTCATTTACCAAAAAAATTGCAGAAAATTTCTAATGTATGTTGCAGATGCCTGAGGATTAGATGTGGGAGTGCCTTTTAAGAGTATTAGACCAAGGAGAACAGAATGTAACATTAGTTGTATCAGTTTTTTAAATGTGTAAATTTGCTAGCTATGTTAGATTTTATATATTAACTTGAACAGCTGGAAAGAGCTTTAATAATTTGTTTTGTTGTTGACTGATACTTAGATTGAAAGAGGTTGATATCTGGAACTTCCCTAGAATAATGTAAAGGAAGGAATCCAAAAGTCTAAGGAAATATGAGTGTTGAAATGTTTATCGTGTATGACCTGTGCATTCCCTAATCTTTATATATTCCAAAGAGACCTAAAAGATCCTCACTTAACTAGGGCATTGACCACCAGTGTCCTTAAAAAGCCTAGTGATGACTGTAATCTGTAGGCTAGTGATGACCACAGGAGATGCTGCCAGTGAGATATATTCTCTGGCTTTATTAAGGGTGATGGGATTCAGAATGACGTAACCTAAGTGTCAGTGCTTAAATAGGATCAGAGACAAGGTAGGTACATTTACAGTAATGGGCAGCAGGAGTGAAGTGGTAATCTGAATATTTTAACTCACAGGAATCTTTGGAGAAGGCTATTTTTAAAAAATGATAACATATCAAAGATATATTTAACTCATTATTGATGGAATCAATAAAATGGTAAAGCTGATTAAAAAAAATTATAGGGTAGATAGAATTATGTATAGCCATGGAAAGAAAGAATGCTAGACTAAGATTTATAAATTACATACAAAAAATTTCGATACCCTACAGGATATATAAGGGTTTCTATGGCATAGAAATATTTTGCATATCTACAGGACAAAATTAATCTGCCTTGCTATAGAAACAGGATCATCCACATCACTGTCAGTTTTATACTCACCAACACCTACCTTTACAGAGTTGCAAAATACCACAATCAAATGTACATGCCCCTAGGAGTTAGCTAATACTTGTTAGGCAAACCTGCTGCAAAAGGATCTAACATGACATTGAAAGGACATGCAGTCATACATTTGCCTATTTCTAAGTTTTGGATTTTTTTTTTTTTTCTTATCAGTCCCTCCTTTTTAAACACAAATTTTCTTCAACCCTGGCCACAGGCAACTACTGATGCTTTCTGTCACTATAAATAAGATTTGTCCTGCATGAAATCATACACAATGTACTCTTTGTGTCTGAATCCTTTGTTAGTATAAAATTGTCTAGCTAAATATTTTCTAGTATCTATCAGTAGTTCATTATTTTTGTTTTGTTGAGTTGTATTCCGTTATATGGATATACCAAAATTTATTTATACGTTTGTCTACTGGTGGACTTTTTGTGTGGCTCCAGTTTTTAGCTATTTTGAATGAAGTTGCTAAGAATCTTCATATACAAGTCTTTACGTGAACATATGATGTTTCCATTTCAACTGGTAAATAACTATGAACGGAATTAATAAGTTGCATGGAATGTGTACACCTTTATAAAAAAGCTGCCAAAAAGTTTTTCGAAGTGATTAAATCATTTTACATTCTTACCAGTAATGTATCAGGGTTCCAGGGGCTCCCCATTTTTACAAATACTTTGTATTGTTAATCTTCTTTATTTTAGCCATATTAACGGGTGCATAGTGTGTCTTAGTTCAAGCTGCCAAAACAAAAATACTATAGACTGGGGAACCAACAAACATGTATCAATACTTCTCATAGCTCTAGAGGATACGAAGTCCAAGATAAACGTGCTAGTGTTAGGGCCTGTTTCCTAGCTCATAGATGACTGTTCTTGTTGCACATGACAGAAAGAGAATGAGCGCTCTCTGGGGTCTCTTTTATAAGGGCACTAATCCCATTTATGAAGACTTTATCTCATGAACCAATCAATTCCCAAAGGCCCCATTTCCAAATACCATCTCATTCAGAATTAGGTTTCAACATAAGAATTTTGAGGGACAAAAATATTCAGTCTACAGCATAATGGTAAGTTATTGTGGTTATAATTTTCATTTAACTGATCACTAATCACATTGAACTGTTTTTCATGTAGTTGTTTGTCATTAGTATGTCTTCTTTTGTGAGGTACTTAATTAGGTCTTTTGTCTATTTTGGTGGGGAAGTGCTTTGTCTTTTAAATATTTAGTTGTAAAAGTTCTTTATATGTTGATGATAAAAGTCAGTTTCCAAATATACATATAGAGGACATTTTTTTCTCAGTCTGTGGATTGCTTTTTCTATTTTCTTAACACTGTCATTTAAAGAGCAGATGTTTTGAATTTTAATGAAATCCAGCTTGCCAATTTTTCTAAAATGGATGATGCTATTTCCCCCTATCTTTGCCTACTCCAGAATCACAAACATTTTGTCCTATGTTTTTTAATAGATGTGCTATATTTTTAAGTCTTATGGTTATGTGTATAATCCACTTTGAGATAAATTTTTTGTGTACTGTAAGATAAGGGTCAAGGTTTATGTTTTTTCATATTTATATCTAGTTTTTCCAGCACCATTTATTGAAAAGACTACATTTTTTTCCCACTAAATTGCCTTTGTCAAAAATCAATTAACCATACATGTGTAGGTCTATTTTGTTCCTTTGATCCATAGCTTGATCTTTATACCAAAGATAAATTGTCTTGATTTCTTCAGCTTTATACTGTCTTGATGTCAAATAGTGCATGCTCTTCAACTTTGTTCTTTTTAAAAACTATTCTTGGTCTTTTGTATTTCTATATAATTTTAGAATCAACTTATTAATTATCACAAAAAGCCTGCTTGTTTTGTTGGAATTGTAAATATTAAAGCTATATTTCATTTATGTAGAATTATCTCAACAATTAGAAGTCTACGACTTCATGAACATGGTCTACCTCACCATTTCTTTAGATATTTCAAAACTTTGTCCTACAATGTTTTGAAGTCTTTAATATATAAAGTAGTTGCATAGTCAGCCAAAGAATTAAGGGCAACACTGTGCATCTTTCTGGACTTCCTTTTCTGTATAGCTCCCTCACTGTAGAATACTGTTCTGTAATTTCCAGCTACCTAAACTTCCCTCAATCCAGCTTTTCACTCTTTAATTCAATGAAATCACTGTGTTTTCTTTGGAATCTTCCCCATGAACTTAGATCTGGACTGTGCTTCCAGACAGAAATCCAGGGCAATGTAAGTCTCACTGATTTGTTTCCTGTCTCTTAGTTGTTTCATATATTTTTGTGCAGATTTTTCATTATGAATGGTGAAAGAGCTAGTTGGCTTTTGGTACTCTACCTTGGTCAGAAGCAGAACTCCTAAAAATCATTGTATGTAATGGAAAAGAAAATAATTTAATTTCTTTTTTTTTCTTTAAAATGTGATGCTTTATTTATTAATATAAACTTGATAAATATGCATTCTCTAACTTGGGAGGTAGAGAAATCAAGCTGATAAATTGTATTGCTAAAATAGTTTCTATAAATTTGTGTCAGCTTGATCTATTAATTTAGTAAGAAAGTTAAAAATCTTAGATGGTGAATGTTTGCATTATGAGGCTTTGTTAATAAGCGTTTAAGTTTAGAACAGAACAGTACTTCTGATAAAATGAACCTTTTGTCCTTTAGTAGTGACCCTCTTGCTCCCTGACAGCGCTTTGTTTCTTAAAGAATAGCCTCATATTAATATAGCAACAGCAACATTCTTTTGCTTATATTTGACTAGGTATCCTTTCTTTTTCTTTTTGACTTTCAAGCTATGTTGTTTTTTTAAAAATATATATATATTTTTTACATCTTTATTGGAGTATAATTGCTTTACAATGGTGTGTTATTTTCTGCTTTACAGCAAAGAGAATCAGTTATACATATACATATGTTCCCATATCTCTTCCCTCTTGCATCTCCCTCCCTCCCTCCCTATCCCACCCCTCCAGGCGGTCACAAAGAACCGAGCTGATCTCCCTGTGCTATGCGGCTGCTTCCCACTAGCTATCTATTTTACGTTTGGTAGCGTATATATGTCTATGCCTCTCTCTCGCTTTCTCACAGCTTACCCTTCCCCCTCCCCATATCCTCAAGTCCATTCTCAAGTAGGTCTGCGTCTTTATTCCTGTCTTACCACTAGGTTCTTCATGACATTTTTTCCCCTTAAATTCCATATATATGTGTTAGCATACGGTATTTGTCTTTCTCTTTCTGACTTGCTTCACTCTGTATGACAGACTCTAGGTCTATCCACCTCATTAAAAATAGCTCAATTTCGTTTCTTCTTATGGCTGAGTAATATTCCATTGTATATATGTGCCACATCTTCTTTATCCATTCATCCGATGATGGACACTTAGGTTGTTCCATCTCCGGGCTATTGTAAATAGAGCTGCAATGAACATTTTGGTACATGACTCTTTTTGAATTATGGTTTTCTCAGGGTATATGCCCAGTAGTGGGATTGCTGGGTCATATGGTAGTTTTATTTGTAGTTTTTTAAGGAACCTCCATACTGTTCTCCACAGTGGTTGTATCAATTTACATTCCCACCAGCAGTGCAAGAGGGTTCCCTTTTCTCCACACCCTCTCCAGCATTTATTGTTTGTAGATTTTTTGATGATGGCCATTCTGACTGCTGTGAGATGATATCTCATTGTAGTTTTGATTTGCATTTCTCTGATGATTAATGATGTTGAGCATTCTTTCATGTGTTTGTTGGCAGTCTGTATATGTTCTTTGGAGAAATGTCTATTTTGGTCTTCTGCCCATTTTTGGATTGGGTTGTTTGTTTTTTTGTTATTGAGCTGCATGAGCTGCTTATAAATTTTGGAGATTAATTGTTTGTCAGTTGCTTCATTTGCAAATATTTTATCCCATTCTGAGGGTTGTCTTTTGGTCTTGTTTATGGTTTCCTTTGCTGTGCCAAAGCTTTGAAGTTTCATTAGGTCGCATTTGTTTATTTTTGTTTTTATTTCCATTTCTCTAGGAGGTGGGTCAAAAAGGATCTTGCTGTGATTTATGTCATAGAGTGTTCTGCCTTTGTTTTCCTCTAAGAGTTTGATACTTTCTGGCCTTACATTTAGGTCTTTAATCCATTTTGAGCTTATTTTTGTGTATGGTGTTAGGGAGTGATATAATCTCATACTTTTACATGTACCTGTCCAGTTTTCCCAGCACCACTTATTGAAGAGGCTGTCCTTTCTCCACTATACATTCCTGCCTCCTTTATCAAAGATAAGGTGACCATATGTGTGTGGGTTTATCTCTGGGCTTTCTATCCTGTTCCATTGATCTATCTTTCTGTTTTTGTGCCAGTACCATACTGTCTTGATTACTGTAGCTTTGTAGTATAGTCTGAAGTCAGGGAGCCTGATTCCTCCAGCTCCGTTTTTCATTCTCAAGATTGCTTTGGCTATTCAGGGTCTTTTGTGTTTCCATACAAATTGTGAAATTTTTTGTTCTACTTCTGTGAAAAATGCCAGTGGTACTTTGATAGGGATTGCATTGAATCTATAGATTGCTTTGGGTAGTAGAGTCATTTTCACAATGTTGATTCTTCCAATCCAAGAACATGATATATCTCTCCATGTATTTGTATCATCTTTAATTTCTTTCATCAGTGTCTTATAATTTTCTGCATACAGGTCTTTTCTCTCCTTAGGTAGGTTTATTCCTAGAAATTTTATTCTTTTTGTTGCAGTGGTAAATGGGAGTGTTTTCTTGATTTCACTTTCAGATATTTCGTCAATGCCAGACATTTCTGTGCATTAATTTTGTATCCTGCAACTTTACAAAATACATTGATTAGCTCTAGTAGTTTTCTGGTAGCATCTTTAGGATTCTCTATGTATAGTATCATGTCATCTGCAAACAGTGACAGCTTTACTTCTTCTTTTCTGATTTAGATTCCTTTTATTTCCTTTTCTTCTCTGATTGCTGTGTCTAAAACTTCCAAAACTATGTCGAATAAGAGTGGTGAGAGTGGGCAACCTTGTCTTGTTCTTGATTTTGGTGGAAATGCTTTCAGTTTTTCACCATTGAGGACGATGTTGGCTGTGGGTTTTTCATATATGGCCCTTATTATGTTGAGGAAAGTTCCCTCTATGCATACTTTCTGCTGGGTTTTTATCATAAATGGGTGTTGAATTTTGTCGAGAGCTTTCTGTGCATCTATTGAGATGATCATATGGTTTTTCTCATTCAGTTTTTTAATATGGTGTGTCACGTTGATTGATTTGCATATATTGAAGAATCCTTGCATTCGTGGGATAAACCCCAATTGATCATGGTGTATGATCCGTTTAATATGCTGTTGGATTGTGTTTGCTAGTATTTTGTTGAGGATTTTTGCATCTGTGTTCATCAGTGACATTGGCCTGTAGTTTTCTTTTTTTGTAGTATCTTCGTCTGGTTTTGGTATCAGGGAGATGGTGGCCTCATAGAATGAGTTTGGGAGTGTTCCTCCCTCTGCTATATTTTGGAAGAGTTTGAGAAGGATAGGTGTTAGCTCCTCCCTAAATACTTGATAGAATTTGCCTGTGAAGGCATATGGTCCTGGACTTTTGTTTGTTGGAAGATTTTTAATCACAGTTTCAATTTCAGTGCTTGTGATTGGTCTGTTTATATTCTGTTCTATTTCTTCCTGACTCAGTCTTGGCAGGTTGTGCATTTCTAAGAATTTGTCCATTTCATCCAGGTTGTCCATTTTATTGGCATAGAGTTGGTTGTAGTAATCTCTCATGATCTTTTGTATTTCTGCAGTGTCATTTCTGCAGTGTCAGTTGTTACTTCTCCTTTTTCATTTCTACTTCTATTGATTTGAGTCTTCTCCCTTTTTTTCTTGATGAGTCTGGCTAAATGGTTTATCATTTTGTTTATCTTCTCAAAGAACCAGCTTTTAGTTTTATTGATCTTTGCTATTGTTTCCTTCATTTCTTTTTCATTTATTTCTGATCTGAGTTTTATTATTTCTTTCCTTCTGCTAGCTTTGGTGTTTTTTTGTTCTTCTTTCTCTAATTGCTTTAGGTGCAAGTTTAGGTTGTTTATTCGAGATGTTTCCTGTTGCTTAAGGTAGGATTGTATTGCTATAAACTTTCCTCTTAGAACTGCTTTTGCTGCATCCCATAGATTTTGGGTCATCGTGTCTCCATTGTCATTTGTTTCTAGGTACTTTTTGATATCCTCTTTGATTTCTTCAGTGATCACTTCATTATTAAGTAGTGTATTGTTTAGCCTCCATGTGTTTGTATTTTTTACAGATCTTTTCCTGTAATTGATATCTAGTCTCATAGTGTTGTGGTCGGAAAAGATACTTGATACAATTTCAATTTTCTTAAATTTACCAAGACTTGATTTGTGACCCAAGAAATGATCTATCCTGGAAAATGTTCCATGAGCACTTGTGAAAAATGTGTATTCTGTTGTTTTTGGATGTAATGTCCTATAAATATCAATTAAGTCCATCTTGTTTAATGTATCATTTAAAGCTTATTTATTTTCATTTTGGATGATCTGTCCATTGGTGAAAGTGGGGTGTTAAAGTCCCCTACTATGAATGTGTTACTGTTGATTTCCCCTTTTATGGCTGTTAGTACTTGCCTTATGTATTGAGGTGCTCTTATGTTGGGTGCATAAATATTTACAATTGTTATATCTTCTTCTTGATCGATCCCTTGATCTTAAGTAGTGTCCTTCTTTGTCTCTTCTAATAGTCTTTATTTTAAAGTCTATTTTGTCTGATATGAGAATTGCTACTCCAGCTTTCTTTTGGTTTCCATTTGCATGAAATATCTTTTTCCATCCCCGCACTTTCAGTCTGTATGTGTCTCTAGGTCTGAAGTGGGTCTCTTGTAGACTGCAAGTATATGGGTCTTGTTTTTGTATCCATTCAGCCAATCTGTGTCTTTTGGTGGGAGCATTTAGTCTATTTACATTTAAGGTAATTATCGATATGTATGTTCCTATTCCCATTTTCTTAATTGTTCTGGGTTCGTTATTGTACGTCTTTTCCTTCTCTTGTGTTTCCTGCCCAGAGAAGTTCCTTTACGATTTGTTGTAAAGCTGGTTTGGTGGTGCTGAACTCTCTCAGCTTTTGCTTGTCTGTAAAGGTTTTAATTTCTCCATCAAATCTGAATGAGATCCTTGCTGGGTAGAGTAATCTTGGTTGCAGGTTTTTCTCCTTCATCGATTTAAATATGTCCTGCCAGTCCCTTCTGGCTTGCAGAGTTTCTGCTGAAAGATCAGCTGTTAACCTTATGGGGATTCCCTTGTGTGTTATTTGTTGTTTTTCCCTTGATGCTTTCAATATGTTTTCTTTGTATTTAATTTTTGAGAGTTTGATTAATATGCGTCTTGGAGTATTTCTCCTTGGATTTATCCTGTATGGGACTCTCTATGCTTCCTGGACTTGATTAACTATTTCCTTTCCCATATTAGGGAAGTTTTCAACTATAATCTCTTCAAATATTTTCTCAGTCCCTTTCTTTTTCTCTTCTTCTTCTGGAACCCCTATAATTTGAATGTTGGTGTGTTTGATGTTGTCCCAGAGGTCTCTGAGACTGTCCTCAGTTCTTTTCATTCTTTTTTCTTTATTCTCCTCTGCAGTAGTTTTTTCCACTATTTTATCTTCCAGGTCACTTATCCGTTCTTCTGCCTCAGTTATTCTGCTATTGATCCCATCTAGAGTACTTTTAATTTCATTTATTGTGTTGTTCATCGTTGTTTGTTTCACCTTTAGTTCTTCTAGGTCCTTGTTAAATATTTCTTGCATTTGTCTATTCTGTTTCCAAGATTTTGGATCATCTTTACTATCATTATTCTGAATTCTTTTTCAGGTACACTGCCTATTTCCTCTTCATTTGTTAGGCCTGGTGGGTTTTTATCTAGCTCCTTCATCTGTGATGTGTTTTTCTGTCTTCCCATTTTGCTTATCTTACTGTGTTTGGAGTCTCCTTTTTGCAGGGTGCAGGTTCGTAGTTCCCGTTGTTTTTGGTGTCTGTCCCCAGTGGTTAAGGTTGGTTCAGTGGGTTGTGTAGGCTTCCTGGTGGAGGGGACTAGTGCCTGTGTTCTGGTGGATGAGGCTGGATCTTGTCTTTCTGGTGGGCAGGTCCACGTCTTGTGGTGTTTTTTGGGGTGTCTGTGGACTTATTATGATTTTAGGCAGCCTTTCTGCTAATGGGTGGGGTTGTGTTCCTGTTTTGCTAGTTGTTTGGCATAGGATGTCCAGCACTGTAGCTTGCTGGTCGTTGAGTGAAGCTGGGTGCTGGTGTTGAGATGGAGATCTCTGGGAGATTTTCACCATTTGATATTATGTGGACGTGGGAGGTCTTTTGTGGACCAGTGTCCTGAAGTTGGCTCTCCCTCCTCAGAGGCACAGCACTGACTCCTGGCTGCTGCACCAAGAGCCTTTCATCCACACAGCTCAGAATAAAAGGGAGAAAAAGTAGAAAGAAAGAAGTAGTAGAAGTAGAAAGAGAGAGGAAAGAAAGAAAGAAAGAAAGAAAGAAAGGAAGAAAGGAGGGAGGGAGGGAGGAAGGAAGGAAGGAGGGAAGGAAGGAAAAAAGAATGGAGATAAAGTACAATAAAATAAAGTAAGATAAAATATAATAAAGTTATTAAAATAAAAAAATTATTACGAGAAAAAAAAGAAAAAATAAATAAAAAATAAAACAGAGTGATAGAACCCTAGGACAAATGGTGGAAGCAAAGCTATAGAGACAAAATCTCACACAGAAGCATACACTTACACACTCACAAAAAGAGGAAAAGGGGAAAAAATCATAAATCTTGCTCTCAAAGTCCACGTCCTCAATTTGGGATGATTCGTTGTCTAAAGGAGGGAAGGAAGGAAAGAAAAAAAGAAAGAAAGAAGATAAAGTAAAATAAAGTTATTAAAAAATTATTAAGAAAAAAAATTTAAAAAAAAAAGGACAGATAGAACCCTAGGACAAATGGTGGAATTAAAGCTATACAGACAAAATCTCACACAGAAGCATACACATACACACTCACAAAAGGAGGAAAAGCGGAAAACATAATAAATCTTGCTCTCAAATTCTACCCCCTTATTTGGGATGATTGGTTGTCTATTCATATATTCCACAGATGCAGGGTACATCAAGTTGATTGTGGAGCTTTAATCCGCTGCTTCTGAGGCTGCTGGGAGAGATTTCCCTTTCTCTTCTTTGTTCTCACAGCTCCCAGGGGCTCAGCTTTGGATTTGGCCCTGCCGCTGCGTGTAGGTCACCGGAGGGCGTCTCTTCTTCGCTCAGACAGGACGGGGTTAATGGAGCCGCTGATTCGGGGGCTTTGGCTCACTCAGGCCGGGGGGAGGGAGGGGCACGGAGTGTGGGGCGAGCCTGCGGCAGCAGAGGCCAGCGTGACGTTGCACCAGCCTGAGGCGCGCCATGCGTTCTTCCGGAGGAGTTGACCCTGGATCCCGGGACCCTGGCAGTGGCGGGCTGCACAGGCTCCCCGGAAGCAGGGTGTGGAGAGTGAGCTGTGCTCGCACACAGACTTCTTGGTGGCGGCAGCAGCAGCCTTCGCGTCTCATGCCTGTCTCTGGGGTCCGCGCTTTTAGCCGCGGCTCGCGCCCGTCTCTGAAGCTCCTTTAAGCAGCACTCTTAATCCCCTCTCCTTGGGCACCAGGAAACAAAGAGGTAAGAAAAAGTCTCTTGCCTCATCGGCAGGTCCAGACTTTTCCCCAGACTCCCTCCTGGCTAGCCGTGGCGCAGTAACCCCCTGCAGGCTGTGTTCACGCCACCAACCCCGGTCCTCTCCCGCTGCTCCCACCGAAGCCCAAGTCTCAACTCTCAGCCCCGCCCACCCTGGTGGGTGAGCAGACAAGCCTCTCGGGCTGGTGAGTGCCGGTCGGCCCTGATCCTGTGTGCGGGAATCTGTCTGCTTTGCCCTCCGCACCCCTGTGGCTGCGCTCTCCTCCGCGTCTCCGATGCTTTCCCCCTCTGCCACCCGCAGTCTCCGCCCACGAAGGGGCTTCCTAGTGTGTGGAAACCTTTCCTCCTTCACAGCTCCCTCCCACTGGTGCAGGTACCGTCCCTATTCTTTTGTCTTTTTTTTCTTTTTTTCTTTTGCCCTACCCAGGTACATGGGGGGTTTCTTGCCTTTTGGGAGGCCTGAGGTCTTCTGCCAGCATTCAGTCGGTGTTCTGTAGGAGTTGTTCCATGTGTAGATGTATTTCTGGTGTATCTGTGGGGAGGAAGGTGATCTCCGTGTCTTACTCTTCCGTCATCTTCCCGGAAGACCAAATAATTTAATTTCTAATTAGTAAATGAGTTCTCAAAGCACTGTTTAAATCTTTATTCATTGATTTGAAATATCAACTTTATCATAAAGTTAATTCTTACTTATACTTATATCTCTTTCTGGACTTGCTGTTCTCCTGCTATTCGTGTGTTTGTTTATACTTAAGAAAGTATCTAATAGTTTAATAGTAGGAAGTTGAAAATATATTTTAGAATCTTGTAGTGCAATACCTTCTAATGATCTTTCATTTCTTGTAATTGATTAAGTATGATATGCTATGATGAAAATAGGAATATAAGAGATTGTATATTTGTTTTTAATATGTCATTTATCCACAGAATTTTTCTTCTTTTATTAAAAATATAATTAAACCTTATTTTGGTAAATTATGTATTTTTCTGAACTTAGTTGTTTAGTAGTGTTTAGATTTGATGAAGAACAAGGAAAGATTAGTCTGAAGAAGCTATTCCTTGTTTAAACAGTTTTATTTTCTCTATGCTATGTTGTAGATGAATGGATGAACTGGTATGTCTGAGCTATTAGTAAGAAACTTGTACAAATTCAAAGTAATGTTAATAATTTTAAACTTATAAATGTTAAATGTAATGTAAGGGTTTAAGATGAACAGTCTACCTAAGGAATTGAGAACTTGATTTGATTCAGTCTTATAACAACAGAAGTATATTTTTTAAGGTTAACTTATGAAAGATATTGAATTGAACTAAGTAAATAAAATAAAATTCCAATAAAAGTATGAACTTTTGAAAACTGATTATAATATTATGCAGAGATATGAGAAATTCATATATGAAAGCTACAGTTGAAATTAAGTTTGCAGAAAGGAACATAAATATTAAAAACCTTACGTAAATGCAGGAGACGTATGTGAAAGAAGAAAAATTGTTCATTTGACTCTAGAAGGATTTCACTTTGAGCATTCATTGACTTATTCAGTCTACAAACATTTATTGAGCTTAGTTAGCATCTACACTATAACACATGGATATTTATTGAGAGAATAAAGTGATATAAGACTTTCTCTAACTTCAGTGAATTCACATGTTCATAAAGATCAAATTAATTTTTATACAAATGTTAAAAGTAATATAGTTATTCTCGTAATGAATAGATATATGATCTATAAATTTTATAACATTAATGATAACCATGCTAATATTATGAATTATGTTAGCCTAATATCAGTATTTTCCAGTTTTAAAAATACTGCTTTATTATATTTGCATATTTTATACCAAGCAAATAACCTAGCAATCTTTTTTTTTTTTTTTTTTGAGATGCCATCCAGGTCTTTTTTTTTTTAATTAACTATTTTTTAATGTCTTTATTGGAGTATAATTGCTTTATAATGCTGTGTTAGTTTCTGCTGTATAACAGAGTGAATCAGCTATACATATACATACATCCCCATATCTCCTCCCTCTTGCATCTCCCACCCACCCTCCCTATCCCACCCCTCTAGGTGAACACAAAGCGCTGAGCTGATCTCCCTGTACTATGTGGCTGCTTCCCACTAGCTATCTATTTTACATTTGGTAGTGTATATATGTCCATGCCACTCTTTCACTTCGCCCCAGCTTACCCTTCCACTACCCTGTGTCTTCAAGTCCATTCTCTATGTCTGCATTTTTATTCCTATCCTGCCTCTAGGTTCTTCAGAACCATTTTTTTTTTTTTTAGATTCTATATATATGTTTTAGCATATGGTATTTGTTTTTCTCTTTCTGACTTTCTTCCCTCTGTATGGCAGTCTCTAGGTCCATCACCCTCACTACAAATAACTCAATTTCATTTCTTTTTATGGTTGACTAATATTCCATTGTATATATGTGCCACATCTTCTTTATCCATTCATCTGTCGATGGACACTTAGGTTGCTGCCATGTCCTGGCTATTGTAAATAGAGCTGCAATGAACATTGTGGTACATGACTCTTTTTTTTTTTTTGGCGGTACGCGGGCCTGTCACTGTTGTGGCCTCTCCCATTGCGGAGCACAGGCTCCGGACGCACAGGGTCAGCGGCCATGGCTCACAGACCTAGCCGCTCCATGGCATGTGGGATCTTCCCAGACCGGGGCACGATCCTGTGTCCCCTGCATCGGCAGGCGGACTCTCAACCACTGTGCCACCAGGGAAGCCCACATGACTCTTTTTGAATTATGGTTTTCTCAGGGTATATGCCCAGTAGTGGTATTGCTGGGTCATATGGTAGTTCTATTTTTAGTTTTTTAAGGAACCTCCATACTGTTCTCCATAGTGGCTGTATCACTTTACATTCCCACCAACAGTGCAAGAGGGTTCCCTTTTCTCCACACCCTCTTCAGCATTTATTGTTTGTAGATTTTTTTGATGATGCCCATTCTGATTGGTGTGAGGTGATAACCTCATTGTAGTTTTGCTTTGCATTTCTCTAATGATTAGTGACATTGAGCATCCTTTCATGTGTTTGTTGGCAATCTGTATATCTTCTTTGGAGAAATGTCTATTTAGGTCTTCTGCCCATTTTTGGATTGGGTTGTTTGTTTCTTTGATATTGAGGTGTACGAGCTCCTTGTTTATTTTGGAGGGTAATCCTTTGTCAGCTACTTCGTTTGCAAATATTTTCTCCTTTTCTGAGTGTTGTCTTTACATATTGTTTACATTGTCCTCTGCTGTGCAAAAGCTTTTGAGCTTCATTAGGTCCCATTTGTTTATTTTTGTTTTTATTTCCATTTCTCTAGGAGACGGGTCAAAAAGGATCTTGCTGTGATTTATATCATAGAGTGTTCTGCCTGTTTTCCTCTAAGAGTTTAATAGTGTCTGGCCTTACATTTAGGTCTTTAATCCATTTTGAGTTTATTTTCGTGTATGGTGTTAGGGAGTGTTCTAATTTTATTCTGTTACATGTAGCTGTCCAGTTTTCCCAGCACCACTTATTGAAGAGGCTATCTTTTCTCCACTGTATATTCTTGCCTCCTTTATCAAAGATAAGGTGACCATATGTGCATGGGTTTATCTCTGGGCTTTCTATCTTGTTCCATTGATGTATATTTCTGTTTTTGTGCCAGTACCATACTGCCTTGATTACTGTAGCTTTGTAGTATAGTCTGAAGTCAGGGAGCCTGATTCCTCCAGCTCCATTTTTCTTTCTCAATATTTCTTTGGCTATTTGGGGTATTTTGTTTTTCCATAGAAATTGTGAAATTTTTTGTTCTAGTTCTGTGAAAAATGCCATTGGTAGTTTGATAGGGATTGCATTGAATCTGTAGATTTCTTTGGGTAGTAGAGTCATTTTCACAATGTTGATTATTCCAGTCCAAGAACATGGTATATCGCGCCATCTGTTTGTATCATCTTTAATTTCTTTCATCAGTGTCTTATAGTTTTCTGCATACAGGTTTTTTTCTCCTTAGGTAGGTTTATTCCTAGGTATTTTTTTCTTTTTGTTGCAGTGGTAAATGGGAGTGTTTCCTTAATTTCTCTTTCAGATTTTTCATCATTAGTGTATAGGAATGCAAGAGATTTCTGTGCATTGATATTGTATCCTGCTACTTTACCAAATTCATTGATTAGCTCGAGTAGTTTTCTGGTAGCATCTTTAGGATTTTCTATGTATAGTGGCATGTCATCTGCAAACAGTGACAGTTTTACTTCTTATTTTCCAACTTGGATTCCTTTTATTTCTTTTTCTTCTCTGATTGCTGTGGCTAAAGCTTCCAAAACTATGTTGAATAATAGTGGTGAGAGTGGCCAACCTTGTCTTGTTCCTGAGCTTAGTGGAAATGGTTTCAGTTTTTCACCATTGAGGACGATGTTGGCTGTGGGTTTGTCATATATGGGCCTTATTATGTTGAGGAAAGTTCCCTCTATGCCTACTCTCTGGACAACCGAGCAATCTTAAGAACTGAAAAAAATTGTCACGAATGTTACCACCATTTTTTTTTTTTTTTTTTTTTGCGGTACGCATAAAATTTCTCCACTTTCAGATTTTAGGAATTTAATAAATGGGAATTGACTCTAAAGGAAAAATGAGACTGATTTTTATGGAATGAAGTTTTATACCTTGAGCAGCATGTCCTAAAGCAAGACTACAGAATATCCTGTGGGATGATTCATGAAAACACAAATAATTTTATGGTATAATATGCAGTATAATAAGCATAAACCATGTCTTATCTTGTAGATTCAGTGAATTTAAACATAATAGTTTCTCTCATATGTCCTATTGAAGAAATCTGCTTGGCATAATAATTCCCAAGTTTATTTGAAAAGTGGTTTAGTGCATTGGTTAGGAGCTCAAAGTCTGTAGTCAGGCAACTCAAGAGCACATTCCGACTCTGCCATTTGCCAGTTGGGTGACCTTTGGCCAATTATTTGATCTCTTTGTTCCTCAGTTTCATCATCTATAAGGTGGGGGTAATAATAATAACTGCCTCATAAATTTCTTGTGAAGATTGAATGAGTTAATATATGTCAAGTGCTTAGAATAGTATTTGATGTAAGTGCTCCCAAAAGATTTTGATTATGATTTAACTTTGGTATCCTTTTTTTTAAAAAATGTAGCACCTACTAGTAGCTTGTTATTAATAACTCACTTATCATTCACTGACTAGTTCACAAATGCTGGTCATATGTGAGCTATTGTGTTAGTCAGTTTGGGTTGCTCTAACAGAATATCACAGACTGAGTGGCTTAAACAAAAACATTTATTTTTCACAGTTATGAATGCTAGGAGGTCCAAGATCACGGTGCTTGCAGATCCTGTGTCGGTGAGGGCCCACTTACTGGCTTATAGATGGCTGTCTTCTTCTTGTACCTTCACATGGTGCAGGGCAGAGGGTGAGGAAGCAAGATTCAATTTCTTTTTTTTATAAGGGCACTAATCGCACCCAAAAGGGTCCAACTCTCATGAACTAATTACTCCTCAAAGGTCTACCTCTTACCATCATCACATTAGGGATTAGAATTTCAACATATGAATTTTAGGGGGGACACAAACAGTCTAACAGCTGTACTACTAATATTTATTTTTATTTTAAAGATAAGCAAACAGAAACATAGATTAAATTGTTTCATTTAATCAACAAATACTCACATGACAAAATGTATCAGACATACATTTGTAGATAAGAGGCACCCATATAGTAGAACTTTGGTCTCTCTGACTCCAAAGCTTATGCTAGCAATGGATGGTCTTAACAGTTTTATTCTGTTTATTTAAGATACTTCAGACATTGAACATGACCATCTACTACCAAGATCTCAATTTCAGAAGAATCTATTATGTTCTTGGAACTTGGCACACTGAAGAGTGCTAATAGGTTTTTCTGTAGCTGATTGCATCAGAGGTAAGTTTCTGACCCAAGGATGGATGATCAGTTGCCTGATGAGTTCTTCCAAACAGCGATAATAGGTGATTAAATGAACAATTCCAGACTTTCTCTTATGGCATTTGAATATTGAACATACTGAGAGGGAGTCTTTAATCTCATGAATACTGGATGGAGAGCCAGAATGTTGATAACTCACCATAATGGTTAAGTCCTAGGCTCAAAACACTTACTTCTGATAAAACAATAAGAGCCAGGTTTGTCTGATTTTCTGCTAGAGCTACCACTGTATTTCAGTGTCTATGAAGTCTGGTTTGTTGCTGTTCACATTTTCCTTTCTTCCCACATATCCTTTAGTAACAGGAAAGTTTTGACTAGCTACGATAGTGCAAAGATGCTGCTGACACTTTTCTCTAGCTCTACCTGCTACAAATATCAGTATCCACATGTGTGAAGTATCTTTGTTTCCTAATTAGAAAAAGAGGGAAGAATTTTAGAGTATAGATTTTTTGAGAGCAAGAGGATAGAGAAACTGATTCTTCAACTTTTGAGCCCTTTAAAAGGGAATTAAACTCAACCACAGGGGTTGTAAAAAGATTTAATTTCCTTCATCCTTTGAAAGAACTTTGTGGTATTCAGGCAAGAGATTGTGATCAAATTTGACAGAACTCTTTGTGTCGATGTTGTACACCCAGGGGCCCTGCAGAGCAGGGTTTATTTTCACAGTCAAAGTATAGCCCAAAGTTAGTAAAAGGTTATTCTTCCCACATCTGCATTGAATACACATCCTTCTAGTCCTTTAGAGCCCAACAACATGGGGCATTGGAGTTTTCATTACTAGAAGCAGCCACTCTTTTCCAAGGGCTTCTGCAATTGGGGGGTGTGAACTTATGTTAAACCTGAAAGGAGAGCTGAAGATGAGTATAAATGTGACATGATGACTGCAGCCGACAGGCTGTGTTTTAAGCATAATCGAGACATTCTTTGAGCACTTCCAGAAAAAGATAAAAAACCTGGAGAACAAGTTGAGGGGAGCTTATTTCTTGCTTAGGCAAGTAGGAGAGAGGTTTATGACTCATAATTAAATATCTCTCAATTTAAAAAAAATTCACAGTCTGTTGAGTCTTGGGAATACTTGTTATAATTAAAATAATTCCCTATCAACTGAAATAATATCAGCATATCCTAGAAGATTTCTTCCAGTCTGAAAGAGCTTACCTATCACGATTGTATGGTATACTGCCTACAAGAAGTGAGTACAGACAGCACTATTGAGAGTTTTTTTCCTACTAAATTAAAGGATTGAGAAGGCTGAGTGTTATTTTGTTATTTTTATTTTTTTGCCTTTTCAAACCAGAAGTGGTTGCAATCAAAGAAATAAATAACAAAGTAAGAATCACATGGTAGATTCTTACTTATTCATACTCTCATAGTAGTAAATAGTTGCATTAATTTGTACAATATAAAAAACTTAACAATTACTATTAAAAATACATGTACTTCTCTTTATTCAACTTTTAATTTATTTCACTAGGAGTTGCGAAAATAGTACAGACAGTATGCATCCTCCAGCTTCTGTCAGTGGTGACATATTACAAAGTACGTTATCCAAAACAGGATATAGATATTGGCAAATTACAATTAACTAGACCAATTCCTCAAATACTGCAAACCACCAAAACTCACTCAAGATGAAATAGATAATCTGAATACTTCTGTGAATATTAGAGAAATTGATCTTTAATTTAATCTTTAATTTTAAATTTAATCTTTAATCTCTAAAGCTTCTGGAAAACACATTAAAATCTTTAATTTAATTAATTTAAATCTTTAATTTAATTAATTTAATTTAATCTTTAAAATTAATCTCTAAAGCTTCTGGAAAACACATTCCCAGATGGTTTCACCGGAGAATTCTACCAAGTACTTAAAGAATAGTTAAGATCAGTTTTACATAATTTCTTCCAGAAGACAAGAGAGGAGGAAACACTTCCCTATTTTTTGAGGCTAGCATGACCCTACTACGAAAACCAGTTGAAGATTGTACAAAAAAACAAACTACTTCTTCATGACCATAGACACTAAAATCAGCAACAAAATATTAGCAAATTGAATCTAGCAGTGTATTAAAAATGCTATGTATAATAACCAAGTGGATTTTATTCCAGCTATGCAAGGCTACTTCAGCACTTGAAAATCCATTAATGTGTCTGCATGCTAAAAACTACAGAACCATGGTAAAAGAAATATAGAAGATCTAAATAAATGGAGAGGGAAGCAATGTTCATGGATTAGAAAGTTCAACATAATAAAGATGTCAGTTCTCCTCAAACTGATCTATAGATTAATCACTATTCTTATCAAATTGTCAAAAAGATCTTTTTTGTAGACTTAGACAAATATATCTTAGAATAGGTATGGAAAGGCAAAGGAACTAGAATAGCCCAAGCAGTTCTGAAAAGAAGAATAAAGCTAGAGGAATCACACTACCTAATTTTCACACACTGTAAAATATATATATATATATATTTATTTATTTATGTCTCTACTTTTAAATTAATTAATTAATTTCTTCCAGTTATATTGAGATATAGTGAACATACAACACTGTGTAAGTAAGTTAAAAGTGTGCAGCATAATGATTTTACTTACGTATGTCGTGAAAATGACTATCACAAAAAGTTCAGTGAACATCCAACATCTCATATAGATAAAAAATTAAAGACAGAAAACAATTTTTTGTGTGATAAGGACTCAGGATTTATCATCTTAACAGCTTTCATATATAACACACAGCAATGTTAATTATCATGTTGTACATTACATTTTATTACTTATTCATGTTATAACTGGAAGTTTGTAGTACCTTTTGACTGCCTTCATTCAATCCCCTTACCCCATCCCCAGTCCCTGGTAGCCACAAATCTGATCTTTTTTTTTTTCTATGAGTTTGTATGTTTGAAGTATAGTTTACCTACAATTCTTTGTTAGATCCTTTTGAACAACATAGTGATTTTTTTTTCCATAGATTTCAAAATGATCACCACAATAAGTCTAGCTATGATATTTGACCAAAGATATTACTTAGTTGTTAACTATGTTCCCCACACTGTACGTTTCATCCCATGACCCACTTATTTTGCGACTGCAAGTTTGCACCTCTTAATCTCTGTGTCCTATTTCTTTCCTTCCCCCAAACCCCCTCTGGTAACCTCTGTTCTCTATCTATAACTCTGTTTTTGTTTTATGGGGTTTGTTCACTTTTTTTTTTTAAGATTCCACATATATGTGAAATCATACAGTATTTGTCTTTCTCTGTCTAACGTATTTTTCTTAGCCTAATGCCCTCTAGGTCATCCATTTTGTTGCAAATGACAAGATTTCCTTCTTTTCTATGGCTGAGTAATATTCCATTTTGTGTGTGTGTGCGTGTGTGTGTATACACACACGCACACGCACATAAACACATGTATGTATATAACCACATATTCTTTTTTTTTTTTTTTTTTGAAGTACGCAGGCCTCTCACTGTTGTGCCCTCTCCCGTTGCGGAGCACAGGCTCCGGACGCGCAGGCTCAGCGTCCATGGCTCACGGGCCCAGCCACTCCGCGGCATGTGGGATCTTCCCGGACCGGGGCACGAACCCGTGTCCCCTGCATCGGCAGGCGGACTCTCAACCACTGTGCCACTAGGGAAGCCCAACCACATCTTCTTTATTCATTCATCTATTGATGGGTACTTGGGTTGCTTCCATATCTTGGTTATTGTAAATAATGCTGCAGTGAACATAGGGGTACATATATCTTTCTAATTAGTGTTTGTGTTTACTTTGGATAAATACCCAGGATTGTAATTGCTGCATCATATGGTAGTTCGGTCTTTAACTTTTTGAGTAATCTCCATACTGTTTTGCGTAGTGGCTGCGCCAACTTAACATGCCCACCAACAGTGCAGGAGGGCTCTCTCTTCTCCACATTCTGGCTAACACTTGTTATTTGTGGGCTTTGGATAAGTGCCATTCTGACAGGTGTGAGGTGATAGCTCATTGGGGTTTTGATTTGCATTTCCCTGACGATTAGTGATTCTGAGCATCCTTTCATGTGCCTGTTGGCCATCTGTATGTCTTCTTTGGAAAAATTTCTATTCAGATCCTCTGCCTATTTTTAAATCAGTTTGTTAGCTTTTTTTAAATGTTGAATTGTATGAGTTCTTTGTATATTTTGGATATTAACTTCTTATCAGATATAGTACTTACAAGTATTTTCTCCCATTCAGTAGGTGGTATATTTGTTTTGGTGATAGTTTCCTTCACAATGCAAAACCTTTTTGGTTTGATGTAGTCCTGTTTGTTTATTTTTTAAAATTAATTCATTTATTTTTTCTGCGGTACGCAGGCCTCTCACCGCCACGGCCCTTCCGCCGCGGAACACAGGTTCCGGGCGCGCAGGCCCAGCGGCCATGGCCCATGGGCCCAGCCGCCCCGCGGCACGCGAGATCCTCCCGGACAGGGGCACGAACCCGCGTCCCCTGCATTGGCAGGCGGACTCCCAACCACTGGGCCACCAGGGAAGCCCCCCTGTTTGTTTATTTTTGCTTTTGCTTCTCTTGCCTAAAGAGACATATCCAAAAAAAATTACTAAGACCAGTGTCAAAGAGAGTACTGCCTGTTTTCTTCTAGAAGTTTTATGGTTTCAGGTCTCACATGTGTCTTTAATCATTTTGAATTTATTTTTGTGCATGGTGTGAGAGAGTAGTCCAGTTTGATTCTTATGTACATGGCTGTTCCATTTTCTCCACGCTATTTATTGAAAGGCTGTCTTTTTTTGCATTGTATATTCTTGTCTCCTTAGTCATAGATTAATTGCCAATATAAGTGTGGGTTCATTTCTGGGCTCTCTTCTGTTCCATTGATCTATGTGTCTGTTTTTGTGCCAGTATCATACTATTTTGATTACTGTAGCCTTGTAGTATAGTTTGAATTCAGGGAACGTGATACCTCCAGCTTTGTTTTTCTTTCTCAAAGTTGTTTTGGCTATTCAGGGTCTTTTGTGTTTCCATAAAGATTTTAGAATTATTTTTTCTAGTTCTGTGAAAAATGCCCATGGTATTTTGATAAGGATTGCATTGCATATGTAGATTGCCTTGGGTTTTATGATTATTTTAACAATATTAATTCTTCCAGTACATGAACATGGTATATCTTTCCACCTGTGTTACCTTTAACTTCTTTCATCCATGTCTTATATTTTTCTGAGTATAGCTCTTTTATTTCCTTAGGTAGGTTTATTCATAGGTATTTTATTCTTTTTGATGTGATGGTAAATGGGGTGTTTCCTTAATTTCTTTTTCTGATAGTTCATTGTTAGTATATAGAAATGCAACAGATTTCTGCATATTAATTTTGTATCCTGCAATTTTACTGAATTCATTGATGAGCTCTTAATTATTTTCTGTGTGTAGTATCATTCCATCTGCAAACTGACCATTTTACTTCTTTCTTTCCAGTTTTGATTCCTTTTATTCCTTTTTCTAGTCTCATTGCTCTGGCTAGGACTTCCAATACTATGTTTAAAAAAATGGTATGCGTGGGCAGCCTTGTCTTGTTCCTGATCTTAGAGGAAATGCTTTCAGCTTTTCACTGTTGAGTCTGATGTCAGCTATGGGCTTCTCAGATATGGCCTTTATTATATTGAAGTATATTACCTCTACACCCACTTTGTTGAGAGTTTTTATCATAAATGGATGTTGAAATTGGTCAAAAGCTTTTTCTGCATCTATTGAGATGATTATACAATTTTTATTCTTCAGTGTGTGACTATGGTGTATAACATTGATTGATTTGCAGATATTGAACCATCCTTGCATCTCTGGGATAAATTCCAATTGATCATGATATGTGATCTCTATGTATCTTTTTATATGTCTCTACTTAACATGCTCAATTTTTCTAGCTTTGGAATATATAAAAAACAGTTATAACGATGAACATGTTTTCATGTTCTGTCTGCTCATCCTAACATCCATTGCCATTCTGGGTCAGTTACAGTTGATTGGTTTTTGTCCTAACATAATTTCCTCTTCTTTGGGTGCTTGCTGATTTTTTTTAATTGAATGGCAGAAATATAGATTTTACTTCTTTGGTGCTATGTACTTTTTTATTTCTAGAAATAGTCTTGATCTTTATTCTCAGTGCAGTTATTAATACTTGGAAATAATTTGATTCATTCTGGTCCTGTTTTTAAAATTTGATTTTCAGGACAAGTGCACCATTTAAGTCTAATTTTACTCCATTACTGAGTGAGACCCTTCTGAGTACTCTACACAATGCACCTTGAACTACGAGGTTTTTCCAGTCATGCTTGTGGGAACAGGCACTATTTCTGGTTTTTGGTGAGCACCAGATACTGCTCCCTTTATTTATTTAAGGTGTTTTTTTTTCCTTGGCCTTGGGTGATCTCCTCACATTAATGCACCAGTGAGTACTTGTCTGTATACTAGAGGGGAACCTAGTAGTTCTCTGGGGTTCAATCTCTGTGGAGCTGTATTCTCACTGATACCCTTTCCTTTGACTCTTGTCACCTTGGTCTTTCTGGGTTTTCAGCTCTGTTTTCTCTACCCAGGGAATCTGTTAGTCTCCTCGTGACCCCTCCCTGCAAAGACACCTGAAAATTGTTTTAAGGCAGTAAGCTGGGACAGTAGTAGAAGTCACCACTTTGAGTGTCATATCTCAGGAATCACTGCCCTTCATGTGATATATTGAAAATGTTTCATATATTTTCTTTTCGTTTTTCAGTTGTTTCAAGTAGGAAGGTAAATTCAGTCCCTGCTACTCCTTCTTAGCCAGATGTGTAAGTTCCACCATTCTATTTTACCTGGACATCTTTAACGTTTCCTATATCTCTCCCTTCCTTCATTTGCACTCTCTTCTAATAAATTCCTTTTGCTGCAACCAGAGTAATCCTTCTAAAATACATAGTTGATCAAGAACTCTGCTAAAACACTTCATGACTTCTCACAGCATTTAGCATGAAAAATAAAATCTAATTAAAGCTTAATATGATTTTGAGGGCTTCTGTCTAAATCTGGCCATAATCATTTCAATCCAGTATCTTCCATTTCTTCCTTTTATACCCTGTACTCTAGCCTCACTTAACCTGGGGTTCTTCAAATGTGTGAGATAGTCATGCATCTTTACATCTTCACACGTCCTTATCCCCTTCTCCTAGGTATACTCTGTTCACCCTTCACTTCTTCATTTGAAGTATATTTTCTCTGGGTTTAACTTAAATACTTAGCACATAACAGGCAAATAAGAAATATTTCCTTTAGCATGTTGTTATTGGGGGTTGGTGTGGGAAGGATATGTTGAAAATAGACTAATTACGTCTGGGACATTTTATTTTTAAAATTAAATGAATTCTAAGTAAAATTAAGTTACTAATATTTATATTCTCGAGATCTTTCCATTTCTACTGAAGAGTTATGAGCGTGGCTGTTTTCAACACTTGAGTTTGCAATGGAGTTTACCCACCTGCTCCCTTTTCTCGTCTTTCCTACTAAGTCATCTTGGCCTTTCTCCAGGGCTCTCTGTTTAGTGCCAAATTTCACCCAATTCTAGGTTGGCATGATCATTCAATTTTATTCCAGGAAAGGCTCTTCTACTTCTTCCCCAAGCCAGCTGGCATCTTCTTAAAATCCTTTGCCATATTCATGGCCTATCTCATGTTCCAGGTTCTTCTTGCCTTGGCTTTTTCTCATAACACACTAGATTCTCTAATGAGGCAAAGACTATTTGTCTTGACTGCTGGTGGGCAGAATTCCTAGTCTCATTATAAACCACCAAGTAGAAATTATTTAACTAGAAAGAAAATATGGCATTTAAAAATTTTTAAATAATAAAGGTTGAAAATAAAGTGCAAAATTTTATTTCTACACTTTAGATAAATATCCTCAAGAGAATATTATCATAAAAAGATGATGTTATTAATTATTGTCATATACTTTGGAACGTGTTTCAGAGTATTTTTTATATAAATGACTTTAAAGTATGTGTATAATGTTTTTTGGAAAATAATTATTTTCTCCTGCTTTTTATTTTAGGGGCCTTCTTGAATATAGACTGGGTTAATATTTGAATCATATATCCATTTGTCATAAAGTATTTATTAAGCAGAGCTCTGTGCAAAGCACTGTGCTTTGTTGATCCTTTGTTGATCCTTATGTGGGACACATAAGGATCAACAAAAGACGTGCTCTCTGCCGTCATGTAAAATTATGTGAATAGATCATTGATTTCAGGATGAACTACAAAATTTTACAACATCTATAATGCCTAACTATGCTACATATCTATTATGTTTTTTGTACTTTGTAGAAACATACATTAATTAACATTTATCTTCCTTTGTATCTTAGTGTTTCTAAGTTTGTATCGCAGGGGAACAGGATTTGACTAATATTTATCTTTATTTTACCACACACACTCATCAGTGGCTCTTGCATATCTTATTAGTTTGTTTTTATATATTAGTTTAGTTTGTAAGCAGTAGTATAACCGGTACCAATTAACGTAACACCCAATTTAGAAAATGAAACATCTGATGACCTGGTTTTTACTATTTCTACCCCAACCTGAGTCTCACCACTTTCTGTCACTATTATCTTGGATCATATATGGATATTATGTTGCTCTTAAAAATATGTCTTAGTCATTGCTAAGACGTAGTTAACAAGTAGATTGTTTTGTTTTAATTTTTTAACTTTATAAAAATGTTATGCAATATTTTAAGTTTTGGACTTATTTTTCCCACTTAAATTTATTTATTTTTCTTTTTAATTTTATTTTATTTATTTTTTTATACAGCAGGTTCTGATTAGTCATCAATTTTATACACATCAGTGTATACATGTCAATCCCAATCACCCAATTCATCACACCACCACCCCTACCCCCTCACGGCTTTCCCCCCTTGGTGTCCATACGTTTGTTCTCTACATCTGTGTCTCAAATTCTGCCCTGAAAACCAGTTCATCTGTACCATTTTTCTAGGTTCCACATACATGCATTAATATACGGTATTTGTTTTTCTCTTTCTGACTTACTTCACTCTGTATGACAGTCTCTAGATCCATCCACGTCTCAACAAATGACCCAATTTTGTTCTTTTTTATGGCTGAGTAATACTCCATTATATATACGTACCACATCTTCTTTATCTATTCGTCTGTCGATGGGCATTTAGGTTGCTTCCATGACCTGGCTATTGTAAAGAGTGCGCAATGAACATTGGGGTGCATGTGTCTTTTTGAATTATGGTTTTCTCTGGGTATATGCCCAGTAGTGGGATTGCTGCATCATATGGTAATTCTACTTTTAGTTTTTTAAGAAACCTCCATACTGTTCTCCATAGTGGCTGTATCAATTTACATTTCCATCAACAGTGCAAGAGGGTTCCCTTTTCTCCACACTGTCTCCAGCATTTGTTGTTTGTAGATTTTCTGATGATGCCCATTCCAACTGGTGTCAAGTGATACCTCATTGTAGTTTTGTGTGTTTTTTTTTTTTGCGGTATGCGGGCTTCTCACTGTTGTGGCCTCTCCTGTTGTGGAGCACAGGCTTCAGACACACAGGCTCAGCAGCCATGGCTCATGGGCCCAGCTGCTCCGCGGCATGTGGGATCTTCCCGGACCGGGGCATGAACCCGTGTCCTCTGCATCAGCAGGCAGACTCTCAACCACTGTGCCACCAGGGAAGCCCCTCTCATTGTAGTTTTGATTTGCATTTCTCTAATAATTAGCGATGTTGAGCAGCTTTTCATGTGCTTCTTGGCCATCTGTATGTCTTCTTTGGAGAAATGTCTACTTAGGTCTTCTGCCCATTTTTGGATTGGGTTGTTTGTTTTTTTTTAATATAGAGCTGCATGAGCTGTTTATATATTTTGGAGATTAATGCTTTGTCTATTCATTTGTTTGCAAATATTTTCTCCATTGTGAGGGTTGTCTATTCATCTTGTTTATGGTCTCCTTTGCTGTGCAAAAACTTTTAAGTGTCATTATGTCCCATTTGTTTATTTTTGATTTTATTTCCATTACTCTAGGAGGTGGATCAAAAAAGATCTTGCTGTGATTTATGTCAAAGAGTGTTCTTCCTATGTTTTCCTCTAAGAGTTTTACAGTGTCCAGTCTTACATTTAGGTCTCTAATCCATTTTGAGTTTATTTTTATGTATGGTGTTAGGGAGTGTTCTAATTTCATTCTTTTACATTTTGCTGTCCAGTTTTCCCAGCACCACTTAATGAAGAGACTGTCTTTTCTCCATTGTATATCCTTGCCTCCTTTCTCATAGATTAGTTGACCATAGGTGTGTGGGTTTATCTCTGGGCTTTCAATCTTTTCCATTGATCTATGTTTCTGTTTTTGTGCCAGTACCGTACAGTCTTGATTACTGTAGCTTTGTAGTATAGTCTGAAGTCAGAGAGTCTGATTACTCCAGCTCCGTTTTTTTCCCTCAAGACTGCTTTAGCTATTTGGGGTCTTTTCTGTCTCCATACAAATTTTAAGAGTTTTTGTTCTAGTTCTGGAAAAAATTCCTTTGGTAATTTGATAGGGATTGCATTGAATCTGTAGATTGCTTTGGGTAGTATAGTCAATTTCACAATATTGATTCTTCCCATCCAAGAACATGGTATATCTCTCCATCTGTTGGTATCATCTTTAATTTCTTTCATCAGTGTCTTATAGTTTTCTGCATACAGGTCTTTTGTCTCTCTAGGTAGGTTTATTCCTAGGTATTTTATTCTTTTTGTTGCAATGGTAAAAGGGAGTGTTTCCTTAATTTCTCTTTCAGATTTTTCATCATTAGTGTATAGGAATGCAAGAGATTTCTGTGCAATAATTTTGTATCCTGCACCTTTACCAAATTCATTGATTAGCTCTAGTAGTTATCTGGTGGCATCTTTAGGATTCTCAATGTATAGTATCATGTCATCTGCAAACAGTGACAGTTTTACTTCTTTTTTTCCAATTTGTATTCCTTTTACTTCTTTTTCTTCTCTTATTGCCATGGCTAGGACTTCCAAACCTATGTTTAATAAAAGTGGTGAGAGTGGACATCCTTGTCTTGTTCCTGATCTTAGAGGAAATGCTCTCAGTTTTTCATCATTGAGAATGAGGTTTGCTGTGGGTTTGTCGTATATGTCCTTTATTATGTTGAGGTAGGTTCCCTTATGCCCACTTTCTGGACAGTTTTTATCATAAGTGGGTGTTGAATTTTGTCAAAAGGTTTTTCTGCATCTATTGAGATGATCATATGGTTTTTATTCTTCAATTTGTTAATATGGTGTATCACATTGATTGATTTGCATATATTGAAGAATCCTTGCATCCCTGGGATAAATCCCACTTGATCATGGTGTATGATCCTTTTAATGTGTTGTTGGATTCTGTTTGCTAGTATTTTGTTGAGGATTTTTGCATCTATATTCATCAGTGATATTGGTCTGTAATTTTCTTTTTTTGTAGTATCTTCGTCTGGTTTTGGTATCAGGGAGATGGTGGCCTCATAGAATGAGTTTGGGAGTGTTCCTTCCTCTGCAATATTTTTGGAAGAGTTTGAGAAGGATGGGTTTTAGCTGTTCTCTAACTGTTTGATAGAATTCACCTGTGAAGCCACCTGGTCCTGGACTTTTGTTTGTTCGAAGATTTTTTTTTTTTTTTTTTTTTGCGGTACGCAGGCCTCTCATTGCTGTGGCTTCTCCCATTGCGGAGCACAGGCTCCAGACGCGCAGGCTCAGCACCTATGGCTCACGGGCCTAGCTGCTCCACGGCATGTGGGATCTTCCCGGACCGGGGCACGAACCTGTGTCCCCTGCATCGGCAGGCAGACTCTCAACCACTGCGCCACCAGGGAAGCCCCCCAAAATTTTAATCACAGTTTCAATTTCATTACTTGTGATTGGTCTGTTCATATTTTCTATTTCTTCCTGGTTCTCCTCTCTAAAAATTAGTTCAGTTTTTCCAGGTGGTCCATTTTATTGGCATAGAGTTGCTTGTGGTATTCTATTAAGATGCTTTGTATTTCTGTGGTGTCTGTTGTAAGTTCTCCTTTTTCATTTCTAATTTTATTGAGTTGAGTCCTCTCTCTCATTTTCTTTTTGAGTCTGGCTAATGGTTTATCAATTTTATTTATCTTCTCAAAGAACCAGCTTTTAGTTTTATTGATCTTTGCTATTGTTTTCTTTGTTTCTATTTCATTTATTTCTGCTCTGATCTTTATGATTTCTTTCCTTCTGCTAACTTCGGGTTTTGTTTGTTTTTCTTTCTCTAGTTCCTTTAGGTGTAAGTTTAGATTGTTTATTTGAGATTTTTCTTGTTTCTTGAGGTAGGCTTTTATAGCTATAAACTTCCCTCTTTGAACTGCTTTTGCTGCATCCCATAGGTTTTGGATCATCGTGTTTTCATTGTCATTTGTCTCTAGGTATTTTTTGATTTCCTCTTTGATTTCTTCAGTGATCTCTTGGTTATTTAGTAATGTATTGTTTAGCCTCCATGTGTTTGTGTTTTTTACATTTCTTTTCCCTGTAATTCATTTCTAATCTCATAGCTTTGTGGTCAGAAAAGATGGTTGATATGATTTCAATTTTCTTAAATTTATTGAGTCTTGGTTTGTGACAAGATGTGATCTATTCTGGAGAATGTTCTGTGCACACTTGAGAAGAAAGTGTAATCTGCTGTTTTTGGATGGAATGTCCTATAAATATCAATTAAATCTATATGGTCTACTGTGTCATTTAAAGCTTCTGCTTCCTTGTTTATTTTCATTTTGGATGATCTGTCCATTGGTGTAAGTGAGGGGTTAAAGTCCCCCACTATTATTGTGTTACTATTTCCTGTTTTAGAGCTGTTAGCAGTTGCCTTATATATTGAGGTGCTCCTATGTTGGGTGCATATATATTTATAATTTTTATATCTTCTTCTTGGATGGATCCCTTGATCATTATGTAGTGTCCTTCCTTGTCTCTTGTCACATTCTTTATTTTAAAGTCTATTTTATCTGATATGAGTGTTGCTACTACAGCTTTATTTTGATTACCATTTGCATAGAATGTCTTTTTCCATCCCCTCACTTTCAGTCTGTATGTGTCCCTAGGTCTGAAATGGGTCTCTTGTAGACAGCATATATATGGGTCTTGTTTTTTTATCCATTCTGCTATCCTGTGTCTTTTGGTTGGAGCGTGTAATCCATTCATGTTTAAGGTTATTATCGATATGTATGTTCCTATGGCCATTTTCTTAATTGTTTTGGGTTTGTTTTTGTCGGTCCTTTTCTTCTGTTGTGTTTCCCACTTAGAGAAGTTCCTGTAGCATTTGCTGTAGAGCTGGTTTGGTGGTGCTGAATTCTTTTAGCTTTTACTTGTCTGTAAAGCTTTTGATTTCTCCATCGAAGCTGAATGAGATCCTTGCCAGGTAGAGTAACCTTGGCTGTAGCTTCTTCCCTTTCATCAGTTTAAGTATGTCATGCCACTCCCTTCTGGCTTGTAGAGTTTCTCCTGAGAAATCAGCTGTGAACGTTATGGGAGTTCCCTTGTATGTTATTTGTTGTTTTTCCCTTACTGCTTTCAATAATTTTTCTTTGTCTTTAAATTTTGCCAGTTTGATTACTATGTGTCTCAGCGTGTGTCTCCTTTGGGTTTATCCTGTATGGGACTCTCTGAGCTTCCTGGACTTGGGTGACTATTTCCTTTCCCATGTTAGGGAAGTTTTCGACTATAAGCTCTTCAAATATTTTCTCTGTTCCTTTCTCTCTCTCTTCTCCTTCTGGGACCCCTATAATGCGAATTTTGTTACGTTTAGTGTTCTCCCAGGGGTCTCTTAGGGTGTCTTCATTTCTTTTCATTCTTTTTTCTTTATTCTGTTCCGCAGCAGTGAATTCCACCCTTCTGTCTTCCAGGTCACTTATCTGTTCTTCTGACTCAGTTATTTTGCTGTTGATTCCTTCTAGTGTAGTTTTCATTTCAGTTATTGTATTGTTCATCTCTGTTTGTTTGTTCTTTAATTCTTCTAGGTCTTTATTAAACCTTTCTTGCATCTTCTTGGTCTTTTCCTCCATTCTTTTTCCGAGGTCCTGGATCATCTTCACTGTCATTATTCTGAATTCTTTTTCTGGAAGGTTGCCTATCTCCACTTCATTTAGTGTTTTTTCTGGGGTTTTATCTTGTTCCTTCATCTGGTACATAGCCCTCTACCTTTTCATCTTGTCTATCTCTCTCTGTGTTGATAATTCTCCATCAAGGTAGTCAGTTCCACTCCCAGAGACTAGTTACCTCAGTCATGGAGACCAAGGTTATAGAGCCAAGACATGGTCTGCACTCCCTCACTCCTTCTCTTCCCTATCAAACAACTGACCTTCCCCCTCTTAAATTTAGATTGCTTACATTCCTTAGTGTTATTATATGTAACATTTATTCATTCATTATTTGACATTATTGCATTTCGTGAATATACAATAATTTAGTCATCCATTTGCCTGTCAGTGTACTTTTGCTTGTTTACAAATTTTTGTTATTACAAACACTACTGATATAAATATTCTGTATATATGTCTGTTTACTTTTGCATGAGATTCTCTTTAATATAAAATTATCTGAGTTAACCACAAGTTTCTTAAAAGTTATCAGGAAAAAGAGAAATGTTTTAGACTGTGTTTTGCTATTATATAAACTTATGTATCCCAGACAAATTCTATTTCTTGTGAAATACACATGTTTAGAAATGTAATATTAATACTTTTTTTGAAAGTTAATTTTGTCAGAAATCTCAAATTTGCTGTCCAACCTGCAAATATTTTTCTTTGTTGTCTTATTTTCAAAGGTATGCACAATGCTCTTTTGCTTAATTGTTTAAAAAAGGTAAATACTATGTTTTATCTCACTTGGTTTATCAGTTGATGTGAAGAAAACATCCATTTCTGTCCAGGACAAGGATTTGTGTTCCACTAAAAAAAAAAAAAAAAAAAGTAAAGAAGAGTTTTGAGTAGATTTGACAAATTGAAAGAAACTGGAAAGCACTGTCCAAATACCATTTTCTCATATGACAGAACACAGAAGTTTGAACAAGCAAATTGCAGCAAATGAATCTACTGATATTTGTTCAGTGTTGATATTATTCAACATCATTTTCAATAGCCTTCTTACAAACTTAATTTGAGATAATCTTTTTGTCCTCGCCTTTTTATTCAAATTATTTATCTTGTATCTCCTTTTCTAAAAACAAAAGTCACATTAAACCTTTTTTCTCCACAGCCACGTAGGACAACGGCTGGTGCTTTCTGAAAGTAGCAAACAGATGACTCACAGTTGCTTCTTTTCCATCTCGCTTTATGCTCTGAAATTTTTAAGGTTGCATTTGTAAGGTATGACTTGACCACAAGGGTGCACTAAGAAGCACTCATAAACACAAGAATCAGCTATTTAATTTGCTGTAACTCATTTGTCTAGAGCAGTAAAATGTTTCTATTGGATTCACATGGAGATGTTCATACTCAAAGAACTTTTCTACATTATTAGAGATTATGTGCATAGGAGCAAAAAATGAATTTCCCTTACAAATAAAAGACAACAGATAAGAATTTATTTATAATAATTATTAAGTTTTAAAAATTGTTCCATAGATTGTTTCAGGCATGGAAGTGAATTTAGTCAGGTTTTTTTTTAATTTCTTTGACACTTAAAAAATAGTTTTCCACTCTAAAAAGAATTTTAAATTATTTGGGAGAAATAGTGATGAGATTTTAGCATATATTCTAATTATGAAGTATAAAACTTTAATACATTGTTACATTATATTAATTTTTCTTCATTACTTAGATTAAGTAAAATTATATATTGGGTTTTTATGAGCCTTACATAAATCAAGAAACACTTTACATACTGCTTATACCAAGTTGCACTGTTGGAAGTGAGTTTTGTTTCACTTCACAGAACAAACAAACAAAGAAAAAACCCACACCAACAATAATGCTTCAAACCTATTTATGTCTATATATCAGAAACATATCACATCACCTCTGTCATCTCATTGACAAAAAGTGACAATTATTTTGTTTTCAGATGAAGTTTTGCAGTTGTTGACATGTAGATCTGCCACATCCTTTATTCTCCAGTGGACATTCATTAACTGCCTCTTGTATGTCAGGTACTGTGATAGATCTTGGCGAATTAAGGTTAATTGATTGAAACCTTTGAAATTGAAACCTTTGAAATTGAAACCTTTCTTCAATATTCACTGGAAAGTTTGCATCAGTTGCAGTCAGAGTGGATTTTTTTGAAAGGGACATTATCTTATCATGTTTTTAGGGTGGGTAGTGGAAGAAACACTGGGTCGGGAGGCAGAAGTTCTGGGTTTTAGTCTCAGCTCAGTCAATAATATTGTACTTTGGGAACTTTAAAAGATCCTGTAAAATACAAGAGTTAGAGTAAATGATCTTTCAATTTTCTCTGACTTTTAAAATGCTATGATTCTACTTATGTGACTGTGTAATTAAGAGATTTGCTCTACTAAAATGCAAAAGAAACTGGATTGCAAACTGAACATTTTGTAGTAACAGGACAATAAATATATTGTGGGCTCTTGATTTTGAAGATAAAGACATTATTCTTTTTACAGTTCAGTTCAGCATTCAGCATCTTGCCAATGCAATAGGCACAAAACGACCCCTTACATACAAAATAGTCCTTTAAATACCACAACATTCCAATCTACTGCTATTCATCACTGTAAATTTCTTGGTAGGCTAATTGGCTTGGTGATGGAAAAATATGGAATATCATTCCAAGAAATTATATTTCATATTGAAGATTTAATATTATGGAATTTACCAAGGACTTCCTTATTTTCTTGTCTATAATCACCTTTAATTTACTACAAAAATGTTTATTACGGAAAACGCCAAACGTAAAAAATGAGAGAAAATGATATAATAAATTTCCATGTATTCATCATACAATTTTAACAATTATCATCCTATGACCAATATTTATTACTCTATGCTATCCACTCCTGATTACTTTCAAGGAAATTCCCGTATTGCATCATGTCATCTATAAATACAAAGACAAAGCAATCACAACCATTTATAAACCAAACTCAGCCTTTTTCCTATTTCTTCATTTGTTTGTATTGGACCTTCCTCCTTTCATATGACCATCAGTGTAGGTTGAGGGAATGGCACTGGTGCAAGCATGGTGGGTGATACAGGATTATGGGATGCCTGCTTTAGTGTCTTATTAATGTGCTTTAGGTTTGTTTGAGCTTGATCCCAGATGTACCACTTCCATCTTATTATGATGGCTGGTGTGTCTACCTGACTTCATGACTTAGTGGACCTAACAGAACACAACTCATGATAGGCAGTTCCTTATGTGTGACCACTTGGTGTTCTACTGTCAAGTGTTTCATCTTTACCAGGGCCCAGTAGCCCACCAGGAACTGTTTTTCAAAAAGTGTATAATTCTCCACTGTAGATAGCATGACTTTGCTCCATCACCCCAGCTGCCTGCCTTGTGATTCACCTACTGGGGCTTTCCATAAATCCCTCACTATCTTTAGCTACCACTGAGACTTCCACTTCAATATAGGATGGTCTAACTTGTATATCCTAAGCAGCAGGCTCCTTACAGCATGCCTGAACCCATTTCATATACCCTATCTGCTCCAGTCAAAGACAGCAGTATCTCATGGTATCCAGTATATGAACCAGATCAGTATTCCTCAGTGAGAAATGTGTTGCTTCAGAACCTTAAGAGGTGAATGTGTTTCCTATGTTAGGGACGAAGAAATATTCTTCTACCCTTCTAGGTTCTTCTGGCTGATCTAAGAATTAAATTGGCATAATACAGATTAACAGGAGAAAATCAAACAAAAGTTTAATAACACGTATACATAGGAGAGACCTAGGAAAACTGAGTAACTCACCACAAAGGCCAAAATTCTCACCTTAAATATTATTCTCAGCTGAAGACAAAAGATATTGGGGGTAGTTGTTTGGGACTACAGAGGGGAGAAGGCAATTCACATGGAGATGGAAAAACAAATGTTTGCTGGGCCATGCAGAGACAATGGGACACAGAGTGGACTCTAGGCCTTGCTGAGTTTCCCCCACCATACTATGACTATTAATGAATTTAGTGTGTTTGTTTCATAGGGCTACCATAACAAATTACCACAAACTTAGTGGTTTCGAACAATAAAAATTTATTCTCTCACAGTTCTGGAGGCCAGAAGTCCAAACTCAAACTCTCAGCAGGGCCAAATCCCCTCCAGAGACTTTTAGGGAAAATCGCATTCCTTGCCTTTTCCAGCTTCTGGTGGCAGTTGGCATTCCTTGGCAGTCCTTTGCTGCACCACACCAATGTCTGCATCCATGGCCACATTACTTCCTTGCTCTTCTGTCTGTTCTCCTCTGTCTGTCTCATAAGGTTCATTTCATTAGATTTAAGGTACACTCAGATAATCCAGAATGATCTCATCTCAAGGTCCTTAATTACATCTGCAAAGATTCTTTTTCTAAATAAGGTAACATTTACAGGTTCCAGGGATTTGACTTGGGAATCTTTTGGGTGCCATTTTTCTTTTCTTTTTTTAAACTTTTATTATGAAATACTGTCATCACCCAATCATCAACATTTTGACAAACTTGCTCCATCTATCCTCCAATTATTTATACTAAAGTATTTCAAAGCAAATTGCAGAATTCATGTCGTTTCAACCTCTAAATACATCAATATGCAACTCCAAAAAGGGGAGGCATTTTCTTACATAACCACAGTGCCATTATCACATCTTACATAATTATAATTTTTATTATGATCTAATATCCAGTTCATATTCAAATGTCCCGAAATATCTAAAAAATATCTTTTTGCAGTTGGTTTGAATTAGGATCCAAACAAGGAACTCTCACTGTGCTTGGTTATTATGTTTTTTAGGTTATTTCTAATGTTGAATGATCCTCCTTTAGTTTTTCATGCCATTGACTTGTTGAAGAACCTGCATCAGGTGTCCTGAGGAATTCTGGGTTTGATACCTTTCTTCCTGTGGTATCATTTAACTTGTTTCTCTATCTGCAGTATTACCTATAGACAGGAATTTATATGTAGAAACTTAAAATTAGGTTTAAATGACTTTGGGGTGCCATCTGTTGGACTACCTCATTTAGTATCAGTTCTTGCTCCCCATACTCAGTGTAAAATAATTGTAGTGTATCTATACTTTTAGAGAATGTAGTTTTTTGTGACTATACTATTTTCTTTATAACCATCATTTACTTTTAGTTCTGCAGATAAATATATCCTTAAAGCTTCTTCTAGACATCTTGCTGATGACTCCCAATTTATTTAACTTGCCTGAAACTTTTTCTTTAATAGATTCCTTCAGAATGCTCATGGAAGTAATATTCTCTGGGCTCCTGATATTCCTAAGAGTTGGACGCTTTTCAGCTTGTATATGTAGTATGCTTGTATGTATGTATGGCAATTTGCCTGAATATAAAAATTATTGGCTTACATTTTCTTTTATTGTGTTTCTCAAATCTGTTTCTTCAGTTGTCTTCTGGCATAAAGTACTGCTGTCAAAAAGTCTAACAACAATTTAACTTTCTTTTCCTTTTAGATATCTTGATGTTTTTGCCTAACTGCTCAAACTACCCCCCTGCCCCCTTTTCCTTTTTCTTAAAAATTCATTTTTTTTTTACTAAATGTGACAGTGTATCCTCTTCTGGATCATTTGTCCACATATATAATGTGCCTTACAATATGTACTTTCAGCCTTTCTTTTTTCAAGAAAGTGTTTTTGAATTGTGTTTTTAGTATTTGTTCTGTTTTATGGTCATGGTTTTCATATGTTGGATCTTGCCTAACTTCCAGTGATGTTTATCATTTTCTTTTGAATCCCCTTTTATCTCTATTTTTTTTTTTTTTTTTTTTTTTGCAGTATGCGGGCCTCTCACTGCTGCAGCCTCTCTCGTTGCGGAGCACAGGCTCCGGACACGCAGGCTCAGCGGCCATGGCTCACAGGCCCAGCCACTCTGCGGCACGTGGGATCCTCCCGGACCAGGGCACGAACCCACGTCCCCCACACTGGCAGGTGGACCCTCAACCCCTGCGCCACCAGGGAAGCCCTATCTCTATTTTGTTTTGCTTTTCAAACATTAAGCCCTTTCCATCTTTTCTTTCTCTTAAGCCATTAATCATGCTGGTGTGCATGTGTGTGTGTGTGTGTGTGTGTGTGTGTGTGTGTGTGTGTGCATGTGCATGTATATGTGTATCCCTTCTAGTTTAGTCTTCATTTCTGAAGTGATTTTTTTCTTTTATTTAGAATTCTTTCTAAGTTTTTTTCAGCAGTCTTTCAAATCATACTTTTGTCTAGTCATCACATTTATGAATTTGTATAATTCTTTAGTTAAGCTATTAATTCATAGTTTGTAAAAATTTCTTAAATTCTTTGGGCTAATATTTAATGATTAGGTAACTGTTTTGTGGGAATATTATTCTAGTGCACTTTCATTGTCTGTAGGGACATAAACTTTCTCCTTAATTTCAGTTTTGCTACAATAATTTTATCTGTGATTTGGCTGCAATCCTTTTCATTGCTAATGCTTCAGATTAATTTTCTTGTATTCTTAGGAGAGAAAAGTGGGTACAATTGTATTTCCTAGCTTCATGGTTCTAGACCTCTCTCTTCTGTTAGTTTAATGAAGTGTTGGAGAAAATATGTCTTCATACTCTCCGAGATCTTATGTCTTTTTTCCCCTCTCCAATGTTAGATGACTTTTTCTTTCTTTGCCCCTCCCCTATTTCTCATTCTACTCTCCAGCAGATTTTGGAAGGAGTTTTGATTGTTTTGTTTGTTTTTTAAATAGAGTTTTGAGGGTTCAGACTACTCCACCACCATGTGATCTTACCATGTTTTCCTGTATTGTACCCACAAATTGGAAGCTGTCAAGTCCTTTTCCAAATCAGTTAATGTTCCCATATTTCCTTCCCAAGCTTTTCAGAGCTTGATAATTTGAGGGTTCTCTAGCTCTTATGGCTCTAAAAAATCCCTGTGCCTTTCCTCTACTTCCTCCTGCAGAGTCACCCAACAAAACTATTTGGGTATTGTTCTTGAGGTGTGTATCGTCACCTATTTTCCACAGTGTTTGATTTTGCTACCCTGAGTGTTCCATCTGGTTTTATGGGAACATTAACAAAGATTCGAAAATGACATGTATTAATTTGCTAAACCATCCTAACAAAGACTAGAAGTCCTAGAAGTGAGGTCCAAGGACTAGAAGGGAGAGAATGTGCATGCCTGTTCAAATTGTACAGAGTAGATTTAGAAATTACAGTAGACCTCAAGAAGTAATCGGGAAATGATTGGATAGGGATGATGTGAACAACTTTTGGTGACCTTGAAAGTCGAGTGGTGGAGCTAGACTACCTGAGGAAGAAAATGGAAAGCTGATCAAGGTTTTTGAGGCATATTGTGGGTTAGAGCAAATTTAAGGAGAATAGTCTATCTGCAATATGATTGATGGATTCAAAACAAAATTAAAATTACTAGATTAATTTACGGTTTATAAAATATATTTACATCCATTTTCTCAATGCCAGTAGAAGATAGGAAATAAAGACTTATTTAGACTTGATAATTTCTGAGGAGACTTGCACAACTGTTATCTCATTTACTCCCTGCAAAAACACTTTGATATAGGTGTTAATGCCCATATATTACAAATGATGAAATTAAGCCAAGAGAGTTGAAGTAACTTCTTCAAAAACATACATTTCATGAGTGTTAATGTTAAGATTTGAATCTAAAAGTCTCTCTGCCTTCAAAGATCATGTTTTTTCCACCATAATACTCTGCCTCACAGGAAGTAGCTATATTTTAGAGGTGTTGTTATAAAATGTATATTAGAGACTAAGCAATGAGAACAGAGAGGCAGGTATAGGCATGAGAGATTTGGAGAAGCAGGATGAGTTATTGAATGACCATATATTTTGTAAGGGTTACATCTAGCTCATTTTCACATCTCCTATACTCAACACAATGTGGCAACATATTAGTCTCTTGAAAAGTTTTTATGGGAATACAATGCTGAACATCATTTTCAGTATTATGCAAGTCAAAACAGCATTCTGTAATTTTGTGTTCCCACCCATTAAAAAAAAAGAGGTGAAACATTAATAGTGTGTAATTAATCATTACGGATTTAATTGTCCTACATATTAAAAGGAAAAATTTCTTTAGTCGTTTTTCTTAAGTTTGTGGTCAACTATGTCCTATGTATTGTGGGTCTGAGATAAGTCTACTTAATAGTTGAAAGTACCAATAAAAATTGAGGGAAGGAAAAGAGGTGCAGTAGTCACTAGTTAAGTCTCTCTTTTGGGGGAATAGAATTTAGCTCAAAAGCAGCTCATTTTACCTTCACCTTCTTTTAGGGCTGATTTCTAGTCTTTTATGATTCTATACACAGAATGATTTTTTGTACCTCTCTTGATTACATCAAATTTTGGCTAATATAAGTACGTTACCATGTTGTCTGCACAAAACAGGGAAAAGAAACAGGAGATGCTAATGGTAATAAAAACATGGACAGACCAAGGAGTTTCTTGCATATAATATTTTAAGTTATGCTTATATGATGTTATTTTAAAGTATTATGTTAAAAAATTTAAAATTATGGAATTATGTTGAAAAATAAGGAATATATATTTGCGCCTCACTAATAGTATTGAATGTTACTTTTAGAAATGCTTTTTGCTTATTATATTATAAAATTAAAAACTTCATAAAATCAAATTTTAATTATTAAAATAAATAATAAATGTATTAAATTTATTATTATAATAAATAGTAGGGGGGACCTTCAAGATGGTAGAGGAGTAAGATGTAGAGATCACCTTCCTCCCCACAAATACATCAAAAATACATCTACAGGGTAGAGGGAGGCTGTGGTGGCAGAAGAAGCTCGGTGGCTGATGGCGGATCAGGCTCAGAAGCCTCTCTAACATTCCCGTCTGCCTGGGAGTTCCTCAGTTGCCATGTGGCTGACAGGGTCTTGGTGATCTGGCCGGGTGTCAGGTCTGAGCCTCCGAGGTGGGAGAGCCAATTTCAGGACTGGACCACCAGAGACCTCCTGGCCCCACATAACATCAATCAGTGAGAGCTCTCCCAGAGGTCTCTGACTCAATGCTAAGACCCAGCTCCACTCAACGACCAGCAAGCTCCAGTGCTGGACACCCCATGCCAAACAACTAGCAAGACAGGAACACAACCCCAACCATTAGCAGAGAGGCTGCCTAAAACCATAGTAAGTTCACAGACATCCCTAAACACAGGACCAGATGTGGTCCTGCCCACCAAAAAGACAAGATCCAGCCTCATCCACCAGAACACAGGCACCAGTCCCCTCCATCAGGAAGCCTACACAAGCCACTGAACCAACCTTACCCACTGGGGTCAGACTCCAAAAACTACGGGGACTACGAACTTGAAGCCTGCAAAAAGGAGACCACAAAAACAGTAAGTTAAGCAAAATGAGAAGACAGAGAAATATGAAGGAGCAAGGTGAAAACCCACCAGACCAAACAAATGAAGAGGAAATAGGCAGTCTACCTGAAAAAGAATTCAGAGCAATGATGGTAAAGATGATCCAAAACCTTAGAAATAGAATGGAGAAAATACAAGAAACTTTTAACAGGGATCTAGAAGAACTAAAGAGCAACAAATAATGATGGACACAATAAATGAAATTAAAAATTCTCTAGAAGGAATCAATAGCAGAATAACTGAGGCAGAAGAACAGATAAGTGACCTGGAAGATAAAATAGTGGAAATAACTACTGCAGAGCAGAATAAAGAGAAAAGAATGAAAAGAATTGAGCACAGTCTCAGAGACCTCTGGGACAACATTAAATGCACCAACATTTGAATTATAGGGGTCCCAGAAAAAGAAGAGAAAAAGAAAAGGACTGAGAAAATATTTGAAGAGATTATAGTTGAAGACTTCCCAAACATGGGAAAGGAAATAGTCAATCAATTACAGTAAGCACAGAGAGTGCCATACAGAATAAGTTCAAGGTGAAACATGCCAAGACACATATTAATCAAACTATCAAAAATTAAATACAAAGAAAAAATATTAAAAGCAGCAAGGGAAAAACAACAAATAACATTCAAGGGAATTCCCATAAGGTTAATAGCTGATCTTTCAGCAGAAACTCTGCAAGCCAGAACAGAGTGGCAGGACATATTTAAAGTGATGAAAGGGAAAAACCTACAACCAATACAACTCTACCCAACAAGGATCTCATTCACGTTCGATGGAGGAATCAAAACCTTTACAGACAAGCAAAAGCTGAGAGAGTTCAGCACCACCAAACCAGCTTTACAACAAATCATAAAGGAACTTCTCTGGGCAGGAAACACAAGAGAAGGAAAAGACCTACAAAAACAAACCCCAAACAATTAAGAAAATGGTAATAGGAACATACATATTGATAATTACCTTAAATGTAAATGGATTAACTGCTCCAACCAAAAGACATAGACTGGCTGAATGGATACAAAAACAAGACCTGAATATATGCAGTCTACAGGAAACCCACTTTAGACCTAGGGACACATACAGGTTGAAAGGCAGGGGGTGGAAAAAGATATTCCATGCAAATGGAAATCAGAAGAAAGCTGGAGTAGCAATTCTCATATCAGACAATATAGACTTTAAAATAAAGACTATTAGAAGAGACAAAGAAGGACACTACATAATGATCAAGGGGTCAATCCAAGAAGTTGTAACAATGGTAAATATTTATGCACCAAACATAGGAGCACCTCAATATATAAGGCAAATACTAACAGCCATAAAAGGGGAAATCGACAGTAACAAAATAATGGTAGGGGACATTAACACCCCACTTTCACCAACGGACAGATCAACCAAACTGAAAATAAATAAGGAAACACAAGCTTTAAATGATACATTAAACAAGATGGACTTAATTGATATTTATAGGACATTCTATCCCAAAGCAACAGAATACAGTTTCTTCTCAAGTGCTCATGGAACATTCTCCAGGATAGATCATATCTTGGGTCACAAATCAAGCCTTGGTAAATTTAAGAAAATTAAATTGTATCAAGTATCTTTTCTGACCACAATGTTATGAGACTAGATATCAATTACAGGAAAAACGCTGTAATAAATACAAACACATGGGGGCTAAACAATACACTACTCAATAACCAAAAGATCATTGAAGAAATCAAAGAAGAAATCAAAAAATACCTAGGAACAACTGACAATGAAAACACGATGGCCCAAAACCTATGGAATGCAGCAAAAGCAGTTCTAAGAGGGAAGTTATTATGTTGTAGCAATACAATCCTACCTCAAGAAACAAGAAAAATTTCAAATAGACAGCCTAACCTTACACCTAAAACAATTAGAGAAAGAAGAACAACAAAACCCAGAATAGTAGGAAGAATGAAATCATAAAGATCAGACCAGAAATAAATGAAAAATAAATGAAGAAACATTAACAAAGATCAATAAAATTAAAACCTGTTTCTTTAGGAAGATAAAATTGATAAACCATTAGACAGGCTCATCAAGAAAAAAAGGGAGAAGACTCAAATCAACAGAATTAGAAATGAAAAAGGAGAAGTAACAACTGTGACAGTGCAGAAATACAAAGGATCATGAGAGATTACTACAAGCAACTATATGCCAATAAAATGGACAACCTGGGGCTTCCCTGGTGGCGCAGCAGTTGAGAGTCCACCTGCTGATGCCGGGGACGCGGGTGTGTGCCCCGGTCCGGGAAGATCCCACATACTGTGGAGCGGCTGGGCCCATGAGCCATGGCCGCTGAGTCTGTGCGTCCAGAGCCTGTGATCTGCAACGGGAGAGGCCACAACACTGAGAGGCCCGCGTACCACAAAAGAAAAGAAAGGACAACCTGGAAATAATGGACAAATTCTTAGAAAAGCACAACCTTCTGAGACTGAATCAGGAAGAAATAGAAAATATAAACACACCAATCAGAAGCACTGAAATTGAACCTGTGATTAAAGATTGGTCAACAAACAAAAGCCCAGGACCAGATGGCTTCACGGGTGAATTCTATCAAACATTTAGAGAAGAGCTAACACCTATCCTTCACAAACTCTTCCAAAATATAGCGGAGGGAGGAACACTCCCATACCCATTCTATGAGGCCACCATCACCCTGATCCAAAACCAGACAAAGATGTCACAAAAAAGAAAACTATAGGCTGATATCACTGATGAACATAGATGCAAAAATCCTCAACAAAATACTAGCAAACAGAATCCAACAGCACATTAAAAGGATCATACACCCAGGAATGCAAGGATTCTTCAACATATGCAAATCAATCAATGTGATACACCATATAAACAAACTGAAGGAGAAAAGCCATATGATCATCTCAATAGATGCAGAGAAAGCTTTTGACAAAATTAAACACCCATTTATGGTAAAAAAACTCTCCTGAAAGTAGGCATAGAGGAAACCTACTTCAACATAATAAAGGCCATATATGACAAAACCACAGCCAATATTGTTCTAAGTGGTGAAAAGCTGAAACCATTTCCACTAAGATCAGGAACACGACAAGGTTGCCCAATCTCACCACTGTTATTCAGCATAGTTTTGGAAGGTTTAGCCATGGCAGTCAGAGAAGACAAAGAAATAAAAGGAATCCAAATCAGAAAAGAAGAACTAAAATTGTCACTGTTTGCAGATGACATGATACTGTACATAGAAAATCGTAAAGATGGTACCAGAAAACTACTAGAGCTAATCAATTAATTTGGTAAAGTAGCAGGGTACAAAATCAATGCACAGAAAGCTTCTGCGTTCCTATAAACTAATGATGAAAAATATGAAAGAAAAGTTAAGGAAACACGCCCATTCACAACTACAACAAAAAGAAAAAAAATACCTAGGAATAAACCTACCTAAGGAGAAAAAAGACCTGTATCCAAAAAACTATAAGACACTGATGAAAGAAATTTAAATGATACAAACAGATGGTGAAATATACCATGTTCTTGGATTGGAAGAATCAACATTGTGAAAATGACTCTACTACCCAAAGCAATCTACAGAATCAATGCAATCAGTATCAAACTACCAATGGCATTTTTCACAGAACGAGAACAAAAAATTTCACAATTTGTATGGAAACACAAAAGACCCCGAATAGCCAAAGCAATCTTGAGAAAGAAAAATGGAGGTGGAGGAATCAGGCTCCCTGACTTCAGACTATACTACAAAGCTATAGTAATCAAGACAGTATTGTACTGGCACAAAAACAGAAATATAGATCAATGGATCAGGATAGAAAGCCCAGAGGTAAACCCACGCACATATGGTCACCTTATCTTTGATAAAGGAGGCAAGAGTATACAGTATGGAGAAAAGACATCCTCTTCAATAAGTGGTGCTGGGAAAACTGGACAGCTCCATGTAAAGGAATGAAATTAGAACACTCGCTAACACCATCCACAAAAACAAACTCAAAATTGATTAAAGACCTAAAGGTAAGGCCAGACACTATAAATCTCTTAGAGGAAACATAGGCAGGATACTCTATGACATAAATCACAGCAAGATCCTTTTTGACCCACCTCTAGAGAAATGGAAATAAAAACAAAAATAAACAAGTGGGACCTAATGAAACTTAAGAGCTTTTGCAGAGCAAAGGAAACCATAAACAAGACGAAAAGGCAACCCTCAGAATGGGAGAAAATCCAAATGAAACAACTGACAAAGAATTAATCTCCAGAATTTACAAGCAACTCATGCAGTTGAATATCAAGAAAACCAACAACCCAATCCAAAAATGGGCAGAAGACCTAAATAGACATTTTTCCTAAGAAGGTATACTGATTGCCAAAAAACACATGAAAGGATGCTCAACATCACTAACCATTAGAGAAATGCCAATCAAAACTACAACGTGGGGCTTCCCTGGTGGCACAGTGGTTGAGAGTCCACCTGGCCTCGCAGGGGACACGGGTTCATGCCCCAGTCCAGGAAGATCCCACATGCTGCGGAGCGGCTGGCCACTCCCCAGTTTCCTGAGACATACAGAATAATAGAATTCAAATAAAAATTTGCAGTCTTACCGGACTGAAGAGACAGAGGTTGAAAAAGACATGAACAGATGGAAATTTAGGGAAGACCTCAGAAGTGAGGAAGCAAAGAAGGAAAGGATGCCCACCCCCAAATTCTGTATACACATTTCCTTCAACTGTTTAGATTATTCCTAAAATGTGTATATGATAAACAAGACTCCAAAGAGCCAAAAGGAAAGCAGAAGTTGGGAGGTTAAAGAAATTAGAAGAGGTTTCAGTCACTGATCATTGCTTGGAAAAAAAAGAGTTTACCATTTAAATGTTGCTAAGTTCTAGCTTCCAAAACTGTGAGACAATAAATTTCTTTTCAAACCACTTAGTCATGTACATCTTTTTGGTAGCCCTAGCAATGAGCAAATCATATGTGACAATATATAACAAAGATAATAAGTCTTGACCAAGCTCACTTGATTCCCTGAATGCAAGGTTGGTTTAATATTTGAAGTCAATCAATGTAATTTCAACAGAACAAAATGAGAACATAAACATAGGAAAAAAATATGATCACCTCAATAGATGCAAAAATGTCATTTGACAAAATTCAACACTGATTCATGATTTTTAAAAAAGTTTTCCCAAAACAAGAAAACAAGGAAACTTTCCAACCTCATTGAGGACATCTGTGAAAACACTACAATTAACAGTACATATAACGGTGAAAGACTAGAAAGTCTCCTTATGGGGAATGATAGATGCATCAGTCGCACCACTTTTATTCACCATTGAAATTAAACTTCTAGCCAGTAAAATAAAGCAAGAAGGAAAATTAGAAAAGAAGATGTAAAACTTTATTTAAGGATGACATGTATACTTAATAAACTTTATGCATTTTACAAAAGAAAACAGAACAAAGCCTACTAGATCTAATGAGTTTATTTAGCACTGTCAAACTCTTCTAGAAAATATATAAATAGATAGAAAATTGAAAAGGAAGTAATACTTTCTTTGACGCCAGCTTTATTCTGACATCAAAACCAAACAGATGCACTACAAGGAAATAAATAGATTAATATCCCATATAAACATAGATGCAAAAATTATTAAAGAAATTTTAGCCAATCAGGTACAATATATATAAATGATAAAGTATTATGACCAAGGTTCACGTGGTTAATACAAGTTTGATTTAACATTTGAAAATTAAAGATATGATTCAAAAATGAAAAAATTGAAGGAGAAAAATTATGTGATCATCTCAACACATACAGAAAAAACTGATAAAAGTCCAACTTCTATTCCTTTTAAAAACATTCAGCAAACTAGGAATAGAGGTATATTAGTATTCTCCAGAGAAACAGAGCCAATAAGATATCTATACTTTTATCTTTCTATTTATTATCTATCTATCTGTCTACCTACCTATCTATCTACCTGGAAAAAGGGGGAGGGTTGATAAGGGAGAGAGGTTGAAGGAGGGAGAGAAGGAAGGAAGAGGGAAAGGGAGAGGTTAAAGAAAGTATTTATTTTAAGGAATTAGCTCATGTAATTGTGGGGGCTGGCAAGTTTAGAACCTGCCAGGCAGACCCTCAGGCTATAAGCCCAGGGAGGAGTTGATGTTGCAACCTTGAGTACGAAGGCAATCTGGAGGCAGAATTCCTTCCTTTTTGAGGGATCTCAGTCTTTTATCTTAAGACTTTCAGTTGACTGGATGAGACTCACACACGTTATGGCAAGTGATCTGCTTTACTCAGTGTCTACTGATTTAAATGTTAATCACATCTAAGAAATATCTTCATAGCAAATCTAGACTGGTGTTTGATGACATAACTGGGTGCCATAGCCTAGCAAAGTTGTTACATAAAATTAACCATCACAGAAGGAAACCTCCTTTAACAGAATAAACGCTTTCCAAGAAAAACCTACAGCAAATCTTGTAGGCGAAAATTTATGGTGAAAGATTAATGCTATCTTCCTAAGATGAGGAAAAGGCAAAGATATTCAATCCTACCACTAATTTTTTTTTTTTTTTTCGGTATGCGGGCCTCTCACTGCTGTGGCCTCTCCCGTCGCGGAGCACAGGCTCCGGATGCGCAGGCTCAGCGGCTATGGCTCACGGGCCCAGCTGCTCCACGGCACGTGGGATCCTCCTGGACCGGGGCACGAACCCGCGTCCCCTGCATTGGCAGGGGAACTCCCAACCACTGAGCAACCAGGGAAGCCCTCAATCTTACCACTTCTAATCAACCTTATATTGTAGGTTTCAGCCAGTACAATATGGTAAGCAAAAGAAATAAAAGGAATCCAGATTCGAAAGAAAGTCACTTCATTTGTATAGAACATGATTTGTAGACTATTCCTTGGAATCAAAAAAAAGCTATTATAAAAGCTATTATATCACAAAAAAGCTATTATAATTAATAAGTGAATATAGACATGTTGCAGGATACAAGATAAATATATAAAAATATATTTCTATATCCTACCAACAAACTATAGGAAAATTAAATAAAATAATGCTACTTACAATGGCATCTAAAATACAAAAAAATAATAAATCTGAAAAAAAAGAGGGGAAGACCTATACAATGAAAACTACAAAACGTTGCTCAGTAAAATGATACAGCTAAATAAATGAAGAGATATACTGTGTTCATGGATCAAAAAACTAAATATTGTTAAATATTTTGATCTATATTCTATATTTTGATCTCCACAAATTGATCTATATAGCGATTGGATTACATTCATTTATATATTGTCTAAGGTTGCTTTAGCTCTGCAATAGCAGATTTGAGTAGTTGAGACAAGAGACTGCATGCAAATCCTAAAATATTTGCCAACCGGCCCTTTACAAAAAGTTTGTCAACTCTTGCTCTATTTTATTTTCCACACTAGCCCTGGGTATTTCACCACCCCCATCTCTGTCATTTCCCACTCTTGCACTCTACCCATGTTAAACTTCTTACAGATCATCTAATATGCTATGCTGTCTTTCATCTGTGGCTTTGTACGTGCTCTACTTACAATATTCTTTAACTACCCTACCTCCGATTTGATTGTGTTGTCCCTTTTTTTCACCCTTCAAGCCTCATTTTAAGATGCTGCTTCCTTTAGAAAATGTCATTGAGCCCTGAAATCTTATGGAGTTGCCCTGACCATGTGCTTTTACTGCGCTTTGTACATTTTCAACTGTAAGAGTTAGCACACTATAAATAATCTTTAAAAGATTGTAAGCTGTGTGAGGAAGGAACTGTGGTTTATGTTTTTGAGGGGTGGGATAGGCATATAATATTTTAAAATATGAATTAATTAATTAATATTTAAAAACAAATTAATAAATAAATGACAGCTTAAGACCAAGATAGCTTTGGACTTAGAGAGCATGCTCAAAAAAAGCATTTATGAATATCACAATGATGCTATTGTTTTCTTCAAGAATAATTACATGCCATTTCTCTTGGTTAGTCTGGCTTCTAATTTGAGACACAGAGTTACAGTTCTCTGACTTTATCATTTCAGAAAAAAAAATTATGGAAGCATATTACAAAGAATTCTATAAATATTTGGGAAATTAACCTTTCTTCTGGCAGAGCATTGATAGAATTCTGCCTAGGCTATAACTGAAACCAGTCCCTTCCAGTCTTATGATTTTATCTTAAGTGAAAATAAAAATTAGTCTATTTACTGATATGCTAACATAAGAGGCAAGTTTCCTGGGCTCCTTTCCCAGACCAACAACTGACTTGTGTAAAAAGTACACACTTTTATTTGCAGTCCAGCATCTCCCTATTTAAAGTGGCAACACAACTGCTTTCCCTATAATTCCTTAATATGGTTGTTGAGAGGATTGGCATCCCTGAAATATTTTAAAATAAAAATTTAGGAAAGCTTCTGAGTGTGCCTTCAGGTTACATGAAGGGAAAAAAAAGCACAGCAATACTTGGCTGGGTAAAGGAGAGGACAAGAAATTATATTTATGTCATATAAAGAAATACTGTACTGGTATTCAAGGTAAATAAATGAAGTTGCTTCAAAGTAAAAATAAAATTTGAAACTAGTGTGCAATGGAGACAACCATATGATAGTGACAAGTCAGTTTAATTTGCTGAAGTTTTACCAGTAAAAATTACAAATGGAATCTTGAATGCAAATTATTAGTTCAAGTAGTTAACTAGTCTAATATTTGGAGAATTTGACCCAGGACAGCTGCATTTTGACTGGTACAAGATGGCTCTAATATTAAATGTTTGGTAGTTTAGATTAAATACAGTAGGAGCAACTCTGGGAAGCTAGAAGGTACAGTGAGATGTCTAAACAATGAGAGGATGATATTTGAGAAGGAGATAAAGACTCATTACTGAGACTTTAGAAAGTAAAAGGGGTGTTAGGAAGTGCTGATTTTTAGTTAAGGAATTATATCATAACCATATACTGGAATATAAAAAAATAGTAAACATATTGCAATATAAAGATAGTAAGTTCGGGCTTCCCTGTTGGCACAGTTGTTAAGTGTCCGCCTGCCGATGCAGGGGACACTGGTTCGTGCCCCGGTCCGGGAAGATCCCACATGCCGCGGAACGGCTAAGCCCGTGAGCCATGGCCGCTGAGCCTGCGCGTCCGGAGCCTGTGGTCCGCAATGGGAGAGACCACAACAGTGAGAGGCCTGGGTACCACAAAAAAAAAAAAAAAAAAAAAAAGATAGTAAGTTGATGAGAAAGAATACAAAGTGACATCAGTCATGTTGCCTCAGAAAAATAATGTCCTAAAATCTTTCTGTATATTTTGCACATTTGGCCTCCATCTGTGATAGAGAAAAGGTGATGAGCAGAAGCTGCTATCTTCCCTGTAGAATATTTTTGACTCAGCAGCTGAAAGTGACAGCTTAAGTTATAGAAAATTCGTGGAGATACAATTAGATAAGTAAAAGTCGTTTTTTTCTTTCAAAAGTTAGAGTATATAAACTAAGAAACAGAAGTTTGCGAAGCCTAAAGATCTAAACCTTAGAGGAGAGCTAAACAGAAACTGTTGACTTAGAGTGAAAAATAAAAAAGATAAAGAATGAACATGTTTTAGGATTACTGATGTTCTTTGTTTTCTCTCAGTCAGTTCCCAGTTTCCAGAGATGGAAGACAGATGTATTAAATAGTAAGCAAAACAATGACAAAAGCAAAAACCCACCACCAACAGCCCCCCTCCAAACAAAAACAATAACAACTCAATGTATTTATGAAGAAAAACACTTGAGAAGGAGGGCAAAATTGAAACTAATCAATAAATAAACATTTATTGATGTTTATTAAACAAGAAATCATTTAGCAAAAGGTTTATGATATTTATACAATTCTTGAAGTATTTTTAGAGGGAATGTATCCTTAGAAGAAAAATAATAAACTCTTTGGTATTGGGCTTAGGGGATACTTTCCAAATTTGGAAAATAGCAAGAGCTGTTTTCTGAAAAGCTGCTATCATACATAATAATAATAATAATAATAATAATAATGTTAAAAAGCCTTTTGATATGTGAAAAGTTCAGTTTATTAAACGTGATTCCGTGATTCCACTGACATTGACTGATGACAATGCTCCCTTGAGTGCTGAATAGCAGAACTATTTTCCGGGTGCTTTGCTAGGCACCAGAGACCCTCAGGTGACAGTCCCAGTACTTGCTATTAAGCTTCTTATAATATAATGAGAAAGAGACAAGGAAACAAGAAAGTACATTACCATGTACTTTGGAGAGGTATGCTTGGTATATACATGAAATATTGATGAAAAAGCTCTAATGTCTCCAATTCTCAGAATTGGATGCTCAATTTGTAAGAGCAGAGACCTTACCTGTTTTGTTCAACATTAAATTTCCAGTTCCTAGAATAGTGATTGGCCTAGAAGAGTACTCAGAAATTTTTAAAAGAATAAAAAATTAAATCTGCCTTGGGGAGTTAGGCTAGATTTCACAATGGAGGTAATGATTCTTTAGAAAAGGCAGGCAAACAACATACCAGTATGCCCAATGGCACAGAAGCAGGCTGATTGGTCAACAGCCAGTAGTGGCTGTCAACCTTGTAGGAAGAAATGAAGTCTCTGAAGTCTGAAGAGCCTGGAGAGGCAGGCAGCAGTCATTGCATTAGATGGATCAGAAATGTAGAGGATTTGATATGGGTGTTTGCTGAGATAATGGAAGCAAAACGAAGATGGAGAAAAATGGAAGATCCAGAAAAATGGAGACTTTGGAAGAAAAAGAAATTTTCTTCTTGAAGGAAATGAGTTTCAACACTTTAAAAAATATGGTTTAGACAGGTATGAATGGGTACCTCAATCAGAGACATTTCTGAGGCTTGGAGGTGCCAGGAGAGTTTTTGGGGTTGAGGTCTGAGATGCCTATGGACATGGGGAGGCAGGCCAGGGTAAATAGCTCCTAGGGCTTGGGCTACTCTATATCATAGTATAAGTTACTTACTGTTCAAGAATTCTCTTCCATTTTCACCCAGTCTTTAGGAGGAGTCATGTCCAAAGTTATAAATTGGTCCTGGTTGACTGTGGAATATTAGGGATACCATCAGGGATACCTGGAGGACACTGCAATAAAGCCATTGATACCTAATTTGGTTACAGTTTAATAAGACACTTATCACATTTCTTGGGCATAGAAGTCGTGCATAAATATTAGTTGCCTTTGTCTCCTCTACCCTATATCACTGAATACTTCAGTCATCACAAGTATTTATTTGTCTCTCACTGCTCTGTATCATTGAACCTCTCATTTAGTGTTTGATCTTTTTCTTTTCTTTTGTATAGACAATTTTTATTTCTGTTTTCCCTGTACCCTAAAATGCTTACCCACATTCTCTCCAATAACCATGTTAATCAACTCCATTAGAAATCAGAGGATTATTTCTATCAGGATACGTAACATCAACTTAACCCTATGTGTTTATTTCCAGTGCTTGAAATTGTTTTTCATTTAGTTTCACAAAATCATGGCCAACCCTTAAGCCTCATCACAGGCCCTACCTACTCCATGAAGGTACCCTCAGCCCTACTGAGTTTGTTTGGATTCAGTCTACTATTTCCTTTAGGTAAGTCCCACTCATTAGGCCTTAATGATTTTGTGTGTTAGCTACAGCATCACAAATAGATTGTAAACTCCTCACCTGTCAGGACTTGATGTGTATTTGAATCCCACGTAGTGCAAATTCCAAGGTAAGAACATGGCAGATGTTCATTAAGTGCTTGTGCTTACTGACTTAAAGAAAGGTTTTGTGTGGGTGGAGGAAGGATTCTTGAACCTCTGGACAATACAACACTTGGATCTTTCCTAACAGGGAGTGGTTAGCAGATTATTCAGTGTTGGCAAGTGCCTCTTCCACTTCTCTTCCTTGTCAGACATCTTTATGACCTGCCTTTTGTCGTTCTACTATTTTCCTTCTGCCATCAATGATTTGCTTGGCTCTGCATCTATGAGATATTTATAATTATAAAATGACATGAGGTAAACATGGAAAGAATTTGTTGAATTCATCACTGAATAAGAGATGTTGCTCATCACGGGGTAATGTGATATGGCAATACCCTAATCACTGGAATGTTCTGTGTATATTATTGAACATAACAAAAACGGAACGGTTACACCATGCACACATGACTTTACAAATTTATTCTCAGAATCGGTGAAGCAGTAACCATAAATAGCTGCTTGTATTTTGCTCTGTTATATATAAATGTAACAACTAATTATAGACCTATCTCCAGTGTCTCTGGGTTAGTCAACCAGTTATTAGATACGTACAGATTTTGCTGTTATATAAATAAAAAATGGAATAGTGCTTGGCTGAGCTTTTCTTTTTATGCTCTATAAAGATAAAAAAAATCAAGAACATTAGGACATTTATGAACGATATTAATATTGCACAAAAAATCAGTATAGTAAATTGGACTGCTGATATAAAATTGTTATCCCTCTCAATATCCTTATTACAGAGCTTTTTTAAAAATATCTTTATTGGAGTATAATTGCTTTACAATGGTGTGTTAGTTTCTGCTTTATAACAAAGTGAATCAGTTATACATATACATATGTTCCCATATCTCTTGCCTCTTGCGTCTCCCTCCCTCCTACCCTCCCTATCTCACACCTCTAGGTGGTCACAAACCACCCAGCTGATCTCCCTGTGCTATTTGGCTGCTTCCCACTAGCTATCTATTTTATGTTTGGTAGTGTATATATGTCCATGCCACTCTCTCACTTTGTCCCATCTTACCCTTACCCCTCCCCATATCCTCAAGTCCATTCTCTAGTAGGTCTGTGTCTTTATTCACATCTTACCCCTAGGTTCTTCATGACATTTTTTTTTCTTAGATTCCATATATATGTGTTAGCATATGATATTTGTCTTTCTCTTTCTGACTTACTTCACTCTGTATGACAGACTCTAGGTCTACCCACCTCACTACAAATAACTCAATTTAATTTCTTTTTATGGCTGAGTAATATTCCATTGTATATATGTGCCACATCTTCTTTATCCGTTCATAAAAATATGGAACGCTTCACGAATTTGTGTGTCATCCTTGCGCAGGGGCCATGCTAATATTCTCTGTATCGTTCCAATTTTAGTATATGTGCTGCCGAAGCGAGCACTACAGAACTTTCTGAATAATAATTTTCTAAGTTATCCTAAGTAGCAAATGAGAATCATGTACACAATTAATTGGAAATTTGATAAACTGAATTATGGTAGTAGTTTTCTAATGAGTAACTGATAATATTAGGAAAGGCAAGATGATATATTTTCTGCCTTTGTTCTTCAGACAGAGCTGTGCTTTTACTTCTACTGACCATAACAAAAGTTTTCTCCCCGAGTTGTGACAGGGAAGGAGAGACAGTCATTTTTTCTCTAAGAATATCTGTGATTGTTATCCCCATGAGAAATTGCCTAAGGGTCCTCTTCTCCAGTTATAAGCTTTCTCAAAGACAAAAAGCAGTCTCTCGAAAGCCATGGAGAGTTGTGAGCAAATGAAGCCTTTCCCATGGGCATTGCTACAGCACTTCAGGTCTAATGCCTCAGCTATGCTCCCTCAATACCTTTCAACTGATTCTTATCTTGAAATTGAATAGTGTTAGAAATTAATACTAGAAAGACTGTTTGGAAATACTTGGTGAGATCAATTTAAGAGTGACCAGTTATAGGGCTTCCCTGGTGGCGCAGTGGTTGAGAATCTGCCTGCCAATGCGGGGGACACGGGTTCGAGCCCTGGTCTGGGAGGATCCCACATGCCGTGGAGCAACTGGGCCCGTGAGCTGAGCCACAACTACTGAGCGTGCGCATCTGGAGCCTGTGCTCCGCAACAAGAGAGGCCACGACAGTGAGAGGCCCGCGCCAAAAAAAAAAAAAAAAAAAAAAGTGACCAGTTATATGCTTCCTAAGTGTTATTTAAAGTTGATTAAATATGATAAGGTGAGGCAGAACTCTAAAAGGAAAAAGATTCAATATGATAGACATGTAGTACTGGTTTTGATTGTTGGTTTTTTGCAATGGCAAATGGGATGATGTGAGGTTTATGTCTAGACTTTTTTGTGGTGCACTTACACATGCTTTGTAACTGTTAATACTTAACTCTTCAATAGTTATGGATTGGTCCTTCTTTTTAATGTATAATCACATTGCCTTGTTAATAGCCGACTTCCTGTTTATGGATTCAAAGTGGCCAGAAAAGAGACTTTTTGAAAGGAGGATCACAGTTTGTGAGAAATACATTGGTGCTGATATCGTTCATGTACTTATGTTTTCAATTTCCCATTCTCTGGGAGCCCTTGTAATCTTTTACTGTGGTGACTGTTTCCACTACCATTGAGAAGCTCCTGCAGGACTCTGAGTGCACATCCCTCATGTCTACCTTTAGAATATTAATTCAAACTTCTTTTTCTCACTCATCTCTGAACACAGCCACAGACTGCTTTGCAAGATCACAGAGTTGGTGAAATTTTCTTTACTGATTTCAGCACAAGTGACTAACAATGTATAATTATATTTCTCAATGATTACTGCATTTTAATTTCAGCTTCATATAGTCCTTTTCACTAAGGTTAGAAAAAAGAGAGGTAATCAAATATATGAATTATTATTTTTTTTAATGTACCTTTGGCAGCCATGGAGGTGGGCTGTTTGAATCTTCCTCCAAGAAAGTATCAATACATTTTGTTCAACTGTAGTTAATACAGTGATCTCATAATCTACAGCTGGAAGAATTGCAGTCTCTGTCTTAGCCTTTGAGACAATACATGCTGTCCCCAGCCAGCCCATAGTCATGACTGAGCCCACTACAGGTGCTGGTCCTGGCATATCTGTTCAATACATACAGAACTCTACTATGAGACAGTCTTTACTTCAGAGCTCCCAATTGGTTGGCTGAGATTTTGTTAAACCTACATCACTGTTAGAATATCTCCTTGTCCAATCTTTCTTATAGCTTCCTTTTCCTTTCATAAGTGTCAGATTTTTCACTATCATGACCTCAAGTCTTTCTCTGCAAGATTCTGCTTCCTCCAGCTTTTATCTTTTATAGGCATTATAGCTCAACAAAGCCTTTTATTTCAGAGATGACTTCCCAGGGCACTTAACTGACATAATATTTTAACTGCTTTATTTAATGCTTAAAAAATTCACCATAGTTTATAATCTAATTACCCTTTTACTCCTTAAGTTCCCTATGAAGCAGAGCTTGAGACAAGAACTTATGTCCAGACAGCTAATTTTACTAAATTATTCTAGGGAACAAGGATGGGGCAGTTGACAGAGTGAAACAGATAATCCAAAGGTAGTTAGGATGACCACTGAGAGCTACTGGGACTAAGTTCCACTAAAGACCAGTGGGGAGGCTGCAGAATTGTCTCCTGGAGAAATGGAAAAGTGGAGTAATTTTCATCATCCCCAGTCTCTCACTGGTCAAGGGATGCCCTTGGGGTGTTAACTCCCTTACATTAACAGATTTGCCTGTGTATCAGAATGGCTGAATAGACTCCTACTGAAAATTCAACTGTGGGATAGAGAATCATCCTCTTACTAGAAAGTGAGAGAGATGAGGATGAGCTGAAGTAAGATGCAGGTGTCAACCTCTGCACAGCTGGTAGCTGCAACAACAGCTGCAATAAAAAGTTGGGTCCAGTGGATGGGAGGTGTGGAAGGATGTGTTGGATGTAACCCCTCTAGGAGCTCCATTTCCTATCAAGTTAGGTTAAATTTCTTTCATCTTAAGGGCTTCTGGCAATTTTTCATCATTTAGTATCTATTTATTAAGGAAATTCTAAAATCAACAAAATTATAATGGATGGTGTAATAGAACCCCATGGATCCAGCTTTAAAAACTAGGGATTTAATGCAATCCCTATCAAATTACCAGTGGCATTTTTTATAGAATGAGAACAAAAAATCTTAAAATTCGTATGGAGACAAAAAAGACCCTGAATAGCCAAAGCAGTCTTGAGGGACAAAAACGGAGCTGGAGGAATCAGACTCTCTGACTTCAGACTATACTACAAAGCTACAGTAATCAAGACAATATGGGGGTTTCCCTGGTGGCGCAGTGGTTGAGAGTCCGCCTGCCAATGCAGGGGACACGGGTTCGTGCCCTGGTCTGGGAGGATCCCACATGCCATGGAGCGGCTGGGCCCGTGAGCCATGGCTGCTGAGCCTGTGCGTCCGAGCCTGTGCTCCGCAACGGGAGAGGCCACAACGGTGAGAGGCCTGTGTACCGCAAAAAAAAAAAAAAAAAAAAAAAGAGACAATATGGTACTGGCACAAAAACAGAAATATAGATCAATGGAACAAGATTGAAAGCCCAGAGAGAAACCCACACACCTGTGGTCAACTAATCTACGACAAAGGAGGCAAGGATATATAATGGAAAAGGGACAGTCTCTTCATTAAGTAGTGCTGGGAAAACTGGACAGCTACATGTAACAGAATGAAATTAGAACACTCCCTAATACCATACACAAAAATAAACTCAAAATGCATTAGAGACCTAAATGTAAGACTGGGCACTATAAAACTCTTAGAGGAAATCATAGGAAGAACACTCTTTGACATAAATCACAGCAAGATCTTTTTTGATCCATCTCCTAGAGTAATGGAAATAAAAACAAAAATAAGCAAATGGGACCTAATGACACTTAAAAGCTTTTGCACAGCAAAGGAAACCATAAACAAGACAAAAAGACAACCCTCAGAATGGGAGAAAATATTTGCAAACGAATCAATGGACAAAGAATTAATCTCCAAAATATATAAACAGCTCATGCAGCTCAATATTAAAAAAAACAAACAACCCAATCCAAAAATGGGCAGAAGAAGACCTAAATAGACATTTCTCCAAAGAAGACATACAGATGGCCAAGAAGCACATGAAAAGCTGCTCAACATCACTAATTATTAGAGAAATGCAAATCAAAATTACAATGAGGTATCACCTCACACCAGTTAGAATGGGCATCATCAGAAAATCTACAAACAACAAATGCTGGAGAGGGTGTGGAGAAAAGGGAACCCTCTTGCACTGTTGGTGGAAATGTAAATTGATACAGCCACTATGGAGAACAGTATGGAACTTCCTCAAAAAACTAAAAATAGAATTACCATATGACCCAGCAATCCCACTACTGGGCATATACCCAGAGAAAACCATAATTCAGAAAGACACATGAACCCCAGTGTTCATTGCAGCACTATTTACAATAGCCAGGACATGGAAGCAACCTAAATGCCCATCGACAGACGAATGGATAAAGAAGATGTGGTACATATATACAATGCAATATTACTCAGCCATAAAAAGGAACGAAATTGGGTCATGTGTAGAGACGTGGATGGATCTAGAGATTGTCATACAGAGTGAAGTAAGTCAGAAAGAAAAAAACAAATATCATATATTTACGCATACATGTGGAACCTAGAAAAATGCTACAGATGAACCGGTTTGCAGGGCAGAAATTGAGACACAGATGTAGAGAACAAACGTATGGACACCAAGGGGGGAAAGCAGCGGCAGGTGGGGGTGGTGGTGGGATGAATTGGGAGATTGGGATTGACATGTATACACTGATGTGTATAAAATGGATGACTAATAAGAACCTGCTCTATAAAAAAATAAATAAAATTCAAAAAAAATCCCTACTGATATTCTACTACTCTTATTTCATCAATACCTTCTCTCTTTTTTCTTTGTGTATTTTAAAACAAAGTCAAGGTAACATATTAATTTTTATTCACAATAACTTCAGTATATATCTATATGAAATAAGAATTTTTAAACCTAATCATAATACAATTGTTATACTTAGCAAAATAAACTCAGTTGAATACCCAGTCCATGTTCATTTTTACCTGACATTTTCCAAATGTGTTTTATAATTGGTTTATCTGAATTACAATCTTAACATTGCATTTGGTTGAATGTCCCTTAAGTTAAAAAAAATCTGTTATATTTGTCTTTTTAAAACTCATATATATATACGCACACACACACAATATTTGTTGAAGTAACTGGATGTTATGTCCCGTGGAATTTCCCATACTTTGCCTTTGACTGATGATAATTTCATGGCATTCTATAATACTCCTCCACACCAGAGTTCTTAACCTGAGGGTCTCAGATCTATAGAATTCAGGGATTCTATGACATGGGTTAGGAAAAAGACATCTTTATATTCCCTAATGTTTAACAGAAATTTAGCATTTCTTTCATGTTGAATATGGGCAGCAAACCACAGAAGTATTTAGCACTACTATATAGATTTTTATTTCTATTTGTCATAAATAGACATTTTTATGTCCATATTATATTACAGTTGTTATAGAAACCTTGAAATATTATTTTCCTTCATGATTACTTTAAAATTTTACTGTAGTTATTAGATACTCCACTAGACTCCAATTAATCACAGTCTTCTTGTCCACAAAACTGGCTGGCCAACTAAGGGTCAAACCTGGGGCTAGTAATTATTCAGTGATGACATAGTGACCTTAAAAAGCCACATGAGAATTCTCAATTCTCACTCTGTGTTACAAAAATACAGTAGCCTTTTTTAACACAAATGAGTGCAAAAGCTATAATTAAAGAGCGAGCAAGTTTAAAACATTTTATCATTGAGGTAAATACAGTATTTACTATTTAATGTAATTTATTATGACTACAAGCAGATTAGGTAGTGGATTTTTCACTGGTTCTAAATTCTGTGAGTAACAAAGATAATTCTTTTGGTTTTCTTTTTTCTGCTCCCTTTGAACACTGTACTATGAAATGAAAACATTCCCATGCTGAGAAAATAGTAGTGAAACTTGATTACAGGAAGGCTGTTTACATATGTGAAAGATTCTTAGAAGTGTTTGTTTTGAAGTGGGTTCTAATGTATTTCTTTTGACAAATCTAAGTCAGTTAAAAATCATTCCTTCATTTGGAGATGAAGAAAATAAAGAGCAGCAAAAGATAATACCTTTGTTAGAGATAATTCCTTTTTACTATTTTATTTGAAGATTTATAAAAGTTCTTAATTTGTTGAGAATCATTCATCAAATTACAGGTGACATGAAAACATTAGGGATTCATGTTTCGTTTAAGTCTTTCCTACCATGTAATTGTTAGGTGAGTAATACTGGATGAACTAGGAGTACTGCTAATGTTTGACAAATGCTCTAATGGTACACTGTATAAGTATGACATATTACGTTGTGTAGTTTTTGAAAGACCATCATAAATATTTTAAATGTTACTTACAATTTAGATTTTTAAGAAGTTATAATTTATTACTATATTGTCAATATTTAATATTATACTAATGAGTTATTTGCAATATTACAAGATTTGGAATCCAAATAATTAACAAAACATTTTCCATTTTAATAAACATCAATTGTTATTAAAATAATATCTGGAGGAAATAATTCAATTTGTTTATAAGATAAGGAATGCTTTCTCCCCACACACATTTTCAAAGTCATTCATTTATTGTTGAGACACTTGGATTTATGTGGTGACAGCAGTGGTTCTGAAATGTTAACCTGTATCAGAATCTCTTGAAGGCCTTTAAAACTCAGATTGCAGGACCCCAGAGCTTCTGATTCAATAAGTCTAGAGTTGGATTCAGGATTGTTCCTAAGATGTTCTTGGGTGGCATTGAAACTGATGGCCCAGGGACCACACTTTAAGAACCTCTACTATGAAATATGATATGAATTTATTCAGTTATCAATTCAACCATTCTATAAAAATTTGAGTACTATGTGGTAAAATCTGGGAATAAAAAGGTAGAGAAGTTACATTTTCTTTACTGGAGGGAATTATTCTGAGGTATCCATGTTCACTTCATATTGCAAAATAATTGTCAGTGTTTAGTTTCTACTTGCAATTTCATGTTTCCACATTATGGTTACATCACTCAATGTTTTTTCTGTAGGGAATGAATTAGTATTTTCTTTAACAGCTTAAGACAATTTGACCTAAAATAAAATGTGATAGATCAAACTTAAAGCCACCTCAGTAAATCTGAAAAGCAAGGTAGCCTTGAAGATCTTATACATAGTAGATTGAGATACTAAGTTCACTAGGGCTGCCATAAAAAATATCACAACTTAAACAACAAAAATTATTTCTCACAGTTCTGGAGGCTGGAAGTCCAAGATCAAGGTGTTAGAAAGGTTGGTTTCTTGTGAGTCCTCTCTTCTTGCCCTGCAGATGGCCTTCTTCACACTGCATCCTCACATGGCCTTTTCTCAGTACCTGATCATTCCTGGTTCTTATAAAGACACTAGTCATATTGGATTAGGGTACCACCCTCTAAGCCTCGTTTCAACAAAAACACTTTTTTGAAGGCCTGTCCCCTAATATGGTTACATTCTGGGGTACTGGGGATTGGGAATTCAAAATATGAATTTTAGGTGGACACATTTCATCCCATTGAAGACGCTCACAGTTGTTACAAGAAAACATACCTTTGAAGATACAACTTTAAAATTGTTCTCCCTGAGTTTGTATCTAAAACATCATCTTTTCTTTTCCCCACAATCAGCCCCTCTATCAGCCTCTATAAGAGGCTTCATTTCCAGGACTATAGTGGGAGCAAAAGGAATAAAGAAAGCTTATTTTGTCTTCAATTTTGAAGGTTATTTTTACATGTTTATTTGTAAATTTGTCTATTTGCAAATTATGATGCATAATCTTTAAGAAACAATATTTTGGCAGAAGATCAGTTTCCTAGAAAAATTCAAAGAGTCTATTTAATCTATAATGAAGTTGAACTACTGTATAACTCAAACATAAACTAATTCCAATTTGGACGAAATATAATTTAGATTTTCTTGATGCAAGTGGTAAAATGAGGACAATTTTAATCACAGCAGCAAGGAGGTTCTTTCTTGATCTTTAGCAGCAACTTCCATCCATTCTTCAACAAACATTTACTGGACTTTGTGTTCAAGGTACTTTCTGAGAGCTTAAAATACAGGACTGAGTAAGAAAGACAAATCTGTACTTCAGTGGAGCTTGTGGTCTAGGAGGCAACTGAAAAGTGAAAGTGCAATAGCAGAAGGAAATCAAGCTATCCATAGGAATACTGGAGAGAACTGTTTTGGAGACCAAATGGTCTTATCCGGAAACAATTTTACCCCAAATGACTAAATAGAAGGTTCTTCTAAAAAGAACTACTTAGCCAGGTGTGGGCAAGGTTGAAGAAACAGACAAGGTATATTGAGATTCTCAGAGCCTAGCCATTACCATCCCTAGGTCTGAAGGGTCCAAATAAGGAATTCCTGGTACTGGATGGAGCCCAGCAAGTAGAGAAATCATGAAGGAAGTGACACACAGTGGGAGGTGACAGAAACATGGCCCAAAGTAAGGAAGTAAAGAAGTGGTTAGAATAAAACATCTTAGTTTCTCTCCTGCTCTCTATTTTGATGGTGCTTTCCTTTGTCCAAATCCTACAGGAAGTCAAACAATGAGGGAACTTGAGTGATGTGGTCTACTGGGACTAGCAGAGAAAGAGAATAGATGGGGAGAGGAGAGGTCCAGGGGAAATAGCAAATCACCAGCATAGAGGCTGCAGAGGGCCCGAGATTATAGTTAGAACAGCCATTCTAACATTATCTACAAACAAGAATATTTGTATGTCAGCACTATTGTTATGAAATAAAGTTTATATTTTGCATTTGAAATCAAATTATGGAGAAGACTAAGTAACGTATGCAAAAAATCACAGAGCTATAAAGAACAGTAAACAATCATGAGCTCGGTCATTTACCAAAAGTGGAGGCTCAGGCAGAGAGAAAGATCACCGGGTGTCACAAACTTACATTTTATCAAAAATCAATTTTGATCAATTGACCAATTTATTTAATGGTGGCCTAAGTTTTTCCTAAGCTTGTACTCAGAGTCATGGTAATTCCATAGCTGATGTAAGATATTTTTTTCAATCTGTGCAGTGAATATACCCTACTGGAATCTATTTCTTTGAGAAGCCTTTGAAGGTAAAATCTTGGCAGTATTCCTGGAGTGACAAAATCTTTCTGTCTTTGGAAAGAGTTGTATAATTTCAGAAACTGCTAAGGTAGCTGGATGTTACTTGGATTCAACATAATTGGATAGTATTTTTAGGACACTGTGTGAGCATGAAATGTATTAAGTGATAAGGTAGATGAGTCCTGGTAGAATGATAGGAAGTCACCAAGTACTTATGAACACAAAACAACAAAAACTACAAATAGTTTTTAAAATATTTTCACATCATTTATCAAAATAATTGGAACACTTGTAAATAAGAAATCCACTATCTGATCACTTTACACCCATCTCTGCATAGATTCTTGGCTTTCTAAAATGCAGTATATTATGACTAACAAGAAAATTCATCTTTTAAGTAGTTTCTAAAACTTCATCCCCTCAGACAAATATTTGTAGGTTTAATCTACGTGAACATACAAACTTTGTAACTCATTATTTCCTTGGTGTATCATTTGCACAAAATATACATCACTACTGAAAATAATTACCTTTTAAAATTTCTAGATTTAAATCTATTCTTTAGTTGCCTATCATCTGTCTCTTATATATTTGTAGTAATTAAAAATTTTTTATATTGCTAAACTTTAAATTGAAAAAGTTCTAATATCCTGGGAAGAATCATTCAGTGAGTAATCCCATAGGCTTGAAGTTGGATTCCGTGGATTTCAGCCTTGGCTCTCTGTTTGCCAGCTGTTTACCTTGACCAGGTTATTGAACTTCTATAAACCTTAGCTTCTTAATTTGTAAATAAGGAATAATAACCTTCAGGAATTATTATGAGGAATATATGAGAATGTATTCCTGATTAAGCAGCAATTTAAAAATTTAAATTATTATTGTTGTTAGTACAAACAGCTCGAATTATAAACATTTAAAATATCTATTAAAAGATTTAAGCGTTTATAAGTATCAAACCTCTTGATATTTATGTAATTTAATATTGTCAATCATGATACAATATACATTCTCATACTTTAAAATATGACATAGTTACATAATTTAATGTATGACATTCCTAAGAATAACAGTAAATTAAATATTTTAAATATTTGATATTTATCTTTTGTAATTATTGATTTTTTAAAGTAATTTATTATTGACTTTTGAGAAATAAGGTTTTAATATTAAGAAGTTCATCTCTTTATCAAAACACACAATAAGTTAAAAATTTGGGTGAGATTTTGGAGAAAAAAATTCCTAAATGTTAGGATTTGCCTCTAGTCAAATTCTAAAATATTTTAACATATTAACATCTCCATCTGCTCTTTCCATCACTAGTGAAGCAGGTGGTATATGTAATCTCCAAGGTAAAGCAAAAATCATGTGGGCTTTCAACAACTCTAATGTAAGTTTAAAAGAAATTATTACTATTTCCATTTGCAGAAATATTTTAAAAATATAAGATAAGTAATTAAAGTAACTGATACTTATTTTATCTTTTATCACATAACAATGACAGAGGATTAAAGCCGTTTATGCCTAATGCCATATTTTAAAAGTAGAACCTCCAGGAAAAGAAATTTCTAGAGATCAGCAATTCATTTCCATAGCTAATATATCTTGTCTTGTCTATACTATACTATACCACACTATATGATACTGTAGTTTTGTATTTTTTTAATGTTTCATGTAACTAAAAAAAAAATCCCAGTGAATGTGGTTTAAATATTAAAGAGGATGTATTGGCTTTCATAAATATATAAATCTGGAAGCATGCTGAATTCATTTTGATTCAGCAACTTAAAGATATCTTTAAAGACCCCTATTTTTTCCTTCTTCCTTCCATTGTCAAGTTCACCTTAGAAGTTTCCTCATATTAACAAAATAGCTCCAGCAGTTCCAGTCTTTATAAACACACATCCTCCAGAAATAGGAGTGTTTCTTTCTTAGGGTTCTAAGCCAGAGTCCTAAAATTTACTTTTTAAAATTTGGTTTCTGGGACTTCTCTTGTGGTTCTGTGGTTAAGACTCCTTGCTTCCAATGCAGGGGGCACGAGTTCGGTCCCTGGTTGGAGAACGAAGATGCCGCATGCTGCATGGCACAGCCAAAAAACCCCAAAAAAACCCAGAAACAACAAAAAAATTAAGTTTCTGCTTGGATTGGCTAAGGTCACATATGTCTGAACCAATCTCTATGCAAGAGAATGGAAATGTGCTGATTGGCTTAGGTCAATCAGATGCTACTCTATCAAATTTAACTTTCCCCAGAACATATGGGCTGCATAGTGAAATGGTAGATACCCAAACTGAAATTAAAAAAGCCTTTAGGAAAGATAAAGGAGCCAATAGATGCTGACTAGGTGACCGGCAGATCCACTGCAGGCACTTTGATCAAAGTCATCAAAAAGAATGACAAAAATCATAAAAACTAATCTTGGGGATTTTCTAAATATAACTATACATCTTACATTACTTGTAGAAATAAATAAAAGCACATGTGAAGAACATATCTACAGTTATTACAGTAATCCCTTAACTTTTTTTTTCTTAAATAGAACCTCTATTCCCAGAAATCTTATTTACTTTTCTATGTAGATTTTGTTGAAGTTTATGGATCTGGAGATCCAGGTGTCTTAAATGACTGTGCCTGTGAGTATTGAGTAATGTGTCCCAACCAAGAGCATTGTCAGATATGGGAACTGAACACTTGTTTTGAAAATATACCTCCCAGGGGCTTCCCTGGTGGCGCGGTGGTTGAGAGTCTGCCTGCCGATGCAGGGGACGCGGGTTCGGGCCCTGGTCTGGGAGGATCCCACATGCCGCGGAGCGACTGGGCCCGTGAGCCACAGTTACTGAGCCTGCGCGTCTGGAGCCTGTGCTTCGCAACGGGAGAGGCCGCGATGGTGAGAGGCCCGCGCACCGCGATGAAGGGGGGCCCCCGCTTGCCACAACTGGAGAAAGCCCTTGCACAGAAACGAAGACCCAACACAGCCAAAAAAACAAATAAATTAATTAATTTAAAAAAAAAAAAAAAAAGAAAATATACCTCCCAGTAACTTGCTCTCAATGGCATCTGGAAGACACTTGTCATGTGGTTCCATCATGCACAGTTCAGACAGTTTTTCATCTGGAAGCATGAGAAATACTGCCTTTATAGATCTGATTAAATAATGAACGATTTAAAAATGCTACATCAAAGTTGTAGATGGTTTTCTATCTCCCATTTCTCTGATGCTGGCAATAACCACACCGCTTTTTTTCAAATTGACTTCCAGGACTGACAACTGTGTCCGAAGAGGGAAAAAAGAGTTAACATTCTTTTTTCTGTCTATTTGGTTTTAGCAAATCACTTCAGGTGAGCTGAGGCAAAGCTCCAGTTGGAACAAACTTGAGAACACTAGGCGAATATTGCAGTACAAGTTAAGGCTGGTTTGTGTTAAAAGTTGACAGATACTTTAAGTTCTGTAGGGACTGAAAAAAGCAATTCTGTTTACAGTTCAAATGAATAAGATATAAGGATTTGCTCCAGATCTTTTAAAGTTTTAGAGCCAAAATTCTTCAGTTTTTTAAAAATACATTTTAAACCACATGTAACAACTATACAGAACAAATAAACATGGATTTGTATATGACTGTCTTGGAGGAAAGAATTAGAAGGATTAGGGATATAGGAAACATCATTTAGCATTGAAAAGAGTGCTAGGAAGGACACCTCAATACTATACTATCTTCAGGCTAAAGCATACTTAACATTTTCCAGAAAGGTATGGTTCTAACATTTCTTAAAATCCTCCAGAAAAGCAGGCTCAGCCAACAATCCAATAGTCAAGATACTGTGTACTATATGTTAAATGAATTATTGCCAAGTCAGGCCATTCATTAATTTATTTACATGAAGGAGAAATGACTTATAGGTGGTTTGTGCCTGGTTGGGTGGTAGTGTGAAGCCGTGCAGAGATAGACCTGTGGACTCTTCTTATGAAATACCCCACAAACCAAGGGTGGCTCCGGCAAAGCAGTTCAGTGCTTTGGTTTAAAATGTATCTAGAGAGGCACATTCCACTTGTTCATTTTTCAGAGCAACACAGCATGAAGCAGACACAGTGAAGAGTGAAGTAAATGCAGTATCATTTTGTTCTCTAGTGGTTCTGTAGCTTTATAAGCAACAAGAGAAGCTACCCTTATCCTGAAATAATACTTTCATGAAGGTCACAGACAGCAGAAGCAGCGTGAGGGGGCCCACTCAGAGAGCCGTGGTAGACAGCAAACTTCAGGGAAATGTTGGACTAAGACCTGAAAATTATTTGTGAGCATGTATGAGACAAACAACAAGAGGTGGGCAACTGGGTGGGGATGTTGAGTATTTTTCATAGACAGATGGAATCATAATCCAGTGATATTTGAAGTACTGCTGGTAAGATTATTTCGTACTAGTAAGGGATGCAGACAATAGCCTATTTCTTAACTCTGATCTTAAAAAACTAAACAAACAATCAAATGAACAAAACAAAGATGATTAATGAATCTTAAGGCAAAGAATGGTATATTTTATTTACACTGTCTATTTCAAGAGTTGTGTCCCTCCTACGTTGTTTCCATGGCAGTTACTTCTAACGTCAGTTGTGTAAATGATAGTCAATTTCTTACTTTAAGTTTAGAGATTAGTTTGATTGCCTGAAATGTGAAGAATTAAATGAATAAAGGAATACTCAGGGTTCTTTTTTTTATAACGTGGGAGGATAGCATTACATTTGGAAAACTTTAGAAAGTAATTCTTCAGATTGCTTGAGGTCAATAGATTTCAGAAGTGTTCACTTATGAGAAAGACATGGAATGTCTTTGATAGGTTGGCATAAATGACTACTATTGCCCTCGTTCTGATGTTTTTTGATGATTTTAAGTAGAAATTTTTTGGTAGCATAAATTTCAAATATATGAAAGGCTATACAATGGCCTTTCAATATATTCTTTGTTCTGCTTATAATAGAAATGTTAGTTCCAGATATTGAACCAAGAACCTTGTCTGGAACAACAGACATGAAGTAAAATGGATCTTGTTTTCTGTGGAATTGCTAAAGGACACATACATCTTTAATGGTATTATTTTAGAGTATTAAACTGATGTCAGGGTTGGACTGGTTCTTCAGGCTCTGCAATTTTTCTTTTCTCACAGTCAGTACCTCCATTAACTTTGCTCTAGATCCGGTTTAACCATAAGGGAAGAAAGAGTAAGGATTGCTCTTTCGGTAGATTGAAGCTCAACATCATCACAATGACCACCAATCTACCTCTCACCTTTTCATTTCTGAAAACTAGGATTCTGCTTGCTCCTGTTAGTAGGATGCATGGATTAATTAATATTAAAAGAACTCGTTATTGTTTATGGATGCAAACGTATTCTTTCAAATTCACTATCTCAGTAACACCACTAACATGGATATCCATGTAAGAAAGTTTGGAATTGTCCTTAACTCTACCCTCTACCTCTTATCTTTCATTTAGTTGTTCATCAAGCTTCTATGCTTTTTACTGCAAAAGTGGGTCTCAACTATTCATCCCAATTCCTTTTTTTGTAATCATAGAATTTTATCATCTGTTGTCTGGTCATTTGGTATTACCTCTTATAGAGTTCTGTTGCTTTGGGGTTTCCATTTATAATTTATCTTTCAAACCATTCCCAGAAAAGTTGGAGTTAACATGTGAAGTGGCAAAGATTCTTGACCCAGCTGTCAGACCACCTGAGTTTAAATTCTATCTATGCCTTGGTAGTCTGACCTTGGATAAGTTGCTTATCCACTCTGTGCCTCACTTTCCTGTTCTATAAATTGGGGGGAGGGGGAAGAAGAAGAACAAGAAGAAGAAGAAAAAGGGAAAAAATTGAAATGGAGAAGAATGTTGAGAGTTCATGTTAGATGCTCTTTCTTGTTTTAATAAACTACAAGAGGAAATTAACTGGAGATAAAGGGGCAAGAAAAGTTTAAGCTTGAATGAAGTGGAAAAGAGACTTGGAAAACCTGATAAGACTAGTGTAGATAGATAATTAGTGATGAGTCAAAGTACTGGCATTCTTCAATCAATAAACAATTAAACCTATTATGTTTCATGTCCTATATTGAGCAGGACTGAGACCATTATATCTGACAAGTAATACAAATCTATAACCTTATGTCAGTCTTTTTATTCTAATTTTTTGACCAAGCTACCTCAAAATGCATATAAACAAAACCATCAATCTAAAATATAAAAACACTCATAAACAAAGACAAAATTAAGTTAAAAAATTGTTGTGAAAGTAAGTATTCCGCTATAACATATAGCTTCTATCAGTGTCAGAATCTATTATTTTGCTATTTTGTTGTCCAGTAAAGGGAAAAGTACCTCTGGCAATATCACTTTCTTTATTGTCTCTGCTGATGTTATCCAGAAAGCAGAATATTTACTACTTGTACTAAAGCAGAAAAAAATGTCTGCTGAGGTCTTCTCAGAGGTTTACAATATATTCTAAAGTCTAATTTTGCAGCTAGAGACTTCTGACCCAATTTCACAATCCTAAGAAATTTTATGCCTATGGCAACCATCTTAATCGAATGCGTCAGGCTTTAAATTCAATCACAATCTTATATTCTTCTTCTTTCATATGAGTTTTCTTTAGCACCTTATCAGTTTTCTCCAAAAAAAAGCAATGTTATATGTCAAAATTACAATATACTTTTGGACCTTGTGAGAAGTTTATTATGCAATTATAAACAATGTCCATAACAGCTAAGAGGGTGGATTTAGCATCTGACAGACCTGAAATAGAATTTTTTCCTGGTACTTATTAGCTGTGACTTCAGATAAGCTATTTAAACTCACTGTATTTTAGTTTCCTCTCCAAAAATGGGGAAAATGGAGTAATGTAAGAACTAAATAAATTAACAGATAGAAAGCTCATAAGAGTGCCTGGCAATGATAAGAACTTGGTAAATGTTAACAATTTATATTGAATATTTGCCTTTCTTCTTGTTTGTCTATCATACAGACCATCTTCCTATACACAGGGAATTCCCCATCTAAAACCCCTTGGGAAGAGGGAGAGTCAACTGTCTTATATAGAAGTTCAAATGGCAAGTATTTATGATGCTTGCATGTCTAGCCTCCTTTGTACTTAGGCTTAGAAACCAGATGCATGTAGCCCACATTTTAAATTATGAGATAATGATGCAAAGAAATATACACAGAAGTGAATCTATTCTGTAGAAGACCAAGACAACTGTAGCAGCAACAGCCACCTTCCAGGGCAGTAGCAGGGGTCCTGCCTGACAGTGGCTTCCAGAATTGTCAGTGGTGTTTCTTGTGGCTTTGAAGGTTCAGCAGTGACAATAGCGGCACAGGAAGTGGCCAGTTTCTGGGGTATGATTTGGCTGCTGCTCTGGTTGTGTGGCCTCTGAGTCTGTTCTCCAGCCCCCTTGGCATTTCTTTCAAAACATTCTTTTATCTTGAATCAGCCAGTGTCAGTGTTTGCTGCTTTCAGTGAAGATCCCTCATATAAAATTAGGACCAGAAATGTTTGCAGTCAACAAGCTTAAGGGAAAATAGGGGGTGGGGTGGGAAAAGAGCACATGAACACATGCACGTTGAAACGTCTGAGATTTGTTAACTGGCCTAAAGGCAGAAAAATTCTAGCAAATATTAAAGGGTAGAACTCTAGTGGCCAATGGCATGTGGTACCTGAACCACTAATTAAATTATCCCTTGGGGTTATCTACTATAAAATAACAATTCAAAGCAAGGCTGTGAGGCAACAGTGGCTATTACAGTGAAGTATGAAGGGCAATTCAATGAGTATGAGAGATTTTTTTTCCTAAATGCATGGACATCTTAAAAAAAGTGAATGGCTTGCTCATTTTCAAAATTCTTGGCTTAAGGCACAGTCTGTAAATAAGAGAATCTTTATGTCTGTATTAAAAGAAAAAAGAAACCCTATAATCTTTTGTTGCACAGAGCTAATATATTGAAAACTAAACAAAAGTTTAAGTCTATGCATTGCTGAATTACACTGGGTGAATTCGTTGTTCCACTGACTTTCTTGGATGAAAGTTAGAGCACTGTTTGAAAAAAAAAATGTGCCCGTGAACATTGGAATTGAGATGTTTGGAAAATTCAGAGAAGCTTGGGCCTCCAATGCTTTCTGAGCCTCCTTTGCCTGCAGAAAGCTACCACTCCTCTGTTTTGATGTGGTTGCCCCTCTCTTGCTTGTCTCACCTAAGAGATGAATGAAGGAATTGCCAGCAGGAAGCCAGTTCTACTCATGTCCCTATCCCAATAGTTCCCTCATCTTTAAATCAATCAGAAAAGTTAGATCCCAGCATGCTTTGGGGCACAATTACAAACTCAGATCTTACAAAGCTTTGTGCATACATGCATGCACACACACACACACACACACACACACACACAAACATATAAAGAGTTGTAAGAACTTGCAAATTTGTGTAGTAAAAATTTAATGAACATATGTGGGACTGTTTTCTGAGGGTCTAGATTAGAAGTGACCTGTAGACAAAATCTGCTCAACTAACTGTGTTTATAAAGAAAATTTTATTGGAACACAACTTTGCTTTTTCAATTACATATTGTTTATGGCTGCTTGATCATTACAATAGCAGAGTTTAATTGTCGTGATAGAGACTGTCCCACCTGAAAAGCCAAAATTCTTTACTATCTAGACCTTTCCAGAAAAAGTCTGCTGACCCCCTGTTTAAGAGAAGAGAACAAAGTTTTGAATCAGCCTGGACTTATTGATTTGGGTTGGCCACACTGGCAATTCTGCCAACGTGCTGCTTGAGCTGTTGGAAGTAATCTGAATTTTTAACTTCTATTTTGCATTAGACTCAGTAGTGACAGACTCTACATTATGTTAGGTGCCAGAAATTCCTCCAGTATGATAGCGCAGAAAAAACAGTCTCAGTATTGAAGATGTTGGACATTTTGGAGTGGAATTAGGGTATATGAAGCACTCACTTCCTCCCTAGTCTGTCACGTCCTCCACCCATGTAAATCTACAGAAGCCTGTAGGAATATTTCATTTTCCGAGGCAAAATGGGGCTGGTTACCATAAAAGCTAGTAGGACTATCTTAGAAACTGTGTTGGGCATACACACAGGTGTTGTGGTTGTGCTTTTGTTGTTGTTTTGAAGTGGCTAATTGACTATGGAATTTCTAGCACTGAAAGAGATGGACAATTCTTTAAGGCCCTACTTGATTTATAGGTACCAAAAACTCGGTCTGAAGAACAGAGGCCCAACTTGAACTCATAAGATCTGAGTCTATTTACAGGTTCTCAGTCCCTGGATTAAGGGAGGTTAGGTCTGTGGAAGGAGGACCTCTTAGTAACAGCTCAATACACAGAATACCATTAACCAGGATATTTGTGCTCTGTGGAAAGAGAAATTCCCACATGAATCAGGAATGATTGGACCACAGCCTGAATGAACACTGGTTTTAGGGGACTAAGTATGCTGACGAGCCACTGGGAAGAGTTAAGATTTAAGGAAGTTATTGATAAATAGAATTCTGACCTATGCATACCTCCCATTAGGCTCAGATAAATCGATCTGTATTCATTAGGATTGTGTATGCCTGCAAATAATATAATAGCCCAACTAGTTTGATTTAAATAAGGAAGCATTCATGTTACACTTATCCCAAGAGGTGTGGAGGTAGCAGATGTCAATGAGTTGAATAGTTCTGTGGTGTCAGAGGTTATGGCTCTGTTTCCCTTTGCCATTCCCTCATGTCAAAGGACAACCCTTGCAGTTCCTACCTCTACATTCATGTTCAAGACAAGGTCAACGTAAGGAAAAAAGGCTAATCTTCTGCCTATTTCCCCTTTTATAAAGCAAATAATTTTCCAAGAAATAACATCAACTTGACTCTGCTAAGAGATCATTTCTAGGATTGTGTAGTATGTATTCACCCTGACAATAAGAAAGTATAGGAAAAACAAGGAAGGTTTGTAATGATACATTCAGTTGGGCTGGGCTCATTGCTCTCCTGAATTAAAATGAGGACATTAGCAAGGATGGAGTGGGGCATGGATGTTAAGTTATCAAACAATAAACTCTGCCACAACATGCCATATTTATTTTACCAGATCTTGAGTGTATTATTAGAATACATGTATTTAATAACTAGCAACACCTCCTATTTACCCATCTGAACCATGAAATATAGGTTACTGTAGTAGGGAGGGCCAAATTAAATGCCCTGGAGCTTTCCCTTCCTAGCAAGGTAATAACTTGAAAGCAACACCCTCTCCCTGGGGGGAATTAATCATCATCAAACCGTCATCAAAGACTTGAAAGGACCCCAGGAAGCCCACCAAGGCACCATGCTTCCTTTTTAATGCTGGGAGATGTAAGATACAATGTTTTGTCCTGTCCTTTCAAAAGGATCTACTGGCATGTCCCCCAGATTTCACTAACACAGAGACCCCTGAATTTTAGTAGTTTATTTCTCCCCTTTGGGAGCTCATTTGTGTAATCAGGGCTTCTGATTTAGTTGCCTCTTATTGCTTATGTGGCCCCTTTAGGACGCTGTCATTGATATATAGGAAAACATTATCCTGTTCTGTGGAATGTCTAGATGTTCCAGGTCCCCTCAAGCTACATTGTGATAGAGCATGTGTGAGAGAATGAACATAGATGAGGGACAAGATTGCAAATATATATGCCAAGAATCAGATCAGTGTCCTTAATTGTTCTTTAGATTTGAGAGCTTGATTAATCACAGTCACCATGTGTATGTGTGTGTGCACAAAGACAACCCCAGTATAGAAAGAGATTTATTTCTAACAATTCCTGTATAGTTGGTTACATGGGCTTTGGATTATTCCTAAATAAAAATATATTGTATTCTTCTTTTAAATAGATTTTATTTATTTATTTATTTATTTATTTATTTATTTATTTATTTATTCAATTTTGGCTGTGTTGGGTCTCTGCTGCTGCTTGCTGGCTTTCTCTAGTTGAGGAAAGTGGGGGCTACTCTTCGCTGCAGTGTGCAGGCTTCTTTTTTTTTTTAACATCTTTGTTGGAGTATAATTGCTTTACAATGGTGTGTTAGTTTCTGCTTTATAACAAAGTGAACCAGTTATACATATACATATATCTCCATATCTCTTCCCTCTTGCGTTTCCCTCCCTCCCACCCTCCCTATCCCACCCCTCTAGGTGGTCACAAAGCACCGAGCCGATCTTTCCTGTGCTATGCGGCTGCTTCCCACTGGTATCTATTTTACGTTTGGTAGTGTATATATGTCCATGCCAGTCTCTCACTTTGTCCCAGCTTACCCTTCCCCCTCCCCGTATCCTCAAGTCCATTCTCTAGTAGGTCTGTGTCTTTATTCCCATCTTGCCAGTAGGTTCTTCGGACCTTTTTTTTTTCTTCTTTTTTTGGATTCCATATATATGTGTTAACATAGGGTATTTCTTTTGCTCTTTCTGACTTGCTTCACTCTGTATGACAGTCTCTATGTCCATCCACCTCACTACAAATAACTCAGTTTCATTCCTTTTTATGGCTGAGTAATATTCCATTGTATATATGTGCCACATCTTCTTTATCCATTCATCTGTCGATGGACACTTAGGTTGCTTCCACGTCCTGGCTATTATAAATAGAGCTGCAGTGAACATTTTGGTACATGACTTTTTTTGGATTATGGTTTTCTCAGGGTATATGCCCAGTAGTGGGATTGCTGGGTCATATAGTAGTTCTATTTTCAGTTTTTTAAGGAAGCTCCATACTGTTCTCCACAGTGGCTGTATAATTTACATTCCCACCAACAGTGCAAGAGGGTTACCTTTTCTCCACACCCTCTCCAGCATTTATTGTTTGTAGATTTTTTGATGATGGCCATTCTGACCAGTGTGAGATGATATCTCATTGTAGTTTTGATTTGCATTTCTCTAATGATTAATGATGTTGAGCATTCTTTCATGTGTTTGTTGGCAATTTGTATATCTTCTCTGGAGAAATGTCTACTTTGGTGTTCTGCCCATTTTTGGACTGGGTTGTTTGTTTTTTTGATATTGAGCTACATGAGTTGCTTGTATATTTTGGAGATTAATCCTTTGTCAGCTGCTTGGTTTTCAAATATTTTCTCCCATTCTGAGGGTTGTCTTTTTGTCTTGTTTATGGTTTCCTTTGCTGTGCAAAAGCTTTGAAGTTTCGTTAGGTCCCATTTGTTTATTTGTGTTTTTATTTCCATTGCTGTAGGAGGTGGGTCAAAAAGGATCTTGCTGTGACTTACGTCATAGAGTGTTCTGCCTATGTTTTCCTCTAAGAGTTTGATGGTGTCTGGCCTTACATTTAGGTTTTTAATCCATTTTGAGTTTATTTTTGTGTATGGTGTTATGGAGTGTTCTAATTTCATTCCTTTACATGGAGCTGTCCAATTTTCCCAGCACCACTTATTGAAGAGGCTCTCCTTTCTCCACTGTATATTCTTGCCTCCTTTATCAAAGATAAGGTGACCATATGTGCGTGGGTTTATCTCTGGGCTTTCAATCCTGTTCCATTGATCTATATTTCTATTTTTGTGCCAGTACCATACTGTCTTGATTACTGTAGCTTTGTATATAGTCTGAAGTCACGGAGGCTGATTCCTCCAGCTCCGTTTTTCTTTCTCAAGATTGTTTTGGCTATTCAGCGTCTTTTGTGTTTCCATACAAATTGTGAAATTTTTTGTTCTAGTTCTCTGAAAAGCGTCAGTGGTAGTTTGATAGGGATTGCAATGAATCTGTAGATTGCTTTGGATAGTATAGTCATTTTCACAATGTTGATTCTTCCAATCCAAGAACATGGTATATCTCTCCATCTATTTGTATCGTTTTTAATTTCTTTCATCAGTGTCTTATAATTTTCTGCATACAGGTATTCTGTCTCCTTAGGTAGGTTTTTTCCTAGATATTTTATTCTTTTTGTTGCAATGGTAAATGGGAGTGTTTTCTTAATTTCACTTTCAGATTTTTCATCTTTAGTGTATAGGAATGCAAGAGATTTCTGTGCATTAATTTTGTATCCTGCTACTTTACCAAATTCATTGATTAGCTCGAGTAGTTTTCTAGTAGCATCTTTAGGAATCTCTATATATAGTATCATGTCATCTGCAAACAGTGACAGCTTTATTTCTTCTTTTCCAATTAAGATTCCTTTTATTTCTTTTTCTTCTCTGATTGCTGTGGCTAAAACTTCCAAAACTATTTTGAATAATACTGGTGAGAGTGGGCAACCTTGTCTTGTTCCTGATCTTAGGGGAAATGGTTTCAGTTTTTCACCATTGAGGAGGATATTGGCTGTGGGTTTGTCATATATGGCCTTTATTATGTTGAGGAAATTTCCCTCTATGCCTACTTTCTGGAGGGTTTTTATCATAAATGGGTGTTGAATTTTGTTGAAAGCTTTCTCTGCATCGATTGAGATGATCATATGGTTTTTCTCCTTCAATTTGTTAATATGGTGTATCACATTGATTGATTTGCGTATATTGAAGAATCCTTGCATTCCTGGGATAAACCCCACTTGGTCATGGTGTATGATCCGTTTAATGTGCTGTTGGATTCTGCTTGCCTGTATTTTGTTGAGGACTTTTGCATCTATGTTCATCAGTGATATTGGTCTGTAGTTTTCTTTCTTTATGACATCATTGTCTGGTTTTGGTATCAGAATGATGTTGGCCTCGTGGAATGAATTTGGGAGTGTTCCTCCCTCTGCTATATTTTGGAAGAGTTTGAGAGGGAAAGGTGTTAGCTCTTCTCTAAATGTTTGATAGAATTCGCCTGTGAAGGCATCTGGTCCTGGGCTTTTGTTTGTGTGAAGATTTTTAATCACAGTTTCAATTTCAGTGCTTGTGATTGGTCTGTTCATATTTTCTATTTCTTCCTGGTTCAGTTTTGGAAGGTTGTGCATTTCTAAGAATTTTTCCATTTCTTCCAGATTGTCCATTTTATTGGCATATAGTTGCTTGGAGTAATCTCTCATGATCTTTGTATTTTTGCAGTGTCAGTTGTTGCTTCTCCTTTTTCATTTCTAATTCTATTGATTTGAGTCTTCTCCCTTTTTTTCTTAACAAGTCTAGCTAATGGTTTATCAATTTTGTTTATCTTCTCAAATTACCAGCTTTTAGTTTTATTGATCTTTGCTATCGTTTCCTTCATTTCTTTTTTATTCATTTCTGATCTGATTTTTATGATTTCTTTCCTTCTGCTAACTTTGGGGTTTTTTTGTTCTCCTTTCTCTAATTGCTTTAGGTATAAGTTTAGGTTGTTTATTTGAGATGTTTCTTAAGGTAGGCTCGTATAGCTCTAAACTTCCCTCTTAGTACTGCTTTTACTGCATCCCATAGGTTTTGGGTCATTGTGTTTTCACTGTCTCTTGTTTCTAGGTATTTTTTTATTTCCTCTTTGATTTCTTCAGTGATCTCTTGGTTATTAAGTAGTGTGTTTTTTAGCCTCCATGTGTTTGTATTTCTTACATATTTTTTCCTGTAATTGATATCTACTCTTATAGCGTTGTGGTCGGAAAAGATACTTGATACGATCTCAATTTTCTTAAATTTACCAAGGCTTGATTTGTGACCCAAGATATGATCTATCCTGGAGAATGTTCCATGAGCACCTGAGAAGAAAGTGTACTCTGTTGTTTTTGGATGGAATGTCCAATAAATATCAATTAAGTCTGTCTTGTTTAATGTATCATTTAAAGCTGTATTTCCTTATTTATTTTCATTTTGGATGATCTGTCCATTGGTGAAAGTGGGGTGTCAAAGTCCCCTACTATGATTGTGTTACTGTCATTTCCACTTTTATGGCTGTTAGCATTTGCTTTGTGTATTGAGGTGCTCCTATGTTGGGTGCATAAATATTTACAATTGCTATATCTTCTTCTTGGATTGATCTGTTGATCATTATATAGTGTCCTTCTTTGTCTCTTATAATAGTCTTTGTTTTAAAATCTATTTTGTCTGATATGAGAATTGCTACTCCCGCTTTCTTTTGATTTCCATTTGCATGGAATATCTTTTTCCATCCCCTCACTTTCAGTCTGTATGTGTCCCTAGGTCTGAAGTGGGTCTCTTGTAGACAGCATATATACGGGTCTTGTTTTTGTATGCATTCAGCCAGTCTTTGTCTTTTGGTTGGAGCATTTAATCCATTTACATTTAAGGTAATTATCAATATGTATGTTCCTATTCCCATTTTCTTAATTGTTTTGGGTTTATTATTGTAGGTCCTTTCCTTCTCTTGTGTTTCCTGCCTAGAAAAGTTCCTTTAGCATTTGTTGTAAAGCTGGTTTGATGGTGCTGAATTCTCTTAGCTTTTGCTTGTCTGTAAGGCTTTTAATTTCTCCGTTAAATCTGAATGAGATCCTTTCTGGTTAGAGTAATCTTGGTTGTAGGTTTTTCTCCTTCATCAATTTAAATATGTCCTGCCAGTCCCTTCTGGCTTGCAGAGTTTCTGCTGAAAGATCAGCTGTTAACCTTATGGGGATTCCCTTATACGTTAATCATTGTTTTTCCCTTGCAGCTTTTAATATTTGTTCTTTGTATTTAATTTTTGATAGTTTGATTAATATGTGTCTTGGCGTGTTTCTCTTTGGATTTATCCTGTATGGGACTCTCTGTGCTTCCTGGACTTGATTAATTATTTCCTTTCCCATATTAGGGAAGTTTTCAGCTATAATCTCTTCAAATATTTTCTCAGTCCCTTTCTTTTTTCTCTTCTTCTTCTGGGACCCCTATAATTTGACTGTTGATGTGTTTAATGTTGTCCCAGAGGTCCCTGAGACTGTCCTCAATTCTTTTCATTCTTTTCTCTTTATTCTGCTCTGAAGTAGTTATTTCCACTATTTTAGCTTCCAGGTCACTTATCCGTTCTTTTGCCTCAGTTATTCTCCTATTCATCCCTTCTACAGAATTTTTAATTTCATTTATTGTGTTGTTCATCACTGTTTGTTTGCTGTTTAGTTCTTCTAGGTCCTTTTTAATCGTTTCTTGTATTTTCTCCATTCTGTTTCCAAGATTTTGTATCATCTTTACTATCATTATTCTGAATTCTTTTTCAGACAGACTGCCTCTTTCCTCTTCATTTGTTAGGTCTGGTGGGTTTTTGCCTTGCTCCTTCATCTGCGGTGTGTTTCTCTGTCTTCTCATTTTGCTTAACTTACTGTGTTTGGGGTCTCTTTTTGCAGGCTGCAGGTTCTTAGTTCCCAATGTTTTTGGTGTCTGTCCCCAGTGGCTAAGGTTGGTTCAGTGGGTTGTGTTGGCTTCCTGGTGGAGGGGTCTGGTGCCTGTGTTCTGATGGATGACGCTGGATCTTGTCTTTCTTGTGGGCAGGTCCACGTCTGGTGGTGGTTTGGGGTGTCTTTGGCCTTATTATGATTTTAGGCAGCCTCTCTCCTAATGGATGGGGTTGTGTTCCTGACTTGCTAGTTGTTTGGCATGGGGCGTCCTGCACTGTAGCTTGCTCGCTGTTGAGTGGAGCTGGGTTTTGGCATTGAGATGGAGATCTCTGGGAGATTTTCGCCATTTGATATTATGTCGAGCCGGGAGGTCTCTTGTGGACCAGCGTCCTGAACTTGGCTCTCCCACCTCAGTGGCACAGCCCTGACGCCTGCCTGGAGCTCCAAAAGACTTTCCTCCACACAGCTCAGAATAAAAGGGAGAAAAAAAGGAAAGAAAGAAAGAAGAATATAAAAATAAAATAAAATAATATAGTTATTAAAATAAAAATTAGTTATTTGAAAATATATTAAAAAACAAAACAAAACAGAAAAAAAAGGGAGAGATAGCACCATAGGTCAAATGGTAAAAGCAAAGCTATACAGACTAAATTACACACAGAAGCATACACATACACACTCACAAAAAGAGAAAAAGGGGAAAATATATATATATATTGTTGCTCCCAAAGTCTACCTCCTCAATTTGGGATGATTCATTGTCTGTTCAGGTATTCCACAGATGCAGGGTACATCAACTTGATTGTGGATATTAATCCACTGCTCCTGAGGCTGCTGGGAGAGTTTTCCCTTTCTCTTCTTTGTTCGCACAGCTCCCGGGGTTCAGCTGTGGATTTGGACCCGCCTCTGCATGTAGGTCGCCTGAGGGCATCTGTTCTTCGCTCAGACAGGATGGGGTTAAAGCAGCCGCTGATTCGGGGACTCTAGCTCACTCAGGCCAGGGGGAGGGAGGGGTACAGATGCGGGGCGAGCCTGCAGCGGCAGAAGCTGGCGTGACGTTGCACCCGCCTGAGGCGCGCCTGTGTTCTCCCGGGGAAGTTGTCCCTGGATCCTGGGACCCTGGCAGTGGCGGGCTGCACAGGCTCCCAGGAGGGGCGGTGTGGATAGTGACCTGTGCTCGCACACAGGTTTCTTGGTGGCGGCAGCAGCAGCCTTTCCATTTCATTCCCGTCTCTGGGGTCCGCGCTGGTAGCTGCGGCTAATGCTCGTCTCTGGAGCTCCTTTAAGTGGCGCTCTTAATCCCCTCTCCTCGCGCACCAGGAAACAAAGAGGCAAGAAAAAGTCTCTTGCCTCTTTGGCAGGTCCAGACTTTTTCTCGGTCTCGCTCCCGGCCAGCTGTGGCGCACTAGCCCCCTTCAGGCTGTGTTCACGCCGCCAACCCCAGTCCTCTCCCTGGGATCCGACCTCCAAAACCCGAGCCTCAGCTCCCCAGCCCCCTGCCCGCCCAGGCGAGTGAGCAGACAAGCCTCTCGGGCTGGTGAGTGCCGGTCGGCAGCGATCCTCTGTGCAGGAATCTCACCGCTTTGCCCTCCGCACCCCTGTTGCTGTGCTGTTCTCCGCGGCTCCGAAGCTTCCCCCTCCGCCACCCGCAGTCTCTGCCCGCGAAGGGGCTTCCTAGTGTGTGGAAACCTTTCCTCCTTCACAGCTCCCTCCCACTGGTGCAGGTCCATCCCATCCCTATTCTTTTGTCTCTGTTTATTCTTTTTTCTTTTGCCCTCCCCAGGTACGTGGGGAATTTCTTGCCTTTTGGGAGGTCTGAGGTCTTCTGCCAGTGTTCAGTAGGTGTTCTGTAGGGCTTGTTCCACATGTAGATGTATTTCTGATGTATTTGTGGGGAGGAGGGTGATCACCACGTCTTACTCTTCCGCCATCTTGAAGCTCCTCCAAAAACATATTGTATTCTTAATCATGTTAGTTACTAGGCCAGCCCACAAAGGCCAACTTAGAGCCATTAGACTATAGATACATTATGATAGTAAGATGTAGATTTTAGGCCCTGTGAAAAAACAGCCATGAAATGCAGTAGAAGAAAGAAAAGCCTTTTCCTGTCTTTAGGTCTTAAAAACCAAACCAAACCAAACCAAAACAGATTTTCCCATCTTGCTTATTGATCCTTTTGTACTTTTACTTCCTTGACTAAACTTGAGTTGCTAACCTAGTTATTGAAGTGTAGCGCTGACCCAACCTTACTACATGATCTAAAGGGATCCTTGTTCCAAAATTATCTACTTTTAAAAAATTAATTTACAGTAATATTTATAGCACTGTATTTGCATGCAAAAAGTGAGAAGGCATTCATTTCGGGTGGTTGAAACACCATGTTGGTAGGCTGCTCTGCCTATATATTTGCTCCCAAGGTTGGTTCACCAAAGCTGTTCTGCTTTCTACAGGTCCTTTTTTCCATTTCTAAATACACAGATCCCTTGAAAAACTTGAAGGCTTTTCTGGAGATTCCTTTGGTGTCACAGATTGGCTTCTGAGGATGGAGGCAGTGGATAAAGGTAAGTGGTTACATTTTGAGATTTTTTTGTTAGTTGAGTTCTAGTTAAACTGAGACCTGTAAAATAAACATTATCTACTCATTAGGCAGTTATCATCATTAGAGAGTTTTGTTAGTTTTATTCAGGAATACATGATGCACTAGAGGTCCAAAGTGGAGTGCTGGGGACCAGTGCAAGGGGAAAAGAGGGACAAGGACAGAGAACTGTTGAGGTGGCAGGGCTCCAAGTCTCTTCCCTCTTCCTTCCCATGGCAACTCCTTCTTCCCCACTCCCAATTGTATTCAGGTACTTTGATCTGGTTCTGTATATTAGATTAACTTCACTTGTTCTCTGTGTTCAATTTTCATCTCATATTTTATTTAAAGAAAGGATTCCATTGCACAAAGACTTTTGAGAAGCACTGGATAAGATGATGTTTTGTGTCCATTCCAAATCTGAAATTCAATGGCTTGGTACTTAAAATCTCACCACTTATAACATCCTACCAATTATTTGAAATAATTGTTTGAAATATTTTGTTTATATTCTTTGAAGAATTTGAGAGAAATTAAATAAAATGTATTTTAAGTTTGATTATAAATACAAAATTTAAATGTTAATAATAGTACATTTAACTTTAGAGCAAAAATTTTTTTTTAATTTCTTGCAAGGCTTGATATTTTAAAACAGCATTAAGTCCCTATTCTACCATTTCCTAGCACTGTGAACCGGAAAATTGTCTTGAACTTCTTATTCTTCAATTTCCTCATCTGTAAAATGGAGATAATAGGTGTATCTACTTAGTGGTTATGGCAAAATGTTAAGACATTTAAAATCTTTAGCAGACTGACTGGAATCTAGTAAGAACACATATAAATTAGTAATTACTATTATTGCTTATGTTGAAATCATCAACTCTATGTTACTCGTTTGACCACTGAAAATTCAAGTAACTAATTTATGAAACCATGAAAAAAGAGAGAAAGAAAGACAGGAAAATTAGGACACCTAGAATAGTTTGAAGTAGAAATGCAAAGAAGGAAAACAGATGGGCAATATCCAGAAAGAAAGTTTTGCTCAGTACTGCCCATCTGCTACTCTTTGTGTGCTTTGCAAGTAATATAAAATTTCAAACAGCTAAGCAATGTAATCCTCAATCTAGTTTAATTTGTGTTTGCACCTCATCGGCTGCTGGCAAGGGAATGGTTAGATTCAGATTTGATTATAAAGCCACATAGTCCTCATGTTTATCCCATGAGAGGCAAAGCTGTAAAAAGATTAAAATTAGTAGGAAGCAACTATTCTCCTTATGAATCAATTCTTTTCTCTTGCAACAGAGGTACTATTCAAGTAAAGGTGGTAGAGACTCTCTTCAATAATTTTTTTTATTGAAAGTATCAAGCTCTCTTTTGTAGCATAATCTTCTTTGCCCAAGAAAGTGTTAAGATTACTGTTTTTCATTTGAAATTACATAATTTTCTAAAAGCGCCATCATTATTTTTTCTCTTATTAATTTAAACTATGCTTATTCACAGTAAAAATAAATAGAAGTTTGTTTGATTCAGAAATTAGAGAATAATGCATTTTTCTCCTAACGGGAAAAAGTTGGTATTATTTTGTTTTCTTTTAATTTAATTTAATTCTTTTATTTTCATTCCAGATCAGTTATCAGATGACAATTTTTGTAAAAGGCAGGACTAAAATAAACTTGTATATTTAGTAAGAAGTTACCAGCTTTTACAGAAATAAAGATGGTAAGGGATTAAGTCTATAGGTTACTAGACCAAGTGATCGTTTTTCTGTTTTAATCAGTCAATTCAAGGACTGAAAGATGAATTTAAAAATGAGTGATTTTTATTTATTTTTAATCCAGAATAGGAAAGTGTACTGAAGGCTTTTTTTCTCCATTCTCTTGGATGACTCTTAGTACCTAGGGATAGGTATGCTCTAATGCAGTCAACAGCAATTCCCAACTGTCAGGGTCTTATAACAGCAAATGTTTATATCTCACTTACACTACATGTCACTTTAAAACCCAGGCAATGGTCCTGGCTTATTTGGAGCATTGCTAGTCCTCATGAGAGAGTGGGGGAGAAGCATAGTGAAGCACAGAATGACAAATATCACATTTCCCATTTCACTGGCTAAAGCAAGTTACACAGCAAGCCTGAGTTCAACACAGTGGGGAGGTGTAATCCCCCCATGGGTAGGGTCAGTATCTTTTGCAGCACTTGTCACAAATACAGCTAAAAGAGGTCTTGACAAAGCCCTGTAGGTTTGCATCAAAAACATGTAAGGAGAGAAGACTTTTATTTGTAAGTTGGTTATTTCTCTAGTGTGGGAAGAAGTAGAAAAGATCAAATAAGAAGTAAGAAAGTTAAAACTAACACAACATTGTAAAGCAATTATACTCCAATAAAGACGTTTAAAAAAAAAAAAAAGAAGAAAGTTAAAATTGACCTTTTCCTGAGTATCACCTCTAGCCATTCCCAAATTACTCTGGTTAAGAGTGTTCTGAGACTATGTGTCCCGACAAGAACAGGGTGTTTGAATTTTGTAAGGGCATTTTGCTCACTAACTGAAAATTAAGAGTCTGTCAAATCATTTTCTTTCTGAATACCTCTTTTGATGTAAGTGTTCTTTCAGTGGAAATTTTCTGTAATACTACAGTAGTTATAATAAACCTACAAGTACTTTGTCATTCTTTATATATTCCTTTTTTATAATTTTTGCCTTCATATAGATCATGGAAATATTTTGCTCTCAAACTGTGATACAATGTGAGGCAAAATAGGCTGGTGGGACATTTAATCCTAAAGAACATTATTTGACATTAAAATATAAATTTCAACGCTATTTTTTCTCCTCAGAAGAATGCTGATTCAGGGATCATTCTATATTTTTAAAATTCTAAGTCAAGGTTAATGATGCATTTTATGTTTCATATAAGGGTTTTAAGTTTATCTGCAGCATAAGTTACATAAAAAACCTTGAAAGGAGCAAATTTCCTCTAAAATAGTAGAAACTGTTTTATAGTATGCTTTATAATTTACATTAATAGCCATGAGAATTATTCTTAGAAACTTTTCATCTCTTCTGTGGTAGACGTCCCCTAATGACACATTTAAATCTCTACTTTCTCTTCTAGTCTCTGTAAGAAGGGATGGGCCTTCCTTTCACTTGCCTTCTTGTTCTCCGTGAGGGATGTGGATTGACATTCCTGCCTCTCAGTCTCCTCACTCTATCTTCTCCATGGGAGGAGGACAGAACTATCTGGTTGATAACTATGGAGTGGGAATTGGGTATGTGAAGCCTAGGCTTTCTGCTTTTGGTGTTTACCTGCCTGCTCAGGTTCTCAGCCCCATATCACAGTTTTATCTGGGTGGGCTCCATGGGAGTGTTTGTAGGTCCCCAAAGTTGACTGTCAGTAGGTGGATAAGTATCTGACTAACTTTGGGGTTGGGGCTTAAGGACCTGTGGCCACACATTTAAGCTACATTCTCCAACAGTACTATCATGTTATACTGATTTTCCATTACTCCTCTGCCTGACTTCTTCGTTTAACTTTTAATTGATTCTGAATTCAGGCAAGGAAAAAAATTGCTGTTCTTCAAACCCTGACCATCTATCCCTCTTTTAACCACTCCTACACTTTACTTACATCTACGGATTAACAACTTTACAATACCATGTTATTTTATCCAGCTTTCCTTCCTCTTTGCCAGATTGAATTGGAATTTCTGGGGGTGGAGAAGGGCATCTATATTTTCAGAAAAACACATATTTTTTGATGTGCTCCTAAGTTAATGAAGATATTGACTTATATCAGTTATATCTTTTGTGTGTATTTTTCATGTTTGTGTTTATATTTTCATTTTATTTATAATTTTTGAGAAAATAAACATATGAAATTTACTAATAAAGGTTATTTGTCTTTTTTAATCTGTTTTCATTTCTATCCTCGTCTCTCCTAAGAGCTGAACATTTTCTTACAGATTTTTAGTGTTTGAATTTAAAGTAGGTTATTTACGATCACTACAAAGATATTCTGTGAATATATGCATATTGTTTTAAAAAGCTTTAAATCATACAGAAACATATTTACTAAAACTTGAAAATTCTCCATTAATAACACTTGCATCCTTATATGTAACCCTGAGAACAATTTGGTACAAGTAGATACTTTTCTATTCCTGATTTTAATGTAAAAATACATATTGCTTAGAGACTTTTTAAACAATATATCTTGGTAAAATTTCCATGCCTTGTTTTGATAAATGCATGGAATTCTATAGAAAAGACATCGTAATTTATCTAACCAGTTCTCAATGAATAGACTTTAGGTTTCCAATTATGTACCATTGCAGTCACTCCTGCAGTGATCATCCGTATACCCATATTTAGTTGCTCACTTGTGCAAGTATAGGCTTTCTTCCTACAGCTATGTATGAGCTCCTAAAAACCTCATGTTCTTCAAAATAGTGCAATTAAAATACCAGAACATGAAATAGAGTTGTGGCAGACTACTCAATACCTATGCACATTTGAAACTAGAGCACCACAAAACCAAATTGATACTTAGGAAGATCATGTGGACAGTCAGGGCAAGAGAGCTTTGTGTGCCGGAGGGGCTGTCACAGTGGATACTAAAAATGTACAAAATTACTAACTTAAAATGCTGATAAGAGTAGGGCTGGTGATGCTGAAGGTGTACAGATTAAGTGTAGCCATAAACTGGGTGGATGCCATGAAGGTGGCAATACAAATTGCCCTTAAAGATGAAAGCGACATAAGGCTGAGGGTGAGCAATCATGGGAGAGGCCTGGGCTCAGGCACTGATGTTTAATTTTTAAAAATAAAGCCAAATGGGGCTTCCCTGGTGGCGCAGTGGTTGGGAGTCCGCCTGCCGATGCAGGGGACACGGGTTCGTGCCCCGGTCCGGGAAGATCCCACATGCCGCGGAGCGGCTGGGCCCATGGGCCATGGCTGCTGAGCCTGCGTGTCCGGGGCCTGTGCTCCGCAACGGGAGAGGCCACAACAGTGAGAGGCCCGCGTACCGCAAAAAAAAAAAAAAAAAAGCCAAATGGAGTCCTGATTCTACTGTATCATCAGCCCAGCTCTGGGCTTTTTCCTTTTCTGCTTAAGGTTGTATTTTTACTTTTGCTTTCTCTGATTCCTTTGCCTGGAAAATATAATGTATAAATCTACATAGCATCTGTGTTTTTTGCATCTACTCCCTTACTTATGAATCAAGTATGAGTAATTCAAATTAGAGAAACATGGGCTGAGGTAAAAACAGACTGTGTTTATGAAATATATGTTTCTGCAAGAGGAATAATTGGGTCAAAGGCAATGTATGTTTCAAATGTGTGGATTCTGTCAAATTGTTCCTCAAAAGCATAATAAGAATTTCTGACCACAGAGTATGAGGAAGTCTACTTTCCTATTATTTTCACCAGCACTAGGTAAAATTGACCTTTAAATTTTGTGATCAATTTATTTCACTTCCCTGGACAGTATATGAGCACCCCATTATCATGTTTTGTCCGACCTTTGAAAGTTTTGACTTATTTTTGCCAACCTAATGGTTGACAACTGTTTTAAGCTGTGTTTTCCTACTAACAAGGATGAGTGCTTTTTTGTTTGTGTATTGCTATTCACGTTTTACTTTCTGTGAAAATCCTCCATATATTCTTTGCCCACTTTTCAATTTGCCTTTTTCTTGTTGAACTTATAAAGGTATTTTATATATTCTAGGTACTAAACTCTAATCTCTTATACATTACACATATTTTCTACTTGTCTGTTGTTTATCTGTTCATTTTATTTATTTTAATGTTGATACTATTTATAAATTTTGAATTTTAGAATGTTGTCTTCCCTTTGACTGTATTTCCTTCTAATGCTTTTATGATTTTATTTTTAACAGTTTTAAAAGCTAGCTTCTTAATCCACTGGAAATTTGATGTTGTGAAAAGTGTGAAGCAAGGAAATCCTGTGGGCTGTACCTTTAAAATATGTCCAAAATCTGTCACTTCTCTCCACCCCAGCTACTCCTCTGGTTCAAGCCACCTTCACAAGTTCTGGATTTCTGCAGTAGCCAGCTAAGTCATCGTCTTATGCATACACCTGCTCATGACAGGCTACTTTCAACAAAACAACCAGAGACATCTTTTTAAAAAGCAATAGAGCAATAGCTGCCCTTTTCACTCAGAGTGAAACCAATGTCCTTAAAAAGGCTAAAATGATCTGGCCCCATCACCACCTACCTGTCGCTTACCACTTTGTCTACCCCTTCCTCTGTCCCTCACCGTCTTCCACTGTGCATTGGCTTCAGTCTATACTCAACCCCTGACTTGGGCACTTTGCCTTGCTTTCTACTTAAGAGTAGCGGCTTGCTGTGTCCCACAGGCCTGGAGCCAGATTGCTGCTACGGCAGCTGCTTTTGCTTTAGACTGGCGCTGCCCCTGTGCCTGCCTCTCCTGTTCCCCCTTTAAAGTCTGGGTATAACCCGTCTTGCTTCCTGTTTCTATGTTCCATGTTGCCACTGGTTTTCAAGACATGGGCAGCAGCTCTCCGTTTCACTAAGCACCACACATGTGCTGCTTGGAAGTCTGAGGGGCTAATTCCTGAAAGATGAACTTTGACTGAAGGGGGATGGGAGTGAGTGGATAAATTCTTTCTTCTTCCTCTTTTTAAAGGCAGAGTGGCTTTGTGTGATCTCCCTGACAATGTCTCGCATGACCCAGCCATCAGTTTGCATAAAGCTGTGTCCTGGTCCATAACACTCTGCCTTATTTTGTTCTATCTCATCCCCTGCTCTACTCCATTTTCCCAGTGTTCATGCTTCCCTGGGATTGTACTTCCCAATAAAACATTAGCAGAAATATGTTTCCTTCAGAGTTTGTTTTCTAGTAGAACATTTAGTGCAAATGTTTATTCTAAATTATCTTGTACCCTTACATTTGTTTCTAGACTAGCTATGTCTTCTAATTATTCCCTTCACACCCACTCCTCGACTTCATAGAGAAATCTATTCCCTTGAATGTGTGGTCTGTTCATGGGATGACTGTGAAATGTGATAGAAGAACTAAAAATAACCAACTGGATATCTCCAATGGTAGTTACCTCAACATTTCTAACTCACACCTGGCAGTCTTCCTGTATTTCCTATCTCAGTATTAACACTGCCAGACAGCCAGTTGCTCCAACCTGAAACTTTAGAATGATCCTTAAATCCCCATATCCGGTTGGTTAGCACGTCTTGTTAATGCACTTGCTCAAACATCTCCAAAATATTTTCTCTTCTCCCTACTGACCCTGCATTCATCAGAGTCCTGTGCTCTGTCAAGTCTCAGCTTAAGTGTCACATCCTCAGAGAGGCTCTCCTGACACCCTCTTTAAAGAGTCTTCACTTTACAATTACAGTTATATCACCCTGTTTATTTCCTTCATAGTGTTATAACAAATTGTAATGACATTTAAAACTTTTTACTAATTATTTGTTTCTTCATTGGAATGTAAGTGCTATGATAGTAGGGCCTTGTCTATCTTGTTTTCTGTAGTAGGCACAATGTCTAGTTTCTAGCTCATAGGAGGCACTTTATAAAGATTTGTTACAAGAATGAATGAATGAAGAACACATTGCTTTCTATTAGGGTCGTCATTTGATTCCACTTTCCTTACTCATCTCTTCTAATCAACCCTCCACACTGATAGAATTGTTTATCAAAAACAGAGATCTGATCATGTTACTTCCCAGTTTAAAAACTTTCTTTATCTTCATAAGTACAAGATAGACATCAATTTCCACAGCCTATAAAAAGTGGTAAAATTACTTCTAGTCTATTTTTTTAATAGGAAAACAGCAGTATTTTTTTTGGAGTTTGGTATATCTTTTAAAATTTTTAAAAATTTTTATACAATTTTTAAAGGTTACTTTCCATTTACAGTTATTAGAAAATGTTGGCTATTATCCTTTGTGTTTTACAATACGTCCTTGTAGCCTATTTTTTTTTTTTAACATCTCTGTTCGAGTATAATTGCTTTACAATGTTGTGTTAGTTTCTGCTGTATAACAAAGTGAATCAGCTATATCTATATATATATTCCCATATCTCCTCCCTCTTGCGTCTCCTTCCCACCCTCCCTATCCCATCCCTCTAGGTGGTCACAAAGCATGGAGCTGATCTCCCTGTGCTGTGCAGCTGCTTGTAGCCTATTTTATATCCAGTAGTTTGTGCCTCCCACTTGCCCTTCTCCCCACCCCAAACTGGGAACCACGATTTTGTTCTCTTTATCTGTGAGTATGCTTCATTTTTTGTTATATTCACTAGTTTATTGTATTTTTTAGATTCCACGTGTAAGTGATATTATACAGTATTTGTCTTTCTCTGTACGACATATTTCACTTAGCATAATGCCCTCCAAGTCCATCCATGTTGCTGCAAATGGCAATTTTTTTTCTTTTTTATGGCTGAGTAGTATTTTATATATATATATATATATATATACACACACTGCATCTTCTTTATCCATTCTTCTCTTGATGGACACTTAGGTTGCTTCCATATCTTGGCAATTGTAAATAATGATGCTATGAACATTGGGGTGTATGTATCTTTTTGAATTAGTGTTTTTGTTTTTTTGGGGATATATACCCAGTGGTGGGATTACTGGGTCATATGGTAGAGAAATGAAGGAAACAATCCCATTTATCGTTTCATCAAAAAGAATAAAAACCCAGGAATAAACCTACCTAAGGAGGCAAAAGACTTGTACTCTGAAAAGTATAAGACACTGATGAAAGAAATTGAAGACAACACAAACAGATGGAAAGATATACCATGTTCTTGGATTGGAAGAATAAGTATTATTAAAATGACCATACGACCCAAGGCAATATGCAGATTCAATGCAATCCCTGTGAAAATACCAATGGCATTTTTCACAGAACTAGAAAAAAGTAATTTAAAATTTATATGGAAATAAGGCCCCGAATAGCCAAAACAATCTTGAGAAAGAAGAACATAGCTGGAGGAATCATGCTCTCTGACTTCAGACTATACTACAATGCAACAATAATCAAAACAGTATGATGCTGGCATGAAAATAGAATTAGATCAATGGAACAGGATAGAAAGCCCAGAAATAAACCCATGCACTTATGGTCAATTAATCTACAATAAAGGAGGCAAGAATATACAATGGAGAAATGACAGTCTCTTCAACAAGTGGTGCTGGGAAAACTGGATAACTACATGTAAAAGAATGAAATTAGAACATTAGAGCACCGTATACAAAAATAAACTCAAAATGGATTAAAGACCTAAATGTAAGACTGGATACCATAAAACTCCCAGAGGAAAACATAGGCAGAACACTCTTTGATATAAATCACAGCAATATATTTTTGAATCCATCTCCTAGAATAACAGAAATAAAAACAAAAATAAACAAACGGGACTTCATTAAACTTAAAAGCTTTTGCACAGCAAAGGAAACCATCAACAAAACAAAAAGACAACCTACTGAATGGGAGAAAATATTTGCAAATGCCATGACCAATAAGGGATTAATATCCAACATATATAAACAGCTCATACAACTCAACATCAAAAAAACACAAAAAAAAACAAACCTGATTAAAAGAATAAACAGAAGAACTGACATTTTTTCCAAAGAGGAAATACAGAAGACAAACAGGCACATGAAAAGATGCTCAACATCACTAATCATCAGGGAGATGCAAATGAAAACCACAATGAGATGTGACTTCACTCTTGTCAGAATGGCTATCAACAAAAAGACCACAAATTACAAATGTTGGCGAGGATGTGGAGAAAAGGGAACCCTTGTACACTGTTGGTGGGAATGTAGATTGGTCCAGCCACTGTGAAAAACAGTATGGCGGTTTCTCAAAAAACTAAAATTAGAAGTACTTTTAATGTACTTTAAATGAGGTTTTAAGTAGAATTGAATGTACAGTAGTACTAGGTCAAAATCTTAAAATTCATATTTGGTCTTAAATTATGCATTTAAAAAACATGATTCTCTATAGTTTTGGAATTTAAAAAAGCTCATGAATTTGTATAGATTTTATCCTTTTTTTTAACATCTTTATTGGAGTATAATTGCTTTGCAATGGTGTGTTAGTTTCTGCTGTATGACAAAGTGAATCAGCTATATATATACATATATCCCCATATCTCCTCCCTCTTGCGTCTCCCTCCCACCCTCCCTATCCCACCCTTATCCTTTCTTCACAGATGTTTTTGACTTAATTTTTTTCATAGATTAAGTTTTATTTTTTCTCTTTTCCATACATTTCCTTTATTTTTCTATTTTAAAATTTCAATTGTTAGCTTTTTTCTATATTTTAGAATCTTAACAGTTAAACACTATCTTTTTCTAGATAGAGCTATAGAAATTACACATAAAATAATTGTATTTTGTGATTAGCCTGTGGGGTTGATTTGTCTTATGCCATTATCTCTTCTGCAGATTATATGTTTCTGTGTGGCAATCACTAAAAATTTACATTTTAATATCTCATCCTCTTTAAATAAAAATAATTTAAAAATCATACATATTTGACATTAAAATTGTGTATTGGCCATATAATTCATTTTTAATAGTTTTCTATATCATATTTGTCCTATAATATATAGGGGATTTTTTTACTACTAAATTTATTTCCATACAATTTAATGGTATGATTTAATCAATTCCTTTGAAGTAAAATATAAAATAGTATTTCTATGTTTTTTTGTTTGCAGAGTATTTTAACAATTTTATCTTGAATTATACTTTGTTCCTTTCAGATCTATGCTGTTTTTACTTATACATTTTTCTTTTTAAGTTAGTCTTTTAAATTACAGTTGGCCCTTGAACAATGTGGGGGTTAGGGGTGTCAACTCTCTATTCAGTCGAAAATCCATGTATAACCTATAATTGAACCTCCATATTCATGGTTCCTTTACATATATGGTTCCTCTGTATCTGCAGTTCTGCATCCTCAGATTCAACCAGCCGTGGATCATGTAGTACATATTTACTATTAAAAAAAGAATCCATGCATAATCGGACCCACACAGTTCAAACTTGTATTATCCAAGGGTCAACTGTATATAGATAAAACACTCTTTTTGAAAAAAAATTCCTACTTTGTAAATCAACTCTTTAATTTCCTGACCTTCAATACTACTTTGTAGGGTAAAATGTTCCCACATTTATTGCCAATCTGATATTTTGTGATTAGTTACTTAGAGAATATATTTTGGTAAATAAGTGTTCAGCTTATTAATAAGTAGTGCTATGACTTCCCCATTATTTAATATGGATAAATTCAACAAATAGTCTGACATAATTTTACAGATTTGTAAGAAATGTTAATTAGGTTAACCACAATTATTTTTCCTGTTCTTGATCTTCTCATGTTTTCTTAAAGTACAGGTTGTGAGGAGCTGTTAAGTATAATTTGAAAAAAAATTTAAACACTGTGAGCCATTTCAAAGGTCATATTATTAATATGAAGAGTAATAAAATAGTCTCAGGCTATGATCATCAAAATTGTTCTGCTCATTACATTTCTTAAATCATTAGGATGAATTATCATTATTTGTATCTAGTCTTTTTTAAAAAAAATTATTTAAAGAGTGTAACTTCGAGACATTTACTCCTAGCCATGAGGGACTAATAGGTACTGAATTTTCTATATATAAACAACTAGGGAAAAATGTGAACAACTGGGGAAAATATAAACATGCTCTTTTAAGACACTAGATAATAGGCAGTGCAAATCTGTGTCTTGAGAAAAAAGAAACACACTAGATAGTGCCAGTGATTGAACCAACTTTCTGCTGGAGACAGTTTATGAACTATAGCAGTCCCACTGAATTGCAGAGCTAGAGATCAGAGTTTGGGGAGGCAACTTAAATTCGCAAAGCAGAGTACTGGAGAAGAGTGAGTTTGAGGGATAAAGCTCCATGAATCTATTTGCGGGTCCCCTTGTATTTTTGACTGAATGTCAAGTTTCTCCAGCAAAAGTTGAAACTCTATGAAACTATGCAAAGAATTACAGGGGAGTTGTAGTTGAACATACAAGACTGGAAGACATGTCATTTCCAGCCAGCCACAATGAAGAGATATTACTTAACAATTCTATAATCCTGTACTGACCTTAGAGGAGTGATGCATTAATAGGAGAGCTAAACTAGACCTAAAGTGAAGGCTACCGTATTTATACCCTAAAAAAAATCTTAAAAACTAACACTGAAAGGATCATGCTGATCCACAAAACACTTAATCTTAGCCAAAAGGCCAAGAAGCGTTTAATCCACAAAACAAAAAAACATTATTCTTCAAAGGAAGAAATCAAAGTCCAGATACTCAACAACATAGAATTTATAATACTTCATCACTTTAACAGTCAGTCAATAATTACTAGACACACAAAGAAGCAGAAATATATGATCCATGGTTAAAAAAAAAATACGTTAAAAAATACGTTGATAGAAACAGAATCAGAAATAACAGAGATGTTTGAATAAGCAGATAAGAACTTCAAAACATCCACTGTAAATATTTTCAAAAAGTTAAAAGTTAAATTTGAACACAAGAAGAATAGAAAAGGGAAGCATAAAATTAAAACTAACAATTTGTTTACTTAAAAAAATGCAATATAAAACAGAAAAAATGTACTGTAAATGGGCTTGAAAGCAGATTAGATGCTGAAGAAGAAAAGGTAACAGTGCTATAGACTGAATGTTTATGTCCTTTCAAAAATCATGTGATAAAACCTAATCTCTAATGCGATGGTATTTGGAGGTGGTGCCTTTGGGAGGTGATTAGGTCATGAGGGTAGAGACCTCATGAGTGAGATTAGTGCTCTTATAAGAGAGACCCCAGAGAGCTCCCTTACCCATCTGCCATGTGGTCTATGAACCAGGAAATAAACTGTCACCATACACTGAATCTGCCAGCCTCTTGATCTTGGACTTCCTAGCCTCCAGAACTCTGAGAAATAAATTTCTGTTGTTTATAAGCCACCAAGTCTATGATAATTTGTTATAGCAGCCTAAACAAAGACACATAGATACAGCAATAGAAAGTAACCAAACTGAAGCAGAAAGAGAAAAAAGAATTAAAAAAAAATGAACAGAATGAGAACTGATCTCAGAAGCAGAGGCAGACAGGGGTGGGGGTGGGAAAGGACATAAGAGATTATAGAAGAAATTACTTAAATTTTCCTAAATTTTATGAAAACTCTAAGCTCACAGTTCCAAGAAGCTCAATGATCCCTAAGCAGTATAAACATCAAAGAAATCCATATCAAGGTACATAATAAAAAAATTTACCAAACCAAGGATTATATAATAATCTTAAAATCAGCCTGAATAAAGAGAAACAGAAGAATAATTACAGACTTGTCATCAGAAATTATGCAATCTAGAATGTAATGAAACATCTAAAAGTTGTATATTGCATGCCATTTATATATACACACAATATATGTACATATATGTAGACCATTATTTATAATAATGTATATTATGATGTATAATAGTGTTATTATATCAATGTATATATGTACTAGACATATATGTGTATATATCACATATATACACAATAGTACAATAGTGCAGATATAAATAGAATACTAAAAATATTCAAAAAGAAAGCAGAAAAAGAGAAAAAGAATAAAGAATAGATAGAGGAAATAGAAAACATAAAAACTGGTATATTTAACCCAATCATATCAATAATTATATTAAGTGTAAAGTGTCTAAACAAGAACTGCATGATAGAACTTTCAGTTGTAAAAGAAATGTTCCTTGTCCACATATAGCCTATATTGTCCACATGTGGCTTGTGAACATTTGAACTATGGCTAGGGTGAGTGAAGATCGGAATTTTTAATTTATTTTATTTTAATTTATTTAAGTTTAAATTTAAACAGCCATATGTGGTTAGTGGTTACTGCATTAGACAGTGTAGGTCTAAACACTCCAATAAGAAGGCAGTAGTTATCAGTCTAGATGAAAAAACAAGATTCAATTATATATTGGCTGTAAGAGACACTCTGTATATATGAAGATTCAGATTGAAAAGTAAAGGATGGAAAAAATATGCCAAGCAAACATTAATTATCAGAAATATGGAGTAGAAAAAAAAGAAAACAGAAATATGGAGTAGATATATGAATAATAAGAAAATGGATTTTGGATGAAAAATATTAATAGAGATAAAGAGAGATTTCATAGTGATAACAGATTAAATTTTGAGGAAGGCATAACAATACTAGTGTGTATACACTGAGCTTCTTATTACAGAAAGCAAAATCTTACAGGATTGTGGTTGTTTTAAAACATACCCACAAATTTTTTGATACTCTTTCTTCAAAAGGTGTAGGCTAATTCCCCATTCCTTGAGTGTGATCTATACTTATCCTGCTTCTAATGAATAAAATTTGACAAAAGAGATGGTATGTGATTTCTGCGACTAGGTCATAAATAGCATTGTAGATTCCTCCTTCCTCTCTTCACCCAAGTGAAGAAAACCACCAAATAAATGGTTCTGAATTCCTGATCCATAGTAACTTTGGGATAATAAATGTTTATTATGTTAAGCTTCCAAATGTGGGCATAATTTGTTATGAAGCAATAGATAATGTAAGACTGGAAAGGTAAAATAGAAATATCAATAATTACAGTGGGAGATTTCAATATTTATCTCTTAGTAATTGATAGACCAAAAAGCAAATGAATAAGTATAAAAAAACCCACTATCAACCAGTTTGACCTAATTAACCGTTATAGAACTTTCCACCCCAGAACAGCAGAATGCCATTGTTTTCAATTGAATATGGAACATTCATTAAGATAGACAATGTGCTAGAATTAAGAACAAGTCTCAATATATTTAAAAGTATTTAAATATAATCTCTGACAATAACAGACTGAAACTAGAAATTAATGACAATAAAATATCTAGAAAGACCTCCAAAAATTGGATATTAACAACTGTCTTAATCCATTTCAGCTGCTATAACAAAATATCATAGACTGGGTAGCTTATAAAGAACAGACATTTATTTCTCACAGTTTTGGAGACTGAGAAGTACAAGATCAAGGTGTCAGCACATTTGGTGTCTGGTGAGGACCTGCTTCCAGGTCTTTTTGTTGTGTCCTCACATGGTGAAAGGGGGGCAAGGGAGCTCTCAAGTCTATTTCATAAGGGTACCAATCCTATTCATGAGGCTCAATCCTCATGACCTGATCACATTCCAAGGGCCTCACCTCCTAATACCATCATATTAGGCATTAGAATTTCAACATATAAATCTTGGGGAGATACAAACATTGAGACCATAGCAACAACACACTTCGAAATAACACACATGTCAAAGAAGAAATCACAAAAGAAATTTAAAAAAATATTTTGAATTGAATTAAAAAAATTTTAAATTCCAAATTTGTTATTTGTAGCTAAGGCTCTACTTAGAGAAAAATTCAGGGCTTTAAGAGTCTTTTAATAAATATTAATATAAAGTTATAATAGTGATATAAGTTATATAAGAAGAAAGGTCTATAATTAGTGATCTAAGTTTCCACCATAAGAAGCTCAAAAGAAGAGTGAAGTAAACCTAAAATAAATAGAAGGAAGGAAAATTTAAAGATACAAGGGAAAACGAATGAAACAGAAAATTGACAAGCAATAAAAAAAAATCACTGAAACCAAAAGTTGATTCTTTGAAAGAATGAGTAAAATTGACAAGCCTCTATGAAAAAAGGCTGATATAAAAAAAATAGAGGAGGAACTTCCCTGGTGGCTCAGTGGTTAAGAATCCGCCTGCTGATGCAGGGGACACAGGCTTGAGCACTGGTCTGGAAAGATCCCACATGCCGCGGAGCAACTAAGCCCATGCGTCACAACTACTGAGCCTACACTCTAGAGCCTGCAAGCCATAACTACTGAGCCCACATGCCACAATTACTAAAGCCCACCCGCCTAGAACCCATGCTCCGCAACAAGAGAAGCCACCAAAATAAGCCCACGCACCGCAACAAAGAGCAGCTCCCACTTGCCACAACTAGAGAAAGCCCACGTGCAGCAGTGAAGACTCAATGCAGCCAAAAATAAATAAATAAATAAATTTATTTTAAAAAAAATAGAGGCGCAAATTACCAATATCGGGAAAAAGGTGTCATTTACTAAAGATGCCATAGACATTAAAAAGATAATAAAGAAATATTAAGATAATTTATGCCAATAAATTTGACAACTTAGCCAAATAGATACATTACTTAAAAGATACAAATTATCAAAACTGATTCAAGATAAAACAGAAAATTTGAATCATTCTATACCTACATAAAACATAGAATTTGTAACAAAAAAAAAAAAGAAGTGTGGACTCAGATGGTTTCACTAGTATGTTCTATAAAACACTTAGGGAAGAAATTGTATAAATTCTATACAAACTCTTTCAGGAAGGACGATATTCCAACTAATTACATAAGGCCAGCATTACTCTGATACCAAAACCAGATATAAATATTACAAGAAAAATTACTATAGACTAATAACCCTCATGAACACAGACATAAAAATACTTAATCAAATACAAGTAAATCGAAACCAGCAACATATATATAATAGGGATAATCTCTCATGACAAATTGGGGTTTATGCCAGGACTGTGAGTTTGATTAACATTGAAAATCAGTTACTGTAATTCACCAAATAGAGAAAAATATGTGTATTTAAATAGATGCAGAAAACCATTGCCCAAATTTAATACTGTTTTGTCACAAAAACTTTCAGTAGAAGAGTGGAATTTCCTTCAATTTCATAACAAGCACCTACTGAAAACCAATAACCATCACCATAATGGTGAATGAATGACTGCTTTCCCCTCTGATCAGAAATAAGGCAAAAAACACACTCTCAACACGTTATTCAACTTTTTACTGGAGGTCACATCCAGGGCAATATGGCAAGGAAAACATATAAAAGACCTACAGATTGAAAAGGAAGAAGGAAAATTGCTTTTATTTTGGAGATCCTGTACATGGGGTATTCTAAGGCATCTACGTATAAGCTTCTTGAAGTTATTTTAACAATTTTGCTGGATCCAATGTATATAACCAAAATCACTTGTATTATCATTAGTATGAAATTAAATTTAAAAATACTGCTTATGATAGCATCCAAAAACATGAATATTTAGAGGTGAATTTTAGGAAGTATGTTGAAGACATAAATTGAAAACTAAAAAGCACTGCTTATAATACTGAAGATGTGAATAAATGGAAACATGCTATATTCATGGATTGGAAGGCACAGTATTACTAAAATGTCAATTTCCTTCCAAATTTAGCTATAGATTCCACCCAACTGCCATCAAACTCCCTACGACACTATTTTTTGGGGATGGAAATTGACAAGCTGACTTTAATAATTGTATGGAAATGCAAAGGACCTAGAATAGACAAAAGAGTTTTGTTTGTAAAACAAAATTGTAGGATTTACATTACTTAACTTCGAGGTTTCTATAAAGCTACACTAATAAAGACTATGATATTGGCATAAACTATCATATATATATATTTGGATATATGAAAAGAGAGTCTAAAATTAGACCCACATTTGATCAATTGACTTCTAAAAAAAGGGCCAAGGTAATCAGATGGGAAAATAATAATTCTCTCAACAAACAGTACTAAAATGAATGGATATCTGCATTAAAAAAAAAAAAGCCCTTACCTAAGGCATTTACTTCATAGCAAACACTAATAAATCATAAACCCAAGACTATAAAATTTCTAGGGAAAAATAGAGAAAGCAAAGATTTCTGAAATGGGACACAAAAACTATTAAGCATAAATGAAAAGGCTTAATAAATGGAATTTACAATTAACTACTTCTGCTAAAGCAGTTGTAGCCTCACAAACTGGCCCCAGTGCATGGAGGGCAAGAGGAGATGGAAGAGGCAAACCACTGAGGATTTGTAGGTGGCAGGTTTAACAAGCAGATTTAACAAGCAAGGGAGGCTTGTCTTGTGCAGCTGCAAGATGCATAGATCTCCATACCAGCCCGCAACGTTTATATGGAGGCCTTAGCTGGCTTCAGTCACATCTACCGTCCAGATGATCTCAACAACACATTACTGTTTCAAGGGTGTGTCCTAGAGGCAGCTTCTAGTGGAGGGAAGGCAGGCAGCATTAATGCACTTTCCAAGGAGAGGGAAGGGGGAGAGGAGCCTCCAATTGCCCGGCCCAACTGGCTGTCACGTCCTCCCGATGACCTCCTTCAACAGTAGTCGAGAAATTGAAAAGTCAAGCCACATACTGAGAACAATATGCACTACATTAAGTATATTTGACAAAGGACTTTCCTCTTGAATTTATATTTAAATCTTATCACTTAATAATAGTATGGCAAATTAAACAATTAGAAAAATGAACAAAAGATCTGAATAGACATTTCACAAAATAAAGTCATAGGAATGCCCAGTAAGCCCTGAAAACATTTTCAGCATTACCAGAGAAATGCACATGACAAGGCCAGTGAGATACTAGTCACTAAAATTAAATAATTTTAATTATTGGTGTTGGCAAAAATGCAGATAATCTGGAACTCTCATATACTACTGGAGGAATTTAAAATGATACAGTCATACTGTAAAACAGTTTCATAATTTCAATTATATACCTACCAAAACTCCCGATAATATCACTCTCAGGAATTGAGGAATATAAGCATATGTCCACACAAACACTGTATTCAAATATTCATAGCAGCTTTATATTTAATAGCTCAAAACTGGAACAGTCCAAATGCACTTCAACAGGTAAATGTATAAACAAATTTTGATATATCCATACAATAGAATACTATTCAGCAATGAAAAGGAACACACTACTGACATAAAGTAACAACACGGCTATACCTGCAGAACACTGTACTGAGTGAAAAAAACAGACACAAAAGATTATTATTTTATTATCCCACTTACATAAAATTTGTGAAGAGCTAAAATAATCTATAGTGACAGAAATCAGATCAGTGGTTGCCTGTTTCTAGGGATGCTGGTTGGGGAAATTATTGCAAAAGGGCAGAAAAGAAAACTTTGGGGGAATTATAGAAATAGGCTATATTAATTGAGTAGTTGTCAAACGGTTGTTTACATTTTTAAACATATCAAATGGATGCATTTATTTTGTGTAAATTGTATCGCAATTAGGTTTATTTGAAAAAAATTATAGCTCTAACAGTACTGTTTTTGTATCTTAATTTTGGTTAAATAATTTTGTATTTTTTTCCCTGTGTTGAATCAAACAAGTAAAGTTGACAGCAGAGATCACAGTCTTATTCTCAAGGTGTGGGCCGTTTTCCATTTTGCTTCTACAATAAAGAAAAATTGATTTTAAAGTTTCTTAGTACTAATATTAATAAAACTCGGAAAGATGGGTAACATTGAGGGATATTCATTCACTTCAGTACCATTTGGCCAATGGGTCTCAATCAATCCTATTAGGAACAATACCTCCTTTATTTTAGTGAAAGGAAATCCATAGATAATATCACCTAACTTCAATATAATATTTAAAAAAATCAATGTAAAATCAAGTATAAAATAAAGGGGAAAAAAGTTACCTATATAAAACAATATGTATTTCAATGTGTAAATGCTTGGGTAAAACTACCTTAGCAGGCAAAATGAAACAGTAGTGTGAACCTATTCCCAGAGTCACCGTCAATGTGACAGGTGGGGTATTGTTATTGTCCTGTAGTCAATACCATGAGCAGAACTGTTATCAGTTATTTGATTTTCTGAAATGGTTAAACAAATCTTGATAAGGTTAAAAAACACAGACATATTCTTTCCTCAATTTACATAATAGATGCATCCAGGAAAATAAAAGCTGTGTAAAAAATTTTGCTTGAGTGCAAAACAGACTTACATTGGGCTTCAAATATAATGCAAGGGTTTTTACCTACATGAATGTGCAGCAGCCCTTTCAGACCTGCATGGGGGACAATTTATGGTGTGGGACTGTTCTACCCATTGTGGGACAACTAGCTCTCTGACCTCACTGTATACTGATGCCAGTAGTACCCCTAGTCGCTGAGTACACCAAAAGACATCCTGCAACTCTCATAAAACCCCAGTAAGGAGCTGTTCCAAACCTTATGAGAACCACAGACCATAAAAAAACAAACACACAAAGAAACAAAAAACTAGTAAGGAACTGTCATCTGAACATGGGGTGTTAGAAAAACTTGCAGAAATTCTGTTGAGTTAAAGGGAAGGAATGGGGACTGGAAACATGAAATTTTGAGTCTGAAGGGAAACAAATGAAAAGACCTTTTATCCTCTTTAAATAAATGTTTCCTGACTGAACGGAAAACCTTAATTTTTACCTTTATATTGGTCATAAACATTGCAGTGGATGAAGGGGGCTTGTTTTATTTTGTCCTCCCTTTGCTGCCTTGCCAGCAGTCTACCAAGCAGTAAGTCTCCTGGCCTAATTGCAGCATCCCTGGGACCACCTTCTGCCTCCTGGTAACTTCGCAGTCAACGGGGCCTTTGGATAGTCTTACCACCAACGTGGATCACCTGGATCCACAGTGCTCGCACACAGCTGTGCCAGGCCTTTCTCAGGAGGTGCATCTACTGAGCTTCGGTATAGACCCTAGCTGTGCAGATTTCCCACAAGTAATGCCTTCCATGTGGAGGCATTTTAAAGATCACAAACTGCTCTCATATCAATTACTTTCTTTAACTTAAAGGAAGTTCAGCTAACAGATCAAGCCAATCCCTTCTCAGAGGGAAGGACCGCCGTAGGAAAGGCCTTTTTCACGGAGGACCCTTTAAGGGCCTGGGCCGGGACGTCCGTGGGGCGAGGGCCCGGGAAGGGGGCGGGAGGGGGAGTGTCCTTTTTCTACCCCCACGCTCCGGCGCCGGACGAGTCGAGGCCGGCGGGGGCTGTCTCCTTCCCTTACCCAGCAGCTGCGGCTCATTCGGCTCACAAGCTCTGACCAGGGGAGCGGGCGGCAGCGACTCCGGCTCCTAAGAAGTGGATCTGCTCGGGGCCGCCGCAATGCCTGGAGCCGCCGGGGTCTTCTTGGTCCTGCTGCTCAGCGGAGGCCTCGGGGGCGGCCAGGCGCAGCGTCCGCAGCAGCAGCAGCAGCAGCGGCGGCAGCCACCGGCGCATCAGCAAAGAGGTACAGTCGAGGCACGGGCTCCAGCTGACACCCTTTGCCAGGGCCCGCGGCCCCTCACGGGTCCCTTCTTCTCATAGTTGCAGGCGAGGAACCGCTTTCTTGCTTTTTGCCCTTGAGGAGTGCGCTTTGGGGCAAGAAAGGCTAAGTTTGTTGCAAGTTCACTTTCAACTCCCTGAGTTCACGGTGTAGGGGGAACTGCCTACCTCCCCCAAAAGAACACGAAACGCTTTTCATCTTTCATTCGTTTCTAAGAGGACTTGCTATCACTATACATGTTGCAAATTGATTTCCGAAATCTCTCCAAGAGGCAAACTTTTAACCAATTAAATGTTTTTTAAAAGTTTCTCCCAATTAGATTCCATCCCTACATAGAGAGCTTTCCCAATCTGTGGTACGTCTTGGAACTTAAGCGAGGGCAGCTGTTACATCTTTTTTTTTAAGGACTTTGTTTCCAACTCTTTGAACGGGGTTTGTAAAGGCGTTAAGTATGTGGATTTTTTCTTTCATGGCAGTGTTGCTTCCAGCCTCACCTTTTCTTTACCCACATCCTATTTTAGGTATCCTATTTTATTATAGTGAAATGTCTCCGCTTGCTTAAATACAGATGAGACCTCTATGTCATTTGTATTTTAATTAAGACCACCGTGACCAGATACACCCTTCACGGGACTTCGGAAAACAGCTGCACTTAATGTAACTCAAATTATACTCCTCAGAGCGCCTTAATGTTTATATGCATATCATTTCTGGAACTCTTGGGAGGCTTTGAAGGGTTACTTTATGATCATGAATTTTAAAAGAAGCATATGTGCAGCGTTTAAAAAATAATTTATAATACAAAATTTCAGAAATCTTTTCTGTAAGTTAGAAAACATGTATCAAATTTAAAAAATTAAGAAATATTTAAGGTTTGGTTTCAAATATCAAAATATTTACCCCAAGAGTACAAAATCTGGAGATTAGTGCTTTTGACAGTTTTGATGAGGCTGAATCTGCCAAAATTTTGAAATATACTTATCCCCCTTTTAGTTAACTGGGATAAAGCTACGTCTAACAGTTCTGATAGGTTTTCTGCTTGTAGTCTGGCATGTCTAACATTACTATTTTATTTTAAAAGGAGTAGAAAAAGCACTCTAAGCTCCTTGCTATAATAATAACCTCTTGATTAAAATTCCTAGAATGAAAATGACCTTAAGTTCACTATAAACTTTTTTCTTCTATTTTTGCTTTTCCTTCTTTGAGAAGTAAAATGGGGTCAATGTGGCTTAATTAATAGAATTTATGAGAGTGAGTTTGAGAATATCTTTGGCAGCTGGTTTTTAAAAATACTACTTTTAAATATTAACTTTACTTAATTATGTGATATGTTTTAACAATACATAATACTTTAATACTGTTAGGCAGCTGGGAGTGAAGAGACCAAGATCACCAATCCTCTGTTCACTTGGAGTGGGCAGAAGCTCAAAGCATGCCGAGTAGGGATCAAGTGGGTTCCTGACAGTTTTCCATAGAGTGTTCCCCATTCCCCTTTTCTCTTATTTCTCTCTCCCTTCCCATCCCCCCTCCCCAGGTTTATTTGAGGTAAAATTAACTCTGACTTCTGTGGTCCAGGCACAAGATGAAGTGAATTCAGAAGGGAGAATTTATACTGCCATTCTGTTGAGAGATAACTTGAACATTACACACAATAAGGAATTCTATGCAAAATAACTATAGCACAGAGTCTACTATACACTGCTATATTCTGCATTCTAACATCAATTATTGTGTATTTTATAGATTATTTGCAATATGTTTAGAGACTGGATAAATGGTTAAAACCTGTTAATATTAAAAGTCTACATAAAATATATTTCATAATGCCTTAAATTTGTATAGTGCTTTATAATTTTAAAATGCCTTATATACGTGAGATTATTTCAGCTCCAGCCATTATTTATTATTGTTGGACAAATTTAAAACCTGGGGCTTGGAGTAGCTGTCTCTTAAGTTCATGCAAATGATAATAACTTAATTTTTAACAACTAAGAGCGCTTCTAGTATTACCTTATGCTAAAGGGAACTTTACAAGGAACTTTATGGTAAAGTTCCCTTTTTATAGTACCAAAGTTTCTTTCCATTTAATTTTTGAGGCCGTGTTTCCTTTTCAATGCCGTTCTGTTAAAGCAAGCTCTCAGTGAAGATCATTGAATATGAGTTTGATTGAAGAGGTGTTTTCTTGGCTGTCATCAATTTTCTCTTTTCAGTTACACTAGCACTGACCTTCCTGACCAAAAATTAATTGTTTAGAATGAGTTCTGTTTTCCCTTATAGTATGGTGCCAGTTTACTAAGAATGTTGACACGAAGCAGACTTTTTCAGATGTTGTAACTAAGTTAGAAACTTAATCAGAATTAAAAAAAAATATTTGAAATCTTGTGTAGTTTCTAGAACATACTGTATTGTAGTATGAATAGCATTGACTCAGCAAGAAAGATATTCCAAGGAAATTCCTTAACTAAATTGAAGATTGACAAAATAGGAAAACGATGTAGTCAAAATAGTTCTGTATTTCAGCAAGGCAGCAGAAAAAATCTTTTCCTCACATCTGTGTAAATAATATGTGGAAATGGAAATGTAATAGTAGGTAAATTGCCAGTGATTGAAAACAGTTTCCAAAGACTGTTGCATGGTGGATCACGGTCAATTCAGAAAGAAGTTTTTAGGGCTGTGACAGAGGTTTCCTTATGTTCATTTGTCTTGGTAATGGCTTGATGGAAAATAAAATCCAAGCATATGACAACTGCAGGTGGTCCAAAATTGATTCAGGTAGCTAAGCTGGTGAATATCAGATTCAGGAATCTATAAATGTCTCTATAGCCTGGTCCATGAATAGAACCTACATGGAGTTGGTTTTATTATTTGTATCCAGATGTTAATTTCATTTTGCTGTCTTCTGGAAATTTGTTTTCTCCTTTATGTGTACAGGAATGAGTACAAAGACAGGATGAGAAAGGCAGTCTGAATTGCAGCAAGTTCAATATGAACATATAGTATGATATGGTGACAGAAAAATTAACTCACTTTTATAAAAAACTCAGAAGCGGGTAGGTTTGTTTGTTTAATATACATTTGGGTGCTTCACTGACAAATGGATGTAAATTCAGAGAAGGGAGAGTAGAATGGTTAGAAGTCTGAAAAGATTTTCAGAGGAGAATTATTCCAAGTAAAGACTGTTAATTTGGAGAAAGAAAGACTTAGGAAATCGTAAGATATATCTTCGAATTTTTAGAAGGGTTGTTATTTGGAAGAGAGACTAAAATATTCTTTCTAAAGCCTGAACTTGGATCCATAGAACAGTGTGACAAAGAGGAATGTTTGAGTTAAATAAAATGGGAGGAAACCTCTTCCCTCTCCTCTCCCTTCCCTATTCTGAGCTCTTCAGAAATATCTGGGTTGTGCTGGAGCACCCAGCTTCTGGAAATGTCCATGCAGTGATCAGATGTTCAGGTTGTCAGAGATGATTTAGGACTGAATGCCTCTACAGAGAGGAAGTTAAGACTCATCAAGTCTCCAGTCCTTTTTCAAGTCCAAGATTCTAGTATTACATTCTTTTGTTTTCAGAATGCATACTTGTATTTGAACTTCTGAATTCTTAAAAAATGTCAAGAAAGTATTAAGTGAATATAAATGTGTTTTTAAATGTCTTCTGGGATTTAAAATAAAAACATGTTTGAGACGATCCTCACTCATGTTTGGCAAGAATACTTAAAAATTTAATATGGAACTTCCACATCACCATAAATTGCACAGTTCTAAAACATCCCGTGCTATAAAATGTGAGAACACTTTATAAATTACCAGAGAACTTTTCAGGGGATTTATTGTGGCAGTAAAGCTGGAATTCATTTTTTTTTTTTGATATTTTCTTTTGCTACACATGTAACTTGTTGGCTTGTTCACTACCTACTGGCCTACTAGTTTGGTAAAAATTATTAATAATAGATAAATGTATGGCTAAGAATAAGAACATATTCAACATCGACTATTATATTATGGATGTGTTAGAATTTTTTAAAATGACATACATTATATATTATATTTCAAAAATCTGATATATCAATGTATGCCAATTGCTGATATATCTTATTCCTAAAATATTTTTCTTCTAAGATTTCATGCAGAGTGATGAACTGAATCTGTATCAAGAGTTGCTAGGGATGATGAAAGAACTGTGCCTGCTCTGCCGATTCTTTCTTAGTACACTTCAGTTACCGTAGCTCCTGAGAGATGGGATAACTGTCACCTCACTGTAATAACTGCACTCTTCACCTTCTTCAGATATAATTATTTAACAGCTCAAATAGATATCCCAAGAGTTCTACCCAGATATGACTTCTGTAAGAAAAACATGAATTTGTTTTTTTGTGGGATGGATTTATTTAAATAAGAAGAATTTCTGAAGTAGTATTTGGAATTTTGACACCTTACAATTATATTGTAATAGTTTACTTTTTGGTAGATTTCACATCCCAGTATTTTCTCCATTCCCATTTATCTAAAGCAGATCATTGCCACTATTTTTCTATTCATACATTTAATAAATACTGCTTATTCATTGACAGTGACTAATGTGCTAGGCTTTTCAATGTGGACCTCTGAGACTGAATCATTGTTCTTTCTTTTAATCCAAATATATTTAGCAGTGAAATATAAAAAGAAATTCACTTAAACTTTATATGAGGTCTCATATCTTCTTTCATAATCTGTTTTAGAATTATGGAACTACAGTTGTGGGCAACAATGGAAGAGGAGGAATAGAGGTCTAGTGGGGTTCAGAATAGGGAAAACTAACTTCAACCTAGCCTATGCATAACAAGATTTGTGGGGCAGCTAGCTGTCTAAGTTGTAGAGTCCAAAGGATGTATCAAATGCACACTTGAGTCCAGTCAGCATTAGCTATCCAGTAGGATTCTGTCATGTGGGTAGAACATGTCTGGAAGAGTTTCCAAGGGGATAATTAAAAAAAAAACAAAGGTAACTCCAGGTCATCTGTCTATTTTGCAGTAGGTCCTTATTTAGCACCTGGAGACCCAGTGGAAAAGATCAGGAAGAAAATGTTGTCAATGGCCAAATTGTTTAGTTTCTAATCTAGAAGATTGGGGTTTAGGATTGTGTAGAGTCACAACTCTGAAATGTGTAGCTAAGCGGGACCTAAGGCAGAAGCCTAGTTGCAGTGAATGAGAAAACAAGGTAGAGGTTAGAGAAAGATGGCATCAGATTGGCACACGGTTCTCAAGACTCATGCCAGGCTCAGTGTATGCCAGGCAGACAGAAAGAAGACAGATTCTGGGCTGTACCCATTGGTAAGACTGAGTTCCAAGGTCAGAATTTGAGCAGGAAATTGGTGGGGTTGGGCCTATGTGTATTCATTCATTGGTTAATGAATGAATATGTTCAGTGAGTAAAAGAGAGCCAAAAACAAAACAAAAAAACTCCACACACGTATCCCTGCTCTTATGGAGTTTATATTCTAGTTGACGAGACAGAAATATGAATATATAATGAATAAGTATTATAATGAATACCTATATTGTGTAGAATGTAGAGGGTGATGGATTCTGGACAAATACAGCAGGGTAAGAGGAATCAGGAGTTCTAGGAGTGAAGGATGGTTGCTATTTTTAAATAGTGATAAAGGTTGACCTCATTGAGAAGGTCACACTTGAGCAAACACTTGAAACTGATGTGGGAGTGATTCATACAGATATCAGCTTGAAGGGTACTCTGGGCACAGGGAACAGGCTTATAAAGGTCTAAGGCACAATTAGAAGGGACAGAAGTAATGGGAGGCTAGATCATTGTAAAGATTTTGCCTTTTAATCTAAGTCAGATGGGTGGTATTGAAGAGTTTTGAGTAGAATTAAATGAACGAATGAAATAATAATTAATATTTTTCATCTCAAGCAGACTCTAATCCGTTGGACTAGACCAGTAGTACAAATGTAGGATTATTTTAAATTCATCTCCTGCCCCAAACCTTTTATTCATAGAGCATATTTAAGTGACTCCATTTCAGAGTATTCCACCTCAACAATCTTACCATTGGGAAGCTCAGATATGTCTTTGTAAAATTTCTTTTTCTTTTTCTTTTTTTTGCTGTTGGCATCTCACTTCCATTCCATGATTAAAAGAATATCAATACCTCAAAACTACTCAAGCGCAAGGAATTTCTACATATCCTTTTATTTTGTCCCAGTGTTCTTAGAAAGATTTCATAGGTTTCTTAGAGTGTTTTTTAACTAAAAACGTTAAAACAAAAATTATCCACAATCCCACGTGGATATGTGTGTACCTTGGAGTTCTCTTTTTTATTATTCATTTCAGTATCAGAGCTAAAGTTTAGATACTATTGTTAAAAATGACACAATGATGTATTGATCTGATGACTTCTTTTATGAAATGGACTTTGAAATGTTACCTATTTTTACAATCAGAAACTTACTCTACGCTCTGTTTCGATTTTTGTAACTTCTTTAAGGGTCTCTGTAAGTCTTGTAGTAACCTTTGGAATAAAGTAACACAATTTTGGCCTAAGTTCTGTCATTTAGAACAAACTTAAGTGAAAAAAATTGTATAGCTTCTCTCCCTCCCTTCCTCCCTTCCCTCCTCCCTCCTTCCTCTTTCTCTCTCTCTAATCTCTCTCCTTCTCTCCGTCCTTTCCTCCCTCATTCCTTTCTTCTCTCCCTTCCTTCTTTTCTCCTATAGTACCCTGATTGTGAATACAATATGGTTTTCGAAGAGATGATTCTAACAAATTTAACTTTTTAGAAAATATGAAAGGCAAAACTTTGCTTAAATCTTTCTTCTTATTAAAAGCCACTGATAATTACTATCTAAAGATAGTTTTGAGACATAATCTAAACTTACATAGTGAGTTAAAGCTAGGGGGTTGCCTGCCAAAGATGTATAATATGAATAAAAAATAGTGTTTTTCCAGTCATCTTGAATGTGAATTTTAATATGGGAGCTTTATCCTATTTGGCACATGACATTTAGAAAAAGATCATAGAGGGTAGTCTATTAGTGGTTTATTACTCATAACACCCGCTTTCTGTAACAGGACTAATCTAATACAAATAGCAAGTTCATCTGTGCAAATTCTGAATGATGAACACCTGAGCAACTATTTCGTGCCTGGCACTTGGGAAAGGCACCTTGTGCAATGTTAACTATGTCTCGCCTTGTACGGTCCTCTCATCTGACCACTGGGCTGTGCCATTTCCCGAGGCTCTTTGTTTAACTGCATCTTGAGTGCCAGATGCTTTAGATTGGTTGAATAGTATCTAGTGCGTTGTGAGAGTTAACACATTCATTTACATAGCAGAAATTTTTAGTAGGTTAATATAATTATCCTCATTTTATAGAAGGAGAAGTTTGTCAAGGACAAACACAAGTTCCAATGTTAGTTTTAGAATTAGAAATTAGAATATGTTCCTGCTGCTGCTTTTGTGGATCCTAAGTTGTCATCTCTTTTGGAGTTTTAGATCCTTTCTTATCTTTTATAAAACACCTCAAAAATCGTATTTTCATTTCTAAGTTATGTTAGTAGTCTAATCTGAAACTGGAGATTCACTAGGTATTATGTAAGAACAAGAAAAATAAAATGTGTAGTCTTCAAAACTCATTTTCATTTAAACACACGTACACACTACTTAAAACTATGCAGAGATACACACACACATTACTCAAAACTATGCATAAATTTAAAAGTATTCATCAAATTTTAGTCTTTAAATTCTTAGGATTTGGATTATTGGGCACTAGACTGTGAGAAAGTATTAACTGATTATTGGCTTTTCTGGAGTTACCTTACAGAAATTACTTCAGCAGGCTAGAAACATAATGATATTTATTATACAAAAGATTCTTTAAAACATAGTCACTGTGTATGTCTGTGAATGAAAAGAGCAAGAATCAAATAGATACACCTAAGAATCAGAGCAGAGTGAATCTCAAAATTCCTTCTGAAAAAGTGTAGAACACTGGCATCTTCATAAAAAGATTTAAAGAGTTCTATTTGAAGTTGAACCTCTCAGTTAAGAGAAAATTTTGCAAACCTCCTAGATTTTGAGAGGATGTGTATGTATGTACCATTTATACTTTAACACTCTCACAGTACTTAATATATTTAGTATATTCCAATGTGATTTGTTTTTTTAGTCATTAGATTTTCAGTTTTATAAACAGAAGTATAGAATAAGGGAATCTAAAAATTTCTAGAATTCTGAATTTGCAGAAAAGTCTAGTTGCCTTGATAAATGATTGTGGACCACAGAATAAACTGTAAATGGGATCATTATATTTTTCAGTCTGGTAGCTGTACTGTTAAAACTCTAAGGGTAGGGCTTCCCTGGTGGCGCAGTGGTTGAGAGTCCGCCTGCCGATGCAGGGGACACGGGTTCGTGCCCCGGTCTGGGAGGATCCCACATGCCACGGAGCGGCTGGGCCCGTGGGCCATGGCCGCTGAGCCTGCGTGTCCGGAGCCTGTGCTCTGCACTGGGAGAGGCCACAACAGTGAGAGGCCGGCGTACCACAAAAAAAAAAAAAAAAAAAACAACTCTAAGGGTAATTCTTTTTAAGTTGCTTGTAACATATAAGGTCCTATTCTAAAGAGGAAATAAGGTTAGTCGAGCTTGCCACATCAGATATATTTTTCCACAAGCCTGTATAGCTACCCCAGTTTTCTGGCTTATTGCCTGCTATGCCTTTTTCAATTACTGAATAAGGCTGAAAATATGAAGGAGAACACAAAGTCGTGCAATTGTCATTTCAGGTAGCTGCTTCATCTCATTCGTTTGTTGTGAGGAGTATATAAAACATAGAGCATCTATTAGGGACTCAATCAATGTGAATTTTCAAAATGCTTCAAGAAAAATGAATTAAGTCTAAAAATTGTCATGGTGTCTTCTGGCTTAAATCAGCACTTTTTTTCTCCAAAACTGTGGTATACCAAACTCAGCTGAGGTTGATTATGAAGGTATTTGCTCATATACTTGAAAACACAAATGTATGAATTCAATTTTAATTGGAATTTGTGTTGTAGTATTTCGCTATTCTGAACTTCATAGCTTGGCTTACAAAAATATTCTTATTAACATATACTTTTTTTTAAAGTATAGTTGATTTACAACATTGTGTTAATTTCTGCTGTACAGCAAAGTGCTTCAGTTATGCATTCATTTTTTTTAATAAGAAGATGTTGGGGTAGGAGTTTATTAATTTATTTATTTATTTTTGCTGTGTTGGGTCTTTGTTTCTGTGCGAGGGCTTTCTCTAGTTGTGGCGAGTGGGGGCCACTCTTCATCGCGGTGCACGGGCCTCTCACTATCGTGGCCTCTCCTGTTGCGGAGCACAGGCTCCAGACGCGCAGGCTCAGTAGTTGTGGCTCACGGGCCTAGTTGCTCCGCGGCATGTGGGATCCTCCCAGACCAGGGCTCGAACCCGTGCTCCCTTCATTGGCAGGCAGATTCTCAACCACTGCGCCACCAGGGAAGCCCCATTCTTTTTATATTCTTTTCCATTATGGTTTATCACCAGCTATTGAATATAGCTCCCTGTGCTACACAATAGAACCTTGTTATTCATCCATTCTATATATGCTAGTTTGCATCTTCTAACTCCCACTCCATCTCTCCCCCACTCCTCTCCCCCTTGGCAACCACAAGTCTGTTCTTTATAACATATATTTCTTTATGTCTTCAATTTCCATATACATTCCTCTGCTTTGAAGATAACTTTGAATAGCAGAAGAAGTATAAACTTGGGAGATGGAAAGTATTTTCTTACTGAGACCAAAAACCTGAGTCGACAGTTTAAATTTCCTATTAGTAAAATAGAATTAAGCTAGATAATATTTGTGAAAATACTTGGCAGTTAATCAGTAAATATTAGCTAGTTTCTTCTTATTTGATCACAAAGCTCAAAATGATATTTGCAGTGCAGATGACACCCCTTTAGCTTAAGAAGAGCAAAATATTCTAAAAGCTTCGTTGAGTAGACCCTAAGAGATTATAGATGGTAAACTATGTCACTGCAGGGTGACTGAAGAATTCTATCAAGGTCACACAACAAGTCAGTAATAGAGATAGGAAGAAACACAAGGTCCTATAATTAGCTAATAGTTATGTTAGTAGCTGAATGTGAGAAGTGATTTAAACAGGCAACAGAATGGAAATTTTAGCAGTACTTTTTGGCTTTTTGTATTTCAAATATGATATAATAAACTTTTTAAAGGCATTTCTCAATTCTGGACATGAATTTATTAGGGATTGATAAACTACTTTTTAAAGACTTTTAATATATGTAATGTGCTAGAAAAATGTATGGCACATAATAAGTGCTTCGTAAAGATTAGTTATTATTTTCAGCCTGTGAAGCTTGTCTTCATTAACATCTGCTTGGGTAGAGATGGCAATTCAGCATGTTTGACACACAATGGAAATTAATTTCAGGATGGTCTTCAATGCAAAGTCTAATTGGATTGTAGAAAAGCTCTCAAGATAGACCCTCTTTATTTGGACTCTCTCTATTGACTAAGGTGAAAAATAGTCTTGGAACACAATATTTAATATCAACCTGAATAGGGAGAACTTTTACTGTGTCTACCTATGTGTTAAGTCTAATGGTAAATTACTAAAAAAAACCCAAAAACTACCTCAGGAAATCATGTAACCCCAACAGATCTCTAGGGAAACCTGCTTTTTAAACTTGGGAATATCAGATTTTGAAAATTAATTCAGACAAAACACTTCTTATAGGCCTTATTCAAAAAGTTTCAATCATGCCTAACATGTAATGTACAACTATTTAATTTTTCACTGTGGTAAATTGGAAAAATCACTGGATTTGTAATTGGAGCTCCAGGATACGGGTTTTGTTTCCAGCTCTTCCTAAAGCTGTGCCCTTAAACAACAGTTCAGTCATTTAACTATTCTGAAACTCAATTTCCATCTTAAAAATGAGAACATAATGTTCAAATCTATCTCATGGGGTTGTTATAAGAGTTAAATAAAATGTTCCATACAAATAGTATTATTAATACTACTACTCTGTATTATAATAAATGATAGGTTTGGTCAAAGGCATTATTGGTTTATAACGTTTTTCTTCACTCCCTTTCTTTGATTTTTTTTCCCTTAGTAGCTCTTAATACACTTAGTTCTTGTGTATTGAAAACCGTGGCGCATCTTCCTTCTATTTCTTTTTTTCATTTTTTGTGACGTATCTCCCAGTAACACAGAAAAAGTGAATTGGTGTGGTAAGGAAATATTTAAAATGCATATCCTATCTTTATTGGTTTTGCAAATAGCTATAGATACACTTCGTATACAGACAATGATATGTTTAAAGATTCTTCAAAATGCTTTTTATTTCTCTTTATTATGTTCCTCAAGCTGGTATAAAATATTTTTCACTCAACTTTCAAGAACTGATTTTATCCACAGGCTTCCTAATATGTGCTACCTAAGACGTGCTAAGAAAGCAACACTAACCTAAAGTTCCTATCCATCTAGGATCTGAAATTTTAACTTTAGATCCTTTGGACAGAACATTGCCCTCTCAGACCATTTTCCATATTCTAGGAGATCCCTACTTTTAAAAAAAAATAATTAATTAATTTGTTTATTTTTGGCTGCGTTGGGTCTTCGTTGCTGCACACAGGCTTTCTCTAGTTGCGGTGAGCAGGGGCTACTCCCCATGTCCCCTGCATTGGCAGGCGGACTCTCAACCACTGTGCCACCAGGGAAGCCCTGGGCTACTCTTCATCGCGGTGTGGGGCTTCTCATTGCAGTGGCTTCTCTTTGTTGTGGAGCACGGCCTCTGGGCACCTGGGCTTCAGCAGTTGTGGCATGTGGGCTCAGTAGTTCTAGCTTATGGGCTCTAGAGCACAGGCTCAGTAGTTGTGGCGCTCGGGCTTAGTTGCTCCGGGGCATGTGGAGTCTTCCCAGACCGTGTCCCTTGCATTGGCAAGTGTATTCTTAACCACTGCGCCACCAGGGAAGTCCCCCACCTTTTTTTTTTTGAATTAGCAAATGACTGCATTCAGGCTCTCTGAACGTAATTCCATAGATTAGGTCAAAATTGGTTCATGTATATAATTAATCTGTCTTGTTTTATGATTTTCAGCTGTGTAATAAGTTGAACAACCAATCCAATCTTATACAAACTTCGAGAGCTATTGCTATTTCAGAAAGCTAGAAGGGCATATAATTAACTAGTTCCTCTTCCAAGATCTTCAGCTATGTGATGGTTAGAAATTAATATGTTAAGTTTCATAATAATAGGGCTTTTTGTCTTGTTATTTACTGCTCTGTCTCTTGTCTGGTATATAGTAGGAACACAATCAAACTTCTAAAATGAAGAAGCTACTCTTTTGGGACAGACTAAAAGAGTTGCCTTTAAAAATTGTTGTACATGTATTATTTTTCCTAATGCTTTCATAGTCGAAATGAATATTTTTATAAGATATACATTTCAAAAAATACTGAAACACAGTGTGCACAGATACAAGGTATTGCTATCAATGCCACTTAGGTGATAAATAAAATATTTTAGAGTACTTTATTTTGCTCTTGATGCATATTTTTTCCCCTAAGGATATTCCAGTGAGAGCTGAGCAATTTTTAAGCTGTGGATGAGGAATGCATATTTCTTTGCTTGGTCAGAACTTTTCTATATGTGAGGTCTTTTTGGATGAGAATTATAATACAAAGAATTAAAATGTTTACCAGCTATCATTTTAGATATATCATAGACATTAATATTTAAAGCTCCCCACCTCTTTCCTTCCTAACTCTTCCACTTTCCAAGCTTGGAAAGGATTCCTTTTTTTACTTTTTCCAAATTAATCTGTTTTCACCCATTTTTTGCAAAAAGGTAATTCTCACCCTCTCTGCCTTTACTAAGCTCTTTGAACCATCAAGACACCTTTCTTTTTCCTCACACACCCTGCTTTTGAACACCCTACATTCTCTTGCACCTTTAAAACGGAGTTAAAAGCTCGTTTCCTCCAAGTCCTCAGGTATGAATCCACCTGTGTCTGATCACTTCTGTAACGTTAGTCCCACATATCATTACGTATAGTGTAAAAATATTCATCATATTATGTATGTGAAGTTTTTCTTAGTTGTCTTGCTTCATTTATGTGTTTATGAGCTGAGAGTGTGGGAGGGGTAGGAATTTCTATTGAAATTAGATGTTTTCTTCATTTTATATAATACCAATTGAAGCACTAGTGATTGAATTCTACGTGAACTCACCAGGCAAGGGCAGTATTTTCAGCTGAGATTACTTAAAGGGAATAGAAAAGTGGCTTGCCACTCTAATTATTATTCTCTTGGTGTGTATTATTCATAGATGAAGAAACAGTAAAGTGACTGAAAAGATAATATAAATCAAATAATAAAAAATTTCTGCAGTCAACTATAGAATTATTAGCATACTAGCAAATTTCTTTCAAGTTAGGTGTTCTGCTACAACTGGGAATTATATTAAACACTTTAAAAATTTCTGTACAGCGATTAACTACTATAACTTTAAGATAGAGCAGATCCTATAAACTACATTTCTAAATTTAAGTAACTGCATAACATAGTTATCATGATTTCCATGGAGAGATAAAATCAAATCCTTTCTGATAGCCTTAATTACAGCCTCATTTTCCACCATACTGCTATCATATGCTTTACATTTGTGTAGCATCTGGTGTCTAGGCTGTTTTATTGTTTCACCACCATTTCTGTGCCTCCACACAAAGCTTTTGAGTATTGTTGTATATATCAGTGTACTCCTACAGTTGGAGTAACATTGGGGTCAGTACTTAAAATGAACGACTTAGCCTGATAAAAATAAGAATGGAGATATAGAATCCCAGATTTTCTAAATCCCAGACGTGCATTTCAGTTCTATATAAATTCTTCTTTCTAGTATGGAAAGTAGCAATTTTTAAAAGGAGGAAGCTAATATGAAAATTGCAGCATTATAACAATATTTAGGGATGGTAGGGTTAAGATTTTTGAAAACTGACTCTGTAGATACTCTATAACAGGTTTTTTAAATTCAGTCAAAAATGATGGTTTCTCATGTTCTCCAGAGAGAAACATCCATTCATTTTATCTTTGTGTTTAAGATAATTCTTATTCCTTCCATAACTTAATTGAAGTGTTTAATTCATTTTTTACATTCTGTTCATAAATATGACCAGACACAACTTAGAATATGTATACTATATTGTTTTATATTAATACACATGTATTTTCTGTCTTTCTTGGTAGACTTGTATATGGTTTCATATACTGGGGAATTATAAACTGAATTTTTTATAATTATTCACTGAGTGAAATATTGATGTTAAAATCTAACATTATTTTGAATATCACCTTTGAGAGATATTGGAGGCTTATAGTGAAATCATCATTTCACTAAGATTTCTTTCTAATAAGACATTCCCCATTACTGGAATTATATTTTATGCATTACATTCCATTGATGTAATTTTAAACTTCCATTCTACTTCACTATAAATGGAATTTCATTATATCTGACTCCACAATAAGTGGGTTACAGTATCGTTGACATTTAGTAGAATTACAGATCTTAGTGTCTTTGTACACTCTGCATTAAAATGCATTATGTGTGCTTTCAATTCTGTTTCAAAGAAACTACTGTTGATTTACATAGTTGTTGTATAGAGGAATTCTGTTAAACTCCATTGCTTGATTTAATGGTGGCTTTTTTTTCCTTTCTGAAATCATTCAAAAATATTTCTTCATGTTAGTTGCAACTATTGTATAAAAATGAGATAAAATTTATGGATTCTAAATATATTTGCATGAGTTTTCTCTAACAGTAGGTCTTTATAAAGCCTTTGTGGAACTTAAGCTGTAATTGTGGCTTTCTCTTGTAACTTTCTTTTATTCTATACTTTATTATGAAAACTCTTGTAGAAAATTAAGTATTTTATGTAGTGCTGAGAATGCCTTTCTCTTTTAAAGAGTAAAATTAGAATATTTCTTTTGTCTCAAGCTCAGGGGAAAAAGCTTGGTGAGAATAGGATCTTTTGTCTGGATACATGTTTCTGGATTAGATGGCAGAGCTATTTCTGTGGAGGCCGGAGAAGGAGGGGGCTGGGCTGAAGGAGGTGACAAAGACAATGGACTTTGGTTTTAAAAGGGCTGGTGTTGAGACCTCCTCATCTTTTACCCTAGAAAATCTCAGACATAGGCTTCCATCTGCAGGTAGTCCCTTTTTTTGGCTCAGAGGGACACTTAGAGTGCCAGATACAAAAGGGAAATTGCCCTAGAATAGTCTTAAAGCCATTAATTCTAGAACCATTTCCTCAAGGGTCCGAGACCCAGGGAATACCAAGGCTGAGGATACTTCTACTCAGTCTAGTTTGATGGGAGGGACATTTGAAATTCATCCAGGTCAAAATGACCTGCTATGTCTGTGCTTAAACCTTACCACACCTCCTCTTCTTTCTACTCTTTCTATTCTTTCTGTGGGGACAGTTAGTAACCACCTCAAAACACAGCTTTATATTTCATCATTATGCCACCCACAGTCTTAGTTTCCAGCTTGGTTTGGGGGCATCGTGTTTGAACTTAGGTAACATATTTGAAATAGAGATGCCCTTGATGATGTTTTAATGAGCATTTAAAATTCCACAATAGAGTAATTCAGAGAATCGTGTTCCTTTGTTTCTATCTCCCAAGATAAGAGTATCTGGAGGCCAGATTTCCTGCTGAGTTCCTTAGCATTATTTCTAGGTCAGAAACTAGGCATATTAATGTGAAATGTTGTTCTGCATCTGGAAGCCAGAGTCTAATAAGCATTGTTAATTTAGTTAAAGAACGAGACAGCTGTTTAAGATTAGCCTTCTTGTGTATGTGTGGGAGTTAACAGAATAATATCTCTTTCCTGAGATGTGTATGTTTTGCTTATTTGCAAATTTTAATTGATGAAGCAATTAATGAGCTAAATGAAATAATAAAATACTTTATAATTTTAATTGGAAACTGGTTGACAAGTACTCATCTAAACGGTGCTATAAAGTTCTAGAAACCATATAACTTCCAATATCTTTCTATACTGTGCATGGTTTCCTGTAGTACAACTATTGAACCAGATAAAGCAACTCTATTTCCAAAACTAACCTTCATGGTAACCATTATTTAGAACCGTAGCCTAAATGACATCTTGCAGTTAAAACACTGTTGTTTTCTGATATGTATTTTGATAATTATCTATTTTAAACACATTTATATAGATGTGTGTAATGAGGTTTCTTTGGGAAATATGTATGTTGAGTTTAAACCTATTTCCATTTAACTTTCACAAGCTTTCACTATTTTCCTGTTCTACCCAAGGGATAGTACCAATTATGTGGCAGGCATTTTATTCACTTTGTCTCTACTATTTTTGAGATCCCTGAGGACTGGTTTTATGGTTAACATTCTAGAGAATCAGGCTGAGAAGGTGAGGCTCATATGACTGTAAAATATTTACAGTATGACATAAAGGCACAACCTCTATTTTTTTAAATTAAATTAAATTAAATTAATTTATTTGGCTGCGTTGGGTCTTCGTTGCTGTGAGTGGGCTTTCTCTAGTTGAGGTGAGCGAGGGCTACTCTTCATTGAGGTGTGTGGGCTTCTCATTGCGGTGGCTTCTCTTGTTTGCGGAGCATGGGCTCTAGGCACGTAGGCTCAGTAGTTGTGGCACACGGGTTTAGTTTCTCCGCGGCATGTGGGATCTTCCCAGACCAGGGCTTGAACCCATGTCCCCTGCAATGGAAGGTGGATTCTTTTTTTTTTTTTTTTTTTTTGCGGTACGCGGGCCTCTCACTGTTGTGGCCTCTCCCGTAGCGGAGCAAAGGTTCCAGACGCGCAGGCTCAGCGGCCATGGCTCACGGGCCCAGCCTTTCTGTGGCATGTGGGATCTTCCCGGACCGGTGCACAAACCCGTGTCCCCTGCATCGGCAGGCGGACTCTCAACCACTGTGCCACCAGGGAAGCCCAGAAGGTGGATTCTTAAACACCGCGCCACCGGGGAAGCCCACAACCTCTATTTTTTTTAACAACTTTTCTGTAAAAGTCATCCATATTTTTGTGTTCATCAATATTTTGTTCTTTTTAATTGCTAGGAATTAAAAATGTATGAATATATCTCAATTTTAAATTTAACACCTGTTGATGATTTTTAGATAGTTTTCAGTTTTTAGCTGTTGTGAATAAATTTGCTGTATATGAGTCATGTACAAGACTTTCTATGGACATATGTTTTCACTTCTCATATTTATCTAGGAGTAGAATTCCTGGGTTGCATGGTAAATACACATTTAATTTTATAAGAAATGGGAAAATTGTTTTTCAAAATGATTGTACTGCTTTACTTTTCCAAGACAAAGACATGACCTTAATCTAGTGATGTTTACTTACTTCAAGCACTGTAAATGTTTGGTAAGCTAAATTTTGGGATAAAGAATGATATGACAATTGACCATTTTTCTCTCCTTTCTTTCTATTTCTCTCTCTTTTTTTAGAAAATTAAAAAAAAGGAAGATTTTATTTTTCAAGAGGCTCTCTGGTAAATTTAAGATTTCTTAAAATTCTACATAGGTATACAAAGCAGAATAAATAGGCTTTGTTCAACTTTTAAAGTAGGTTATTGGTCATCTTATTTAACTGTTTTACATGTACTATGATCATGGGTAAAGCAATAATAATATTAATGGGAAAAGAAAAAACTCCAATTTATTCATTAAACAAGAGTGTGTTGAACATGTACTATGAGTAAAATAAAGTTTTCTATACTGTACATACAAAGATGGGAAAGACATAATTTTTTCCTGCAGAATTGTATAAGTAGAGAAAAACGTAAATGTATGTATGCAGTGAAATTAATACAGGCAGTATGTATGTGGAAAGGGATTTAATGAAATTATTTAAAATGTTTTAAAATTCGTAGTGGGGTGGAAGAGTCAAGATGGCAGAGTAGGAAGACACAGAGTTTGCATCTTCTCACAATTAGGCAACTACAGCGCACTGGTAGGCGTCCTCGGACACCTAAAGGGACGGGAGGAATCCCCGAATGACCGGGTAGGATGTGGAGGGAAGAAGAAGGGGAAGAAAAGTGGAGTTGGGATGGGACCGGCACCCCTGAGGGGCAGCTGGGGGAGGGGAGGGGTTCAGACCCCAGGTAATATTCATTGGTGTGAGGTCTCCCGGAGGTCCTTATCTTGGCACCAAGAGCCAGCTCTACCCAACTGCCTGCAAACTCCAGTACTGGATGCCTCGGGCCAAACAACCAGTAAGACAGCAAAACAGCCCCACCCACAGAAAAAAATAAGATGACAAAAAAATATATTACAGATGAAGGAACAAGGTAAAAACTTACAAGACCAAATAAATGAAGAGGAAATAGGGAACCTATACACAAAAATAAACTCAGAGTGAATTAAAGACCTAAATGTAAGGCCAGACACTATAAAACTCTTAGGGGCAAACGTAGGAAAAACACTCTTGGACATAAATCACAGCAAGATCTTTTTTGACCCACCTCCTAGAGTAAAGAAAATAAAACAAAAATAAAAATATGGGACCTGATGAAACTTATACACTTTTGCATAGCAACGGAAACCATAAACAAGATGAAAAGACAACCCTCAGAATGGGAGAAAATATTTGCTAACGAAGCAACGGACAAGGCGTTAATCTCCAAAATATACAAACAGCTCATGTAGCTCAATATCAAGAAAATAAACAACCCAATCCAAAAATGGGCAGAAGCCCTAAATAGACATTTCTCCAAAGACATATAGATGGCCAAGAAGCACATGAAAAGATGCTCAACATCACTAATTATTAGAGAAATGCAAATCAAAACTACAATGAGGTATCACCTCACACCAGTCAGAATGGCCATCATAAAAAAATCTACGAACGATAAATGCTGGAGAGGATGTGGTGAAAAGGAAACACCATTGAAGTGTTGGTGGGAATGTAAATTGATACCGTCACTATGGAGAATGGTATAGATGTTCATTAAAAAACTACAAATAGAACTACCATATGACCCAGCAATCCCACTACTGGGCATATATCCTGAGAAAACCATAATTCAAAAATACACATGTACCCCAATATTCATTGCAGCATTATTTACAATAGCCAGGGCATGGAAACAACCTAAATGTCCATTGACAGATGAATGGATAAAGAAGATGTGGTACATATATACAATGGACTATTACTCAGCCATTAAAAGGAATGAAATTGGGACATTTGTAGAGATGTCACTGGACCTAGAGTCTCTCATACAGAGTGAAGTAAGTCAGAAAGAGAAAAACAAATATTGTATATTAACACATATGTGTGGAATCTAGAAAAATGGTACAGATGAACCTATTTGCAGGGCAGGAGTAGGGATGAAGACATAGAGAATGGAAATGTGGACATGGTGTGAAGGGGAGGGGGGACAAATTGGGAGATTAGGATTGGCATATATACACTACCATGTGTGAATTAGCTAGCTAGTGGGAACCTGCTGTACAGCACAGGGAGCTCAGCTCGGTGCTCTGTGATGACCTAGATGGGTGGGATGGGGTCGGGGGGTGGGAGGGAAGTCCAAGAGGGAGGGGATATATGTATACGTATAGCTGATTCACTTAGTTGTGCAGCAGAAACTAAAACAACATTGTGAAGCAACTATACTCCAATAAAAACTAAAGTAAAATTCTTAGTGAAGCAGAAAGATTTCCGTCTCATAGGAGTAGAGACAGTTTCACAGGGAAGATGGAATTTGGCTGAACCTAACAGAAGAGAAGAATTTTAATAGGCAGATCAGGAAAAGAACAGTTCAGGAAAGTGAAGGGTGGGTTGTGAGGTATGGCTGATCAGAGAGGCAGGTAAGTTAAACAGAGTTGATGAACTGGGAGAACAAAGGATGAAGTTTAGGTTTATTATTTTCTAAGGAAAGAGGTTCATTTTCAGTGAGAGAAAGGAAAGCTCAAAATTAAATTTTGAAAATGTCCCCACTCAGAGAGATTATGAAAATTAAAGGTGAGGTCTCCTTGTATATTATTGAGATGAAATGATGCCACCAGCCATTGGCTTTGATGAAATCTGGAAGGTGTGAGAAAGGTCATCACGATGTTAGCATTTTTAAGTGGCTGCAGACTTTCAAATTTCACATTTTTAGTAACTTTTCAAATTTGATTACTCTAGCCAGAGAAAAAGACATGCCATCATTGATTTAACCAATTATTACAATGGTTTATTTGACTGGTGTACTTCTTCTTTAAATGACACATTCTTATGAAAAAAAAAGGACAGTTTTATTCTACTCAGGCTTCTTTTCGCACTGGATAGACATCCAGAGGAACTTAAGCTATTTCTTTATCCCAGTTGTTTAGGTGACTTTAATAATTTGGTTTTTAACTTATTAACTAGAGGTGTTTTAATAGAAAATTCCTTTAAAAATTGTGTACTTGTGTCTTATTGCAACATACTTCTACCTCCAGAATCTGATTTGTGGTCATTGTCTACAGTACATTTTAAAGCTGCAGTAATAAAGCAATCAGAGTTAAGCTCTCAGAGAAGATTAGACATGCTTACTAACAATAAAATATAGTCAAAAGATATCAGGCATAAACATATTTTTATGTAGTGGAATTACCTCAGCACATGGTTAATCTAAATTAAATGAGTTTATAATTGAGGTTTGTGCACAGGAAAAGGGAAAATTTATCTGTTAGATAGACTATATATGTTTTTAATATCACAGCCGAAGTTTTAGGTATCCTCTGAGAGTAAGCGTAGGTTCCGTTAAATGTGGCTCTGCTTTTCTGCTGTGGGTACAGATATATGGCAAACCTAGACCAAAATTAGAAAAATAAAAAAGGGATTGTGGAGAAATGGAAGAGAAACAAAATTAGAAGAATAGAGGAAAACTAACTTCCTCATCCTTTCTTTTCTTAAGGTTGTTGGCCCAAATAATTTCCAACCTTAATAGTTACAGAAAAATGGAGATTTTACTTTTATTTAGAAAATAGCTCTATATAGCTCAAGGTTTGTTTCCATTGTTTAATTGTCACAGCTCCCAAAAGCCACATGTTTTGGGCATGTTGTATTAGATTCTTCAAACCAGTGGTTTGTGTTCATTGCCTTCCTGGTGTAAATAGGGAGATAAATGCTGCTTAAATAGTCTTTAGGTGCATTTGATTATGCACTTTAGAAACTATATGCGTGTTTATTAGAAATGTGAATGTTGAAATTAGCAAACAGATGTGAAGTGAGTGACAGAGAAATACTACTGATGATAAGAGCTGACCTTTGTAATTTAGCTGTGTCATCCTCCATAGCATATGTATGTAATATTTGCTTCAATTCACCATAGCTTCTGGGCCCTGTATATCCCAGTCTGGTCTCAAGCATGTCTAATTTTGAAATAGTTATGCTCACTTCAAAGGAAGAATTTGCTTTATTTTTATTTTACTTTATTTGTTTTAGTTTTAAAGATGTACCACCTAGTTAGATAACTAAGTCAGCTTTCATGGACACTTCCACTTATAAGAGTCTTAAGATAATTCTTTTACTTGAACCTTAAGGTGAAGATAGCATATTCTTTAAAACAGACTGATAATTGAACATGGGTTAGTCATTCTTGAATTCATTACTATTGAACCTAAATATGTTTTAATTTATAATATCAAAAATGTGTTCTTAAACTTGGTAGGATATTCATATTGTTTAGTATTTTACAAATTTCTAAATTCAATAGAATATTCATAATATATGGTACTTTTGAATTTTTTTCTATTTTACTAACAACAATAAAAACATTTCCCCCCAAATACATTACTGATTTTGAGTAATAGTAAGAACACTTAAAACAAATGGCTAGATCGATTTGTGAATAGTTCTACTTGGAGCAGTTTGTTTCTAGACCCTATTAGGTGATAGAGATAAGGTCAAGATGGGAGATAGTTGGTCTAATTTGAAGTACTTTGCTTTACGTGGAACTTAGCAGGAGTGCCATTGCTATGTATTCAATATTTGTCCAAGGGCTGAAGATCAGCATATATTTGCCTGTGTCAAAACATTTTGTAAACGTTCCACTTGGACACTCACATGAACAAGACAGAAAGGATAATGGAAAAAACGTACTTATTTTCTTAAAGACCACACATACATACATACTCACATAAATATTTCCCCCTTTTAATTGCTAATCTGTTTTTCGGATTACTCTGTGGTTGACTTTGAAGAGTTATGGGAGCACAGGGTAAGAGCTAAGGAAGGCATTTTACCCGGAGCTTTTCTGATTCCCTTAGCACTTTGTGGAACAGCATGAGAGGTCTCTTCCAGTTGTGTAGGATAAGTACAGCCCACTGAACACTGCTTAACTGCAGTTTACCACAAGCCAGTTACAGTGTCAAAAACATCGGAACCTTTTCTTCTATATTTAAACAATGATAAATGCCTTCACGCTGTGTGAGAACTATTGAAGTATGTTGCTCTGCAGGTAAACTTGGCAGTGTCTTACATAACTCCACTCGATGGGAGTATTACTTAAACAGTGTGAAATACATTTTCTGACGAGAGTTGTATCACAAGTTGGAGTGATGTTTATGCAAGTGAATAGTCTGCCAGTTATTTGTAGTTTAAAAAATGCACCTCTGAGGCCGCAATATAAAAGCCCAATCTTTATCTGTAGTGAAAACTATAATTGTTCCTTGTGGGTAAATATTGTAAACTCAGTCATTGGGCCATAGTCCATCAAGTATATGTGATGAGAGATAACTTCCCTGTTCTTTACTTCTACAATAAGATGTATAATATAATTAATAAGTCACTGTTGTTTTCAAGTGTCTAAATATAATTTTGTTGAAATTGAAACATTTAATTGCATATGTACCTAATACCTGATTATCTGCCTTTTGCTGCTCTTATTTATTATCAAATTGCTGTGCCATTTTTTGCTGCTGGTTGTCACCATCCATCTCCCTGGGTGATGATAGTCCTGCTTCTTATGGCAAATTTTAGTAGTGATTTCATGGTCCTAGCTGGGCAGAATAATAGCCAGGTAACCAAAGAGTGTGTTTGCCTAATGGAGATATGGGAATGGAGGCCAAAACTTTCAAAGTGCTTGGCAAATTTTTGAAAGACTTCAATTCTGTTAATTTGTATTCTATTCAGTGAGTTGGTAGGCACTCCAGAATAAATACAATGATCAGAGAGAACACTAAGTGTAGGTACTGAGGTTAGCAACTGAAATAGTATTTGAATCACTGAGTTTCTGATATACGAATAACTCACTAGTTATGTGACTGCTTGTGAAATGGTGTATGCAATGCTGTTATAATTGGGCATGGCAGTTGAGCAATATAATCTGAAAAGTCTCACCACTGTGATCATGCTTCAGTAAAATAACTGGCATTTTAATTCTTCCTTCCCTTGTGATTTCTTTGTCTTTATTCAACGACTGCTTTTTAAGTTAAAATCTGATTGCGTACAACTCCAAGATCCATTCCTTATAAGATGGGGTTTCTCGAATAGTGTGGATGTAATTGTGTGATGTGGGGACATCACACAACTCTGAGAAGCTGTTGTGTCCTGTCAACAGTGGCTGTAAGACCAGCCCATGACTTATGGCTAGAGGTGATCCAAAGTCTTCCCGCCCAACTTCCTTTCCATCTGATGGGTCAAGTATTCCAATAAAATTGTAAACCCATTGGTCCTCAAGCTGGCTCTTTTCTCTGTTTTAATAGGAATGATTTGGGTAAGTTATTGTGCAGATGATAAGAGTGGATCTGAAGCGGTGGAGATTTGGGAAGTAGAACCTTTTAAGCATTAGATTTAAGATAGGTGAGGAGTGTTGACCGCCCCTCCCCCACCCCATTATCTTTACATTTATGTTTACTATTCCCCCTTCTCTAACTCAGCCCACCGAATTCTTGTTCTTTCTTTCATTCCTGTGTTGGATTTCTTTCCATTTCCTCTATTCCTTGGTATCTCATTGCCTCTTCTTTTCTTCCCCCTTCCACGGTGGAATATGAAATTGAAGCTCCCTCTTAAAAAAAAACAAACCTGATAATAAAAGTAATATATGCTTATTACTCACTCATTACAATTAGAAACTATAAGCAAAAAAGAGAAAAAATCCATCTTTCCAAACTAGAAATGAATCAAAAGCACTGAAGAACTATAATTATATAGAAAGAAGTATAATTTACCTAATTTTTCTTAGCTATTTAAGAGTTTATTGTGTTCTCAGTTCAAAAATTCATTTTATCTTTTATTTTGCTTTCACCTTCCTCCTTTTCTATGCCACAAAAGCTATATTAAATTTTACTTGCTTTGTGTAAGGCCTATTAACTTCAGTGGAGAAAGAGGCTCCTTTTGCTTGCTTCAGGATTTATATATTTTTGTATTTAGTTCTTGAGGTGAGGAAAATGAGAAGAAATGAGAAGAGCCTGACGTCAGCACTAGTTCTTCCCCATGGAATTTTAATTCCACCACAACCCCTTTACTGAATGTGTACAATGGTGAATGTTATTTCATTTTCTTACATCTATTTTCTCTTTATTTTATTCTATATCCTTCTATCTGTCTTCCTTTCATCTTAATATCTCTTATTTGTCCTCTTTGTTCCCTTTCATTTAACCTCGTTTTTATAAAGTGGTTGAGTCAACCTAGTGTGACAGAAAGGTTAGTTTTGTTATTTTCTTGTGAATGAAAGGTTGGGAGCAAAAGTGATTCCCCCAGCTTGATGATGTTTACCAAAAAACTGGTATCATTACTGTAAATTTTCTGAACTTATAATTCAGTTTAGTGAAGTAGGAATTCTGTACTTGATTCTAGAAATATTGGAAACATACACTTAGGGATCTAAGTAAACTTGCTGGAATGAATGTATGTATATTTGCATTCCGGTAATGGTTGTGTTTGAAAATTTAATGTTTTTATCATAAAAATCTACATAATGCTGAATTATCTAAAGAGAGGTGGGAGTTAAAAAAAGAAATAGAAGAATGTTGGAAGTTAGAATTTGCACATTTATCGTCTTCCATTCCTCTTCCAGCTCTCCTACACTGAACACTAGAAAAGCACTATCACCCAACTCTTGTCCAACCGGAAACATTTTGTCTTCCTAATCTTCACTTTCTTCTTCCCCTCCATTATACCCAACATTCTCTTATAACAGGAATAATCTTAGCAAAAAAATGTAAATTTAATATTGTGCAAAAAAATGTAAATTTAATATTTCTAGTATAGAACTTGATTAGTAACTGAGCTTTCAGGGTAAGCAGTTTAATCTAGGTGTTTTCAGGTAATGTGAATTCAATCCGGTACTTTTGGGGTCACTTTTCAATTTAAAACTATCTCATTGCAAGCGTCAGCCTCCTGATCTTTGTCCTGGTTAAGATCTGGGTGGGGGGTGAAGGGAGCATATGTAGCATCATAGTGTCAGGACAGGGAGGAGTGCATTTTGGATCCTGATTAAATGTATCAGTATAGAGGGTATATTGTGATTACTTCAACTAGTGGCGTTCAGGAATCCCTCCTCATACACATTCAGTTTTCCCATAGTAACTTCAGTATTCACTTCAACCATACATCCCATCTGGCCCACGGTTTTCTCCTAAGCTGGTCACTTTGCACTGTACTCTGGTGATCTCTAGCAAATGAACTGACTCCCCTCAGTTGCCTCACTGATGGGCCCACAAGAGTGTTGGGGTTTTCTCCTCCCTCCCCCTTGAGAACCATGGAGCACTCATGGGGATTGTCCAGATTGATTCCCTGCTTGTGCCTGTTTATGCAGGAGCCATACACCATCAGCTGTTCTCCCAATATCTAGAGGTAGCAATTTTGAGTGTTCTATGTTTGAAACATTAATGTACAGTTGGTGTCAGTCAATCCTGATAATAGTACTCATATTACTGCTATTACTACTATAATCATGTAACAGTCGTATAGTGATTAAAATTTGCCATGTACTATTGTAAGTGCTGGAAATATATTAACTCATTTAATTCTCAAAACAATATAATGATGTAGATAGTATTGTTCTCATTTTGTAGATGAGAAATTTGGGGCATAAGGTTAAATAACTTTTAAGTGGCAGAACCAGGTCATATGACATTAGGGTCTGTCCTGTTAATTCCTAAATTCGGTGGGGTACACCCATATGTTTAACTTTTCTCTTCTCATCTCTGCCAATTCTTTTGTCCTCGGTGGTCCAGGGGCTGATCTAGGCCAGGGGATGGTTGTGGAGGGTTGCGGAGGAACTTGTTCAGTGGAGAGCAAATTTCATTTGCTTTCAACTATTCCACTAACTCTCACTTGAATTCTGACCTTTTCGGTTCAGAAACCACAAATTTGAGATCTTTATTTATTGTTCTTTTCCTCCTCTTGCTGCCAGTCTCGGACTCCTCCCAGGAAAAGGATGCCCTTATAGTCTAAGATTCAGCCAGTATTGGTCACATGGGAGAAAAACCAGAACACATTAATGTTTCAAATTGTTACTTTGTCTAGTGCACACTCACCAATGAAGTCCAATCTAGCCTATTTCCTGCAAATCTATTAGTTGAACCTTATGAAACTGCCACTTTTGTACATTAAAAATGGTGAGTGGCAGCAATTTCATGTGGTTCAACCTAATATTACTTCATCAATTTCCTTACAGACTCATAATCATTACAATTATTCAGGCCACTGTCATCTCACAAGTAGAAGTATCACAGCGGTCTTTAATGGATCTTCCTGCTTCTCATTTCACCCTCTCCCATTTGTAGAGTAACGTTTATAAAATTTAATGGTATTGAGCCACTTCTCTGTATAAAATTCTGTAATGACATCTGACTGACCTTAGTATAAAATCCAAGCTCCGTTAATGTAACTTGTAAGTCATGTAACCATACATCCCTGTTAAGTCTCTGACAGCCCTGGTTTATCCTGCTGCCCCAGCTCAATTATTAAATGTGCCCCTTTTAGTCTCACACGTGGCCTGGTTTGGATGATGAATTATATGATCACCTTATTTATAAGGCACCTTATGAACTGGCCTGTGCATTTCTCTCCAGCCTCATCTCTCACCACTTTTTAGATTACAATTTGAGCTGTAGCCATCCTGAAGTCCTTTGAATTTATAGAACATGTCATGCCATCTCTCAGTTCTGAGTGCAGGCCCATGATGATGTCGCTGCCTGCAATACCCCTCTGTTAGCCTAATTTGTGCCAATTTGTCATGATTGCATTTATGTACTTACCGCTAGAAGCACCTCCTGATCTCTAGACCAGCTTAAATTCCCAGGTTTCCTGTACTCATATTTGCTCTATACACCCCAGTCAAAACCTCTTCCCATTTAACCAGGTTTCTATCTGATTTCTGTGCTTCTTTCAGAGTGTTAGTTCTGGCAAGACAGAGCTCTCAGTTTATTCAGTATTGTATCCCACCCGGGCTTAATAAGCGCTTATTGTTCATAGATGTTACTAAAAATATACTTATATGTGCTGAATGAATATATGAGACAAAACAATTTTAGGGTGACTTTGCACTTTGACACCTGCTCCTGACTTTTTATGTTATGAGAGAGATGTTGAGAGACTATACACTATAACGAGGAGAAGAAGAGAAAGGGAGACCAGAAAAGGGACTAAGTCTTGAGTATCAAGAAAAGAACAAATGGAAAAAAAACTGAGAGGCTTTGAACTGACACTTTGCATGGACACGTACGTTCCACTTCTGATCATCTGATCCTGTCTTTGCCCTGCTGCTCCGCTTGTCTTAGTAGGGGCACTTAAAAAGTCTGAAACCCATTATATTTTGCCTGCAGTGCGCAAACTTATTAGAGCATCATATATAGTAACATAATTTTCAGTAAGTGCAGAAAGTAATTATGTTTGAATTTGAGGAAGTATTGTACTATGATAATCTCTCCTTTTAAAAGTTGGTAACAGTTATGGTAAACAAAAACAAAATAATTTCTGAAATGGTGACTAAAAGTAAGGGCTGTTTAAGTCCAATTTATAGCATTCACTTCCAGAAAATGAAAGTGGGAAGCTGTTTGTAAGCTATTGTTGAAAGCTATTGTTTGCAAGCTATTATTGTGGGTTGAATTGTATCCTTCAAAAAGATATGTTGAAGTTTTAATCCCTGGTACCTATGAATGTGACTTTATTTGGAAATAGGGGCTTTGCAGATGCAGTAAGTTGAGATGAGATCATACTGTGTTAGGGTGGGCCCTAACCCAGTATGATTGGTATTTTTATAGGAAGAGGATGAGAGACACTGAGATAAAGGGCTAAGGCCATGTGATGATGGAGGTAGAGATTGGAGTGATGCATGTACAAGCCAAGCAATGCCAAGGATTTCTGGCCACCACCAGTAGCTAGGAAAGAGGCATGGAATAGATTCTTCCACCTTGATTTCAGATTTCTAGCCTCCAAAACCACAAGAGACAAAATTTCTATTGTTTTAAGCCACCCAGTTTGTGGTAATTTATTATGACAGTACTAGGAAACAAATATAGCTATTTTAAAAAGAAAAAAAAGTATATCCAATATATTTGACATGGAAAACATGGAGCTAGAAATGGTAGAATGATCAGAGGAATACTTATTTAGGATTTAATTTATGTGCTGTGCTTTCTTATGGCTCTCAATCCCACTGCTAATTCTTTTAATAACAAAATTTCACAATGATTCATCTACTGTAGTAGTCTGATCAGTGCTAGGCCATGCTGTAGGAACAAATAAACCTCAAAATCTTAATAGCTGAGCATGACAGAGGTCTAGTTCTCAATCATGCAGTGTGCAAGGGGTCCATCCGGTGACTCAGAGTCCCTCTGCTCCTCCTCTTGTGATTTCTCCAACTCAGCAAAAGTCTCAGAGGGTGAGAGGAGGGCAGAACTGGCCCTCCAGTTCTTCAGTGCTTCATCTAGGAAGTCATACACATTTTTCTGGTCTACATGTAATTATCAAGAAATAGTCATATTCCCTTCCTCACTGCAAGGGAGCTAAAAAGTATAGGGGTCACAAGGAATGTTTGGTGAGAAAAACTATCTCTGCTTAATCATAATGGCAAAAGAAAATAGTCTTCAACATCTATGAATATCACACTATCTTCTCAAAGATTCCAGCTACTCCCTAGTTTTGGTTTCCTTTTATCCTAGTAATAGTCTTTTAAAGGCTTCTTTTTACATATATACAGCTATTACACGTCCTTCCATTTCCACAGTGTTATATTTGTCTATGCCAGGACTACTGACAACATTGATGAAGTTCTTCTCTGTCCAAAATCATTCCTTATTTAATCATTCATTAATGTTCAGTTCTAATATGTTTGAAATGTTTATGATGGAGAAGAAGCAGGAGCCTGAGATGGAGGAGAAGGAAGAGGAGGAGATGAGAGGGAAAAATAAAGAAGAAAAAGGAGATGAGGAGAAGGGGGAAGGGGGAGGGGGAGGGGAGGCATCCACTAAAGATTTTAGAGTAAAAGAAGCATCCTGATATTTTACTTGCATTATTTTTCTGTCAATTGAATAATCAGTTATCAGAATTCAGGAAAGAATTTCCTCTCATAACAAACTAAAGCTTTACCCAACACTCTCCTTAGACTCATAAAAAATTTACACTCCTCTGTTAGATATTTGTAAGAGTTCAGTGCACAGGTGTCTAGGGTGCCCCCTAACTTCCCCCTAGATTTGTAGGTGCAGCTCATACCGAAGAGTTATTACCCAGTATGTAGATGCTTTATCTGACTCCACCACAAGCCAAACTACCCTTTCGTATCAAGCTGGTTGCAATTACTGTTTACAGGATTACATCTGTTTTAGGTATGGAAATAACGTTGAAAAGCCTTTTACAGAATATACATACTTAAGTCTCTAGCAACATTAAGATATGTGTTTGCAAAAGTAATATAAGAATATATTTTGCTTGTAAAAAGTTCAAATGTAACCTCACACACATTAGAATGGCTACCTTAAAAAAACAAAACAAAACAAAATTAGTGTTGGTGAGGATGTGGAGAAATTAGGACCCTTAAACACTGTTGATGGGAATATAAAATGGTGCAGCCAGTATGGAAAACAGCATGGCAGTTTCTCAAAAAATTAAAAATAGAATTACCATATGACCCAGCAATCCCACTTTATGAGTATTTATCCAAAAGAATTAAAAGCAGAATCTCAAAGAGATATTTGTATACCTATATTTATAGTAGCATTATTCATAATCGATAAAATGTAGATGCAACCCAAGTGTCCAAGTACAGATGAGAGGATCAACAAAATGTGGCATATACAAACAATGGAATATTATTTAGCCTTAAAAAGAAAGGACATTATGACACATGCTGTGATATAGATGGGCCTTGAGGACATTATGCTAAATGAAGTAAGCCAATCATAAAAGACACATACTGTGTGATTCCACTTATATGAGGTACCTAAAGTTATCAAATTCATAGAGATAGAAAATAGAATTGTGGTTGCCAGGGCCAGGGGGCAGGGAGAAGTTATTGTTTAATGGTACAGAGTTTTAGTTTTTCAAGATGATAAGGGTTTTGGAGATGGATGGTGGTGATGGTTGTACAACAATATGGATGGACTTAAAACTACTGAACTCTACACTTCAAAATGGTTAAAACTGCAAATTTTATATTATGTGTATTTTACCACAATTTAAAAAATTCACACATTCCTAGTGCTCTACCCAGAGAAAACCACTGTCTTTATTCTTCAGTTGTGAGGTTTTTCTTATGCCTTTACATAAACACATATTCTCATGTAGCAATATATGGTTTATTCTTTGATTAGTTTTGTTTTTCACATAAATATTATCTTACTGCAAATCTTGTTCTGCATGTCCAACAATGTTTAAGTCCTATTACGAGAGATGGCGGAAGAGAATTTCTGGGCCCAAACTGAGGTGACCTCTTATTCCCTTCTCTGCTATGTTCTCTGTGGTCTTAATTTCATTAGACTGAGACTCTCCATCAGTCCTTCACTAATGACCCATTCTGATGGACTTTTTCGTGGTCCACCAGACCTGGGATTTCTACCTTCAACTTCTACCATTTCCATATTGCTTCTCCCAAATTCCCTTATCTACTGAAGATTATGTGTCTCTATCTACCTAGATAGAATCTATCTATCCATCCATCCATCTAGGGGTATGAGTGGAATGTTGAGCTTCAAAGGTGAAATCACATCTTTTACAACTCTTCAAATAGCCTTAGCCTTGAGTCTGTTCTGAATTTATTTAAAAAACCTTTTTGGTGGTGGTGATAGTAGGGGTTAGAGTACAAATATTAGTTTTCCTTCAGGTCTCTAATCTTTAGATATGAGCAATTCACAATTTCAAGGTTGAGAACACATCATACCCCGAATTTATAATTCTCAGAGGTTACTCAGGTATTTTATACTTCAATAATATTATTTGTTCTGAGTATTTAGGGTGAACCCAAGATGAAGGATTGGGAAGAAAAGTTTCAAAACCTAAATGCTTAAAAAACCAAGACAGCTTAAATCTTGTTTCTTTTTTCAACATAAGGAAATTTCCAAATAACAGTGAGATACTCCATATCTAATCCTTATTTAATACTAATACTGTGTCTTGATTAATAAAATATAGATGATATTTTGAATATTTATGCTCATTTTAAAAATTGGTGATCCTTTTCTGAGATAAGTTCAGGAAATTTGGCCTTTCTTCTGAGCCCCTCACTCCTTTTGAAGTAGATAAAGACCACTTTGGCAATTAGAAATATTCAGTATAGTAGTCAAGTGCAGGGTTGATAAGGTGTTTTAGTATTCAACAGATATAATGTTACAGTATTACCGGTAAGATTGTGAAACAAATCCCAGTACACTTAAGCTCTGCTAACAAAGATGAAATGGAGAATAAGTATGTATATGCTGAATCTGATTAAGGTTGACATCCAATTTGAATACATTCATTCTCTAAGGTATAGTTTTGGGTATAAATCATCAACCAAGCAGAAAACGGTGAAGTTGAAATCAGCAGAACACAAAGACCTGGTGGATTTTAAGGGACTGAGAATGTTCTATGGCTATTGAAGTGGGATCCATAGCTGGTATTTTCCTGTAATTAATAAAGTAGCTAAAGCATGTCCTGGTTAACACACCAGTCTCCCTCCTGTCTCCCTACTCCTGTAGAGCAGTGGTCTTCAGACTCTTTTTCTTGGTAAAAAAAAAAATACATTTAAATTATGACCACTTCTCTCTGTCTAACACACACACACACACACACACACACACACACACACACACAGTGAAAATGTCATAAAGTGTCTTCAAGCAATACTTAGACTTATTAAATTCAGTGCACTCCAATATTTTAACTCGATATTCTTTATTTTAATACTAGGTTTAACCTACTAACTTGATTTAAATATCCACTCACAGATCGTAAAATCAATTTGAAAAATCCTCCCTAGAGTGTTTCATTTTATATATTTGACTTCACTATGAGAGTAATTGAATGTGTGTTGACTGAGTAATGGATCACTTCATATTTACCTGCATAGACAAGTAAAATGTTTCTGTGAGCTCAAAGCTTTGTTCAGGAAATTTGCTTGAAATTCTTTATAAAGGGTTTACCTTATTAGCTCTCTACTAAATGTTGATGTCTGTGCACGCTAAGGCAAAGGGAAAGGAAAGCTCTCTTTTTAAAAATTGCATAAGTGTTAAAACACCATGAGGGGGATTATCTTTAAGTATGTGCTTATTAATTATCCCAGTAGAGATTAGCAGTCTTCACTTTCATTTACATGGTGACCTTCTAGGAATGAGATATAAAAGTTGTAAGATTGTGTTAACAAAAGACTCCTGACAGATTTGAAATTCATCACTATCACCAATTTTAATACTTAAAATAGTAGTGTATCTTCCTCCAGAACAACTGCAAATTCCTGTCTGCATTATTTTTATCATTGGTAGTTTATTTTCTTCAGGAATATGAAGCCAGTAAAATAAGATCAACATTCTCTCTATTGGCTCAAGAATGTGGTAAGGTCAATCTAATGATGCAAAATTTGTAGTCTCATCTAAGCCCATAGGTTTAAACATTACACATTACTTCTATGTCAATGAGTCTAAAATCCTTATTTCCACATTTGAACTTTTCTGTGAACTCCAGCTCCTAATTTTCAACTCTCCTTTGGATATCATTATTTACAAAGTATAAATAAGGATATTTATTAAGGACTTATAACTTAACGTAGTCTAAACTTAACAAGTAAGCATTCTCTCTTTGAAGTTCCCCATCCTCTATACCACCTCTATACCACTCTTCACCCCTCAAATCAACTCTTTTCTCCTTATTTTCTAATTTCTGCTAAGGACACCTTAGAGTCATACTAGAGTCATACTAGATCCCTTTCTTAGAGTCATACTAGATCCCTTTTTTTCCTCCTATATTATATCAGTCAGCAAGGTCTTGATTCTATTTCTAGAGTATTTCTTTTACTCTTCTACTTCTTTCAATTCCCATTGCTTACATCCTTATTACCTTTTATCTGAACTATGGCAGTCGTGTCTTGAGGTAGTCACTGGTGCTGTTTGTGGATATTTCCCATTCTTCTCCTGGATTCATAGCAGTATTGTACTTGCCCATCCCCTGAAGTTAGGCATAGCCATATGCAATGTGAACAGAAGTGGCATGTGTTACTCCTAGACTGAGTCCTTTAAAATCCAGTGTTCTTAAATTTAAGAAAATCCAGTTTTCTTAAATTCCATATATATGTGTTAGCATATGGTATTTGTCTTTCTCTTTCTGACTTACTTCACTCCGTATGACAGACTCTAGGTCTATCCAACTCATTACAAATAGCTCAATTTCGTTTCTTTTTATGGCTGAGTAATATTCCATTGTTATATGTGCCACATCTTCTTTATCCATTCATCCGATGATGGACACTAAGGTTGTTTCCAACTCCAGGCTATTGTAAATAGAGCTGCAATGAACATTTTGGTACATGACTCTTTTTGAATTATGGTTTTCTTAGGGTATATGCCCAGTAGTGGTATTGCTGGGTCATATGGTAGTTCTATTTGTAGTTTTTTAAGGAACCTCCATACTGTTCTCCACAGTGGCTGTATCAATTTACATTCCCACCAGCAGTGCAAGAGGGTTCCCTTTTCTCCACACCCTCTCCAGCATTTATTGTTTGTAGATTTTTTGATGATGGCCATTCTGACTGGTGTGAGATGATATCTCATTGTAGTTTTGATTTGCATTTCTCTGATGATTAATGATGTTGAGCATTCTTTCATGTGTTTGTTGGCAGTCTGTATATCTTCTTTGGAGAAATGTCTATTTATGTCTTCTGCCCATTTTTGGATTGGGTTGTTCGGTTTTTTGTTATTGAGCTGCATGAGCTGCTTATAAATTTTGGAGATTAATCCTTTGTCAGTTGCTTCATTTGAAAATATTTTCTCCCATTCTGAGGGCTGTCTTTTGGTCTTGTTTATGGTTTCCTTTGCTGTGCAAAAGCTTTGAAGTTTCATTAGGTCCCATTTGCTTATTTTTGTTTTTATTTCCATTTCTCTAAGAGGTGGGTCAAAAAAGATCTTACTGTGATTTATGTCATAGAGTGTTCTGCCTTTGTTTTCCTCTAAGAGTTTGATAGTTTCTGGCCTTACATTTAGGTCTTTAATCCATTTTGAGCTTACTTTTGTGTATGGTGTTAGGGAGTGATCTCATCTTATACTTTTACATGTACCTGTCGAGCTTTCCCAGCACCACTTACTGAAGAGGCTGTCCTTTCTCCACTGTACATTCCTGCCTCCTTCATCAAAGATAAGGTGACCATATGTGCGTGGGTTTATCTCTGGGCTTTCTATCCTGTTCCATTGATCTTTCTGTTTTTGTGCCAGTACCATACTGTCTTGATTACTGTAGCTTTGTAGTATAGTCTGAAGTCAGGGAGCCTGATTCCTCCAGCTCCGTTTTTCATTCTCAAGATTGCTTTGGCTCTTCGGGGTCTTTTGTGTTTCCATACACATTGTGAAAGTTTTTGTTCTGGTTCTGTGAAAAATGCCAATGGTAGTTTGATAGGGATTGCATTGAATCTGTAGATTGCTTTGGGTAGTATACTCATTTTCACAATGTTGATTCTTCCAATCCAAGAACATGGTATGTCTCTCCATCTATTTGTATCATCTTTAATTTCTTTTGTCAGTGTCTTATAATTTTCTGCATACAGGTCTTTTGTCTCCTTAGGTAGGTTTATTCCTAGATATTTTATTTTTTATGTTGCAGTAGTAAATGGGAGTGTTTTCTTGATTTCACTTTCAGATTTTTCATCGTTAGTGTATAGGAATGCCACAGATTTCTGTGCATTAATTTTGTATCCTGCTACTTTACCAAATTCATTGATTAGCTCTAGTAGTTTTCTGGTAGCATCTTTAGGATTCTCTATGTATAGTATCATGTCATCTGCAAACAGTGACAGCTTTACAACTTCTTTTCCAATTTGGCTACCTTTTATTTCTTTTTCTTCTTTGATTGCTGTGGCTAAAACTTCCAAAACTATGTTGAATAAGAGTGGTGACAGTGGGCAAACTTGTCTTGTTCCTGATCTTAGTGGAACTGATTTCAGTTTTTCACCATTGAGGATAATGTTGGCTGTGGGCTTGTCATATATGGCCTTTATTATCTTGAGGAAAGTTCCCTCTATGCCCACTTTCTGCATGGTTTTTATCATAAATGTGTGTTGAATTTTGTCGAAAGCTTTCTCTGCATCTATTGAATGATCCTATGGTTTTTCTCCTTCAGTTTGTTAATATGGTGTATCACGTTGATTGATTTGCATATATTGAAGAATTCTTGCATTCCTGGCATAAACCCCACTTGATCATGGTGTATGATCCATTTAATGTGCTGTTGGATTCTGTTTGGTAGTATTTTGTTGAGGATTTTTGCATCTATGTTCATCAGTGATATTGGCCAGTAGTTTCTTTCTTTGTGACATCCTTGTCTGGTTTTGGTATCAGGGTGATAGTGGCCTCATAGAATGAGTTTGGGAGTGTTCCTCCCTCTGCTATATTTTGGAAGAGTTTGAGAAGGATTGGTGTTAGCTCTTCTCTAAATTTTTGATAGAATTCGCCTGTGAAGCCATCTGGTCCTGGGCTTTTGTTTGTTGGAAGATTTTTAATCACAGTTTCAATTTCAGTGCTTGTGATTTGTCTGTTCATATTTTCTATTTCTAATAGAAATATTGTGCATTTCTAATAATTTGTCCATTTCTTTCAGGTTGTCCATTTTATTAGCATAGAGTTGCTTGTAGTAATCTCTGATGATCCTTTGTATTTCTGCAGTGTCAGTTGTTACTTCTCCTTTTTCATTTATAATTCTATTGATTTGAGTCTTCTCCCTTTTTTTCTTGATGAGTGTGGCTAATGGTTTATCAACTTTGTTTATCTTCTCAAAGAACCAGCTTTTAGTTTTATTGATCTTTGCTATCGTTTCCTTCATTTCTTTTTCATTTATTTCTGATCTGATTTTTATGATTTCTTTCCTTCTGCTAACTTTGGGGTTTTTTTGTTCTTCTTTCTCTAATTGCTTTAGGTGCAAGGTTAGGTTGTTTATTCGAGATGTTTCCTGTTTCTTGAGGTAGGATTGTATTGCTATAAACTTCCCTCTTAGAACTGCTTTTGTTGCATTCCATAGATTTTGGGTCGTCGTGTCTCCATTGTCATTTGTTTCTAGGTATTTTTTAATTTCCTCCTTGATTTCTTCAGTGATCACTTCGTTATTAAGTAGTATATTGTTTAGCCTCCATGTGTTTGTATTTTTGACAGATCTTTTCCTGTAATATCTAGTCTCATAGCATTGTGGTCGGAAAAAATACTTGATACAATTTCAGTTTTCTTAAATTTACCAAGGCTTGATTTGTGACCCAAGATATGATCTATCCTGGAGAATGTTCCATGAGCACTTGAGAAAAATGTGTAGTCTGTTGTTTTTGGATGTAATGTCCTATAAATATCAATTAAGTCCATCTTGTTTAATGTATCATTTAAAGCTTGAGTCTTCTTATTTATTTTCATTTTGGATGATCTGTCCATTGGTGAAAGTGGGGTGTTAAAGTTCCCTAATATGAATGTGTTACTGTTGATTTCCCCTTTTACGGCTGTTAGTATTTGCCTTATGTATTGTGGTTCTCCTATTTTGGGTGCATAAATATTTACAATTGTTATATCTTCTTCTTGGATCGATCCCTTGATCATTATGTAGTGTCCTCCTTTGTCTCTTCCAGTAGTCTTTATTTTAGAGTTTATTTTGTCTGATATGAGAATTGCTACTCGAGCTTTCTTTTGGTTTTCATTTGCATGAAATATCTTTTTCCATCCTCTTACTTTCAGTCTGTATGTGTCTCAAGGTCTGAAGTGGGTCTCTTGTAGACAGCAAATATATGGGTCTTGTTTTTGTATCCGTTCAGCCAATCTGTGTCTTTTGGTGGGAGCATTTAGTCCATTTACATTTAAGGTAGTTATCAATATGTATGTTCCTATTCCCATTTTCTTAATGGTTTTGGGTTTGTTACTGTAGGTCTTTTTCTTGTGTTGTGTTTCCTGCCCAGAGAAGTTCCTTTACGATTTGTTGTAAAGCTGGTTTGGTGGTGCTGAACTCTCTAAGCTTTTGCTTGTCTGTAAAGGTTTTAATTTCTCCATCAAATCTGAATGAGATCCTTGCTGGGTAGAATAATCTTGGTTGCAGGTTTTTCTCCTTCATCACTTTAAGTATGTCCTGCCAGTCCCTTCTGGCTTGCAGAGTTTCTGCTGAAAGATCAGCTGTTAACCTTATGGGGATTCCCTTGTGTGTTATTTGTTGTTTTTCCCTTGCTGCTTTTAATGTTTTCTTTGTATTTAATTTTTGAGAGTTTGATTAATATATGTCTTGGCATATTTCTCCTTGGATTTTTCCTGTATGGGACTCTCTGTGCTTCCTGGACTTGATTAACTATTTCGTTTCCCGTATTAGGGAAGTTTTCAAGTATAATCTCTTCAAATATTTTCTCAGTCCCTTTCTTTTTCTCCTCTTCTTCTAGAACCCCTATAATTCGAATGTTGGTGCGTTTGATGTTGTCCCAGATGTCTCTGAGACTGTCCTCAATTCTTTTCATTCTTTTTTCTTTATTCTCCTCTGCAGTAGTTATTTCCACTATTTTATCTCCCAGGTCACTTATCCGTTCTTCTGACTCAGTTATTCTGCTATTGATCCCATGTAGAGTATTTTTAATTTCATTTACTGTGTTGTTCATCGTTGTTTGTTTCACCTTTAGTTCTTCTAGGTCCTTGTTAAATGTTTCTTGCATTTTGTCTATTCTATTTCCATGATTTTGGATCATCTTTACTATCATTATTCTGAATTCTTTTTCAGGTACACTGCCTATTTACTCTTTATTTGTTAGGTCTGGTGGGTTTTTATCTTGCTCCTTCAACTGCAATGTGTTTTTCTGTCTTCCCATTTTGCTTATCTTACTGTGTTTGAGGTCTCCTTTGTGCAGGGTGCAGGTTCGTAGTTCCCTTTGTTTTTGGTGTCTGTCCCCAGTGGCTAAGGTTGGTTCAGTGGGTTGTGTAGGCTTCCTGGTGGAGGGGACTAATGCCTGTGTTCTCGTGGATGAGGCTGGATCTTGTCTTTCTGGTGGGCAGGTCCACGTCTGGTGGTGTGTTTTGGGGTGTCTGTGGACTTATTATGATTTTAGGCAGCCTCTCTGCTAATGGGTGGGGTTGTGTTCCTGTTTTGCTAGTTGTTTGGCATAGGATGTCCAGCACTGTAGCTTGCTGGTTGTGAGTGAAGCTGGGTGCTGGTGTTGAGATGGAGATCTCTGGGAGACTTTTGCTGTTTGATATTATGTGGAGCTGGGAGGTCTCTTGTGGACCAGTGTCCTGAAGTTGGCCCTCCCACCTCAGAGGCACAGCCCTGACTCCTGGCTGCTGCACCAAGAGCCTTTCGTCCACACGGCTCAGAATAAAAGGGAGAAAAAGTAGAAAGAAAGAATTAGTAGAAGTATAAAGAGAGAAAGAAAGAAAAGGAGGGAGGAAGGAAGGAAGGAGGGAAGGAAGGAAAAAAAGAAAGGAGATAAAGTAAAATAAAAGTAAGATAAAATATAAAGTTATTAAAATAAAAAATAATTATTAAGAGAAAAAATTTAAAAAAACAAAAAAGGACTGATAGAACCCTAGGACAAATGGTGGAAGCAAAGCTATACGGACAAAATCTCACACAGAAGCATACACATACACAGTCAGAAAAAGAGGAAAAGGGGAAAGAATAATAAATCTTGCTCTCAAGTCCACTTCCTTAATTTGGGATGATTTGTTGTCTATTCATGTATTCCACAGATGCGGGGTACAGCAAGTTGATTGTGGAGCTTTAATCCGCTGCTTCTGAGGCTACTGGGAGGGATTTCCCTTTCTCTTCTTTGTTCTCACAGCTCCCAGGGGCTCAGCTTTGGATTTGGCCCCGCCTCTGCGTGTAGGTTGCTGGAGGGCGTCTGTTCTTCGCTCAGACAGGATGGGGTTAAAGGAGCCGCTGATTCGGGGGCTCTGGCTCACTCAAGCCGGGGGGAGGGAGGGGCACGGAGTGTGGGGCGAGCCTGCAGCGGCAGAGGCTGGCGTGACGTTGCACCAGCCTGAGTCGCGCCGTGCGTTCTCCTGGAGGAGTTGACCCTGGATCCCGGGACCCTGGCAGTGACGTGTTGCACAGGCTCCCCGGAAGCGGGGTGTGGATAGTGACCTGTGCTCGCACACAGGCTTCTTGGTGGCAGCAGCAGCAGCCTTAGCATCTCCTGCCCGTCTCTGGGATCTGCGCTTTTAGCCGCGGCTCGCGCCCGTCTCTGGAGCTCCTTTAAGCAGCGCTGTTAATCCCCTCTCCTCGCGCACCAGGAAACAAAGAGGTAAGAAAAATCTCTTGCCTCTTCGGCAGGTCCAGACTTTTCCCCGGACTCCCTCCCGGCTAGCCTTGGCGCAGTAACCCCCTGCTGTCTGTGTTCACGCCACCAACCCCAGTCCTCGCCCTGCGATCAGACCGAAATCGAAGCCTCAACTCCCAGCCCCGCCCACCCCAGCGGGTGAGCAGACAAGCCTCTCGGGCTGGTGAGTGCCGGTCGGCCCTTAACCTCTGTGCAGGAATCTCTCCGCTTTGTCCCCCGCACCCCTGTTGCTGTGCTCTCCTCCGCGGCTCGGCCCCGAAGCTCCCCCCTCCGCCACCCGCAGTCTCCGCCCGCAAAGGGGCTTCCTAGTGTGTGGAAACCTTTCTTCCTTCACAGCTCCCTCCCACTGGTGCAGGTCCCGTCCGTATTCTTTTGTCTTTGTTTATTTTTTCTTTTGCCCTACCCAGGTACGCGGGGGGTTTCTTGCCTTTTGGGAGGTCTGAGGTCTTATGCCAGCATTCAGTAGGTGTTCTGTCGGAGTTGTTCCACGTGCAGATGTATTTCTTGTGTATCTGTGGGGTGGAAGGTGATCTCTGTGTCTTACTCTTCCGCCATCTTCCCGGAAGCCTCTGGAGTTGGTAATTTTAAATTGTGTTTTTTTAAGTTACTGGTCTGCATGTCTGAGGGCTTTGTGTATATACAATCATATTTAGGGACAATTAGGTTCTTTGGTGTGGTGGGCACCAAGGTTCCCAACCCTGGGATTGCATGTCCTGTATAATCACTTCCTCTTGAGTGTGAGAGGGACCTGTGAAGATGATGAGATATCAATTTCATAATTAAGTTCCATTTTATGACAAAGTACAAGGGGCAATTTGAGATATACTTCAGATCTCTAACTAGATTACTTTGAGTTAATCAAAAGGGGGATTATCCTAAGAGGACCTGACCTGATCATATGAGCTTTTAAAAGAACACCTAGAATTCAGAGAGATTCCTGTGCTGGCCTTGAAGAAGCAAATAGCCCGGTTGTAAGAGGGTCACATGGCAGGGATCTTTGGGGGCCTCTAGGAGCTGAGAGCAGCCCCTGGTTGATAACCAGCAAGAAACCACAGCTGGATTGCAGCTTTGTGAGACCCTAAGCAGGGGACCAATCTAAGCAATGCCAACGCCTGTCCCACAGGAATTGTGTGATAGTGAATGCATGTTGTTTTAAGTCATGAGGTTTTTGGTAATTTATTATGCAGCAGTAGAAATCAAGATTGAAAAGATAATACTACAAATCAACAATCCTGTACTCAAACACTGAATATTTTCTTTACAATACATATAACTTCTATTTATTTATTCTATAATTATTGATTTAAAAGAGGATTCAATGATAACAGAATGGAAAAGTTTGAATAATTATACTTCTTTTTTTTTTTGCTTTATCTACAAGTTATCATCCAGTTTTGACATTGCCTTTTTAATTCTCGAGTTGTAAACTGCTGAAAGTTGAGATTTTCCTACTAATAATTCTGTTAACATTTGATAAATATGTCTCATTGGATACAAAAATTAAACTACTTAAGAAGGTTGAGAGATTTACTGTTTAACCATGGAAAAAAGGAAAATAGAATGATAATTTATATTTTCCCCCACTTCATGAACATGAAATATTAATTTAATGCTCTTCACCTTCTATGGCTTGTTAAATTGTTAGCTATCTAGCTGGAAAATAAAACATTATACCATAGATAGCTTTTCCAAATTGAAACCCATCAACTTTGTTTATTCATTTGCTCATCAATATTTGATTAGGTATCTATCCTGTGTTAGGGAGATGTTTATAGATGTTGAGTTTTATAATGCAAAATCAGAGCACATCCTTTGTAAAAGAAAAAAGAATTACCCTTTTATATTAATAGTAATAATAATATTTAGCATTGTCAGATACCTTCTACGTACTGTCCTAGATTATTCATTGCTAGAATTATATAAGATAGGTAGTTTCTCTTTGGTTAGTCTTCAGTTGCAGGTGATGGAAATAAAAATTTAGCCTCTAATGACAACTCTTGGTATTTTGTCCAGAGAGTGCAAAGGAGACCTGACTTAACCACCTGTTGATGAGGGCTTGCAGTTGCTTCATTGGGGCTCTCCCCTCTCTCCTTTCAGTTTTCCTTTTTGTTGTCTTTAATTTCATTTGGGCTCTCTCTACAAGATGCCTAAGTTACAGGGTTAGGTGGTCCTCAGCACTTTAAATCTCAGAAGGAGAAAGTCTTCCTACTTCCAGGCTCTGATTAGCTTGCATGGTTCATGTGTCCAACCATGTGTTCATAGGGACCAAGATAGCTGGCCGGCTTAGGTCACATTTCCCTGAGTATCAGATAGGTGAAAATGCCTCATACGTATTCCAGAACTAGTCAATATCAGCTGGGATCGGAATCCATGCTCCTTCCGAAAGATCACCCTGTCTCTGCTTAAAGTACCTTTCAATTGAGACTGCTTCCTGGTTTGTTTCTTTAATTTTGTGTGAAAACCTATTATTCTAGTTTTCGTATAAAAGCAATAAGAAGGCCCTGTAATATTTTCTTCTCACAAAGAAACTAGCTTTTACACAGAGTGGATTTCACTAGTAGATCTAATCTTTAAGGAAGAAAAACATAGTTTTTATAAACTATTAGAATATCCTTTAATATTTAATGCCTCCTGGATTCTGACATACTTGACAGCCTGTATGATCCATTTTCCAACCTCCAAATATGCCCCTTGTTAAAAAAAATACTCCACAACAAACCTGTGTCTGTAGTATGTATGCTTGTGCATGTGAATGTGTGTGCAGATGGATGTGTGTGTGTCAGTATGTGTGTACGCATTGTGGTATGTATGAGAGGCGCAAGGAGAAGAGAGAAAAAGTATGATACTAGCTTATTGAGGTTCTATGATAATTTTGTTGAATGTTTCTTTTTTCCTTTCTTCCAAACTGATAAAAGGATGACTTGGGATGTGCCGTTTAAAGGAGATAAACTTGCTCCCCGCCACCCCACCTTTTCTGAGGACAATTTTAAAAGAATTTCATTTCTCAGATGTTTCTAGTCAAAATGAAAAACCTGCAAAGTACATTTGCATTATTCTAGGTATATTTTATTGATAGTATCCTTTAAATGTTGAATCCCAGCTGAATTTTCTTGATCTTCAAAATGTTCAGGGACCAAATTATATCCTGCAGATTTTTTGTTATTGTTTTGCTAAATTTCATGTTTCATCTCTTATGCTTTAGTTCTACGGGAATGTTTGATCAAGATTGTTTGAAGTAGACTTGAATCCTGAAGTTTGTCTCCTAGACCAGTGGATTATTTGCTAGTTTTAAAAAATGTAGTATGCATGTTAAAGATTTTATTTTGAGTGCCAGTGTGTTGTCATTTTTAGGAGCAGAACACATTTTTCAAAGAAAGAAATATGAACTTCATAATGATGATCTGTTACTCTTGAAGGTGGCTCTTAGCTTTCTAAAACAGGAAGAACCATCATGGAACATTAAAATATAATATCTATAGTAAAAGTACCATACCATTAAATAAAGTGAAGACGTGAATATTTAAATTAGGATGTGTTTTTTGTATTATATTATTTCAGGAGGAAATTGCAAGCTCTGGAAATTCTTTGTGTCTGAGTGAAAGAAGATTCTGGTTTTTATAGCTCTTTTAAAGGAATATCTGCATCAGCAAAAGATTGCTAACAGTCATCATATTTGATTTTATTTAATATTTCTTAAACACATACAGTTGTTTTATGAAAGGGGGGTTTGTTGGCATTTTACATTACCAATTCCTTGATGTAATTTTTACTCTCAGTGCTGACCTGTCATATGGGATAAATCTGTACCACAGCAAAGCTCTGTTGTTCTCAAGTACATAGCCAGATATGACACATTTGAATGAAAAAATTACAAAATCTTATAAGGGGAAAAATTTAAGAGCTTTTTAAACAATCCTTTGGTTTAAAGCACAGAAGTTTTCTACCATCAAACAGTAGATTGTGTAAGATGTCTATGCATGTTCCAACTAAATTTTCTTTATCTTTCTAAGTACTCTCCACATGAATTTAAATTTCAGCAGTATTAATAAGCATTCTTCAGTGTGTCAGAAGAAGATTATGATTTATGAGCTAGATAAACCTATAAGAAACAGATGTAAGCAAGGAAAGTACTAAGAGTAAGAATCACTCTTCACAGGGAAGTAATAAATAATAAAATTATTTAGTGAAACAATAAATGAAGCATAATCTTGGGGAGATCAGAAGAAAGAGAACAGGGAGTTGGAAACAGGATCCTGAGTGCTGTTAGAGCTAAGCACAGATTGCTGGAGAAATGTAGTGGTGGGGTGGCCAGTGGGCATGGGGTTCAGAGAAAGTTCATGGTGAGGACCTTGCACGAGGTTATAGATCTCTTCACTGGTGACGTCCATATTCTAACTCAAGTTGTGCTAACTTCAAGGCATCCACTTTCAACCACTAAGTGTCACTTTGTCACTAAGTGTGAGCTTTGGATGGAAAAATCTTCAGGTAATAGTTATTTAATCATTCATATTATAGGATCAGAGGAGGAGCTTAATTTAGATGTGTTTATACTTCAGTAAGATGTGATTATTTCATGGAAGACCTTATAGAATACCAATGCCCAAACAGCATTATGTTTCTAAACATTATGTTTCTAATATGTATTTCAGTTCCCTTCCTGGTGACAGTGCAGGAATGTAGTGAGAATGTCTGAGAATATATTTCTTTTGATTTTTTTAATTGAAAATTTTACTTAGACAATTGTAGATTCACGTGCAGTTGTAGGTAGTAACACATAGAGAGCCCACTGGGTCTTCCCAGTTTTACAGTATATATGTATTATCAAAACATAGAGTTGTACATTTTAAATATATGCCATTTTATTTGTCAATTATACCTCACTAGAGCTAAAAAATTCCAAGTTGATAAAATTGTCTGAGTGTATTTTGATTTTGTTTTCTTTATTTCTTCCAAGGCTGTATTATAAAAGCAGTATACAAAAAATATTATTGAAAACTTCATACAATATTTTTTCCACACAAATAAAAACTACTGTCTTTAGAAAGCTAGAAAGTTCAATCCGACAGTCAACGAAATTGTTCTATTTAAAGCAGTGATAAATCTTGTGTTTACAGATAATTTATTTTCTCACTAACTGCTATGAGATAGGAACTATTGTTATTCCTGTTTTACAGATGAAGTCATAGAGGTAGAGGTTAAGTAAGCTTTAGTGAGGCCACACAGCTATTAAGCACCAGATCCAGGATTTGGGCATATGTAAAAAGGTAGTATGATCTGGGTTGTCAGCCACTAGTCTGTGAGTTATGACCACAGCGGGTGAGTTAGAGATAAGTCCTAGCTTTATCAAAACTTGAAAACAAAAGGTCAGAAGATGTGGAGGTACTCAAAACTGGGAATACTTTTAAAATAGAATAAAATGAATAGAACAAAACCCACATTTAATAGTTTCATCCTTATATTACTTTTGCCACTCTATGAGCATTTGGATCCTGTTTGGATTTCTAAATTTGTTTTTTTTTTTTAAATAAATCTGTCATCTACCTATTGTATCACTGTATCTCTCTTTGCAAGTTTTGTCTAATCTGAGGAGCAAAAATCAAGCTACCCATACAAAGTTTTAACGTTAAGTAGAGCCATTAATTAATCATTTCAAAAACATTTAAAATGCCTCTATTTCTCAGATGAGAGTAGGTAGTGTGGTTGATTAGTATATCTAAAAAAACTCCAGTGTGTAAAAAATTCAATAAAAAAAAATTGGGGGCAGAAAGGAAAAAAATAAAAGCTCATCTGAACAAAATACATGAGTTCATATGAGTTAAGAATTCTTATTATAAATTTCACTACCATTTTTAGAGAAAAAAATTCACACCATTTGCAGCGTGGAGAGCAGTAGCTACTAAAGATATCCATGGCATAGTTCTATGCCGTGGAGTTCATAACGCCACAGCATGAACGTGGCATGTCTTTTTGGGCCATCGATTTTATTCAAGAGCAACTTTAAACATTATTTTTATTTAAAGAAAATATATATGAGTAGACCAAAATTTATTTGAATTTTTGAAAGATCCAGTCTGACTCCAAAAAATTTTTCAGAGTTGTGGCTATACCACCAGACCCCAGGGTATATCCAATTTATTCTTCTCTACCTTGAGGAAAATTTTGAAAAAAAGCTTGAGAAGCACTGAGATAATGAGGCTTTCCATAGTTATTCTCTCCATAGATTGCTAGTAAATTTTTGATACTTACTGTGAAGCTGAGAGTGAAGGTGAAACACAGTGCTGGAAATTTTTATATACCTTATGTGTACTGATCGATGTTACTCAAATAGGATGGATAGATGAAGTTTATTTAGTGAAAGAAAATAAAGAGAAAATAATATATAATAAATACAAATTAAAGTTACATGATATTTTATATAGCATAGGATTGAAAAGTATGTGCATTGAGTAATCTTTTTCACCTTGCAATTATTGCTTTTTACAATAGATTTTTACTGTTCTCTGTAAAGCTATCACAGCATATGCTAATATTATCATCTACTGCTTCCATTTTATTTGTCACGTCATAGAAATTCACTTCTCAAGTAATACTGTTTCAGGAGGCCACAATGATGGAACTTTTTTAAAATTTAAGGAACACTGAAATCGAATGATGGTGTGGCCGGATTTTATGTGTGACTGTATGTAGAATGAAGAGAAATTCAAACTAAAATGCTCTATAAGACATACTGCATGGAAAAAGCAAAGCAGTGCAGTTCTTCCATAAATTAATAGTTATACTTTCATTCAGAAGATGGTAACCTTTTGATGGAGGCCGCTCTTCTGTTTTTGATTGTGAAACCAAAAGACTTTCCAGGAAAAGAAATGATTTGCCTTCATGGTGCCTATCTCATCAAATTAGGAATGTTTTCCCGAACATTCATTCAAGTTATTGAGTATTTATTATAAGTGTTTTTTATGTGGCAGGCACCAGCCTAATTGCTGGTTGGATATAAAGGTATTTGGACTCTAGTACTATTCTCGAGGCTATTTTTTTTTTTTGATATAAGGTCATAATATTTTTTTATTGAGGTATAATTGGCTAATAACATTATATTAGTTCCAGGTCTATGATGTAACAATTTGATACTTGTATATATTGTGAAATGATCACCACAATAAGTCTAGTTAACATCAGTCACCATACATAGTTATAAAAATTTTTTTCTTGTGCTAAAAACTTTAGATCTAGTCTCTTAGCAACTTTCAAATATTCAATACAATATTGTTAACTATAGTCACTGTACTTGTACATTACATCCCCAGGACTTATTTATTTTATAAATAAAAGCTTGTACTTTTTGATCCCCTTTATCCATTTTTGTGCCCCACTACCCCCATTGGCAACCATTTGAGGCTATTTTTATTTTTAGTCAGTGTCAATTTATAAACCATTAAATCCTGTAGATTTGTGCCTGGAATTCCTTTCTGTCTGAAATTTACCTGCCACACAATTTAAGTGGTTATTTCAAATATACCTTGGACATATTGTGGGTTCAGTTCCAGACCACTGCAATAAAGCAAATATCACAATAAAGCAAGTCACACAAATTTTGTTTCTCAGTGCATTTAAAAGTTACATTTACACTGTACTGTAGTCCATTGCACACTTGTAGTGTGCAATAGCATTATGTCTAAAAAAATCAATGTACATACTTTAATTTAAAATGCTTTACTAATACAGCAACTCTATGCCAATAAAATGGACAACCTGGAAGAAATGGACAAATACTTAGAAAGGTATAACCTTCTAAGACTCAACCAGGAAGAAATAGAAAATATGAACAGACCATTCACAAGTAATGAAATTGAAACCGTGATTAAAAATATTCCAACAAACAAAAGTCCAGGACCAGATGACTTCACAGATGAATTCGATCAAGCATTTAGAGAAGAGCTAACACCCATCCTTCTCAAACTCTTCCAAGAAATTGCAGAGGAAGGAACACTCCCAAACTCATTCTATGAGGCCACCATCACCATGATACCAAAACCAGACAAAGATACTACAAAAAAAGAAACTTACATACCAAGATCACTGATGAATATAGATGCAAAAATCCTCAACAAAACACTAGCAAACAGAATCCAACAACACATTAAAAGGATCATGCCTCATGATCAAGTGAGATTTATCCCAGGGATACAAGGATTCTTCAGTATACACAAATCAAACAATGTGATACACCATATTAACAAATTGAAGAATAAAAACCATATGATCATCTCAATAGGTACAGAAAAACCTTTTAACAAAATTCAACACCCATTTATGATAAACACTCTCCAGAAAGTGGGCATTAGAGGGAACCTACCTCAACATAATAAAGGCCATATATCACAAACCCACGGCAAACCTCATTCTCAATGGTGAAAAACTGAAAGCATTTCCTCTAAGATCAGGAACAAGACAAGGATGTCCACTCTCGCCACTCTTATTCAACATGGTTTTGGAGGTCCTAACCACAGCAATCAGAGAAGAAAAAGAAATAAAAAGAATACAAATTGTAAGAAAAGAAGTAAAACTGTCACTGTTTGCAGATGACATGATACTATACGTAGAGAATCATAATGATACCAGCAAAAAACTACTAGAGCTAATCAGTGAATTTGGTACAGTTGCAGGATACAAAATGCACAGAAATCTCTTGCATTCCTATACACTAACAACAAAAGATCAGAAAGAGAAATTAAGTAAACAATCCCCTTCACCACTGCAACAAAAAGAATAAAATACCTATGAATAAGCCTACCTAAGGAGGCGAAAGACTTGTACTCAGAAAACTATAAGACACTGATGAAAGAAATCAAAGATGACACAAACAGAAGGAGAAATATACAATGTTTTTGGATTGGAAGAATCAATATTGTGAAAATGACTATACTTTCCAAAGCAATCTACAGATTCAATGCAATCCCTATCAAATTACCAGTGGCATTTTTTTTTTTTTTTTTTTTTTTTTGCGGTACGCGAGCCTCTCACTGTTGTGGCCTCTCCCGTTGTGGAACACAGGCTCCGGATGCACAGGCTCAGCGGCCATGGATCACGGGGGCAGCCACTCTGCAGCATGTGGGATCTTCCTGGACTGGGGCACGAACCCGTGTCCCCTGCATCAGCAGGCGGACTCTCAACCACTGTGCCACCAGGGAAGCCCAACCAGTGGCATTTTTTATAGAACTAGAACAAAAAATCTTAAAATGTGTACAGAGACACAAAAGACCCTGAATAGCCAAAGAAGTCTTGAGGGAAAAAAATGGACCTGGAGGAATCAGACTCTCTGGCTTCAGACTATACTACAAAGCTACAGTAATCAAGACAATATGGTCCTGGCTCAAAAACAGAAATATAGATCAATGGAACAGGATTGAAAGCCCAGAGATACACCCACACACCTATGGTTAACTACTGTATGTCAAAGGAGGCAAGGATATACAATGGAGAAAAGACAGTCTCTTCATTAAGTGGTGCTGGGAAAACTGGACAGCTACATGTAAAAGAATGAAAGTAGAACACTCCCTAATACCATACACAAAAATAAACTCAAAGTGGATTAGAGACCTAGATGTAAGACTGGACACTATAAAACTCTTAGAGGAAAACATAGGAAGAACACTCTTTGACATAAATCACAGCAAGATCTTTTTTGATCCACCTCCTAGAGTACTGGAAATAAAAACAAAAATAAACAAATGGGACCTAATGAAACTTCAAAGCTTTTGCACAGCAAAGGAAGCCATAAACAAGATGAAATGACAGCCCTCAGAATGGGAGAAAATATTTGCAAACATCAACAAAGGATTAATCTCCAAAATATATAAACAGCTTATGCAGCTCAATATTAAAAAAACAAACAATCCAAAAATGGGCAGAAGACCTAAATAGACATTTCTCCAAAGAAGACATACAGATGGCCAAGAGGCACATGAAAAGCTGCTCAGCATCACTAATTATTAGAGAAATGCAAATCAGAACCACAATGAGGTATTACCTCACACCAGTTAGAATGGGCATCATCAGAAAATCTACAAACAACAAATGCTGGAGAGTGTGGAGAAAAGGGAACCCTGTTGCACTGTTGGTGGGAATGTAAATTGAGACAGCCACTATGGAGAACAGTATGGAGGTTCCTTAAAAAACTAAAAATAGAATTACCATATGACCCAGCAATCCCACTACTGGGCATATACCCAGAGAAAACCATAATTCAAAAAGACACATGCACACCAGTGTTCATTGCAGCACTATTTACAATAGCCAGGACGTGGAAGCAACCTAAATGTCCATCAACAGATGAATGGATAAAGACGATGTGGCACATTTATACAATGGAATATTACTCAGCCATGAAAAGGAACAAAATTGGGTTTTTTGTAGAGGTGTGGATGGATCTACAGACTGTCATACAGAATGAAAGTAAGTCAGAAAGAAAAAAACAATTATCATATATTAACACGTATTTGTGGAACCTAGAAAAATGGTACAGATGAACCAGTTTGCAGGCAAAAATAGAGACACAGATGTTGAGAACAAAATGTATGGACACCAAGCAGGGAAAGCGGCAGGGTGTGGGGGTGGTGGTGGGATGAACTGAGAGATTGGGATTGACATGTATACACTAATATGTATAAAATAGATGACTAACAAGAAAAGAAAATTATGTGTTTAATTAAAGTGAAGTATAATTCTGACAAAAAAAATTAAAAAATAATATGCTTTATTACTAAAAAATCTTAACCATCACCTGGGCCTTAATTGAGTTGTTTTTTGCACTAGTAGCATCAAATATCCCTGATCACAGATCACCATGACACATAAAGTAATAATGAAAAAGTTTGAACTGTTATGAGAATTATCAAAATATGACACAAAACAACAGGTGAGCAAATGCTGTTGGAAAAGTGGTGCCAGTAGACTTGCTTGAAGCAGGGTTGCTATAAACCTTCAATTTGGAAAAAAAAAGCACACTATCTACAAAGCGAAAAAAATGAAGTATTCCTGTACTCAGTTGGGGTTTGATATACTGTCTGTGTCTTTTGTATTTACGTCATTCTGCAGATCTCAAATGTATATAATCTTCTAAAATCTGTTCTATAGCAGCCCCTGGATTGCAGTGATTGGTTTTGTCTTTTTCTGGACCTTCCATTACGTCAATGTCCTCTCAAAGTTGTGGTTACTTATAGCTGTGTGAGGGGTGCTTTTTTGGATAACAAATGTAGAATAATACTTTTCCGTTTGTTTGTAATATCCTTCTCAAGGATGCCTGGTGTTTTATTGATCTTACTGACTGTCTCAGTGGCTTAGATCTGTTATCTTTGAGGAGCACTTGACACAGTGTGGATGAGGTCCCTGAGAGCACAGAGCTCAGTTTTCATTTAAGTAGAGTTTGTATTTTTTCCTAGGGTGTACTATTTCACGCCAGTTTTCTGCCTATTTTATTTACAGTTTTTCCTGAAATGTATTTCTGTGTATTTGGCTATCAAGAAAACCTGTGTCATCTGCAAATTTGAGGTTTCACTTGAAAATCCTCCTAACCCATACAGGTGATAATTTAGCTCATCTTCAGTTGGTTCTTTTTATCTGTTCTCTGTTTCCTATTTCTAATCTATTTATTGCTTTTTAAAAACATTGCCATGCATTCATTTTCCTGATTATAAAATATTGCATATTTATATTAAAATTTGGAAATTTCATAAGAGCAGAAACAAGTAATCTCACCAATCAAAAATAATGTCTGCTAGTATTTAGCATATGTTATAATATTTCTATTTGCAAGTATACATTTTACATATTTGTGATCACCTGTACCTACCATGTTATATATGCATTTCTTTCTTCATGGCTTTCAATCTGTCATCTACATTTTTTTATTATCTGAATGTTACTTTTATTCCAAGATTATCAAGTGATTTTTATAAAATTACCAGGTGAATTTTTAAAAGATCTTTGTAATACTTAAAACAGTTTATCAACAGATCCCCTTCCAAAATTTACTATTGGTTTTTCTCATTGTTACACAATTGTCAATAAGCTTCAGACAGATCATGCTTTTGGCATTTTCATTTTGGGTAGGTTATTTTCTTGTATTTTTATGTAAGGAATTCAAATTATTCCAAACTTTAAAAATACCTAATTGTTATGAAAAAAAATCTATGCTTATTGTCAAGGCAGTGTTTTCTAATAATTACAGTTATTTATATATTTTGGTTTTAATTTTTCAGTAGTTGGTCTTCTTGATCTGTAGCACACATTTTTCTGTGACTTACAGATGATACTATTAAAGTCTCAGGACTTAAAGCAAAATTCTTAAAGTTACTGTTTTTATGTTTAATACATTTTAATCTTTTTATACATTAACTTTTGAAGACAGAAAAATGATATAGCAGACTCTTGAGTACCGTGTGTTTATTACATTGTTGAGAAATGAGAAATAAAGTATTACAAGCGCAGTGGAAGCCCACTGTGTACTACCATCACATCTATCCTCCTCTCCTCAAGGGAACCGGTCATAAGTTATAATTTGTGATCATGAATGACTTGAGCTAATTATTATGGTATTTATGTTTATTCTTCACATTCACCCTCATCATCATCTTTACAGTAGATTTTGTAATCTGGAAATAACAAATAATATAGATGTGCTCCAGTCATGACCTGCCTCTTGCCCAAGCAGGTTGGATGAATTTTATTATTTTTAATTAATTAATTAATTAATTACTGGCTGTGTTGGGTCTTCATTGCTGTGCATGGGCTTTCTCTAGTTGCGGCGAGCGGGGGCTGCTCTTTGTTACGGTGCGTGGGCTTCTCATTGTGGTGGCTTCTCTTGTTGTGGAGCACAGGCTCTAGGCACACAGGCTTCAGTAGTTGTGGCACGTGGGCTTAGTAGTTGTGGCTCGCCGGCTCTAGAGCACAGGCTCAGTAGTTGTGGCGCACAGGCTTAGTTGCTCCCTGGCATGTGGGATCTTCCCTGACCAGGGCTTGAACCCATGTCCCCTGCATTGGCAGGCAGATTGTTAACCACTGTGCCACCAGGGAAATCCCTGGATGAATTTTAAAAGAGGTTATATGTATTTTCATTCAGTTTAATCATATCTAAGTAAAACCAGCTAAAGCAAAAAAGTAATATTGAAAATGATAACAAAAAATTGCAATTTGTCTATCCCTTCTTCACTCTGAGAGGCATGACTGATCTATCTTAGCTGTTTCTTCTAGCATTTAACTCCAAAATTTTAAATATCTTGATTTTTAAATTTTTAGATATTATGTTTTCCTTTCATACTGTGGAAGACAAAGATTGAACTCTCTCTTCCAACCTGTACACATACTTCTCCTATATTCTCTGATATATACTTATATTTTAAAATAAATATTTAGTGTTAACATAATTAAAACTATTTGAATATTACTCACAGCTGAGTTCTGTGATGCACTATGCCTATGTTTTCTTTCTTGTATATTTGTCCTATCATTAGTAATTGCTTTGTTTTCTTTTTATATTCTTAGTTTGCTATAGACACATCCTTAATTCTGAAGTATCCTCTTTGATGGAATTGTAAACCTCCTCTCAGTATACTGAATAACACTTCAAAATCTATTAGTTGAATTTTTTTTTCCCGAAACAATCATCCTGGAACTCTTTACTCTCACCTTCCTGTGGATAACACTTTCCAGTGGTTTCCTTAGAAACCTACCTTCACCCACATCCTCCACTATGTGGAGAATGGAGACTTTCTGATTTAATTTCTCTGGGGAATAAATCCCCTGTATGCTGCCAGGTCAGCAGTGGGATGGTAGCTAGACTTTACGGGGTTGGTGAGGGTACTTGGTGACCTAACTAGTTTTTAAAGACAGATTTTGTAACCTCAGTTTTTACTCTTGCCTTATGAATTATTTGATGCCTCACATTTCAGAGACTTTCTGGGGATCAAACTATCCTTCTTGCTATTCCTTCCCATCCCCTACCCTTCCAGACACATCCTCGCCCCAGCCTTCTCTGCTCTGAGTTAGGACCACTTACTCAATCCACTAACTTTCCATCCTCTGTGAATTTCTCTTCAGCTGTCATCTTCTGTCTAGTTACCTAGTGACTGTATATCTTTTTATTACTTTACCCTTACTTTAGAAGGTTTTGTAGGTGAAGTAGTATTTAAAGTGTGTGTGTTTGTGGCCATCTTTAACCAAACTCCCAGGTATGGGTATTTTAATGGGAAGCACAAACAGAATATGCTTTTTCTATCCCATTACTTTTGAGAGCCTATGATTCTGAGCCCTAAGTTTTCAATCAAATTACATACAAATAGTGTTAAACTGTTTGCTAATTCTATGTGTATTTCATTAATGCACAGAAGTGAATGGTGTCTTAGATTTTTCAATCACATGACTATGGTGAGGAGGATGCTAATGAGTTATTCTTCATTGCCATAGTGACAAGGACATTGAAAATTTAGTATAACTACATTAAAAGTTTTGTTAGAAGTTAGGAAGTAGTTTTTAATTATTAAACAATGGAGGAAATTTTCTCTTTAGCCCATGTTTGTAAAGAAAAGCACCCTGAGTGATTTAGTCCAAGACTTTATCATCTGTGTGATGTGGACCTCTGGTTACTGAAGATGTCTATAAATCCAGACTATGTCCAGATTTAACTTAAAAAAATTTATATATATTTATTTAGCTGATGGCAGAGATACAATCAATTAAAAGTTATTTCAAGTTCAATGGCTCTGTTTTTTAAATTTAACAACAGAATCTTCTGGAATGGCAAAGAGAAAGTTGTGATCTACATCCCTTATTAATGAAAGGGCAACAAACAAATACCCATATTTTTCCTCCTACTGAATAAGACAAACTAATGATGAGAGATTATGCTAATTATTTTAGTAGCTTTGTTGTCTTATTATTGTTATTACTTTTTCTTGGGGAAAAAAAAAACAAAACACATGGTTCTGTTGGGGGAAGAATATTGGCCTGAGAAATAGATGGCCTTTTTCAGGTATAGTTCTTTCACTAACTGATGCATTTAGTCCCTGATGTGTGACCACAGATAACTGTAGGACTAGATGATTGGTAAAGCCCCCTTCTTTCTATTCTCCCTTGCGTTCTGTGATTTTGCCTTTCTTTTCTTTTTGATATTAACATAAATGACTCTTGCTTTCAACTGGCTCACATTCTAGGGGTAAAAATGTTGGTGCACATCATTGACAAACATACAAATAAATAATAGCATATGACCATATGATTACCGTAAAAAGGTATGCAGAAAATGCAAGGGTGATATGGACTTTTTTATTTTTTTTTTTGCGATACGCGGGCCTCTCACTGTTGTGGCCTCTCCCGTTGCGGAGCACAGGCTCCGGATGTACAGGCTCAGCAGCCATGGCTCATGGGCCCAGCCGCTTCGTGGCGTGTGGGATCTTCCCGGACCGGGGCATGAACCCGTGTCCCCTGCATTGGCAGGCAGACTCTCAACCACTGCGCCACCAGGGAAGCCTGATATGGACTATTTTTTACACAGTCTTATTTCTTACCTAGTAGGCAGTTATCACTTCCAATTATCGAAATGTAATTAAAATATTGTCTTGTATGACTGAGATCTTTCACATATGGCTATCTTTAGACCCCGTGTTACGCAAAATTCACTGAGTATTTTCTACCAAGTGCTTTGTTTACTGCCATAATATCTTAAATTAAAATGTTACATCAAAGGAAAACTTTCATCAAAAGAACCTCAGCGAAACCTCAGAATGACCAAACACTCTATTCATCCCTTAATGCATTAGCAAATGCAGAATTTTTATCCCAGTTTATAAGCTAACTAGACTCATCACTTTGGTCCTTTCATGAATGCTTTTCCCACGGCCAAAATTCTGCAAACTACTAATAAACACTGGTGAGGAAAGAGGTTAAAAACAGACAAACCATTTCATTTTAACTGACAAAACATTTATTGAAATGTTACCTGTGTGAAGCACTGGGAAATGTATCACCTGAATAGTCTGAATCCAAATCCCTGAAGAATGTAATCTATCTGGGGGGAAACCTTCAACATTCTTCATCTAGGTTAATTTAAACCAACATGTAGATGTTTTATATGTTCCACACATGGTATCCCAGAAGGTTGTGTTTTTCCTTTTGAGCTTTGAATATGCTGATCACCTTTCATAAACAGTGCTATTCAATGCACTTAAAAAAATACTTGGTGTAAGTAGTGGGAAAGAACCATTATTAAAGACTGGATTATAGAATTGTTGTTGATTGAAAGGGTATCAAGTGAGTTGAATGCCCTGTATTTTTAAAATGGGAGTGATCTCTCTTGTTACTAAAAGAATCTGCATTTGTGCAATACCTGACGTCAGAAAGGAATGCCTGATGAGCAGCCAATGATGTTGAACTTGCTATATTTTCCAACTGACTTGTTTTTCTTATGAAGGCAGCATCTTAGTGAAATTGTGTTTGTTTTTCTTTCTGATAGGTTCTAACTGAAGTTTGAAGGTTCGTTACATAGTGTCTGGGAATATGTTGTCAAATACAGTTCACCTCTCCCATAGTGAATGTTGGCATAATTTTATAGGACAGGGGACTGCAGAGTACTCTGCTGTCATTGTGTTTGACTCCAATTTGCTTCATCATGGGCAGAATTTCTACAATGTTTAGAATCTCTACTTTCAAATTTCAGTACGCTGAAGCAAATATTAAAGAACAGGTTTGAATCTGAGTAGATGAACGTTGGCATTCAAACACTTGGTGAGCTAAATCATATGTCTCTTTCAATTATGTTGAAAAAAATACAACCTTTAGTGTTTCACAGGTGTATCACCTGAAATTCAAAAAACATGTACTTCATCAAAGTCATCTTCATTTAAGTTTAATAAGAAAAGTAAAAATCAAAAATGTTTGCTCTTATTACACACACATGTCTCACGTAGCAGGACATTTCTTTATTTGGGAAATTGAATATATGTTGGGTAAGCGGGGGTTGCTCGGTAAATGTTTACTTTAGTGTGAGCACTGTTTTTATTAAGAGATTTTATAAACTGGCTTGGTAGTTTCCAGTTCTGTGGCAAGAACAATCTATCATAATAAACCTGTAACATAAATGTACAGGATACATTCTTGTTTCAAGAGTCTATAAGAGGAGTCCCCTCATGAACAATTTATGTGAGAGCATCATAAAATGAAGTTCAGCAATAGCACAAGCAACTGCAGTGACTAGTATGTTGTTAAGGTCCTTTAAATCATGAAAAAAAATACACTTTCAAGGATTTATTAATCTTACTCCAAATATATATGTATTTTTGTAAATATCAATTGGGAGGAAGAGTTTATATTTTTTTTATTAGTACTGAGCTGACCGTATATTAGAAAACTAAATAAAGCAAGGCAGTGATCTCTGTTCTGAGTGAAATATTTTGCTGTTTGACATTTGGGTGTAGTGATGGCTGTGCCAGTATCATTTTATTTTTCTCTTGCGCAGGTTAGATAGAACTCTTTAAATATATTAGTTTGTACGTCGGAAAACACAAACTCTGTTATATTATATTTAGAGGAAAATTGGCCTCAAGATATGAATCAAATTTAATAATGTGGTCATCAGCCAAACTATAACAGATAACACTGTGAAAGAAAATTGGGATTTGTCAATTTTTATTTTACTCCTATCTTGTTTCTTGTTTATTTGAATCATTCATTTATTCTTCTTTCAGCTCAGAGGGACCAAGCTCTCTAAAGGAAATGAGAAGCAATTTAAAGTGTATAGGTTTCTGAGTGTGGGTGTTTGCAAACAAACAAATAATAGCAATAGCATTATTATGGTATTTAAAAATTGTTTTTAAACAGTTTTAAAGTATCTCCTGAGTTACATTTGTTTTATAATGTTTAAAAATGAATCTTTAGGGCTTCCCTGGTGGCGCAGTGGTTGAGAGTCCGCCTGCCGATGCAGGGGACACGGGTTCGTGCCCCGGTATGGGAAGATCCCACATGCCGCGGAGCGGCTGGGCCCGTGAGCCATGGCGGCTGAGCCTGCGCGTCTGGAGCCCGTGCTCCGCAACGGGAGAGGCCACAACAGTGAGAGGCCCGCGTACAGCAAAAAAAAAAAAAAAAAAAAAATCTTTAAAATGGCTGCTGATATTTTTCCCCCTCGGTATAGCAATATTTGAATCCATTTAAAGTCATCTATTATTCTAGTGTTCCCTTTTTTTTTTTTTCTTTTTTGCGATACGCGGGCCTCTCACTGTTGTGGCCTCTCCAGTTGCGGAGCACGGGCTCCAGACGCGCAGGCTCAGCCGCCATGGCTCACGGGCCCAGCCGCTCCGCGGCATGTGGGATCTTCCCGGACCGGGGCACGAACTCGTGTCGCCTGCATCGGCAGGCGGACTCTCAACCACTGCGCCACCAGGGAAGCCTTAGTGTTCCCTTTTTTAAGCGTATCGACATTACATTAAAATAATAAACAATGGCCTATACTTCTATTCCCATGTTCTTCATTTCTGTTGAAATATAGCTTGCTCTTTGGAAGATTAGATATATAAAACAGCTTTTTAAAAAATTCTTAGAACAGTCTAGCCTAAAACACTTCTTAGGATAGTATTGTCAATAAGAAAGATTGAAATCCACAGATAAACTTATCAGGAATAGAACATTTGTTTGAATACCTTTGTTTGATATTTAAATAGTAATAGATCAGAACTAGATTTTTTATAAAGAACTTTTCAATTTGTAGGACTTCACATCGGGTTCAACCTGGTATCTGAAATGCAAATGTTTTGATTTCCTTTTTTGCTAAACAATGGTCAGAAATTGTTCATAGATTTTAAAATGTAACTGTTGTTATGTTCTCTATTAGGACAGTTGACCCTTGAACAACACGGGCTTGAACTGCATGCATCCACTTATATGTGGATTTTGTTTTCAATAACTATGGTACTTGTATTTTTGTTTTAAGGGCCTTTAAGTTTGGGGAAAAGTTTGTGTTCAAGTAGAGATCACAATATGTGGACTCAAACTAGGGTTTGAGTCCTGATTCTATTCAAATTGTTTCAGCTTCCTGCCCTAAGGAGTCATTTATCAGTTCTTTTGTTTTTGAGGCAGAGATAGCAGTAGGCAGATTTTTGACTGAATAGGGGTGGGGGTGGGGGTTAGGGTCAGCGCCCCTGTGCTCCTAACCCCTGAGTTATTCAAGGCTCAGTTGTACAAGTTTATAAGTTAGACCCTTGTTTAAGAGCAACTGACTATCTGAGTTAAATTCTTTTTAGGAAATACAAGTCTCCTCTGTAATTTTTACCTTCTGTGGACAACTTCTGGAGGTCTCTTCTGTTGTTCCTGGTTAACACATAGGCCTTTCAACTCAAATAAATAAACTAAAACAATACATGAGAACAAAGACTGAAAATACAAGGAAAACTAATTTGAACTCAAGGGATTTTCTTGGACAAGGCCTCAGAGAATGTGCCAGCTCTTTTAAGAAAGGCATTGTGTTTAAAGGCCACATTTAACTGAATAGATCGAAAAATCCTTATTATTTTGATTAATGGTTCAATTGTTGTCTCAATGCTAAATATTAATAAAAATTATTCATTCACATTTTAAAATGAGATAAATTAAGGAAAAAGTAGGTCAGTGTGCTGAGAAATGAGCTTTTCTTTATTAAATAGTTAATTCTGTGCTCTTTAAGAAGAGCAAAGATCAGCTCAGCAAATAAGGTACTTGGGATAATGAAAGTACTGTACACAGGAAAACTGTCCTTTTGTTTTGAACCTAGAATTGATTAATTAAATTTCACTGTAGAAGTATTGCATAAAACACATTTCAAGGTCAAAATTCTTCCTCATTACCCAACTAATGAAGGTCTAAATTTTAATGACTAACTCAAGTGTAGGTGGGAAAATGTGCTCACAAACTTTATGCAGATTGTTAAAGAAACTTACATAATATCATTGGGAATACGGAACAGGGATGTGTCCAGGAGTCAACAGCCTCGATTCATTCTTGCTGCTATAATGCTTTCAGGGCTATGCTCTTTGCACTGAGACAGAAAGCAGCATCAGGGAAGCTTTCATTACCACCTGTGCCCAGTGGGGTTTGTCTGATTGACTGCTAATGAACACATAGATTGAAGCGCTCTACCATTCCCCAAAACATACTAAATCAAACATTAATAAAAATAGAAATATTAACAAAATAAATTTTAGAAGGAAAAGAAAACAAAGAAATATTTTTTAAAAGGTACCAAAGAACAACACAAAGAACAGTCAATATCAATTTTTTAATTAAATATTCATTGAGCAAAATATCTGTGTGGGCACTGTTAGATTGACCTCATGTGCTCTGCTTGTACACCCACTTGCTATATGTCAGGCTTGGAGACACACTTCTCACCACTCTTCACGATACATGTGACTCCTGTCTGCTATTGTACTGAGGAGACCACCAGAATCTATACTGAGGAATGCCTGATGAATATATTTGCCAGACATTTAAAAAACTATCCCTCCTGCTCAAGAGTGTAGGGGAATCCCTGCCAATCAAGAGCACAAGGTTTGCATAGACTTCTAGGAAGAAGACCCCATTCTCTACTGAGGAAAGCAGATTTGAGTCTGAACTTTGCATCTCAGGTTGTTTCTAAGTTACTCAGTGTCTAAAGACCATTAAGATTCCAAGCCACAGGTCCATCATTGTTAGGGTGTTGTGCTAGTTCATGGGGTGGGAGTCAATTTGACTGGGAGGTCAGGAAAGGCTCTGCTAAAAGAGGCAATGTGTTAGCTGAAGCTCAACTGAAGGCCTTTCCAGCTATGAGAGATCTAAGGTGCAGGTGGCTCTAGATGGACAGAGAGACTCACAGATCCTGAGACGTGAATGAATGTCTCATGTGGGATGAACTTCTTATGTTTAAAGAACAGAAACAAAGCCATAAAAGCTACAGTACTGTGAGTCAGGGCAAGGGTGGTATGGGGTAAACTCAGAAGACATGCAGGGGCCAGATCGATCCTGTAGGGTTTTTTTAACTGTAGGGCTTTGTTTGAGCCTTATTATAAGTGCATGGGAAACGAATAGAAGGTTTTGAAACTGTGCTTGTTTAATACGATGATACTCTGCCTGCTCTCTGGAAAACAGATTGTAGGGAGACAAGAGTTGGAAGCAGGTGATACTTCTGGTCAAAGACTACAGAGGAGAGTTTGCCAAGTTCAGTTTCTATAATTCCCAAGCTCTGAAGGAGACCACTAGGGCTTCTTCCTCCATTGCTCTCATTTGTTACAGGTCAAGACAACTGAGCAGGTGAAATTTGGGACCAATTACAACTATTAGTTCTGGCTCACATCTTGGCCAGTTGAATAGGGTTAATGCACCTATAGGGAAGATGACAAAGTGAAACCTTTTTTAAAAAAAACAAACTTTTCCTTTGGTCTCCACAGGATGCAATAGCACTTTAAAATAATCACATTTGTACAATTTAACAGGAGTTTTGAAATCTTAAATTATCACTGACATTCCCATTTCTAAAGGCAGTTCACGTGAATTCCCAGTTATTTGAGAATATATTTTATTTTTATATTACAATTTCCTGTGTAGTTTTAAATACTTGGGTTTATATATATATATATAGATAGATAGATAGATAGATATAGATAGATTTTTTTTTGCGGTACACGGGCCTCTCACTGTTGTGGCCTCTCCCGTTGCGGAGCACAGGCTCCGGACGCGCAGGCTCAGCGGCCATGGCTCACGGGCCCAGCCGCTCCACGGCATGTGGGATCTTCCCATACCGGGGCACGAACCCATGTCCCCTGCATCGCCAGGCGGACTCTCAACCACTGCGCCACCAGGGAAGCCCTATATTTTTATTTTTAAAGCAAATTAATATTCTGCATACAGAAACCATAGCAACAACGTTAGTATTTGTATAGACAAGGAAAATCAAAAGTGCTCTATAAGTGGAAGATATGACATTGGTGTTCCCAGAGGTAGGCTCAGGTCTAAGGCCGTGTGAAGATCAACACCAAATACAATTACAGCTGGTGTTGCAGTTATTTTGAGGTTCAGAAAGGAATAATAAACAACTAGAATCTGGGTTGAAAGTAAGTGGAAATAATTTTTTTTCAGGATTAAATAACTCGAGTGAAATAAAGAATTTGGCTTTTAGGGGGAAAGTATGATATCATTTTCCTTAAAATGTATAAGTTATAAGCTGCAAATCACTATATTATGATTGCAAATTACCAAGTTTAATTCTTATGAAAATTGAAATAATCTTCTAGCCCCACATCATATTTTAGTCACAAGGCTTCTTTGCTTTTTTAATAGATCTTCGTTGGAGTATAATTGCTTCACAGTGCTGTGTTAGTTTCTGTTGTACAACAAAGTGAATCAGTCATATGCATACATATATCCCCATATCACCTCCTGCTTGAGCCTCCCTCCCACCCTCCCTATCCCATGTCTTTAGGTCATCACAAAGCATCGAGCTGATCTCCCTGTGCTATGCTGCTGCTTCCCACTACCTATCTATTTTATATTCAGGAGTGTATATATGTCGATGCTACTCTCACTTCACTCCAGCTTACCCCTGCCCCTCCCGTGTCCTCGAGTCCATTCTCTATGTCTACGTCTTTATTCCTGTCCTGCCACTAGGTTCATCAGTACTTTTTTTTTTTTTTTAGATTCCATATATATGTGTTAGCATACGGTATTTGTTTTTCTCTTTCTGACTTAATCACTCTGTATGAGAGACTCTAGGTCCATCCACCTCATTACACATAAATCAGTTTTGTTTCTTTTCATGGCTGATACTCCATTGTGTATATATGCCATATCTTCTTTATCCATTCATCTGTCGATGGACATTTAGGTTGCTTCCATGTCCTGGCTATTGTAAATAGTGCTGCAATGAACATTTTGGTACATGACTCTTTTTGAATTATGATTTTCTCAGGGAATATGCTCAAGTCGGATTGCTGGGTCATATGGTAGGTCTTTTTTTAGTTTTTTAAGGAACCTCCATACTGTTCTCCATAGTGGCTGTATCAATTTCCATTCCCACCAACAGTGCAGGAGGGTTCCTTTTTCACTACAGCCTTTCCAGCATTTATTGTTTCTAGATGTTTTGATAATGGCCATTCTGACTGCTGTGAGGTGATATCTCATTGTAGTTTTGATTTGCATTTCTCTACTAATTAGTGATGTTGAGCATATTTTCATGTGCCTCTTGGCCATCTGTATGTCTTTTTTGGTGAAATGTCTATTTAGGTCTTCTGCCCATTTTTTAATTGAATTATTTCTTTTTTTGATATTGAGCTTCATGAGCTGTTTATTTATTTTGGAGATTAATCCTTTGTCTGTTGTTTCATTTGCATATATTTTCTCCCATTCTGAGGGTTGTCATTTCATCTTGTTTATGGTTTCCTTTGCTGTGCAAAAGCTTTCAAGTTTAATTAGATCCGATTTATTTATTTTTATTTTTATTTCCATTGCTCTAAGAGGTGGGTCAAAAAAGATCTTGCTGTGGTTTATGTCAAAGAGTGTTTTTCCTATGTTTTCCTCTAAGAGTTTTATAGTATCTGGTCTTACATTTAGGTCTTTAAACCATTTTGAGTGTATGTTCGTATAGGGTATTTGATAGTGTTCTAATTTCATTCTTTTACATGTAGCTGTCCAGTTTTCCCAGCACCACTTATTGAAGAGGCTGTCTTTTCTCCATTGTATATGCTTGCATCCTTTGTCATAGATGAGGTGACCATAGGTGTGTGGGTTTATCTCTAAGCTTTCTAACTTGTACCATTGATCTATATTCTGTTTTTGTGTCAGTACCATACTGTCTTGATTACTGTAGCTTTATAATATAGTTTGAAGTAGGGGAGCCTGATTCCTCTGGCTCCGTTTTTCTTTCTCAAGGTTGCTTTAGCTATTCGGGGTCTTTTGTGTTTCCATACGAATTGTAAAGTTTTTTGTTCTAATTCTGTGAAGAATGCCATTGGCAGCTTGATAGGGATTGCACTGAATCTGTAGATTGCTTTGGGTAGTATAGTCATTTTCAAAACATTGATTCCTCCACTCCAAGAACATGGTATATTTCTCCATCTGTTTATGTCATCTTTGATTTCTTTCATCAGTGTTTTATAGTCTTCTGAGTACAAGTCTTTCGCCTCCTTAGGTAGATTAATTCTTAGGTATTTTATTCTTTTTGTTGCAAGGGTAAATGGGATTGTTTCCTTAATTTGTCTTTCTGATTTTTTGTTGTTAGTGTACAGGAATGCAAGAGATTTCTGTGCATTAGTTTTGTACTCTGCAACCTTACCAAATTCATTGATTAGTTCTAGTAGTTTTCTGGTGGCATCTTTAGGATTTTCTTTTTTTTTTTGGTCCATACGTCTGTTCTCTACATCTGTGTCTCAACTCCTGCCCTGTAAACCGCTTCATCTGTACCATTTTTCTATGCTCCACATACATGCGTTAATATACAATATTTGTTTTTCTCTTTCTGACTTACTTCACTCTGTATGACAGTCTCTAGATCCATCCACGTCTCAACAAATGACCCAATTTTGTTCCATTTTATGGCTGAGTAATATTCCATTGTATATATGTACCACATCTTCTTTATCCATTTGTCTTTCGATGGGCATTTATGTTGCTTCCATGACCTGGCTATTGTAAAGAGTGCTGCAGTGAACAGTGGGGTGCATGTGTCTTTTTGAATTATGGTTTTCTCTGGGTATATGCCCAGTAGTGGGATTGCTGGATCATATGGTAATTCTATTTTTAGTGTTTTTTTTTTTGTTTGTTTAAGATGTTGGAGGTAGGAGTTTATTAATTTATTTATTTATTTTTGCTGTGTTGGGTCTTCGTTTCTGTGTGAGGGCTCCCTCTAGTTGTGGCAAGTGGGGGCCACTCTTCTTCGTGGTGTGCGGGCCTCTCACTATCGCGGCCTCTCGTTGCGGAGCACAGGTTCCAGACGCGCAGGCTCAGTAGTTGTGACTCATGGGCCTAGTTGCTCCGCGGCACGTGGGATCCTCCCAGACCAGGGCTCGAACCCGTTTCCCCTGCATTAGCGAGCAGATTCTCAACCACTGTGCCACCAGGTAAGCCATATTTTCAGTGTTTTAAAGAACCTCCATACTGTTCTCCATAGTGGCTGTATCAATTTACATTCCTACCAACAGTGCAAGAGGGTTCCCTTTTCTCCACACCCTCTCCAGCATTTGTTGCTTGTAGATTTTCTGATGATGCCCATTCTAACTGGTGTGAGGTGATACTTCATTGTAATTTTGATTTGTGTTTCTCTAATTATTAGTGATGTTGAGCAGCTTTTCATTTGCTTCTTGGCCATATGTATGTCTTCTTTGGAGAAACGTCTATTTAGCTCTTCTGCCTATTTTTGGATTGGGTTGTTGGTTTTTTTTTAATATTGAGCTGCATGAGCTGTTTATATATTTTAGAGATTAATTCTTTGTCCATTGATTCATTTGCAAATATTTTCTCCCATTGTGAGGGTTGTCTTTTCGTCTTGTTTATGGTTTCCTTTGCTGTGCAAAAGCTTTCAAGTTTCATTAGTTCCCATTTGTTCATTTTTGTTTTTATTTCCAGTACTCTAGGAGGTGGATCAAAAAAGATCTTGCTGTGATTTATGTCAAAGAGTGTTCTTCCTATGTTTTCCTCTAAGAGTTTTACAGTGTCCAGTCTTACATTTAGGTCTCTAATGCATTTTGAGTTTATTTTTGTGTATAGTGTTAAGGAGTGTTCTAATTACGTTCTTTTACATGTACCTGTCCAGTTTCCCCAGGACCAGTTATTGAAGAGACTGTCTTTTCTCCATTGTCTGTCTTTGCCTCCTTTGTCATAGATTAGTTGACCATAGGTGCGTGGGTTTATCTCTGGGCTTTCTATCTTGTTCCATTGGTCTGTGTTTCTGTTTTTGTGCCAGTACCATATTCTCTTCATTAGTTTAGTTTTGAAGTATAGTTTGAAGTCAGGGAGTCTGATTCTTCCAGCTCTGTTTTTTTTCCTCAAGACTGCTTTTGCTATTTGGGGTCTTTTGTGTCTCCATAAAAATTTTAAGATTATTTGTTCTAGTTCGTTAAACAATGCCATTGGTAATTTGATAGGGATTGCATTGAATCTGTAGATTGCTTTGGGTAGTATAGTCATTTTCACAATATTGATTCTTCCCGTCCAAGAATATGGTATATCTCTCCATCTGTTGATATCATCTTTAATTTCTTTCATCAGTGTCTTATAGTTTTCTGCATACAGGTCTTTTGTCTCCCTAGATACATTTATTCCTAGGTATTTTATTCTTTTTGTTGCAGTGGTAAATGGGAGTGTTTCCTTAATTTCTCTTTCAGATTTTTCATCATTAGTGTATAGGAATGCAAGAGATTTCTGTGCATTAATTTTGTATCCTGCAACTGTACCAAATTCAGTGATTAGCTCTAGTAGTTTTCTGGTGGCATTTTTAGGATTCTTTATGTATAGTATCATGTCATCTGCAAACAGTGACAGTTTTACTTCTATTTTTCTAATATGTATTCCTTTTATTTCTTTTTCTTCTCTGATTGCTGTGGCTAGGACTTCCAAGACTACGTTGAATAATAGTGGTGAGAGTAGACATCCTTGTCTTGTTCCTGATCTTAGAGGAAATGCTTTCAGTTTTTCACCATTGTGTATGAAGTTTGCTGTGGGTTTGTCATATATGGCCTTTATTATGTTGAGGTCGTTTCCCTCTCTGCCCATTTTCTGGAGAGTTTTTATCATAAATGGGAGTTTAATTTTGTCAAAATCTTTTTCTGCATCTATTGAGATGATCATATGGTTTTTATTCCCTAATTTGTTGATATGGTGTATCACACTGATTGATTTGCATATATTGAAGAAACTTGCATCCCTGGGATAAATCCCACTTGCTCATGGTGTATGATCCTTTTAATGTGTTGTTGGATTCTGTTTGCTAGTGGTTTGTTCAGGATTTTTGTGTCTATGTTCATCAGTGGTATTGGCCTGTAATTTTCTTTTTTTGTGATATCATTTTCTGGTTGTGGTATCAGGGTGATGGTGGCTTCATAGAATGAATTTGGGAGTGTTGCTCCCTCTGCAGTTTTTTGGAAGAATTTGAGAAGGATTGGTGTTAGCTCTTCTCTAAATGCTTGCTAGAACTCACCTGTGAAGCCACCTGGTCCTGGACTTTGTTTGTTGGAAGATTTGTAATTAGTTTCAATTTCATTACTTGTGATAGGTCTGTTTATATTTTCTAATTCTTCCTGTTTCAGTTTTGGAAAACTGTACCTTTCCAAGAATTTGTCCATTTTTTCCACGTTGTCCATTTTATTGGTATATAGTTGTTTGTAGTAGTCTCTTATAATCCTTTGTATTTCTGCAGTGTTGGTTGTGATTTCTCCTTTTTAATTTCTAATTTTATTGATTTGCATCCTCTCCCTTTTTTTCTTGATGAGTCTGGCTAATGGTTTTTCAATTTTATTTATCTTCTCAAAGAACCAGCTTTTAGTTTCATTGATCTTTGCTATTGTTTTTTTCATTTCTGTTCCATTTATTTCTGCTCTGATCTTTATGAGCTCTTTTCTTCTACTGACTTTGGGTTTTCTTTGATAGGTGTAGGGTTAGATTGTTTATTTGAGATTTTTCTTGTTTCTTGAGGTAGATTGAATTGATATAAAGTTCCCTCTTAGAACTGCTTTTGCTACATCCCATAGGTTTTAGGTCATTGTGTTTTCATTGTCATTTGTTTCTGTGTATTTTTTAAATTTCCTCTTTGATTTCTTCAGTGATTTCTTGGTTATTTAGTAGCACACTGTTTAGCCTCCATGTGTTTGTGGTTTTTTTTTTTTTTTTTTTTTTTGCTGTACGCGGGCCTCTCACTGTTGTGGCCTCTCCCGTTGCAGAGCACAGGCTCCGGACGCGCAGGCTCAGCGGCCATGGCTCACGGGCCCAGCCGCTCCGCGGCATGTGGGATCTTCCCGGACCGGGGCACGAACCCGTGTCCCCTGCATTGGCAGGCGGACTCTCAACCACTGCGCCACCAGGGAAGCCCGTGTTTGTGGTTTTTACATTTTTTTTCCTGTAATTGATTTCCAGTTTCATAGCAGTGTGGTCAGAAAAGATGCTTGATAGTATTTCAATTTTCTTAAATTTTCTGAGGCTTGATGTGACCCAAGATGTGATGTGTCCTGGGGAATGTTCCATGTGCACTTGAAAAGGAAGTGTATTCTGCCACTTTTGGGTGGAATGTTCTATAAATATAAATTAAACCTATCTGGTCTGTTGTGTCATTTAAAACTTGTGTTTCCTTATTTACTTTCATTTTGGATGATCTGTCCATTGGTGTAAGTGAGGTGTTAAAGTCCCCTACTTATTGTGTTACTGTCGATTTCCCCTTTCATGGTTGTCAGTGTTTGCCTTAGGTATTGAGGTGCTCCTATGTTGTGTGCATAAACGTTTGTAATTGTTGTATCTTCTTCTTGGATTGATCCCTTGATCATTATGTAGTGTCCTTCCTTATCTCCTGTAACAGTCTTTATTTTAAAGTCTATTTTATCTGATACGAGTATTGCTACTCCAGCTTTCTTTTGATTTCCATTTGCATGGAATATCTTTTTCCATCCCTTCACTTTCAGTCTGCATGTGTCCCTAGGTCTGAAGTGGGTCTCTTGTAGACAGCATATATATGGGTCTTGTTTTTGTATCCATTAAACCATTCTGTGTCTTTTGGTTGCGGCATTTAATCCATTTACATTCAAGATTATTATCGATATGTAGTTCCTATTACCATTTTCTTAATTGTTCTGGGTTTGTTTTTGTGGGTCTTTTTCTTTTTTGTGTTTCCCACCTAGAGAAGTTTCTTTAGCATTGGTTGTAAAGCTGGGTTGGTGGTGCTGAATTCTCTTAGCTTTTGCTTGTCTGAAAAGCTTTTGATTTCTCCGTAGAATCTGAATGAGATCCTTGCCATGTAGAGTAATCTTGGTTGTAAGTTTTTCTCTTTAAATATATCATGCAAGTCCCTTGTGGCCTGCAGAGTTTCTGCTAAAAAATCAGCTGATAATCTTATGCGGATTCCTTTTTATGTTATTTTTTGTTTTTCCCTTGCTGCTTTTAATATTTTTTCTTTGAATTTAATTTTTGTTAGTTTGATTAATATGTGTCTTGTTGTGTTTCTCCTAGGGTTTATTCTGTATGGGACTCTCTGTGCTTTCTGGACTTAGGTGACTATTTCCTTTCCCATATTAAGGAATTTTCCATTATAATCTCTTCAGATATTTTTCAGACCCTTCCTTTTTCTCTTCTTCTTCTGGGACTCCTATAATGTGAATGTTGATTCATTTAGTGTTGTCCCAGAGGTCTCTGAGATAGTCTTCAATTCTTTTCATTCTTTCTTCTTTGTTCTGCTGTTTGGCAGGTATTTCCACCATTTTGTCTTCCAGCTCATTTATTTGTTCTTCTGTCTCAGTTATTCTGTTATTGATTCCTTCTAGTGTATTTTTCATTTCACTTATTGTGTTGTTCATCTCTGTTTGTTCTTTAGTTCTTCTAGATCTTTGTTAAACATTCCTTGCATTTTCTCAGTCTGTGCCTCCATTCTATTTCTGACATTCTGGATCATCTTTACTATCATTACTCTGAATTTTTTTTCAGGTAGATTACCTATTTCCTCTTCATTTATTTGGTCTTGTAGCTTTTAACCTTGCTCCTTCATTGTGACATATTTTTTTGACATCTCATTTTTTTTTCCTTTTTTTTATGAGTGGAATTGTGTTACTGCCTTAACTGGTTGTTTGGCCTGAGGCTTCCGACACTGCAGTTTGTAGGCTGTTGTGTAGAGCTGGGTCTTGGTGCTGAGTGGCAGACCTCTGGGAGACCTCACTCAGATGACTATTCCCTGGGGTCTGAGGTTCTCTGTTAGTTCAGTGGTTCAGACTTGGAGCTCCCACTGTAGGAGCTTTGGTCCGATCCCCGGCTTGTGAACCAAGATCCAGCAAGGTGTGTGGGGTGGGGGGAATAAAAGGACAATGACATAGTAAAAAGTAACATTAGACTAGGGCTTCCCTGGTGGCGCAGTGGTTGAGAGTCCACCTGCCAATGCAGGGGACACGGGTTCGTGCCCCAGTCCGGGAGGATCCCACATGCCGCGGAGCGGCTAGGCCCGTGAGCCATGGCCGCTGAGCCTGCGCGTCTGGAGCCTGTGCTCCGCAATGGGAGAGGCCACAACAGTGAGAGGTCTGTGTACCGCAAAAATAAATAAATAAATAAATAAATAATAAATAAAAAAAATTAGGCCAGAAAGCTAACAGCTATGTTAAGAAATATATTTAAAAAAATATAGAGGAAACAACAACTGGAAGGTAAAACAGAACCACAATAGTAAAAAAGAGGAGGAGAATAAAGAAAAAAAGGTGGAAAAGGCCTTGGCTGTGGAGGGTAGGGCCTAAGCAGGGGTGAGGTTTGGGTGGTGTGCAGGGCCTATGCTTAGTACCCACAGGGATGGAAAGGGCTGGGGTGTGTGTGGGGGTGGGGCTTAGGCTCACCAGAATAGAAGGGGCCCAGGGGTGCCTCCCACCTCTGGTCTCAGAGGGCGGGGGACCCCACCTGGGAGCCTAGCAGGCTTCCTGGGCTTGAATGGAAGGGGTAAGTGCCCTCTGCCCCTCTCCTGCTCCTTCTGTGTGCCTCTCCCGATCTCCCTGACCTCCCTTCCATGCCCTCAGGGCCCACGGAGCCTGGAGTGGGCTTTGGAGAGCGGGAGAATGGCCTGGGAGCTTAGCAGGCTCCCCGGGCCCTGGTGGGCGGAGCAAATGCCCTCTGCTCCTCCTCTCGTCCTGGGGGGCCCCTCCCACCTGCCTCTCCTGTTCTCTCCTGGTCTCCCTTCTATACCCCTGGGACTAACCCAGCCCGGAGGGGGCCTCTGAGGGTGTAGGACCTGGCCCAAGAGCCAGGCAGACTTCCCTGGCCGATTAGGCAGGGGAAATGCTGGGCCTGCTCCCTCCTGATCTGAGCCCCCGAAGGTTCCTCCAGGCGTGGGAACCCCTAACCCCCTCTCAGCCACCCCTCAGGGGCACTGGTCTTGTCCGACCTCCACTTCTCCTCCCCCCCTCATTCCCCCCACGTCCTACTGGTTCACTTGGGGGTTCTTCCTGTCTCCTTGGGCGTCAGGGTTCCCCACCAGCGACCGACAGGAGCCCTAGTTGTGCGGAGACGCTAACTCTGTGTCTTCCCACTGGCCATCTTGACTCCTCCCCTCGTCATAAGTCTTTTTGTTTTGTTTTGTTTAATAATCAGTTCTTGAAAGAATGCAAACTTATGGTGACTTTTATTATGCTACAAGTTATTTTTAAAAATTTCTGTATGGATAGAATATTATAGAGTTTGAATTCAAGAAATAAAGGTGGAAATTAGAGTGTGACGAGCCTTCAAATATACCGTCACTTTAAATAGTTCTCTTCTATATTACATGACGTACTGTGTTAAGAGTCTGCGTGAGTTTTTGCAGCTGCTTTTGATTTTACCAATCCCCGATGGGTACGGATAAGAAGATGCTTATTTGGGGCTTACAACTGAAGTTGGATAAGGTTCAAAGGTTCAACAGACATAAACACACTTTAATTAAAAAAAACAGTCTATTAAAAATTTTCTCAAACAGCTTTTCTCTAAAATTTATTCCTGAACATCAGTAAATAAACTTTCATTTCATGATAGAAAATTCAGTTGTTAGAAATTGTGTTCTTATTCTGATAATTTATTTCTCTTAACTTGTTAGGATACTTGTTTTTAAAATGTGTTTGATGGTTAGTGATAGAGTTATCATCACTAAGCTGACCATTCCCCATTGTTTATTCTATACTAGTGAGCTGTCTTTTGGTGCAATGAATTAAGTTGTAATTTAGAATGACTGTAGCCTACAGCTGTGAACCTTGGTAGCTAAACTTGTCTCTGGTGAGAGGTGCTAGCTTTCTTTTGCATGTCCCTTGAAGCAGGATTCATTTGCTGAAGGGCTGGTTTTACTAGTGACTGTGTGGGAAGGTAAGAATAGGAGCCCAAACTACTCCTCTCATTTCCTGGCAATGGTTTCCTCTCTTCTTGCTCTGACCAGTCTTTCAGTTGACTCAGGAGGGTTTGGGTGCCCTGGGCTTTTGCAGTCGCAAGAGCCCATCTCCTTTGCTCTCCTTCACCTGGCACTGGAAAGGCACAGTGAAAACTAAAGGAAAAAATTCTTATATGGAGAAAGCATTTTAAAGCATTTTGTTACCTATATTTATAATTTAACATGATACCTCTGTTGATAACTGAAAATTCAACACGTTCTTTTAGCAGGCAGTTATTAATATATTTTTTATGTGCTTAGTGTTGTTGTAGGTATAAATGAAGTAGGCTACCTGCCCTCAAGAAAGCGTACTGTTGATTCTTGAATGACATGGGTTTGAGCTATGCGGGTCCACTTACACGTGCGTTGTTTTCAATAAGCACATACTGTAGTTGATCCTTGAACAATGGATTGTGCGGGTTAGGGGCATAGACCTCCAAATAGTTGAAAATCCACATACAACTTATAGTTCGCCCCCCTTATCTGAGGGTCCACCGCATCCTCGGTTTCAACCAACCATGGACTTTGTAGTACTCTAGTATTTACTGCTGAAAAAATTCCTCCTATAAGTGGACCCTCACAGTTCAAACCCCTGTGTTCAAGGGTCAACTGTATAGTACTGCATGATCCTCATGGATTTTTGGCACCCCTAACTGTGGTGTTCAAGCTTCAACTGCATAATTATATTATGGATTAGAAAAGAAATGAGTGTTCACAGAAAAAAGAAATTATAATTAAACTCTAACACAGAGAACTTAGGCAAATAGGTATCTGAGAATATAGAGGAGGATGAGAATCACTGCCAGGTGAGTACACAAAGAGAGCATTCTAGGAGAGGTGTACTTGTGCTGGGACTTGGAGGATGTGTTGGGATTAAATAAGAGAAAGGTTAGAGAGAGAAGAGTGGCAGGTCTTCCAAGCAGAGTATCTAGAACAGAGCCTGAGGCAGGAACTGTAGTGTGAGTAACTACTGAGGGAGTGCTCTCAGAGGAAATCCATGAGAGGGAGGGAGGCAGTAAAGGGATGGGGGAGAAACTGGACAGACGTTATTTCAGGAGAAGCGGAGCCTCAGCCTGACCCACGGTGTGGTCTAGAGAGAGAAGTTCATCACAGAAAGGGTTTCCTCATTACGGAATGAGGTGTCAGAGTTTTACACCCCATATCAGTCAGCCACTGGCTTCAGGCCAGGGGTCGGGCTGATGCAAGTGATGTAACTTGCTGGGTGTCGCAGGCCAGGTGGCTCTCGTCCACATAGGGCAGGTCTCTGGAATGGCGCAGCTGCAAGCCATTAACAGCCAGCCCTGGGTGCAGCTGAGAGAGGGGTGCTCAGGCCTGGTGAAGGGTTCTGGGCATCAGCAGAATGTCCTATGCTGGGGAAATTAATGTTGGGAGCATAGCGTGTTAGGTGTGGGAAATGAGACCAGCCTACTGGGCAGTATCCATTAATGCAGATTTGTCAAGACTTCTAATTGGTAATACTGTATTAAACTTCAGCTATTGCTCCTTTATGGATTTTGAAGAAATAACAGTTTTAAAAAAGTGCACTTAGTAAAAGATCCATGTCATTCCCTTCCTTACAGATAGGAAGGTTTATTGATTAAGAGCACTTGATTTCAATCGAGTGAGACAGATATGGACTTAGACTCTGGCTTTGTCCCTTGCTGTATAAATGGTTTTGTGTGAGTTACTGAACCATGCTGAACCTCAGATTCCATCTGCAGTATGTGCTAATCATGTCTGCCTCAAGCTTGTTGTATTAAAGCAGTAATCCATGTGAAGCATTCAACAGAGTGCCTGGTGCATAGTAAATGTTCAGCAAATGGCATTTATTGCTTTACTAAGTGAGTAAAACTTTACTCTTTCAATACAGGGTATTTGGGGCCATTGTTGATTCTTTCTGGGGGATTATTGACAAAAACTATGATCAGGATGAGGAAATGAGATGCCTTGGGCATCTGCCATCTTAAATTTTGTGTCATAGGGTACCTCCCTGACCTCATCATTGAAAAGTAAATCTTTATGCTGAATTAGAAAAAAAAATGATATTGAAAAGGATGGTTTATTGATATGTTAGAGCATCCATGAAATTCATTGCAAAGGAAAATATATTAATAATGAGATTATTTTAGTAATACCTCGAGAATAGCTCTGATTCCAAATGATCTCTATGTCTCTTGTAATGGCTTTCCAATATTCTATGAAAAGTATTGGCATTGTTTTAGTTATAATATCGGTATTTCAGTTTAGTATTAATATCCTTTTGTTGTTGAGATATAAAATTTCAACTGAGTGTAAGAGTTGAGAATACATAGGAAAATAATGGACTACAGTGTAATCAACTTGCTTATTAATTTAAAAGTAGTTACCAGTAAGTTACTATATTGCAGTGGAAAAATAAGACTGGTAATTCAACAATTGCTGCCCTTATAGGTGAAGTCATTTTTATGTGGGGCAATCCTAAATCAAAGTCCTTGTAAGATGTTACAGACCTCTTAATAGCTTGGCTCGGTTGCTAATGAGCCTAGGACATTAAAGCTCATTTGAGAGCAAGATTCATGATTTCTTTACTGTGCAGTACTCCTACCTCTGGCTTTGGCTCAAAGGCATAGCCATACAGAGAAGGACACTGATAATAATAGAGTTTGACATTTTTATAATTTTTCTTCTGCCAGCATCACTTTCTAATTCTTGAATCAAGAATAAAAAGGGGGGCTTCCCTGGTGGCGCAGTGGTTGAGAGTCCGCCTGCCGATGCAGGGGACACGGGTTCATGCCCCGGTCCGGGAAGATCCCAGCGGAGCAGCTGGACCCGTGAGCCATGGCCACTGAGCCTGCACGTCCGGAGCCTGTGCTCTGCGGCGGGAGATGCCACAACAGTGAGAGGCCCGCGTACCACCAAAAAAAAAAAAAAACAGAAAAAATACAAGGAAATTATTTAAAAATAGAAGCTTAATTTAAAATATAGTATTTTCTGCCTTTTTCTTTCCTTCAGAACACCCTTAGAAGCTCTACTGATGATTTAAAATATTGAAGCCATAACAGTATTTATGGCATGATTTTAAAATCCTCCTTCTCACTATATACTTCTCTAGCTAAATGACTCAATATTTGGTTTAATCATCTCTAGACAATATTAATGATACGAGTTTGCTGGCTTGCTTCATGGGAATTTGAAGTTGAAGGAGGGAAAATGGAGGGGTGGGTGGAGGAAGAACAGAAACTCCCTTTTTGAACACAGCTTCAAATTGCAAGAAGAGATGAAAGAGTCACTGAGACAAAGGACCCTTTAAGTATAGGGTTAACCCTATTTCTTTACCTGTCCCACGAACAAATAACTAAGGGACTTACTACAAATGGTCAACCACCATGGGAGTGGATGGAGTTCTTGCTTTGTGGGGGCAGTGCCGTGGGATCTTATAGCTGGTGCCCCTTTCCATAAACAGTTCTGGGCACTGCCTTCTAGCACGAATGCAGACTTACATTTCAAGTAGATGCATTTCCCTCCTCAAATGTTTTTTAAGTTTGCATATTAATACTGACCTAGTGCAGCATTGAAAAGGCCTGAATATATCACACAGTGGCTAGTTCAATCAAGGTAAGTAGTCAGATACCAGCATGCTGTGCACGGTATGTCCTCTGGCCTTTCCTGTAATTCAGGGTACTCCATTTATGCCCAGTTAACCAGTTGACCCTCTAGTTGCTTTATCAAGCATAGACTAGACTGTCAAAGAGGTCACAATGGGACAAAAAGTATCCTGGCATTCTATAGAAATTGTTACTTGATATCACAGAATATTTGCTATTATTTGCTACATCCAATCTTCACTAGAAGACATGCCTTCATGACTTGTGGAAAAATCAATCCTGGAGGTAGATAGGATCTTAAACTCAAATACTCACATCTATTGGGGTATGTAACAGCATGCCAGCAGATAACCAAAACTACAGCATGAACATGGTACTAGCATCTTGTGGAATATAAATTTTACCTAAAGATTTTGTTGAGGTATGGGGTAAGAAAAACACTGTTTTGTATTAGGATATGTTCAAACATATTATGGTGTATAACTGAACGTTTGTATGCAGTTTTCAGATAACTCCCCCAAATTAATACATTTTCTGGGGTACTAATTCAGACTCTTCTGCCAGTAGTATTAATGCCTTCAAAAAGTTTGAGAAGTGTTGTCCTAGACTGTCATTGATTTTCAGAGAAATATTTGCAGAGTAAATCAATTAGAAAAAGCTAGTGGAAATGAGCCTGTGGATTCACTGATTCATTTATTCATCCATCCATCCATCTATCTATCTATCCATTCACACAGTATATATTTATCAAGTCACTCTTATGGGCTAAATATATTTTATTAACTTTGAATATCAAAATTAATTGAATAGGAATTCTGCTTTGTGACACAATCTATTGAGAAACAATTACTAAAGTAAATAGTATATGGTGAGCAAAGTACAACAGTAAATTAAACAAGATTCTGTAGGAACATATGACAGAAAAAAGAAAAATAGGTCTTCAGAAGAGTTAGGGAAGATTTCCCAGAGGAAGTAACAACTAACCCAAGATTTTTAAGGATGAACAGGAGAAGTTCACCTAAAAAGAATTTGCAGTGAGGTTGGGAATGGGAGGACGGGGCAGAATGTTTCAGGCAATTCATTTAGCACTTACTTTTCCAGGAACAGAGAGAAATTTGGAATGCTCGGAATTTAAGTGTGGGGACAAAGATGGAGAAGAAGGAGGAAGTGAGGATCAGAGGGAATGGAGGGAGGGAAGGTTGAGTGATACAAAAGGACCGGATCATTAACCACTTTATGAGCCTTGATAAAGAGTTTCAGGAAATCCCTTTGATGGCAGCTAGGAGGAAAATGAATCAGAGGGGTCAGGACAGGACAATTCATTAGGACATTACTGAGGTAATTGAAAGGATTGGTGATAATGACCTGAACTACAGTGGTGGCAGTGGAGTAGGACAGGCATGAATGGACTGGCAGAATTTTTTTCTTAGTGGTCTGACTCAAAAAGGCTTGGTAACTGATTAGATGTAGAGTGTGAAGAGGAAGGGGTTAGGCATGACCCTCAGATGTCTAAGTTGGTTAACAGAAACACACAAAGATTTCAAAAGGAAACAAGAGCTTTCCACTTGGATTTTTTTTTCCTTTTCATTTCCCGTGCCTGATAGATACTCACAGGCAAGTATCTAAGCGTCAGTTAAACAGAGTCAAAGCTCACGGGAGATTTCTAGCTGGTGATAATGATTTGGGAAATTTCAGCGTATAAATAGTCGTTGGAACCCAGGGGAATGGGAGATGCTGTCTAGGACAAGTTGGTAGGGTGAAAAGGAGTGATAGGAACACTGTGAAAGACATCACCGTGGGAGAGGAAGCTGCTTTGCTTGAGGGTGTACTCTACATTTTGATTTTTCTCTTTGAGGGAAGCATCATAACAAAAGAAATTATTTTTTCCATATTTCAGACTATTGTACAGTGGTATCTCACTAATGAACAGTGTATGATGTGAATGCTGTTAGCATTCATGAGGAATGTGTCTTGGGACCTTCAAATCTGTAAATGTCATTTTAGTACATATGAATACAAAGAAATTCTGAGATGTTAAGTTTCATGGTTGTGTTGCAAGATATACTTCAAATATAGCACTTATAAAACTGATCCATACAGTAGCCTTGTGACCCAATGCCAATATATGGACATAAGTTATTCTTATAATTCCCAATTGGGGTTCCCAGTATAATATAGCAAAACACTATGTGCTACCAAGAGAAGACATATTTGGTTATTTCTCCTCTTCATATATGTTCACAGATGCATTTTATTCTGGTGATATCTGTCATGAATGCCTTTCCTGGTCTATAACCTTTTTCTCTATGATCACCTTTGGTTAGGAAGAACTTCACAAGGCTATGTGATCACCTTTCAGCCTCTCATCTTAATTCTTTTTTTGAAAGAGAATGATTCTTAAACTATGCAAACTAAATTTTACTTTGATAAATGCTGCTTTCAGCCTCTTTTGCTTCAGAGGAATGATTATATATACTTTACATTTCACCTGATTTAGGTTTCTGTTGAGACGAGTATTTTCTGAATATGTCCTCACTTCACAAAGTTAATTTATTTTCAACCTCTATCTAGTTTTACCACTATTTTGATAAATAGTTTTATAGCAGAGGAAATCGTATGGAAACAATTTCAAGACCTTGAAAAATTTATCTTGTTTGCCTCAGAGAATATGTTTGATTCATTCCCTCTCCAGATTGGAAATACTGCAAAATCAATGTTTTACTTTTACATGAATCCCAAATGTATATATTCTAGTTAAGAACCTTCAGCATGGGACTTCCCTGGTGGCACAGTGGTTAAGAATCTGCCTGCCAATGCAGGGGACACGGGTTCGAGCCCTGGTCTGGGAACATCCCACATGCTGTGGAGCAACTAAGCCTGTGCGCCACAACTACTGAGCCTGCGCTCTAGAGCCCACGAGCCACTACTGCTGAGCCTGCGTACCATGACTACTGAAGCCCACATGCCTAGAGCCCGTGCTCCGCAACAAGAGAAGCCACCACAGTGAGAAGGCTGTACACTGCAACGAAGAGTAGCCCCCGCTCGCTGCAACTAGAGAAGGCCTGTGCACAGCAAAGAAGACCCAACACAGCCAAAAATAAATAAACAAAACCAAACAAACAAAAAAGAACCTTCAGCACTGTCAGTTGACTTTCTTTTAAGGAGAACTTCTTTTATAAAAAGAAACCATTAAAAAAATTATTTCCTGATTTACTCTATGAGAGAAGATGAATGTGGAGTAGCAAGCCTGCAATAAAATAAGTATCCTGGGTGCCAGCAGCTTCACTGACTAGCTAATGAACTCACACTTTAACCAAACAATTTTGAGATTCAAAGCAGGACCTGAGGGGAACTACCAATGAATATTTGTAATAAATTATTGCAACCGTATGTGGATAGTTGAAACTTCAAATATTAAGTCTGTGTATCCCAAGAATCCAAGTATTTTTTCAGCAGTTATTTTTCTGAACACCTACTCTGTGTCTTAAGCAAAGACGCTGAACAAAAACCAGACCTCTCGTTTCTTTAAAGACCTTTGCAGCCTATGGGAGAACAGACTCAAATAATCAAGCTAACAGAACATGAGGTAAGATAAGGAATGGTGTTCTCGAAGGTGTGTCACCAAAGAACGTGGTTTTCAGGTCAGGCAGCACTCATGAGCCACTTCTCTGAGAAAGTGACTCTTGGAGTATGAGTAGGAGCTAGTCAGGCAAATTGGGGCAGCAGGTTGGGGAAGGTGTTTAGAGAGAAAGGCTTTAAAGGTTACGTTAAATATTTGGTACATTATCCTAATTAAGTAATATTGACCATTTAGGTTAGGGGTGGACAAACTTACTTTGTGTAGGGCCAGATAATAAACATATGGTGGCAGCTATTCAGCTCCGCTGTTGTATGGAAGAAGCAGCCATAGACAACACATGCATGAGTGGGTGTGGCTGTGTTTCAATAAAACTTTATTTACAAAAAAAAATCAAGGGCAGTATCTTGCATACTCCCTAATTAGGTAAATCCTAAAGTTCCTGCCTTATTTTCAAATTTCACTGGAAGTGGCACAGGGATATTTGGGGGACGTTAACAGTGTATAGTCAGTGAGCATCAATGTACTTTATACATTGAAAAAAAAAATTGGACTTCTCTGATTTTCCTTTGAACTCATGTCACGAGAAGAAAGCAACAGCCTGGTTCATCTGCCAAGAGAAAGAGCATAAAAGACAAAATGAAATGCCAGAAACTGGATTACTAGAGGGAATGAGTGCTAAGAAAATGTTAAAAAGGTTTCATGAAAAGCAAAAATCGCTTGGGAGGTGAACTTGTTCAAAGCATGCATTAACTTGCCTCTTGCTAGAACAAACTGTATTACAAGGCTGTGCTCCAGCTTGTCTGATATACAGCACCTGTGGTCTCCATAGACAACAGACTCTACCTGAGAAGTATTGAGTTTAGTGCTCATGCTGTAGAGAATGATGTACTGTCATAAAAGTGTTCAGATGAAATCTGAAAAAGCTAAAAAGACTTTAAAAACGTGGGTTTGACTTCCCCTTATAATTATGGTACTAACTTCTTAGAGTAATTTCATAAAACTTTTTTATGCTCAAGTGACCAGTTCATAAAATCCTTGTCAAAATTACATAGCATATTTAAAATATTTTGGAATTATAACACTAGGCACAATTTAGAAGAAATTTATTACTCAGCCTGGGTTAGGTTATGCTGCAAAGACAAACAACCCCAAAATCTCAGTGGCTGTAAGCAACCAACTTTTTTGTCACTCACAATATATGTTCATTGTAGTCAGCACAGGGCTCTACTAATCTTAATCACTAATGGAGCAGTCATCATCTCAGTGTTGCTGGTGGCCATGATGGAAGGAGAGAGAGAGCTGTGGAACAATTAAATATTTAGCCCAGAAGTGACTCATATTACTTTTTCTCACAATGCATTGGCCAGAACTAGTTAAATGGCCCCCACTCACCCATAGTGGGCCAGGGTATACAGCCTTACCATCTGTATGCCCAGAAAGTGGAAAGCTGGAGTATTTGGCAAACAGCACTCAAGACTATCACACACAGTTTTATATTTGCTTGTATAATTGCTTTATTAATGCTTATCTCTTCAACTTGGTAGGGAGCAACATAAGAGCAGGGACTGTGATGGATTTTGTTCAGTTTCCTCCATTCAGTGTCTTAAAACAGTGCCTGGCACGATGAGGGGCTCAAAAAATATTTAAGTGGATGAAGACTTCTGTCTAGTCTAGCCCTTTGATAATAGATCATGCAAGATAATGTGCTCTTTCTTGTCATCAGAGTCTTCAGAAATGTGAGTTCTATGTAATATTAGCATCGAAGTAGATGTAAAATCACTATTGAAAATTATAGCCCTAAAGTTTCTCTTTAAAACAGATACTGTTTAGAAGGAACTGAGGATAATCTTTTTAAATGTCCACCTTTTCCCCACAATAGCAGGAGACAGTTGAGATTGTGGCGCATTTGACCTTGGGGGGTTTACTCTATTGGTTCATGCTAATCAAGGTTATTCTGCTATAATAAGCAACCCCTCAGTTCTGGTGGCTTAATACAGCAAGGTTTTTTCTTTCTCACATTACTTATCCAACTTGGATTACTAGGGAGGTAGAAAGAGGAGCTCTGCTCAAATAGCCACATTAGGACTGGAACTAATGGGTGCTCCACTGTATGGACAATTGCGGGGCACCTTGACTGATGTAGGGACACCTGGAGAATCCCATGCATCTCCTCCTTTCTTGGCCAGGATGACAAGCACCACTTATACCTGTAGGTCACTGGCCAGAACCCCATCACACGGCCTCACCTAATGCAAGGTATCTGAGTGACATGGAAGAGCAGGTGGGATGTTTGGAGGGCACCACTTTTTCTACCACAGATAATCTCCACAGAGGTAGTTTAAAAGTCTAAATATTTATATGTCGATATGTAGAGGATCCCCTTTGGAACCGTGGGGATATGGAACCCCCTAGAAAGTAAACTCGTGTTGACACCACGGGGGATAGAGTAGCTTGGTCATGGCTTGCAAAAGCTATCAATGTAACTGATATGATAAAATGATAGGAAGAGTATCAAATAGGAAATGGATTGGATCTTTAGTGTCATGTCTGGTCCCAATAAATGTAGGCTGTCACTGCTGTTATGGTACAAAACAATGAAAGGTCTGTCTGCTATTAGGAGAAACATTTTATGAATTGATGTCAACAGTCATTTCTCATATCATATATTAGAACATTGTAAGGGAAAAATGGTTATTTCTCTTTTCTAGATTGGTGTCATACACAGTAACATTTGTTGTACCTTTTAAAATATTTTGTTGGTTGTCCTGTAGATCCCCGGACTTCCCGCACTATAGCCCACATGAAATGACACTTCACATATGTGAATAACATGCCAGGTTCTAGATTTTCATATTGATTAAAGAGGTTCTCTTTGGTATTTTTCTTTTTAACCAAAAAAGTCCATTCTCTTTTTTTTTTTTGAGGGACATTTCTCATGGAATAATGGGTCATATTAGGTTAAGTTTAGGAAACTTGTGTTTATCAAGCTGTCTACATATCTGTTAAAAGAATTTCACATCTATAAATAAATAAGCTTATTTTTCCATGGTGCCAGAGAGATAGTGAAACTTTTGTATAAAAATATTTCTACCAGCTGAAATATCATGATTGTTATTCTAATATTCCCTCCACAAATACTTAGTGAACTATGTGTCTGTTTTAGAAAGTTAGGGTAGATATTTTATTTTTTTCTTGCTTCTTGAGAACTTCAATAACAACAAAAGTAGATTTGATTTTAATATGTATATCTTAAGATTTCTTTGGACCAGTACTAATAACATGAAAATAAATTTGGGATACCAATCACTGAACAAATGTAGGATTGGACAAAAGGTAGTATTTAGAAAGTCTTAGTTCTTATCCTTCCAGTTTCCCCAAACCAAGCTACATACTCTTTCCCATATTCTCCTGTTTGATGAAGGACATCCCATTCATCCAGGTGGCTAAGCCAGAGCCTGGCTTCATCTTATTCTTTCTGCTCCTCAAAGTCACATGTAATTAAGTGTGTCCTGTAGTTTTTAGTCCCGAAATACTTCTTGATTCCCCTCCCTCTGCCCTATTGTTTCTCTGCCAGTGCAGGTCATGTTCAGTCTCCCTGCAGTGATCTGTCTGTAATCTACACCTGGTGTTATCATTCCCCTGATTAAAAGTCTTTGGTGGTTTCCCATCCATCAGGATAGAGTTCAAAGTCCTGAGAGTTGGAAATACTTCTTTTCAGGATCTCACTCTTGCCTGCCTTTCTGGCCTCAATTCTTATTACCTGTCTGTACACCATCTGAACCCAAGGCATTAAAAATGACTTCCACTTCCTCCAGAATATCCTATTCTCTCTTGCTGCCTTTCCATTGTAAATGCTATTCTTACTGCCTTCAACACAAAAACACAATCCCCAATTCCCAGTTCCTCAACTTCTACTCATCTCTTAATTGGCAGTGACTCCTTCTGGAAGCCATCCTGTAATTCCTGGTCAGTTAGGCAGCCCACGCTCTCTGCTCTCACAGCACAGTCTAGCCCTCTAACAGTATGTCACACATTATCAGAATTGTGGTTTTCCTTGCTTGCCTTCTTCACTGCTTTGCTCTTTGAGGATATTAATTGTGTTTTCTTTGTCTATTTATTTTTTATACTGAGAAAATTAAAAAACACAGAAAAAAGAAATACCCACAGTCCTGTCTCTTAGAAATAACAACTTTTGACATGTCGTGTTTTCTTTTTCTCACCAAAGAAATAAAACAAAATACAACTCACCTCTATCTCTACCCTAAATCCTACTCCTCTTCTGCCTCTCTTATAGGAAAGCACCATCATGGGTTTGTGGCCATTTTCCTTTCCACTAAAAATACTTTTACATATGTATTATATATACATAGTCAATATTGACATTTATATTTTTACAATTTTTAAAATGGTTTTGTACATTCCGTAAGATACTACTTGCAATTTTATTTTAATATTATGCCCATATATATAGGTCTCAAAAACACTGAGTGAATATGTCAAGATGTAGAATGTTAAATACATTTTAATTTCTGTCAATTTTATGAGTGAAAATGATATATCATTGTGGTCTTCATTTACCTTTTTGATTAATAATGGATTGAGCTTTTTCCCATTGGTCCGTCAGATGCTGCTGACTCTGAATTTCCTGTAAATTCATGTTTTTCCCCCCCCCAGAGAATGAAAAAGTGAATGTTCACAGGCTTGAGGAAGTGGGAGTATTCTATTATGCATAGGCAGGCAGTGTGGTCAGTAAACATTGTACTGTGAAAGAATGATAGAAGGAGAGGACAGTGAGGGAGATGGAAGAACACACTGCTGAGAAGCTTGGATTTTATCATCTGTTTATGGAAATTTATTGATGGACTCTAACTAGAAGAGCAACAGCTTCAGAGCTGGTTTTTAAAAAATGAGCTTTGAAGGATGCTTTGGAGGTCAAGGCAGTAGGGAAGCAAGAAAAGGGCTTAGAAAAATATTGCAGTGGACCAGACAAGAAATGGTAATGGTCTGAAATGAGCAGAGGGAGTGGAGAGAAATGACTGCACTTGCCATTTATTTAGGAAGTTGAATTTCAGGGATTTGGGTCAAGTACACAGGTAAGTATTTTGTGCACATAATACAGATATTAGTTGTGACATTTACTTAATATGTACCACTGATAGTTATTTTTCCTTCATTAAACTGAAAATTAAGGAAATCAAACCCTATTGAATATTGTCCTATGTTCATCATTTTATATCCAGTGCTGATACATAAAAAATTGTACAGTAGGGTTTCCCTGGTGGCGCAGTGGTTGAGAGTCTGCCTGCCGATGCAGGGGACACGGGTTCGTTCCCCAGTCCGGGAAGATCCCAAATGCCGCAGAGCGGCTTGGCCCGTGAGTCATGGCCGCTGGGCCTGCGCGTCTGGAGCCTGTGCTCCGCAACGGGAGAGGCCACAACAGTGAGAGGCCGGCGTACCGCAAAACAAAAAAACAAACAAAAAAGTGTACAGTGAATAAGTATAATAGATACATGCACGACTACCTGAAATTTGCAGTGTAGTTATTCTTGCCAATTCCACCTTTTCCTTTCCTATCTTTCAGTCCTTCTCATTTCCCCGTGCCCCGATATGGTTAACCGCTACATCATTCTGTTTTGTTTTATTTTGTTTTCTGCTGTGATGCTGGGACAATTCAGAACTACTAGCAAATTCTCATGTTTAGTCGGACATGATCTTTTTCTGTTCATCAGCTGCTCACATTCTTGCTGTGCTGTAGTCACTATGTATAACCGATTTGACTAATGCCTCCTCATTCCTGGCAGATGTTTGAAAACTTACTTCTCTCATTAAGGACCCATTCACATGTATTTAAACGTGAAGATCATTAGAAACAAGTATCTGGATGTGAACTCCCTCTGCTACTCTCCTTTTCTCTAAACTTCTCATTTTCTCTGTTCAAAACATGGCTGTTTCAACTTTCTGGACACCTCTAAAGGAAAAATGCTGTGCCTACAAATTCTGCAGGATCAAATTACAAATTTCTCAGAGTAAAAACCATTTTTCTGTGGAAGAAACAAAGTTTCTTTCTAGAGATGAAAAATTTAATGAAGTTTTTGCGATGGGAAAGAGAGACGTTTCTCACGAATCTTACTGGGGTTTCCATCTGAATTTCTCTGTAATTTAATCTTGATAGTCAGTTTAGATGGTGACAGACATGGTTTAGTTAAATTTTATTTGATTCCTTAGTTTTCGGGGGTGGAGTACTTAGGGGGGTGGTTTTCAGGGGGCTGTGTTTGTATTACAAAACAACATAAGTTTCCTATATACACCTTGGGAATCACTTGACTGCATTGAATCAGGATGGAAAATAGACTCATGAATATTTCAAAGTTTATTAGAAACTATCATTTTCTTGCTCTTCTGTGTAGATCTTCTACAAATTAATTAGTAGGTCTGAAATACATGATTTTTATTATGCAAAGACTGTATCACTTTTTATTCATTTGATATAAATCATAATATAGTGTCTTGTAAGTACAGCTTTTAAAAAACTCTTGTTCATCGCCTGCCTCATTCTTTTTAGATTTATGTTCATGATGTTCATGGTCCTGAATGTGGAATGGGTCTGTCTGAAGGAAAGTGGGTCAGATGGTTGCTTGTGCCGATTGAGGAGAAACTGATAGCTTCCTGGGCTTTTTTGAAGGGTGCTATTTTATAATACGGATTAGTCAAGGTTTACAGTGCTGTTACCAGCCTGAACACTTCAAACCACTATGCAATTTTAAACTATTCAGTGCTTATGGCAAAATTCTGCTCTTTTGATGTTGGGACAGGAGTAGACATTTTATTGGAAAGTGAGGCAAAAATAAAGACAAAAACATTGGATGATTGTGGGGAGGGGATTGACTTTAATAGGAAAGTTTGACTCAAGATCTAAAAGTGTCAACAAAATGGCACACAAAAACAAAGTAAAACTTCGGTTTGGAGCCCACTGGAGAATCTGACATTAATCCTCCAATATTTAAAAAATGTTTTATTATGGAAAATTTCAAACATAAAGAATAGAGAATATAGTATAAAAAACTTCTCAAGTACACATTAGTCACTTCAATAGCACTACTCATCACCTAGTCTTTTTTTTAAACATCTTTATAGGAGTATAATTGCTTTACAATGGTGTGCTAGTTTCTGCTGTATAACAAAGTGAATCAGCTATACATATACATATATCCCCATATACATATACATATATCCCCATATGGGGATATATGTATATGTATACTCCCTCTTGCGTCTCCCTCCCACCCTCCCTATCCTACCCCTCCAGGTGGTCACAGAGCACCGAGCTGATCTCCCTGTGCTATGGGGCTGCTTCCCACTAGCTATCTATTTTACATTTGGTAGTGTATATATGTCCATGCCACTCTCTCACTTCATCCCAGCTTACCCTTCTAGTCTTTTTTTTAAATCTGAAACCCTACTGACTATCCTCTTTCCTCACTGGATTCTTTTGAAGGAAATCCTGGATATCATCATATAATCTGTAATCTGCAAATATGTAAGAATGCATCTCTAAAAGACAAAGATTATTTTTAAAAACATAATCCCAATATCATTATACACTAAAAAGTAAACAATAATTATGTTTTATCATCAAATAGTCAGTGATAATCTAACATTCCTTTTTAATATATTTGCTGGAATACTTATATAAAGAAAAGCTTTCCATCATTGACTATTTTTTTTAACCCCAGCTAGAGTTCACACAGGAAAACAGATTAAATACTTGATATTTTGGGTGTACGTCAATCCCAATCTTCCAGTTTATCCCTCCCTGCCCCTTACGCCCTGGTAACCGTGTTTGTTTTCTACATCTGTAACTCTATTTCCATTTTGTAGATAAGTTCATTTGTACCTTTTTTGTAGATTCCACGTATCTTTCTGAATTCATGGATTTTGAACATATTTGATGTCCTTCAATTCATTGTAGTTATCCCTATCAATGCTTAAATTGCCCCACCTTTGTCTGGTGGGAGTGTTTTCAGCTTGGCTTTTTTATAGTCTTTACAGCTCAATTTTCTTTGCTATTTTCTGTGCTGTCTGGCATATGAAGATGTTGCAGGATTGTCTTGCTTGTGTCTTACTCTTAGAAACAGTCATTTCACAGAGGAACTCTGGTCCTTGTAGTGGGAAATGATATTTGTAGGCCACATCTAGGCCTGTAGGGCAATTCACTGTTAATATGTCGGTAGTTTTTAGGTCTTGCAGCGGCTCATGTGAGAAATATGTATTTTTTGATAGTGAAAATACATCATGAGTTCATGCTGGTATGTCCATTTAGGATAATGGGGCTATGTTTAATTTTTTATATTTTATATTGTATCTATTTTCTCATTTACTGAAAGCTTTTATTCCTAATAATTTATTTGCTCTGTCATGCTATCTCTCTGTCTGTATATGTACTTTTAGAATAATACCAATATTATCATATACAACATAGTTACTGAAATTATTTTTAAAAAATTCGTAGTCATTAGTTTGTACTTCTGAAACATCCCACTAGACATGTGCAGTCAAATTACCTTTCTTAAAAAAATATTCACCTGAAAAAATGTTTATGTGGTTAAGCTACCAATTCTAATCACAGCTTCATTTGTTTTATGTGATTTTTTGCTTTAAGGCATTACATTTTTTTTTTTTTTTTTTTTTTTTTTTTTTTTTTTTTTGGCTGTGTTGGGTCTTCGGCGCTACACGTGGGCTTTCTCTAGTTGTGGTGAGCAGGGGCTACTCTTTGTTGTGGCATGCGGGCTTCTCCCTGCGGTGGCTTCTCTTGTTGTGGAGCACGGGCTCTAGGCGTGCGAGCTTTGGTAGCTGCGGCAGGTGGGCTCAGTAGTTGCGGTGCACAGGCTCTAGGACTCAGGCTCAGTACTTGTGGCATACGGGCTTAGTTGCTCCATGGCATGTGGGATCTTCCTGGACTAAGGATTGAATCTGTGTCCCCTGCATTGGCAGGTGGATTCTTAACCACTGTGCCACCAGGGAAGTCCGGGCATTACAATTTTTAAAGTTTTGGTTTTTTTCATAAAAATGTAGAACTTTTTCATAGTTCCAAAGTCAAATCTATGAAATAAAGGTATGTTCAGGGAAAACTAGACTCTGTCTATCCATCCTGTTTATTCTCTCCCTTATGTGTCACCGTTTTCTTTAGTTTTGGGTTACCTTTACATTTTGAGGGGAATGTCTCAAAATAGTTTTTACAAAGAATCCACTTAAGGGTAGTTTTTCCAGTCTTTTGCTACTACAAGTAGATTGCAGGCAATTGTTTTGTGTATGTCTCTTTTATATGTTTTTCACTATGTATTTAAATAGATTCCTAAAAGTGTGATTACTCAGTCAAAGGGTGAACGTGAATATAAATTAATTAGATATTGTCAAATTCCTCTCTGTGTGGGTATGACCATTTTCCAATCTCAAGACCAGTATATGATAGTGTATTTTTCCTGCAGATTATCTAACAAATCATGTGTCTAAATTTTATGTTCCAAAGCTTCTGAGGGTATGTCTGATGGTTAGGGAAGAGGAAAAAGGGAAAACTCAATTTGAAGGGAACAGTCCTGGACTTGAAGTTAAAAGATCCAGGTTCAATTCCTGGCCTGTCAATGACTACGTTTTTGACTTTAGACGGGTTAGTTAACTTTTTTCATTTGTTCCATAGGTCTGTGGTGAAGGCTGTGTCAACTGAAAGAAAAATGCACAACTTGAGAGTTGTGAGTTAAGTTTTATTTGGGGCAAAATGAGGACTATAGCCCGGGGGATAGCATTTCAGATAGCTCTGAGAAACAGCTCCTAAGAGGCAGGTGGGAAGGTCAGTATATATGTGATTTTTGTGAAAGGGGAGTGCATGCAATCAAGCACACATTTTTGCAGAAGGTTGCTGCTACCCTTGTGAAGATTACTGATAGTCACGAGGAGCAGACGTCACCATGAAGGATTTTAGTGCCTTTCTAGGTTCAAGGAGATGCAAGAATTTGGCTTATAAAATCTTATCCTGAATATATCTAACTATCTGAAGACCTGTTCTGCCAGTTTTTCCCAGATCACAGAGGGCCTCACTCCTGATCTCCACCCTGAACTCCTTTCAGGGGGTGTTGAAGGTCAGCAGCTGCAGCGGCTCATAGTTTAATCCTTTTAGAGGTAGATGGCAAGTTCCAGTTTGTACTTGACAATTGAATGAGGTGATATTATGAAATATATGATAGAATACCTTATCATATTAGTTACTCAGCATGCAATTTTCAAATGTAAAGCAATTGAGTTTTTTAAACTATTTGGAAATTTCTAACAGTGTTTTGATGAGAACAGAAAAGGGGATATCTATTACTGACCAATGATTTTAGGATCACCACTATCCTAGATGTTATGATAATCTCTAGTGCCCCTTCCAAAGGCCAAAGTCGATGTGGAACAATAATTAAAATAATAATAAATATGTATTACATTTAAAACTTACATGCCAAACACTTTTCCTGAATTAAAAATTATATAATTATAATTATCACAAAACTCTGTAAATATAGAGATTAACCCCATTTGACAGGTAAGTAAACTGGGTAAGAAAGGCTTAGTGACTGCACAAGTTCATGTAGCTACTATGGTTGAATCAACTTTTGAAATCGACAGTCTGCAAGTGTACGTGCATGAGCGTGTGTGTGTGTGTGTGTGTGTGTGTGTGTGTGTGTATGTATTTGGATGTTTGGGTTTGAGGGAAGAAAAAGTTCAGTTCAAGAAATCAAAACCAGTTCAGTGCCTTATAGATAGTATGACTGTATATTCTTGTTTGCCCAGGACCATGCCGGTTTACACTTCATATCCTGATACAACTGCTAGTAGCACCAACATTCATTCTTAGAAGTTACCCTACTTAGGAGTAAAAAGAGGCTGTAACCCTGTAGGCAATTTGTGAAGTGGCTTAATGTTATAGTTGTTCAAAGAGTTTAGTGGAAGAATCTTCTCTCCTAAATTAAAGAAAGACCATTGAAAACATCACCCTCCTGGTGGGTGGTCTGCTAACTTCTTCATAGTACCTGGGGGTTAATTCAGCCTGCAACTGTGATAAACATCGCCTTAGAGTTTAGGTCTCTAGTGGAGCTCAGTCTGAAGTTGTAGAGAAGAAAAAGAGCACGCTGCTCTCTATGCTGGTCACTGATTCCTCACATTTTAACAATCTGTGTATTCCCAGGGTTTAGATTAGTGCTTGGCACAAACTGATCACTTAATGTTTTTTGAATAAATGAATGACCCTTAATTGGTCTCTTGCTACTGTGATGGAAATAAAGTTAGCTTAACCAGAGTACTCACTTAAGTTGAATACTCACCTAAATATTTACATTCATATTAATTCGCCCTCTTTTTTCAGAGAAAAATGTCACCAACTTGAACTGGAAATGCCTTTTTCAAATTATGTCACTATATTTGTTTTTTTAAAGGAAAATCAGGAACCAGTGTAACTCATTTGTCAACCAAAGTCATAGTTTGTTGGGTTTTTTTTAATTCATTTTATTCAAGTATAGTTGATTTACAATATTATGTTAATTTCTGCTGTACAGCAAAGTTATTCAGTTATACATATATATATTCTTTTTCATTTTCTTTTCCATTATGGTTTATCACAGGATATTGAGTATAGTTCCCTGTGTTATACAGTAGGACCTTGTTGTTTAGTCATAGCTTGGTTTTATTTTGCTTATTTACTTTATAATTTTTATTTGTGCAAGTACTGCTCAACATTTGATCTGATAATCAGTACTTGAAATGTTAGTCTATTTAGAGAGTGCACCATGTTGGGACAAGTGAAGGAGTTTTAAAAGGGGGCATGACAATGCAAATTTAGTGGAAAAAAAAATAAAGTGTCCACTTGTTAATGAAATAGGCTTGCTAGTGCCAAACCAATGCACAGGCTATGAAAATGTGATCCTGGGCAAGTAACATTTTATTTTCTCCATCAAATGCATTTTTTGATAAAAAATAAACACATTAGGTATGGACAAATGTTTTACTAAAGAAGTTTTAGGTATTAAACAAAACCTGCTAGGCCAGCCTAAGACTAAGGCACTATAATAATGTACATTACATATGCTACCATGGGCATGAGAAGGGATCAGGGGGCACGGAGCCCAATACTGCGTAAGCATTGCCTGGACAATTAAATAGTGATTGGTATTCTCATAAGTGCTCAGAATTTAGAATAAATTAGAAATATTTTTTTTTCTTTAAGTCTTTGAAATCATAGGACTAAGAGAAATTTGGTTCTCCACATTTATTTTCTATGTTGATGGAGATTAAGTTTCATCTGAGTTGAGCCAAATAAATTAAAACTGAAGCATTTGATTTAGAAAACTCAGAAATTTCTTCATGCTAAAGTTGTTCATTTATCAAGTCTATTAGATTCACTTCAAATTAATAGGATATGGAATAAAAATGAAATTATCCTTTCCTAGTCAATTAAATGAAAAACAGGACAAAATTGTTCTATAAAGTAATATTGAGTTTCTAGAAGTGAAAGGATTGTCTTCACAAAAACATTTTATAAAGAATGGCAGTGGTGGTGATGTGTGGATGTAGGTTGCTTAAAAATGATGATTATCTAGAAGATATTATGACTATGTGAGCCTGGCTTCTTGAATTTTATAATATTTAGTTAACAAGTTTGTTGATACTTTATACATATATTTTAAATTACTGAAATAGGGCTCCATCCTTCAAAATTTTAACAACTGAATTGTAGTAAAGCATATACATGTGAAACATTTGTTCTAAAATTTAAAAACTGTAAAAATTAAATATAAATTATGAAGATGGAGTAATGCAGAGAAGAATCATGTGAACTTAATTTCTTTTGAGTGAGTGAAATCATGCATGGTGCTCATATATGCTCAGTTGATAAAGCATCAGTTTACAAAATAGCATTCAAATAGCCTGCATGGGCTAAGTAAGAATAGACCTTTGAATTTGTGTCAAAATTCTTGTTGTACCTTTGCTAGCTGGCTACTAGAAAGCAAGACATTTTCCTCTCATGCCTCAGGTACTCTGCCTATTAAATCTATGCCTCACAGAGCTGTCCTAAGAATTACAGATAATACATACAAGGACCTGGCACATAATAAGAGCTTATAAAATGTAACTTACTATTTTTCACTTCACATCAAACTTCATTGATATTTATAAAAGCCAGTTTTCTAGATAATTTTGCTGAATAGAACTAAGAGTAGTTATAAATGTTTATTATTTTTAAATGCTTTCTATTTATTATGGCCACTGCTGAAATATTACTAAACTCAAAGCTCTAGCACAAGCCAGGATATCTCATATAGCTTTGTTTCAGAGAAGTGTTTATCAGGCTTCCGCAGCACACAATATGTAGTTAGCGTTTTTTATTTTTCAGCTCTTCCTCGGCCTGTCCTTTTCAGAAAAAATATTATTCTCTTTTGTATTTCCTGTTGGTTCCCTGAAGGGTGTAATTATTCTAATTATTGATTATTGATGGTTTAATTAGGGACTATTTTATTGTAACTCATAGGAATAAAACAACAACAAATGAGATGCAAGTGAAACATCTCAGAAATGTGTATCTAACAAAGAAAACATATATCTTCAAATATGAACATGCATTTAGAGCCTGGCTGGCTGCCCGAGCTCCTAATAAGTTGTTCTGTGCTTCAACTTCCTATTATAATAGATCCTGCTAATGGAAGCTCTGGGTCCACAGCTAGAGGTAATAACACCCAATAGAGTTTTGTGTCTGGGAAGAAGTGGACTTCTTTGTGGTGAGCTTATTAAATATTTATTGGTTTGCCTTAAGCCAAGTACATGGTAAAAGACTAGTTTGTATTTTTGTTTTGTTTTCAAGCAGGCCACTTTGACTCTTATTTATCTTGCCTTAATCAGAGAGTTCATTGTTGAAAGCTTTAATCTGAAATACTTTCATTGTGTGTTGTTTGTTACCTAAAACAAATGAGCTAAAATTAGTTTTTAATTGAGCTGGGAGGACTTGTCAGTACATAAATCACACAATATCGTATATTTCTATATATGCATAAAGAGGATATTTTAATCAGCATGGGTTCCTGTATTTAAAGGTTGAAAGAACTAGTCTACAGATCTAAGAATGTAGGTATTAAAAATGCTTTTTAATCATTATAAAGGGGACAATTTCAATGTTATTTCTTTAATGTTGGGTAGAAGATTGTGATTCAATCAGTTTAAACAAGTATAAACATAGAGATGATCATTTAGGTTGAATTTTGGTTCAAAAAGAATGAATTCTTGGGATTTGGGGTATTGCACAATCTGTCCCGTACAAAGGGAAAAATCACCTTGTGATTTTTGTTTATTTTTTTTCCTGAGAGCAGAATCCTGCTAGGAAGCTTACTTTATTCTCCTAGGTTTGCTTCCTTCTACTTTTTTTTCTCCCCTAATAATGATGACTGGTTTACAAATAGAAATTTGTATCAATTGACATAGCCCTTTTTCCTCTGCTGTCCTGAGATATGAAACACTCTATTGCTATATTTTGGTAAAACTAGTGCTCCCCAAAATGTAAATGGATGAAAATACTACAATCTATTATGGAAGCAAAAACATCTTCATATTTGCTTTACAAATTTTTCAAAGTAAAATACAGTAATGTTGGTATAATAACATAAAAATTCATTTTAGAATTCTTCACAATAAATTGAAGAAGGTAAAGCAATCTGCTTCTCATATTAAATAGTGAAGCAAAAAGCACGATTTAAAAAAACTCTTCCTGTTTTGTTAGAATACAAAAGTCTGTGACAGTTGCTGACTTCTTTAAGAAACCCTTCAGGAGAAACTTACGGTTGGCTATGAAACCTATTTTAAGATAAAATAAAATGATATTGGAATTACATACCTAATTCATTGGTGAAATATTTGAGCAAACTGACCATTTAAGTTTTAATTTTCAAAAGTATTTCCTGTGTACTCTTGACATCTGTACATCTGTTTAATTTCCAGTGAAAGCAAAACCCTGGAATTAGGCTCATTTGAATATTAACTTGAGAAATGCATTCATGGTCTAGTAATTTTCTTTTATGTCCACATTATTTTAAATCACAGCATGAATTTGCCACTGTATTCTATGGCCAGAGCATGTTTATTGTGAATTATTTAACCCTTTTTATATTATAGCATATAGTATAGAATAATTGACATAATCAACTGTTTAAAAATTTTAATGCAGTGATAGAGCCTTGGCATTTATAGATTTACCCTATACAGTTACAAATCTTTCAGTTTCAGATATTTGTGAGAAATCTCCAAGGTGTGTAATACACTTTGAAATTTTTAAGGACAGTAATTTTTGCTCTGACTTCAGTTATTGGCAGCCAGTAAGTGAGTCCAGCTGACTACACAGTACCAACATTGCAGTGTGGTTGTCAGTTAATTAACACCTTATATTAACTTTTAAAAAGTTATAAAAACTTTGTTTCATAGCAGGAAGTGGTACCTAAAAAGAAGTTCAACTTCTAGTCATTTAAATTTTTTATGTATTATGAGATTTGTGATCCCAAGATATATCCCTCAAGAATGTTATGGTTTTACTGAAGTTAGAGACATTTCTTGTTCTGTGATCAGATTATTTCAGGAGTTGGTATGTAGCCCTCCATTAAATGAGAAATGTTGCAAATTAGAAATAGTTTGCAAATATAAGGCATTCAAATAATTATCATCTTTGATAAAAATCTTTTTTTTTTTTTTTTTGCAGTTTAGGGTATCTGGATATGAGACCCAGGAATTGTCACTTAAGGAGAACTACACACACACACACACACACACACACACATCATGCTTTCACATTTAAATTTAAATAACACGTCTATATTCTACAGTATCCAATTACATTTATGTTCAGTGAAGAGTAGGAAGAGTGTAATTCCTGACTAGCTAGGTTAGGGTAAGAAGAAACCAATATTTTGTGCAATAACATTTCAGTGTTTCCACATGGCTTTTGTCCTTTTTGTCTTCACTGTTTGTTGACAGTTTTGTTTTAGATACTTCATGTGTATCACCTCATTGAATCTACTGCTGTGAAGAGAAAACTATAAATTTGGGACAGTGTCAAAGTAAGGTCCAATTCTCAGTTATGTACAAGGCTATCCAAAAGTAGAATGGAAATTTCATTTAAGATAGCAGAATGTTTTTTTTTTTAATAAAAGTATTTTGGGTTTCATATGCCAAATACATCGCTGGTACTACTTAATTTCTCTACCTGTCAATGAGAACCATCCCGGAGATACACTGCAAAATCTTTCTGCAGATGAAATCACTGAACCTCAGCAGTGAGTGCCATGGATTATTTATTTTAAATGACAACAGCCACATTTTTATGCACATGTATCGATCGTGCCAAAAACATCCTGACTGGAAAGCTGAAGAGAAGAAAAGTACTCTCTTTTTCGTATGAAAACATTACTAGCAGCAGAAACTGGAAAATGATCCACCAAGAGTTTAGATATAATGTAGATGGAGCCTGACTTAACAATGAGTGAACAGTTACTTCTCACAAATTTCAGTAACATTGTCTTGACAGTGGTTCTGGGTGCCTTCGTGTTGCTAGGCAACTCAAAAGGGGATGGGAAATTTACACTCAAATTTATATATGTTAGATTTTATACATATTATATTGAGAATATATTACACACATCATTACAGGCTAGTTGTACATTTCTCTTCTCTTTTGTGTGAGCTTTTCAGCATATACATGAAAGACACTCTTACCTGCATCCTTGCTCCCCCCTTTTTTTGAAAATTAACATAGCCCTAATATACACATTGTTATGGTTGACTATTCTGGCTACATGAAAGAAAATATGTAGCTTTTTTGATGCAGAAATAATAGTTTTTTAAAAAACATAAACTTTACAATGTGTGTGTGTGTGTTCGTGTGGGGGTGGGGGGAGGCAGTGTTTTTTAAACAAGAAATCTATGAAGGAAAGTAGTGTCTTTGTTCCACATGTTCCTCTCATTTAATTACTATGATTAATAGACTCAGAGAAAAATTAATAGAAAGTTTAAATCCAGTGAGATATTAAAGGTCCAAACTGTGGCTATTTTAATTAAAGACTAATCAGCTTGGGCTTTTTGAGCAATACTCTGTGGTGTTTAATAAACTGGTAGCCTAATTTCAAGTGGGAGTATTATACTTGAGAACTGGAGTGGTTTTGTGAATCAAATTTTAAGAGTTAATGCTATGTCAATGCTAAGAACCAGAGAATTAGATATTTATGACAGAAGAGCTTTAAGGAATGGTGCATAATGGATTGTGACATCTGAAACTGCTGAAAATTGATGGACTAAATCAAAAGGATAGATTAGGAATCTCTGTCGTATGATTACACACCTGTAACTGTGAGAAGGACAGGTGAGAAAAGCAAGGAATACCAAGGATTTTTATTTCAAGGAAGACTCCCAGGATTTGGGGTATCCGTTATCTTATTAGTTTACTCAATTTCCAACTAGCTGAATGGTCCAAATTTGTGAATGAAGGTGTTTTTAGTGTATCACACCAAGGTTATGGAACCATTCCAGGACAGTAGGCCAGAGTTTATAATACCTATGCTAAAGGAATACTAAAGGGATGGAATCTGATCTATTTAGAGTCTGATACACTTTGAGTTTCTTATGGTAGTTTGAATCAATATTGAGCTGAGAGCTTTTTGTTTATTTATTTGTATTGTTACCATTTGATCGAACCTATGTAGTTTTATCTTTGAAACTGAAGATTAAATTGGGTGTAAGTTCCACTGTATATTTTACCAAGATTACTTTTAAAAATAACACTTATTATACAAATCCTGATCACATATTTATTATAATCTTCTACCCCATAGAAGTTTAGAGATAGTTAAAAAGTATCCTCATGGGTATAGTTTTATGGGCAGAGAAAATAAAGAACATGTAAAAGTTTATCACATTGAATTATATATAGTCAATACAAATTATTTTCTGAGTGAAAGTTCTCATAGATATTATGTCAGATAATATATGTATTTGACATAATTCTATTATACTTAGCATAATACTGTATTTACCTGGATAGTTAAAGAAGATTTCTGTAGGATGAAGTTAAGAGGGTTGATAAGAACCTGATATTTGGTAGAGAAATCCCATGATTCGTTAGATTTGTGACTCATCAATGACATATTCAATTACTTAATATTTGTGAATTTCAGAATTTATTGTAAATATTATGATTTAGCGTATCTTTGTTATTTCATAGTTTAAATCTGATTCTCTTACAGATGAATTTCTGGGTTCTACCTATATTTTTCATGCTACTTTAATTTTAATTTTCAAAAATTGAATTCAGGTATCATTTTCCTTATTATATGCTATCAAACAACCCACTTGACTGTTTTTTCTTTTTTTTGATTAGTGAATTTTTATGTTATTACCAGTTTTTACATTAAAATACATTTATATGCCTTAATTTCTCTTAGTTATATTGACCAAAATAAGAGTATAATTAGTAGACTTGGTATACACTGATTTTTTTTTGTATAGATGGCTAAATAAATATTGAACTCTTTTTTTTACTGTTTTTCTTTATTTTTTCCTTTCTAAATCAATTTTTATTTGTTCATTTATTTTTCTTCCTTTATATTGAGATTTAATTGATATATAGCACTGTATAATTTTAAGGTATACAGCATAATTTGACTCACATACATCATGAAATGATTATAACAATAAATTTAGTGAACATCCATCATCTCATATAAGTACAAAATTAAATAAATAGAAAAAAATTTTTGAGTGTGATGAGAACTATTAGGATTTATTCTCTAAACAACTTTTGTGTTTAACATACAGCAGTGTTTATATTTATCATGATTTTTACATTCCTAGTACTTATGTATCTTATAACTGGAACTTTTAGCACCTTTTGATGGCCTTCATCCAGTTCCACCCCCCCTTTCTTTTTGTTTTTTTTTTTTTTTTACTATTTTTAGATTTTTGACATGTATATAGTCAAACCTTACTCTCCTATTACTTCCCTTTTATTCATTCTATTAATTTGTGTATGAATTTAATATTTGCTAATATGTAATATAAAAGCGAAAAAACAGATAAGGGCATTTGTCCTTATGGAGCTTATAAGTCTAATGCAGGAGATAGCCAGTAAGTAATTAAACAATATAACTATATATACAGTTAGTTCTAAGAAGGAAATAAACAAGACAATGTAATAGAAAGTCATTGTGTCAAGTTATTTTAGATGAAATGGCCAGAGAAGACTGTATGTCGAGGTGACATTGCAGCTGAGAGAAGGATGAGAGAGAGGCTGGCAAGTCAAGAGTTGGGGAGATAAGCTCACAAGGCAGAATGGTGAAAAAGTGGATAGGCATAATAGTAAGAAAGGGTTTGGTGGGTTCAAGATATGGCCAGTGTGACTAGGGTAAAGTAAGGGAGTCAAGGTTGGAACTGTAGGTACAAGCTGACTATTCAAGAGTTCATACCTGTGATAAGATGTTCAAATTTTCCAGTGATTTTTAAGTAAAAGAATGAAGCAGCTTTCTTAAAAGAGAAATGGAGTTGAGGAGGTTTGTAATGCAGTGGTTTTAAGGATGGATCATGGAATCATTAAGCCTGGGAGGAGGGAATGATGGCAGGAAAGAGAGGATGGGTAAGAGAAAGGACCATGACTTGTTGTAATGGGGTACAAGAGTAAGTGAGCTGAAAGGATGAGGTGGTGTGGTGAATTCCAGGTCTAGGGAGGAGCCCTGAGGGTGGGTACTGGAGATGGAGAGGCATAAAAGAGGTTGATGAGGAAGTCAAGGACCTGAACACTGGGTGAGTCACATGTGTAGATTTTGCTGTTACACAAGGAGAGGTGGGAAGGAAGATGAATCAGAAACCATGTCTTTAAAATGCCTGGAAGGTGGTTTTATGAAAGCAGTGGGGGATGTAGTAGGTGGTATAGCTTGATGATAGAAGCTTCAAATAAGCTGAGATTTCTGGAGGGAAAGAGAAAATTGATTTGGTAGTAGCAGCAAAGAGGAGCAAGGTGGACATGTAAACTACTGCTACGTCTTGAAACATTTTAGAAAAATAGGTCTCCAAATCAGAGGTAGGATGATGGTGGTTATTTTCAGTCAAATACAGTCATGTCTCAATACTCATTGCTTTACACCCATATGTATTTCTGAACAATTTAGCAAGGATGTATTTCTGTGAGAGCAGGGATCATGTTTGTTTTGTGGACTGTTGAATCATCGGAGCCTAACATATTGTCCTCTTAGTAAATACAGTTTGACTGAAATTAATTGACTAAATTGTAAACTGAGTTTCTTGTTTTTCTTACTTTGATTTTAATTTGCAAACTAAGAACAATGTACTTTTCTTATTTTCTGACTTTATTTCTAATTCTTTTTCTTATATTCTATTACAGTATATGCTCATATTTTGACACGTTCTAATTATTGTCAAATTATAAACACAATATCTTTTTGACGCTTCATAATCTGTTATATGGAATTTAACACATTTCCCACTAAACTCATTTCAGGACATATTTATAGTTAGTGCTTGTTGACACAGTTTCACCCTGGTTTCAATTTATGTGATCCAGATTTTCAAGTGAAATCTTAAGGAATTATCAGATTCCTCAGTAACATTCAAAACTTCTATAAAATATCTGCTGAGTTGTCAGAAATTTATTTTGGAAAGAAAAAATATACTGGAAAGAAAATTCTACTTTAATGTGTGTTATTTTGGATAAAAACTTCTATAAGTTATGATTTACTGTCCTTTTTGTGTAAAAATGCAAAGGTTTCTTTCCCAGAGTTTATTCTCAGTGTTTATGTTAGCTGCTGAGGTTAGGTTTGTGTAAGGCAGTGAGTTTAAGTTCTCCCTCATTTTTCTCTCCATCCCCCCTTCCTTCTTTCTTTGTTTTCTTCCTTCTTCATTAATTTTTATAGATAACACACCTCACATTTTTCTTCTAGGAGGAGGGGATAATGATTGCTCCATTCTTAGCCCACTCAAATATCTCGGCCTTGAAATAAAAAAAAAAAAATGATTTACTAACGTTATCTATTGTCGTTTTTTTTTTTTTTTTTTTTTTTAAATGGCCATAACAGCAGCATTTTCCTGTCAGGCCTGATTTTTTTTTTTAATTAATTAATTTATTTTTGGCTGTGTTGGGTCTTTGTTGCCGCGCCAGGGTTTCTCTAGTTGTGGCGAGCAGGGGCCATTCTTTCGTTGCGGTGCTCGGGCTTCTCATTGCAGTGGCTTTTCTTGTTGCAGAGCATGGGCTCTAGATGCGCAGGTTTCAGTCGTTGCAGCCCATGGGCTAAGTAGTTGCGGCTCACAGGCTCTAGAGTGCAAGCTCAGTAGTTGTGGTGCGTGGGCTTAGTTGCTCCATGGCATGTGGGATCTTCCCAGACCAGGGTTTGAACCCGTGTCCCCTGCATTGGCAAGCGGATTCTTAACCACTGTACCACCAGGGAAGCCCTATTGTGCTTTATATAATAAGATAATATAAGGAAAACCTGCTTTTTTAGCATTTTACTTTTAATTTTTTTTAATTAATTTTTATTGCCTTTACAATGTTGTGTTAGTTTCTTGCTGTACAGCAAAGTGAATCAGTCATAAGTATACATATATCCACTATTTTTTAGATTTCCTTTCCATTTAGGTCACTACAGAGCATTGAGTAGAGTTCCCTGTGCTATACAGTAGGTTCTCATTAGTTATCTATTTTATACATAGTAGTGTATGTATGTCAGTCTCAATCTCCCAATTCATCCCATCGCCCCCTTCCCCGCCTTGGTAACCGTAAGTTTGTTCTCTACATCTGTGACTCTGTTTCTGCTTCGCAAATAAGTTTATCTGTACCATTATTCTAGATTTCACATATAAGCGATATTGTACATTTGTTCTTCTCTTTCTGACTTATTTCACTCTGTACCTGCCCTCCAAAAGGAGGAACAGGTGAGGATTATCCTACCTGATGATTTTTTTTAGCACTTTATTTAATTAATTAATTAATTTATTTATTTTTAATATTTATTTATTTGGCTGCACCAAGTCTTTTTTTTAACATCTTTATTGGAGTATAATTGCTTTACAATGGTGTGTTAGTTTCTGCTTTATAACAAAGTGAATCAGTTATACATATACATATGTTCCCATATCTCTTCCCTCTTGCGTCTCCCTCCCTGCCACCCTCCCTATCTCACGCCTCTAGGTGGTCACAAACCACCGAGCTGATCTCCCTGTGCTATGCGACTGCTTCCCACTAGCTATCTATTTTACGTTTGGTAGTGTATATATGTCCATGCCACTCTCTCACTTTGTCCCATCTTACCCTTCCCCCTCCCCATATCCTCAAGTCCATTATCTAGTAGGTCTGTGTCTTTATTCCCATCTTGCCCCTAGGTTCTTCATAACTTTTTTTTTTTTTCTCCTTAGGTTCCATATATATGTGTTAGCATATGGTATTTGTTTTTCTCTTTCTGACTTACTTCACTCTGTATGACAGACTCTAGGTCCATCTCCCTCACTACAAATAACTCAATTTCGTTTCTTTTTATGGCTGAGTAATATTCCATTGTATATATGTGCCACATCTTCTTTATCCATTCATCTGTTGATGGACACTTAGATTGCTTCCATGTCCTGGCTATTTAGCATTTTAATACTGGTATTTTACTAAATTTTTGAGTAATTGATAACTTGTTGACTTCTCATTACTTTAAAATATTTCCAATAATTTAATAGTAATTGTACAATTTAAATTAATTCCAGTTCCTATGCTAAATACACAGAGACTAATAAATTGTTGTTGAAGGAATAATTACAATAGTTTCATTCTAGAAAAGTTTTCCAGTTATTCTGTAGCTCTGTAGATTGATCCAAAGATGCCTCAACTCAAGGGAAAGACTATATCTATATTATATATAATTGTATATGTATGTATAATTTTTGTGTTTCTGTCCCTTTTTATATTTATTTATCTACGTATTAGCTCCATATTTCTAGTTTTTGTTAGGGGAGATCCTGTTTTCAAGTGTTTCCTATTCTTATGCTTTTTCTTCAGAACTATCTGTTTTAGATTTATTGTATTTTTAAAGAAAAGATATGTAAGTGTGATATAATTATTCTTATGTTTTGGTAAAAAAAAAAGAACCTAAGATTGAAAAGTGCCCATCAGTGTCTCGGATGGCAAAGCCTAATGTTAGGTATTTATCATAAATGCCTAACGATCAGTATTTAATCAGTCTATAATTAAATATATAATATTGGCAGCAGATAACACAGGCTAGGTAAGAACCAACTTGTAAAGTGTTTAAAATGTGATCTTCGATTATTGAAACCCAGAGACATGTCATTTGTGGTTGTGATCATATATAGGAAATTGTATTGTTCTCTGCATAACACTTTTGTAGAATTTTAATGTGAAATTTTAAAGTGCTTTTTGCTAAGAGTTTAGTGTCTTTTTACTACTTGTGTTAACAGATTTCTTTTAGGAAGAAATGGGTGATAATCTTACTTTGTTTTAGGCTGCCTTAAACATACTTGTTTCGATCATAGAGGCTGCACTAGTCATTGTGACCTCTCATTTCTTCCTCTATATTCCTGATCTTGATGAAGAGCCCCATTCACCCATTATCCACATCACAAGCCATACCATGGAGCCCGCTTTTACAGTTGCCATCCACTCAGCCACCAAGTGCTGTGGGTATTGCCTCTGACATCTTTCTAAAAGCCTTCTGCTTCTTTCCAGTCCTACAGCCATTACCTTCATTCAAAATCTAAATATTTCTTCCTTTGATTTCTGAACAGCTTCTTAAGTTAGTCAGCCATCTGCCACCCTTTCTTCCTTCTCCCATTCTCACATTTCTGTTGCTTAATATTCTCCTAAGGATGCCATGGTCTCCAATTTAAAGTTTATATGGGAACTTTTAGTAAGGCAGGCATCTCCTTTATAATCTGGTCCCTGTTCATCAGCCCAACTTAATCTTTGACACGCCTTGCATTGACACGCTGCGCTCTTGCCATGCTGAGTGCTTTGTGGTTATTGCACAGTGAACTTGCATACACTTTCTCAAAGGTTGCCCCTTCTGCCTCCCTTCTCCTAAACTTCCTATTATTTGCATGGGCAACATGTCCTCACCTTTTAAGAATTTCCTGAAATTATCCCCTGATGTCCTAATCTTTTAACAGTCACCATTCTGGACTACAGAGGTCTTTGTATTTATGTTATTTATCACATGATATTGCCACTGAAGGTTTGTGGCTGTTTCCCATCATGGGCTTAGGTAGCTCTGTGGAGAGCTCAGGGGAAGCAATCTTGGAAGGGGGCCAAGGAGACTTGTCTCTAAGATGCAGTGGCAGCACAGTGTTTTACTTAGATTGTACTGATTCGAGATGGTTTTAGGGAAGCTCAGAGATATTACCAAGGAAAGGCGAAGTATGAGGGATGCTAAGCAACTCCTGGCGCCACCGCTGCAGTTTCCTCCACAATGGAGTGAACTCCTGGAAAACAGGGGCTATGTCTGTGATCTGTGTGTCCCCTGAGCACCACATGGTGTTTGGCAAACAGATTGTCTGCTGGTACATAGTAGGTTCTTAAATGTTAAGTGAATTGGGGATCCTAGATGCTATTCATGGGACCGTATTAAATTGCTTTCAAAAAATAATTTCTCTGTAGCATTGGAATCTATTTAAAATACATCCTTTTTTCCAAATGAAATGTCTGATCCATGCTATTTGATTAAGATATGTGGGCTCAAACAGGATTCCCAAAGTGTTGCCACGTGTATGTAAATCACACACGAATAGCTAGTCTAACATTCTATGCACTAAGGGAGATTTAGTGAACGGAATCGCTTTGGCCAGTGCTTTTCTGATGGAGGAATACATCAGAAATATTAACAGCCAGCTTTCTCCATTTTAGGCTGCCATTTTTTCCTAAGAGCTGCTACACATCAAGTATACCCAAATTGCCTTTCTGAAATACGGGAACACAAGTGTACTGTCAGTGAAATGGTCTGTGTTGATTAGTTTGTCTTTGGGGTACAGTTGACTCATCAGGTGATGGAGATGCTGCTGGCATTTCACGCAACCTGCCGTGGTGTGCTGGCTTTATTGGCTTCCTAGCAGCGACACTGACACAAATTGTCAGATTTTATGGGCAGTTTTAAACCTAATGAAATACATTCTATGAAATTTCCCTCACCATTTTAGTAGCTGTACAGGTTGAAAGAAAAGAACTAAGGTACACAACACATGATAGTTCAGGACTGAAATAATGGAAGACAGTGACAACATGCTTATTTTGTTCTTGCACATGGTGTCATTACCTGCACGATGGGATACTGATGCTGTCTCAGAGGCTGGCATTAATCTTTGTGCCAAAGCTTGCAGAAACCCTGCATGCATTCACTGATGCAAGCGTTGCTGTCCATCTTTTTGATCTTAAGATTACACCTTTGGGATATAAGGTAATATAAGGCTGCCAGACTTTAAAAAAAGAATTCAAAGTTAGTGAAGGTAAGAGATGCTCATTTTCTTCCAGTACTGAAAATTAACTACAAAGCCACATAAGAATTTACATCCATCATCCTATTTCATCATAACACTGGGAGAGTGGAAATATAGTTAGTCCTATTATACCAATGAGAACTAAAAGTTTTGCTCGTATTTGGTCCCAGGTCTACAAGAATCCAAAGATGTAGGTTTAATTAGTACTATATAGAGTCTCCTAACAAAGCAGTTGTTTTACTAAAGTCTTGCTGTTTGTTCAATCTAGATTCAAAAAAATTCTATCTCCACATGTAAAGGAATGCTGAGAAAAATATGCATTCAAAGATAGCTTATCTTTTCATTTTTTCTACCTCTTAAAGTATTCCCTAAATAGCGATAGAGTCAAGATCTGTATATTGCCAGGACCTTTGGCGGGGAAAGATGACTTTTTGGATAGAATCACTTGTAGGAATTTTCCAAATGATTCACACAGAATCAACTTAATCTTCTGGAAAACATTGTAGGGACCATAAATACATATTGTACCCAGGATGTAGAGTGCTTACTGCAGTGTGGTCTGTGATTTTTTTTTTTTTGGGGGGGTATGCCTAACCCAAAGACCTAGATAGAAATGGCTAATTGTAGCACTTCTACTATGAAACAGTTTCCTACAAGAGAATATCTTCATTCATATTAAACATACCAGTATCTTTACCAACTACAGTTAATTAAGAAAGACATGCCATTGAAATCTCACCTGGTGGTGATGAGGAAACAATCGTCTCCACTGGGTGTCTTTGGAGAGTATAGAAGTTAACTCTTTAGTAAAATAAAGACTCATTTGGTATAAAAATTGCCTATAAAATGCTTGAGCCAATGTAGAAATAAGTTAATTATCTTCCCACCCAGACCACAATCTCTCAACTATTAGGAATTCTCTCTCTTTTTGCTTCCAAAGACTTTGGAGTTATGGCTGAAATTTTTTAAAATACTAAAACTGGAATTTATTTCTCAAAATAAGGTATAAAAGGATTCTTCACTTGTCAGAAGGATTCATCTTACGGTTTCTTATTGATTTTTTTCCACGAATATATTCAGAGCTTGTAATTTTATTTTCCCAACTTCCGTTCACACAGATTTTCAAGGGTACCACAACTGCAGAAGATAAAGCATGCTGGTGTTATTTATGTGTCATAGATAGTAAAATTGAGTCACAGTGTCTTGCCAAGAATGACAAAAACTCAATACTAGAGTCAAGGTTGCGGCTCAGATTCTTTAAAAACTGTGTTGTGACTAGTTTTCCAAAAACCTCAAAATTTTGCCAAATATTCCACAACAACTTCTAATTGGGATAGTTATTTTTAAAAAAATCACAACGTGCTTAATCCAAAAATCCAGGCTGGAGACAGACATTAGAGTGAGTCTTCAGAAAAATGAAGAAATAAGTTTTTTGAAAAGCATAGAGTTATTAATTAAATATTTGACCTTTTGTGGCTTCTCAAATGTCCATTTTCAAAAAGAAGCAGTTAGAAGGAAAAGATATGAATGTAGATTCAGGGCCAGAGGACAAAAATAGTTTAAATTGCCTTGATAAATGTTCACAGATTGCAAATGAGCACTTCTTAAAATTTAAACCCTTGAATGTGATATCTCAGGCACTGAGTTTTTTATGTATACAATGTGATTCTTACCGCCTTCCAGCTGTGTTCTGATTTCAGAAGATGACCTTCCCTATAAGTTTTATATGTAACTCATAAAATGCATGACTCTGGAGAACAATTATCATGACAGGGAGTGTGCTTTCTTGATTATGCGGTGGGGTCCTGTTTCCCACCTCTGTTTTTGAAGGATATTAAAGGTAAGATTAAAAATGCTCCAGTCGTTCTGCTTGCTTGATTGTAACAGTGAAGGAGACAAAATTGATTCTAGCTTATGGCTCAGTGTTTCAGTGTTATTCGGCAGCACCTGTTGGCCGGCAGCTGTTGGGGATTATTGCAGGTTTCTTTGTCAGGAACAATGTGGCAACAGTAATAAATCAGATTTAAACTGGTTACTGAATTGGTTTAAAGGGTTTAAAAGTCTTTTTATAATCAAAGATGTTAATTCTAAGTGGTGAACCCAAATGAACCTGTATATATCTTGGGACCAAGTTATACTTTCTAAATCTGGCTACTGACCATACACATACTGAAGCCAGGACAATTTTCTCCCAGAAATACAGCAACATTGAAGGTATCCCTACCAAACATGCCTGAAAAGATGGGAAAGCTACAATATTCCTTTAATTTTTTTCCCTTTGGTTCAGGTGAAATGGAGGATACAGCTCTGATAATTAGAATTTCATATGGCAGGTGCTCACAGACATAGTGGATTTGAGGAAATCAGTTTTCACTAATCTAGAAAATTCTCTCCTCAAGAGAGAAGGGATTTAAAAACTTTCATGATCTATTTAAATTCAACATATCTTTCTCCTATTCTGAATAAGGAAAAGTGACTCTAAGGTCATAATGTGGAATTGACTTCTCCCTTCCTAGTATATTATGACATTTCACATTAAGGCAAAATAGAGAGAAACATTCACGGGTGAAGAGGAAGGAGAGAAATGTAGTTGTTTACTTTATTAGTTTTCATGACAATGCATACTTTATGCAGTCCATCATTCCTGATTGTCTAAATATGTGTTTTCCCTAAGGTAAAGTCTCAAAAATTTCAGAAGATGTTTTAGGAGTTCTGTCAGAGAGGTGAATGGTCTACAGCTAAAGCAAATGTAATATGACTTTTTATTTTATATATTTGTTTCCTATATCTATGCCTTTATCTGTGCATACGTGTACATCCATATACCAAAAATTCAAGTGTTCGTTTTTTCATATTCAAATTTTATTAGTGAGAAAAGCAGACTTATACGTAATCTCATTTATTTATGTGGAGACTAGCCCACCTTGCTCATTTTACTTTGTAAACCCACTCACTATTCTTCTTACCCCTTCTCTTTCTTTTCATCCTTCACTAATAGAGCCTTCAGCTACTAAGGCAAGACATGCAGACCACTTTCTGAGAAGTAACTTAAACACATACATCATTTTGGTGGCAAACCTGACAGTCACAGTCTTTTATAAAATCAGGTCCCTGCTCTTTCGGTAACAGGGTTAAGAAATGCTACACCAGCTCCTTGTGTGGAGAAAAGAGATCTGCTGATTATTCTATTTGGAAGCCTTGAACCCACCTCCATGTCTTTGCACATTTATGAAATTACTGTGACTTGTCTTTTATATCTTTTTGAGCATTTATGTAATTAGGTCAGGCTCTACCTAATGGAGAGGAGTTGCTCTTATTCTGTGCCTGGTGGTTCATCTATCTCTGAGTGTTTCCGAGCATGAAAGGTGGCAGTAGTGTGCCCGGCATCAAGACTGAGCAAAGAAAAGATCTTCAGAGATTTCTCTTGAAATCTGTTCTGAGAACACACGGTTTTCCTAGCGCTGTTTACTTCAGGACTTTCAGGGTCAGGAGGAAAGTTTTTCAGCAAATCTGGTTCCTTTTCAAAACTATTTTTGGTACTTTTTTTTACCTGTGCCTGGTAATTCATTTTAAGTGGTAAAGGGAGGGAGATAATGAGTAGATAGAATTCTAAATGCACTAAGGCTCTTTTATGATCCTATTTTTTTCATAAATTTTATCTGGTAGCATACAAAAATTGTAAAAATGAGTAGGTTTAATGTTGTTGAATACAGAAAATTTATTGAAAGAGGGCAAATGCAGCGCTAGGTTCCTGGACCATGGCTTATATTCTCCCTTTGCTTCCTCCAACCCAGGGCCCAACTGTAGACTTTCAGGATTAATTTTGGTCATTTCACACAGTTCCATACTGTACCTTGTCTTTCTGCAAAGCAAAGGTAATGTTGTAGTTCAAAACGCAGCCATCCACGACCCTTAGGATATATGTTTTTATTATTTCTGGCAGGGACATTTAAAATTTCTTTACCTACATTTTGCACTTGTTTGCATTCTTAAACACAGAATGTAGATGATAAATTTACTGATTTTTGTAACTCATTCACTATTACTATAATTATAGTTCTGATTTAAATACAGTGATAACATTATACACTGTAAATTTATTTAGAACTGTTTATCTCTATCTGCAAATAACCCCAGATTCCAGTACTGTTACCACCCTTAATTTGTTTCCTTAAAACGGCTGTAATTTGGAATTAAAATTATTAAAGTTGTTATAATTATTTATGAAAAAAGGATTTATCCATTCTCCTATGGATAAAATATACACTTATTTTGGATATTAAGAAGACTTTGTTCACTTTTGGAATACTTCCTTCTTCTTGGCTATTCACTGGAAATAGCCAGTTATCATTTTTACATGTCTCTCAAAATTATTGCAGTTTCATTAAAGATAATGGGGTTTTGTCCTAGTGGAAAGGTACTATGAAAATAATGCTCACTGAAGGGCAAGAATAATACTGTACTGTTTTTCTGGTTCATCAAGGTGATGGTTCATAAAGAATAAATAAATGTTCCATTGACAATGTTAGTTATGTATTTTAGTTTATTAAATGAATTAAAGCACAATGAAAAGAAAATCATTTTCAAACCTGCTGCGCTTGGCCCAAAAACTGATTATGTTTTTGTCTATGGTATATACATCTTAAAGGCTTTATTTAGAGTCAGTGACAGATGTGCCATCTATATGTGATAAGATATAAAATGTTGACCTTAAATAGGAAGGTGCTATAATGTCCCCTTCTCATTCAACATAATCATATTACAAATTCCCATCTCTTCTTGAAGTCTTATCTATGGCTATCAGACTATGATATGAAACTCACTTTTAAAAATAAAACAAGTATAGCCAGATATCATTAGTCTTTCAACTTTTTTGTATATTGATATTTATTAATTTTTTTTGAATAAATAGGCTAATATGATAACAAATAACCAAATAGTTATTAAGGTGCTCAGGGAAGACCTAGTAAAATAATCCAGAGTTGCACATTATAGGAACCAAAAGAATGCTGGTGTGACTGGAGCATAGAAGGTATGGGTCAGAGAAATAGAATGTTCCTATTCTAGAAAGGAATGTCAGAGAGGTAGACAGGGCCAGAACATGTAGGGCTTTGTAAGCCAGGAGAAGCATTTGCATTTTACTCTAAATAGATTGTAAGTAGAGATGTGTATTACTTCTGACATATTTTAGAAAGATTTATGTGGCTACCATATGGAGAATTTATTATTGGGATGCAAGAGCTGAACTAGGGAGATGAACTAAGAGGCTGTAGGAAACCAGGTGTGAGGGCAGCTTGTATAGGGTGGATTTCATGGAAATGAGAAAAAAGAAGATGTGTATGGGATTTTTTGGCAGGCGGAATAAATGCTACTTTCTGCTGAATTGGATGTAGGTGATATGGGAAAAAGGAGAAAGTTTAATTAAGGTAGTTAGGAAAGGAAAATCAAGGATAGATCCTAGATTTTGGTCTTGAGCAATTACGTGGATGATGAAGTCATTGAAAGTGCTGGAATAGATTAGGAGGAGAGCAAGATTTTTAGGGAGGAAAGGCTGGGGAATAAAGAGTTTAATTTGAGACATCTTTTAGACATCAAAATAGAGCAAGGTCCTTGAGAAAGTGGGAGAGGTTGTAATACAGACTTTATAGACCACATGTGGAGAGCTTGGTCTTTGATAAGAGTGTCGTTTCCTCTATAGCAACAGTGATGTGAACATGAGAAGGTTTCTGTGTCATTGCTTCTAATTTCTTGAAGGGGTATGAGACAAGACCAACATTGGAAAATAAGGCAGAGGAGGATGGAGTCTAGTACGCTTGAAGAGCAAGAAGATATGGGTACCTCAGCTATGCCTTTTCTGATCATCTTACATTTGGATCCTGTGTACTTTTTAACATTGGTCTGGGCTACCTAGCAAAACCTGGAGCTGGGTGTGTCCCCTCTGCACTTTTACCACTTCAGTGGGCAGGTCTGGTTTTAGGTACTACATCTTACAGTCAACATTCATGAACAAGTATTTATTGAGTTTCAGCTTCTCGAGTACAAGATACTGCATTTAGTCATTCCAACTTTAAGTTTTTCATCATTCCATCATCTGGATTTAAGCTGCATCAGAAGAATCCATATAAAACCTGCCTTCAGATGGCTCATTAGTTTTATAAAGATTCTCTAAAGTTGTGTTTTCTGAGTACAAAACAGAAGAAAAATACCATTCATCCTGTGCACACTTTCTAGATGTTTGACTACGGTGGAATTATTTAACCTACCATCTTTAAAATAAGGAATATAAAATCCAGCTAGCAGAGCAGAACATAAATATGAACAAGTAAGGATATTAGGATTGTGAACTAATAAGTATTCAATATTGTCATTAGACTCTAACCAAGCATGAATATATCAGGTATTATATTCTGTCAGGGAGAATTATCAAGCCTTAATGCTTTGAAATAGAACTAAGGAATCTCTTCAAATAAGAAATTAAATAAAATTTACTCCAAGGTAACTAATTAACACTTTTCAAAATAGCTGAGAACACTCTTGTCTGAAATTGAACTCAATATAGATCATTTATCATTAAAAATGTAAACAGGGCTTCCCTGGTGGCGCAGTGGTTGAGAGTCCGCCTGCCGATGCAGGGGACACGGGTTCGTGTCCCGGTCCGGGAAGATCCCACATGCCGCGGAGCGGCTGGGCCCGTGAGCCATGGCTGCTGAGCCTGTGCGTCCGGAGTCTGTGCTCCGCAACGGGAGAGGCCACAATAGTGAGAGGCCCGCGTATCGCAAAAAAAAAAAAAAAAAAAATGTAAACATACTAACTAAACGATACCAATTTAGAGTTTAAAAACTGCTGTAATCTTATTTGGAGATACAAATCAAGAACGGATATTAAGGAGAAGTTATCTTAATTAATCATATCAAATCTCCAGGGTTTCCCCACTTCCCTTAAAAACACATGTATAAATTTAGGCTGATTGTCTTTGCTGTGAGATCATCAAAGTCATGTGTTTAATTTAAGAAGCACTGGTGACAAATGAGAGCCAGAAAAGGGGGCCTCACTTGTGAACCCCTTAGGAAAAGGACATATGCAGCATCTCAACCACTTTTGCTTCTCCCTACAGTTTATCTGTATTATGGATTATAGAGGTATTTTTTAAAAATATTTTTCTTAGTGTAATAATATTCACAAATATTTCACCGTAAAAAGCAGTAAACATTTTAAGTATATAATATTAAATGCACCATCTTTGCTAATTATTTTTATTGACCTTATTCTTGTCAATTCTAACTTTATTAAGAAATTTAATGCCCTAACACTCCAGAATTTTATACTTGTTCAAGTCTTTAAAGTTTTCTTATGACTGTCAAAGGAAGGTATTTCTTTAAATAAATATAGTATTCCTCATTGTTCCTAATCAAAAGATCTCTTTTATGTAGTCTGCACAAGAAAATGGAAATGATGCACAAAAATACAGCTTTTTATCTTGCAAGTTGTTTATGCATCTTGGGTTTGCTTATTTTTGCAATCGTGTGCATTTTAAAATTGCCATTTGTATTTTGTATTCTAGCTTTTGACTGTAGTGGAAATTTGGATTGAAGACAATAAGAACTGTGAGGTACAATATATAAGCTTGCATCCAACTGAGAAAAACCACCACTCTTGTCTGTGCTTCAATCAGCAGGAGATTTTCTTTCAGTTTGTTTAGAAGAACCAGGTCCTGTCATCTGCATAGAATACAGTATTTGACAGAAAGATTTTTCTTTTGCCCCTTGTGGCTTAAATGCTGAATGCCACAAAAACTTCTGTCTAGCTGAAGAACAGTTTAAGGTATCCTCTGTGATGATGGGTAACAATAAAACCAAATAAAATTTTAAATTACTATGCATAGTAGACCAAGAACCATTATCTGAATACCAAACAGAGCCAAAAAATTCTCTAAGATCCAGATTAGACATAAAAACAGGTATGCAGGTATGTCGTATAAACCATTTTGGAAAACTCCTTGGCATTATTTACTGAAGTTAATAAATGCATACTCTGTGAAGCTGCAGTTCAATTAGTAGGCATGTATTCATGAGAAATGTGTGCACCAAACACACATCCAAAAATGCTTGTAACAGCACTATTAATAATATCCTAAAGCTGGAACTAACCTATGACATAAATATAAGCATGGATAAATATTTTTTGGCATAGTCATGTAAGAGATACTATAAAGCAGTAAAAATGAACCTATACCTGACAGCATGGGTAAATCCTCAAACATAATGTTGAGCAAAAGAAATTAGACATAAAAGGCTATCTACTGCATGACTGTATTTATACAACATTCAAGAATAGATACAACTGAACTATCGTGTTAGAACTTAGGAGAGTAGTTATTTTTAAGGAGGGTGGATACAGGGATTGAGAGGGTAGATTCATGGGAAATACTGTCTTGACTTGGATAATTGTTATATAGGTTTTTACTTATGATAGTACATTGATAATATTAGTATAGGACACAAAGATTTTACATTTAAATTATGAAAAGATAATACATGTGTACATTTTTATATTGGTACATTTTTATATTGATACATGTATATATATAATACATGGCATTTATAATATATAATATGTTGGTATGTAGCATGTACCAATTTTAAAAATGCTTTAAAAAAGAAAAAAATTTCAGGATATAAAAAATACTTCATTTCCTTTTCGCTAGAGATAATTCAATTATGTACAAGTCGTATGCATATATATGTTAAAATATGCTAAATAAGCAATTCAGCAACTCCATTTAGGCCCCTAATGGGTCACAAAACAGAACTAAGTTTAGTTACATTTCATTTAGCCACTTAAAAAATTAAAGTGAAAACTGTTTTTCTTTCTTAACAGTATTCAAGTATTTTAACTCTGAGCAAACTTAACATGATTTAATGTTAAAGTTTTTGTAACTCAGAGTCTGTTGAATTCATCTTGATTTTCATCAAGTTCAATAATTCACTTCAATTTTAAGTTGAAACATTTTATTTTGCTCCTACTCTATGGGAGGCACTATGGTTTTTATATAATAAATGTTCCTATCGTGGCATCCCAGTTAGAAAATTTTGTACATAAGAGTACTCTTGATTTCAGCAAGTGAGTACATATGCGAATCTCTGGATTAGTTATCGACTACTCAAAAAGTGCACTATGAAAGGTAGAAGATCTGTGTAAACATGCCTGGCATCTGGCAGCTGAACTTGGTAATATAAAGTCTAGCAAAACTTCATTATTCAGATATATAATGTATTACTTAAAAAAACTACTTTTCATAATCTCTTGGGATGCATTATCTAAGAGGATGATAAAAGTGATACTAAGCTGCTGTTTCCCAGGCATATGTCATGTGCTGGGCACTTACTTCTATGGCCGATAATACATATGATACCTATATTTCCAGAGAGAGTTAATTTAAACAAGCAATTTTTTTCTGCCTTAAAATTGGTGAAGTGATTTTCCTAAAATCATTATTTCACTTATACTATTGAAGAGAAAATTGACCATTTTTAAAGAAGAATGCCATCATTTGATGGCTATCATCCAGTATACTTAAAGATTCTTTAAAGAAGTTAGCACCAAGGGAGGATAAAACTAAATGCAGTTATCCTACCTTAGATCTTGTAGATCTAAATATATGCACAGAAATACCAATATCCTGAAACCAGCAGTTCTGTTACTGATGACATCTTTTTCCATTACATGATCTGAAAAATTTAAAGGGATTTTCCAGTCTACTTTGCATGGAAAAAAATAGAATGAGAATATTTCTTTTTCAAATCTAGTTGCCTTGGAACAAGAGTGAATGACTGTGTTGGATGTTGTAAAGTGTTTTTGCTATTTCAAGTTAGAATTGGTAGTGAAATAATAGCGTCACGCTGAATAAAAGATTTTCTTTTAAGAAACAAAAATTAAGTATTTTAGAAAAGGATCTATGAAAAGAAAGGACATGATGATCTTTTATGTTGCTTTAAGAGGCATATGCAGTAACTCTAAGAGGGTTGAACATGTCAGGAAATTAATCTGAAGGCAAACTTGCATACATGAGAAAAATCAGAAACGATGACTAGGGTCTTAAAAGGAAGAATTGATGGGATATGTTAAAAATGATATACAATTCAAAAGAAAAGATTGATGAGATTTATTATTATAAAATTTTGAGTTTTTTAAAATAAAAAATATAAGTACAGGGCTTCCCTGATGGCGCAGTGGTTGAGAGTCCGCCTGCCGATGCAGGGGACACGGGTTCGTGCCCCAGTCTGGGAAGATCCCACATGCTGCGGAGCGGCTGGGCCCGTGAGCCATGGCCGCTGAGCCTGTGCGTCCGGAGCCTGTGCTCTGCAACGGGAGAGGCCACAACAGTGAGAGGCCCGCAAAAAAAAAAAAAAAAAAAAAAAAAAAAAAAATATATATATATATATATATATATACACAAAAAAAAGTTAAGTAATATTAACAAGCTTGAGAGAAAACAAAACACATTTATCCATCCCTCTCCAGTTATTTTACTCTTAGGTGTCTAAAGTTAACAACTTCTGGCAATTTCATCTCATATTTTTTGATAGACTTCTATTCATATTTCTCAATTTGTCAATTTTATATACTATCAATTGACATTTTGTTTTTATAAATCACAACTTAGCTTTCTTGCACACCATCTTCCTTGCCTGTCTTGAGAGTTATTTTTTATTTGTTTATGTTTCCTGGATTTCTAATTCTTCTTGTACTTCTTATACTATTTGCTATTATATCGTTTCCCCTCTCAAAAATGTTTCAGTACATTAGTTTTTTCTAACAGTCCCACTTTTCTTTAGATCTCTTTGCCCAAAGTCCTCTGTGTTTTGCCTGAACTTGGATTCATTGTTCCCTAGGTTTACTGTAACGTTTCCCTACATTGAATCCACCTTGTCTAGGAATTCACACCTTCCTGTTTTTTGGTTTACTTTCTCATTTTACTGGAGTACATCCTCAAATAGTTTCTTAAGAAATGTTGCATGGACACTAAACTTTTTGAGTCCTTTTAATAAAATTTAAGTCATTGTATTATATAAAATTTTTTTCAAGTTTGGGGAATTTCTCTTTTTTTTAGTAGAAATTCTTCTATCTAGTTTCTCTATTTTATTTTTTGAAGCTCCTTTTCTTCGAATTTGGCCTTTTTCATCTTTCCTCTCCTATTTTTAATGTTTTCCTTTTGTTTCTCTTTTATAGTCAGTGTCTTTAACTCTATCTCCAAAAGTTGTACTGAAACTTTATTATAGATAAATAATTGTAATATTACTTTTTCATGTTACTGTATTCTTTTTCTCTTCTCATATCTCTCCAGGAATATTAATTAGAAATTTCTTTCTTTCAAAAATGGTATTATCAGTCCTTTGTATAATCTTCTGTCTTCCAGTTTTTTTTTTTACTGTTTAATCTTGGTTCTTCTTTTCTATGAGGTACTCTTTACTAAAAAAACTGCCTGTCTTTATTCCCTGTTAATATTGTGCTGTGAGGTCTTAAGATGATCTGCTTGAGGAGCTGATTGAGAGGACTGAGGGCCCAGGGTGTGATTAGGCAGGGAGCTAGCTCTTCCGCGGAGGCAGCATCAAATGCAAGAATATGTTGTTTTTCCTCTGGGATCATATTTCTCTAGAGAGGTAACCTTCATTCTTTTTCCTGGGGGAGAAGTACCTACGAGTATTTGGGGCCACAGCTGTTCTTGGCCACAAGTAGAAGTGTTCACCTATAGAGAAAAGTTTCCATTACTTTTGTCAAATTATACCTCTTATGAGAATCACATCTTATGAATAACTTCCCCGCCCACCCTGGGTAATTAACTCTTCAGTAGGCAGGTTAGTTCCCCAGTAAGATTTTTTTTTTTACCATCTTTATTGGAGTATAATTGCTTTACAATGGTGTGTTAGTTTCTACTTTATAACCAAGTGATTCAGCTATACATATACATATATCCCCGTATGTCCTCCATCTTGCGTCTCCCTCCCACTCTCCCTATCCCACCCCTCTAGGTGGTCACAAAGCACCGAGCTGATCTATCTGTGCTATGCGGCTGCTTCCCACTAGCTATCTGTTTTACATTTGGTAGTATATACAAGTCCATGCCACTCTCTCACTTCATCCCAGCTTACCTTTCCCTCTCCCCATGTCCTCAAGTCCATTCTCTTCGTCTGTGTCTTTATTCCTGTCCTGCCCCTAGGTTCTTCAGAACGATTTTTTTTTTAGATTCTATGTATATGTGTTAGCATATGGTATTTGTTTTTCTGACTTACTTCACTCTGTATGACAGACTCTAGGTCCATCCACCTCACTACAAGTAACTCAGTTTCGTTTCTTTTTATGGCTGAGTAATATTCCATCGTATATATGTGCCACATCTTCTTTATCCATTCATCTGTTGATGGACACTTGCTTCCATGTCCTGGCTATTGTAAATAGAGCTGCAATGAACACTGTGGTACCTTATGAATAACTTTTATTTCACATAACTGATTCGTTGAAGAAAACTTCGTAACTTTAATTCCCCAGTAACTGTTTGAAGTTTTTCCTTTTTGGATTCACATTTCAATGTATAGTAGGCTGAAATCTTAGTGTTTGAGAAAATCCCAGCTTTTGAATTATAGTCCACTTAATTATGTGGAGCCCTGGTTGCTAAATTATAGTATCTCATGCATCGAGCGAAATATTGAGTTGTTTAGCACATTGTATCACTTATTTATTCCAAAATATTTCATCTGTGAATTGACGGCTCTTTTATGTTGGCTTTTCTTTATATAAAAGTTAAAATAATGTTAGAAAGGCAAATTATTCAGATGCTGAAATTACGTTTTCCTCGATTTCAAATAACTTATAAACTGGGAGAATTAGTATATGTTCTGTGTAACACAGCTTATTTCTTAAAATTATACAGAAAATGCACATAATTCTGGAAATAAAAATGTTCAGCTGCTAAATAACTCTCCCTGTTACTTCGCTGTTTTTCTTCCATTTGCTACACACACACATACACAGACTCACACATGTATATAGTGTATTTAGTTCTGTAGCCACAAGAATTAGCAGCAGTTTTGGAGAGAAAAGGTAGGAGAAAGAATGCCCTGAGCATCCCTTTGAATAGCTCAGGAAAGAACAGGTGTTATTATCCCAGGAGGAAACTGTAGGTGACTTTTTTGTAATTGGAAGTGTGTCCTGCCCTGATAAGAACTTGTGGATAAGGAAACAAGAGACTCATAAATAGCCAAAGGGAAGAAAGCCAGAAAAGCTTGCTGTGCTCCTCCACTTAAATATACGTCATTTCTTTAGGGACTACAGGTTTTACAGAAAGATGAGGACTAATTTGGGATGCTACTTACCTTTGTTTCCAAAAGAAAAAGACTCCTCTAGAATGTGATTTTAAGTAGGCCATGGACCAAAAATAGGCCATAAGGCCTGCCAGGCAGCTTTATGAACTTCAAGGTTCTAGGATACTTCATCCATTGGAGAGTTCCCCAGTGCTTTAAACAGTATTAGAAAGAAAACAGCAGCAAAAAATCAACCATGCTAGTAAAAATCTCTCCTGCAAGAAATGACTGGGTGGTAGAACCTAAGTAGTTTTGTTGCTGCTTTGTTGTTGTTTTGTTGACTGGATGGTTTGTTCTGGATATTTGCTTCTTGGCTTGTTGATTTTCAGTATATAAATATAACTTTGCAATGACAAGAAAAGAAAAGAAAAAAGAAATCTTTCAGGAGTCTTTAAGATAATATCATACATTTTTGAGGTTTTTAAGACTGAGATTCAGTTTTGCTTTACCTAAATGGAATGTTATAATGCTGCACATTTTTGCTTATTCTACATTTTTGCTTATTCTTGAAACTCAGAAGAAATTCTGCCCATTGACAAGCTCTCATTGTGTATTAATCACAACATGAAACCCTCACTTACTCTCAAATTAAGTGTTCAGTGCTATGCATGTTATAAATGCATTCTCAGTGGCAAAATTTTCTTGGGGCTTAAGAAATTGTACTTTAATCGCTTTTAGCCAAAACAATTAGCAAAAATAGTACTTTGACATATAATGTCAGCATGTTCTTAGATTTTGATAAACGTAGACAAAATCAATAGATAGATACATGAGGAGTGCCCACATGAAATCATCATACTTCAAAAGCTTTTCCTAGGGTAACTCACAACTGTAGACTTTTCCTTTCAGTAATAAGAAGCAACAGTGTTGATAACTAGAAAGCATCTAGCCAGCTTTCTATTCAAAGAGGACTTTTTTGAAATAATAATAATAATTCAACAAAACAAACAGAATCACTAACTTCAAAATACTATCATACTTAAAAGTAATGTGAGTTTTAAAATTGTTTAGTGCTTCCAGTTTAGATATTTGGGAACTCTGTTTGCATCTACATGCCAACATTGATCGACTCCTTGAATTTGAATATTCCCCATAATCAGATCCCACTACATCCATTTTTTCTTCACTCTCAGTTATACTTTTAATATACCACCCTATTATTTCTTTCCCTTCAGCATTTTGTTTGCTTTTATTCCCCTTTTAAAATGTGAAACAAAAAAATTTTATACGCTACCCCCTGCGTCCATGTCTATACCTGCTGTCTCATATCCATCCACTCTTCGACTGGTGACAGTCTGCATTGTTTCCATCTCTCTATAAAGCAGTTCTCATTAAATTCATCAATAAGCCCCTGATTTCTGAATCCAGTGAAGATTTATTTTTTTATCTTCCCTGAATTCTTTGTGGCATTTAACATGTCTGAGCACTCCCTCTTTCTTTGAGAACCCTCTTCCATTGGCTTCTGAGATGACACTCTGTAGGTTCCTCTGCATAATGCTTATATACAGATGTTCTACATTTTTTCAGTTCCACAGAGTTTCTCTGTGTATCTGCACACATTTCCTTGGCATCCATTCCAAGTGTATATCGGAGACTTTCAGGTCTAGACCATCAACCGGATCTGTTGTGCTTTCTGTATACCATTGCGGGGTGCCAGCAAAGAAACTTGGGGATCACCTGGGAGCCCTCCTTCTTTCCTACCCCTGCATTTAAGGAATTACCAGTCTCACTGATTTTGCTTTCTTAATATCTCTTCAGTTGTTGCTTTTTTCTCAGTACCCTATTGTCAGTACCCTTCAGACAGGGTTATATCCCACCTGCATTGCTAGAATAGCACTCCAATTTGCTGTCTTGTATCTAGTCTTGCCAACTCCATTCAGTCCACTCCTCTCATCTTCCTCTCTTTTAACATTTATCATATCACATCAATTTTTATTATATATTTGATTTTACTTATTCACTTATAAGTCATGCTCTTTGTTAGCTCATTAGGTACCAATTCTATATATTTTTTAACATCTTTATTAGAGTATAATTGCTTTACATTGTTGTGTTAGTTGTTGCTGTATAACAAAGTGAATCAGCTATACGTATACATATATCCCCATATCCCCTCCCTCTTGCATCTCCCTCCCACCCTCACTATCTCACCCCTCTAGGTGGTCACAAAGCACCGAGCTGATCTACCTGTGCTATGTGGCTGCTTCGCACTGACTATTTATTTTACATTTGGTAGTGTACATATGTCCATTCCACTCTGTCACTTCGTCCCAGCTTACCTTTCCCCCTCCCTGTGTCCTCAAGTCCATTCTCTACGTCTGCATCTTTATTCCTGTCCTGCTTATTCCTGACTTACTTCACTCTGTATGACAGACTCTAGGTCCACCCATCTCACTACAAATAACTCAATTTCATTTCTTTTTATGGCTGAGTAATATTCCATTGTATATATGTGCCACATCTTCTTTATCCATTCATCTGTTGATGGACACTTAGGTTGCTTCCATGTCCTGGCTGTAGTAAATAGTGCTGCAATGAACATATGTACCAATTCTATATTAATATTATTTTTGTATTTGTCATTCATTCCATATCATAGTACTTGTTATAAGTACTTAATAACTGTTTTTTTGGTAAATAGATATGTGAATAAATACAGTCTAACTGCTCCAAAGCCAGTTGATAATGACTGAGTGAGTAGTGGGGCATGGATAAGAGCTAGTCACTGAAATTGGAAGCATCATTCAGCAGCTGTTTCAGCAACAGTCTGGGAGAAGTTTTCTATTTCTTCCTTGCATTTGTGAAAGTTGACTGTATTAAAAGCAGGGTTATTCATACATTTAATGTAGAACTTAAATACAATTCAATGCTGAGTCTACTTAAGTATTTATTATATAGAGAGTACATGAGATAAATAAGTCAAATTATGTGAAAAAATTTAGGAAGTATGATAACCTTATTTTCTAATTTCTATGATAATATGCCCAAGGAATAGATTCAACCCAAATATTGTATAGTTGTAGATCTGTCTAACCCAATTCACGTTATGTTATGATGTTAATGGTATGTCCAAATATCTTTCCAGTTCTTGATTAGGCAGAAGTGTACTTAAGGTCAGTCAAAATAAAAGGTCAAGTGCCACAAGAAATAATTTCTTTTAACTTTTGAAAATTTAAAAATTAATTTAGTGCTACATAGTTTTGGGGTTCACAGTGCATAGAAAATAATTTTGCAATGACAAAAATTACACATAGTAAATGTCCACATCTGAGTGAATTTATTGAGGAGTGTAATTTAGTTTGAGTCATTGGGAAAAAAGAGAACTGAGGTATTACAAAATGTGAAAAATTAAATGAAATGTATATTTCTGCTATTTTTGCATAAATTAGACCTTTTACTTCCAATTATGAAAAAAAAGTCTTTTTTGCCTCCCCTCTCTCTGGGTAGCTTGTTATCTGTAGCAAGTAAATTTCTAAGAAAAGTGCAAATATTCAAATACATTGTTTTAACATGTAAAAGAAAAGAATACATATTCAGACAATGCTACCATTTAAAAAAAATTAAAGCTTAAATCATGAATTTTGTTTTGTTAAAGATTTTTTTAAAATAGTGATCTGACAACAGTTATTGCTCTTTTATAAAGGTAGAAATATCACATTTTGCTTGAATATAGCCACGATTACTCTTTTCATCAGTAACTTTGTTAGTAGGTCAAGGAGAAATCATACCTAAGAAGAAGGATCCATGGAGAAAAAGATGAACCATATCAGAATTAAAATTAAATTGAAAAAATTTAAATCAAGGAAACCATTTTTACTTCTTTCAGTATGATGTGCAAATTCATGCATTTTAAATGGGAAATGGGAAATTTCATAGCTGCTGAACAGCAGTGATGTGAGCTCTGTGGTCAGAGGGGATGAAGGGTACAATAAACCTGTGGCAGCTTTTGCTCATTTGAAGAAATTACATTTGAAATGTTCTGACTACATTATGGAGCCATAAGAAAATTTACAGTGATTTCTTTTTAGTGGAACAAAGTCCTTGCTCTTTTTCATCTCAGAATCATTTTCTAATTTTGCTACGCTTAAAGGGGAGTACAAATTCAGTCATAGATGTACTTGCTGTGCACATACCTGCACAAACGCTCACACGTGTCAAAGTTTACCAGCTGTCTATATATTTATTAGTGTGTGTCAAACTTAGCCATCAACTAGAACTTATGTTTTAGTTAGAATATTATTTTATCTCATCAGTAAAATGCTCTTTACTTACTCTCTCTCTCTCGGCTGTTTTACCTTAGATGTATTTGTGATTTTTATTTAATATAATATGCAGTAGAATGAAAGGTTGTGTGCAATTAAAATCACGGTAACAATTATCTTTCTATCATGCAGAAGGAAATAGGTACTTTGACTAGATATAAAAAGTATCTATGATAATTAAATACATTCGTACTGTAGGAACTGAATTTGTAGAATATTGATTTCTCTGTTAAGTTATATAACTTTCCACTGGGCTACTTGCAACTTGATAATACACTGTTTTAAAACAAATATATTATCAAGTTGCAAGTAGCCCAGTGGCAAAATATTTTGCATTAAGACAGTCGCATAAATGTGCACTAAAATTGAATCTAACAGCAAAGATGAAGGTAGTGGTGACAAATTTAGAAAGAAACTCCAAGAATAAAGCTGTTTAGAAGCCATTAGTATACATGTGCTTTGAGAGTAGGGATGCAGTAATTCTTTCAGACATAAGAATTCTATTTTCCAAGTAACTCCATTCATGTAAGCAATACACTTCATATAAGACAGGTTTCAGCTTCCAGCTGTTTTCTGATGTTGGAAAGTGAAACACTAGGGCTTGAAAGTGAAACACTGGAGCTTGAAAATGAAACACTAGAGTAGGGATGCAGTAATTCTTTCAAACATAAGAATTCTATTTCCCAAGTAACTCCATTCATGTAAGCAATACACTTCACATAAGACAGATTTCAGCTTCCAGCTATTTTCTGATGTTGGAAAGTGAAACACTAGGGCTTGAAATGGTTCTGGGGACACAGCCTTTCCTGTCAGGGATTCTAGCAGATGCTGATATAATTTAATATTCGTGGAAGACGGACCAAATATAGAATAGCATCAAATTGATTTTGCAGAGTTTTCAAGCCAGCTGTCCCTTGGTATTTACATGAAAGAAGTCTACAGTGTACCAAGTTGCATATTTTTGTGTGCAAGTTCTCAGCCATGGTATGTAGTCATTGGTGTTTTGACAGCCATCTGCTCAGGCCTTACTTTCTCTATTCAGCCATAGCTAAAATTGAACATTTTTCAAAGTGGAAAATTCCAGGTAGTTTTGACTATAAGAGAACATAAAACTAGCACTCAATATTAAAAATAAAAGCAATATTTTCTGCTTAGTAATAACCTGTATATTAAGGTGAATGTCTTCTAAATAGCTCTGAAAAATAAATAAGCTCCTTTAGAACAGAGACCGTATCTTCTTATTGATTGAGTTTCATTTAATTGTGTGTAAAGCTCTAGCTAGACACAGAGGGAGTTACAGAAATGAATAACTTGACAGTGACTTAGCCAAAGGCTGACCTTGTCTTGTATACAGCAAGGCCTCCATAAATATTTGCTGAATGAATGAATGAATGAACGAACAAGTTAGAATCCATACGTAATAACCTGTTTATTTGTAGAAATTTTCACCCAGAAACTTATAGGTTTTAATACACGGAGATACATGCACGCACACACATATGTGTGTGTGTGTGATAAGTATGTTTATATACTGTAAGCGAATGAAAGAAAGTTTGATAAGAACTTCTGAGCACTGACTATGCACTTCCTCGTATGCTAGGCATTCTGGTGATTTAAACAAGTATGTAACATTTTTTTTTCTCATCTCATAAGTACATTTGCATTAAAAGAATAAAATAAAGAACAATTTGTTTAAAACGAAAAATTGTTTAATAAAGATTCATTGATTTTTTAATGCAAAAGATTGGGAAAGGATGGATAATTTTTTTTAATCAAGATTTTGAGGGAAATATTATATTTAGACCCATGGAGAATAATTCAGGTAGGGAAATTAACACAACCTAGGTGAGGTGGGTAATGAGATAGTGTTTTCAGAATAAGATAAGGAAATTACTTGAGCATGGAATTTTAATTGAGAATAATAGAAGATAATTTTAGGGGAATTTAGGTAGGAAAGGTGGATTAGAGTGAGATTATGGAATACTTGAAATATCTAGATGAAACAATTATAGTTAGAGTCCAGTGACAGTTATTATAGGATCTGGAGTGATGCAAGAACTTGAAGAAAGTGGACTTCTTTGGAGCTTATTTTAACAATAATGCACAGGAATCTAACACATTATTATAATCTCTGCTTTTAACAAAAATGGGATTTAGGCTGCATCAGTACTGTTGGAGGATAATGTAAATATTGAGTATATTTTGAAAAATAAGTATAAGATTTGATGATTCAAAGATGAAAGAAGAATTTGTCTTAGATCACTTTAAAACAATGCAAATACAGACACACAGTCAAATTTAAATTGTAAATTATTTGTATTGTTCTCTGCAGTGTAAGTTTAATTCATATTGTAAACCAGCCTTTTATGTTGAATTCATGCATTAAATGATTTATTTATCAAATATTTTTTGAATATTTTCTTGGGTCCAGCATTACATTAAGCAGATATTGGGGTGGCCAAAAAATTCGTTCAGGTTTTCCGTAAGAGCCCATGGAAAACCAAACGAACTTTTTGGCCAACCCAATATATTGTTAAACAAGTCTTCAATTTAGTTTAGAAGAATGGAGACAATATAAAAATATTATTATGAATGCCTAGAAATCTTAGGTCCCCAAATCCATCTGTCAGTTTCATGAGCATGATTTACAAGCCTGCTTCATTACTGACAAGGTAGACAAAATATATATCTCTAAAGAATAACATTTTACTGGGCATGTTTGTTGTAGCCAAGCAAATATGTAGCGTTCTGAAAGTGTTGTTTAAATCTCTTGTTTCAACATGCTTGGGACCAGTTAATGTTTACAGTTTTGTGAGTGAATAAATCTATATACTGAAAACATTTTGTTCAATAAGTTGACCTTCTTGAGTTTTGAATAAATTTTGGAGCCTTAAGTTTAATCTTCTATGTGTGTCTAAGTTTAATCTTTTTGTATTATCAATGCTTTACTGTTATTATTTTAACATTTTGAATAAAATAATTACCTTTTGGAATATTTTACTCTGACCAGTAACTTCTAGCCATAAGCCAACCTGGTAGCAGTTGTGAGATTCAGTATCAACAAGAAAAAAATAACCAACCCTTGGCTGTCTTGACATGACTGAATCCACCAAATACACACACACACACACACACACACACACACACACACACACACACACACACACACATCTCACTTCCAAAGTGATTCAGGGCATATTATCTAGATATGATTTTAGATGATGTAGTATATTATTAAATTAACCAGTAGTGCAAAAATAGATTAAATATTATTAAAGATACAAGGAGAGAAGTTAGAGAAGTGGGCAGACAGAAATCATAAGTTTCTTATATAAAACTGAAGAGCAATTTACTTTGTAAGCAAAAATCTCATGACACTAAAACAAGATGACGAAGAAATTACACTGTGTGCAAGTGTGGAGAAAAAAATAGCTTGTGATACCATAGTGATCTGAGAGCTCATTATACATCAGCAATGAAAAGCTCTAACTACCATGCAATTAAAATACTAGAGAGTATAAATAAGAGTGTATCATGTGTGGTGGCATATAAAAATTTAGAAGTGGGTGGAATTTTAGTAGAGTGATACTCTTGAAAAAGGAGACTGATTAGGAATATTTAATTAGAGAACAGTTACACAGACAACTTCTGTAATATCTTTCAAGCAAGAATGTCTCATTTTGGATATCATACTTATAGTAAGAATGATACGCCAAAGAGGCATCAACATCCTGTATGCTGATTGGAATGTTCTCTTTCACGGCCAATAGTATATATCCTATACTCCATTAACGTCCCTCTGTCAACTTGACTGCCAAGCAAGATTGAGAACTGAATAAGTTTCAATGCGGATAACTAGTAACCACCGCAAGTTATAGAGTCCTATTCGTCTCTTCTCTGTGTCCTACACTCATTGATTCTAGTGATGATAAAACGCTTTTTGGACAGCTACATGTAAAAGAATGAAATTAGAGCACTCCCTAACACCACACACAAAAATAAACTCAAAATGGATTAAAGACCTAAATGTAAGGCCAGACATTATCAAACTCTTAGAGGAAAATATAGGCAGAACACTCTATGACATAAATCACAGCAAGATCTTTTTGACCCACCTCCTAGAGAAATGGAAATAAAAGCAAAAATAAACAAATGGGACCTAATGAAACTTAAAAGCTTTTGCACAGCAAAGGAAACCATAAACAAGATGAAAAGACAACGCTCAGAATGGGAGAAAATATTTGCAAATGAAGCAACTGACAAAGGATTAATCTCCAAAATTTATAAGCAGCTCATGCAGCTCAATATCAAAAAGACAATCCAATCCAAAACTGGGCAGAAGACCTAAATAGACATTTCTCCAAAGAAGATATACAGATGGCCAACAAACACATGAAAGAATGCTGAACATCGTTAATCATTAGAGAAATGCAAATCAAAACTACAGTGAGATATCATCTCACACTGGTCAGAATGGCCATCATCAAAAAATCTACAAACAGTAAATGCTGGAGAGGGTGTGGAGAAAAGGGAACCCTCTTGCACTGTTGGTGGGAATGTAAATTGATACAGCCACTGTGGAGAACAGTATGGAGGTTCCTTAAGAAACCAAAAATAGAACTACCATATGACCCAGCAATCCCACTACTGGGCATATACCCTGAGAAAACCATAATGCAAAAGGAGTCATGTACCAAAATGTTCACTGCAGCCCTATTTACAATAGCCAGGACATGGAAGCAACCTAAGTGTCCAACAACAGATGAATGGATAAAGAAGATGTGGCACATATATACAATGGAATATTACTCAGCCATAAAAAGAAACGAAATTGAGTTATTTGTAGTGAGGTGGATGGACCTAGAGCCTGTCATACAGAGTGAAGTAAGTCAGAAAGAGAAAAACAAATACCGTATGCTAACATATATATATGGAATCTAAAAAAAAAAAAAAAAAATGGTCGTGAAGAACCAGGGAAAAGATGGGAATAAAGACACAGACCTACTAGAGAATGGACTTGAGGATACGGGGTGGGGGAAGGGTAAGCTGGGACAAAGTGAGAGAGTGGCATGGACGTATATACACTACCTAAACGTAAAATAGATAGCTAGTGGGAAGCAGCCACATAGCACAGGGAGAGCAGCTCGATGCTTTGTGACCACCTGGAGGGGTGGGATAAGGAGGGTGGGAGGGAGGGTGATGCAAGAGGGAAGAGATATGGGGACATATGTATATGTATAACTGATTCACTTTGTTATAAAGCAGAAACTAACACACCATTGTAAAGCAATTATACTCCAATAAAGATGTTTAAAAAAAAACAAAACCCTTTTTGAAGATCTTTGAAATACTTGCAGTTGTATTTATTTGGTAGGAGCTCTACAGAAAATTAGAACATTTAAAGTGACTGAAGTTATTAAAGAACATAAAGTTGGTGGTGATGAGTTATTATCTTAATGTCTACTAATAATTGGAGAAAAAAGACATGCTTCCAAATAATCATGAGAAAAACTAGGAAAAAGCCCCCACAAGACCAAAGGACGTTTTTGAAAATGTTTTTAGCCTGCAATACTAAACTATTTGGGGTCACATTTTGACAGTAGTTTTTCAGAAATTTTCAAATTTCGAAAATCGTAAGTGGATTTTTTAGGAATGACATGGTTGCTTTTTCCTCAGATCTCTAGGGCAACTAATTGTAGAGCCTTCTTGCCTTTACCCACTGCAAAGGCTACCTCTGCCTTTAGGTTAGAATACAGAGGTTTTCCCTTTGAAAGCAGCTGACTCAGAATCAGACCCCTTCTCAGAGATCCATAGCTATAATTTCTGCATCTCCAAACTTAGGTTTCAAGTCCTTGCCTAGGTATTTAAGGTGAAGATTAGTTAAATCTGGTGTCTTTGGGCTTATAGCCATATTTACCTTAGGACACCCTCTGGGCTTGACCTCTGGCCAGACTTACTTTGAGTATCTTTGAAATTCTCTCCTTGCTGCCTGCTGTCACCCCCTAATTCCAGTCCTTCATTTATCGTTTCTAATACAATTTATGCAAAAATTCTATTATATAATTCTCTGGCACTAGTTTGAAGCTCTGTGAAGGTGGAAGGTTTGCCTGTGTTTTTCATTCTTGTATTAATTCGCTGCCTAGCTGAGTGGAGAGTTGGAGGAATTCAATGAATTTGTTACATGCAGTCGAAGAAAAACTGGGATTGGATTTGAAAAACACAAGTTCTATATTTAGGAAATGGTCTATCGTTATTGATGTTCTGTTATTTCATCTATTTAATCGAGTGAATAATGCCTATACCATCTATATTATAGTTTTGTTGTGAGAGTCAAGCGATAAATGAAAATCTTTGTAAAATTCAGTGCTACTCTTTTATTATGATCAATGAATTGCATTACTCAAACAAATGTTAACAGTACGTACCGTGAGACAAAGGAAAGTTCATGGTTCTTGGTTTTGTTTTTTGTTTGTTTTAGTTCAAACTAGAACAAATATACTTACTCCAGAATTTTTAAAAAGAAGTTAGAACTGATGTGATGAAATCAATTCACCGAATCTCATTCACTTTTGATATTCATTAATATTATGAATATTAACTGAGCATCTATTTGATGTCAGTGACTCTAGTTGTCTCTGAGAATAAAAAAGATTCATGAATTATGGTCTCTGCCCTCAAGGAACTTAGAGTTTAGTGGTCAAAGAATGTTGGTAAAAATGCAAAAGCAAAAGTGACAAAAACCTCATTATATATGAGAGTTTATATGTGCTTGGTAAATGAAAAGTATTATTAGCAACACTATGCTAAATGACTGTAAAATGCTGATTTTTTGCTTCAAGTATTTACAAGAGCAAACAGAATATTTGTGAGTTTTCTTGCATATTTATATGTGTGTTCAAACAGCTGCTGGAGAACAAAGTGTTTTGCTATAAACACTGTCAAATCTCACTTTGAAAAAAATTTGTCCATAAAACAAGTATTTCCATAGATATACTAAAGCTGCATAGAATTTGCTTTTAAAGCATAAACTAGAATTAGATGCTTGAGTCAGCTGTGAAGTATTTTTTCATACAACTCTCATTCTAATTCTTCAGCCTATGGATCAGGCTAAGACCTGGTACAATTTGAAAGGGATAATACAATATAAAGTTCCAGTGACGAGCATAACTTTAACATTGTATTTATTAGAACCATACATTTATATATTTATATCTTCCAAAATTTTTTTTTTGTAGAGGGGCTTTGGGATGAGGATGGACATAGACCAGGGTGTGGGGAAATACATCAATCAATAAATCTAACTTCTGATTTATCAACCAAACCAATCTAATCCCAGAGAGAATTCAAAGTTGCTCACATAAAACACAAAAGACAGTTTTATTTTCTAAGATAGAAGATAAGAAACTACCCAGAGCTTAGGGACTTGGGTTTAAGAAGACAATTAACACAATAAACTTTAAGGAAATAATGGTTTTGGCCCTGGAGACTAACGTTGTCTGTGTTGTCAAGTCACTAAAACAATAAAAGAGATGTATCAGTGGGTTTTTTTTGTGTGTGTTGGTTTTGTTTTGCTTTTTTCATGTTTTATTCTTTTATATTTTGACAAAAGGAAGTTTTCCACTTCTTCAGACTAGGCATACAATTATACCCTAAGTTCTAAGGTTAATTTCTCCTTAGAGAATCTTTTTGAGCACCTTTGTGTGTCCAGCCCTCGCTAGGCCCTGAGAATACAGTGGAACAAAGTAAATAAAATAAACATGGTTTCTTCCTTCATGGAGTTTCTGTTCCAGTATGGGAGATAGACCTTGGGTAAGTAATCATTAAATAAAATTACACATGGGCAAAGTATGGCATATTTAGGGATTAAAATGGGGGATTGTTTAGAAAGGGTTAGGAAAGATCTCAGAGGAATTAAGGTATAAGGAGAAAAGATTTGTGAAAGATAGGAAGGTATAAAGAGTGGAGGAAAGTTAAGAGGCAGGGATCTCTAGGCAAAATCCTGAGGAAGGAAAAAACAGAGCCTTGTTCTAGAAACTAACTAAAGGTAGTATTCTTTGAATGTGATGAGAGAATATTATATAAAATAGGATAATAATTTTAAATTTTAACCTAGGTGTACTTATACTCCCTTGAAAGATGTTAAGAGTGACTTGATCAGATTTGCATCTTAAGAAAATCCATTTTGTTAAAAATGGATTGAAGAAAGGCAAAGGGTAGTCAGAAGTCCATTTAAGAAGCTATTGCAAAAATCCAGATGCTAAAAATGCCTGTGACTCGGCCTTGGCGCTGGGGAGAAGCGTATGGATCTGAAATTAATTTTGGACTTAGAATAGTTTTTGGTGATGGAATGCATCCACAATGACTCCTAGCTTTCTGTATGAGACACTGGGTGGGTAAAATAAAATGTGTTGAGCTAGAAATAACTCAGGAGTAGCTAATTCAGGGCGGTTGTGTGGGGACGGTGGTGGTGCCTGAGCACTGGAAATCACAAGCTCTGCTTTGTGTAGATTAAGTTTGAGGTGCTGGTGAGACATCTAAGTGGAGGTAGTATGGTATTTGGATAATTAAACCAGGAGCTTCAGAAAAAATATCTGGCCTGGAGATATAACTCCACATTGACTATGCAGATGGTATGTAAATGGTTTAGAAGTAGATGAAATTATTGCGGATTATTTGGAGATTATTTGGGGATGCGAATGAAATAAGTAAAGGATCTAGGATCAAGCCCTGAGGAAGTCTAATACTTACTGATAAAAACAAATGAAAAAGATCATAGTAAATGAATGTGACTTTTCTTTTTCCTTTTGTCTAGATCTTTTAAGCCAGAGGAAGCACAATGTAGAATAGCGTTTTTGGTTTTGTTTTAAAAAATATCTGTTTCATCATTAGAAATAAGAAATTGTCTAGCAGTCCTTAAAGAGCAGGACCCATGGGGAACAGCGTCTTTCCTGCTGCCATTATATGCACCAAAGCTTACTTGAGTCCCTTCTGATAGTTTTGTTTGAGGGCCGTAAATATAAGCTCATGCTCTTTGCAGAGCAATTAATTTAGAGCTTTCTTATATTTTTGTACTTTGGATTGTCAACAGCAGACACAGACACAAAGTTTTTATTTTGTTTTCTATACACCTCTGTTGTGGGGTAATTGCCAATTTAAGGCTCTAAATTTCGTTTTCAGTGACTTAAAATTGTTTCACATTTCCTCTCCTTTGCCTTTTTTACTTCTCATTTTGAGTTTGCAGACAGACCTGCCAAAGAGACATCTAGTTTATAGGCTTGGTTTTGGAAGCCAGGCAGGAGAGAAGAGAGCAGATACTGAACATATGCTCTGCTGATATGGATGAAGTGAGATAGGAGGAAGCTGGGAAACAGTCTATTTCTCCCTAACTGCCACCCACTCAATGAATATTTTGGGTACCCTTATGTTAGAATATTCTAAGTAAGTGCCCCAGCTATAATAATTATTTTTTATCATATGATTTTGAAAACTTCTAGGATGATTCACGATTGTTCTACAAGTGGAACATTAAAAAAATAAAAACAAAGCAGTTTGTAGATACTAATTTTAAATGGATAGTGGGTGAGATATCCACGCAAATTGAAAGGAATGGAAGTTTTGTGACCAGGGCAATGTCCACCAGGTCCTCAACAAATAATGGAAGTGGGAGTAGTGGGGATCTGTATTTTGGGGATATAAATTTGAAGTTTGAAAAAGAATCTATTCAATCTAGCCCTAGAGATGATATTTTGCTGAATTTATTTATTTATCCATCTCAAGAAGTCTTTATTGATCAGATATAGTGTGGTCCAGTTCAATTTAATGAGCATACGGTAGTTAGAGAGTTGGTTTAAAATATATATATTTTGAGGAGTTTGAGGAACTTTGAGTACAAATGCCTTATTTTGAGTCACTGTCATAGAGATGTATTGTCATGTCCTTCCTGGTGTATCTGTTAGTGTTCTTACCAGAAATCCATGTCATAATGACAGTTATTTTCTTATATATGTATCATTTTAGGTTATTGAAAATCCATGATGTAATCCTGTCTTAATAAGATTAATAATATGCTTTGTCAGAAATTTAATAAAATCCTATAGCGCCTGGTTGGGTCAAGTGGCTAAGATGGCATTTGAGTTTATTATGGCCCTTGTAATCCTTATTTTAGTCAGAATATCTGTACATAGAGTTGATATTCCATAAGCAAAACTTGCTTAAGACCCTTTGGAATATGTGTGTTTGCATCTGGTTTATTTTGTGTCTGATAATAATAAAAATACTTAAATTTTCATCTTTGTTTAGAATAAACTAAACAATTTTTAACATGTACTAAGTAGAAATTGTACTACTTTTTCTGATTAGAAAAGAAGAAAGGAGACCAAACCAACCCTTAAGCCTCCAAAAATATCCTTTTATTTTGGAAGCTGAAAAGAGGAGAACTGAGCAACAGTACAAGACATATTGGAAAGGCCTGTTAGGATGAGAATACATGCCCTCCTTTTGTTTTTCTTCTGAACAACTGGATTCAGCATTATTTTTTTCCAGCTTACAAACATGGTTGTGTCTGGATGGCTAGTAGTTCACATTGGACTGATTTTCTAGTTCTGTAAAACTCTTCATCTGCATTATGGATTAGGAGCATTAACTTACTTCCTGCAGTGCACAGCTGGAAATCATTCTCTTCGGCAACATGTTGTTTTGTCCCATTTTTCTTTTATACCAGTGTGTTCCTACACACCCACATAGCTCAGGATTTCAGACAAGTATCTCCTTTTCTTCCTTGACATGTCTTAGAACATTTTAAATTGGCATGTTCTCTTTTGTCTTTCAAATGCTGAATTACTTGCAAACAGCTCTGTTTGCCTGCATGAGAATTTTTAAAAGTGCTCCACAGACCTAGAGACTGAAATGGAAAGTCAGAAACATTCAAACAGTTTCCTCTTATTCGTTTGAGAGGGGAGAGATGCTTGGCATAAGCGAGCAAGAGAAATATTGTGTATCAAGACTAGGATGACAGAAGGAGGCGGGGGGAGAAATGTGTATTGTATTACTGTAAAAAATATGTGATGATTTTTAAAAGTTATTTAAAAATTGAATATATTGGAGAGAATTCATTGACTGGATGACTTTCCCATAGCAAGTCTCCAAGTACTGTCTGTTATCAATTATGTTAACGATGGTCTTTGTGAGTTGGACTGTAGATGTTAACAACAAACATTATTTGAGAAATTAAAATACATATATTGATATTTAACATGTCTATCAATATCTCTGAATGTTAATGAAAAATATTATAGTATGCTAGGCACAGGTAGTGAAGACAGCTACTCGACAATATTCATTTAGTTTAATATTTTAACTGATGAAAACAAGAAATATATTTAGGAATTCTTTTTGCCAAACTACATTAGGAAGATTTTCTTTCAAGATATGAGTTATATCACTGTCCTTTTAAAATGGTGGTTCACCAAACGTCACACAGTTAAATATAATTAAGATAAAGAGCACGATGGAAACAAACAAATAAAATAAGCTAGAAGGAAACTTTCATCATGAAACATAATTAAAAAAAATTTTTTTTAACATCTTTATTGGAGTAGAATTGCTTTGCAATGGTGTGTTAGTTTCTGCTGTATAACAAAGTGCATGAATTTATTCTCATTCAATAAATTTAAATTTGAGTGCTATTATAGGCTAGCTAGTATTATCCCCGTACTCAATAATGTTATAGACTGGAGATCCACTGTAAAATATATTAAAGTTTCAGTGTGATAAGGGTTATAATAAAATATAAACTAAGTACTATGTAGACACCAAGAAGGTAATAACCAATTCTGTGTTGCAAAGTTGAGGAAACATTTTTACAGAGGTGTGGATATTTGAGCTGGGTCATGAAAGATGAGTAGATGACCATGTAAGCAAAAAAAGGAAAATGGTCTATGGACAAGATAATGTCATGACAAAGAATTTTCAAAGCACCTGATATATTTGTAAACAGTAAGATGTTAGTACTCTGGATGTGTAGGAAGGCATGAAAGAGGATGGAAACAGATGAGTTTAGAGAGGTAGATAGGGGCCTGATTATAAATGTTCAGATTACCAAGAAATTTGGCTGCTATGTTATAGGCAACAGATAAGTCACAGAGGTTTTAAACAACAAGGTGATATGATCAGACTTAATTTTTAGGAAGGTAATTTCTCCAGCAGTTTGGAAGATGAATGGAAGTGGGGTCATGAAGGAAGACTAGTATGGGTGCTGTTGCATTAGATGTAAGATCAGATAGGATATGTTTACCTGAAAGGATAGATAGATAGATGGATAGATAGATAACATTAAGCTGCAGACAAAACAATTAATTGGAAGCAGAGATCTTAGAATTAAGATTAGAAGTAAGACATATTTGTCCTTAAAGTACCTTTTTTTTTTTAACATTTTCTGGTTTCTGTGGAGTAACATTTTATTAATGCTGGTTTATGTTCACCTATTTAGTAAGAATGACAGAGATTTGGGGGATGAAGATTACTGTGAATCAGTTACCAGTATTTTTGTAGATGGTCTTCATGAAGTCAGTCAACGGAGGTGAGCACTTAGAAAGGTTGGGTGACTTGGAATTTTTAAGATATGAGTGCCAACGAGAGGAACTGATTTGTAAGTAGCATTTAGAAGCCAGAAGGAGGCTATTTTTCCTTTCCCAGTGCTTCTAGGGATCCACTGGGGAAATCTATGAAGTGTCATTTTCAGAGGAAATCAAAGCTTCAATTACAATAAGCAGGTTGAAGGAGTGCTTTCTTAAAAAGGAACATTTGGTAATAAATTATAGGACTTGTAAAACTACGATGGAAGTTGGCCTGTGGGTGTGCATATAGAAGGGAAAAGGAGAACTAGATGACACAGAACTCAGGAATGATGTAGGAGGTGAGAAGGATTTTCATTTAGAGCAGGAAGAGGAGTGAGGCAGGGTGGATCTTTAATGATAAAATTAATTCTAATTTATTTGGGATTACAGTAATTGTGTTTGAAAATCAGCTGTGCCTTTTAGGTTCTGGGAGTTATTTTCCTCATTTGTAAAGCTCAAATTCGAAATAGTCTTGTTTTTCCTACTGGATAACAACCCTCTGGCTCTTCACCTAGAGAAACATTGCCTAAATCCTAAGGAACGAGTCTGAATTGTGCCACACAGCAGATCACTTACTGATATGTAAAATGCATTTCTCTGTGACTCACTTGTAGTTATTCAAAAGACAAACATGTATTAAATATGATGCTGTGTCAAAGTTCTTCATTTTTATAAAATAAAAGCTGGAAGAGCTGGAAAGCTGTACAGGAAAATAAATTCACCTGCTGTTTGCTGGCCAGCAGGTGTCTTGGAAAGACATTCAGCTGTTTTGCTAATTCAGGGTTTTCTTTCTCTCCATTCTTCTGATTCTGAACAGGATTGAAAACAGTTTCCCTTTGTAGTATCTAACCAGTTTTTACACATTTGATTTGACAAATGTCAAATTAAAATTCTATTGTTACTGGTATTGATAATTTGTAAAAGCCAAAGAGTGACATGAATTATATATACATATATGTACATATATGTGTATGTGCGTATATGTGTATGTATGGTTATACACACAGATATATACTTATATATATTATTTCTTTTTTTTTTTTCTTTTTGGCTGCATTGGGTCTTCGTTGCTGCACGCGGGATTTCTCTAGTTACGGCGAGTGGGGGGCTACTCTTCGTTGTGGTGCGTGGGCTTCTCATTGTGCTGGCTTCTCTTGTTGCAGAGCATGGGCTCTAGGTACGTCGGCTTCAGTAGTTGTGGCACGCAGCCTCAGTAGTTGTGGCTTGCGGGCTCAGTAGTTGTGGCTCGCAGGCTCTAGAGTGCAGGCTCAGTAGTTGTGGCGCACGGGCTTAGCTGCTCCACGGCATGTGGAATCTTCCCAGACCAGGGGACGGACCCGTGTTCCTTGCATTGGCAGGTGGATTCTTAACCACTGCACCACCAGGGAAGTCCTCCAATTTTTTTACTGATCTCATGTAATATTTTTTATTCTAGATATTGCGTTTTTCAGTTCCAGAATGTATATTTCATATTTTTTGTAGTTTCTATGCTCTATTTTTTAATATAAGCATTTTTGTGTGTGTGTCTTTCATCATAGTTATGAAAGCTGCTTAAAATTTTTTGTGTACTAATTCCAACATCTGGTTGATATCAGTGTTTGTCTCCATTCACTGCTTTTCTTCTAAGTACTGGTGGCATTTTATTGTTTCCTTGTAAGTCTATCTAATATTTTTTTGTAAAATTGCATTCTGGATGTTGTGAACAATCCATGGTAGAAAACTTAGGATTCTGATATGTTCTGAAGAATAGTTATCGATCTTATAGTTTTGTGTTATACTGGTTAACTTATCTGGACTGAAACACTCTTGTCTTTCCTATGGAATGCAGCAACTATGATCACTGTTTTGTTCTTTTAGTCCAATCGGGGGTACTTAGAGTCTGCCTAGGGCATATGCATATCTGTTATTAATGAGAGATTAGGGAAGAGTTTATACACATATTTTGAGGTTCCCTGTCTGTGGCTTTCTTTTTTCCAGTATTTCTTCCTCACTTTACAGCAGCTGTGATCATTCTTGGTTCTGTTTTCTGATTCTTCAAGACAGTAAAGTTAAAAAAAAAAAAAAAAAAGACAGTGAAATTGTGGGTTTCTACTTGAGTTTTAGCCACCTTGAATGGGCAGTCTGAGACACATCCATTATCTTCCTTCTAAGAATACACATCCTCCTGGTTTAACTGTTTTGAGTTGTTCTTCAATGTCTTCAAGTATTTGAGATTTTTAAAAATGTATTTTATTTAGAATTCATAGCTGTTATCTGTGAGTGATTTAATTTAATAGGAGCTACTTCACAATTACTGAAAGTAGAACCTCCATATGCAGGTTTTATAGATGCTTCTGCCATTTAAAACCAAAATGTGGAGTTTTAAGGCAATCATCAAAATCATGCAAAATTGTATGAATAGAGCACAGTATGTGAGTAAGCAGATATAGTCTAAAAACATTCAAATAAAACAGTGACAATTTGGTGAATTTTTAAATGTTTGCCATATTGTAGCAAAATTTCTATTTTTCCCATGATGTAAATTTTTCTAGACTATTTACTAAATGTATATATTATAGAAAAGAATTTATTATATTATTCTCTATATAGTATACATATCCTAATCTCCAATAAAATATATAGTATAGGGAGAATAAATATTATTTGGTTTTTGTTTAGACTTTGTTCTTTAAGCCACAAATCCAACTAAATTTACTTAGTCTAGATACTATTCAGAAAAAAAAATGTCAGACATAATTATATTGGTAACGATGACTGGCTTTTATGTCATTAACATTACATGACCTCAAATTAAGAATTTAATTAAGAGGTTGTAAGTCAATACTCTATAAAGGTTCACCATCTATTTGTAGTTCATTTACACTTGCAATGTTTATATAATCTTAACCAAGTAACCCATATTGAATATAGCAATAAATATTGCTCTGCTGCTTTTGAATGGGAATAAATAGGTACAGTCTAATAGATTTAACTTATAATGAAAATGGGCTGCAATCTATAATACAACCTGCTGAAAATTCAGTAGAAGCTCAGATATTGAATGACTCTTCAAATTGGTCGTTAGAAACTACTTGGGGAACTTCCCTGACCAATACACTTTACTGATTTTTTAAAATAAACAACAAAATTGCTAATAAAATTTCAAAAGGCACCTGTTCCCTGATCACAAAGCAAGGCAATTAAATTATGAAAAGGTTAATTTTGAGCACATGATCAATAAATGTAACAGAAACAAATCAATGGAAAGAACTGGAAGAAAATAAATGTAAATTATATTAACATCTTTAGTTTATGATTGGAAAACTCTATGAAACAACAAAGGGGTGGTGACTGGGTAAGTTATTTCTTTTATTAAGTATGTAAATTGATAAGCTCTGCCAAGGACCAGGTTTTTCTTCCTGCCCTGATGAGAATTAGCCTTCTGAGTTAAAGAGCTGAGTTCAGATCTTAGTTATTGATCTTGGTAATTCATAACTTTGTGCATATTGTTTGTCTTCTCTGAGCTGCATTTTCTTCACTTGTAAAACGGGACTAATAAAATCTACATAATGGGGTTACTGGTGATTAAATCATATTAATGAATATGAAATAGCTTCTTAATGTTACTTCTATACTCATAATTCTTTTATAACCATGTCATTTTGCTCACATTTTATTCATTTAATGCTGTGGGTAATTTGGGATGTAATCCAATTCTATATTTTGGAACATACGACATAGAGGAAAATAATTTTCACCAGCCATCTTCCCATCTCGGCTCCCTCCCATGATTCCTCAGATCTGAGAAAGTCCAGGCCTACCCAGCTCCTATTAGGTCTCACAGGGCTGTACCAAAGCAGGGCATGGGGAGTCTCACCCATACCTACAAAACAGAACCCAAAGTCAGGGTCAAGGTCAAGACTAGGCAGAGGTGAGGGAGACAAAGATCACAGAGTAAAACTGACAATGTCCTGGGGCAGTTTTAGAGATATTGGCTCCTGCCTGACAAGGCTTTTGTGTAAGTAAAGTGGCTTTTGTTTGAAGAAGCTAGAAGGGGCTTAACTATCTAACTTCATCCTGCTGGCCAGCAAGGTGTTTTGACCTCTTAAGAACAGGATTCTCAGCATATTTCTTCCTTCCTACTACCTACTTTTTTAATACTATAAATTATAATTTTAAAGACCTAGAAGAAAATCCCACTAAAATTACAGTGACAAACAGGTAATGGTTTGGGTTGATATACATGTGAACCATTGTGCATACTCTGTGTATAATCTGTAGGTAGCTATACTATATCTATATCTACATCCATATCTGCATCTATATATGATCACATAATCTAACAGGTTAGAACAGTTACAAATTCAGTCCTCTTGTCAGTCACTTAGCATCCATATAAGCTTTCAGAATAAAGTCCACACTCATATAATATTCCCTCTGCCTGGTATGTTTGTTTTTTTTCTTCTTCATCTTCTATATCAAAAACATTTCTATTTCTCCTCCAAGATTCAGATCAGGATCACTTCCCACAATAAGCCCATCTTAATAGTATTTTCATTCCCAAACCCCCAAACCTTTTATGGTATCTGGCATAGTATGTGCTCAACATGTTTTTGTTTTTTTTTATCATCTTTATTGGAGTATAATTGCTTTACAATGGTGTGTTAGTTTCTGCTTTGTAACAAGATGAATCAGTTATACATATACATATATCCCCATATCACTTCCCTCTTGCATCTCCCTCCCTCCCACCCTCCCTATCCCACCCCTCTAGGTGGTCACAAAGCACCCAACTGATCTCCCTGTGCTATGTGGCTGCTTCCCACTAGCTATGTATTTTACATTTGGTAGTGTATATGTGTTCATGCCACTCTCTCACTTTGTCCCAGCTTACCCTTCCCCCTCCCCATATCCTCAAGTCCATTCTCTAGTAGGTCTGCGTCTTTATTCCTGTCTTGCCCCTAGGTTCTTCGTGACCCTTTTTTTTTCTTAGATTCCATATATATGTGTTAGCATACAGTATTTGTTTTTCTCTTTCTGACTTACTTCACTCTGTATGACAGACTCTAGGTCCATCCACCTCACTACAAATAACTCAATTTCGTTTCTTTTTATGGCTGAGTAATATCCATTGTATATATGTGCCACACCTTCTTTATCCATTCATCTGTCGATGGACACTTAGGTTGCTTCCATGTCCTGGCTATTGTAAATAGAGCTGCAGTGAACATTGTGGTACATGACTCTTTTTGAATTATGGTTTTCTCAGGGTACATGCCCAGTAGTGGGATTGCTGGATCATATGGTAGTTCTATTTTTAAGGAACCTCCATACTGTTCTCCATAGTGGCTGTATCAATTTACATTCCCACCAGCAGTGCAAGAGTGTTCCCTTTTCTCCACACCCTCTCCAGCATTTATTGTTTGTAGATTTTTTGATGATGGCCATTCTGACCGGTGTGAGATGGCATCTCATTGTAGTTTTGATTTGCATTTCTCTAATGATTAATGATGTTGAGCATTCTTTCATATGTTTGTTGGCAATCTGTATATCTTCTTTGGAGAAATGTCTGTTTAGGTCTTCTGCCCATTTTTGCATTGGGTTGGCTCAACATGTATTTTATGAAATAATAATTGTATAGCTAAATGCAAAATAATGATGAATGACAGAAGAGAAACCTTATTTATTTAATAATAAATCATTTAGCAACCTAGAGAATACAATGTCTAAAGGTAGAGAGGTAATGTTCTGGGGATGATTGAATTATTTTAACATTTGTAACCTGACAAATTTCACAAAATGGCTGAAATGCAGAATGGAGGTTTCAGTAAGACTTGTGTCAATAACATGAAGATAACAGAAGACTTTTTTAAAAGTATGTTTTAGAGACAGGATTTTCTAATTATGTATTAGAGGTTAAAAATTAAGAAGATAGTTTTAGAATTCATATTTAAGACCCAGAAAGAAAAAAAAGTTTTGCTTGATAGCACATGCTACTTATGTAGTGTACTTACTTAAGTCAGATATTTAATTATAACTGATTATTCCCTTTTCATTTAATTTAATGCTCTGGAAAACATCCTATCTGAATTTCATTTTAAAATGCAGCAAAATCATCCCACACACCTTCATTTGTTCATCTTTTTTAGGTTTATTCCCTGCTGTCCTGAATCTTGCTTCCAGTGCTCTCATCACCACAAATGCAACATGTGGAGAAAAAGGACCTGAAATGTATTGCAAATTGGTAGAGCACGTCCCTGGGCAGCCCGTGAGGAACCCTCAGTGTCGGATCTGCCATCAAAACAGCAGCAATCCACACCGTACGTATTTTAGGATGAATTTGTGTGGCACTGGGTAGGAGCTGTAATTGAGGATGTTGAGGTCAAAGTGCATTAAAGTCAAAGGGTTTGTGGTCCCCCAAATTTCTAGAACTTTACTTCCACTGTGAACCTTACAGCCCCTCTCTGTCACTTAACAACCGTTAGTGGAATTCCTTATGTGTAGTGGGTGTGGTGCTTGAAGAGAGTTTTCTAGCTGAAGACTTGTGGCAGTCCTTAAGTTTATCACTTGCAGAAGATTATCTGAAGATGTGGTTATTAATTCATGTTTTAGTCATTCAGTGGTCACTTACATGCCAGGTACTTTGCTGGGGATCCAACAGGAATAAGATGTGGACTCTGGCTCAGTTGAAGAAGTGGCAGAAAGCAGATTATTGCTGTGTAATGTGGTAGGTACCAAGGAAAGAATGAGCATAGGGGCTTTAGGGAGAAAGGGGAGGGTTACAAATTTAGTCCTGGTGTAGATGAAGGCTTGCCAGAAGTGACATCTAAACTGAGGCCCAAGGCCAAATATGAGCTGAGCAGGCAAAGGGGAGACAGAGGGAAGAGAAGGAATGCCAGGAAGAGGTTTCAGAGTAAGGCAGAAAACAGTACTTGCTCAGGGAACTAACAGGTAGTTAGGAATGGCTGCAACTGAAGATGTCAGAGGGCAGAGGGTAGGGATGAGTCTGGTACAGGGCTGGAATCAGACTATATGGTTCTTAAACACCACAAGAAGAGCGTTTCAAGGAGAGGAGTCATACAAAGCCCTCTTGGGTGGCCTCTAGGAACCACACTGATATCTCAGACTCATTCATGCGTTTATTCAGCAAGCATTTGAACACCAGCTACTAGAAATGCATTCTACTGGAGCAGAGTGTTGAATCATACATAGTCCTTGACTTAAAGGACTTGGAGGGGGGAATAGGGGAAACAAAACTAAATTGAGTGCTAAGGGAACATCTAGAGATTCCTGGGAGAAAGTGACCATGTACTGAGAAAATAAGGGTTAGTAAGATGAAAAGGGGAAAAGTATTATATATATATATAAAAAATACATAAATCTTGAAGGCATGAAATAGCATGATCTATTCAGAGAACTATAAGTAATTAGGTTTAATGAGTAAAGAGTTTATATGGAGAAGGGGAGAATGGTGTGAGATAATTCTAGAGATGGGGGTTGATTTATAGATATATTGATACATTGGGAAATCATCAAATATTGGGGAGATTAATAAAGTGAATAATGTCAATGAGGTGCTTTATAATAAAGTTTCACAATTATACTATTTTAAAATTTACTTAGTTTTTCTTCTCTTTTTAAAAAAAGTTATAATGCTCATAAAACGAAGAAAGCTTTCTCTCACAGTTTATATTTTTTAATCCCAAAAGGAAGTCGGGAGGCACTGTGCATTCTTTCTTGGAGCTGGTTAAAGGGAAGAATGCATAGTCCCTTCTCTATTATACAATTTAGAGATACTGAAAGCGTTAATATGTTTGGAGAACTGGGACTTTTATGAATACAATTGCTGGTCTTGTATATCACAGAATGTTAAACAAAAAGTTGAGAAACCAAAGATGGCAAGCATCAGAAACCTTCCTTGCCTGTTAAGTGACTCTGGTTGTTTTCTATGGTGTAGATTGTTATGGGTGTAGGAGTCGGGAATATTGGAACACATCCTATCTGTTTGCTGTTCTTGTACAAAACGTTTAGGGCAAAAGACCTAGGTCAGAGCCCTGGGGAAACATCAAAAGCAAGAAAATTGAGGTAAATAAATGAAAATAAAATGAATTAAAAAATAAATGAATTGATGGACTATGAGCTTTAGGTTCGTTAGAGAAGAAGATGAAGCCTGATAGGGAGAAATTGACATTGTTGCAAGAATTGGTGGCCTTGATGATTTCACAGAGAATGTGAGAAAGCCTGGAGGCATGGAGTGGCTGGGAGGGAATGATGGGGGTGGTTGGGAGTGTGTATATGTGTGTTTAGGATGGGCTGGGCAGAGAAGGAGAGTTAGAGAAAGTACGAAAATCGTATATATGCGTGTTTGTGTGCGTGTGTGCGTATATACACGTATATGTATGTGTATATATGTATGGTTATCTATATATACATATGCATAAAATTGTATATAGAAGACAATTAAACAGATATTCTAAGCAGTAAACTCAGGGCTATACCTTAGGGTACATGTTATCAATGATGTAGAATTTCTAAGAAGGAAAACATCAGTGGGAACTGAAGTAGCAAGAGAAAGTTCCAAGAAGGGCTCTAAAAACCTGCATTACCTGAGATAAGAAGGAAAAGCATTCCAGGAAAGGAGAAAAAGCTGGAAATGTGTAAATAGACAGGATGGAAGGAAGGTGCAGTGATTCAGGTAGAAAATAATTGAGTGGACACTCTTGGTAGCAAAATCAGTGAGATGTATTCACCAAATTAAGTCTACGAGTGACTGTCACTCCCTTCTTCAGAGTTCAATATTCAGCGTCTTTCAGTGGGAGACATCTGTATTTAGGCAATCCCACCCCATATTTTCACTTTGGGACAAAAAAGTGAATAAACTGTTTTAGTAAAGCAAGACATATATGAGGTATGTTTTGTATTTCCCATTTTATTTAGTTGTGGTAAGTTTTTAAAACTTATCACAGCCTACATTTACTTTGATTAATTTAATTTCAAATTACCAGCTTCATTACATTTCAAAATCCTGTTTTGGAACCAGAAATTTAGAAAGAATAATACCCCACAAGAATAAAAAATCTAGCAATAATCCACATGGATATATTTTAGTAAAAGTTGAAGCAACAGATGATAAAATTCCACAGATTTACTGAACAGCTAGAATTAATCTGGAAGGTTGGTACTTAAGTACTATACAAAGAAAAGGAAATTTGCACCTCCTGACTGTTAATAGATTGTGCTTTCCAATTAAAATAGCAGTTTGAAAGATTTACTTCATCAGTGATTCCCTCGCCAATTTTCAGATGCACATAGCCTTTGGATTGACTTGAGTCACTATCCCTGTTGAGGATGTTATAAGTTTCTATCTCTTTTTAAATAAGGGAAGTATGCCAACAATTAATCAGTATTTTCAAATTAATTATTATTCAAGTTTCATAATGGGGATTATGGTTAATTGTTGATTCATCTCCCAGTCTTCCTTTTCATGACTAATTCTCATATCAATTTGACCTGAGGTGACAGATATCAAAATTTCCAATTAGATAGCTTCTCTCACAACTACCTTATGAGCCACAAGTATGATTTGGAAATGTGGTTGTGTGTGTGTTTTTCTCTCACATTTTAAACCCACAATCTGTGAAGAAGATTCAGGAGGATGTTTAAGGAATGTTTGCTGTGATATTTATTTTTCTTCAGAAGCAGTGCCAGTAATATTTCATTTATGGTTCTGATTCCCAATGTGCCAATTTCAGCACCCACTGATACCACCAAGGACATTTATTTGATATTTAGTTATGCTTCTTGTATTTGTTGATGTTATAAAGGCCTAACACTTTCCCTAGCTTCAGCAGAACAAGTTAACTAGTGCTAATTATTAAATTTAGTCAGCAATTTCACTTTTCATTAATGAGATAAGGTGCCTCATCTCAGTGGACTGCTAATGTGATAAGACTTAGTACAAAACAAAGCCCATCCAGATGTTCAGCTGAATTAAGTAATTTACCAATAAAAATAGATTATTTTTGTCCTGTCTTATATACTCATGTTACCATAAGTAAATCAAAGATATAAGCCTTTATATTTTCAGTTAAACAGGTTATAGCAGACTATGTTAATAAAATTAATATGTAATAAAAATGTTCACAATCTGAAAAAAGCAAATTTAATGAATATTCAGTTTTTGTAAATTTTTTGAAGATGATTTTACTTTACTATCAGACTCCTATTGCACTGAGGACTTCTTTTTGCTTGGTTTTTATCTTCAAAAATTTTATTAAATGTAATTTGTCCCCAGTAAAGATTCAGAACCCTGCATATTTTGAACAGATGTATAATTAATTCTATGTATATGCATAATAATGGCTAGAATATTAATGGTTTTAATGTTCTTCTGGTAACCCTGTGAGTTGAGAGTTCCCATCCAATTACTGGTCCATGGCAAAATGAGAAAATGAAAACAAAATTCCAAATTTTTTATGAAGATAAAATGAATACCTTTCAAAGAATTATCCTTCATTTTAATATTATGTTGTTTTAAAACTTTTGTTGTTTTTAAATATCCTCCATTTTATGAAATAAGTGATATTTTAAATGATAGCAAGAGTAGGCTGAACGCTACTACTGAACGCTATTACTTTGAGAAATAAAGAGCTAGAACTCCTGTATCAAGTCCACAAATCTCTTTCACATACATTTAATTTTTTTTTTTTTACTTTTTTCTGAGAGTTAAGATTCTGGGTACCTGTGCTATGAGTGGAGTTATGTTATCCTCACTTCAAGAATGACACAGAGTTTAAGTGACTTGCCCGTGGTCAGTTAAGTGCTGAATGGTGGGTGCAGATAGGCTGTCCAGCTGCTCCTAGTCCAGCACTTCATGATTCAAATCTTATGCTCTTTCATCACCATTATCATTAAAACACCTGGCTAGATTACATTACGTCCACAGATTGCAAGTAGTCCATGATTGTTCCTCATAGTGATATGGCTTGTTTATTATTTGAAATATTCCTTCAGTTTGCAAAAAAAGATTATGTTCTAATAAAGGGGTATTCTTAGGCCATTCATTTGAAACATCTTCCCAAGGAATTAGTGTTATAAAAGTTCTCACGACTGACACTCCAAAGCATAATTAATCAGAGTAGCAGGGGAGCTAACCTCCACTCTATTTACATTTCTGTGGGCAAATAGGCTGACGTCCAAGTGAGATGTTAGGAAGTTAAGAACTCTTACTGCAGCCCTAGGAATAGAAATAGGAACATCCCCAGCAAACTGCCCTCCTGCCTTCCTCACCTGTGCCTGAGCTGGGCCGGATCAGAGGAGGAACAAGTTCTGTTCCTCCTTACTTGGGAAATGAGAAGCACAGATGGCAGATAAGAACCAATGACTGCATCCAAAAAGGAACAAGAGCTTTGGCACTCCAGAGGTAATGGTTGCTGTTGTGAGATGCATGGAACTAAGTGGGAGGAGATGAAGAATGTGTGAGTTTTGAGGATTGTAAGAAGGAACTGTGGGGGGAGGTGGCAACGATCGTCCACACCTCCTGTTTTTTATTGCCAGTCTCCTTTTTAATTTTCACAATACGTCCTGTTCTCATGTATCTGGAGTAAAGACAAGGGGAGATCCATGTTTAGTTAGTAGGGTGGAGTTTCATGTGCCAAGCTCTCTTTGCTTGCTTTTATTGTCCATACCCCTCCACTGAGTTAGTGATTATGGGGACAGGCATCGCTGGATGGGAGATTTGGAGTATCTTTCATTATATTTTTAAATAGTGGTTTAAATAGAAAGTTGGCAGATTGAGGACTGACTGCAAAAAGCCTCATAGGATGGATTTGACAGCATTTTCTATTAAAACCAGATACATATTGAATTGCCCAAGTCCTGGTAATAATGTATGTGTCAGAAGGGCAAATCTTCAAGTACCTTTCAACCACAATTCAGGATTTTATGTTTCTGTTCAAAAAGTTGATGTCATACTAGAGCTGCCTCAAACAGTAGAGTTTTTGCTTCTTTGAATGACTGACACACCAATTAGACTTCAAATTCATTTCTTCACACTTAGTTTCTATAGTTATCTTTAGAGTTGCCCGTTTCCGTTGATGGCCAGAGTGCTGCACAGTTTCTTCTCTTATAGTCTTTAACCATTTCACACTACCTTGCGGAGCGCTGTGAAAAAGTCGACAGTAACCAAATTCTGTTAAAAGATATGAATTGTTCTCTCTTTATGTTACTTTAATGTTTGACCTTCACATGATGATGGTTTTAACTTAGTTTTACTTTTTACTTTAAAAAAACAGCTATAAATTCTTCATATGATCTTTTCTTCTTTCACATGCTGCTGCTGACTCAATAGTGAGACACCCGATTACAAATGCTATTGATGGAAAGAACACTTGGTGGCAGAGTCCCAGTATTAAGAATGGAATCGAATACCATTATGTGACAATTACTCTGGATTTACAGCAGGTATTATGCCTTTTTTTACTTTTCCACTTTGAAATTGGATCTTGGATTTGCTATTTGTGTAGTTAGCAGTTCTTGGGTGAAAGGATACTCTTTCTTATTACCCTCCATTGTTTTCTTGATACAGTGAACAAAGGGGCTTATTCATTTAGTAAATTGCTATTTAAAAATATTTGGCATTTATTTCTAAAGCACAACTATTTGGGTTGGCCCAGAAGTTCATTCGGTTTTTTCCATAACATCTTACAGAAAAACCCAAACTCACTTTTGGGCCAGCCCAATAAAATGAATTCGCGTGAGAGGTTTAGAACTGAATTAGGAGCTGACTCTGTTCTGGCCAATGAGAGTTAATGATAAAAATGTTGATCAATGAAATCTTACATAAAGAAAATATAATAGTGCCATTTTAAAACTTTTAAAATAGTAGAGTGCTGCCACTCTGCCCATGGTGGGTGTATGAAAAGGTTCTTGGATAACAGGACTCTTGAGTACATTGCCTCTCATTACTGGGAGTTGAGCAAGATGTGACGGTTGATTCTTAAAGTTGGGCCAGTAATGAGGTAACAAGCCTTGTAGTTGTATAAAATTGATGTTAGAAGTTGTTAGAGTTTGTGGTACGTAGGTATAGTGCCTTCTACCTTAATTTTTTTCTTCTTTCTGTTTACAGTATTCAGGTCAGGTGGAAAGTATTCATCAAGAATTATTTAGGCTTGCAAATAGGATGGAGTCTGGAAAAATGTTCCCATATTTTACTGTTATTCCAAATACAAAAGTTTATTTGATTGACTGAAGGCTGAGACTGGAAATGTTGAACTTAGATGACTTTTTTAACTCAACCTGTTCCTCTCTCACTCTCTGGGATAGCATAGGAAAGGTACTTAGGCATTCCTCCCTGACCCAGTAGAGGCAGAGCAGCAAAGGGGCTTGGGGTTAGTGGAGAGGATATGGCTAAAATAGTTAATGACAGATACCGTAACTGCAGAGCTTGTGTTTCCACATGTGATCACAGTGGAGGAAAGCACTAGCCAGTGGGGGTTTGTCACCTTCTCAGGAGGCTAGATAGGCACCAGGCATTTCCCTAATGGATGCTGTTTATCATCAATAGGATACGAACTACCCACTTCAGGTTTGAGGCCCATTTTGGCCAGGGTGCACATATTCAGGAATTGCAAAGGGCCAGTTAGTGGGTCTCACAGCAGGTACTCTTTCCACCCACTTGGGACTCCTCAGGACTTGAGCAACAGGGTAGCAGCAGGGACTCAGTGCTGCAGCTAAACTGCCAACTGGTATGTATTTATTTCTACCCATACCAGCAGCTGAATGTCAGCCTTGAGTTAACAGTATTTCTCAGGAAATCTCAGAGCACAATCAGGGAAAGCAGGCAAACTACTACGTTGATCAATTATGCTTTAGTTCAATGAAGTCTTATGCATGAATTTCCTGAAAATCCTAGCCTCGAAATGGACTTTATCCCTCTCTGGATAAAGACAACTTGGTCCTTTGCCAGTCACAGCAGTTGTCCCCCATCATGTGGTCGTTGAAAGTTGCAATCCAACTTTCCAATCAGGAGTGAGTCTGCTGTCTATTACCTTGGGTCATCTCCTGGGATAGGGAATCAGTAAATAGTGATGGTTCATTGCTCTGGTTTACTTTCTGCCTATTCTTTTAAATCACACATGGAGCAGGAGACTCAATTGTTAATATAATTTGCACAAGTCACTTATACTATCCTTTGAGCTCAACCCTCTTCCCTTTTAGTTTAATGGCCTTCAGAGGTGTGAATATTCAAGACATCTTTTATAGTTCAGTCTTCATAACAAGTGGCAGGAATCTGTTTATAAGATCAGTTTACCGGTCTCCAGAGTCTGGAGTACACCTCATGGAAGTGGCACAGATGTGTCCTCGTATGGCCTCATATCCCAGAATGGCACCCACCCATGCCCTTATTCACTTCAGCCCTCTCTTACCTCCTGTAAATCAACTCATCATGTGTTTAAGAGAAGCAGAACACAGCCTATAAAATAAAATAAATCCTTATTTCTACTTGTCTCAAGATTTTAATTTAGTCAATGATTTAATAATGTAAAAAGCTAAGCAGATTTTGTAATCAGATTTTATAAGGGAATTCCACAGACAGAAAGGGGAATTAGACCTCTTATTTAGCCTCAGGCTTTGGAGGAACAAACTGTGGAACAGGTTCTTAAACCTATTCAATTAAGGGGCAAATCTGCAGGAAGTCATGTTACAATGCATTGGCAACAGAGAAAATGTGGACATCCTTATTATATCATTTACTTCTTACAATTAGCTGATAAGGCAGCTAGTATTATTACCCCTCTTTAATAGTTGAAGAACCCTAAGACTTAGAAAAATTAAGTGACTTGGGCTTCTTACTAAAGTCTTTTATGGACAGGGCTGGGATTTCATCCGGAGTTGTATGAATCCAGACGCCAAACTATGCCAGTATTTCCTAAACTGGGATTGGAAGACCTAATTTAGGGAGAATTTTTGGTATATAATTTCAAGGGGTCCATACATTGTTTGGGTTTAAGGAATACTGGGTTATCATCTCCTGGCTTACACAGGAGAATATAGCCAAAGTCTGTTTTGTCATAAAACAAGGACTAGATCTCTCATTTTCTACTACACTTTAGCATATCTCTAAAACAGCATAACTTCAGTCTTTTTCACCTACAGCATGAAGGATTAATAGGTTTTTCATCATAATATGAGCTATTATTCAGCTGGGAGGCAAGGGCAGTAGTTTCATAATGAATAGGTAAATATCACTAAATGTTTGTTTGTCATTCATTCAGCAAGAGGTTTGACCATTTATTAGTTCTCCTTTTTATTTTGAGATGCATGAATTTCAACAAGTGCCGGTTTTTTGTTGTTGATATATACTTGGCTCCTCTGTGGAATACTTTTAATAAGCTACTATTTTAAATAAAGTTCACCATTGGATTTCCTTGATTGAATCATTACAGATTACACTGGGAAATTTCTTTTACGTTTTATCATTCAAGATGAGCCCTAGAAAAATATAACTTACTGAGAAGAAAGTAGGTACTTATTTTATAGATGGTTTTTAGATTTTTATTACTAAGGGATTATTAACTTTTCCCAATACTACTATTTACTCACAGCATATCTTGAGCAAATAATTTAATCATGCTGTGCCCCAAGTTCTAGATTAGTAAAATAAATATTATAATATCATGGCAAGAAATTGAAATAACGATAATAGCAATACAACTAAATTACATCTGACAATTACAGTTATCATAAAGACCTACTATCAGCATAATCTCAAAGAGAAGCTTAGCTGTTCCAATGATGTGTAGGCAAAACCCCAGTATAGTGGTAAATAAAAATATACATAAATTTAAAAGACAATAATAGGAAATTGAAGGTTAATAGGATGTCCAAAATATTCCATTTTAGTCCCTTTCCAACCGGATTTTCATGACAATATATATTATAATATATGATCTCATTTTATTACTTTTAAAAATCTGGTCATTTTTAGGGCTTCCCTGGTGGCGCAGTGGTTGAGAGTCCGCCTGCCGATGCAGGGGACACGGGTTCGTGCCCCGGTCCGGGAAGATCCCACATGCCGCAGAGCGGCTAGGCCCATGAGCCGTGGCCGCTGAGCCTGCGCGTCCGGAGCCTGTGCTCCGCAACGGGAGAGGCCACAACAGTGAGAGGCCCGCGTACTGAAAAAAAAAAAAAAAAAAAAATCTGGCCATTTTCTTAGGCTTTCCCTTTGATTTGTTTAGGAAGAAAGTTGATTGGCAAGTGGGTTAAAATACAGAGGGGCAGCTTTTTAATAGACCTTTAAAAAACGTACATTGAGTCATGTCATATTCACTCCTGGATAATCCAGGTATGCCATGGAATTAGTTATGCTCATGTGTAGGAATCTCCTTTATCTCAATACATAATTCCCTTCTCTTCCTGGTTTATCCCCCAAAACTAAAAATGCATTTATCAAGAAAAATTGTCTTACAGCTACAGAGATCAAGTTCCACATGTTCTTGACCTAAATGTTTTATTCATTGACCTTATAGAGACATATCTAGTGAGATAGGTTAACAGTTTAAAGTGAGAGTTGTGTTTTGGAGGAGGATGAATTAATATTTCTATACAGATATTGTTATACTTTTGGAATGTGTGTGAATAGCATAAAACCATTTTTCCTTGAACTGTTAATAATTAATCCCTCATATAATAATAAAGCATGAAAAAAGTGAGATAGATACAATTAATTATTAAATATTCAACAGGTAGAAAGAAGTATAAATGACATTCCTACATTTAATAACCCATTATCTAAATAAGGAAGATACACATGATATATTAAAAAGCGAAACAAGATTTACATAGCTCTGGTTGAATATGATTCTGTTCAATACAGTCTATTTGATCTGTCTCCTGGAGACAGAGCTCTATGAAGGATTTAGCCCATGGCATGGTGATTAGATGTATTCCCCTGTTGTCCTTCTGGATTGAGCATTCTTGAAGGCAGAGTTCTCAGACTGTTTCTACCCACCATGGCACTCAGCATCTAGCAGGAACTCAGCAGATTTGATGAAAGAATGGTTCATGGTTGCTCTTCAAATCACTGAATTTTTTCTTGGTATTATTTGCATCACTGCTAAATTGATGAATATAAAACTAACTACAGTGGAGATTATAATCTACACGTTCAAAATGTCCTACATGATACGTCTTGTTTAGTATAGCAGAATATAATTAAATATAATATAATATAATTCTTTACCTGCTTTAGTTTTTTTTTAAGATCATTGATTCAATGTCACAAGTAGGATCTGTGGTTAATTAGAAAGTGTAACCTCTCTCACTAAATGAATTTGTGCTGATCTTTTAATCATTAATAAAGGTGACTACCAGCTTTACTGTCTGTATTGTGCAGAGCATTAGTTGTAATTTTCTCCCCTTCAGTCTACTTTCAACACTGCACTCACATCGATTTTAGTACCAAATTGGATCAGATCACTCCTTCCACTAAAACCCTCTAATGGCACTCAGTGGAAAAAGCACAATTACCCACAAGAATTTACCTCACCCCCTTTCATCCCTGGCCTCAATCTCCCCTCTTCAGTTGCCCCACTGGCTACTTCACTGAGTCTTGAAGTCCTTTGCACTTGCGGTTCCTTGTGTTGGAATTATTTTCCCTAATTTCCATACAGTCTGTTTCATTTCCTTTGGATTTTTATTCAAGTGTCATGTTCATAGCAAGGACCTCCTTGATAATCCTATTGAAAATTACAAATCCCTCCCTATTTCCTAACCCATTTCCCTGCTTTATTTTTCTCCATAAAGTACATGGCTGTCTAACTTACTACATGTATTTTACTACAGCTCTTCCTCGACTTATGATGGAATCACATCCCAATAAACTGATTGCAAATTGAAAATATTGTAAGTTAAAAATGCATTTAATACACCAAACATCATAGCTCAGCCTAGCCTACCTTAAACATGCTCAGAACACTTACATTAGCCTACAATTGGGCAAAACCACCTAACACAGGCATACTTTATAATAAATTGTTAAATATTTCACCAATAATTTATTGAATGCTGTACTAAAAATGAAAAACAGAATGGGTGTGTGGGTACAAAGTGGTTGAAAGTGTATCAGTCGCTTACCTTCCTGATCCCGTGGCTGACTGCGTCTTGCTGCTCACGGCCACTGCCCAGCATCACAAGAGAGCATCATACCACATATTGCTAGCCTGGAAAAGATACAAATTCAAAATCTGAAGTGAAGCATAGTAAGTCCAAGACCATCTGTATTTATATTGAATGTTGTTTATCTCCCCATTTAAAATGCAATTTTCATGAGAGTGGAGATAGTTGTTTGTTGTTTTTTTGAATTGCCGCATTCTAAGCACTTGGAATAATACACAGCATATAAGAGGTACTCTATAGATTTATATTAAATGAATAAATGATTGAATGAATAAACAATCAAAACACCAATTCATAGTGTAAGAATCATATTAAAGCTGAAAATGAAACAAAGGAAGAAATATTCTTACTGTATTTCTTATGATAAAATATGCTATGCATTTTCAAATTTATGATTTCTCCTTTAAGTCTCCGGCTAAATAGCATGAAGTAAATTTTCTCACTAATCCTTTTACTAAACATGTTCTAAACTTCGGTCATATTTGTCACTCTCTGTGTGACTTTACCACATTTATAGCTTTATTTGGGAAAAGCAGATTTTAATCAATTTAACTCTTCATTTGTAACAGAGAAGTCTAGGACTGTAATTTTTTAATTGATATTTTAAAATTTCCCAGTTGAAAAAAGTAGAAGTAAAAAAGGGGGAAAGTGCCACCAGAATGCTGTTTAAACAAGATTCTAGACAAAAGATATTATGTATTTTGATATAAATAGCTAATAAACTAAATTCTAGCAATATCATGAAAACGTAAATGTTTTGGAGATGCAGATCCTATTTCAAATGGTGTCAAGATGACTACCCTGGAAAATGATTCTTGAAACCAGGGAATAAATTCATGAATTTTTTAAAAATAGAAATAATAATACATAATTAAAAGATCTGTTAAATATCTGTGGGAAAAGATCTGTTAAAAATTTTAAATCATACTGATTCTGTTATGCAAAGTCTGAAGAGGACTGACTAAAAGAGACTGAATGTGGGCAATTTTTCACAGCTGTCTGATGACTTTCACACATGAAACACAACTGTATTTCCTCATGTTGGTGGAATATTGTGTATTGTCCCATTTTATTCTTGAAGTCTAAGTTTTTACTTATTATATTTATATATGCTTATATATATAATTATACTTATATATAGTTATATATCATATGCACATATAAATTAGAGTTTTTTCCTAGAAGTTGACTGTATATTTAAGTTATGTGATAGCATGTGTGTTTTAATTTGTAGATGATACATGTTTTCAGTATGACCCTGAGTCTTAAAAATACTAAAATGGCAAGAAGGATGAGCAAGAGGCTAAGGAGAAAGGAGGAGATATAATTTTGCCCACTTCCATTTCGTGACCTATCACTTATTAGCTCATTTACCTTAGGTAAATTGTCCTACTTTTATACTCCTCAATATGGTCATATGGAAAATGGAATCAATAGCACCACTTCTTTCTTAAGAAGACTGTTATAGGGTAAAGTGATGTAATATGGGCAAATAGCCAAGCACACTGCTACACAGTAGTTAATACTCAGTAAGTAATAGGTCCTGGCCTTCTACACTGATAATAATGCTGAGCAGAGAACAAATGGGCTAGAGTAGTAATGAGAGTGACTTGAAAAAGCAAAACAAGGGGACTTCCCTGGCAGTCCAGTGGTAAAGACTTCGCCTTCCAATGCAGAGGGTGTGGGTTCAATCCCAGGTCAGGGAGCTAAGATCCCGTATGCCTTGCAGCCAAAAACTAAAACATAAAACAGAAGTAGTATTGTAACAAAATCAATAAAGAGCTGCGTGGCTCGTGGCCTCCCGAGAGCAAGGTTCTTGGTGCTCTGACTGGGTGTCAGGCCTGAGCCTCTGAGGTGGGAGAGCCAACTTCAGGACATTGGACCACCAGAGACCTCCTGGCCCCACATAATATCAATCAGTGAGACCTCTCCCAGAGATCCCTGGCTCAACACTAAGACCCAGCATCACTCAACGATGAGCAAGCTCCAGTGCTAGACACCCCATGTCAAACTACTAGCAAGACAGGAGCACAACCCCACCCATTAGCAGAGAGGGTGCCTAAAATCATACTAAGTTCACAGACACCCCAAAACATACCACCGGACTTGGTCCTGCCCCTCAGAAAGACAAGATCCAGCCTCATCCACCAGAATACAGGCACGAGTCCCATCCACCAGGAAGCCTACACAACCCAGTGAACCAACCTTAGCCACTGGGGGCAGACACCAAAAACAATGGGAACTACGAACCTGCAGCCTGAGAAAAGGATTTGTCAAACACAGTAAATTAAGCAAAATGAGAAGACAGAGAAATACGCAGCAGATGAAGGACCAAAGTAAAAACCCACCAGACCAAACAAATGAAGAGGAAATAGGCAGTCTACCTGAAAAAGAATTCAGAGTAATGATAGTAAAGATGATCCAAAATCTTGGAAACAGCACGGAGAAAATGCAAGAAAAGTTTAACAAGGACCTAGAAGAACTAAAGAGAAAACAAACAATGATGAACAATACAATAAATGAAATTAAAAACTCGCTATAAGGAATCATGATGAACAACACAATAAATGAAATTAAAAATTCTCTATAAGGAATTAATAGCAGAATAACTGAGGCAGAAGAATGGATAAGTGACTTGGAAGATAAAACAGTGGAAATAACTACCGCAGAGCAGAATAAAGAAAAAAGAATGAAAAGAATTGAGGACATTCTCAGAGACCTCTGGGACAACATTAAACGCACCAACATTAGAATTATAGGGGTCCCAGAAGAAGAAGAGAAAAAGAAAGGGACTGAGAAAATATTTGAAGAGATTATATTTGAAAACTTCCCTAATATGGGAAAGGAAATAGTCAATCAAGTCCAGGAAGCGCAGAGAGTCCAGAGAGTCCATACAGGATAAATCCAAGGAGAAACACACCAAGACACATAGTAATCAACCTATCAGAAATTAAATACAAAGAAAAAATATTAAAAGCAGCAAGGGAAAAGCAACAAATAGCATACAAGGGAATCCTCATAAGGTTAACAGCTGTTCTTTCAGCAGAAACTCTGCAAGCCAAAAGGGAGTGACAGGACATATTTAAGGTGATGAAAGGGAAAAACCTACCGCCAAGATTACCCAGCAGGATCTCATTCACGTTCGATGCAGAAATTAGAACCTTTACAGACAAGCAGAAGCTAAGAGAATTCAGCACCACCAAACCAGCTTTACAACAGATGGTAAAGGAACTTCTCTAGGCAGGAAACACAAGAGAAGGAAAAGACCTACAATAACAAACCCAAACAATTCAGAAAATGGTAATAGGAACATACATATCAATAATTACCTTAAATGTATTGGACTAAATGCTCCAACCAAAAGACATAGACTGGATGAATGGATACAAAAAGAAGACCCATATATATGCTGTCTACAAGGGACCAACTTCAAACCTAGGGACGCATACAGACTGAAAGTGAGGGGTTGGAAAAACATATTCCATGCAAATGGAAATCCAAAGAAAGCTGGAGTAGCAATTCTCATATCAGACAAAATAGACTTTAAAATAAAGACTATTACAAGAGACAAAAAAGGACACTACAGAATGATCAAGGGATCAATCCAGGAAGAAGATAATAACAATTGTAAATATTTATGCACCCAACATAGGAGCACCTCAATACATAAGGTAAATTCTAAGAGCCATAAAATGGGAAATTGACAGTAACACAATAAGAGTAGGGGACTTTAACACCTCACTTTCACCAATGGACAGATCATCCAAAATGAAAATAAATCAGGAAACACAAGCTTTAAATGACACATTAGACAAGATGGACGTAATTGATATTTATAGGACATTCCATCCAAAAACAACAGAATACACTTTCTTCTCAAGTGCTCATGGAACATTCTCCAGGATAGATGATATCTTGGGTCACAAATCAAGCCTTGGTAAATTTAAGAAAATTGAAATCATATCATTTCTGACCACAATGCTATGAGACTAGATATCAATTACTGGAAAAAAACTGTAAAAACTACAAACACATGGAGGATAAAAAATACGCTCATAAATAACCAAGAGATCACAGACGAAATCAAAGAGGAAATCAAAAAATACCTAGAAACAAATGACAGTGAAAACATGACAACCCAAACCTATGGGATGCAGCAAAAGCAGTTCTAACAGGGAAGTTTATAGCATTACAATCCTACCTCAAGAAACAACAGATGTCTCAAATAAACAACCTAACCTTGCACCTAAAGCAATTAGAGAAGAACAGAAAAACCCCAAATTTAGCATTAGGAAAGAAATCATAAAGATCAGATCAGAAATAAATGAAAAAGAAATGAAGGAAACTTTAACAAAGATCAATAAAACTAAAAGCTGGTTCTTTGAGAAGATAAACAAAATTGATAAACCATTAGCCAGACTCATGAAGAAAAAAAGGAAGACTCAAACCAACAGACTTCGAAATGAAAAAGGAGTGGTAACAACTGACACTGCAGAAATACAAAGGATCATGAGAGATTACTACAAGCAACTATGTGCCAATGAAATGGACAACCTGGAAGAGTTGGACAAATTCTTAGAAAAGCACAACCTTCTGTGACTGAACCAGGAAGAAAGAGAAAATATAAACGGACCAATCACAAGCACTGAAATTGAAACTGTGATTAAAAATCTTCCAACAAACAAAAACCCAGGACCAGGTGGCTTCACAGGCGAAGTCTGTCAAACATTTAGAGAAGAGCTAACACCTATCCTTCTCAAACTCTTCCACAATATAGCAGATGGAGGAACACTCCCAAAGTCATTCTACGAGGCCACCATCATCCTGATACCAAAACCAGGCAAAGATGTCACAAAGAAAGAAAACTACAGCCCAATATCACAGACGAACATAGATGCAAAAATCCTCAACAAAATACTAGCAAACAGACTCCAATAGCACATTCAAAGGATCATACACCATGATCAAGTGGGGCTTATCCCAGGAATGCAAGGATTCTTTAATATACACAAATCAATCAATGTGATACACTGTATTAACAAATTGAAGGAGAAAAATCATATGATCATCTCAATAGATGCAGAAAAAGCTTTTGACAAAATTCAACACCAATTTATGATAAAAACCCTCCAGAAAGTAGGCATAGAGGGAACTTTCCTCAACATAATAAAGGCCATATATGGCAAACCCACAGCCAACATAATAAAGGCCATATATGACAAACCCACAGCCAACATTGTCCTCAATGGTGAAAAACTGAAACCATTTCCACTAAGATCAGGAACAAGACAAGGTTGCCCACTCTCACCACTATTATTCAACATAGTTTTGGAAGTTTTAGCCACAGCAATCAGAGAAGAAAAGGAAATAAAAGGAATCCAAATTGGAAAAGAAGAAGTAAAGTTGTCATTGTTTGCAGATGACATGATACTATACATAGAGAATCCTAAAGATGCTACCAGAAAATTACTAGAGCTAATCAGTGAATTTAGTAAAGTAGCAGGATGCAAAATCAATGCACAGAAATCTCTTGCAGTCCTATACATTAAATGATGAAAAATCTGAAAGAGAAATTAAGGAAACACTCCCATTTACCACTGCAATAAAAAGAATAAAATACCTAGGAATAAACCTACCTAAGGAGACAAAAGACCTATATGCAGAAAACTATAAGACACTGATGAAAGAAATTAAAGATGATAGAAAGAGATGGAGAGATATACCATGTTCTTGGACTGGAAGAATCAACATTGTGAAATTGACTATACTACCCAAAACAATCTACACATTCAGTGCAATCCCTGTCAAACTGCCAATGGCATTTGTCACAGAACTAGAACAAAAGATTTCACAATTTGTATGGAAACACAAAAGACCCTGAGTAGCCAAAGCAATCTTGAGAAAGAAAGGCAGAGCTGGGGGAATCAGGCTGCCTGACTTCAGACTATGCTACAAAGCTACAGTAATCAAGACTATGGTACTGGCACAAAAGCAGAAATGTAGATCTGTGTATCAGGATAGAAAGCCCAGAGATAAACCCACACATATGGTCACCTTATCTTTGATAAGGGAGGCAAGAGTATACAATGGAGAAAAGACATCCTCTTCAATAAGTGGTGCTAGGAAAAGAGGACAGCTACATGTAAAAGAATGAAATTAGAACACTTCCTAACCCATACACAAGAGTAAACTCAAAATGGATTAAAGACCTTAATGTAAAGCCTGAAACTCTAAAACTCTTAGAGGAAAACACAGGCAGAACACTCTATGACATAAATCAGAGCAAGATCCTTTTTGACCCAGCTCCTGGAGAAATGGAAATAAAAACAAAAATAAACAAATGGGACCTAATGAAACTTCAAAGCTTTTGCACAGCAAAGGAAACCATAAACAAGATGAAAGACAACCCTCAGAATGGGAGAGAATGTTTGCAAACAAAGCAACTGACAAAGGATTAATCTCCAAAATATACAAGCAGCTCATGCAGCTCAACAGCAAAAAAGCCAACAACCCAATCCAAAAATGGGCAGAAAACCTAAATAGACATTTCTCCTAAAAATATATACAGATTGCCAACAAAGACATGAAAGAATGCTCAACATCACTAATCAGCAGAGAAATGCAAGTCAAAACTACAATGAGGTGTCACCTCACACCAGTCAGAATGGCCATCATCAAAAAATCTACAAACAATAAACACTGAAGAGGGTGTGGAAAAAGGGGATCCCTCTTGCACTGTTGGTGGAAATGTAAATTGATACAGCCACTATGGAGAACAGTATGGAGGTTCCTTAAAAAGCTAAAAATAGAACTACCATATGACCCAGCAATCCCACTACTGGGCAGATACCCTGAGAAAACCATAATTCAAAGAGAGTCATGTACCACAATGTTCATTGCAGCACTATTTACAATAGCCAGGACATGGAGGCAACCTAAGTGTCCATCGACAGATGAATGGATAAAGAAGATGTGGCACATATATACAATGGAATATTACTCAGCCATAAAAAGAAACGACATTGAGTTATTTGTAGTCAGGTGGATGGACCTAGAGTCTGTCATACAGAGTGAAGTAAGTCAGAAAGAGTAAAATAAATACTGTATGCTAACACATATATATGGAATCTAAAAAAAAAATATTTTTGAAGAATGTAGGGGTAGGACAGGAATAAAGACACAGACATAGAGATTGGACTTGAAGATATGGGGAGGGGGAAGGATAAGCTCTGACAGAGTGAGAGAGTGGCATTGACATATATACACTACCAAATGTAAAATGGATAGCTAATGGGAAGCATCGCACAGCACAGGGAGATTAGCTCCATGTTTGTGACCACCCAGAGGGGTGGGAAAGGGAGTGTTGGAGGGAGACATAAGAGGAAAGGGATATGGCTGTATATGTATATGTATAGCTGATTCACTTTGTTTAATAACTTTCTGTTTTACAGCAGAAACTAACACAACATTGTAAAGCAGTTATAGTCCAATAAAGATGTTAAAAAAACAAATAAAGAGTAAAAAAATGGTCCACGTCAAAAAAATCTCCGAAAAAGAAGCAAAACTAAAGCTGGTTTAATAGTTCTAAAACAGCTTAATTACTGACATATTTGAAGGTTACCTATAAGTTTCACTTGGCCTATAACTTAAATAAAGTATTGATTCAATATATATTCAGTTTTTATGAAAATTAATATTTATATAGAGAAAGCCCCAAAAGGGTCATTTGGGCGATGAAACTTTTTTTAACACCTTCTGTACTATTTTGTTGTTGTTCTTATATCCTCCTGATTACTTGAATTTTTAATCATTAAGAAGTAAACGTATTCATTACTAGTATGTTCTTAAAAACTTTTTCCTCCTGGTATTATTTCATTTACATCCCCTTTATTTTGTTATCATTTGCATGTTTATTTTTTTCTTTTTATTAATTTCAACTTTTCTGCCACTTTCCATTTGAAATATGTTTCTTATAGACAGCATAGAGCTGAATTTTGATGTTTTAACTAGAGTGATAATGTTTTTATTTTAGAAGGAAGCATTTATTTTCCATGTATATGTGTATTTCTAACATTTTTATTGAAGGGAAGCATGTGTATGAAAAAGTTGACAAATCATAAGTGAAAAGCTTGATGAATTTTCATAAATTGAACCTACCTAAGTAACCAATACCCAGATCAAGATAACCAGCAACCCAGAAACTAACCTAGGACCCTCTTGGAGCCATTCTGTCCCTCTCCCTGTAAAGATAATCAGTATTCTAACTAACTTCTTTTCAATGCTGAAAGCCTTTGGCCTCAGGCATTTTCTCTGTGGATAGAGTTTTAATTATAGATCAATATCTATAATAAATGTGGGACTCTTCAGAGTTTTTATTTCTTATTTTGTCTGGTTAGTTGAGTCAGACTTTTCAAAAAATTCATCCATTTCCTCTCCATTTTCAAATATACTGGCATGAAGTTGTTAATGATATACCAGTATTAACTTTTTAATATATAAGTGATCTGTGGTGATGCCTCTTTTTTTTTTTCATTCCAAATACTGTTTGTGCAACCTGTTTTTAAAGCTTTAACAGGTTTTTTAATAATTTTATTACTTTTTGAATAGTCAGTATTTGGCTTGGTTGTTTTTCTCTCTTTTTAGATTACTGCATTGCATTGAATTCTGTGTTTATGTGTCTTGTTTCTTCCTTTCTAATTTTTTAAATTTTAGTTTACTTTTTTTTTTCTATCTTCTTGAATGGATACTTAAATTATTAATATTTCAGCCTTTCTTTTCTCCAAATGTATTTATTTAAGGGTACATATTTGTCTCTATACATGGCTTTGGGTGCATATTATAAATTTGAAATTTTGCATTATCATTTATTTAAAAGTATTTTCTAATTTCCATTATAATTTCCCATAATATATGGATTATTTGGAAGTGAAGTACTTCATTCCTGAACTATTGAGTGTTTTTCTCATCTCTTTGCTGTTGTTATTTTTTCTTACTTAACTTCACTGTGATCATTATATTTTCAATTCTTTGAAATTCAAATTTTTGAAACTCATTTTCATTTAACATTTGGTCACTGACATTTGTGCACTTAGGAAGAATGTGGATTCTGTAGTCATTGGCTGCAGTTTTATGAATATATCAGTGAGTAAGTTTTTGTTTATATATATTGAAGCTATTTTATTAGGGCATACAAATTTAGGATTTGAGCTGTATTAACCCTTCTTTTTAATAGTACCATTGCTAGCAGTAATTCTATCTTTAAGATTTACTTTTGTAGCTTCACGAGCTTCCTTTTTGTTAGTGTTTACATAATATTGCTTTTTCTGTTTATTTTGGGGTCTTTATATTTAAGGAGTACCTGTTTTGAGCAGTATGTAGTTGAATTGTTTATTTAACCAGTCTGCTGATCTTTGTCTTTAAATTGGATATTTAATTATTTGCGTTTAATATCATTATTAATATTTGGGTTCAAAGTGACATATTCCCATTTGTTTTCTATTTGTCTTATTTTATATTTTTTCCTCTGACTTTAGTTCTTTTGGATATTAAAGATTTTCCCCCATTTAATTATTCTATTTCTCCTTTCATTAACATGTGTTCTGGGCAGTCTTTTATTACTTGTATTAATTATAGTATTACAGCATAAATATTATAGCATGTATTTTTGATTTCAGAACTTGCTATAAATTGGTACTTTCATCACTTCCCAGACAAGGCAAAAGACCTTATAACATTTTAACTCTACACTCTCCACCCACCCCCAGCTCTCCCCTGTCCCAGTCAGCTTTTCACCCATAGTTCTGATGTGTTTAATTCTATGTATATATTAAGCTCCATAAGAAGTAACTATTACCATCATAAAGAGGCCATATTCGTTTAATTTTAAACACATGTTTTACTTTTTCTGTTGCTTTTTGTTTATTCTTTTATTAGTTACTTCCATATAAGGTCATTTCCCTTCTGACTTATTTTTCAATGACAGTTTGCTGGTGAAAAATTCTCTCAATTTTTTCCTGAAAGTGTTTATTCTTCCTTTATTTTTATTCATTAGGAATAAAATTCTAATTTGGAAGTTTTTCCAACACTTTAACAATTTTATATCATTATTGCCTGGCTTTCATAATTTATGTGAGGTCAGTGAAAGACATTGCTTCTCCTTTGAAAGTAAGGTGTCTTTTTTGCCTTTGAAGATTTTATTTCTTTGTCTTTGGTGTTCAGAGACACCTGTGTCTAGGAGTGATTTTTATTTGTATAAATACTGGTTGGGATTCAAAAGCTTCTGTATTCTATGGATTGATGTATTTCACTGGTTTTGGAAAATTCCCAGCCAGTATTTCCTCAAATGTTCCTATCTACATTCTCTCTTCTATTTGTGGGATTCCAGTTACATATTTTATGCTTTTCCTTATTTTCTTCTTTTCTCTCTCTCTCTCTCAAGGCTTCTTTAGTCTATACATTTTCAGGTGACCTATTTTTCAGTATATTAATGCTTTCTTTTGTTGGATCTAATCTTCTATTAAACACATTTACTCAACTCTTAATTTCAATAATTCTATTTTTCAGTTCTAGAATTTCCATTTGATTCTTTTAAAAAATAGATTCCAGACTACTTCTTTATTTAGTCATCTGGAACACATTAATCACAGTTTCTTTTAATTATATGCCTGATAACTAACATTTGAAACACCTGTGAGTCTTTTTCTATTTTCTTTTTCCCCCTTCTTGGTTTACTGATTCATGGAAGGCTTGGTAGTTTTGTTTTTGTTTTTTTTTAATTAAATAATATACATTGTATCTGAAAATTTGTAAAAATTCTCTTAAATGAATTTATTTTCATTCTGGCAAGAGTTAGAGTAGGACCAGATTGCCTTGATTAAATCAGCTATTTAGATTTTTGTGGCTTGATCAGGGATTCTGATGGCTATTTCTGGTTTGCCCTTATTTCTAGGGGTAGACCTTCAGGGTTCATAATTGAAAGCCTTTTCTTTCTTTCTTGGCAGACTCTGAACTTTCAATTTTGTCTTCTCAGCTCTGTGAGACTTACGAAAGACCTGCTTAGCTTTTCACTTCTTATGAGTTAATTTTTGCACGGTGTTTATCTTCTGGCTCCTTCACCACTTAATTTGGCAAATCTCTCGAAGTCAAAAGCTGAGAAGAACGTAGGATTCATTTCTCTGTGGCTTATGGCCCTTCACATCCTAGCTGACTTCATAGCCATGAACTTCAGTGTTCATTATCTCATCCTGAGAGAGTGATGAAAGCTCTAGGATGTAGCTTCCTGTAAGAATACCCTGAGAGGAAAATGGCCAGCTCATCTTTATTTGTATCTCTTTAATCAAGTCTGGCTGCTTTGCTTGCTCTCTGATGCCTTCAAACAGCTGTTTTTAGTATTTTATTCATCTTTTATAGTTCTTCTACTTGAAAGAAAATGTGTATTTGTTTTGTTTATAGTTAAAAAATGAGAATATTATCTGATAAGAATTTGGGGGTTCTTTTGGTGAATTTAAGGAACAGTTTCAATTATTGCTTCAATATTAAAATATACTAAATATTGGAATATTTTGATGGGTTATGAAAAAAGCAAGAAAGCATATTTAAAACTGAGATCATCCTGAAAAATCTGAGATGCATGAAATTGTCATCCAAAGCAATACTAATCAAAGTAGGGATGTGATCCTCAGTAGGAAGCACCATGCCCCTTATGGTATATGCCCTGAATAATACATAAAGAAAATCATTTAACAATAATACACTTGAAAAATATTTATTGAGTAACTACTACTTGATGGGCACTGTTCTAAGCCTGAAAGTCTGGCCATGAAGGAGACAGAAGTCCTTGTTTTCCAAGATTTTACATTGTAATTGCAGGGATAGAGAGGGTTGCTACAGAGAGAGAAGGGACATGGAAAATCAAATAAGTAATGTAAAATAGTGAAAATGTCATGGAAAAAGCAAAACAGGATAATATGATAGAGAGTAATAAAAGGTGCTACTTTATTTGTATGGTTTATCTATGTTTTTAAAAAATATTTATTTATTTATTTTTGGCTGTGTTGGGTCTTAGTTGTGGCATGCGGAATCTTTCACTGTGGTGCTTGGGCTCCTCCCTAGTTGTGGTGCATGGGCTTAGTTGCCCTACAGCATGTGGGATCTTAGTTCCCTGACCAGGGGTTGAACCCGCATCCCGTGCATTGGAAGGCGGATTCTTAACCACTGGACCACAAGGGAAGTCTCTATGTATTTTTAAGAAAGTGATATTTGGGTTGAGAATTGAATAACAGAAAGTGCCAATCATGAAAAATGCTAAGTAAATTTTATACCAGGCAGGAATAAACTTGGTAGGCTGAGGAATTAAAAGAAGGTCAATGTGGCTAGAGCATAGTGTTGAAGAGCAAAGGTTTTATGAGATGATGTCTGGGACATATCCAGGTCTACTTAGAGTAGGAGGGAGTTGTCAATCACCATAAGGAGCTAGATTTAATTCTGAGTGTAATGAGAGACCTACGGTGGGATTTAAGAAAGGAATAATGTGATTTCATTTATTTTGTTAGAAATTTTATTGTGCCTGCTAAATGGAGAATAATTGTAGTGAAACAAGAGTTAAAAACTAGGTGGCAGTTAGGAAACCATTGAAATACTCTAGCCAAGAGATGATGTTGACTTGGACTGTGGTGGTAGGAGCACAGATGGACAGAAGTGGTAGGTTGGGATTTACTGTGGAGGATGATGTGACTAGATCTGTTGGTGGAATGGAGAAAGAGAGTGAGGCAAAGATGTTGACTCCTAGGATTTTGGCCTGAAGAAATTTATTTTACTGAGACAGTTATAGACTCAAGAAAGACCAGGATGGGGATACTAGGTGGTAAATAAGGCCTCTGTTTTAACATGTTATGTTTGAAAAACACAGTAACCATCCAAGTGGAAACATAAAAGATATGATTGGATTTTTGAACACTGTATTTAATACAAAGGCCCTGTTTAAGATCACCTAGAAAGAAAGTATAGAGTTAAAAGGAGGTCCTGAAATTGAATCCTAGGCACTTCAAATTTAGTGGTGAGTGCAGTAAGGAGAGAAAGGTAAAATCAGAGAAGCCAAGATAAAATATATCAAAAAAGAGGGAACGATAAACTGTGGTAATGTAGCTGCTAAGAGGGACGAGTTAAACCACTCAGGTAGTGGAAATATCAGAATATAGAAAAAAAGCACCATATTAAATTTCAGTGAGTGACAATATTTATTTATTAGAGAAACTTTAATACAGCGTGAATGGCTCCGAACACCAAGATTTAATTTGGAAGCTTTCACCACAGCAACACCTATCAGTGTTCAGTTTATTTATTTAAACATGCACATGTTGATTGTATAATTTTCAAATTAAGGTGATAGCTAATAAAAAAGTACAGAAAAAAAATAGATTTTAGCATCCTTTACTTATTAGCCAGGTTGGGTCTACATATTAAAAGTAATATGTTTCCTGTCAAAATACTCAGTTCTGTTTGTTTTTACAAATATTTTAATGTGGTATTCAGCCAGGTTTGCTGTTGAAGGTCATGGTAGATTAATCTCAAATTAGCTGAAACAATGAACTCAACTAAAAGAAAAATCAGCATCATAATATAGTATAACCAAGGAAAGCAGCCCAGACCCTAATGAGCAGTTGCCTCTCTGCATTGGGTCATTATGATTATATTAATTTAACAAGCCAGGTTGGGAAGCACAGATGAATACTCGTGCAAATGCAGAGTAAATACTTAATTTAACAGTCTGCCATCATAGTATTTACTATTTCTGTGATAAAATCTTGCAGTAGTGGGCTGGAATATGTCATCTTCTCAGTAATAATATTTAAATACAGTTTCCATGTTTGCTTCATTATTATCCTTACTGCCACCTCCCTCAATTAATTCATTTCAAATGATAAGCTTTTCCATCCATCAGTGCTGAGAATAATTTCTTTAACTAATTAATGATTCTGGAAGTATGGCTTTGGTTGCTTCCATCTTTTGGCTATTACTAATAATGCTTATAAAACATAGATGTACAAAAATCTTTCTGAATTCCTGCTTTTGTTTCTTTTTTGGGTATATACCCAGAAGTGGAATTGCTAGATCATATGCTAATTCTATTTTTAACTTTCTGGGGAGCTATCATAATTTTTTGTAGCAGCTACACCATTTTACATTCCCACCAACAGTGCATGAAGTTTCCCAGTTTGCATACCCTTGCCCACCCTTGTTATTTTCTGCATTTTTTTTTTGATAGTTGCCATCCTAATGGGTGTGAAGTGGTAGTGGTTCAGATTTTCTTTCACAGTTTTTAATCTTTCTTGAGATAACTTGGGATAAATCATTCAGAGGGATATATAAAAACTTTTAGACCATATGCTGTTGGAAAGAATAGCAGTAAAGAGTGCCCATGTAAAATGTGAGAATCTTGAAACATGGCAGATAAAAGAATTGTATGAAAGGAAGTTAAAGCCTGGGCAGTTTTGCTCAACTTGCGGAAATGTGTCATCAAAAAGAGGCCTGTGATAACTTTGAGTCATCAAAGTGGAAATCAACCATTTTGCTTATCATAATTTATTTGTGTAAATTATGTTTTTTACAGTATAAATAATTTGATAATATAAATATAATATGTAGAGTACTTGTGTTGAGAAATACAGCAGAGGTACTTTTATCTCTAGGGAGTTTTAACTGGCACTTTTTGTAAACCTGTTTTTTCCCAGACACGGGGCAAAATGTTTTACATGAATCATCTTATGGAGTTTTTTTCAACTCTATTAGGAAGATGAGAGGTTTAGCAACTTGATCAAAATTTCACAACTGGCAAGCAATAGAGCCAGAGTCCAAACCCAGTTCTCTCTGATTTCACAGCCTGCCCTCTCTACTCCCAATAGACATTCAGGCAATGTATAATTCCTTACTTGAATCTTAGAGTAATTAAGAGCATAGGACTTCTCTGTATACCATATACATTTGCATGTATAATGGCTTGTGTACATGCCAATAATTGTGATAATCTCACTAAAAACGAGAATAGATGAATATGAAAGAGTATTAAATTTTAAAACTCTACCTCAAATTTAAGATTTACCAGGAATACTACTAACCTCTAACATGTAATGTATGTATAGATATAACTTGAAATATGCAGTTGGCTATTTAAGTGCATATTCTGTGTCCTTGGTCTTTTCAAAATGTTTTGAAGACAGTTATTGCATTAATAAATGCTATTCATTGCTCAGTTTAAGTACGTTTCTTTTAAGGAATCATGCAGAATTTGTGGGCCTCTATAAGAAAATTCTTCGGGCAGTTACAATTGCAATAAACTAAACACTGTGCTAGAAGATTTGAGAAAAACTATCATTAATCCAATTTGGTTAAAATGATTTCCAGAAGTTTAAATCCTTATTTCTTCATTTTTAGTGTTATTCATTGATTTTCCTAAGGAAGGGCTTTTAAACTTCTCTCCAGTAATCACAATGAAAGCCTGCCTGAGTATTTACATATCAACATAGCTTTTAAAATTCTTAGTACTTATAGACATTAAATAGAGTTCCATACTCTAAATTTTACAAAAGAAGCATTTCTGAACATATAGAAAATAAGTAGAATTTTTTTAAACACAAAAAATTACATGCTTTTTAATATCATTGTCAAATGTAGAAAATGAAGGTTAAGGTGCTAAAACAACTTGATAGGAAACAATGATTTATTATAAACTTGCTGAGTCTGTATGTCAAATAGCTGGGGTTTTTTAAAGTCATATATCTCAATCAAAATAGTTCTAAAAACATGATGATACCTTTGACAAAATAATATTTTATACTTGAAATAAAATTTATACTGTATGAATTAAAAGCTGTAATTGCATATGATACTATTTAGATGTAGAAATATGTAAGAGTTCTTGGTAATTCCTTTACAGATTTTCATTACTTTTCTAGCATCAGTGGATTCTGGTGACTGACATAATAGGTGCCCAATAAATAGCTGTTGAATAAATGGATAGCTTTGCTGAATCTTCTTGTCTCTGAACTTTCTTCTTTGTGTTGCTATGACATTACTTTCTAATTATATTATATCACTCCTTTATAATATGATTATATAAATTATTCCTTGCTCCAGAATAACATAAATTGCTAATCCAGTCTCTTAGTCTTAACACATTTTTTCAGTAATCTAAGTCTTTTAAACACCCAATAAAGTTAGGATATAATGTGACTTCTCTAGTAGATGCCTACTTTCAAGTTTCCAAAAGAGTTCAGTTTCAACAAGAAACACTTGTATCTATTGATTATGTAATGTGGGGATTCTGTTTTGGGAACAAACTTGAAGTAGATGATACTGTAAATTGTAAAAAATAGGACTCATATACAGTCCTTTCTAATGTAGGCTATATTGTCAATTTCCTAGGAATAATTTTTATTCCCTATCTGAATACTGACTGTATTGACTATCTTTAATTCTTTTGATTTTCATTAAAACTTTGAATTCCTAATTAATTTGTGAACTACATGCTCATATAAAAGTACACTTCATCAAACATCTTTTCCTTTATATCTTTAAAATCATTTCATTTTACTATTTCCAGTATATATATTTTTTATTTTTATTGGAGTATAGTTGATTTACAATGTTGTGTTAGTTTCAGGTGTACAGCAAAGTGAATCAGTTATACATAGACATATATCTACTCTTTTTTTAGATTCTTTTCCAGATAGGCCATTACAGAGTATTGAGTGAATTCCCTGTGCTATACAGTAGGTTCTTTTTAGTTATATATTTTATATACAGTAGTGTGTATATGTCAGTCCCAATCTCTCAATCCAGTATGGTTTAAAATTAGTACTTTAAACTTTTATTCTTGAAACATTTTCTTTTTTCCATGGGTACTTTCCTATTGATTGTTTCTCCCTTATACATCTTGGGATTTTTTTTACCTAGGTTTCATAGGAAGCATAGCTATATTTACAGATTTTTTTTCCTCATGAACTAACTTTTTGATATATATTCTGCTCTATTGAATTATAAAAATTAGTTAATAGCAATAACATTTGGTTTTATTTCCTTTTACTTCTACACACACACACCAATGCATATGTGCACACACAAATACATATGAATTTTAAATTGGTAGCATACTGTACATAAAGTTTTATCTTCTTTTCAACTGTGTTTTGTCAAATGGATATTATATTATGAACATCTTCCTCATATAATTATGTAGTCTTTGAAATTTAGCTATTTAAAAATTAAATTGCAAATACATGGTCTCATAGACTATGTTCCTGCTTCCAGACCTCCTAGAAGTTGTGGACTCCCTGGAATGCAAGGGTGATGTAAGTGAGACAGAACACCTAGCCAGATCTTAGGAAAACCATAAACTTTATGCTACCTGCAATATCATTGGAGCAAATAATATGACCTTTCAAAACAAGTAATAAATCTCAATAATAAAATAAATTTGAAAATGTATTTTGCCATTGCATTATTTACAACCCCTTTTCTTCATTTTCTGTTCATTACGATAGTAAAACCAAAGCAAGACAAAACAAAACAGAAACAACCAAAACCCAAATGCCTATTGGCATGTGAATTATAAGGATAGATAGGAGTAAAGGCTAAGGTAGACTTGGCTTCCACTTTGAAGATATTTATTGACTAATCTAATTTCTCTTTGGCTCTGTGTCTCTGTCTCAGTTAAAAGTTTTAAAATAGATCTAGATTTTTTTTGCCAACTCTATATGCAAGTTTCTTTGCCTTTCAAGGTTATCTAAAAAGTATAACAATTTAGAGCCTATGTATCAGCTAGGAAATGGATGAAAGCATTGCTAACTAATACTTAATGAGTGTATAATATGGGCTGGACAGTGCTGTAGCACTTTATTTGTATTATGTTTTATAATCCTCACAACTTTATGATGGAAATGTACTATTATTCCCATTGTCCAGATGGAAAAAGATGAGGCACTGAAAGGTTATGAAACTTTCCCAAGTGGCAATAGCCCATTTAACACTACCCTGCCTCTGTCTCTCAACCAGCAACTCCACTTGAATGTCTAATGAAGCATCACATATTTTGTAGTTCAAAAGAGAGGTCTTGATGATTTACTTTATCCAAACATGTACCTTCTCAGTAATAGTACTACTCTTAATTCAGTTTTCCAGGCAAATAGATAAACACAAACAAAAACCTTGGGAATTATATTTGATTATTCTTTTCCCTTCATACCCCTTATCCAAGTTCTGAAAACTCGACCTACAAAATGTATCCTGAATTTGGCAACTTCTTATCTGCTCCATTACAACCCTAATCTAAGCCACCATCTCTCATCTAGATTACTAGCATAGCTCCCTGTCTAGTCTCTCTGATTTCCCATCCCCTATTCATAACCTACTCACCAAACAGCAGCCACAGTACTCTTTAAAAAATATGTTGGATCTATCACCTCATTGCTTAAAATTCTACAATGATTTCCTAACATACAGAAGCCAAAATCCACACTTCTTGCCACATCCTGTAGAACCTGCAAGACCAGGCCCTTGTGCGCTTCTCCAAAATCATAGCTGACAACAATCTGTAGCTGCTGTTTTATTCTAGCCACATTGGCCTTCTTGAGATGAACCAAGTTCATTCCTACAACAGGCCCTTTACATTTGCTATTTCCTTTGACTTAAATGTTCTTTCCCCAGATCTTGACGTGGCTTCCTCTGTCATGTCACTGAAGTCTCTGCTCAAATAAAAATTCTTCCCTGATTACCATCTATTATAGAAACCCCTACCTAAAATTGCATTATTTATTCATTTGTCTTGTCTGTTGCAGTGGAGTCCTGACAGATGTTTAACAGTTGATTCTCTGGGGGTGAAAGAAAAGTCCTGATTTATAGTGTTAGCCAATTTCCGTGGTGTAAATATTCGTTATCAGGACTGATTTCAAGCTACCAACATGATGTCACTGAACAAGGAATTGGGAAGAGATAAACACAATTGGCTTTTTAAAAAATTGAAATATATTTGATATACAACATTGTATAAATTTGATATGTACATGTTAATTTGATACATTTATATAATGTAATATGATTGCCATTATAGCAATAATTAATATCTATATCATATTAATAGCTATCATTTATTTTTAATGGTTGGAATAATTAGTTCTAGTCTCTTTGCAAGTTTTATGATTATAATACTATATTATCTGTGTTCACTGTACTGTGCATTAGATCTCTAGGTCATATTTGCCACTCGTTGCAATTTTGTACCCTGAAACCACATCTGTCCTATTCCCTTCCTCCCCATCCCCTAGTAACCACCATTTTACTCTCTGTTGTAACCAGTTTGGCTTTTTTAATTCTACATATAAGTGATATCATATAGTACTTGTCTTTCTCCGTATGATTTTTCTAACTTAGCATAATATATGTGCTCAAGGTCATCCATGTTGTTGCAAATGGCAGGACGTCCTTCTTTCTCATGGTGAAATAATATTCCATTGTATGTATTTTTATATATATATATATATATATATATATACACATATATATACATCACCTCTTTTTTATGCATTTATCCATTGATGGGCACTTAGGTTATTTCTGTGTCTTGACTATTGTGAATAATTCTGCAATAAACATGGGAGAGTATATATCTCTTCGATATCCTATTTTCAGTTCCTTTGGGTGTACACCCAGAAGTGGAATTGCTAGATCATAAGCTAGATCTATTTTTAATTTTTTGAGGAACCTCCATGTTGTTTTTCTTAATGGCTGTGCCAATTTACATTTCCACCAACAGAGTACAAGTATTCTCTTTTCTCCACATCCTTGCCAAAACTGGCTTTTGAAAGTCAGTGCAAGCTGGCTCCAGCAGACTACTGGTGTATTGTCTGTTTTTCTAGAATATAATCTCCATGAAAGAGCAATTTTATTATCCTCACTGCTATATTTCAACACTTATGTTAAGGACTGGCACAATAAATAATCTGTTGTTCAATAATATTTGGAGAATAAATGAACTAATTAATATATTACTATGTGAGCCTTTAAAATATGTACAGGAGTACAGAATTCTAGAATCCATAATAGGAATCTTGGAACAAAAGGGTGAGAGTAACACTAGCTCAAGCGAATTTGACTGCAGGTATAACTGTCTTTCCCATCCTTCTTAATCAAGGAGTTGTTCCAATTCCCATTAGAATATATTCTTTTAAACCTCCCTAAATAGATTACCGAGAATATAGACATTTAAATTTATTCTGTTCATATTTAAATAATTTCATTTATGTTTAGTCTGGAAAAATGAATCTGAAGTTATTCCAGTATGTTGTGTTCTTTAAGCACTTGATGTATGTCTAAAATGTTGTTCATGTCAAGAACATCTACAATTCAAATCATGACCTTCTTTTGGTTTGTACTATAATTTTAAAGTGACATAGACACAAAAAGGATTAGACTAAAAAATGTTAATAGTCACACGGCTATTCTTCACTTCTGTCTGTGATGATACTTGGTAATGTATTTTACTGAACAGGCAAGCAGTGGAAAAAAGGTCTCCTTCACACAAAATGTGGTAAAGTCTACTTTCAATAAGTGACTTTATTTACTACTTGCTTTTCATGGTCACTATTTGTAATACCATATTTATGCCCACTGCAGACATGAAGCCTGGAATAAGAAAAAGTTAAGCTTTCATCCTTCATACCTTTCATAGCGCTTTACTAGTAGCTGCAGTTATTTTGCAACAATCCACCGTATGTTTAGGTTTAACAGAATCTTGGCTTAGTAATGAAGCACTTCATTAAAGTGTTGTTTATAGTGTTTCTGTTCACAACTATCCCTCCATATATGCTTATGGTAGAGTTGTGTGGATGTTCTGCTGTCATCCATTCTCTGCTGTTTAGACAGATTCAGTTTATAGTGTCGGATTTTACTCTTGATGATTTTGCGGCTTTATTATTTGATGTTGAGTAATGGTAGTCAATTAAACTGTTCAAGAAGCCCTATGGATTCTGTTTTATGCCTTGGGTATTGTAAATGAGTTAGAGCTTGATCCCATATTGATGAAGTACTACTTATGTTTCCCAAAGATATATTGTTCTTTACAATTTGTTTCTAGACATTGTGATCAAATGTTCTCTTGGAGAGCAATTTCAGAATCAGAGTACAATGACATTTTGTAATAATTTAAATGGAAATGTGTGTAGGGTTTTTCTAGTGAAGGCTTTTACATAAATTAATTATGTTCAGGGCTGATAGAATGTTCACAGCAGGACATGTAGTACTACAGAAAATGTCCAAAAACATTTATTTGCTCTTTTTCAGGACAACTATAACCATGACTTTTCATGATGTTCATAACCTGCTTAACTGGGTGAATTTCAGTGTCAGAAAATTGTTTTCTAAGTCAATTTTTAAGCTTTTCTCCCCCTTTGCTGTGCTGAGTCCTAATTTGATTAGCCTTGATTTTCCTCTAAGGGTGAGGGTTTAAAAAAAAACTTTTGCTTTGGTGCAACCAATTAATTAGTCCTGCATGGAGAGGTTTGGAAAATCCACGAGCAGTCAAACTTGCTGACAGAGTAAAACACAATTTTGTGAAGGCAGCATAAAGGAGACAGTAAAATTCCTTAAGTGTTATCTGTGTGCCATGGATTCCTTTGGAGCTTCAGAAATCCAGCTCAGCACTTCATAAATCATTTTTGACTTGACATCACCAAAGTTCTATGATGATTTGGTGTGTTTTGAACTCATAAAAAAATCAGGAGAAATCTAGGCAGAATACAAAGAACAAAGAACTTGTAGGGTGGTTTTGTAAGAACTTTATCCTATGTCCTCTTGAAATGGTCACCTTTCAGGCATATTTGTCATAACTGTTGGCACTCAGTCTTTAGAAAATGTCTATACAGTTATATGAGTGCCATCTCCTATCCTTATTTTAAAATCTTAGCCAGAATGATATCAGGCTCTGCAGTTTTCTCATTTTTCATTTCATTTACACTCTTCACACTTCACTGGCAAGTGAAGTCACCTCTTTAAAATTTGGGGTAAAGGCCAGCTTGACAAACCTTGTCAGAATTCTCTTTTTTGCAGATTTTCATTTCAGAGGAAGAATATGTGATTTAGACGTATTTAAGATTGTTACCTTGGTAGAAATTCCCAAGGAAATTAGAAATGATGAGGGATGTGTCACCTGTATTTATTAATGTTGAATGGTGGCTAGGTAGGTTCACACTTTAGGTGCTTATAGAAATTACTTCTGAGGTTCCTTAAATTGTTTCAGAGGTGGCATTCCATTTTTGATCACCTATTCCATTGAATTTTAAAAAATAATTGATAATTATGTGTAAGACATTAAAAAACATCTATAGAGTATTCTACAGTTTCTACTGCTAGTAACTTGTATCAGTTTTGGTGGTAAAACGAGGGCAAAATTAATTTTTTACAAAGCAAAATTAAATTTTCATAGAGATGTTCAGTTGTTAGCTTGAAATATAAAATGGGACGTGAGAATGTGGTTAGGTTAGAAATTGAGATATGGGACATATCTGTATAAAGGAGTTAGTTGAAATAGTCATAGACATGGAAGGTATTATGCAGAAAGCAAAATTAAACAAAACTGGATCTATAGACTTGCTCCATAATTTACTAGTCATGTGAAGTGGAACAAGTTACCTAGTGTACTAGTTTTCCATTGCTATCGTAACAGATTACCACAGATTTAGTGGCTTAAAGCAACACAAATTTATTATCTTACATTTTAATAGGTTAGAAGTCTGACGTGAGCCTCACTGGCCTAAATCCAGGTGTGGGCAAGGTTGCATTCCCTTCTGAAGTTTCTTGAGGGGAATTCATTTCCTTGATTTTTCCAACTTCTGGAGATTACCTGTGTTCCTTGGCTTGTGGCCTTTTCTTCCATCTTCAAAGCCAGAAATGGGTTGAAGCTTTCTCATGTTCCATCTCTCTGGCCTCCTCTTTTGCTTCCCTCTTCTATTTTTAAGGATCCTTGTGATTATATTGGACCCCTTCATACAATCCAGAATTATCATTCCATCTCAAGGTCTTTAACTAAATCATATCTGCAAAATCCCTTCTGACATATAAGAGAATGTATTCAAAGGTTCCAAGGATTAAGATATAGACATTTTTGAGGAGCTATTATTCTTTCTACCACACAAATTAGGGTAACTCTCTCATTTCAATTTCGCATCAGTTCCTACCTACCTATCTCATAGGGTTCTTGTTAACAGAAACAAACTTCTCATGCTGAAGTGCCTGGCAAAAACTAAGCACTAAATAAAATGCTGCTTTCCCCAAGAAAAGATTATTAGGACATAGAACATTGGGGCACACCTTTGTTAAAGAAATTCGAATTAAAAAGACCCACAGCAGGCGTACCCCACACAGTGCTCTCTTCTGAATATTCCTTTTGTCTTCACTCCCTTCTCTCCTGTTGTTTACCTTCCATTTTAAGTAAAAAGCCATATTAGGAAAACATGTTTCTCTTTTTTAAAAAAAATCCCTGAATTATAAATAAATATCATTTTTCCAAAGATAAAGAGAGTTTCAGATGGGGGCGGGGGGGAACAGTATAGTCAAAAGCTGCGGAGATCTCAAAGAAGATGAGGATGGAGGAAAAAACCATGAATTTTCCAAATGGGTTGCTGTAACTCTTCTGAAAGTGATTCAGGTAGGGTGGTGAGTGTTGCATGCACTGCAGAGGGTTAAGTAGAGAGGAGGTATTAAGGTAATAAACAAAAGAGGATACAAACTACTCTTAAGAAAGTCCCTAGAGACGGACAAGGAAGTGGGGCAATATATAAGCATGAAAATAGCTGATGCTATTTCATTTGTAATGGCTAAAATTGAATAAGTGTTAAGTGGCTCTGATCTGTTGAAAGAATTCATGAACCAAGATCAGAAAGTTTCATCTGTCTTTGATTTGTTATTCTCCACTGTTAACATTATATTTCTAACTCTTCTCATCACTACAAATCTTTGCTATTATTCCCCAAATGCTTTGAACTAGAGTGATTCATTCATGTCTGCAATGTCATAAATTTGAGAAGGTATAGGTTCTTCTTACCCTGATCACTATAGAAGCACAAAAACAAAGGCAATCCTGGGTATTTCTCCAGGGTGGATAATTTTTAGAACGCAAGCTTTAAACCGTCACATTTCTGATTGTCTGTGATTCACACCAATATTGTCCTCTGTGATGGCTTCATTGAAAGGACTGTCATGTTCTGTGGGGGACTCAGCCTACCTGCTCTTTTAACAGTAGCTGGTGTGAAAGCCATGCTGTGCCAATGGCTCATTCACAGGAGGCAGGTCAATGTTTTGAAACCATAGATTGTTTCAGATAAGAGAGAAATATGTGAGGAGAGAACAGATGTCAAGGGCAGTGCTAAAGAAAAGGAAAATGCTTGTCTGAATTTTACCTGCAGCTAACATTGTTAAAAATGATAGCAATTTAATGAAGCATAGAGTACTAAATGCATTAATAAGCTGAGGGAGGACCTTACTCATTGCATTTTGGATTCCATTTATTCGTGTTCCTAGTTTTCTTAAGATGGGACTAAAATTTTGGACAAGCAGTGCCCTTTAGAGTTGATAATTAATTTGAAAGAATTAAGATATATTTCTTGAGCTCAGAATGCAATGTCTTCGCAGCATGAAGCAGAGTTAACCATGTATCAAGATAATAAAGAAAATGCATTAAATATTTGCTTTTTAAGAGCAAGCACTGAATTACCAATAGTGTTAAAATCATTATGTAGGGCTTCCCTGGTGGCGCAGTGGTTGAGAGTCCGCCTGCAGATGCAGGGGACACGGGTTCGTGCCCCGGTCCGGGAGGATCCCACATGCCGCGGAGCGGCTGGTCCCGTGAGCCGTGGCCGCTGAGCCTGCGCGTCCGGAGCCTGTGCTCTGCAACGGGAGAGGCCACAGCGGTGAGAGGCCCGCGTACCGCAAAAAAGAAAAAAAAAAAAAATCATTATGTAAAAGAGAATCATTTGTTTATCAAAATGAGATGTATTAGTAATCTTTCTAAAAATTCTCATTGTGAAAATTTCCCAACATACACAGAAGTATGGAGAAGAATACCCTAGACCCACATGTAACCAACACCCACCTGTAAGAATTAACTTGTGTCCCTTCTTGTTTCAATTCTACATTTATCATACCCCACCCCACCCACCAAATTATTTGGAGGCAAATTCCATGCATATTACTTCCTCTGTAATTCAGTATGTATCTCTGAAGGATACAGCTCTTTTGTAAACAAAAGCATTGTCACACCTAAAAATTAATACTATTACTACTACTTGTTTAATACTAGCAAATATTCAGTCAGTATCAAAATTCATCACATTTACCTCCAAATTTTTTAAACAGCTGATTGAATTTTTTGAACAGCTGAAGTTACATACTGCATTTATTTGATATCTCTTAAGCTTTCTTAATCTATAACCTCATTATTTTTTATTTTCTTGCAATTTATTTTTGGAAGAAGCGATATGGTTTGTCTAGTAAAGGTTCTCACATTCTGGATTTTGCTAATTGTATTCCTGTGGTGCTGTTTTCATGCTCCTTGGATACCTCATTTCCTGTAAACTGATAGTTAAAAATGTAGAGATCCACTCTGATTTGGGTTCACTTTTCTGGCACGATTAATCATAGGTGGTGCTGTGTTTATAGATGGTGCTGTGTTCTCTCTTTTGGGGACGTTAGTGGCCATGATGACCATTAGTCCCACCCCAGATCCATCATTTCAAAAAAGGCCCTCTTAGTAAACAGCAGCATCCAGTATAGCTGAATATTCTCGACGTTGATTATTTTTCATTTAATAATACATCCCTGCATCTGTTGTTCTTTCATTTCAGGTTCTCTTGGCTATTCTTTCTCATTAATTTTTCCAAATCAACTTTATAATCAACTTGTGCAGCTTTAGGGGGAAAATAAACCTAACATTTTAATAAGAAATTAAATTGCTTTAAATTTATGTATTAACTTAGAGAGAGCAGAAAAAGTAACTCTTGTTACTTTTCAGAACTAGAAGTTGAGATTTTCTTCCTTGCATAGTGAGGTGGAGCAGTCCTTCAAATACTTGCCCATGAGTAGTTAGACATTGATAAAAACCCTTAAAAAAAACTTTCAACAAATAATTGAACGTTTTATCTTCAAAGGATTATTAGTCATCCAGGTAGATTATTATTTCTTAGAAATTCTGGAGTGGTAGATTAATTCATTTTCAAATGTATAAACTTTACATGAGTTTAATGTGAGTATAAAAATTCTGTTTTAATTGAGGGCAGAGTGTTTCTGTTCCTCTGGAGACTCGGGAGCCACTTACCCTGAGGTGAAATGGCACATTTGCTTACCTGCAACTCACTAAATTCACACTTAGCAGTTGTAGTGTACACTTGGGGGGAGGAGAATAAATGGGCTGCACATTATAACTGAGTGACAATCTCAAATCATTTCCATCTTTGAAATCATTGTAAATGAATTTGTCTGAAAGCACAGGCAGGCAAGGAGCTATCCTTCTGGACCCGCCACCACGTTATTCTAGGTTTATTGAAGTAAGTGTAAATTTACAAGGGACATAAAACTGACTCAAAAAGTAATGATTAGAGTTATTTATAGGTTAATTTTTTTAAGTTTAAAGCATCATTTAAAAGCTTCTGTTGTTGGAACTTGATCCAATAAGTCCAGTAATAATATTTTCAAAATCTGTATAATAATCTATTCAGATAAGTTTTAAGATTATAATGAGCCACTTGTTTTCTGTGATTGCTCAGAAATTTTTGCTGGGGAGTAAGAATTTGGTTACATGTGGTTGGGTGGGCGCATCTTTGAGTGAAGCCTCTATTAAACTCAGAATTTCGATGAATTTCCTACATTCAACCCCGCTTCTCATCCCTGCTTCTGGTCAGACTTGCCTTTGTGAGTTTCTGCTGGACTTGACCCAGGGCAAGTACTGAGTACTTTAGGCCATGATCTCTGCTCTCCCTCCTCAGCTGACTCTCATTGACCTTCCAGAAAAATACTGAACCCTCCTCATGCTCTTATCTTTGTTGTTATTGGTTTCTTATTTATTTATTTATCCTCTTTTTAGATCTCAGGTGAAAGATTAGGTAACACATGAACTCCATCTATCAACTCAAACACAGAGACATGCACACATTTCTGTAAGGCTTCCCCGATTATTCTAGTGGGTACTAAGCTTGAAACTCATGATTCCAAGGATCCTTTCAGGTGATATTGTATAACTCTCATTGCTTTCTGAAAGCCAACATACCTATATGAATAAATAAGAGTATTTGACAAACGTATACTAGAACTAAGAATACACAGGAGTGTTCAAAACATATTAGAGATGACATCACAGCTTGTGGAAATGTTTAAATCCATAACATTGGCAAGAGCAGGTAGTAGCATATTGCAAAGCCTCTTTCACAACTAAGCAATTTTGTTATGTGGACAACTATTTGCTATAGGAGGTTCACAGACAGATAGCAACGGGGGGAGGGAGGCAGAGCATATCAGTGGGCAGAAGTTAGATGGCCATGTGTTTTTCTCTTGACAAACTTTCTCTATGAGAAAGTTGAAGTACCATCTTCCACAGAGAGTGGCCTTCATTAACAGTTTTATGGCTTTCATGGGGGATCAGCCTATAGGAAACGGAGGTCCTCTGTCCTTGTTACATCATTAAGGAGTCCTACTTTGGCCTGGCTCTCTTAACTGTGTGCCAGTGACACTCAAAAGTCTCACTAAAATCTCCAAAACACAATACTCTTTGGTAGCATTTTCCTAGATCCATGATTCTTCTGAGGACAAAAGAACTGGGATAAAGTAGGTTCCTGAGAGTCATAGCAGAGAATATTTTTCAAAAATTCAGACCCAGCAATGCATGTGCTAGAAATTGGTTCTGGAGGTCAGACTTACCCACATGGGTTACAGGTGAGCTAATGTATATCCTGTCCTAGGACAGTGGCCAAAGTTCCTAGGCTGTTCACTTCAGGCTGTGAGGTCTCCTCCTATAATGTGAAAAAGATGAGAAAGCATCAGTGCGTATGATGGTCATTGCATGTTACTTGTTACTTTGGGACAAGGATTCTTCAGAAAGACTGTATTCTTCATTTCCACCCTAAGTGAGATCAGGTTCTTAATACTCTAGGAACATCTAATTTAATGCTACATCAGTGACATATGATTATAATTACATGATATCTTATTAGGTGATGCACAAATGGAATATGAAATAGAAAGTTCTCTTTGTTACAGTAAAATGTCAAACATTTGGTATTTCAAAAATTATTTGGGATTTTTTTTTAGTTACCAAGTTTGTAAAACGTGCCCTCCAAAAATTTGGGTATTGTGTATTGATATCTACGGTTTATAAAAGCCTAGCCATCATAGCATTTTTGTACTTATAATGAGGTATTTGCTTTCCTTGTTGCACCCCATACAGATTGAGTTTTTTTCTATCTGGAAATAAGGTTTTATAACTACTGATTTTGAAGAGCCTTTTTACTGAAAACACAAGACAGAGTTAATAAAAGTAGCATGAGTACGTTAGAGAATTATTCTATTCAAGTCATTAAAATTTTGGCATACTTAGAAAATCACTATTAGAATTTTCACAGTCTTTGCCTGACGCCTTCAAAGAATACTTCTATTCATTGTGTTTTCCAATAATGCTGTCTACCACATTTTAAAAGTTTATTCAAAATACTACATGCTAACTAATTTAATTAATTTTGCATGAAATGTGAAAGAATCCATAGAAGATAAATGAAAGAAGGATATTGTTTTGAAATGGGGTGACATATTCTCAAAGGCAATGACTGCTTTTCCATGTCACTTAATGTAGGCTGTTATGTTGAATTATAGAAAGAGTCTGTGTGGTTTCTAGTATAACTTCTTTTCATGGATTTCATCTATTATTCCAGAGCCAGCACAGAAACTCCTAAGTCATAAATCCATGTTGTAGCTCCAAGACAATTTGGCCTTTTCCTATATTTGCTTGCTGAGTTGTTTCTAAACAAAGTACTTTATCCATACATCAGTGTATCTTTATTTTTCTTATTTGTACTTGTGATCTCTAATTATGCTTTGATATTTCTCTTTTTGTTTTCCACTAAGAAAATACCTGTGCATTCTTTTTTCTGGATAGAAATTTGCTAATTTACAATATTTATATAGATTGTTTTTTTCCAAAGACCACGCAGTATTTTATATTCGTTATCTTTCCATGGTTTTGACTTTGGAAAAGAAACCCTGGGAAACAGAGGGTAAAAGAGTTTAAGAAATTTTTTCAACTCATAGAGAGGTAATAGGACGAACATTACAAGCAATGTATGTCTTAGTTCCTACAAGTGACAAAATATGCTGGTTGACTGAAATTCAGGCTCTAACAAACAGAAAAGAAAGTGTTAAGCTAGTAGAAGTAACATGGAAGCATGTTGCAATGATTTTGGTTATTCAGTTAAAACTAATAAATATTGAATGCACACTATTTCAAAAGAATTATAATAAGGTATAATAAGGATTGTAGCATCTCTGCCCTTTAGGAGCTCACAATTTATTTATTCATATTCTTTATCATTTTATAGACTGTCACGAATAATTTAAGATTACCAGAAATTAAGAACAGGGTATTTCAGATTTTTAATAGGATCAAATATCTCTCTGTTCTATCAGATTAATCAATAGGTTTGACCTTCAGTGAATTCCTTTTTAAAGAGGTTCCATGTGTACGAGTTACTGAATACAGAGTGTCTAAGAGAAATAATTCCTTATGAATAACACCTAAAAAATGCAGAAGTAGCAAATACTTTAGATTATGATTGCTAGAGTATATTCCATTTTACTCCTACTCTTGTCCTTTCTTCAATACTTTTAAAAATACTTCTTTATTTTAAAAATAATTCTATTAAAAACCAAGACATTTATATTAATGCAATTAATATAGCAGGTTATTAGATGAAATTTAAAAGCTCTTCTTATCTCTTTGACTCTTGATTGCCAAACCCCATTGGTCACAGCTTTAAGATGTCCATATCTACCCTTCCCCAAAATGTCTAAGTGTATTCCAATAATTATAGACACATAGGCATATATGTGTGTATATCTGCAATTACACTTATCTATATATGTTTGGAAATATAAATTCATAATATTTCCCACCTGGAGTGTTAGTCAATAAACTAGAATTGGTCAAAGCCCAGACTAATCAGAGACGATGTCTTGGCTATTCCTTGCTATCCCTAGGTTAACCAGATGATCTCAGGAGAGAGGAGGCATTTGGAAGGCTTGGGCAGCAGTGATTTACCAACTACAGAAGTATTTCAGTATTTTAATTACCAGTATTTCCACAACTGTGCCTAAGATGCAAATACCATCCGTACTTTCAGTCATATGATGGCTCGTGATTCTCCCCGTAGTGCACACAGATAGAAATGCTCACATCCTACTAAAGATCTCAAAAGACCAGCATCAGAGCCACCTGTCTTATGTTTTTTTTAAACATCTTTATTGGAATATAATTGCCTTACAATGGTGTGTTAGTTTCTGGTTTATAACAAAGTGATCAGCTATACATATACATATATCTCCATATCTCCTCCCTCTTGTATCTCCCTCCCACTCCCCCTCTCTCACCCCTCTAGGTGGTCACAAAGCAGTGACCTGATCTCCATGTGCTAGGTGGCTACTTCCCACTAGCTATCTATTTTACATTTGGTAGTATTTATATGTCCATGCCACTCTCTCACTTCATCCCAGCTTACCCTTCCCCCTCCCTGTGTTCTCAAGTCCATTCTCTACGTCTGCAGTTTTATTTCTGTTCTGCCACTAGGTTTTTCATAACTATTTTTTCTTTTAGATTCCATATGGTATTTATTATTCTCTTTCTGACTTACTTCACTCTGTATGACAGTTTCCAGGTCCATCCACCTGACTACAAATAACTCAATTTCATTTTTTTTATGGCTGAGTAATATTCCATTGTATATATGTGCCACATCTTTATCCATTCATCTGTCGATGGACACTTAGGTTGCTTCCATGTCCTGGCTATTGTAAATAGAGCTCCAATGAACATTGTGGTACATGACTCTTTTTGAATTATGGTTTTCTCAGGATATATCCCCAGTAGTGGGATTACTGGGTCATATGGTAGTTCTATTTTTAGTTTTTTAAGGAACCTCCATACTGTTCTCCATAGTGGCTGTATCACTTTACATTCCCACCAACAGTGCAAGAGGGTTCCCTTTTCTCCACACCCTTTCCAGCATTTATTGTTTCTAGATTTTTTGATGATGGCCATGCTGACTGGTGTGAGGTGATACCTCCTTGTAGTTTTGATTTGCATTTCTCTAATGATTAGTGATGTTGAGCATTCTTTCATGTGTTTGTTGGCAGTCTGTATATCTTTTTTGGAGAAATGTCTATTTAGGTCTTCTGCCCATTTTTGGATTGGGTTGTTTGTTTTTTTGATATTGAGCTGCATGAGCTGCTTATAAATTTTGGAGATTAATCCTTTGTCAGTTGCTTCATTTGCAAATATTTTCTCCCATTCTGAGGGTTGTCTTTTTGTCTTGTTTATGGTGTCCTTTGCTGTGCAGAAGCTTTTAAATTTCATTAGGTCCCATTTGTTTATTTTTGTTTATTTCCATTTCTCTAGGAGGTGGGTCAAAAAAGATCTTGCTGTGATTTATGTCATAGAATGTTCTGCCTATGTTTTCCTCTAAGACTTTTATAGTGTCTGGCCTTACATTTAGGTCTTTAATCCATTTTGAGTTTGCTTTTGTGTATGGTGTTAGGAAGTGTTCTAATTTCATTCTTCTACGTGTAGCTGTCCAGTTTTCCCAGCACCACTTATTGAAGAGGCTGTCTTTTCTCCATTGTATCTTCTTGCCTCCTTCATCAAAAGTAAGGTGACCATATGTGCGTGGGTTTATCTCTGAGATTTCTATCCTGTTCCATTTATCTATATTTCTGTTTTTGTGCCAGTACCATACTGACTTGATTACTGTAGCTTTGTAGTATAGTCTGAAGTCCGGGAACCTGATTCCTCCAGCTCTATTTCTTCTCTCAAGATTTCTTTGGCTATTAGGGGCTTTTGTGTTTCCATACAAATTGTGAAATTTTTTGTTCTGGTTCTGTGAAAAATGCCATTGGTAGTTTGATAAGGATTGCATTGAATCTGTACACTGCTTTGGGTAGTATAGTCATGTTGATTCTTCCAATCAAAGAACATGGTATATGTCTCCATCTCTTTCTATCATCTTTAATTACTTTCATCAGTGTCTTATAGTTTTCTGCATACAGGTCTTTTATCTCCTTACGTAGGTTTATTCCTACGTATTTTATTCTTTGTGTTTCAATGGTAAAATGGAGTGTTTCCTTAACATCTCTTTCAGATTTTTTGTCATTAGTGTATAGGAATACAAGAGATTTCTGTGCATTAATTTTGTATCCTGCTACTTTACCAAATTCATTGATTAGCTCAAGTAGTTTTCTTGTAGCATCTTTAGGATTCTCTATGTGTAGTATCATGTCATCTGCAAACAGTGACAGCTTTACTTCTTCTTTTCTGATTTGGATTCCTTTTATTTCTTTTTCTTCTCTGAGTGCTGTGGCTAAAATTTCCAAAACTATGGTGAATAATAGTGGTGAGAGTGGACAACCTTGTTTTGTGCCTATCTTTGAGGAAATGGTTTCAGTTTTTCACCATTTAGAACGATGTTGGCTGTGGGTTTGTCATATGTGGCCTTTATTTTTTTGAGGTAAGTTCCCTCTATGCCTACTTTCTGCAGGTTTTTTTATCATAAATGGGTGTTGAATTTTGTCAAAAGCTTTTTCTGCATCTATTGAGATGATCATACGGTTTTTCTCCTTCAAGTTATTAATATGATGTATCACATTGATTGATTTGCATATATTGAAGAATCCTTGCATTCCTGGGATAAACGCTACTTGATCGTGGGGCTTGATTCTTTTATTGTGCTGTTGGATTCTGTTTGCTAGTATTTTGTTGAGGATTTTTGCATCTATGATCATCAGTGATATTGGGGTGTAGTTTTCTTTCTTTGTGACATCTTTGCCTGGTTTTGGTATAAGGGTGATGGTGGCCTCATAGAATGAGTTTGGGAGTGTTTCTCCCTCTGCTATATTTTGGAAGTGTTTCAGATAGATAGGTGTTAGCTCTTCTCTAAATGTTTGATAGAATTCACCTGTGAAGCCATCTGGTCCTGGGCTTTTGTTTCTGGGAAGATTTTTAATCACAATGTCAATTTCAGTGTTTGTGATTGGTCTGTTGATATTTTCTATTTCTTCCTGGTTCAGTTTTGGAAGGTTGTGCTTTTCTAAGAATTTGTCCATTTGTTCCAGGTTGTCCATTTTATTGGCATATAGTTGCTTGTAGTAATTTCTCATGATCCTTTGTATTTCTGCAGTGTCAGTTGTTACTTCTTTTTTATTTTTAATTCTATTGATTTGAGTGTTGAATTCTATTATTTTAAGTTTGTTTGTGTAGGTCTTTTTCTTTTCTTGTGCTTTCCTGCCTAGAGTAGTTCCTTTAGCATTGGTTATAAAGCTGGTTTGGTGGTACTGAATTCTCTTAGCTTTTTCTTGTCTTTAAAGGTTTTAATTTCTCCGTCGAATCTGAATGAGATCCTTGCTGGGTAGAGTAATCTTGGTTGTAGGCTTTTCCCTTTCATTGCTTTAAATATGTCCTGCCACTCCCTTCTGGCTTGCAGAGTTTCTGTTGAATGATCAGCTGTTAACCTTATGGGGATTCCGTTGTATGTTATTTGTTGCTTTTGCCTTGCTGCTTTTAATATTTTTTCTTTGTATTTAATTTTTAATAGGTTGATTACTATGTGTATTGGCGTGTTTCTCCTTGGATTTATCCTGTATGGGGTCTCTGTGCTTCCTGGACTTGATTGACTATTTCCTTTTCCATATTAGGGATGTTTTCAACTACAGTCTCTTCAGATATTTTCTCAGTCCCTTTCTTTTTCTCTTCTTCTCTGGGACCCCTATAATTCGAATGTTGGTGGGTTTAGTGTTGTCCCAGAGGTCTCTACCACTGTCCCCAATTCTTTTCATTCTTTTTGCTTTATTCTGCTCTGCAGTAGTTATTTCCACTATTTTGTCTTCCAGGTCACTTATCTGTTCTTCTGCCTCAGTTATTCTGCTATTGATTCCTTCTAGAGCATTTTTAATTTCATTTATTATGTTGTTCATCATTGTTTGTTTGCTCTTTAGTTCTTCTAGATCCTTGTTAAACGTTTCTTGTATTTTCTCCATTCTATTTCCAATATTTTGGATCATGTTTACTATCATTATTCTGAATTCTTTTTCAGGTAGACTGCCTATTTCCTTTTCATTGGTTTGGTCTGGTGGGTTTTTACCTTGCTCCTTCTTCTGTTTGTTTCTCTGTCTTCTCATTTTGCTTAACTTACTATGTTTGATGTCTCCTTTTTGCAGGATGCAGGTCTGTAGTTCCCATTGTTTTTGGTGTCTGCCCTCAGTGGCTAAGGTTGGTTCAGTGGGTTTGTAGGCTTCCTAGTAGAGGGGACTAGTGCCTTTGTTCTTGTGGATGAGGCTGTGTCTTGTCTTTCTGGTGGGCAGGACTGCGCCCGGTGTTTTGTTTTGGGGTGTTTGTGATCTTATTATGATTTTAGCAGCCTCTCTGCCAATGGGTGGGGTTGTGTTCCTGCCTTTCTAGTTGTTTGGCATAGGGTGTCCAGCACTGTCACTTATGGGTCATTGAGTGGAGCTGGGTCTTTTTTTTAAAAATTTATTTTTATTTTATTTATTTTTGGCTACATTGGGTCTTCATTGCTACGTTCGGGCTTTCTCTAGTTGTGGAGAGCGGGGGCTACTCTTCATTGTAGTGCATGGTCTTCTCATTGTGGTGGCTTCTCTTGTTGCAGAGCATGGACTCTAGGCACACGGGCTCCAGTAGTTTTGGCACGCAGGCTCAGTAGTTGTGGCTTGCGGGCTCTAGAGCGCAGGCTCATTAGTTGTGGCACATCGGCTTAGTTGCTCCTCAGCATGGGGGATCTTCCCGGACCAGATCTCGAACCCGTGTCCCCTGCATTGGCAGGTGGATTCTTAACCACTGCACCACCAGGGAAGCCCAGAGCTGGGTCTTAGTGTTGAGATGCAGATGTCTGGGAGCGCTTTTGCCATTTGATATTACATGGAGCTGGGAGGTCTCAGGTGGACTCATGTCCTGACCTCAGCTCTCCCACCTCAGAGACACCTGGCTGGAGCACCAGGACCCTGTCAGCCACATGGCACAGAAGAAAAGGGAGAAGAAAGAAAGAAAGAAAGAAAGAGAGAGAGAGAGAGAGAGATGGAGGGAAGGAGGGAGGAAGGAAGGAAGGAAGGAAGGGAGAAAATAAAAGAAAAAGAATTAAAAGGATTTTTTTTAATTATTAAAAATTAAAATGTAATTAAAAAAAAAAGAAAGAAGAGAGCAACCAAACCAAAAAGCAAATCCCCCAATGATAACAAGTGCTAAAAACTATACAAAACAAAACAAAACAAAACAAAAAAAAGGACAGGCAGAACCCTAGGACAAATGGTAAAAGCAAATTATACAGACAAAGTCACACAAAGAAGCATACACATACACATTCACAAAAAGAGAAAAAGGAAAATATATATAAATATATATATCTATACATTAAAAAACAAAAGGAAGAGAGCAACCAAATCAGTAAACAAATCTACCAGTGATAATAAACTCTAAATACTAAACTAAGATAAACATAAAACCAGAAACCAGTCTGTCGCATATAGCAAGCCCCAAGTCTACAGTTGCTCTCAAAGGCAACTGCCTCAATTTTGGGATGATTCGTTGTCTGTTCAGGTATTCCACAGTTGCAGGGTACATCAAGTTGATTGTGGAGATTTAATCAGCTGCTCCTGAGGCTGCTGGGAGAAATTTCCCTTTCTCTTCTTTGTTTGCACAGCTCCTGGGGTTCAGCTTTGGATTTGGCCCCACCTCTGCATGTAGGTCACCTGAGGGCATCTGTTTCTGCCCAGACAGGAGGGGGTTAAAAGAGCAGCTGATTCGGGGGCTCTAGCTCACTCAGGCTGGGGGGAGGGAAGGGTGCAGAGTGCGGGGCGAGCCTGCGGTAGCAGATGTCGGCATGACGTTGCAACAGCGTGAGGCATGCCGTGTGTTCTCCCGGGGAAGTTGTCCCTGGATCCCAGGACCCTGGCAGTGGCGGGCTGCACAGGCTCCCAGGAGGGGAGTTGTGGATAGTGACTTGTACTTGCACACAGGCTTCTTGGTGGCTGCAGCAGCAGCCTTAGCATTTCATTCCCAGCTCTGGTGTCTGTGCTGATAGCCGTGGCTCGCGCCCGTCTCGAGCTCGTTTTGGCGGTACTCTCAATCCAGTCTCCTCGTGCACCCCGAAACAATGGTCTCTTAGGCAGTTCCAGACTTCTTCCTGTCCCAGCTAGCTGTGGCGCACTAGCCCCCTTCAGGCTGTGTTCACGCAGCCAACCCCAGTCCTCTCCTGGGATCTGATCTCCGAAGCCCAAGCCTCAGCTCCCAGCCCCCATCCATCCTGGCGGGTGAGCAGACGAGCCTCTCAGGCTGGTGAGTGCTGGTCGCCACTGATCCTCTGTGCGGGAATCTCTCCGCTTTGCCCTCTGCACCCCTGTAGCTGCGCTCTCCATTGTGGCTCCGAAGCAACCCACCCCGCCCCGCCACCCACCGTCTCTGCCAGTGAAGGGGTTTCCTAGTGTGTGGAAACTTTTCCTCCTTCACAGCTCCCTCCCTGAGGTTCAGGTCCCATCTCTATTCTTTTGTCTCTTTTTTTTCTTTTCTCTTTTGCCCTACCCAGGTACGTGGGGAGTTTCTTGCCTTTTGGGAAGTCTGAGGTCTTCTGCCAGCGTTCAGTAGGTGTTCTGTAGGAGTTGTTCCACATGTAGACGTATTTCTGATGTATTTGTGGGGAGGAAGGTGATCTCCACGTCTTACTCCTCTGCCATCTTGAAGGTCTCCTGTCTTACGTCTTACATATCAACCTTTCATATTTTTAAATTAAGTCCCTTAAAGTGTACCATAGACAGTGTAGATGTATTCCTGAAAGTCTCATGTCAAAACTATGTAGCAAGTAAGGTTTATTTTCAGAACATTCCTTTCAAGCTCCCTTCTAAGCAGACCCTTAATCACATTTTAGCAGATTTGTCCTCCAGTTGTGTCCTTTCAATGACCCCAATCACCCAGAGCTTAGGGTTGACAAGCTCCTTGTACCTCACTGAATTTACTAAAAAGAAGATATACCACTGCTTTATTATTAGTGTACTCATTATATATCTCATTATTACAATATATTATCAATTCATAGATGGTGGGACAATAACTTAAACTAGTTTGTATCTACCTTTCTACCCAGGACATTGCAAATAAATGTCATTCGGTAATGTTTGTGCATTGTTCTTTTGGATTGAATTGGTAAAGACACATATGGACCATCGCAAAATATCCAGAATATTTATTTTTTACCTCTTCAAATATTATGTAGATTTGAACGTAGAGGATTGCCATATTTCCCTCAATTGTCACTCTGTTGATTTACGGTCACTTGATGCCTTTATTTTCCTTTTCTTTAACACATGTTTACCTCTTATACAGAAGGTACAGAAACCCTTCATTGAATATGTTCCAGTTTCCAACAGTTGTCTGCATGTACTAGAATTTCCTCCCCGTTATTTTCTATTTGGGGATGTAAAGGAAATGACATTTATTGAGTATTTATAGCCAAGCCTTTTGCTAGGTATTTTGCATACATTATCTCATTTAATCTAAATTGTCTCTCAGTAGTGTACTTAATGTACTTATTATTGACCCTAATTTGCAGATAAGGGAGCTAGGAGTTGACAAAGTAAAATAATCTGCCCGAGGTCACAGAAATGCTGGGACCACAATTTGAATACAAGATTGTGCCTCTGAATCACTGTGTTGTTTTTGCTATACCACAGTAACGGATGGTACTTGTCTGAGGATTAGGTGACATAAGTAACTGTTTTCTAATCTATCAAGCACTATCCACACATGGAATTTCTAACTCATATATTATAATTTCCAACAGAGTAAGGTGAGTAAATTGGTATGTAATAAATGTTTTAACTGATTGTGATTATAATAGAACTTCAAAAATTACGTGAAATGATGTTAATGAGTTATTAGAGAACTAAAATCCACAAAATGGAACATCTCATCTTAGCCATAAGGTATGAAATATGAATATGTAACAGTAAAAATATTTTTAGAGAATATCATAGGGTTATGGAATAATATCTGAATAAAATCTATTGTAGCCTTAGGTAGGCCTTATATTTGATATGTAATAGTGAGAACACTTTGGAATTCAGAGTTACATGTTGTTGTTGTCACTCTTCCCCAGGTGTTCCAGATTGCGTATGTGATTGTGAAAGCAGCTAATTCCCCTCGGCCTGGAAACTGGATTTTGGAACGCTCACTTGATGATGTTGATTATAAGCCCTGGCAGTATCATGCTGTGACGGACACAGAGTGCCTAACACTCTACAATATTCATCCCCGCACTGGACCACCATCATACGCCAAAGACGATGAGGTCATCTGCACTTCATTTTATTCCAAGATACACCCCTTAGAAAACGGAGAGGTAAGATGAGAAAACTCACCCTCAGTACATTTAAGGTGCCAAAATAGGCCTGTCATAAAAACTAGAATATATCAGTCATAATGTCAGGGAGATTTTAAAATAGGATTTAGCAGAAGTACATTTTAAATAACTTATTAAATAAAAGGGAAAAACTGAAAGTGATTAGAATTTTAACTGCCTTCCTCTAGTGTGTTATCTCCCATTTCCAATAAAGATCAGAGAAGAGGAAATGGGCTTAAGTTGGAAAGTCAGTGATTAATTTTAAATATAAAGAGACTTTAATTTTAAATATAAAGAGACTTTTCTAACACTGTGGTTTGCTAATAATTGGAGGAGGATTGAGACCTTAAAAGAAGGCCTAGATCTTCAGACTCTGGTCTGAAGGTGGGGACAAAAGAGGTAAATTTGGGAAGAAATATAATTCACCTGAAGGACCTAAAGAGAAGGAAATTTTGTCAGTTTTTGTATGTTTTTCTGCTGTCACCACATAGTGCTGCAGTGGGGTTCCTTTCCTTTGCTCAGGCTTTGCTTATTATATGCTTAATTCAAAAGCGTTCAATTTCTCCGTAGCATTTTTTTTTGTATGGGTAAGATTTTAGATTCATTCATTGCTTTTCAGCCACAGGGTCAAACCATGACTTCACCTCTACCAGCTGTGTGATCTTGAATCAGTGACTTAAATTCTCTGTGCCTTAGTTTCATCTCCCATAAATTGGAAACAATAACAATAGTTCTTATTTCTTATGATTATCAAGAAGATTAAATGAATTATTATGTTTAAAACGTTAGAACAGTGCTGACAGACATATACACTATTGCTTTGTAAGCATTAACTATTTTTGTTGCTCTTGTTATAATAATAATAACAACTATTTGAGATTGTTGTTTTTGTTGGTAGTCGTAGTCGTAGTATTAGTAGCCTTCTCTCAAATACCCAAACCTAGACTTAGTGACTTTTTTTGGATTCTCTAGTTATATTTCCCTAATCAGTCTCCCTTCAGTATATACGGCCTAGCTCTTTTTTTCCTACCTGTTTGTATACATCTCTATTTATATTCATGTCTGATATTCTCTTCTCACCAGTTCACACACCTAAAGCTGGTATCATTTTTTATATTCACAGTTTCAGAAAATCCATATTCATACACTATCATGCCCACCTCCACCAATCTAGGGTTATCTCTTTAAACACTTCTGGGGGCAAGTTAGATTTTTGACATAAATCTATCACACTCTCTTTTGGCACTATTATTCTTTGAATGTATACCAGTGCCTCACTATATTTCAATTTCATGTTCAAAAATATCAGTTTTGGGCGAAAAGAAATCCAAATGGTGCTCTCAGCAGAGATTCCAATCTGCCAAATGACAAGGAGTCAAAAGCAGTGAGTCAAACAGCTGTTCAACCTGCTTTGTGCCCAGAGGCATCCAAAGTCCTGGCCAGATTGACCTGAGGATATGGGAGTACGGAGGAGTGCAGAGAGACTGTATTTGAGTTGAATTTGTATTATTTTTCTCCTGGATCCAGTGTTTACCCAGAACCAATAATTATCTAATATTTATAAAGCTATTCTTTACCTTTAAAAAAATGGTCTAATTCAGAAATTTGTTGAACAATGTAAAATGTACCCAGATAGATGTGTAACATACAAGTTACATGTATATCCCTGAAGCATGCTCTCCCTACAATGATGGTGGTTCTCCATCCTTTAGACCGTGTCAACTTGCCAACATGGAACAAACACACATTCTATTTGTTTGTGTTTAACTGGCTATGCTGTATTAGACATTCACTAAAAACTAATCATTGATGGTGACTTTTAAGAACAACTTATTCAACTTTCTCTGTGACATGCTTTTTTAAGTCTATTTTTCTCTCATTGCAAAGTGGATGAGGTGAGGAACAGAAAGTAAATTCAAAATATTTGATGTAGAATGATAATATTTAAGAATATGAATTAAATTCAGACCTCTCCTAGAATATCTGCTTCATTTTATATATTATGCTGTGAAACGTATTACTTTTTGGAATGAACAGGTCCAGCAAAGGTAGATGATAATCTCCCAAGACTCCCAGATCCACTGGTGACAAAGCTGAGATAAGAATCCAGGTCCCCTGACTCCTAGGTTAGTGTTTCTTTCAGACTGAAGACTGGAAGTCGATTTTTTTAAAAAAGTTGGTAATAGCTAAACTCAAATAATGGTTTAGAAGAGATACAGAGATAGATATGCTGGATCCATTAAAGTAGAAAGATTCTTAATCCTGAGATATCATGATATAGAAGAATGTACATGGGACTGGAAGACTGGGCTCTGCTTCTGGCTCTTGTTTTTGTGGGATGTTGGGCAGGTCACTTAATCTCTGAGTTTGAATTTCTTTAATACATGAATTAGTTTTATATATAAATTGTCCTAAGGCATCTTTCAGTTCTAAAGTAATAGTTTTGGATATCAACTACAATATAACATGTGGGAATAATTTTTGGATGCTTGTCTCCAATATTTCCCAGACAAGTGACTATGAAATAAATCTTATTAAATTTCAGTTTTAAAATGATTCACTTTTGAGTACCATCTGAAATCTAATTACTAGGTGCGTATGTTCAGAACTTCCCAGAGAAGTGACATTCAAGTAAAAACCAAATATGTAAACCAGTAAATGCAAAATGATAGTATAAATGCCACAGCAGAAGTGTGTACAGAAAGTGGTAACGTCCATCTGGGTGAGCCAAAGGAGCCACATTGAGAAGATGAATTCTCAGAGTACAGGGAAACAGAAACAAAAGCTTCTTAGTATCTCAAAAGTTTCAAAGGCAATATGCAAATTCATCTCTAAAATGCCCTATGACTTAAACTAGACATATAACAAGACTTCACCTCCATTGTTGAAGGATATTTTTATTGGGTATAGAATTGTAGGTTTCTTATTGTTTTTTGGCATATTTTATTGTCTTCTGGTTTCCATTGTTTATGTGGAAAAGGTAACTATTTAATAATTGTCCTTTGTAAAGTCTTTTATTTCTTTAAAGATTTTTATCTTTGTTTTTCACTAGTTTTACTATGATGCTCCAGATCTGCACTGCCCATTACAATCTTTATTAGACATATGTGGTTATTAAATTTATATTTCAATTAATTCAAATGAAATTAAAATTCAGTTTCTCAGTTGCACAGCCACACTTCAAGTGCTCAATAGCCACATGTGACTAGCAGCTACCACACTGGATTGCACAGAATAGATCATTTCTATCATTGCCTAAACTTCTATTGGGCAGTGTTGCTGTAGATGACAGCTTTCTATTTTCTAGATTGGGATTTATTTGGTTGGTATATCTGCAGAGTGATGTCTTTCATCAGTTCAAGAACTAATTCAGCCACTAACTCTCCAAATATTGCTTCTTCCCCATTATCTCTCTTCTATAAATATGATTTAGAATAATTTAGAACTTCTCACAGTATACACTATGCATCTTACACTCTCTTTTATTTATAGTCATCCTTTTGGCTTTCTGTCCTTCATTCTAGATATTTTCTTCTTGCTTACTTTGAGTTCACGATGTCTCTCTTCAGCTATGTAAAAACTACTATTGAAAGATTGGTAATCTTATGATTACCAATCATAAGATTCTTAATTTCATTTATTATATTTTTCAGTTCTAGAATTTATCTTTGGTTCATTTAAAATAGTTTGGTATCTAGTTTTATATCAAATTTTTATATACCTATTGAATTTTTAATAATAAAATTATATTCAAATTTTCAATATTCTATTTTTATCTCCTTGAGCATAAAGTAACAATTATTTGAGTTCTCATTTTATAATTCTAATATCTGGCCTTTGTGAATATATTTTATTTCTGTTTCATTTGCCGATTCTTTCCTATGCTGTATCGTATCCTCACATTCTTGATTATTTTTGCATATCAGAAGTTGTATTTGAAAAACTGTGTGTAGAAATAATTTAGGCCTAAGAAATTATCTTTACCTTATGAGGATTTTCTGATGCTTCTGCCAGGCAATGGCAATATGGATCATCTTAATCCAATTTCTGGGATACTTAGATGCCTCAAAGCTGTGCTGAACTCCCATGACAGCTGATTTAATTCTAGTTTATCCCCATTCTAGGCTTCCTGTCTTTGAAGTCCAAACTAAAGTGTGTGGAATTTACCTAAGTCTCACCCATACAAGTTCCGGAATCCAACTTTTGTCCTCCTAGTACAGTAAGACTGTCAAAGCACTGCTCAGTCTCTGAGCCATGTCTTCTGAACAGGGAAATGTCCACAGGACAAAAGCTGTCACAATACACTAATTATCTCTATAGACATCAGTCTTCTCCTTGATATTGAGAAGTTGATTTTTTATCTTCCTGATAGCTGTCATATGGCTTTACATAAATGTTTTTATATATTTTGTCCAGTTGGTCTAGTTGTTATCATTGACAGTGTTAGCACTAATTATATAATTTACTATAAACAGAAGCATAGTCTCATATGCACTGTTTAAAGCCTTTTTATTCTGGAATCATTTTATATTTACATAAATGTAAGAAGAGGACAGAGAATTTGCATGTCCCTTTTACCCAGCTCCCACTAAGGATAATATCTTACATAATTACCATTCTTTTGTCAAAATAAGAAATTAATATTGATACTTTATTACCTAAACCACAGATTTATTCAGATTTAATTCATGTTATCATTAATGTCTTTTTTTTTTTTCTCTTCTGGGATCCAAGTTGGGATACTACACTGCGTTTATTGCATCATTGTGTCCCCTTAGTCTCTTCTAATCCATGACAATTTCTTAATCGTCTCTTGTTTTCCTTGGCCTTAATCACTTTTAAGAGTACTGGTCAAGTTTTTTGTAACATGTTAGTCATTTTGAATCATGATTAGACTGGGCTACTGGGTTTGGGGGAAGAATACCACAGAGGTGAAACAACTTTCTTATTGCATCACTCATGTTTATTTTTATATGCACATCTCCTATGTCCTCCTTATTGGTTTATAAGTTTTACTGTCTTCTAGATAGGATTTTATTTTAGACAGCAATATCTAAATATTCACCATGATTTGAAATGTATATTTTTGACTAAGCATTGAATGATCATTTGCTTCCAGATCTTCATAATACCCTTTAAATATAAATTTAAGTCAGAGAATAAGAAAAATAAGAGCAGAGTATTTTTAAGACTCACCTGTGCAGCAAGGCATTATGAAATAAACATGTCTCAATTATAACACACTAAGTAATAATGCTTATGTTATAGGTATAGAACATTAATAGAAAATAGTCTTCTGTGACTAACATCAAATCTATTGAGTCTAAGGTTTATTACATTATTACTTGTCTGTAGAGTTTTAGAGACATGTGCCATAACTTTTGGAACATTCCAAGATATCATATTTCAGGTGAAAAGTACATCATTTTAGAGCTGAAAGATACCTTAGGTGAATACCTTAGGAATTCAAGGATATCATAGCCTTGACTTTGACATCTGTATCCAAACTTCAGCGCTCTCCTCTGTCCATATTATCACTGGAGACCATTTAGCCTTTCCTTCTGACCTCTTGAGTCTTAACAGCATCATCTCTGCTTATTTCTTCAGTTTTATTTGTTGCTACAGCCACCGCCACTTTTTGGCCTCCACCCTCTAGCCTGGTCCATTCTCTGTCCTCCACCTCACATTGCCTGCAAGAGATCAACAAATGTTAGTCATGTGGATTCACCAGAATGGCACATACCCAGTCCCCTAGATGACTGGGTTCAACTGCATCCAAGAAGGAGAGTAGTCCTGCAGGCTAGCATCCTGGGCTTGCACCCAAAGGGAGAAGAGAAATTTACTGAGCTATGAGATAATCAAGTCTCAGGACTGGCAGAGGAAAAATAATAGAGGGCAATGGAGGCAATGGTCATAATAGTATGGCCTAGCATGTTGTTATCCAGGGTGTAAACAGAAGGAGACTTGGAGCAAAACTTTCCAAGAGTTTCATTTTAGAAAGGTGATTTTGCATCAGCAGTGCCAAGAGAGGGCTCAGCAGGAACCCTGCTTGCCTTGCCTTGAGAGAATGATCCTACGCTCCAGAATAGTTGTGTAGTATGTAGTAACAGACCGCAGGGGGCCTCCATTACTTTGAGGGCAGCCAAAGACAAAAACTTTGGTGGATACAGCTGCAAAGATGTACTTCTCCAGCAGTGCCACAGGGAGCCAATTCCAACCAGAGCTGCTATCAGCCCGAGTGCTGCCTCTGCTGAAAGCACTTGCCCCTGGATGCTATTTAGAACTGCTAACAAGAACCACCACTTGGAGGCACCACTGTGAACTATGATTGCAGCCATGGCTCCTCCCAAACTTGGCTCTACTTGGCAATCACTGGGAACATTTGAAAGATAGCTATTTCTGGGACCAGGGTTTTTAATTCAGTAGGTTTGGGAAAGGCTCAGGAAGCTCTATGTATATGTTAAACAAGTACTCCTGGTGATTTTGATACCCCTCCTTTTGGCTCATTGTTCAGATATTTCCAGCTTTCCCAAACCCTGGAGAAGAACAGATCATTAGTTATTTAGGGAAAGCGTATCAGACATTCTAACTCCTTCTAACTGAAGAAAGAGGCTTACTTTTCTGACAGAAAACATGATTGGCTTTGGTGGACCGAATCTGTGGGTGAGTTTGAGTTTAGTAAATAAACTTTGAGCTGTCACTAAGTTATAGATGGTTAAAGGAGCGGCTGGGAGAGGAGAATCACATTGATATTGACAAGAATGGGGCTGTATGGATGGCACTGCTTTAGGGTTCCTAGAATTAAAATTGTAGTAAATGTGTTTCTGTTATATGAGACTCTCCCCTTTCTGTGACTGGGATTATTGCTTTAAATTTCTTTGGATTGTCACTAGACTGCTAAATAATATTCATAGTTACCATATTAATTTTTGCTTCAGTTTCCTCATACAGAGACCTTTAAGTTATTCACATATGATTTCCTCTTTTTTTTACTACAACACTTCCTAGCTCTTCAGGACTGCAACTCAGTTGGAACTTAGATTCACTTTGATTCTGCTTTTGAAACATGGCAGGCTTGTATAAATTCCCTGGAGCAGCCATCATTAATTCTTGAAGACACCTTTTTTTCCTTTAAACTGTGTGTGGAGCTTTGATATTATTTTCATTTCCTATGTGACAGAATTTCACATATACAGACAGAATTTTTTCTCCCTCTTTATATCACCTGACATTATGATGATCCTTAGAATTGCAAATACTGGAAAATGAAGAAACAAACCCAACACTGTGTAAAAAAAACTGTTTCTGAGAACCTTCTTTGATGTGATATTGTTCACGGTATGGCATGATTGCATGTGTGAGTTTGTGTGGAAAGGCAGGGATGGAAATGAGGAACGAGCCTTTCTCAATTACCCTTGGAGTTGCTCCCTTAAGGAGAAGCATCAGGGTATCACTAATTTGTATTGGTTTTGAATAGAGATTTAGGGAAATAATTTATGGGGGTTTCAGATTTCCTTCCTCTAAAAATAGTTCTTGCATTAACCAACATGGAGCCAGTTAGTACCTGGAGCAACAAGGTGAAAGTGCCTCAATACAATGAGGTTTATGTGGCTTCCTCCAAAAAAACCCCCAGCTTATTTCAACTCCAGTTGGAATATACAGATCACTTGAAATGTATTGGAATTACACACACATAAAATCCATAATTCACTTTTTTCCTTATTTGGATCACATTTTTTAACATCTTTATTGGAGTATAATAGTTTTACAATGTTGTGTTAGTTTCTGCTTTATAACAAAGTGAATCAGCTATACATATACATATATCCCCATATCTCTTCCCTCTTGCGTCTCCCTCCCACCCTCTCTATCCCACCCCTCTAGGTGGTCACAGAGCACCGAGCTGATCTCCCTGTGCCATGCAACCGCTTCCCATTAGCTATTTTAAATTTGGCAGTGTATACATGTCAGTGCTACTCTCTTACTTCATCCCAGCTTACCCTTGCCCCACCCCGTGTCCTCAAGTCCATTCTCTATATCTGCGCCTTTATTCCTGTCCTGCCCCTGGGTTCATCAGAACCCTTTTTTTCTTTTTTAGATTCCATATGTATGTGTTAGCATACAGTATTTGTTTTTCTCTTTCTGACTTACTTCACTCTGAATGACAGACTCTAGATCCATCCACCTCACTACAAATAACTCAATTTCTTTTCATTTTATGGCTGAGTAATATTCCATTGAATATATGTGCCATATCTTCTTTATCCATTCATCTGTCGATGGACACTTAGGTTGCTTCCATGTCCTGGCTATTGTAAATAGAGCTGCAATGAACATTGTAGTACATGACTCTTTTTGAATCATGATTGTCTCAGGGTATATGCCCAGTGGTGGAATTGCTGGGTCATATGGTCGTTCTATTTTTAGTTTTTTAAAGAACCTCCATACTGTTCTGCATAGTGGCTGTATCAATTTACATTCCCACCAGCAGTGCAAGAGGGTCCCTTTTCTCCACACCCTCTCCAGCATTTATTGTTTGTAGATTTTTTGATGATGGCCATTCTGATTGGTGTGAGGTGATACCTCGTTGTAGTTTTGATTTGCATTTCTCTAATGAATAGTGATGTTGAGCATCCTTTCATGTGTTTGTTGGCAATCTGTTGGCAGTTTCTCCATTTCTTTGGAGAAATGTCTATTTAGGTCTACCGCCCATTTCTGGATTGGGTTGTTTGTTTTTTTGATGTTGATCTGCATGAGCTGCTTGTATGTTTTGGAGATTAATCCTTTGACAGTTGCTCCATTTGCAAATATTTTCTCCCATTCTGAGGGTTGTCTTTTCGTCTTGTTTATAGTTTCCTTTGCTGTGCAAAAGCTTTTAGGTTCCATTAGGTCCCATTTGTTTATTTTTGTTTTTATTTCCATTTCTCTAGGATGTGGGTCAAAAAGGATCGTGCTGTGATTTATGTCACAGAGTGTTCTGCCTCGGTTTTCCTCTACAAGTTTTATAGTGCCTGGTCTTACATTTAGGTCTTTAATCCATTTTGAGTTTATTTTTGTGTATTGTGTTAGGGAGTGTTCTAATTTCATTCTTCTACATGTAGCTATCCAGTTTTCCCAGCACCACTTATTGAAGAGGCTGTCTTTTCTCCATTGTATATTCTTGCCTCCCATATCAAAGGTAAGGTTACAATATGTGCCTAGGTTTATCTCTGGGCTTTCTATCTGTTCCATTGATCTATATTTCTGTTTTTATGCCAATACTATACTGTCTTGCTTACTGTAGCTTTGTAGAATAGTCGGAAGTCAGGGAGCCTGATTACTCCAGCTCCATTTCTCAAGATTGCTTTGGCTATAAGGAGTCTTTTGTTTTTCTGTACGAATTGTAAAATTTTTGTTCCAGTTCTGTAAAAAATGCCATTGGTAGTTTGATAGGGATTGCATTGAATCTGTAGATTGCTTTGGGCAGTATAATCATTTTCACAATGTTGATTCTTCCAATCCAAGAACATGGTATATCTCTCCATCTGTTTCTATCATCTTTAATTTCTTTCATCCGTGTCTTATAGTTTTCTGCATACAGGTCTTTTGTCTCCTTAAGTAGGTTTTTTCCTAGGACTTTTATTCTTTGTGTTGCAATGGTAAATGGGAGTGTTTCCTTAATTTCTCTTTCAGATTTTTCATCGTTAGTGTATAAGAATGCAAGAGATTTCTGTGCATGAATTTTGTATCCTGCTGCTTTACCAAATTCATTGATTATCTCAAGTAGTTTTCTGGTAGCATCTTTAGGATTCTCTATGTATAATATCATGTCATCAGCAAACAGTGACAGCTTTACTTCTTCTTTTCTGATCTGGATTTCTTTTATTTCTTTTTCTTCTCTGATTACTGTGGCTAAAACTTACAAAACTATGTTGAATAATAGTGGTGAGAGTGGACAACCTTGTCTTGTGCCTGATCTTAAAGGAAATGGTTTCAGTTTTTAACCATTGAGAACGATGTTGGCTGTGGGCATGTCATATATGGCCTTTATTATGTTGAGGCAAGTTCCCTCTATGCCTACTTTCTGGAGGGTTTTTATCATAAATGGGTGTTGAATTTTGTCAAAAGCTTTTTCTGCATCTATTGAGATGATCATATGGCTTTTCTCCTTCAGTTTGTTTATATGGTGTATCACATTGATTGATTTGCATATGTTGAAGAATCCTTGCATTCCTGGGATAAACGCCACTTCATTATGGTGTATGATCCTTTTAATGTGCTATTGGAGTCTGTTTGCTAGTATTTTGTTGAGGGTTTTGCATCTATGTTCATCAGTGATATTGGCCTGTAGCTTTCTTTCTTTGTGACATCTTTGCCTGGTTTTGGTATCAGGGTGATGGTGGCCTCGTAGAATGAGTTTGGGAGTGTTCCTCCCTCTGCTATATTTTGGAAGAGTTTGAGAAGGACAGGTGTTAGCTCTTCTCTAAATGTTTAATAGAATTCGCCTGTGAAACCAAGTGGTCCTGGGCTTTTGTTTCTTGAAAGATTTTTAATCACAGGTTCACTTTCAGTGCTTGTGATTGGTCTGTTTATATTTTCTATTTCTTCCTGGTTCAGTCACAGAAGGTTGTGCATTTCTAAGAATTTGTCCATTTCTTCCAGGTTGTCCATTTTATTGGCACATAGTTGCTTGCAGTAATCTCTCATGATCCTTTGTATTTCTGCAGTATTAATTATTACTTCTCCTTTTTCCTTTCAAAGTCTGTTGATTTCAGTTTTTTCCCTTTTTTTCTTGATGAGTCTGACTAATGGGCTATCAATTTTGTTTATCTTCTCAAAGAACCAGCTTTTAGTTTTATTGATCTTTGCTATTATTTCCTTCATTTCTTTTTCATTTATTTCTGATCTGATCTTTATGATTTCTTTCCTTCTGCTAACTGGGTATTTTTTTTCCTTCTTTCTCTAATTGCTTTAGGTGTAAGGTTAGGTTGTTTATTTGAGATGTTCCTTGTTTCTTGAGGTAGGATTGTATTGCTGTAAACTTCCCTCTTAGAACTGCTTTTGCTGCCTCCCATAGGTTTTGGGCCATCGTGTTTTCATTGTGTTTTGTTTTTAAGTAGTTTTTGATTTCTTCTGTGATCTCTTGGTTATTCAGTAGTGCAATGTTTAGCCTCCATGTGTTCATAGTTTTTACAGTTTTTTTTCCTGTAATCGATATCTAATCTCTCATAGCGTTGTGGTCAGAAAAGATACTTGATACGATTTCAATTTTCTTAAATACGAAGGCTTGATTTGTGACCCAAGATATTGTCTATCCTAGGGAATGTTCCATGAGTACTTGAGAGGAAAGTGTATTCTGTTGTTTTTGGATGGAATGTCCTATAAATATCAGTTACATCCATCTTGTTTCATGTGTCATTTAAAGCTTGTGCTTCCTTATTTATTTTTGTTTTGGTTGATCTGTCCATTGGTGAAAGTGGGGTGTTAAAGTCCCATACTATTATTGTGTTACTGTCGATTTCCCCTTTCATGGCTATTAGCATTTGCCTTATGTGTTGACGTGCTCTTATGTTGGGTGCATAAATATTTACAATTGTTATATATTCTTGGATTGATCCCTTGATCATTATGTAGTGTCCTTCTTTATGTCTTATAATAGTCTTTATTTTAAAGTCTATTTTGTCTGATATAAGAATTGCTACTGCAGCTTTCTTTTGATTTCCATTTGCATGGAATTTCTTTTTCCATACACTCACTTTCAATCTGTATGTGTCCCGAGGTCTGAAGTGGGTCTCTTGTAGACAACATATGTATGCGTCTTGTTTTTTTATCCATTCAGCCAGCCTGTGTCTTTTGGTTGGAGCATTTAATCCATTTACATTTAAGGTAATTATCGATATGTGTGTTCCTATTACCGTTTTCTGAATTGTTTTGGGTTTGTTATTGTAGGTTTTTTCCTTCTCTTGTGTTTCCTGCCTAGAGAAGTTCTTTTAGCATTTGTTTTAAAGCTGGTTTGGTGGTGTTGAAATCTCTTAACTTCTGCGTATCTGTAAAGGTTTTAATTTCTCTGTCAAATGTGAATGAGATCCTTGCTGGGTAGAGTAATCTTGGTTGTAGGTTTTTCCCTTTCATCTCTTTAAAAATGTCCTGCCACTCTTCTTGCTTGCAGAATTTCTGCTGAAAGATCAGCTGTTAACCTTATGGGGATTCTGTTGTATGTTGTTTGTTGCTTTGTTGGGGTTGTGGTAGAGGGCACAAAGGCACAGCTTACTCTCTTTTAGGGTGTTTGCTAGATATGGCTGTCACGTATAGCTGTGTCACTGATTAACCATGGGGCTTGAACAGATGAGTAACAACCCAATTCATGCCCCAGCCAATTCACATAAATATAATAAAGATCAAATTAAGTCATTTATGGTAATGCCTCCTTGTAACCTATATAATAGGATAGTAAATACTCTGGTTTAGTAGGTAACATTGGCTTAAGCTCCCCTCTAAATGTGAGATGACTGGTCAGTGCTAGCCTCACTATTATATAAGGAGATTTGCAAAGGATAAAATAAGATTTAATATTATATATGCAGTCTTTAGCTTATACATCCAATAATGCTATTCTTCCATATAAATATTGTAGAGACAAGTGCACAAGCTTTAAGTTATGTGAGCACCTTGTAGAGGAATTTCAAGAAAGCTGGGTAAACCAAGTTCCATTTGTTGTACTCATTGCAACTTGTAATAGAAAAACTTATGTTAAAATTCTCTGAAAGTGTTGTCAGTATTTTGAGACCCAACTTTAAAGTGTGTTGAAATTAGAAAACTATGAAACAGAATTGTATTTGTTGTGTACAGAAAGAGGAAAAAAAGAACTATTAAATGCACTGGACATTATACGAAGCATTTGAGACCATTGAAACTCACCTTGTGGCTTTTAAAATCAAGTCTGAAGTCCTGAGCAAACATTCCATGAGAGAATGGCAGGTCATACTATACTTAATGGTGTCAGCATTTTTTTTTTCATGTTACCAAAGTAGGGACTAAGTCTTCAGTTAAAATGTAAATCCCATGGGTAGGAAGAGGATTTGTGGGTACTGTTGTTATTGTTATCAATAATGTTGGCAATGACCATTTTGGATATAGTGCTTCACTGATTACAAATCACTTGTCATACACTCTTCCGTCTGATCTTTATCAAAGCCTTGGAGACACTTGAAGCCAAAATATTTATCATTCTCATTTTACTGATGGAGGTTAAATAACTTGTTTGTGGTCACATAACGGTAAATTCTCAACATTAATCTCTGGTTCAGGTCCAGTTCAAATCTTCTGATGGCAAATCTCATAATATTTCTACTTCATAAACTGAACCCTTAGGTCCAATCAGCCATCGTCTAAATGTGCGTTTACCATTGGTCACAAGGGCTGTGTGACACTGTGTGGTATTTAAATGCCATCCACCATCTCTCCTGGGAAAAACCTGAGGACCTGAGGGTGTGTCAGTTAATCAGTCTCACAGAGGAAAGATAATATACTGTTATCTTTATTGCAGAAGTATACTTGAAAATACAACAAAGGATCTTAAAACTATTAAAATAAGCTTCTGATCCTTGGGGAAACTATTTCAATACTAGAGCTATCATCAAAAGTCCTTGAGACAAGTAACTCAGGAGTGGAATAGTTATAATTATACTTTACAGGCAAACTTAAAAAGATACCAGGAGCTGCTTTACCAGGTCTCCTGCTATGAAATAAAAACTGGAGAATAATCTACTGCAAAGCATTCTAGCCTGAGGATGTGTACTAGTTTGCACTGTGGCAGACTGACTGCAGCCAAATATTTTCATTGAAAATACCTAAATGAGTAACTGCTGAATTCTGCTACCTGGGAATCATATGAGACATACAATTTAAATTCTAATCATAGGTAGCAAAAATCCCATGATACTCATTTTGCAAAGGAGAATGGCAACCTGGCAAGATTACAAGTTAGAAGAAAATTATATTGCCCTTGGGTAAATTTGTTCTTCAGCTTCATTAAGTTATAAGAATTATTTATTTTCTTACTCGGCAGATAAGTGCCTTCTAAAACCAAGTTTACTCTTAGGTTGAGCCATGTGAAATTGCCAATATTTGACTATTTTTAGACAATAAATATGCAGTTTCATATGGTTTTAACTAATATACGCCAAAGCATGAATAGAAACATTTGCAGAAATTTAAATTGTCCTCAGCATAACCTCACTTGTACACATTATTTTAGCAAAAGCATTAAAAGGAAATCAAGTCCCTTCACTGAAACGATAATTTACAAGTATAATAATTTATAATAGTGAAGTTTTTTTTTTTTTTTTACTGTTAGTTATATGGTAAATATTAAGCTAAAATGAGTTGTATTGCATTTGTTTCTTAATTTTTGGTCGATGGGAGAATAGCAAATAGCATTTTCATGTGAATAATCAGGCATTACATCGGGTACCATGGAGAACCACGTGGGAGTTGAAGGTGTATTGGTTACTGGGAATAAGTTTGGGAGCTGAGTAGTTTTGGTTCATAGAATGTAAAGCATATCTGTGTTTTTACACACACACATTCCAGTGCCAATAAATGTGCAGCATAATCATGTAAATAGATGTTAGTTTTATCAGGAGTGACAGCTGCCACCTTCTTAGAGGCATTTCAAATATGTAAAAAACTGGCATCCATCTTATAGTAGTTATCCACTCTTCAGTATGAATTACCTTATTGTAAGATTATTGGTGAAAATTCTTGAAGATTATGTTAAAGGGAAAAGAAACACTTTGTTTTTAAAGGGAAAAAAATCATAGCAATGTTTCCGTTTTGCTTTCTTATCTCTACACTTGTTCTTTTTATCAGCAAATGAAAAAACATTTTGTTCTTCCTTTTTATAATTTGTTATGTTGCATCCATTAATCTTATAACAAGATAAAATTTGGTGTTGAATTAGCTGCAGTAGAGAAGTTCACACATTATTCACTACAAAGCCAATCCATTACCAAAAAAGATAGGACAAAAAAATATGGCCAGGATACAGTTTCAGTTCAACCACCAAATGATTTGATATTATGAATAAATGTTATGGGTTTATATAGCCAGTGAGTAGTCCTCAACATTTAGCTATTTTTTTCCATTAACAAATACTGATCACCATCTATGTTGCAAACACTCTCTTAGGTGCAGGGGATAAAGGACATTATATTTTGGGTGAGGGTAAGATAAGAGATTCAGTAAATCAGGGAAAACACCTTGGAGGCTTGGACAGGGTGGTAAAGGCATACGTAGCACAGAAAAGTCTTGGTTACAGAGAGAGAGAGAGAGAGACAGAGAGAGAGAGAGACAGAGAGAGAGAGAGAGAGAATGAATAGCAGTGACCTGTCTAGGGAACTGAATAGTGCCACGTAGAAAATGTGGGAGGGGATAATGGGAGACAGGCTGTGCTCATAGCAGTTGCTTTGACGCACTGTGATTATTTCAGCTACTGCATATCTGAATAAATTCAATAGAAAGGCTGCCTATATTGAGCTGTAAAACAGTTTCAGAATGAAAAAATTCGATTTGAAGCCCACACCCAGAAAAAAACCAAACACCCGCCTTGCCGAAACATATCACAGAAACGGATTTTAGGGGCGCAGAATTCTTCCCTGTACAATAATTATGGCTAAGTGCTTGCTAAATTACAAAAAAATAAGGATGCTATCAGCCTAAGGAATGAAAGCATTTGACTTTTTTGCTTTAGTTTATAAAATGTATCCTGTTTTGTAATTCTTTTCCAGTAAGGCTCATGTAATGTGGGGTTCACCCTTTAGCGTGAGGGACCTTTTACTAGAGTTGCAATGTTTTAGTCCTTCATTGTTTCTCAGTGTTCTGATCAGCCTTTCCATCGGGAGGTAACTTTTTAATAATTTCCTGAAACAAGCATAGAGTAATGTTTAACCTCTAACTTACCGTCACAGATGAAGCAGTCCAGTTGGTAGAATATGGATGTACTCATCGTTAGCAGGGCTCCACACTAAGGAACGTGTCTACATGTTTCTTGAGACAATGGCTAGCTGAAAGCATCAGAGAACTGATAGAAAGATAGAACTAATACAACTGTAGGGAAAAAAGCCCAAAGCAAAGTACTATAGTTGGCACTCCATATCCATGGGTTCTGACTGGGCTGTGCCATTTTATAGAAGGGAGTTGAGCATCTGCTGATTTTGGTATCGGGGATGGGGTTGGTCCTGGAACCAATGCCCTGCAGATATGAGGGACCACTGTAACACATTTTGTCAGCACTTCCATCTTACATTGTGTTGTCTGGGTGCTGTGACATAGTCTCTTCTAGTTAATTCCATTAGGCCTCTGATGTTTACTGAATACTAACACAGATGATGTTAAATGTAGGCAAACAAACAAACAAAAACACACCTCTTTATATGGTCACAACTCTCTGTGACCATATAGAGTATTGAAACTTGGACTGAGGATTGCAAATGGTGTTCTCAGGAAACCAAATCATTAGGGCAGTAGCAAAATGAGGGGAAATGGTATCCAGGGCATGTAACGTGTTTATACCCATCTTCTTACCCTCAGAGCCACTCTGCTGAAGTTTGCCAAGTCTCTCTAGTGTCTTCAAGGCTCCCCAGGGAGGGGAGTCCAGGATATCTGTCACCCTCAGCCTTGCCCTGGTTAAGGCTCCACATTGGTACTGAGAGGAGAGATGGTTTGGGGCATTTTATCTCTATCACTGGAAAAACAGCACAGCTGGTGCCTAACTTTCATTTCTGAAAATAGCACAGGTGACTTTTCAGCCAAATGAGATTTTTATCAAAAGAGGAAACAAAGGCAGAATATGGAGAGAAGCTGATATCAGCTTAGAATATACAAAGATTTGTTTTAAAATAATAAAAGAAACAGTATCTCCAGGAACTTTAGACTCTAAAGTTGGAAGCAGATCAAATAATGACAAATAGGATATTTATCCATTAAAAAGAGGGGACTTGTAAAGCATAAGATAAATGCAAATCAAGGTTGAAAAGATATAAAATAATTAAGTCAAGAGCAATCAGTAAAATATATGCCAACCAAAGAATACTTTGATATTCTGGTCTGGAATGAGGATTTGGGGTTATTTTGAAAAACAACGTCACTACAACTCTGTCCAGAACTCACAGCTGCAGAAACAGAAGTAAACAAGTCATCCTATTAGAAGACTGGAAGGTAAAAGAACAACCAAAGACTCAAAACTCAACAAAATTCTTCTTAATTCTCAGTGATATGGTTACCTCGTATACAATTCCCTAAAGGAAAACTACAAAAGGATGTTTCTAGAGATAGGAATACAAATATCATTGGCTCATCTGTTTGTTTTTAAGTCAGATAACAAGAATGAAGATGAGGTAAAAAATGTTTTCTGTATTTGCTTTTAAAAAGTATCTCTGTATTTTATATCTGATCATTTAACATAAAATCTTTTCCCACTGTCATAGATCATTAAGTAGTTGAAAGATACTGCTGTTTTCTGAGCATTGCTAAAAGTTATTGAATTCCATGAGAGAGAGGAATATGATTTATCCCTTTTTGCATTTTCCCACTCCACGGTTTACATCATGTAGACATATGTGTAAGGTCTTCTGTACCAACAGCCGAATCGGATCATTCTTGCCTGGGAGTAGAAAGTGGGACTTGACTTATCTAGTTTGACTGTCTTGACCAGTGAACCACATAACTTTCAAAAGTGTGGCAGGAAAGTAACACCTTAGAATTTTTTAGTATTTGCGTGTGTCATTCTTTTATGTGCTAGAGCAACATCAAACTCCCAGGAAAATCAAGAATAAAAAGATAATCAATTATTCTTGATTCAAATTTAAACATTCACATAGGAATATTAATAGGTAAAATATATTTGTATGACAATTTTTATTTTGTGTATCGTATCTCTTGGGGGTACCTAAGAGAGAACTATACTTTTTCAATCCAAAAGTAACACATAAGCAAAATGCTACAGAGGCCCCAGAATGTTATCTTGAAGACTGTGCATTAATTACTCAAGTCAGTAAACTTAATTTGCAACCCTATTCCATCATTTAAGAGAGTAATTTCTAAAAAACAGAGAAATAACCAGTCTCCTGTAACTTAGCACAAAACCAAATTGGTGTCTCCACTTTGATTTCTCTTTTGAAATTAATTTCCACTTCGGTTTTCTTTTGCCTCTGGTGTTCTGGATGATCATTTTGTAGCATCTGGATAATTTTATGTTAACATCTGGAATTGAGGGTCTTTTTTTTTTTTTTTTTAACTTGTCTGATGCATATAGAATACTTCTGTAAGAAATGTATTTTCCCAGCTGCTGTTTATTCATTCCAGAAAGACATGGTTAAGTGAGTGTAACAGCCTCTGAAATTCCTGAGGAAACACAAAGCATGTTTAATACAAAGTCCTGACAGTTGACTGTCTCTCCTACCAGCTTTTCCCATGGGAGAAATGGTTGCGCTCTGTATAGAAGGAAGAGTTTTGAATGGTAACAGGTGGTGTCCTTGAGCACATGGGATTTGAAATCAGGCCTGGTTTGGAATCTTGGTCTCACAGCCAAGAGCTATGTATCCTTGGGCAACTCTTTGAAGTTCAGTTTCCTTATCTCAAAATGGAGAAGTATAAATACATGTCTTCTAATACTGGTTGTATTAAATGAGACAATTTATATAGATTATCTGGCCCAAGCTGGGGACTCAATAAATGGGAGCTGTTATTACCATTTATTTGTGTGTATACAGAATGCAAGTTAGAATTTCTTCTTTTTCTGACCTCCTAAGGCTTTTATGTATATAATCAGCAGTTTGGCAATTTGTACAGGTTTTTGAGAACTGTGACTAAATCTTTTCAAGTTGCTCTTTTGAGTGGAAAGAAAAGGACAGAATCAAGCTAGATAAAGGCATTATTGAGGAAACCAGAGAACACTTCCTTTCTGAGCTTCTGTAGCACAGGCTATGATGTGTGCTTCCAAAGTAACTTAAATTTTTAAGCAGTGCTTTGGAATTCACATACCAAAATAAAATCTTTTAAGTTCAAACTATTATGGTAAGAGGTAAAAATAGTTTCACGTTCATAATCGTGAGTGAAATGTTTTTCAAAATGTTTTGGAAATCTTCTTGGAGTGTATTATTTTTATATTGATGACTTCATTAACCACTCTTGACTCTAAATGACATTTCATCATTCCCACCCGCCCATTATTCACCTTCAAAGATAAAATTTTGTAATAAGTTAGTCAAAGAAATCTACTGAAGGTTCTGAACACAGCTCTGAAGAGTTCAAAAAATCTCTTGAGTGCTGTTGAGATATGTGTAGAACCAAGGCAATTAATGTAAAGTGTTTTTCATTCATTTAGTTGTAAGATTTTTTGATCTCTTTGTTAAAAAATTAGCAGCTTCATTTTACATTCACAGATTAGAAGGCAGTTTTCAAAGGAGCATGAGTTAACAGAGGTTCAGAGAAATGATTTTAATAACATGGGTTTCACACAATGATCTGAAAACCCAATAATTTTCTTAAATATTTCCTTCCTCAAGCTTTTATGCTACAGGTTTACAGACTAATTTTTCATACTTTCCTAGATACTTGGCGGGGTTGGTGCTCAATAATACTAGATAATACTAGATGAGCAAATGAATGAACAGATGATAAAATAAATGAATATATTACCATCGTTTTTAAAGACGTTCCTTTTTGTACCTCCACTTACTTCCAAGAAAAGTGTCAAGGTAGTATACATAACAAAACACAACGTTAAACTGACAAAAGAAAATTTAACTGAACCAGAAAAATATTAAAGTGCACATTTATTGTTCATCTGGAATGAGTTAGTTATTGCAGTTGAACAATTAATTCAGAATTTTCAGATAATTAGGGCAACAAAAGAGAGAAAATGTTAAATTATACAGTTTCCTTGCCTAACAAAGGACAGCTTCCAAATTTTCAAGACAAACATTTTCTTGGCAATGAATTCTCAGAGAACATTTTAATGCAATCCTTACGTAAAGACTTCAGATAGCAGGAAGTGTAATATGTGCAAGAATAACTAGTACTATTATTTGTGTATTTCTTCCACATTAAGGATACAGACTTAAAATTTTCACTCAATAGTGATATGTGGAGGGGTGAGTGCACAGGCATGAGAGGAGTCAGGTGTGAGGGCTGTGCTGCTGAGATGATGGAGCTCCTGGAAGATCCCCATCCTGAGGAAGGGAACTTGGAGGCTGAGTTGGTCCCCATATTGTGACGCTTTCAGCAGGGGAGCAGTGCAGAGACAACTGTGTGGCTGACAGGGTCTTGGTGCTCCAGCTGGGTGTCAAGCTTGAGCCTCCAAGGTGGGAAGGCTGAGTCCAGGACATTGGACCACCAGAGACCTCCCGGCTCCACGTAGCATCAACTGGAAAGAGCTCTCGCAGAGATCTCTGTCTCAATGCTAAGACCCAGCTCCACCCAATGGCCAGCAAGCTCCAGTGCTGGATGCCCCATACCAAACAACTAGCAAGACAGGAACACAACCCCACCCATTAGCAGAGAGGCTGCCTAAAATCATACTAAGTTCACAGACACCCCAAAATACACCACCGGACGCAGGCCTGCCCACCAGAAAGGCAAGATACAGTCCCACCCACCAGAACACAGGTACCAGTCCCCTCCACCGGGAAGCCAACACAAGCCACTGAACCAACCTTAGCCACTGGGGGCAGACACTAAAAACAACAGGAGCTATGAAACTGCAGCCTACAAAAAGGAGACCCCAAAACAGTAAGTTAAACAAAATGAGAAGACAGAGAAATATGCAGCAGATGAAGGAGCAAGATAAAAACCCATCAGACCAAACTAATGAAGAGGAAATAAGCAGTCTACCTGAAAAAGAATTCAGAGTAATGCTAGTAAAGATCATCCAAAATCTTGGAAATACAATGGAGAAAATACAAGAAACGTTTAACAAAGACCTAGAAGAACTAAAGAGCAAACAATGAGGAACAACACAATAAATGAAATTAAAAATTCTTCAGAAGGAATCAGTAGCAGAATAACTGAGGCAGAAGAATGGATAAGTGACCTGGAAGATAAAATAGTGGAAATAACTACTACAGAACAGAATAAAGAAAAAAGAATGCAGAGAAGTGAGGACAGTCTCACAGACTTCAGGGACAATATTAAACAGACCAACATTCGAATTACAGGGGTCCCAGAGGAAGAAGAGAAAAAGAAAGTGTCCGAGGAAATATTTGAAGAGATTACAGTTGAAAACTCCCTTAACATGGGAAAGGATATGGTCAATCAAGTCCAGGAAATGCAGAGAGTCTATACAGGATAAATCCAAGGAGAAATACGCTAAGACACATATTAAACTATCAAAAATTAAATACAAAGAAAAAATATTCAAAGCAGCAAGGGAAATGCAACAAATAACATTCAAGGGAATCCTCATAAGATTAACAACTGATCTTTCAGCAGAAGCTCTGCAAGCCAGAAGAGAGTGGTATGGCATATTTAAAGTGATGAAAGGGGAAAACATACAACCAAGATTACCTGGCAAGGATATCATTTAGATTCGATGGAGAAATTAAAACCTTTATAGACAAGAAAAAGTTAAGAGAATTCAGCACCACCAAACCAGCCTTATAGCAAATGCTAAAGGAAGTTCTCTAGCCAGGAAACACAAGAGAAGGAAAACACCTACAATAACAAACTCAAAACAATTCAGAAAATGGTAATAGGAACACACATATTGATAATTACCTTAAATGTAAATGCTCCAACCAAAAGACATAGACTGGTTGAATGGATACAAAAACAAGACCTGTACATATGTTGTCTACAAGAGACCCACTTCAGACCTAGGGACACATATAGATTGAAAGTAAGGGGATGGAAAAAGAAATTCCATGCAAATGGAAATCGAAAGAAATCTGGAATAGCAATTCTCATATCAAACAAAATAGACTTTAAAATAAAGATTATTGCAAGACACAAAGAAGGACACTACGTAACAATCAAGAGATCAGTTCAAGAAGAACATATAACAATTATAAATATTTAAGCACCCAACATAGGAACACCTCAATACGTAAGGTAAATGCTAATAGCCATAAAAGGGGAAATTGACAGTAACACAATCATAGTAGGGAACTTTAACACCCCACATTCTCCAATGGACAGATCATCCAAAATGAAAATAAATAAGCAAACACAAGCTTTTTTTTTCCTTTAATTTAATTTTTTTATTTATTTAATTTTTGGCTGTGTTGGGTCTTTTTTGTTGCTGCTCATGGGCTATTTCTAGGTGTGACGAGCGGGAACTACTCTTCATTGCGGTGCGCAGGTGTCTCATTATGGTGGCTTCTCTTGTTGCAGAGCACGGGCTGTAGATGTGCGGGCCTCAGTAGTTGTGGTTCGCAGGCTCTAGAGCGCAGGCTCAGTAGTTGTGGCACACGGGCTTAATTGCTCCACGGCATGTGGAATCTTCCCGGACGAGGGCTCGAACCCATGTCCCCTGCATTTGCAGGAGGACTCTCAACCACTGCGCCACCAGGGAAGCCCCCGAAACACAAGCTTTAAATGACACAATAAACAAGATGGATGTAATTGATATTTATAGGACATTCCATCCAACAACAACAGAGTACACGTTCTTCTCAAGTGCTCATTGAACATTCTCCAGGATAGATCATATCTTGGGTCACAAATCAAGCCTTGGTAAATTTAAGAAAATGGAAATTGTATCAAATATCTTTTCCAACCACAATGCTATGAGACTAGATATAAATTACAGGGAAAAAATGTAAAAAATATGAACACACTGAGGGTAAACATTACACTACTGAGATCACTGAAGAAATCAAAGAGGAAATCAAAATATACCGAGAAACAAATGGCAATGAAAACACAATGGCCCAAAATCTATGGGATGCAGCAAAAGCAGTTCTAACAGGGAAGTTTGTAGCAATACAATCCTACCTCAAGAAACAAGGAACATCTCAAATAAACAACCTAACCTTACACCTAAAGCAATTAGAGAAAGAAGAAAAAAAACCCCAAAGTTAGCAGAAGGAAAGAAATCATAAAGATCAGATCAGAAATAAATGAAAAAGAAATGAAGGAAATAATAGCAAAGATCAATAAAACTAAAAGCTGATTCTTTGAGAAGATAAACAAAATTGATAACCCATAAGTCAGACTCATCAAGAAAGAAAGGGAAAAGACTCGAATCAACAGACTTTGAAATCAAAAAGGAGAAGTAATAATTAATACTGCAGAAATACAAAGGATCATGAGAGATTACTACAGGCAACTATATGCCAATAAAATGGACAACCTGGAAGAAGTGGACAAATTCTTATAAAAGCACAACCTTCCGAGACTGAAACAGGAAGAAATAGAAAATATGAACAGACCAGTCACAAGCACTGAAATTGAAACTGTGATTAAAGTTCTTCCAACAAACTAAAGCCCAGTACTGGATAGCTTCACGGGTGAATTCTATCAAACATTTAGAGAAGAGCTAACACCTATCCTTCTCAAACTCTTCCCAAATATAGCAGAGGGAGGAACACTCCCAAACTCCTTCTACAAGGCTACCATCACCCTCATACCAAAACCAGACAAAGTTGTCACAAGAAAAGGAAACTACAGGCCTATATCACTGATGAACGTAGATGTAAAAATCCTCAACAAAATACTAGCAAACAGAATCCAACAGCACATTAAAAGGATCATACACCATAAGCAAGTGGCGTTTATCCCAGGAATGCAAGGATTCTTCAACATATGCAAACCAATCAATGTGATACACCGTATTAACAAACTGAAGGAGAAAAACCATATGATCATCTTAATAGATGCAGAAAAAGCTTTTGACAAAATTCAACACCCATTTATGATAAAAACACTCTAGAAAGTAGGCATAGAGGGAATTTACTTCAACATAATAAAGGCCACATATGACATACCCACAGCCAACATCATTCTCAATGCTGAAAATCTGAAACCATTTCCACTAAGATCAGGAACAAGACAAGGTTGTCCATTCTCACCACTATTATTCCACATAGTTTTGTAAGTTTTAGCCACAGCAAACAGAGAAGAAAATGAAAATAAAGGAATCCAAATAGGAAAAGAAGAAGTAAAGCTGTCACTGTTTGCAGATGACATGATACTATACATGGAAAATCCTAAAGATGTTAGGAAAACTGCTTGAGTTAATCAATGAAAACTACATGAGTTAATCAATGAATTTGGTAAAGTAGCAGGATACAAAATTCATGCACAGAAATCTCTTGCATTCCTATACAATAATGATGAAAATCTGAAAGAGAAATTCAGGAAATAATCCCATTTACCATTTCAACAAAAAGAATAAAATACCTAGGAATAAACCTACCTAAGGAGACAAAAGACCTGTATGCAGAAAACTATAAGACACTGATGAAAGAAATTAAAGATGATAGAAACAGATGGAGAGGTATACCATGTTCTTGGATTGGAAGAATCAACATTGTGAAAATGACTGTACTACCCAAAACAATCTACAGATTCAATGCAATCCCTTTCAAACTACCTGTGGCATTTTTCACAGAGCTAGAACAAAAAATTTCACAATTTGCATGGAAACACAAAAGGCCCTGAATAGCCAAAACAATCTTGTGAAAGAAAAACGGAGCTGGAGGAATCAGGCTCTCTGACTTCAGACTATACTACAGAGCTACAGTAATCAAGACAGTATGGTACTGGAGCAAAAACAGAAATATAGCTCAATGGAACAGGATAGAGAGCCCAGAGATAAACCCACTTTATCACCTCATTTTTGATAAGGGAGGCAAGAATACACAATGGAGAAAAGACAGCCTCTTCAATAAGTGGTGCTGGGTAAACTGGACAGCTACATGTAAAAGAATGAAATTAGAACACTTCCTAACACCATACACAAAAATAAACTCAAAATGGATTAAAGACCTAAATGTAAGGTCAGACACTATAAAACTCTTAGAGGAAAACCTAGGCAGAACTCTATGACATAAATCACAGCAAGATCCTTTTTGACTCACCTCCTAGAGAAATGGAAATAAAAGCCAGAGTAAACAAATGGGACCTAATGAAACTTTAAAAGCTTTTGCACAGCAAAGGAAACCATAAACAAGACCAAAAGACAACCCTCAGAATGGGAGAAAATATTTCCAAACGAAGCATCTGACAAAGGATTAATCTCCACAATATACAAGCAGCTCATGAAGCTTAACATCAAAAACACAAACAGCCCAATCCAAAAATGGGCAGAAGACCTAAACAGACATTTCTCTAAAGAAGATATACTGATTGCCAACAAACACATGAAAGAATGCTCAACATCACTAATCATTAGAGAAAGGCAAATCAAAACTACAATGAGGTATCACCTCACACCAGTCAGAATGGCCATCATCAAAAAATCTACAAACAATAAATGCTGGAGAGGGTGTGGAGAAAAGGGATCCCTCTTGCACTGTTGGTGGGAATGTAATTTGATACAGCCACTATGGAGAACAGTATGGAGGTTCTTTTAAAAACTAAAAATAGAACTACCATATGACCCAGCAATCCCAGTTCTGGGCATATACGCTTAGAAAACCATAATTCAAAAAGAGTCATGTAGCACAATGTTCATTGCAGCACTATTTACATTAGCCAGGACCTGGAAGCAACCTAAGTGTCCATCGACAGATGAATGGATAAAGAAGATTGGCACATATACACAATGGAATATTACTTAGCCATAAAAAGAAACAAAATTGAATTATTTGTAGTGAGGTGGATGGACCTAGTGTTTGTCATAGAGTGACTTAAGTCAGAAAGACAAAAGCAAATACCGTATACTAACACCTATATATGGAATTTTTAAAAAAAGAGGTTCTGAGGAACGTAGGGGCAGGACAGGAATAAAGAAAGACGCAGACATAGAGAATGGAGTTGTGGACACGGGGAGTGGGAAGTATAAGCTGGGATGAAGTGGGAGAGTAACACTGACGTATATACACTACCAAGTGTTAAATAGATAGCTAGTAGGAAGCAGCTGCATAGCACAGGGAAATCAGCTTGGTGCTTTGTGACCACCTAGAGGGGTGGGGTAGGGAGCATGGGAGGGAGGGAGGGGACATGGCGATATATGTATGCATATAGCAGATTCACTTTGTTTTACAGCAAAAACTAACAAAACATTGTAAAGCAATTTTACTCGAATAAAGATGTTAAAAGCAATTTAAGAAATGAAATTTCCCTGAAGAATTAAGTTAATATGATCAATTTCATAACTTTCTGACAGTCTAACTTAACCCAGGAAGGATCGCAAGGGATGGTTGGGTGCTGTATCCATCTTGATGTCAGTCTCAAATGTCAAATGCACAGGCATATCTACAGAGTTTAATTATTTGACAGAGACTTAGGCATCAATGTTCTTTGTTGCTGCCTAGTCTTCTGGGTGGTTAACATAAAGAATGTACTCCTAGCCCAATGGAGAGCCAGCTCAGTGCCACACAGAAGTGCATTGTCAGGTGGCCTGTGGTTAGAACCAATATATTTTACCGAACATAACATTTTGAGTGAGAGTAGCTAACATTTATTTATTACTTGACACATGCCAGATACCATTCTAAGTGCTTTGCATCCTTTAACTCCTCAAGCTTCCACAGTAACCTCATGCCAATGCCGTCGATATTGTCATTGCTACCACTTTACGAATGAGGAAATTGATGGACAGTATCACCTTGTCCAAGGTTATACAGCTAATAAAGGGCAGAGCCAGGATTTGAACCCAGGGTGATATTACAGCCTGTGTGCTTAAACCACAGTCATGAACTTAACGTCAACCTACTTATGAAGTTATGTTAGCATGTGGACTGGACAGAAGGGATATTTTAGATTCTTTCATGTAATATAGAAGGAATATTGACACGATCAGTGAGTGATAATGGGAGTAATAACTAAAATTTTCTTGCCTTAGTCATGAAAGAACATCATTGTGACTCCCTGTCCAGTATCTGATTATGAAGAGAATTGCATTGTTATCAGCAGGCTGAGATGAAAAAAGTAAGAAATGTACCCTGAAATAGCCAAATGAATGGATAAACCTGCTGCATGGCCTCAGGTTCAGAAAGAGTGCTCATCTTATGGAAATGGTTGTGGTCTAATGGGCACTCCAATGGATTTGAAGTGGAAACCAAAAATAAAGAGTTTAATTACCAGTTCTACCACTCATGGTCTCTGTAATCTCCTAGTCTTTACTTTTCCTGGGGCCTTTGATGTGCCTTCTTAGAAGCACAATTTTCTTATCCGTAAATTGGATAAAGATTCCTGCTCCCTCTACTTTCCAGCTTTGTTATGATACCAAATAAAATACTGTATATGCATACCTCTGTGGATTCTAAAGCAATCTACAAGTGTACAACATTCAAACGTACTTGCCATAGGTGAGAGGCATGCATCCAAGTAATGTTCAGCTGTACCAAGTTATTTTAGTTCAATTAAAAAGCCAAGCATTTTGTCGAAAGCTTTCTCTGCATCTTTTGAGATGATCATATGGTTTTTCTCCTTCAGTTTGTTAACATGGTGTATCACGTTGATTGATTTGCATATATTGAAGAATCCTTGCATTCCTGGGATAAACCCCACTTGATCATGGTGTATGATCCTTTTAATGTGCTGTTGGATTCTGTTTGCTAGTATTTTGTTGAGGATTTTTACTTCTATGTTCATCAGTGATATTGGCCTGTAGTTTTCTTTCTTTGTGACATCTTTGTCTGATTTTGGTATCAGGGTGATGGTGGCTTTGTAGAAGGAGTTTGGGAGTGTTCCTCCCTCTGCTATATTTTGTTTTTGTTTTGTTTTTTTGCAGTACGTGGCCTCTCACTGTTGTGGCCTCTCCCGTTGTGGAGCACAGGCTCCGGACGCACAGGCTCAGTGGCCATGGCTCACAGGCCCAGCCGCTCCGCGGCATGTGGGATCTTCCCGGACCGGGGCACGAACCCGTGTCCCCTGCATCGGCAGGCAGACTCTCAACCACTGTGCCACCAGGGAAGCCCCCTCTGCTATATTTTGGAAGAGTTTGAGAAGGATAGGTGTTAGCTCTTCTCTAAATGTTTGACAGAATTTGCCTGTGAAGCCATCTGGTCCTGAGCTTTTGTTTGTTGGAAGATTTTTAATCACAGTTTCAATTTCAGTGCTTGTGATTGGTCTGTTCATATTTTCTGTTTCTTCCTGGTTCAGTCTCGGCATGTTGTGCTTTTATAAGAATTTGTCCATTTCTTCCAGGTTGTCCATTTTATTGACATAGAGTTGCTTGTAGTAATCTCTGATGATCCTTTGTATTTCTGCAGTGTCAGTTGTTACTTCTCCTTTTTCATTTCTAATTCTATTGATTTGAGTCTTCTCCCTTTTTTTCTTGATGAGTCTGGCTAACGGTTTATCAATTTTGTTTATCTTCTCAAAGAACCAGCTTTTAGTTTTATTGATCTTTGCAATCATTTCCTTCATTTCTTTTTTATTTATTTCTGATCTGAGCTTTATGATTTCTTTCCTTCTGCTAACTTTGGTTTTTTTTTTTGTTCTTCTTTCTCTAATTGCTTTAGGTGCAAGGTTAGTTGTTTATTTGAGATGTTTCCTGTTTTTTAAGGTAGGATTGTATTGCTATAAACTTCCCTCTTAGAACTGCTTTTGCTGTATCCCATAGGTTTTGGGTCGTTGTGTCCCCATTGTCATTTGTTTCTCGGTATTTTTTGATTTCCTCTTTGATTTCTTCAGTGATCACTTCGTTATTAAGTAGTAAACATAGGCAGAATGCTCTATGACATAAATCACAGCAAGATCCTTTTTGACCCACCTCCTAGAGAAATGGATATAAAAACAAAAATAAACAAATGGGATCTAATGAAACTTAAAAGCTTTTGCACAGCAAAGGAAACCATGAACAAGACCAAAAGACAACCCTCAGAATGGGAGAAAATATTTGCAAATGAAGCAACTGACAAAGGGTTAATCTCCAAAATTTACAAGCACCTCATGCAGCTCAATAACAAAAAATCAAACAGCCCAATCCAAAAATGGGCAGAAGACCTAAATAGACATTTCTCCAAAGAAGATATACAGGTGGCCAACAAACACATGAAAGAATGCTCAACATCATTAATCATTAGAGAAATGCAAAGCAAAACTACAATGAGATATCATCTCACACTAGTCAGAATGGCCATCATCAAAAAATCTAGAAACAATAAATGCTGGAGAGGGTGTGGAGAAAAGGGAACCCTCTTGCACTGTTGGTGGGAATGTAAATTGATACAGCCATTATGGAGAACAGTATGGAGGTTCCTTAAGAAACTAAAAATAGAACTGCCATACAACCCAGCAATCCCACTACTGGGCATATACCCTGAGAAAACCATAATTCAAAAAGAGTCATGTACTACAATGTTCATTGCAGCTCTATTTGCAGTAGCCAGGACATGGAAGCAACCTAAGTGTCCATCAACAGATGAATGGATAAAGAAGATGTGGCACATATATACAGTGGAATATTACTCAGCCATAAAAAGAAACGAAATTGAGTTATTTGTAGTGAGGTGGATGGATCTAGAGTCTGACATACGGAGTTAAGTAAGTCAGAAAGAGAAAAACAAATACCCTATGCTAACATATATGGAATCTAAGAAAAAAAAAAGGTCATGAAGGACCTGGGGTAAGATGGGAATAAAGACACAGACTGACTAGAGCATGGACTTGAGGATATGGGGAGGGGGAAGGGTAGGCTGAGATGAAGTAAGAGAGTGGCATGGACATATATACACTACCAAATGTAAAATAGATAGCTAGTGGGCAGCAGCCACATAGCACAGGGAGATCAGTTGGGTGCTTTGTGACCACCTAGAGGGGTGGGATAGGGAGGGTGGGGGGAGGGAGACGCAAGAGGGAAGAGATATCGGAACATATGTATATGTATAACTGATTCACTTTATTATAAAGCAGAAACTAACACTCCATTGTAAAGCAATTATACTCCAGTAAACATGTTAAAAAAAGAAAAAAGACAAGCAGCTTATCTATAGGCCAGTTTCATGGCATTTAAAGTTGCAATTTCTTCTGTTGTAAATTTGTTCTTAACTACTCTGATTCTGTCTTTGAGGAGACTTCAATAGACTGGAACATATGCCAAAAGTATATAGAGTCAGAATCTCTCTGTAACAGTCAAAAGCCGATGAGAGACTTCCCAAAACTGTGAAAAGCATGTTATTGTTTTGCACTACTTCCCGCAAGCATGGAAGAAGTGAAGCCAGGACTAGTAGTGGTACTTGATGTGCTCCTTAGGGTGATGCGTAAGACTGAGGGATCCAGCCTAAAGATTCCTTAAGGGGTCAAAAAGTTTTATAACATACATAAAGTTTTGTTTTAATGCTTTTTAAATGTCAATTTAAAAATAAACAGTACAAAATTATATAATGTAATTATATTAGGAGAATTACACTGTGATCAATAGGCCAAGATGAAGGAAAGAGTCCTCGCTTCCCCAACTCTTCTTTCCACTGCTAACAACTATTAATGGTTTGGTGTGTATCCTTCCTAGACATTATTTTTAATGCATATATGAAAACGTGTAAAATATATTATGTGTTCTTGCTTTTTTCACAAGTGGAATTATCCTCTGCATGGTATTTGTGATTTGCTTTTTCACTTATGATGTTGTAGACATTTTTTTTCTATTTCAGTACTGGTAGATTTACATTGTTTGATTATTTTAATTGTGATGCAGTACTTCATTTGAAAGTAGGTACCCTACAATCTATTTAATCATATTCTCACTGATGGTTCTTCATTTCCAACTTTTAATGATTATAAACAATGCTGTAATGGACATCTTGTACAAAGATGTTTATATTCATCCACGAATATTTCTGTAAATAAATCTAGTAATATGAATCACTAGTCAGAGGATATACACATTTTATTTTGATATGCACTGGCACAGAATTGAGTGAATAACCAATAAAAAGATATTTCTAGGGGATATAGAAGTTATATTAGCTAATTATTATTATTAATAGTATTATTATCACTTATATTAGCTCTAATTATATCTGTGATATGACCAACTTAAGAAACTTTAAAATATAATTTCCAGTACTCGTATATTAATGTCATAAAGAAGTTCTGTTTATAACCAGAAACTTCTAGGTCCACAGGAAAGTCAAATATGTCAAGAGCCTTTTTAAAGTTGTCAGAGCAGATTTCAGCATGTCTGAGCCTGAGTCTCTCAGATACAAATTTTTGTACATTCAAAAAAATCAAAAGAAATTATTTAAATATCCAAAATTCCATTGTCTCCCTTTCTCCTTCTTTCTTAAGAGAGTCACCATTGACACAATAATGTGAAGCTCAAAATTGAGTTTTAAATGTTTTGGGATTTCTGAACCCAATTAGTGAAAATCCATAAATGGATTACCATTTTTAAAGTTTTAAAAGTTTATTACCCAAAAAAGGAGAAAAAAACTCAAATGATCTAAAACAATAAACTTTGTGCCATGAAACATCATCACACATAAAAACTGATATGATTAGACTAATAAAATTTTGAACTGAAAAGATTTTATGAGAATCATACTGAGTAAAAACGTATAATTATTTTGTGAATAAAATCAATTATGGGATTTCAGATTGAAAAATCAGGAAAAGTGAAACAGTTTTACAATGTTTACTAAAAGATAAGAAAAGATAACATCTGGATTTTAGATATTTATATGACCTTCAAAGTCAGACCTTTCTCCACAGATGACTTTACTTTTGTCTCTAGTGCTATTTTATTTAAAGGCTTATTTATCCTCCATCAAGTGATCTTTCTAAGGCTTTCAGCGTGTCTTTTCCAATTGGTTGAGAAATCTTCTTCAAGGAAATGAGTATTCTCAAGTGTCTCCACAGTCTTTGGCTATTGCATTTGCTGTGACTTAGAATAAAGGCAAAATATACAGGGAAATGTAGAAGTGAGCACTCTAGAAGAATCCAAATGCACCTAACATCTTCTCATGCTGCTGCCTTATTGCCTTTAATGAAAAATAACTTCTGAATTGCAAGGGTATTTTTCAGCCATGTGAATCAGTATGCTCCTTTAGCTGGACTTTTCAAGGAGACTTTTTGAATGCTGAAATGATTAACAATATCTGAAGTGAAATTGCACAAACTGTGCTGTGGTAATCGTGGGTGTGTATACATATTAGTCTAGAGGCCCCTGCTGAGTGCAAGATGAAAACCTTCCCCATTGTCCCTCACCAATGGTGGGCCTGGGATTTCAGAAATAATTACTTACAGAGCACTTATGAAAACAAATGACTCAACCTCTTCACAGTGCTTGTTCCGTTTTGGGAAATTTGTCTACTAGGCTGTTAAATTGGGAGATTTGCCAATTTAATAAAAATATTTGCTATCTTTTTGAAGACCTCAGAGTCTTCTGCAAATATACTTTCAGTTTTTTATTACAAACCTCCTTAATACTGTTGTTTTCCATATATTTTTACTTACTTTGGATATTTTAATTTAGCCTGAGTCATTCCTGTAGAGTAACAACTTTCCATCCTAGCTCTATCTAGCAGTATCTTCTATGTGTTTTCAATGGTGTGTCTGCTATTCCAAAGATCTCCCTGAACTTTACACATGAGACCTGACAGAGCCTCATGACACCTGGAGTAAAAACTGAAAGCTCTGGAAGGAAGTGCTAACAAATATCCTCAAATCCGGACATTGTATGCTTTAGAAAAATAAAATCATCTTCTTAGTGAAGCTCTAGATTAAATCTTCTAAAAACCATTATAAATCAATTTTAAGAAAATTATATCTGGAACCTCTGAAAACTATGGAAAAGGCTGTGGATCAAAGAAATTAGAAGGCAGTAGCAAACTGTAAATAATATATTTTGAAATTATAATTAAAATTAACCAGGGTCAATTTTCTGAGGCCTTGAGCCATTAAAGATTTACAAGTTACCTAGAATCTCAAATCCTTCTGAGGTAATCGCTTCAGTTGAGATAAAGGAAAGATATCTTATTTGCTGCTTCACTTCTTAGACCAGCATGAAAAAAATCAAATTTGTGATTATTACTGATTCCTGGGTTTATTGCAAAATTATGGTTAGCGCAACATTGTGTGAAAAAAGATTACTAAACGTTGTTTTGGTCTCTCCTCAACACATAAACAAAACTTACAAGTTTCCTAAACCAGTTAATCTCTACTTGAATACGCAGCTAAATGTCCTATGAAAATTTAAGCTTAACTCTATGCAATACTTTCATCATATCAACTGATAATTTATATATGATTAACAGAATATTGAAGGAAATGTTTTTTTTCTCCTAATCACATTTATACAATCAACATTTATAATGTGGTTTTGAAAAAAATCTTATATCAGAATTGCTTCCCTATTTGTCAGATGTTCTTTCCTGAGGTCATACCAATACAGACTTCTGTGTTTCCCCTAGGCAACGGGATTTCATTCCCTGGTGCTTCAGTGGGAAAATGTGCTCATTATTGCAAACACATCCTTATTAATACTTGTGGTCCAAAGTGAAAATTCAAGAAAATGGGACTCAGAATGCCTTCATGCTGTTCTTTGCTTCATGCCCTTGGAAATCTTTGGGAGGCCCAGTAGCACTAGACAGAACATTGGAAAGCAAAATTATATATGAGGTTTACAACTTGATTTTTCCCAAGTGGTGCTTATGTGAACATTTGTAACTTCTGTTTTTGTGGGTGTTGAACGATCTCTGGATTTGCAGGACAGGAGTTGTGCAGAGGATTTGTCTGTGGCAGGTGTGTTCAGCTTGGGTTACCTGCTCCAGCTTACCCACACAGCCCCACCACACACATTTACTGTCAGACTGTCCCAGCTCTGTCACTATCAACCTGTTTGCTCTTGGGTAAGTTCTTTAACCTCTCTGAGCCTGTTTCCTCATCTGCAAAAATGAGGAACATGGTAATTCCTTCCTAACCCTGAGAATTAAAAGAGAGAAACTTAAATGATGAAATCAGCATATAAATGCCCGTTTTTAAATTACTGCAACTTAAAACCTTCCAATTCATGTGGTGTTTTCTTGAAATAATAGTTATATTTTGGTTAATAGTTGAGATTTAAAAGCTTATGTCTAGGGCTTCCCTGGTGGCGCAGAGCCCGCCTGCCGATGCAGGGGACACGGGTCTGTGCCCCGGTCCGGGAAGATCCCACATTCCATGGAGCAGCTGGGTCCGTGAGCCATGGCCGCTGAGTCTGCGCATCCGGAGCCTGTGCTCCGCAGTGTGAGAGGCCACAACAGTGAGAGGCACGCAGACCGCAAAAAGAAAAAAAAAAAAAGCTTATGCCTAAATTCAGATGGCACAACTTGATAAATTGGTTATAAATTTTGAAACCAGCAGCATTGATCATTTTTGTTCCAGGCTATCTTTTCAAGGCTATTTATAGACTGAACAGCCTTGGATAGTATCTCCCTGTGAATCCAAGGACAGGTTTGCTTATAGCCTTGAAAGATATGGATGGTATCTCCCCCCAGAGTAAAAGATTTGGGTTCATTACCCTCAGAGTTCTCCATCTGTAACACAGCCCACTGGAGCGCCAGTATCAGCTGGTCCTCATTGTATCTCTTTGTGTGGCAAAGTGAGGCTCAGGGACTGGCATCAAATATGCTGATGCTCATGCTGCCTCCTGTACTCGGAGTGATAAAGACCCTTTTTCCTGTTGTTGGAGTCTCATATGTTCCACCAGCATCCAGGAAACTGTCAGTCTAACTTGTTACCCTGCAAATAAGGTAAAAATCGAAAATCTCATATCCTTCACAGTTTATACTAACAGCTTTATTAAGATATAATTCACATACCACAAAATTCAAAAATTTAAAGTGTACACATCAGTTGTGTTTAGTATCTTCACAGAGTTGTGCAACCATCATCAGAATCTAATTGTAGAACATTCTCAAAAAGAAACCTAATACACATCAACAGTCATTCCCCATTCCCTCCCCATTCCTGTCCTTCTCCCCTTCTCCCCGGCTGTGTTGGGTTGGTTAACACATGAGGGGGAGGGTAGAAGCAGGAGAGCAGTCAAGAGACTTTTGCAATACTCCAGGGGATAAATGATAGTGGCTTAGAGCATGCTGGCAGCAGCGAAGATGGTGAAAATTGTCTGAATAGAAGATACATTTTTAAAGTAGTGCCAATAGGATTTCCTGACCAAGTGGATATGCCAAGGTGGATTTGCTGATGGATTTTCCATTAGGTGTGAGAGAATGAGATGAGCAAAGGATGAGTCTACAGTTTTTGGCATGCACGACTGGAAGGGCTGAGCTGCAGTTAAGCGAGTTAGGGAGGACCGTGGGTATAGCAAGTTTTGCTGAGGAGGAACAGGCGTTCAGTTTTGAGTATGTTAAACTTGAAATGTCTATTAGACATTATGGCAAGGTTGAATAGACAGTATATATTCAATAGTATTCTAGAGTTCAGATGAGAAATACTGCCGAAATGTCTGAATTTGAAGATTTAAAGCTGTAAGACTGCACAAGATCACCCAGGAAGTACATGAAGACCAAGAAGAGAAACAGCTCTAGAACTGAGCCGAGGCATTTCCACCTTTAGAGGTCAGAGAGATGAGGTAGAACCAGCAAAATCAAAGAGCAAACCAACAGTTTTGGACAGAGAGTTTTCTCACAGGAATACTGCAAGCATTACATATTCTCTTTGTTGCAGGATGTAAAAATAATCTTTTGGGAAACGTGCACTCAGACCTTGGTGTGATTTATATAATAAACAATGGACTATTTGCTAATTCCATTTGATTACTATTAAAACTAAAATGTTATTTGTTATTAAAAAAACAGTATCGGGGAAGGGGCTCCAGGCTCACAAAGGAGAACTTGATTAGGGTTTTCCAGGAAAGGTGTGGAAAAGCCCAAGCGTTGCTATACATTAAACAAAAGCAAACAAACTAGTGTATACTGTTTTATGTCCTTCAAGCTCCACATTCCAAATTGTCATATCAGATCTTATATGCCATATATTCAAAGATGTCTCACAATGGTACATTCTTGAAATAAGATCTAAAGGATAAACTCTGAATTTAGAGACTTGCTTTGAAAAAAATTTATGATATAAATTACTTAATTATTTTTTCATTCTGGCTTTTGGCTGCATTGGTAAAACTTTGAAAGACATTTATTTATTTAAATTTATTTTTGGCTGTGTTGGGTCTTCATTGCTGTGCACGGGCTTTCTCTAGTCGCGGCGAGCCGGGGCTATTCTTCATTGAGGTGCGCAGGCTTCTCATTGCGGTGGCTTCTCTTGTTGTGGGGCGCGGGCTCTAGGCGTGTGGGCTTCAGTAGTTGTGGCGCATGGGCTCATCAGTTGTGGCTCGCGGGCTCTAGAGCTCAGGTTCATTAATTGTGGCGCACAGGCTTAGTTGCTCCGCTGCATGTGAGATCTTCCCAGACCAGGTCTCGAACCCGTGTCCCCTGCAATGGCAGGCGGATTCTTAACCACTACGCCACCAGGGAAGCCCCAAGACATTTATTTTTAAGTACAATTTTCATTTCTGTATCTTACAAGCCTTGCCAGTCAAATTTTACATATTGAGGAAAAAAAAAGCACCCGCCACGTCATTCATATTAGTTCCCCTCCACCATAATGTGCCAGAATTCAAGAAATTTATTTTTTTTTTGTAAAACTAAGTTTGGTGATGCCAAACATCTGGGTGAAATGGAAAAATATTTTTAGTCATCAGTGTTTATTACTACCTTGATATTGGTGTCATGGAAATGATAAATCATAATTAGCATTACAATTTGTCAAACAGATGTTCATTGAAATACAAACACAACTCATTCTACAAGCTGGAAGGACATTTTAGATGACCCATAATTTTCGTTTTCTTCTCAGAGTTAAAGAGAAAAACACTATTAACATAATCCATCCAATGATGTATAAAGATAAGGTATATTATTTTATAAAAGAATTTATACTAAAATGATAATGTGTTGAAATTAATTTAACTTGTTGTGTTTTAATGATATTAATGACTGAAAACAGCAGCAGGCAGAATTATAAATTACATTTAAGGTTCAAGCATAGTGTATATTTTTGTCAGGTTTTCTTCTTTTAACTCTAAGGTTTTTTTTTTTTTATAAGTGTCATTGACATAGTAAAATCCTTTCCATCATGAATGATTATTTGTCTTCAGTGGGCTACAAGTATTTGATTTGACGAGTGAAAAGATTTCTCCAGTAAACTATCTTTGGTTGCCAGTTTCTTTCTTAAACGTTTAATATTTCCCAACAGCCTTCGTTGTTAAGTCTTTAGGAATGCCAGAGCTGTAAGAAGCCCTGTAATTCTGGGTGGTGGAGGAAAAATGTGCATAGGCTTTACTAGCTGTACCTTTCTCTATTTCAAATTTTAATTCTTTAATTTCTATCCTGCCCTTTAATTTTTGTGACTTATTTTTCTTTCCCCAATAACCTTTGTTTTTGAAATAGTCTTCCTCCTACCACTTAAAGAAAAATTTCAGAAATAAAGAAAAACACAAGGACTATTAAAATGATTAAGGAGAAGGCACTATTGTTGTAAACAGAGTACTCCAAAATAGGTATTTTGAAAGAGCAGCATTCATTTGAATGTATGAACTCTGGAATACTTATTTTAAAATTATTCACGAATTTGTTGACCTACATACATATTATATTTTTATTTGAAAAAGAAATGGTATTGCTGGTGGTATATGTGCACTTCTGTAGACATTGTGTAAATTGGTAATGATATTTATAAGAGAATGTTTTCCTTTCTCTTTGTCAGTGCCATCATTTCTTAAATATACTACTGGTAGGAAAATAGGGATTTATAATTGTAAGAGATTCAGGTAAAAACAAGGTGGTAAATTAAAATAGAAAATTAGTTCAATTTTATTTAGAATATGACATAATTTTGAGACCCAGTAAAGGGACTTTAAAGAAGCTGGGGTATAGATGCAGCAGTTAAGAGGCAGGACTATTTCTCCTAAAGTAAATTACTGGAGGATGGAAAGGTCATGAGATAAACCAGTGAAAGGGCTTAATTATGATAGAGAAGAAAGAGAAACAGAAAAGAAGGTGGATTATCAGGAGAGAAGGGAATGAATATTGATCAGATTTTCAGAAAAATCTACAAATAAACCCCAGTCCATACTAATGCAGTCATAGGCCCCATATTTCTTCAAAACCAGCTCTAGTGCATTGTGAATAAAGGTGGGCTTTGGAGCATGGCCGTTGTGGTCCCTGGGCCTGGGCAATGGAGTGAGATGACTGGGATAAGAAAAGTCTGTATGTCATCTTTCCACATAGGTAATCAGCCCAACTGGATGCCTATAAGTAGAGATTCTTACTTGTGTCTCTCAAAAGACTGCCATACCTAGGCAACTAATAAGGAATGACATCTCCTATTAATGAGTCTATGTCTTTAATAAGCACTTGATCAGACAGAAGATGGCAGGGATGCTGATAGTGTTAGGATACAGGAGGCCTAGAGAAAAGATACAGGGAAGTGTGTGATGAGAGAGAAAAGGTAATTTTGGAAATGGAGAGACTGGAAGCATTGCATTCTGGTCAGTGAATATTCACTGGACTTACAGTGTACTTTTATTTCAAGGAATGAAGTTCACAGCTGTTAGAACTACAGAAGCAACATATCAATAGATAATCATGACATATGCTTATTTTTAATATTTTATAGGTATTATTAGTATAAACTATCTCAAAAAAGATTAATGGTAGCTTTTTATTTTGAAAATAAACATAGTAAGAGGCAAAAAGAAATGAAACAGTCTGGTTGCCATTTCTCATTGGAGAAACAAACAAAAATTCTTAAGCCCAACAGTGACATTCATAACAATTTTCTAATTTAACTCCTTTTCTTTTTTGTTAAGGAGGAACAGCTGTATTTTTTATCATTAATAGAAAGGGGGGCAGTCCCTAAACAGCCTATTATAAATTCTTCTAGGAAAGCATGTTACAAATAATTGAAAACAAACCTGATTCTGTGAATTTGGCAGCAAATGTGTAACAGAAAGCAATTCAGCCCTGGCCTCTAGATGATTGATTAAATTTTTTATTCCCTTTACCTTTCATTCACGCCATGTTTGTCAGAGGAGAGAGAAAAGGGAGTGTTTCAAAACAAAATCCACTTTAAACAAATAACAGGATAATGATCAGTGACCTCGAATCAGCCGTTTATTCATTTTTCTCAAGTTTGAATGTTTCTGAATATTCACTATTCTGCATGGGTTCCTGCAGAAAATGAGACCCTGAATTTCAGCACCCCCCCACCCCCACCAGCTAACCACAACACGAGCTGTATTTGAGCTTCTTTGAGGGCATGGCCCTGCAGCTTCCTGTGGTCAGTTATTAGTGTGAGTCCAGCAAAGGAACAAGAACACTGTGTACTCGGTCAATCTACAGAAAACTTCATCTTCTGTTTGTGTGGAAGGAGAGGTCCCTTGGTGCATTCTGTTTCTTTGAAGGGACTAGAGATCTGTTGGTGCTGTACAGATGTCAGGGGTGCAAGGAGCCAACATCTTATAAACCTAGTAAATAAATGATTATGGTCCAATTCTGTACAGAATAATGGTAAGAACCTGAACGTAGGCTACTGTTGACATGGATCATATTTGTTCTTGTTGTTCAATAAAGCATGTAAAATTAACACCTAACCTCTTAAATGAAAAACTTCCTTAAAACCTTGATATTTTCAAATGGTATCTAGTCATCTGTGCACATCACAGTGCTGTGTTGCAAACCTGGTGACTCCAACGAAATTTTAAGTATGACTGCACATTTATGGAGTCCCTTCCTGCGACAGATCCTTTTCCTTTTCGTCTTTCTCTTCTCACAAACTACTGCCCAGATGTTGGTAATTCTACAGCCTCCTCTTCCTGCAGTCCTTGTGTTGGCACGTGGTCACCTACTCTGTCCTCAGGCCCAAAGGTTGTCATGTCAGGGGATGGGAATATAAGCCATCCCCAAAACAATAGTCCCAGCATGGAGCTGGAGGGGGTTTGAGCTAGAAAGTCCTCTGATCATTCTTTCTCTTAATTCTTGTGTGAAATTGGATATAAGCAAGGAGGCAAAACGCAGGAAGAGGTCCTGCTGTTTCTTCCTGACACATAATCTCCTGTTGAAGTTCAACATTCTTAGTATTTCCAGATTCACCTCTCCATTGTGGGTGGGAACTTTATCACTACTACTTCCATTGTCCTGAGGCTGTCCAGGTTGCTGGTAGGTAAAGAGGACAGCATATTCTGCTTAGCAAAGAGACATACAACGGTTTGTGTTAGTTTTCTTACTCTTTCAAGAGTAACAACCATTAACACTTAATAGTTTTTCCTGTGTGCCAGGCATTTTCTATTCAGGTTGCATGAATTATCTTTTTTAATCTAGCAGCAGCATAATAAGTAGGTATTATTATTATTACTTGCCTTTTACAGAGGAAACTGAGGCACAGTGATATTAAGTCAATTGCCTAAATTCACACAGGTAGTAAGTGGCAGAGCCAGACTTTGATCCCAGGCAGTCTGCTTCAACATATATGGTCTTCAGCTGTCATTAGCTATCTGAACACACAACACACATCCACACATACTATCGTACAAAGCACCAGAAACGGTATTAGCCCAAATTAGAAAAGCATATATGGATAAACATTTTTGTAGTCTCACATACAGACTCATCGGTACTCAGATTTACAAGCCCACTGAAATAAAAAGTCCTCAGTTATCTAAGTATAAAATTTTGTTCCACAAAAACACCAACTTATTTTATTAATTGTTTTTACTCTGTGCAGTGAAAAATCTTAGGATTAAAGAGGTAAATCCTGCAGTTTCTTCTTACAAAGCTAGGCCAGAGGCCATATTTAAAGTAATTGAACACGTTTTCACTTGAAAGCATAGAAACTTGATCAACTGTGGATGGACAGTTTCACTCTAAAGATGAAATAAAATGAAGCAGGGCAAGAATAAAAACCATAAGAGGTGAGTGGAGAATAAGAAAAGATATGAAGAAGACACCAAAAAATTAATAATGTGAAAGCAAAACACGAAGAGAGAGAAAGGTGGCAAAAGAAGGGAACATTCAAAGAATGAACCTGTCCTTGTATTGGTGCAAGAGGGCAGTCCGGGGACACATATCAGAGGGTGGGGGACGCGGCAGTCAGCTTGCACACACATAGGTCAGGGATATCAGAAATACACCAAGCCTAGAGGGCATGCTCAATCTTGAGGACCTTGTGCTATGTTCAGACCCCTCTCTAAGTATGTATTAGTATGTCTCGATCATTTAAAATCTCTGACATGTTGTTTGAAGTTGAACCTTTCTGAATCTTAAATTAGCTGAGATTGCCAATGACCATCCCCAAACGCTATTCTATATAAATGAGAAAAATCAAATTAATGTTTTTACAGCTTTCATTTAAATACTTGCAACACACACACACACACACACACACACACACACACACACACACACGACACACACACCCTTCTGTCTGAGGAACTCTTGAGTCAAAATGAGAACGAGAGACTGCATTTCTTTTTCAAGTACACATCTAGGTTTTGTTCCAATCGAATGACACAGGATCTGGCACTGTATTTAGACCTCTTGCTCCAAGATTTTGTTTTAATTTTAAACAAGTGTTCCCACACAGGGACTGAAAACAAAACAGGAAAATGTTGCTTAAGTTTTCCTTTGTGTTGTTATTAAATGTCTTTCAAGTGTACTGATTGTTCTGTCCTACTAATGTAGGTCATTGTACCCTCAGTTGCTTTTTTTCTATTCGGAACTGTCTCTAACAGCTCTCTACAACAAGGAAGAACATGTTAGTTTCACAGATCTTTATTTTTGGTATTAGCACATTATTTTCCCCTTCTCTCTATAACTTGAGATTTTAGTACTTCCTACTAAGTAGAATTTGCCATAAAGTTTAAATTAATTTTTTTGCATACCAGCGTGTGGTTTTCGCTTACTAAAATGCTTAAGTACTAAACCTGTCATAACTAATTTCATTTATTATGATGTTAGTAAGACCTTAGGGGTTGGTTCTTTTCAGAACGATTGGTGCTTTAGCCTTCGATTTTTGGACAGGTTCTGGTTCTGATTTTGATTAATGTAGAGCTTTGCTTCCATTTACCAGGAAGTTCTCTACTGATATGGATCAATCCCAGGAGATGTTGATGAGGTCTGCGGCTATCCCTTGCCTTAGTGATCCTCTGTGCTTTAATGTACTTCATTCTTGCCCCTTTGCAGGAGGCCTGAACACCATCTGACCTGGGGGTGGGTCCTGAGTGGTGACCTGGGGCATGGTAAACAGTTTACCCAAGGAAGTCTAGAACAGATAAAACTAGTGGGATAAACCTGACACAGATTCAAGAAGAAAAGCCAAGAGGTGGGGAAATTGAACAAGCTAGATAATTCCAGAGGAGCAAGAGCAGGATAATAGAGAGAAATTGAAGTTAAAATACTGGTGTCAGTCACAGACAGATTTGGAATGGAAGTAAGGCAAATAAATAATGGAGAGCGTGTATGGAGAAGATTGTCTCACCAGTGGTGAGCTTAATGTTGCTAGAAGTCTTCAAATAGAGCCTAGATGACCAGCTATTATTCATTCAACAGATGCTTACTAAACCCCTATTCTTTGAGGTAGTGAAATGGTAAGCTGAGGAACTCAGCCAAAGAAGTCAGACTAGAATCAGAACACGTCTTGGCTATATGAACTTAGCCATCCTTGTTAAAATTTCAATGTCTGTTTTCTCTTCTTAAAAAAGGAGATAATAATTGCACCAATTTCATGAGGTTGTTGTAAGCATTAAGTGAGTTAATACTATTTTAGTTAGTACACACAGATTATATGCAAGAGTGCCTGGTATCCAGTAAGTACAGAATCATAATCACTATTGTTTTTATGAGTAAGCGCCTGTATATTGCAGAGAAATTTCTGAAATAGCTATGAGGTTGGAATAGGTAACTAATGATTTATTCTCTTAATCTATCTTTGGTTGAGACACACCCAGAACGAAATTTGGAGCAATGCAAATGTTGGAGGAGAGCTGAAAGAATTTTTCTTCTGGTGATTTTCCCCTCATGGTCTGCTCTGGAGCAACTCCTCTTAGATTCTTTTCTTGCTGTGAATTTCAGATGATATCTATATCCCTATATAGTCTCAGCTGGACAGCACAAAGATTTAGTAATGACACCTGCATTTGATAAAATTTAAATGAGATGCTCCCAAAAGAGATTGAGAAAACCTATTTTGACAACTCTTCTTTTATCCACGCAAATATTGTATACTTTAATGGGAGGAAGAAAAACACAAATGATAAATGAAAAATTCACAACTTGGAGTACTTCTAAAAATTATTATTTGAAAATAATTATAAAGTTTTAGAGAGATGTAAAATGAGGTCATGTGTCAGGGTCCTTTTTGAGGGAAAAAAGATATTTACATTTAATAATTATTTCCTTTTTTTGAAACTTTCAGGAACTTAATTATCATTGTTTCTTTCATACATTATGACCAGTGGGCTCTTCTATTCAATTATGATGGATTACATGTCACTCATCTGGACATGTTTCAGATGAAACTAATCTAAGAGCAAAGGGCTTAGAATTAAATGCTTTGCTGGATTGCTTTGGCTTGTACAAAGCAAGAACACCACCAGAAGCTTTTTGAAAGAAGGACCATACCAATTTTGAAACTTTGAGAAAATTGGAACTCCTAAAGCAGCTAAGACTTTACTTCTATTTTTAATCTTTCCAAACCACTTATCCTTTCTGTATGTTAATTCCATAGGATTTAAAAAGCACTGCCACATGAAATCTGGTATTCGTACAAAAAATTAAATAACTCTGAATAACTCTGATACAGAGAGTTAGAGACAGAGAGAGAGAGAGAGAGAGAGGTTCTCTTCTTTGACCAAGAGAGAAGCTACACAACCTTTGGAACACAATATTTTAACTAGTTTCACTAAGAGAGGAGAAAAATAAAAACATAAGATGACAGATACTCATTGAAGAAAACTGATTTTCTTATTCTACTGTAGTTTATTAATGACCATTGCTTTGGCAGTGATGAATCTGTGTAAATATTTCATGGAAGGAAAAGTTTTCATCCAGGAATAACAAATTCAAGAATTGTAATTCTAAAGAACAGGAGGAAAGCAATCTAAGTTTTAGGGGCAGTTGGAGCCAAGTAGGTGTCAGAAAGGAGATATATATGGGAGTCGGAAAGACCTGTTAAGACTAAGCTCAGGGTACAGGTGTCAGTGATACAGTCATATTTATTAAATAGTTCATTAAGCTGACATTTCCTTATATTCTTGGAATATATTAGTTAAGGAAGTTAATGTCATTCACAGTCTTTGACATTTTATATGTTAAAATATTACTTTTCCAGCAGCACAGTAGTCATCAACCATGGAAGTATAGTAGTTGTTTTGGTTGGGCTTATAAACTTCTGATGATAGTGTGATGTTTATTAAGGACCTTCCAAGATAATTCAGTACACTACACTCTGCATGAAAAGAAAATCTTTCCAGTTCTGTTAAGTAGGAATACTGAGGCACCTAAGGATATACAAGTATATTGCATTATTTTTATATTCAAAAATGGCTCTATTAGTGACTTAAATAATTTTTGGATGATTTATCCAAATGTTGGGGCTACAGGAATCTGCCTGTAATGTTTTATAGGTACTTGAATTATTACACCTCTAGTGAGATTTATTGAATTATGTCAAATAAAATTTATGCTAAAATTCTTGATGTACATCCAATAAATGCAATTAAAAATATAGGTGAAATATGTACAAAGTCAAAATTTAAATGACATACACAATTCAAAAACTGTGAATGTTTGAAGAAAGAGTTAATTCATTGGAAATTCTATCACAGTCTATAATATTTGGGCACTGTTAATGATTTACTCATTCAACAAATAATTATTGAATCTACTATATGCTACTCACTATATTAATCACTAAGACTATACTGTAAATAAGACAAAGTTCCTACTCTCATTGAGCTTACAGTCTAGTAGCAGATACAAGCAAGTAAATAGGCAGTGATCACAGTGGAGCTCAGAGAATTCATAGGAAGAGCTCCTAGACAGGACATGGAAGTGTTCATGGAAGGAAGCAATTGACATCTTAGCTGAGACCTGAAAGGTATAAAGTATATCTGTGCTAATGGGAGCAGTAGGGAGACATGAAACACGTTTGACCAAAGGCCCAAAGATGAGATAGATCATGACACAGAAGGGAAAGTGAAAATGATTCAGTGACCTGGAATGTAGTAAGCATCCAATAAATATTTTTGAATGAATGAGAGACTGAATGACTAAATGAATGAATGAGAAATATTGAAGCATGGAGAGGTGGTCTAGAGATAAAGCTTTGTAAGCATGTGTTTTAAGCCCTCAGAGTATTTCATTTTCTGGATGTACAAATGAACAGTATTTTTTTTTTTTTTTTTTTTTTGTGGTATGCGGGCCTCTCACTGCTGTGGCCTCACCCATTGCGGAGCACAGGCTCCGGATGCGCAGGCTCAGTGGCCATGGCTCATGGGCCCAGGCGCTCTGCGGCATGTGGGATCTTCCCGGACCGGGGCACGAACCCGTGTCCCCTGCATTAGCAGGCGGAATCTCAACCACTGTGCCACCAGGGAAGCCCCAAATGAACAGTATTTGAATTAATAAAAATAATCATAAAACAACAGTCATTAGTTGGAGGAAATAACCATATGTAAGGAAAAGGAAAAGAGGACTTCAATAAACTGTGCCTGATATAACTGGAAATAATGGACTAGAAAAAGATTCATTTTATAATACCCCATTTTCTCATTAAGAACCTAAAGTTTCTTGATAGGGAAATCTCTAGTCTGAAATGTTTAAATATTTTATTAACTTGTATTATAAATGACATATTGGGTAAGTTTTATTATTTATCTAGTGTATTTTTATTACCCATGAATTAATTTTCATATATTCATGTATTTTCATATTTTTAAGACTTTAAAAATATTGCATTGATTTGGAAAGGTTTTAAAAGCTGCAGTGAAACTTTTCTGATAAGTTAAGAAAGGTTATTTTTCAATAATTATTCAGCTACATATAATAAAACTAATGACAGTCCATAAAGATGATAATACATTTAGTAAAAACTTTTCTTGTAGAAGCAAGGTACTCTGTAACTGTTAATTAACTTTATCGATAGTTATTGCATGCCCATGGTGTTTAAGGAATATACTCTATAATTTAAATATACTCTATTATGTTTTCATGGACTCTTGTGTGACTAATAGCACATCCAGTTTATTGGTTGGATTATGAAATAGTCAGAACATGATTGAAGGAACTAACCAATGGGTAAGGTCCACTTTGCTCTGGTTGAAATTAAGTTGAATAGTTCTTAAGTTGAAACACAATGTCTTATGACATTTCTATGTCCTTATCAGCTGAAAATAGCCTGTCAAAATGAAACTTAAAGTTAACTAATGTTTAACTAATATTAACAAATGTAGGAGACCTAGATATAAGGAAATTGTGGATCAAAGCTGTTAATGCCTAATTTTCTGTAATTCAACTTAACCCAAAATGCTTGGGTAGAAAGTGATATGAAGGATTACTGACTTGAATTTCATTCTGTGGAAATACCATACTCAAAGATTTACTCATATAATAACAGAAAAATCTGATTAATTATTCTATGAAATTGCTTTACAGGTAGGAAGCTAGTTGAATATGCTAAATATTTAGAATTTATATGTTTCTTTATTCAAAAATTTTTACTTAGCACTCAGTTATTTTTAGCTATTATCCTGTTTTCTGGGGATTATGTCAGTTAACAAAAAAGATAAAAAATCCATGAACCCTTGGGACTTATGTTCTAGAGAGTGGAGAGGAATAGTCAACAAAGCAAATAAATCATATTCACGGTATGTTAGAAGGAAAGTACTGTGGAGAAAACTGAAGCAAATAGAGGAAATTGTGAGTGCCAGGATGAAGTTCGCACTGTAATTAGATAGTCATGGAAGGACTCACTGAGAAGGCCTCATCTAAGCAAGGTTTGAAAGAAATGAGAAAGTAAGCATTGTAATATCTGGGAGAATAACATTCCAGGCAAGGGATCCCAAGTTTAAAAGCCCTGAGGTAAGATCCTATCTCACATGCCCAAACAAAGATGGCAGCCTGGCTGGAGCAGCGTGGATGAGGGAGAAAGTAGGAAAAGAGTTCCAAAAAGTCATTACTTTCTCCTTTGGCAGTATTAAGGGGTAGGAGTGGGACGGTGACATTGCAGATAGTATAGGATCTCATAATTCATTGTAAAAATATTGGCTTTTATTGGTAGTGCAATAGAGAAGCATTGTGAGGTCTTAAGGAAAAGCATGACATGACCAGAGTTATATTTTTCAAGGAATATTTAGAGAGCTCCCTGAAACATGTTGTCCTTGATAAAATTTGCAAGCCAGTTTTTGAGGCACCAAATTACGAGGAGGGAATAAAAGCTTTTACTCACCTTCAGGAAATAATGACTTTTGTATAGTTTTCTAATGGTGAATGTGATTATGGTATGGGGTTTGAGATGGGAATGGACCTCTTTTGCTATGGTTTACACTATTTTCATAAGGTTGATGGCCAGCTTTTACCTCTTGCATGTAACCTATTGAAGAGGAGTCTCTTGGCAGAAATTATTGAAGATCATCTGGCGAACAGAAATAAAGAAAACACCGACCAACTTGCAGCATGATTGAGAGTTGGCTTTCTTTGGTCCATAATATTTTAAATTATTAATATTAAAGTTATGATTTTTGTTAATAAGGAATACAGAGAATAAATTGATGGAAACATTTACTAAAAACTTAAAAAACAGCTGCTATGTTGCAGATAGACCCTAAGGAGGTGAGAGTTGTAGCAGGAAGACCTGTTCAGATCCTTATTGCAGTGCACAGGTGCAAGATGATGAAAGCTCTTGGACCAAGATGGTTTTAGTAGAGGTGGTGAGAAGTGTTTGGATGCTGGATATATTTTGAAGGTAAAGCCAACAAGATTTGCAGAAAAGTTGGATGTAGGAAGAAGGAAAACAAGAGCAGGCAAGCATGACTCCAAGTTGTTCGTCCTGGGTAATAGAAAGGATAATATTATTTAATGAGATTGGGAACACTGGGGGTGAAGAAAGGGAACTCAGTTTGAGATATAAGTTTGAGGTACCTATTAGACAGTCGCATAAATGGATCAAGAAGGCAGTTGGATTCTGTATCTGGACCTTAGGAGAGATCAAGCCTGGAGATATAAGTGTGGGAGGCATCGGTATAGATGGTATTTAAATCTGTGAGCTTTTGGTGGGATCGCTAAGTGAGTGTGGATAGAACAGAAGACAAGGCCAAGGACTGGGCACCATGGTACTCCAATATTAGAAAGTTAGGGAGGAGAGAAAGTAGTAAGTAGAGAGGGAGATTGGGAATGGGTAGCTGGAGGCAAACAAAGACAGTGTGGTATCCTGGAAATCAATGGATAATCAATTGTTTCAAATGCCGTTAATAGATCAAGTATGGTGGAGACTGAAAATTGATCATTTAGAGGCTCCTGTTGACCACCCAGAGCCAGAGTCAGAGCCTTTGTTTGTGCTGTGCTAGAAACACAGTGGCAAATGGTTGCGCTGTCACCTTTTCCTAAGCTTCACACAGATCACCCCCTTTCTCCAAACGTATGCTTTCTTTTTTTTTTTTCCCATGCTGGGTAAAATACAAGTGATTAGGTTCATTTTTTAAAGTTATCGTTGTGATCTTATTCTCCCTCTCTGAATAAGTATCACATTAATCATGATTAGATTTAAGAGGTTCCACAAGTCTCAGCCGCTCATTTACATACGTGTTCTTCGACCACACCTGTAGATAGCTGATCTCATCCTATACACCTGAAACTTATTGTTCTATCCTCTGGTGTCACCTTACTTTCAAATTGTTATACCCATTTCACTGACACACTTAGAGATTGATAAAGGGGATTTTAAAATGTTCGTCAAGTTGTCAACTCCATCCACTTCCACTACTCATTTCAAAGTTTCTTATCCTTATTAATGATCCTTAAGTAGCCTTCATTTTCCCATCCATCCACTCAGTAAACTTCTATCATTGGGGAGGCTGTTAGGAATATAGCTTTTCCAGTAATCTAAAGCAGAGGTAGTAATATAAATAGAAAAACATAATAATAAGGGGCCATTATCCATACTAGAATTTTGATTATTTGCTGCATAAAACGTCTTTAAATTATATTCTAATTATCAAAGTAAAAATGCCATAGAGGCCCTCAAATCTTATCCATCTGCAAGGGAAACATGATTTATATAGTACCCTTACACTAATAAAAATAATTTATTTGGATGAGTAGAGTGTAATATTGATTTAGTCGTTTAGTGGTAAAAAGAGATGATCTCTCATGAGTTTTTTTTTTTCTCTTTATCTGTGAAAGTTAATTTCAAAGAAGAGTGTAATTTTAAATCTAAAAAACTGGTGGTTAATCAGGCTGATATTTTCAGTTGGAATAAATTCCTTTGACAGCATGAACATGTATCCACTAACATGTCTGTAATGGAAGTCATTTCAGAAGACACTAGACTGCCACAGACTTCCCACAGCCTCTCAGCAAGACAGTGGTGGTCTTGAGGAATGATACTTTTCATCTTTTTGAAGATAGACACCCTCCAGTTGTTACCCCACAGGAAATCAGGAAGTATGCTAAACTATCCAGTGGAGTTGGAATTACACAGCGAGGTTCCAGTGGAAATATCTTATCCAATATTATGATTTATTTTGAAGGAGAGTTTTTTTAAAAAGGAAAAAAAAAATGATGGAAATAAGCTGCACAAAACATGGCCAAACAGCTGTCTGGTTTTCTGTCTCAGAAACAGCTTGGGACTAACTATGCTCACAAGATCTCTTGGCGGAGTAGCCTGATGAAAATACAAAAGCTGTGAGGAGAAGTATTCTTTTGCTGAAGCCTTTCTTTAGCGATCATATGGTTTATTAACGTAAATGAGAACATGTTCACCATGTTTTAAAGTTCCTGTATGTTTAAATGAGGCACTTACTGATTCCATGTACAGCACAAATACAGTTCACCATAGCATTAACGCTAAATAAACCTTAATAATTTTTGGAAAACTTAATTCTAGACATGGTCTGATTTTCTCCCTTCAAATAGCATTTTTAGGAGCAGTCAAGTAAGAGCTTGATAAGACAGAAATTTAGCATGAATTCAAGGGCACTGGTGAATTTTTGGATGCCAAAATTAATCTGTAAGGGGAATTCATTTTAATTGCTTCATACATCTATTTTTCATTCTTTACCATTTAATGGATACCTTCTTAAGTAATAGAGACAACTTGATTTTAAACACATTTCTGGCTAACCTGTTAGATGCCGGAACTGTGGAATATACAAGATCTGTCTTACTCTTAAAATTTTCTACATCAGATGGGGAGGATAGTCAATATTTGGAGATTTATTATTTCAGAAGACCTTGTATTTTATCATCCTCAAAAGTTGATTTAAGTGAATTTATTCTTTACTAAGTATCCAAGGTAGGTTCAATTAGCTGGGACATTTCATATTTTTATCAGGAAGCATTTTGAGTCTATTCTTTGTGGCATCAGAATTAGTTTCTCATCTCAGAGTTTGCTGTATTTATTCCTCTAGTGACTCAGTAGTTTATTGGCAGTCAGTTTGTAAAATTCTCTCAGGGATTATCTAAATGCAGAATGTTAGGAATGGAGACACGTATTGCCTCTGCCGTCAAAAAGTGTAATTAACACAAATGATATATTGTCTTGCAAAAGTGGATGAAAATTCCAGTGGGTGACCTCAAGTCACAGTTCCCAGTGCACTTACAGACTGTTGTGTTCCTTAATAGCTCCCAGCCCAGCACAGGACTCCTTTCTTCTTTTTCTTATTTTATTTTTAACATCTTTATTGGAAGATAATTGCTTTACAATGGTGTGTTAGTTTCTGCTTTATAACAAAGTGCATCAGCTATACATATATCCCCCATATCCCCTCCCACCCTTCCTGTCCCACCCCTCGAGGTGGTCACAAAGCACCAAGCTGATCTCCCTGTGCTATGTGGCTGCTTCCCACTAGCTATCTGTTTTGCATTTGGTTGTGTATATATGTCCATGCCACTCTCTCACTTCGACCCAGCTTACCCTTCTGCCTCCCCATGTCCTCAAGTCCATTCTTTACGTCTGCATCTTTATTCCTGTCCTACCCCTAGGATTTTCAGAACCTTTTGTTTTTCAGATTCCATATATATGTGTTCCATACTGTATTTGTTTTTCTCTTTCTGACTTACTTCACTCTGTATGACAGACTCTAGGTCCATCCACCTCACTACAAATAACTCAATTTCGTTTCTTTTTATGGCTGAGTAATATTCCATCCAAAGATGTGCCACATCTTCTTTATCCATTTATCTGTCGATGGACACTTAGGTTGCCTCCATGTCCTGGCTACTGCAAATAGAGCTGCAATGAACATTGTAGTACATGACTATTTTTGAATTATGGTTTTCTCAGGATATATGCTCAGTAGCGGGATTGCTGGGTCTTATGGTAGTTGTATTTGTGGTTTTTTAAGGAACCTCCATACTGTTCTCCATAATGGCTGTATCAATTTACATTCCCACCAACAGTGCAAGAGTGTTCCCTTTTCTCCACACCCTCTCCAGCATTTATTGTTTGTAGAATTTTTGATGATGGCCATTCCGACTGGTATGAGGTGATACCTCACTGTAGTTTTGATTTGCATTTCTCTAATGATTAGTGATGTTGAGCATCCTTTCATGTGTTTGTTGGCAATCTGTATATCTTCTTTGGAGAAATGTCTATTTAGGTCTTCCACCCATTTTTTAATATTGAGCTGCATAAGCTGTTTGTATATTTTGGAGATTCATCCTTTGTCCATTGATTCATTTGCAAATATTTTCTCCCATTCTGAGGGTTGTCTTTTCATCTTATGGTTTCCTTTGCTTTTTAGCCTCCTGTGTGTGCGTACACATGGGGTGTGTGTGTGTGTGTGTGTGTGTGTGTGTGTGTGTTCAGTCCAAAACTTACCACTCAATTTCAGTTTCTTTAACAATTTTAATCTCATTTGATTTATTGCATAGGTAATAATGCATTTACAAAGTACAAAAAAGTGAAAGTAGTTCTTCCTGTCATTATATTGAGAGTTTCCTTATTCTTTTGTAAGGTACATATAATTCACTGTATAGATGTATAATTTATTTAACCAGTCTCACATTGATGGATGTTAGATTGTTTCCAGTCTTCTGCTATTACCAAAAAATGTGGTGGGAATTCAATATAGTTGTACATTTCATTAATTTCATGTTAATTAGTGATATATATATATAGATATATATATATAGGGTGATTCCCCAGAAGTGGAATTTCTAAGTAAAATATTCTGTGCATTTGTAATTTTGACAGTTATTGCTAAATTCACCTTCATAAGGGCCTGTGCCACTTTACACTCACACCTGTAAGTATGTGAGGATTGCTGTACCTCTTTAGTCTTGCCATCCGGGAGTATTATCAATATTTTAGGATTCTGACAACCTGAAAAACTGGAAAAGGTTTTTAGAGTGGTTTTAATTAACGGTTCTGTTATGAGTGAGGCTCACTATCTTATCAAAAGTTTAATAGCCATTTATATTTCCCTTTCTTTGAATAGTCCTCTTACATCTTCTGTCTGTTTTTGTGTTGTTGGTATTTTTTCTTGTTGATTTATAGGAGTTCTTTAGGCATTAGAAAAATAATTCCTTTATCTGTGATAGAAGTACTTCTTATTTTATCAAATCGTTTATTCCCCATTAGAATTCTCTGCTCTCATGAAATCCCTGTTAGAATATGTGGGCCCCATGCCTCCAAATTAGCTTTGGAGGGTAATTCCTTGACCTTTTCTCCACTTTTTACATGGAAAATGGCATGGTTAGATTTGATTTCTTCTGGTGTCAATTGTACTAAATTATTTTCCTGAAAAAATTACCATCCTGTCCAGGTTTTAATATATTTTCATAGAGTACATTTTTCATAGAATGTGTTATATCCTTGGTAAATTTTTTGCCTTCTTGATCTATCAATTACTAAAAAACAAACAACAACAACAACAAAAACCAGCTTATTGAAATTTCTCACTGTGCTTGGAGATTTGTGTAGTTTTTCTTATAATGTGTCCATTTTTGCTCTCCATATTTTAAGGCTATATAATTGGATACTTTCAAGTTCAGAATAAAAAAAAATTAAGCTCCTGATGGTTTCTTGCTTTTGTCTGATATTTTGTAACTTTATTATACCAAGTTTTCTGGTTTCCCACTATATACTACAGTCTTAAATAATGTTAGGGTACAATAATTCTCAGAAAAAGAATGACTGACAAGAATTTATAGAAATCCTAGGAAAGTCAAGTAGATGCACTGCCTTGGAACAGAGAAATATGGGTAATTGCAGTATATACAACACACCTGAAATATAAGCAAATAAATTGCATGTATATGTACTAAAGCATTCATAAAATTTCTCAATTACTTCACTGCATTCCAGTAAGTAAATATGAACCTGTATCTGCCTGACTAACTGGGAGAAAGGGAGCTTAACTTTATTTTTCTAAGAAAAATTAAAACCAGATATTTAATTTTTGGTAACTTTAATTGTCAAATGATTTCCCACCTTGCGTAGATTCACATCTCTTTGATCAATGGGAGACCAAGTGCTGATGATCTGTCTCCTGAACTGCTAGAATTTACCTCCGCCCGCTATATTCGCCTGAGATTTCAGAGGATCCGCACCTTGAATGCCGATTTGATGATGTTTGCTCACAAAGACCCAAGAGAAATTGACCCCATTGTCACACGAAGAGTAAGTTACAATGAATCATACTGGAACTTGTGAATGATATTGCACCCATCGTTTTAATTGTCTGTTAAATAGTTTTAAAAGATATCTTTCAGTGAAGGAGTGAAAGACTTTGAAATTCCACAGACCTTCCTTTGTTTAAATCTAAGCTCTGCCACTTATTAGATGTGTAACATTTATCAAACTTTTTAACGTTTCTAAACTTTAATTTCCTCTTTGGTACAATGGAGATCGTAATGCCTAGATCATTATCTTAATTTTGAGGCCTAAGTTAGTTTTTCGACACTTTGGGTAATCCATACTACTATTATAATTGGCTTTGGGGGGGTGGTTACTACAGGAAGAGAATGGGCTTTGAAACATTTTTGGTTGCAACGCACACTAAGAAATACATTTTATATCATGACTCAGTACACACACACACACACACACATCACATGACATCTTGATAACCTTTAATGTGCATAGATCAGCTGGTGATGTGGAAATGCAGATTCGGATTCAGTAGGTCTAGGGCAGAACTGAGAAACTGCAATTCTAATAAATTCCCAGGTGATATGGATGTCACCGTTCTGTGGACCATTTTGTCTAATTAAATAATTTAGTTTTATGCTTCATTAATGAATCACAAGGCACTGCTAGTTCAAAAGAGCGCTGCTATAGGAAAAAAGTGATCATATATACTATTTTATTTTCCTTTATGAATTGAATATCAGGAAAAAATGGTCATAGCATCCTTTCAACAGATCATTGAAAGTAGGAGCTACCAAGTGTTGTTTTCCAGTGTTAAACAGGAATTTGAGAGATTATGACATAGACGATCAACCCAAGTTGCTATGAGTGATAACTGTTCTTTCTCCTATCCACGCCTCACCGTATTCACTGGTTTACTCATCTCCTTTATATGCTGCTACACAGCCAAGACACTATTACCAAGAGAGTCAATTCAGCAGTAAATCCATAGAACAAATATATGCTAACAGCGGAGGAGAAAAGAGGATTGTAGGGAGAAACTGAGATTGTGAGAAAAAGCATCGCTCTAGAATGACCCTACTAAGGTTAGACGGTTGCCACGAATTACCAAATTGCTGAACCGGCTGGCTGAATACCGAAGGGTGGTACTTTTCACAGTTCCTGAGTACCCCTCGCATATTTTCTCTTCTCATTACTTAACTTACTCACACCTAACCTCTCCATCATGGCAAAATAACTTTTAAAGTTTTATTGTCCCCATGCAACACGTGTTGGATGTGTTAGTGCCCTTATTTCCAAACCTGAAATAATTTTACCTTGTCTTATATTTCAGTATATTGTAAATTGTTTTATGCAACAGTAATCATTATTTTTCACCAATGTTTAGATTCTTCACTTGTTAAAAAAAAGATTTTTAATTATAATTTTGGCATGACTTAAAAATACACACCAAGGAAGACTGAATAATTTTGAAGTGAAATTTAATCTTTCCTGATAGTATATCTATCAAAGAAAAAAATCAATGGAAATAAATGTGTTCTTTTTATCATCTTTTGCAGAAAGCAGAGAGGGGTTAGGGTGCACATCTATTATTTATAACTTCATTGTACATGAGCCTTTAAAATAGTGCAGTAAAATTCAACATATAAATATGTTTTTTGAAAGTACTCAAGTTCTGTAAACACTACATATAAATTTAAATATATAAAAATAGGATATTGAATTTTAGCTCCTCTTCATGACACAGAAATGAAGCATTGCACATTTATATTTAAAGCAAATTCCCCAATTTTAAAAACACCTACAAAACTACTGTCTCAGCTTTCTGAGCAACTATCCCTGTTTGTATCTGTATTATAAGGTGATGAAGTTAGTGAAAAGCAGACTTTTTTATGTCTAAGCTACACCTAAACTCCCTTGCAAGTTACAACAATGTGAGGTCTAAGTATATCAAGTAAGATAAAGTAACAAAAATATTATAAAAGATACTATACATAAATAGCAAAAACAAACAAAAAGAATTTTAAAACGAAGTAAAGAAAAGAAGTAAATTGGAAAAGGGAATTTGTATTCAGGGAACTTTGTGTCCACCTACTTATTCTCACTAAATGTGTGGGGGTTTTTTTTAGTGTAAATAATTGGAATAATAGAACTGTCTACCATAAGTTGGTTATTTGGATTCCATAAGGTAATATGCAGTACTCTCACAACTATAAAACGCTACATACAAATTAAGTAAAATTTTTACATAGTCCTGCTCTGTAATTACAAATGATCTTTTAAAAATAACTGAGTAGATGAAAATAATTAGAAACAGTCCTGTTAACTCAGATAGGAAAGTAATTGCATGGATATTTTAACATAATAATGAAAAAAAGTATTCTGCACATCTAGTTTACTTCTCACATTATGTTAAATCAATCTTATAATTAATTTTCATTTTCTTCTTGATATGGTTAAGAAATGTGTTGTTATGAGCGCTATTTCCCTAAATTTGTTGATTCTTTTCAAATCCATCGAGTAAAACAGTCTGCGTATGATTCACGAACACTGATGTTCCTATAATGATAATAAAAAAGGTTTTCTTTCTTTCAACTTTTATGAAGAATTAGTGCCCTTGCTCCCCCGCCCCATAACAATTTGCTCTCAATAATAAATACTCCAGCATGGAGTATTTGTACTGTGCAGTCCTTTGTACTGTCTGTAAGAAAGAAATTTCTAAGATGCCCACCTAACATAAATTAGAGGCATTCTGTCCCTGGGCTATGATTTCAATGTGAGGAGTTACTGGATACTTTTGTGAACCTTCTGTTGTTCTCTAGTGCTTCAAACTAAGGATACAAGCAGAAAGCCAAGTTTTTAACTGAATGTTCCCTTTTGTTGCTTTCACCTTGCAGTAGTCTTAATAGGATTTCTCTCTGGATTGCTTTTTTGCAGTATTACTACTCGGTCAAGGATATTTCGGTTGGAGGGATGTGCATCTGCTATGGTCATGCCAGGGCTTGTCCACTTGATCCAGTGACAAATGTATGTATATTTATAGGATGCTTTGGTAAAATGAAGCTTTGAACTGTAAAATGCTTCATGAGAAGCTTTGCTGACAGGGACGCTGTGAATGGGTATCAGACCCCCACTTAACAGAAAGCCGTGCCAGGGTGAAATAGAGCTGGCAGGTAGGATGATAGACTTTGAAGGCAGCCATCGCAGTATCAGAAAACAAATTAGTTTTCTTCCAAAAAGGCTCCAAACTGGTCTATATATTTTGAAACCTTTCTAGCTATGACAGCCAGCTGTATGATTTAGCTTTAAAGAACTCCTGTCATCAATCAACCTGACCCTTTCTTTTAAGAATTTTCATCAAAAAAATTAATGCAAACAAATGAAAAATGTACATGGAAATAAATCTAAATGACCATGGAACCGGAGGCTGAGGTAGGACAGGGGCAGGAAGGAAGAGAGTATTCAAGAGAGCTTGAAACCACCAGGTCAGAAAATGCTGGAATGGTTTTGGGTTGAATTTTTCATTAATGACAATGGACTAAATGAACATAACCTAAAAAAGAAGATGAATGAGCATCTGTTTTTCTCAGTCATAAATAAACTGGTGAAATAGAAAATCACCCACTTTATAGTGTATGGAAGAAATGTATTCAATAGTAAGATCAGTGAATGTAGCTACATATGTAAAGATTTCTTTTCCTACTAAAACTGTAATGCAAATGGTATTTCTCAAATAGTATTAGTTTTCTGACTAATGCATCATAGTATTACCTCCTCGGGAAGATTCAAACCCCTGGCATATTTTTCTGGGCAAGGTTGTGGTCCTGCTTTCTTCAGAGTGTGGGCACTGTCTATCACGGGTATTGATGAGCAGTATTTCCCAAGCTTTGAGAGATCAGGTGGCAGCTTTGGAGGGCCAGTTCCATGTGATGAAATAAGACTGTACTCAAAACACACACAGACAGGAGATTCAGGCTTGGGGTATTAGATTTCTATTCTATTCATGCCCCTCCATGCCTAGGAATCGACTCTTTCCCCTCTTCCTACACCAAATGTTAATTGTACTTTGAGGGAATCCTTAAAATGGATACATCCCACCCAGAAGACCTGTGGATCTCAGGAATCAGAGAAGGGATTCTAGTCTTCTAGACTACTTCCAGCTGGTCCTCTTCTCTCTTCTATGTCTGAGCCCAGTGATTCCAGAGCCAGCCTGGATCTCCCTCCCTAAGCTGGTGTTGATCAAATATACCCACTCCCAAGGCTGGCACCTCTTCCTTCCCAGACTGACGGGAGTTTTAGATTTTGGTACATAGTCTTGATGTTTCCTTTTCTCTTCATTCTGCCTTTCAGGGGAAGCCTCTCATTTATGGTTCCAAAGAATGCTGAAAGTATGCTTTTTCCCCATTTTTTGACTAGAAATCCCGCTGTGAATGTGAGCATAACACGTGTGGTGATAGCTGTGATCAGTGCTGTCCTGGATTTCATCAGAAACCATGGAGAGCAGGCACTTTTCTGACCAAAACTGAATGTGAAGGTATGTTCTGACAAGCCAGCACCATGGGTAATCCTTCCTTCCCTATCACAGGTGATATAAACATGTGCTGATTTCAGGTGAGCGCATATTTCCAGTTCATATAATTTATCCAAGACAGTAGCCGGTACGCTCTTTTACCCTCCTGTTTTAGAGTTTTCAAGTTTTTTTTTTTAATTTGACAAATATTTACAAAACACCCACGAATTTACCACTGTGTGAGAATAATGAGAAATAGATAAAAGCATAGTATACACTTACTGTCATCAGGGGTGAATCTGAAGCTTACAGCATAATATATATATACAAATGTAAATAAACATTCAATAAAACCTACAGGGTATAGAGATTAACCTTCTAAACACGTATGTTTATAAAATGGTTCTGAAACCAGTATAGCTCCAGATCCTTCTGCCTGTTCCCTTTGTAGTTCCTCCCCTAAATAGCTCAGGTAAATAGTAAATAGCTTTTGAGTACCCATCATCTAATAAATGGAGAAAAACCAGAGGGAAGAGATCAGACCCTACAGGTTAGAGTCAGTTTGTTATCTGGGAAAGAAAGGACTCTGATTCATTAGTTATACTTATTAAAGGGTAGTGTTTGGGGGCAGTAGCTGGGAAGAATAGGAGAGTAAAACGTAACAGAGAGAAGGCAAGAAGTCAAATTTGTGGAGAAAGAATATTTATTTTAATAATAGGCATTAATATTTTAACTGTGTGGTTTCACATTAATAACGGTATAAAATGCTACTATTAGAAATGGTATCAGTGACAATCATTAGCATAAACTACGCTATAGTAATTATTGGACAGTGACAACCAAGAAAAAGCCGGTAATGAAAAACCATAAAAGAACTGGCTATGCAAACATTTGCCAACAAATACTCATTTATACTTTAATATTATCACTTTTGAAGTTTTCCCTGAAGGGAAGTACCCAAGAAAGGTAGCAGATGACTTTGTAGCCTAATATGGCCAACTGTCCCAACACAGTGACAGGGAAGCTAGAGAAACTTCTGTTTCTGGAGATCTGTTCAGGCCAAGACGAGACCGAAAAACAAAGGCTTCTGCTGAACTATAAATCCGAACTAGCCAGAAAGCCCAATTGTATTGAATTCAAATATTAATATTTTAGTGAATCAGTCCTAATCACATTTTTTCAGTTCAGTAGGTGTATGTGGTCACCAAAACAGGCTTGGTAGCCATTTTAAACCAATACCAACCTTATGTATTTATTGAATAAAAATATTTATCAGGTATCATGTGTCAGACAAGATACGTCCTTAAAATTATTGAATTGTAGCAGACTTTAATCATAAAATATTCCCCAAACATAAAATACATTTTCTTTTCAGTTTAAGATTCTGCCTATCCTATCAATGTCTTGAGTCCCTTCATTTTCTGCACATATCTCTTTTGCCTTTTGAGTTGTGTCTGAGTGCTTGTGAAGATATTTCGGTTTAGAAATCACTCATTGTTACTGAGATGTATCTGAGGGAATGGGCCACCACTACCCAGTGTTGTAAGGGGGGTGGGTAGCAGATGCCCAGCCCTTGTTTTTTATCATCTGCCCCCAACCCCATTCCTGACAATCCCTCAGGATCTCCACAGCTTGTCCCGACAAGAGCAGACATTCATTCCTAAGACTGAATTTAAGTTAAATGACACCATGAATATCTCTTCTCAAACTTCCTTAAATTTAATTAATTCCTCTTCTGCTTGTAGAATATCAACAGTCACACGTGGAACTTTTGAGCATTTGAGGGTAGGGATTCTTCCTGTTGTCTCTAACATTCTATCACAAAGTTATCATGATGTAACGTTAAGTGGCTCTGCAGAATCCTTTACCACTCTCCACTTGTGTGTATGTGTTTAAACAAGGAAACAGAAAGGATGGATCAGACTTATTAGCAACAGGGATGGACAAAGCAACACAGAAGGAAATTTCCACTTGCTGCTATATACATTTTTATAAAATAGTGTTATTATAAAACAATTTTATCTTTCTTTGTGGAAGAGATGGGAGGTTGTATTTCCAAACTGAGAAAATAATTTCTTTTTTTGAAATCCACAAATTAAAGATAGGGGTCTTAACCATAAAACCTTGTATAAATATTGTGCTTTTGGCAATGTACACATTTGTAAAAGCTTATATGAAAATTTTATTTTCCAAGTTGAATTGTGTTCCATTCACCTCTTAATATTTAGAAAAATCCTGCAACGTGACAAATCCCTCTATAAAATGAATAACTGCCTTCTAATTCATTTGAATTTAATTTCGACTTTTATCAGTCTAGCTTATTTGAGGCAGGTTATATCTCTACAGTGCAAAGGATATGTATTCCATTGCTAAGCCTGTACTAACAGACAGTTTCTATCATGTGTCTTGGACATTCTATGAAATAACAAACTGCTGATGACAGAGTGAAAAATGGCTCTTTGTGAGTAGGTATTATCCATGTCCTCTAAGGCTATAGATGAAAGCTGTGCAGGCCCAGGACCTTTAAACAGCAGCCAAGGCTGTAGGAAAGGGCCCTCATACATGGAGTGTGAAAAGGACTGCTCCTCAGGCATCAGTCTTTACCTGCATTAGCTCATGGTTATAAGTACAGTCAGCAATACTAGTTCTAAATAATGTGAGAATAAATTTGTATTCCTCTGTATTTCCCTCTAGTTGTACTTATAGCAGAAATCTTGACTATTTCTTGCAATATAGTTTTACAAGATTTTTGAGAATTCTTGTGCATTGTCCTAAAGATATAAAACTGCTTATGATGCCTAGTGATTTCTATTTGTGACTACATGTCCCCTAGAATACATTTTGAAAACTCTCCACTAATATAGCAAGAGTACTATATCTTAAATCAAAAGCCAACAAGGTGAAGAAGATATTTGCAACAAACAAGAAAAGGAGATAATATCCTTACTATATGAAGAGATCTTCCATAGCAATAAGAAAAAAATTCAAAACAACCTGTTAAAAATGAGCAAGGATCAAAACAGACATTGCTCAGGAAAAAAATATGATATAACCATATAAAGAAATGATCACACTTATTTATAATTAAGGAAATATCCATTAAAACAATAATAGTACTTTTTTTAAAACTTACCAAAGTGTTCATTCATTCACTCAACATATGTTTGAATGCTCACCGAATGGAAAATGTTGGTAATACACAGTTTTGATGAGGCTGTGGGGAAACAGTTTTATCCTATCTATCGGAGGGAGAGTAATCTGACATAGCATTTGCAGAGGGAATTTTTTCAAGTTAATTAAAATTAAAATTTCCCATGCCCCTTGACTAGAAATTGCACTTGCAGGAATTTAATCTGTAGATGGACTTGGATAGCTGTACAGGACGTTTTATGATCCTTGTCTTTAGTACCCAATTGCTAATACCACTGCTACTGACATTTACAGGGCTGAGTATTTACTGTCTCAGGCGTTCTGCTAGATGATCTGCATTCTCACCACAACCTAAGAGTTAAGTACCAAAATGACGCTAAGACTTGAACTGTCTCCTCAAAGTCACTCAGCTGGCAAATGGGGAGCCGTCTAACACCAGACCCCCACTCCTAACCCCGACCTCCATTGCCCTCCTGGTAGGTACTCAGTGTTGTAAAGGAGAAATCTGGAAACAATGTAACTGCCCACTATTAGGCATCTAATTAATCAAGAAGTACCCAGTGTAGCCTTAAGGAAAACATAATACCAATAGAGAAGGAGCCATGCTATTTACTGTTAGTAAAAAGACAGTTCAGAACAGTATATAAATGTCCCCTTTTGTGGAATTAAAGAGCTGTGTGCCGCACACAGGCCCGTGCACGTGCATACACATGCACACATACGCACACACGTATAGATGTGGAAATCAATGCAAGGACACCTAAGAAACTCAACATATGAGGAAAGACATTGCATAGTATATTTTTTGCCTAGTTGCCATCCTAAAATAAATTCTACCCATTTTTCAAAGCCTTACCCAATTCTTCCTGGGGAAGTAATTTATCATTCCTCTGAACGCCTGTAATGTGATATGAAAAAGAAAAGGAGAAGAAGAGAAGGGGGTTACGAAAACATAGAGGATGAAGATGAGGGGAAGTGGAACAGGGAAAATCATTTGGGAACTTATTTATAATGCATTATGCTAATGATTTTACGTGCATTTTAAATATCCCTACCTAGTAATTACTACTGACCAATTCATGTTTTATATGGAAACTGAGCCTTAGTGAAATGAAGTTCCCTACCTCACAGGACTACTAAGGAGTGAAGAGGACACCCAAATCCAAGACTGGCACAAAATAGCGTGATCTCACCACTGAGCAAACCAGCGCTCATCTTGTCCTGATACCTTGGCACTTATCGTACAAATTTTTCTTATAACTTGAAGGGATTGTGGTAGTGGTTAGCCCTGCAGACTCTGGAGCCCGACTTCAGAGTTTGGCTTACAATACTGACTTGGTGAACTTTTACTAGTTATTTCACTTCTCTTTGCTTGAGATTCCTAATATATGAAAAGAGGTTAATAGAGTCTGTAAGTCACAAAACTATTGGAGAATTAAAATCAGTGGTAATAAATATAAAACATTTAGAACAGAATGTGGCATATAAAAAATCCCTAGGTTTTAGTTATGATTAGTAGTAAAAGAAAGGAATAACATTTGACTCTTGAACAACATGGATTTGAACTGCAAGGGTCCACTTATAGGCGGATTTCTTTCACTAAATGCAGACAACAGTGCTACAGTACTACACAATCCGTGGTTGGTTGAATTGGGGGATGAGAAACCAAGGACAGGGAGGGCTGACTGCAAAGTTATGCTCTAATTTTCCATTGTGCAGAGGATTGGTACCCTTAACTCCTGCATTATTCAAGGGTCAAGTGTATATACTAAGCATCCTTTTTACCCGTAGTATCTAACACAGAGGTTCACATATAATAATTATTCATTACAGATTACATGGATGTTAATCATTCAGTACCATAGTTCAGTAATTTGTTTGTCGTGATAGGAAATTGTAGGGTGAATTATATGAAATATCAGTTTTGTAAGATAAAATCAGTCAAATATTGGCAATTTCATATGCTTCAGCTTAATTTATGTTTTAACTATTTCAAGTTCCATTAAAACATGCAAATTTATTAATATGTCTAATAAATCTAAGTACTTTCTAGAGACCTTTGTATTGATTATATATATATACATATATAATGTAATATAATTTTCCATATGGTATAAAAATCTCTTATGTAACAAAATATTATTTTTAAGTATATCTCAAATTAATGTCTATAAATTTATTTTTCCCTAATGTAGCCTGCAATTGTCATGGGAAAGCTGAAGAATGCTATTATGATGAAAATGTTGCCAGAAGAAATCTGAGTTTAAATATACATGGAAAGTACATTGGAGGGGGTGTGTGCATTAATTGTACTGGAAACACTGCTGGCATAAATTGTGAGACATGCATTGATGGTTTCTTCAGACCCAAAGGGGTAAAGTATGCTTTTTCTTTCATTAAGTGTTATTTTGGCTTTTTCAGACAGAGATGTATTATAGGGAAAAATAATTTTGATAGCTTCTCTAAATAATTGGACTTCACATTCTCAAAGGTGACTAGAGATATTTCATAGTAGAAACTGTATAAATCTTTCAGGATGTGATATAAAATATTTCCATCTCTCCAGAAAGTCCCATTGTGCCTCATTCCAGTCAATCACCACCCCCAGGCAAACTCTGTTCTGATTTTTAGAGCATAAATTAGTTTTGCCTCTTAGTGAATTTCCTAAAAAAGAAATCATAAAGTACATAAAATTGTTGGTCTTCCTTTCACTCAATTTAACATGTTAAGATTTATTCATGTTGTACACATCAGTAGTTATTTCTTTTAAAAAAATTGCTAAGGAGTAGTCCTTTGCGTGAACATATCTTAATTTTTAATCCATTCTCCTGTTGGTGGATATTTGGGTCATTTCCAGTTTTTGGTTAGCTCCTATAAAACAGTTTTATGTGAGTCTTTTTGTGGTCATGTGTTATTAACCTTGTGTAAATATCTAGGAGTAGAGTACTTGCTTCACAGGATAGATATATGTTTGACTTTATAAGATACTGACAACATTTTGTCAAGTTAGTAATACTGTTTTACATGTTCACCAAAAGTGTATGTAAATTCTAGTTCTTCCACATTATCTGTTATTTGGTCTTGACTATCTTTTTGAATTAGCCATTCTAGTAGATGTGGGTGTAGTAGGTATGGCAAGTGGGTACTAGGCAATCACTAAGTCATTCCCATCAATGCTTGGTGCTACAGCAGATCTTCTATTATGAATTTACAGCAGATCCCATGGATTAAATTCTTATTTTAAGTGTTTATTGGCTATTCCTATATCTTCTCTTGTGAAGTATTTCTTCAAGTCAAGAAATTGTTCTTTTTTATTCTAGAAATGTATAATTTTAACTTTCAGGGCTATGGCCCATCTCAAGTTAATCTTTGTGTAGGGTATGAAATAATGATTGAGATCTATGTGGTTCATCTGTTGTTCCAGCACCATTTTTGGAAAAATACTTTCTTTTTCTCTTTTGAATTGTTTTGAGGCATTTTTTGAAAACCAGTTGATCTTTTGGGTCAACATCTGGAGCCCCAGTTCTGTTCCATGGATATATTTGTCCATCTTTCTGCTAATGGCACACTATCTTGATGACTTTAGCTTTTTTTTTTTTTTTTTTGCGGTACGCGGGCCTCTCACTGTTGTGGCCTCTCCCGTTGCGGAGCACAGGCTCCGGACGCGCAGGCTCAGCGGCCATGGCTCACGGGCCCAGCCGCTCCGCAGCATGCAGGACCCTCTTAGACCGGGGCATGAACCCGTGTCCCCTGCATCGGCAGGCGGACTCCCAACCCCTGCACCACCAGGGAAGCCCGATAACTTTAGCTTTAATAAAACTAGAATTCAGAAACATATGTGCACTAACTTTATTCTTCCTTTTGAAGATTGTTTTGGCTATAGTAGTTTCTTTACATTTCCATGCAAATTTTAGAATCAACTTCTCAATGACAGAAATATTAGTTGGGATTGTTGTATAGAATCTAAATGCAAATATGGAGAGAACTAACACTTTAACAATATTGAGTCTTCCAGTCAATGAATATAGTATATCTCTTCACTTATTTCTGTCTTCTTTAATTATTCATATCAGTGTTTTCAGTGTAGAGATCTTGCATGTCTTTTGTTAATTTTGTATAATTTCCTTCTGCCTGAAGAACTTCCTTTAGCTTTTTTTTAAAAATAGGGCAAGAATTGATGGTGACAATTTCTCTCAGGTTTATTTCATCGGAAAATGTCTTTATTCTACCCTTATTACTGAAGTATATTTTCATTACATGGAGAGAGATGTTTGTTTTTCTTTCAGTACTTTAAAGATACGGTATTTTCTTGGATTTCCCTGGTGGCGCAGTGGTTAAGAATCTGCCTGCCAATGCAGGGGACATGGGTTTGAGCCCTGGGCCGGGAAGATCCCACAGGCCTCGGAGCTGCTAATCCCGTGAGCCACAACTACTGAGACTGCGTGCCACACTACTGAAGCCCACGTGCCTAGAGCTCATGCTCCACAACAAGAGAAGCCACCACAATGAGAAGCCTGCTCACCACGACTAGAGAAAAGCCTGCACGCAGCAATGGAGACCCAACACAGACAAAAATAAAATAAATAAAATAAATAAATTTATTAAAAAAATAAAGATACAGTATTTTCTGGATTTCACTTATTCTAATGAGAAGGCAGCCATCATTTGCATTTTTTTCTTCTATATATAATGTGTCTTTAACTCTCTGACTGATTTCAAGATATCCTCTTTTTATTTGCCTTTTAGCAGCCAAAACATGTATTGGCAAACTATGACCTCTAGATCAAATTTGGCCCATGGCCTATATCTATATGGCCTGTGAACAAATAATTTTTTTTTACATTTGTAAAAGTTTGTTAAAAGAAAAAAAAGAAAGAGGCAGAGGAGAAGGAGGGGAGTAGAAAAAGGAGAGGAAGGGAAAGGAGATGGAACGAAAATGAAAAGAACAACAAAAAAATTAAGGAAAAGAAGAAGAACAAGATGAACAAGAACTAGGTGGAAGAGGTGGAGGAGAGAAGGAGGAGGAAGAGAAGAAACAAACCTTATGTGCCTTACAAAGCCTACAGTTTTAGTTACAGAAAAGATTTTCCAATTTCAGAATTGGACCATGTGTATCTAAATGTGGCTTTCTTTGTGCTTACCTTCTTGGCTACTGAGCTTCTTGTAATTATAAATTGAGATTTTATACCACATTTTGGAAATTTTAAGCCATTATTTCTTTAAAAATTTTTTTGAACCATGCTCTCTCTTCCCCTTTTGTGACTCCAACTGCATACAGGTCAGGTTGCTGGACTGTGTCCTATAGGTTATTGAGTCTGTGGTAAATAAAATTTGTTTTGTTCTTCAGATTGGATAAATTCTATTTATCTGTAATTAGGTATACTACCTTTCTCCCTGCGATCACTTACCTGCTGCTAAGCATATCCAGTTAATTTTTTCATTGAGATATTTTATTTTCAGCTTTACAGACTTACTGTGTTTTTTGTAATTTCCATTTCTCTGCTGAAATAATCCATGTGTTTACTCCTTATGAACATTATTTCCTTTATATTCTTGGGCATATATACAGACCTGTACAAGTCCTTGTCTGCTAATTTCAATACTTGGGACACCTCAGGGTCTGTTTTTATTGACTTGCTGTTTCTTGAATAAGGACCACACCTTCATTTTTCTCCTCGTGTCTAGTAATTTATAATTTACACAGGACATTGAGGATGATACAGTGTAGAGACAAGATTTTGTTGTCTTCTTCCAAAGATTTGTGAATTTTGTTTTAATAGGTGATCAACTTACTGACTAATCACTATTAAACTGAGGAGGCTTGCTTTTATACCTTGTTAGGACAGATTAATAAAAAGCTCAGGTGTTTATCTAACCTTTCCAACTTGATTGATAAAGTCTTGTTTCTGTTCACTTTATGGTGTGTAGACTGGAAAATTTTACTCAGATCATTTAGCTTTCCAGCTGTTGCTATCCACTGAGCTCCTTGGAGTCCCCTGATTTAATGTACAATTAAAGGATCAGTTAAGAATTGAGGGGTATTGATATGCAAATTTTGTTGTTACCCTTATATGAACATGGATCTCATCTACTGTATTTTCTTCTTTCAAATCTCAAATCCTTCTAATTTCTGCCTGCTTTTGATTATTCTCCCAAGTCCTCAAATGTTTGATTTTTATATTTTGTCCAGAATTCATAATTGTCATTTGACCATGTGCTAGACCTATACAAGACACTGTGCCATCATTAAAACTGGAAGCTTCATCAAGTTATTACAAGTTATTAAGTGAATCTGAGCCTAGATTTTGATATTTTAACACATAAATATACGTATGCTATATTGTATTAAAAATTCAAATCTTTCAGGTTCTTAATATTTGGGTAGAAATTCAGTGTGCTTTTATGAAGATATAGATAGAAAAGTTTTGTGCATTGCAAATTTTATAGCTAAATAACATATCTCTATGATATTCTTAAAATTATTGCCTTAAAATCTAATTTTAGATTTATCTCCTAAATACATATATTTAAGTGTTAAAATACACACACACACACACACATATAGCAGTGCTTACTTTGAGGATTGATTAGTAATCTGATTATTTTAATAAAATTAAAAATCAAGTATAAAGTAGATTAATTTATAAAATCTCTTATGTTAGGACTTGTTCCTGATCAGCAGTCTGATTCAGGCAGATTTTCCCAATTACCACAAAGAAGGATAACAAATTAAGAGGCTTTGGTTTACTCAAGCTCATCATTGGAATCATAAATCATATTTATAAGAGCTAAGAATCTATCCTAAAGAAATGTAGTGCTATATGCCCACAGAGAGTTTTGTTTTGTTTTTCTTCATGTCTTGGTTTTCTCTTGGTTAGAAAGCCCTCCTCCCAATTCCACTCTCAAATTGCTACTCATACTTCAAGCTCCAGTCTAAATGTCACTTTTTCTGTGAAACATTGCTTGACTTCATTGTGTTATTACTCTCTCTTCTTTTGCCCCAGAACGCGCTGCTTGTGTGTCTGTTTTATCACTTTGCACATTCTATTTAATCAATATCTTTCAAGTCTGCTATTCCTGTAAGCTTCTTTAAGGCAGAAATCAGGCCTTATCTGTGCTTTGCACAGTCCTTACCTCATAATAGGAAGTGAATGAAGGGGTCTTAAACAAATGATGATTTTGAAACTGATCTGTGGATATAGTTGATTGAATTCTATCAGACATGTAAATATTTCTCTACTTGTGAAACTTTGACTTATATTAGCAAACAGGTTTTCATTTATCAATTAAACCTAGATATATACATATATAAAACTGTATTTTATTGGAGAAACATATATATATACTTATATACACAATTTTATATATGTATTCAGAGTTTTTTAGTATTTCCTAGGCAAAGAATTGTTTATTTTTTTTTTGTTCTTATCCTATTGCATCTTGAAAATAAATATTGTATATTTGGTACATTAGCACAGTCTAGGTGTGTTTAATTAAAATATTCTAACATTAAAAACTACTAGTTGTACTGTGTATTTAATGTATGTGAGGAATCTTATGAGATGCTTTATTCCTCTTAATTTTAATTTAATAACATCACTAAAGTTTCTACTATTATCCTCATATTATCAGGAAGTAAGTAAATTGCAGGAGGCCACATAGCCAGTAAGTGGACACAGTGGGATATGAGCTCAAGCCTTCCTAATTACAGAGCCTACATTGTTTCCCCCCAGATTATGCTGCCTCCTGAGAAAGTCAAATTTTTAACGTAAATATTTAACATCTTTTTCAAGCACCAAATATACATTTCTATTTAATTAGCTATATCATGATCAATGTAAAAAGTTTTTGAAAAATTAATTTGGGGAAAAATTACTAATTTTGAACTATGTTGTAATAAAACAGTAAGGAAGATTTTATTATGGAATGTATATTTCTCTAATATTCTAATGTTCTCTATATAAGCAAACATTGTTCTTTTTGTTTGTAATGATAATGATACTGTGATTATAAAAGAAAGATGCATACTGAAATGTGTAGGGATTAAAAGACTCTTTATTGGGGATTTTCTTTAAAAACTTCAGCAAAGAATAAAATGTGATGAATCATATAGCAAAATCTTGATAATTGTTGAATCTAGGTAACAAATATTTAGTAGTTTATTATGCTATCCTCTTTATTTCTGTGTATCCACTTAGATGAAATGGATTTTAGAAAATGCAAACATATAATAAAGAAAATTTCTTATATTATCATTTTCTAAATATAATTTATTATTATTTATTAAAATGTTCTTTAAAGTCTTGCTGAATGGAAAAATTTACTGTTTTTAAAACAGAATTTTAATATTTTTCTTAGATATCTCCAAATTATCCAAGACCATGCCAGCCATGCCATTGTGACCCAGTTGGTTCCTTAAGTGAAGTCTGTGTCAAGGATGAAAAACGTGCTCAACGAGGTGAGAGCTATAGTAGAAGGCCGTTGTTCTGATGAAAGGACAACTAAAGCCAAGTGTGATTATTTTCAGAAGATGGAATAAATTTATTCTTTTTTTTTTTTGGCTGCGTTGGGTCTTTGTTGCTGCGCGCGGGCTTTTTTCTCTAGTTGCGGTGAGTGGGGCTATTCTTTGCTGCGGTGCGCAGGCTTCTCATTGCGGTGGCTTCTCTTGTTGTGGAGCACAGGCTCTAGGTGTGCGGGCTTCAGTAGTTGAAACATCCAGGGTCAGTAGTTGCGGCACGTGGGCCGCAGAGCACATGGACTCAGTATAAATTTATTCTTACAGCTATCAATGTCCCCTACAGGAAGCAGTTTTTAATTCATCTCAATAATTATGTTTGTTTAATTATACTTTAAAAGCAAGAAAAGTTGAATCATTTGTTTTGCATTAGTATACGTGTGTGTGTATATATATATATATATACACACACATATATACATATTTACATATCTATATATATATCTTCTAGTCTATTATAAATCTGTGGTGTATGTAATTTTTTGACATCTTGCTATTTATTATATTGCTTTGTAGCATGTATGATTTCTAGGGTGAAATGACAGTGTTCTTTGAGGGATGTGTGTGCTACAATGGGAAGAGCGAATAGATGAGATCACAGACTGAGATGTAGTTAATAATACAGAAAGTGAGAAGTCTACATAAAGGACTGTAAAAGGCAGTAGGAATGAGATAATGAAGGGAAAGAGGCTGACATTAATTTAAGACAAAACCTTCTTTGAGGATTGAAATTCACGATGAACTCCAAACATTAAGTAATCAAATGCCAAATTAACTCTTTGATGTAAAATGTTTAAGAACTACTTCCAGGAAAGTTGCTTGCCAAAGTAGAAAATTCATAGAATATATCTGGAACTGTTTCTTTATATTTCTAAGACTGGATTCTTCTCTTCTGTGGAAAGACTAAAATAAATCATGGCTATGCTATAGGCTTTTTCCCCGAAAGACCTTCTATTTGAAAGACTGGCAATATTTCTTTGGCACAGTTTAGCTTACCTGCTTTCTTTACAAAACTATTTGATTATCTGTTTAAGCCTTAAAGTCTTAAATCTTAAAAGATTAAAAAATGATTATTTAAAAACTCAAATGGTGAATTATTGATGTCACTTTTCATTTTATGGTCCCTTATCTTTTTATGGTAGCAACTGAATCACATTATTTTGAGCAATGTAATTTAATTTTATCCCCTGAGTTTAAAATGGTAGGTATTTTGTTGTTGAAAAAAGTGACTACAAAAAAAAAAAGTAGAAAAATGAGTATTCAATGCAGTGGTAATTCAGCATAGTACTCTTATTAACATTTGTATGTTAACTTTACATGATGAATTTTCCCCATATCCGTTCATTTCTCTGAAATCTGGTTTTAGCTCCTGAATACAGTACTCAACTTTGAATAGATATTAAGATTGTTTCTAAATTTTGTATATTTTAACCAATGCTTTAATGAAGATCTCTGGATATAAATATTTTTCAATAATTTTTTTCCTCTGTGCTCTAAATTCTTTTTTCCAAATTATGGTATAGTTGATGTACAATATTATATAAGTTACAGTTGTACAAAATAGTGATTTTTCAATTATTATAAAAACAACACATGGTCACATAAAATTTTAACAGTAGGGAAGGTAATAAAATAAACAGCAAAGTGTCCTCTTCAACTTATGCACCCCTAGTCTCATTTCCAAATTTAATCACATTGATCCTTTCCTCCTCTTAAGTTCTTTTGGAAGAACTTATCTTTCAAACAATATCTGAATAATATTCTTAGTATTTTTCATCACCATTAAATATTGCCTATTGACTGTCCATCTTGGAACACAAACATTTCATTCATATCACCTTCTTCCTACCATTCATATCTTTTTATAATTTTTTTCTTCTATGGTATTTTTAGCATGTTAAATAAAAAGCTTAAATTCCTAGTTTTTGATTTATTAAAGTTGGACTTTATCTCTTGAGGTCATACTACACAAACTGAGAAAAAGACCGTCCTTACATGCTCCCCTGATCTTCAACCTACTTGACAATATCTGTCAATTGCATCTTCACCTTTTCAAAAATTGTGTAGAGATATTTGGTTCCAGGCCAATAATTAATTTTTCTAATTTTAAATTGAAAGCAATAATCAATATTTGTAATATTATAATTAGATCCATTTTATTCAGTATGGGCTTGAGTTGAATAATTAGACATATAACCATGATACATTTTTCTCTTCCTGTTTAGTCTGATGATCTCTTTAGGAAACAGTCTCAGATGTAGTCTAGTGATTTGGATTTCTTAGTCAGAATGAATAACCAGATCATGAGAAATGATGTTCACTGTCTCATTGGCATTAACCTGATTGCTAGAGAAAAACAAATATTTTGTGTGTGAATTTTCTGTTTCCTTAATTTTCTTTTTGGTGTAAGGTTGTTTTTTTCCCTCCATAGATTTGTAAGAGCTCTAATAGTATGTCGTATTTGTTATGAACAATTTCTAGATTTTCTTTGTGTCTCATTATTATAGATAAGAATTTTTAATGTATATAATTTTAAAATTTTTATATAATAACCTATGAAAATTTAGAAAACCCACTTTAGCTATAATAATGACATGCTAAAATTATTATTCATAGCAATATTTTTCTATTGGATTTCTTACATGCCTTTATAATCCTAAAATTCTTATCTACTCCAAGTTTACACAAATTATTTATTTATTTAGTTTTTATTTCCTTTTATTCTTCCAGTTTTATTGAAATATAATTGACATACAACACTGTTCAAGGTGTTCAGTTTAATGATTTGACTTTCATACTTCATGAAATGATTACCACAATAAGTTTAGTGAACGTTCATCATCTCGTATAGATACAAAATAAAAGAAAAAGGAAAAAAAATTTTCTTGTGATGAGAACTCTTAGGATCTACTCTGTTAACAACTTTCATGTATAACATACAGCAGAGTTCATTATATTAATCAGGTTGTACATTACATCCCTTGTACTTATTTATCTTATAACTGGAAGTTTGTGCCTTTGACCACTTTCATCTTGACCACTTGATTTCTTTTTATGATACTTAATTCTTTAATCCATCTGGAATTTATTTTGGTATATTTTATAAGAAAAGTTTCTAACTGCATTTTGTTTTTCTGATAGTCTCTTTTAATTCACCTATATTTAATATTATTTTTGTTTCTTTAAACATTTAAATACAGTCCCCCCTTATCCCTGGGGGTATGTTTCAAGATTCCCAGTGGATGCCTGAAACTGCAGATGGTACCAAACCCTGCATATACGATGTTTTTTTCCTATACAGACATACCTATGATAAAGTTTAATTTATAAATTAGACACAGCAAAAGTAACAACAACTAATAATAAAATAAAAGTTATAGCAATATACTATAATAAAGTTATGTGAATGTGGTCTTTCTCTCTCAAAATATCTTTTTGTACAAATTCCATGCCTTTTTCATCTTAACCAAACACTTATCATGCCCTGTGGTCAAAACTTTTACAATTTGAGGTGCAATAGCAAAACTATCACAAATTTCTTTTTCCTTCTTCACAATTTCATAGATATAAGATTTGTTCTTATGGTAGACCTTAACAACCTCAGCATACAGTGTGTCTTTCTTAAGTTGAAAAATTTCACCTTTTCACTTAAAGGAAGCATTTCATGGCTTCTCTTTGGCATATCTGAATTGCCAGTATCACTACTCATATTTTGGGGCCATTATTAAGTAAAATAAGGGTTACTTGAACGCAAGCACTGAAAAACCTTGACAGTCAATCTGAAAACCAATATGGCTACTAAGTGCCAGTGGGATGAGATATGCTGCCAAAAGGGATGATTCACATCCTGGGCAGGATAGAGTGGGATGGTGCAAGATTTCATCACTGTACTCAGAATGGCACTTGATGTTAAACTAATGAATTGTCTGTTTCTGGAATTTTCCATTTAATATTTTTCGACCGTGTTTGACCATAGGTTAACTGAAACCATAGAAAGTGAAACCACAGATAAGACAGGACAGCTCTATGTTTATTTTTTAATTTGTATCTGTTACCAGTATTCTCTGCTATCTATTTGATTCTGCAGTTTGATTTTTCTGCTAAGTCTTTATCAGGGCCTTGTTTTCTTGTGTGTTTCATGATTGTGTGTGTGTGTGTGAGTGTGTGTGTGTGTGTGTGTGTGCGTGCGCACATACCTGTGTATTTTCTAGTTTACCCTTTCAGGATTCTTGAGTTTGTATGTAAAGTTCTCTGATATGTCCTCCTATCTTGAGTAGTACCTAGAAATTGTCTTTTGTTCCATAAAACCATGCTCTAGACTAGTTAATCAGAATTAGTCAACTTCAGGAAAGACACTGGTTTAAGGACTGGCTTACCACTCTAGAAAGTAATTTTTTTAGTTTCTGATCTCCAAGGGGTTTCTCTATTTCATAACAGCACAACCATTTTATATATATCTCTCTCTGCTAACTGTCTATCTTTAATTTCATCCTGCATAGTCAAGTGTTCTGAACAAGGAAGTCTTTATGGACATTTACTTCATAATATTTCCAGAAACAAACATTAATAGACATTGTTTATTACTTACAGTATTTCTACATTTGGTATCAAGGTCTGGAGATTTTAACATCAGAAACAAATATTAATTTGGGGGAATGCATCTGCAACCTTTATTGAACGGATTTCTTTTCCATTTGACTTATACATATGATTTAAAAAAATAAATGTATTAATGTTAAACGATACAGGCATATCTCAGAGATATTGCAAGTTCAGTTCCAGACCACTGTAATAAAGTCACACTAATTTTTGGTTACCCAGTGCATATAAGTTATGTTTACACTATACTATAGTCTCTTAAGTGTGTAATAGCATTATGTCTAAAAACACAATACCTTAATTAAAAAAATACTTCCTTGCTAAAAAATGCTAACCATCATCTGCGCCTGTAGTGAGTTGCAATTTTTTGCTGGTGGAGGGTCTTACCTTGATGTCAATGGTGGCTGACAGATCAGGGTGGTGGCTGCTGAAGGCTGGGATGGCTGCGGTAATTTCTTAATATAAGACACCAGTGAAGTTTGCCACGTGGATTGATTCTTCCTTTCATGAACAATTTCTCTGTAGCATGTAATGCTATTTGATAGTATTTTACGCACAGTAGAACTTCTTTCAAATTTGGAGTCAATCTTCTTAAACCCTGTGGCTGCTTTATCAACTAAGTTTATGTAATATTTTAAATTCTTTGTTGTCAGTTCAATAGTCTTCACAGCATCTTCACCAGGAGTAGAATCCATCTCAAGGAATCACTTTCTTTGCCCATCCAGAAGAGGCAACTCTTCATTCATTAAAATATAACATGAGGTTGTGGCAATCCAGTTCCATCTTCAGGCTCCACTTCTAATTCTATTTCTCTTGCTATTTCCACCACATCTGCAGTGACTTTCTACACTGAAGTGTTGAACCCTTCAAAGTTATCCATGAGGGTTGGAATCAACTCCTTTCCAACTCCTGTTAATGTTGATATTTTGGCCTCTTCCCATGAATCTCAAATGTTCTTAATGGCATCTAGAATGGTGAATCCTTTCCAGTAGGTTTTCAATTGACTTTGCCCAGATCCATCAGCAGAATCACTGTCTATGGCAGCTGTAACCTTAGGAAATACATATTTTTAATGATAAGACTTGAAAGTCAAAATTACTTCTTGATCCATGGGCTACAGAAAAGATGTTGTGTTAGCAGGCAGGGAAACAACATGAATTTCATTGTACATCTCCATCAGAGCTCTTGGGTGACCAGGTTCGTTGTCAAGATGATCAGTAATATTTTGAAATGAGTCTCTTTTTTTTTGAGCAATAGTCCTCAACAGTGGGCTTAAAATATTCAATAAACCATCTTAAACAGTTGTGCTATCATCCAAGTAGAGTAGATTTAGTATAAGTCTTAAGGGCCCTGGGATTTTTGGAATGGTAAATGAGCATTGACTTCATCTTAAAGTCACCAGCTGCGTTAGCCCCTAACAAGAGAGTCAGCCTGTCCTTTGAAGATTTGAAGCCAGGTGTTGACTTCTCCTCTCTAGCTATAAAAGTCCTAGACGGCTTCTTCTTCCAATAGTTGCCTGTTTCATCTACACTGAAAATCTGTTGTTTAGTGTCCTCACCTCTGCGAATTATCTTAGTTAGATCTTCTGGATAACTTGATGCAGCTGCTTCATCAGCAGTTGCTGCCTCACCTGACACATTTATGTTATGGAGACGGCTGCTTTCCTTAAGCCTCATGAACCAACTTCTCCTAGCTTCAAACTTTTCTGTAGCTTCCTCACCTCTCTCAGCCTTTATAGAATTGAAGAGAGTTAGGGCCTAGCTTTGGATTAGGCTTTGGCTTAAGGGAAGGTTGTGGCTGGTTTGATCTTCTATCCAGACCAATAGAACTTTCTCCGTATCAGCAATAAGGCTGTTTCACTTTCTTAACATTTGTGTGTTCACTGGAGTAGCACTTCTAGTTTCCTTCAAGAACTTTTCCTTTGCATTCACAACTTGGCTAACTGGTGAAAGAGGACTAGCTTTAGACCTTATTTCGACTTTTGACATGCCTTTCTCACTAAGCTTAATTATTTCTAGCTTTTGATTTAAAGTGAGAGACATGCAACTCTTCCTTTCACTTGAGCACTTAGAGGCCACTGTAGCGTTATTAATTGGCCTAATTTAAATATTGTGTTTGAGGGAACAGGGAGGCCTGAGGAGAGGGAGAGAGATGGGAAATGGCCAGTCTGTGAGCAGTCAGAACACACTCAACATTTATAGATTAAGTTTGCTGTTTTATGTGTGTGTAGTTAGTGGTGCCCCAAAACAATTATAATAGTAACATCAAAGCTCTGATCGCAGCTCACCATAACAAATATAATAATAATGAAAAAGTTTGAAGTATTGGGAGGATTATCCAAATGTGGCACAGAGACACAAAGTAAGCAGATGCTGTGGGAAAAATGGTGCCAGTAAATGTGCTCAATGCAGGGGCAAACCATCCATGTGTAAAAAACAAAATATCTGCAGAGCACAATAAAACAGTGAAATAAAATGAGGTATTTATATTACCAAAATAAATTCTACTAGGTCATCATGGAAGGTCCTTTTAATTTACAGTACTTTAGGGTTCAGCTTGGTGTTTATTTTATTTAGGATTTTCTTATCTGGATTCATATGTTAACTTGTTCCTGGCTCTGACACCTGCCAGCTGTGCTACCTTGGCAAATCACTAAGTTTCTCTGTGTCTTAGTTTCCTCATCTGTAAAGCGGGGAAGATAATAGGGTCTACCTCATATTGTTATTTTGAATGTTAATTAGCATATATGTAGTGTGTAAGCAAATTGTAATGCCTAGCATAAAATAAATGCTATTTAAATATTAGTCGTTATGTTTATTTTGGATTATCTTTGTTAGATTTTTATATCATGTATTCACTAGCTTAATAAACTGAATTACATACCTCTCTGTTTTTTATATGCTCCATAAGAGTTTCAAACTTTGAAAACACTGTAAAAACTAACTGGTACTGAAATATTTTTGTGGGAATTCTTTCATCATTTGTCCTCTTTTGATATCCTTAATCAGCTTTGTCTAAGTTTCCTTTTTTTGCTTCCTTTTCTTTTTGTTTATGTCTCAAATTTACCTTCTTTCCCAGGTGTTCATTTTGTTTTTTAAAATTTTTTGATAATTACATGAGGTAAGTTTTAATTTATTTACATTTTTTAAAATAATGGAATATTTAAACCTAAAAGTTTGGCTTCAGTTTTTCAACATCCAATGAACATTGCTAAGTTCCTTTCTTACTGCTTTTATATTCTATTTAAGAAACTATTTGATCTGCAATTAAAGTCTTGATTTTCTTTTTAACCTAAGAGTTATTAGGAAGAAATATTTATTAATTTTTAGAGTGTCTGAGTTTTGCATAAAATTCTATCTTCATGTTTGATATTCATAATTAATTTAATCCTAATTTAATGTAGCATTTGTTACAAATATAGAAGTAGCAATTTATGTTAAGAAAATAAGCCTTAAATAATTTCTGCTTTGAGAAATTGAACATTTTTGTGGATTAAAGATAAGCTACAATAAATATTTATATGCCATTTAATATATAATTCAACATTATTAGATTATTCAAATTTTTGTGTTTTGCTTTTTACTAATTCATGTGTAAATATTTAAAGTTGGTAGGTTAATGTCATTCTCAGCCATTGATTTTGGGGCAATTTTCCTTTGATTTCCAGTATCTTTCATTGTCTGTATTTTTTTGTACTTCTAATTAGTGCTTATTTGGAGCATAAATATAATAACTTAAATTATGTTTTTATTGTACCTTTAGTAATGTAAACAGAGAGCTTGTTCTATTGAATTTATTTTAATTGAATTCTACTTTGGCCATCATTAATATTACTACAACTGTTTTTAATTTTCTATATGCTTTCCTAATGTATATTTACCTTCTTTTATTTTTAATATTTCTTGTCATTTTGTCTATTTCTTGTGAACATTACATGCACATATTTTTAATCAAAAGAGTAAGACTAACTTATGTATTGTTAGTATGTATGTTTGGCACTCTTTCTGTCATTGTTTTATGTTTTCTCAGCATAATGTTTCCTTGCTTTTTTCTCCCTTCTTTTGTTTTTTGAGTGGACTATATATTACTGATTTGCTCTTATATTTTTCCAGATTTTGAAGGTCAATAACTTGTATTCTTTCATGTGTTTTTTTTCTATTTTTCTAATCAAAGACAAGAATAAAAATTCTCTTGCATTTCTCTATTTAAAATAAGCAAACTTAAATGGCTATTATTTCCCTCCTCTATTCCTTTTTATCCCCCAAATATGTATTCCCATGAACACCCTCAGTCTCTTTTAAAAATTTACTTTATTGAAGTATAGTTGATTTACAATGTTGTGTAAATCACAGCCAAGTGATTCAGTTATAGATATATATATATACATTCCTTTTCATGTTCCTTTATATTATGGTTTATCACAGGATATTAAATATAGTTCCCTGTGCTATACAGTAGGACCTTGTTGTTTATCCATTCTCTATATAAATAGTTTGCATCTGCTAATCCCAAACTCCCAGTCCATCCTTCCCCCAACCCTCTGTCGCTTGGCAACCACAAATCTGTTCTCTAAGTCTGTGAGTCTGTTTCTGTTTGGTAGATAAGTTCATTTATGACATATTTTAGATTCCACATATAAGTGATATCATATGGTATTTGTCTTTCTCTTTCTGACTTCACTTAGTATGATAATCTCTAATTGTACCCATGTTGTTGCAAATGACATTATTTCATTCTTTTTATGGCTGAGTAATATTCCATTTTATATATGTACCACATCTTCTTTATCCATTCATTTGTCGATGGACATTTAGGTTGAACACCCTTAGTCTTTTTCTTTGTTGTACTTAGTGATGTTGTACTTAGATGATTGTTGTTAGGTTTTTTTTTCAAGTAGTATATTTTTATGCCCAAGGCACTTTCCCATCTTGTGATAGTCTGAGGGGGGTTATGAGTCAGTTAGAAAATATTGATATGTGTCTCATCTACCATTAGGTCTGGCACCTGGGTCCTGTCATTGCAAACCTGGCTTCAGAGGGGTGAGCTGTGATCGGTGTGCCAGGGGCTACACTGGCTACCCAGACTGCAAACCCTGTAATTGCAGTGGTGCAGGGAGCACAAATGAGGACCCTTGTTTTGGACCCTGTAACTGCAAGGTATGTTGTTTATTCTAGTAATGTCCCATTGTTTAGAGCAAAGGTCATTTTTTTTGGTTTCTGTCATATATCTGCAGGCATTAAGCAATTGGAACGTCTGTAAATCTCCATTCTCTATTCTATTGGTGGCATTCCTGTTAAGTGTCTTTAGAACCAGGTTCACTGCAGCAAGACACATGCCATTTGTCTAAAAACCTACAAATACAGAAGATAAGTCACCTTGAGAATGTGTTATTTTATAACAAAAACAGGTTTCCCCCACTACCTATCTAGTCTGTTAATTTTAAAATACACAACAGTAAAACTAGCAATCCTTTAAATCTACTGTACACTCAAAACCACTTTAGCTTTGTATCTAATTCTGAAAATAATTCTGTCAAGGGTTTTATTCTAGATTTTTAAATAATCTTCTGAATTTGAACCCAGATAGGTCTGAAAATACCATGTTCAAAATCCTCTGTGTAATTACCAAATAATGTGAGAAACCCTAGTGGAATTGATTAAATGCTCAATATTTCCTCCCAAGAGTACTTTCAGAAATTGCAACTTTATTTGTTGTATACACTCAGATAATCGTGGTAACACCAAGGGATATATTACACCTGCAGCTTATACACATAGGGGAAACATAGAGGCAAGCCCAAGTCTAAACTGATAAAACTGATTTCCTTTAGCTATAGTAATCAGTTCCAAAACGTTCAGATCAGACAGTGTTAGCTATATTAGCTGAGAAAATAACCACTTCATTGAAAAAGTTAGCATTCCATACTGATGTAAAAATAAATGTTACTTCTTTTTTTCTTTGTTCTCAAACATAGGTGGAATCTTATTAAGAATCTTTCCTTTATTAATTCATTAGTCTTCTCTAGGCAGCTATAAATTATATGCTGATAGTTGTTATATGAGTGTGCATATGTATACAAACGTTAGACCATAAAATAAGAAGTAAATATTAGTATTGATGTTGAGTGTTCATTTATTGAGATAGGAATGTCTGAAATAGGAAGCTAAATACTATAATAGTTATATAATAAGTATATGTTTTATCAAGGATAATTTAGGTACCTATCTTGGACCACTGAAACAATAAAACTCCTGTCCATATAAACAGGCAGAAAGTGTACAGTCCATGGTAAAGAGTTGCCATGTACTGAAATATAGTAAATTAACTAGATTTAGTACCTTTTATTCTAATATTATCAGAAATGGAGACTTACACTTGTAGATCAAGACTGGAGTGGTCTGTGGGTGATCACTTTTTAAAGGACACCACCTATCTTCATCCTGTATGTCTTTTGGGGTGATCCTAGAGGCTCTTAATGCATCTTCTCTAATATTTACCAAATATATTTCTTGTGTGTGATTTATTCCTTTTCCAAAACTCCACAGAAATCTCTAACCTTTATCACTTGCTCAAATAAAGTACAGACACAGCTGTGCTTAAAATGGAAGAGAAACCTCCTAAGTCTCTAGAATATGGGAAATCAAACTGGACGAAAAAGAAAGGGGGCTTCCCTGGTGGTGCAGTGGTTAAGAATCTGCCTGCCAATGCAGGGGACACGTGTTCGAGCCCTGGTCCGGGAAGATCCCACATGCCGTGGTGCAACTAAGCCTGTGCACCACAACTACTGAGCCTGCACTCTAGAACCCACTAGCCACAATTACTGAGCCCACGTGCCACAACTAATGAAGCCCATGTGCCTAGAGCCCATGCTCCGCAACAAGAGAAGCCACCACAATGAGAAGCCTGCACACCGCAACGAAGAGTAGCCCCCGCTCGCTGCAGCTAGAGAAAGCCTGCGCGCAGCAATGAAGACTCAAAGCAGCCAAAAATGAATTTAAAAAAAATTATAAGAAAAAAAGAGAAAGGGAATATTGTTACACACATACTATATATAGAAGGGAGATGCCCAGTAGTTTTGCGAGGAAAGAGAAACACATAAAGGAGGCAGACCCCATTCATTTTCCTTGAAAACTATATAGAGAAAGGCTAGAACAGGAGAGTTGTCGCCATTAGCAGAGATCCGAGGGATAGTTCCTCGAGCCACCACCTGCTCTCTGCCTGCCTCAATATTGCACTAAGAGTGATTATAATCCTAATAAGAAAAATGCCTTCTACAAAGTCACTTGAAGCTCTACATAGACAATTAAAACACAACAATAAGCAATTAAGAAATCATAAAAGAGAATGAAAAATTAAGTAACTAGCATCATGAAAAGAGTTACCCTTCAACTATGTGATATTTTAAATAGATTACTATAAGTTCTTATAAACTAAATGTTTTTTGGGATAAAAACTTGCAGAAAGCAAGTCTCAGTAGATATCTACATAATTTTAAAAGTCATGAATTATATGCATGTTTAACAAAAACATGATTTGACATAGGATTGTCAGTTGATTATTCAAAACAACATATATCAAATGCTATTTAACAGGTAAAACATTATTGAGAAGCTAAGATACTAGAGACTTAAATTCAGGTAAAGTGATATCTGTAAAAGCGTTCATCTCCAAAATGTCTATTAACCAGTAAACATTTGCACATTTATTCTTTTTCACTATAATATATAACAGTTTTCCATAATTTTTTTAGAAAAATTATCTACTGAAGTTTGTAAACATTTTAAGAAAGTACTTTGTCATAAAGTCTTGGGCCTAAATTTATTTCTATTATAAATTTTAAATGACTAACATTCTATTAAAATGCAGTACTGAGAAAAGTTGACACCGCTTTTCCCATTTCTGCCATTTCAAATACAAGTATTCTGGATAAAACAGAGCAAATAAATTTGCAATCACGTAGATTCAGGAAAGAAAGGGAATTTCCTAGATGTTAAACCAAAGAGGGAGGTCTGAGTTAAGCACAAACTCAAGCAAAACTGTGCAATTAAGGTCATTGGGGGGTGGGGTGGGGGTGGGAGACTGGTCATAGTCCTAAGATGGGGGTTAAAGTTTAGAGTTTTAATGGCTTTTCTGAGACTTGACACTAGGATTTGGACTCACTGAGGGAAATTGGAACTGAATTCACTTAAGCTTAGACTCTAGAAATGTCCCCTGGCAGTGAAACAAACAGGCACGAGAAAATTGCACCTGCAAGCTAGGAGTGGCATAGAAAACATTCTCTTTCCTTTCGGGCTCTAGGTGGGTAAAAATAGTGCATTGTCAAACCCTCAAACCTGTGTGCCACATGGGAATGGGGTCAGTTTTATTCTCCCTTTCTGTGCTAGAATTCTTCAACAAGTCAAGCAAATGGTATTTCCACAGGAAAGAAAGTATAGCCTTAACTGACAGTGAGCTCACTGGAAAGCAGTATACTGCACAAAAGGAAAATAACTACAAAAGGGAATCAGAAGCCGTAAAATTCAGAATATTTGTACACTAAAAAAATAGGATAGTCTAAAAAAATTATATAAACAAAATATGTAATCATACTTTTATAATATAAATAATAGAATAAAATATGTAGAAAATGTACAATCATAAAAATATGACTAGAAAATAAAAGAACAAAGAAAGAAAAAATAGGAAAAAACAACACAAAATAGGGCACTATATTAAAAGAATACGCAGGTGTGGAAAAACATTACTGTAGTTTACTTCTAGAAATAAAAATATATGTAGTCATTGAAATTTAAAATTCAGTAAATGGGTTGAACAAGAGATTAGAAACTGCTGGATAGAGAATCAGAAATACAGAATGGAGGAAATTACTTGTAAATTGTCATAGGGAGATAAAGAAATAAAAGTGTGAGATGCTAAGTGGCATGGCTGATAGAATGATAAAAAAACAACATAAAATTTAGCAGGACTGGCCAAAGAAGAGATTAGATGAAATTGGGGAGAAACAATATTCAAGAAATAATGAAGGAGTAAAGAATTATGTAGAATTAAAATTATACATCCTTTGAAGAAGATAAAAAAAAAAAAAAGACCACCAGCAGGTCTTATAGTAGAAACCCTGCCCACTAGTCAAGACAAAGAGAAAAATATTAAAACTAGAGACAAATATCAGATTATTGTGTTTCCCACTAATAGTCCAACTTCACTGAAAAAAATTCTCAGAATATATGTACTTTAGTCAAAGAATTTTGAACCCAGAAGAGTTTCACTGGATTGCAGAATACAAGAATCAGTTTATAAAAAGCAGTAGCATTTCTATACACTAGTGATAACCAATTAGGAAATGTAATAAAAATATTTAGAATAGTAACAAAACTATGTGGTGCTTAGAAATAAATGTCTCAAGTACAGGTATTTTTTAAAAGATTATTGAAGACCATAAAGTAATATTTAAAATGGGGAGATAGCTGCTAATATCAAGTGCTGGTGAAAATCTGGAGAAATGGAAATGCTGTTATTAGGATGAATTAGTACCACTACTTAGGAGGCCAATATGGCATTATCTAGTATCATTAAAGATATTAAAAACCTGTCAGCCAGCAACTCAATATCTAGATGTTTACCCCAAAAGAATCTTATATAACATGTATAAAGAGACATATAAAAGCATGTACAAGATGTTCAACATAGACCTACTTGTTATAATGAAAATTAGGAAAAATCTAAATATCCATAAAGAAGAAAAAATAAATTATAATATATTCATGTAATCTGGTACAAGAAACAACTCGAGTGAGTGAAATAGGTCTTATGTGTAAAAACACTGATAAATTTCAGGTGAAGTGAAGGAAAAAAATGCCATTATATTATCATTTATGTAAAGTTGTAAAACATAAAACATTCTGTGAGCACACAAATATAAATTTTAAAAATTTAAATACACTGATATTATGTGTACTAATTTCAGAATAATAGTTAACTCTAGAGAAAGAGGGAAAGGAATAGGATAGAAGCGCAGTGAGAGAAGTGAGATTCAAATGCGCTTAAGTTTTATTTCTTTAAAAATATAACTGAAGCACACTTGGGAAAACATTCATATTTTTTGCCTCTAGGTTGTGGGTAGTGGATAATTATCATATTATATGTACTTTTCTAATGCTTTAAAATAATTCCAGATTTAAACTTTCTCTAATTGAAGGAAAAAAAGGATTTCCTGATTTAAAAAGAGGTGAACAAAATTTCTCACTTAATACACTGTCAAATACTATTACCTCTACACATAAGATTTTCTGTTATATCCTTCTTTAGATAATGATATTACTGAGCAGCCCATCCTAATTATATTTCAAAATATGAAAACAATGCAACACAAAAATATTTACTAATTGTTATGCATTATTAAAATTTTGAAAATTCCTCTCTCTTCTGGTAAATTACAAGAGATAAGACAATCTCAGATATATGACAAATCAAGTAAATGTAAATACTGTTCTGACTCTTGGTGTTTGTTCATTTTAAGTACTACATGCTAAAAATTGGCTCTTTTGAAGTTTGGCATCATATTATGTATCCAAAGTCAGTTGGATTGCAGGCTCTGATAAATAATATAAATAGACATTGATCTAGGTAGGAACATGTGCTTTTATTTTTATCAAAGTCATAATGGAAAGATAAACAGTGAAGTAAAAGACTAGAAATCAAAATCTGTATTTTCATCTTGTTTTGCTTTGGGTTTATTATTGCACTTTACATTAAGTTCTTACTGACACACAAAGTGATGTGATCTGACCTTGGTTTACCTCGCCAGAATATTCTTGAGCTTCAGCCACTGTCTTCCAGCCTTGCTTAATTTCTTGAGTCATCAACCTCTCTCTAACTCTGGAATTTTACAGATTCCATTCAGACTGCTGGGAAACCCTCACTCTGACCTTTTCCCTTTGCTTACCTAGGCATTTTTCAAGGCTTAGTTCCACTTCTCAGCAAAGCTATCCTTTATCCCCCGGTATAAATCGTTCTTCTGCCATAGTCACTTGTCACCTTTTTCTTTTCCTTTATGATCTTTTCACAATTTGCAATCCATTTAATGTCTTTTGCACCTCTGTGATGACATCAATTCTGTATATTTTCTTCGTCATTAAAAAATAAGAAGATAACACAGTGGCTCATACATAAAAAAGAAGGAAAGGAGAAAACTAAAAGAAGTGTGAAGATTTGACAGTTGCTTAAACTGTCTGATTCATATTTCTTAATCCATAAAATGATACTAAATCTTTCTTGCCCAGCTCTCAGTAGGTGTAATTATAACATTGAAGCCCTGTGCAAATATAAAGTATAATCATAAATACCTGCTGGATTAATTTTTTGATTATTTATATTGTTTTTACAAGTAGAGATGTTTCCGTTATTTTCCCCAATGGGACTTTTATGGTGTGTGCTAATATTTTTATTGGTTTGAGTTTCCCTCCTCTTTTCCGTTTATGTACAGGAATGATTACCTCTTTAACTTGTTCGGCTAGAACCCAGGGCATTTTTACAAGAGGCATTCCATTTATATATTTGATCCAAAATCTAAATTGCAGATGTAAAATTTTTAGCATTAAACGTATATACCAGAATTTGTCTCTTGCAACAGTTACAGTTCAAAAATATTGTTTTTTCTAATATTAAAAGTTAAGGTTGTAAAAAGTGAGAACTAAATTTTCATTTATTTTCTTCTCTCTCTCTTTCTAACCCACCAAGTATTTATTATTTAGCCTTGGAACAGTATATTTAAAGAGTAAACACTCAAGAAATAATGCTAATTATCTAATTATCCTTCTTTTGTTAACTTCTTTTAATACTAGGATACATTAGAATGAAGGCCATAACAGGAAAATCTGTAATTGACTACAAACACCCCAATAAACAAGCATGACTGCAAAATTTCTGAAGCACTATCACCAAAAATAACTTAAATATCAGTGGAGATATTCCTGGTAACTTTGTCAATAGAATTCCCAGTTGGCTAACAATCACAGATAAACATGTACTGTTGAAGTTTTTCCTAATTTATAAGAAGGTGGCTTCATAAGAAAGAATACAGGGGAACTATTGTGACTATATTTCTCAAGAGAGAAACTGCTAAGGAAACTATAGCAAAAATAAAACTGATGTCAACCAAACAATATGTCACTTCAAGAAAAAAGAACCTAGTCAGATTTTTCTAATTCAACTTTGTTTTTAGGAAAAAAAAAGTACTAAAGACAAAAAGGACAGTTATTACATATATTTTTTATAGGGTAGGCCACAAAATATCTAATTAGATATTCAGCTAAATATGTTCAGCAGAAATATGTATATAAAGCACATATTTCTCTCTAAGGGGATGAAAATTTGTTCTTGGCAAAAATATCATATCCATTTTATGTATAAGGCAAACATATTCACACAGTACATCAGCACATGCAGTGTATCTGTAGAATTAAAATTTCATGGTGGAGATGATTATGAAAAAAATGACTAAAGAGGCTCCTTAGGGATAAGATAATAAAAACTAGGTTGAGAACCACTGGTCTGAAGTGACACTTTTTATTATCACGATACATAAGAGAATAAAAATATTTATTATGTGGATTAATATTTGACAATGAAAAAATAATTAACTCTCATTAGTTTCTGTTTAATTTTTGTTAATATAACCAACTAGAGTAATGGTTTAGAAATGAAAAAACTAGAATATTTGTTTTTAGGAAAATATGGTCATATAAGGGAATGTTAATCTCTAGAGTGGAAGTCTGGAGCATTCTGGAAATTACCTACTTCATAGGTTTAGGTATAAAAATAACCATTAAATTTGTAAATTAGAATCACTATTGAACTCTAAATAAATAAAATATTAAAATAAATATACTGGATTGACAAGAGCTATCCATTTGAAATGCTGAGAGAGAGAATAGATTAGACCCCATTTTGTTTAGATAAACAGTTAAAACAACTTTTAAAATTTGTATTAAATTACATGTTAACAATTCTTTTTAAAGTTGATCCGTACAAAGAAGTGATAGAATAATAGCTAAAGGAAAGAGAAGTCTCATAATGACTAAAATAGTATTTGGGCTAGAAGTCACAGACTCTCACCATCATTATTAGGTATTCAGGATCAATTGTTTTCACATCTGTGCTTTAGCGACTGAGTTGGATGGTGACACATTATAAGGTATTTGCCTTTGAAGATCTTAGTAATATAAGTGGCAAGAAAAGAACAAAAACGATGGTTTTACTGTTTGGATTGATTGATTGATTTAAAAGATCTACAATAGACATTCTTACATCTGTGAACATTCTAATTAAAGAGAACAGTGCTGCAGTAGCCTATTTTACTCCTATCATACAAACCTTGGGATACATCTTTTTCTTTCAGCCTTGTGGCTTCTCTGTGTTATTCTTCCTTCAGGGGGTTGGAGAACTTTGGTCATAAATCTGGTGTCAGATCCAGAGCACGTACTCAGTACTCCTCTTAGGGCAGTAACTCCCTTGTGCCTTATACTTATTTGTCCACATTCTTACTTCTTTTGCTATAATTGTCTTGAGGGCATTTTTTATATTCCCTCTGGCATTTCATATAATGCCTTATATGTAGTAGCTCAGCTATGATTTGATGAATGAATAATTACAGAGAATAAAGAAACAGTGAGAAGTGATATACAGAGCATTTATTAATAAGTTGATATTGATAGCAAAGGAAATTAAAATGCTTAACGAACTTACCCATAAAACTTACCCATCAAGCTGAAAATAAATTAGGAATACAATGAGGGGTTGCTTCATGGATGACAGTTGTTGATGAGTCATAAAGAAGTTTTGAAAAAGCAATTATGCACCTGGGAACCCATAAAAAGAATTGAGACCCAAGCTTCCAAGATCACATGTATTAGCAAACTACTAGAAAGTGGGGAACCTCTGTCTCTATGAAGGTTCAATAAAAGTCCTGGAACACCATGCTTCTGTGTTTGAATTGTGCCACTCTAAAAATCTAAAATTTATTAAATATCAAACTGTAATGTCCTCTAGTAATCACTATTTTAAAACTAGTATCTTTTTAAAGAAAACTCTGGAGACACAATCCTTCAATAAGAAATTACTTAGATATATACTCTCTCAAGGGAGATTAGAAAACTAAAAAGGAAGTAGAACTTGATATAACTAATTAATTCTATACATGTCCAGAGAGCAGAGTGCTAGGGAGCTAAAAAGATGTTCTCCCTGATTCTTCATTTTCCTACCAGCTTCAAGAGGCTCTTTAACCAGTCCATAAGGACACACATATAGGTACTATATCCACCATATTTACTATTTAGTGTTGGCTTAATATTCAACTGTAGTAGAGCTAGAGAAAAGTCAGAACCAAGAACTTCTCAACTGAATGAGTCTAGCTCAATCTGACTAGGAGCTAGAGAAAGTATGAAATAAAGAAAAAGTATGGTATAGACTCAGGACTGGAAAAGTAGAAGTCTAGAAACTTAAAGCAGTGGCTTCCAGCTGGGATGCTATACAATATTAGATAAGGTCTTTGCAAATTTATGAGTTGATAATTGCTTGTGAAGAGGGTTGAAGTGAATTGAGTATAGGATTAGCTTGAGGACCTGTAGCAGGATCTAAAATATTTTGCCTCAAAGATTTGTCACAATAAACAAAGTAAAACTACCAGTTGGCTAACCTGTTTTTATAGGTGTAGACATCCTATTATCTTTACGGTGGTGTGTTGGGGGACCCAAGACAACACTCCTTTTCAATGATTCACTAGAAGGATTCAGAACTCTGAAAAGCTGTTATACTTGTGGTTTATTAAAGTGAAAAGGATACAGATTAAAATCAGCAAAGACAAAAGGTGCAAAGGGAAGAATCAAGAAGAGGCCAAGCACAAACTTCCAGTTATCCTCTCCCAGTAAAATCATACATACATGATTCTCCCAGCGACAGTATGTAACAACACATATGAGGTATTACTAACCAGGAGAACTCACCCAAGTCTTGGTGTCCAGGGTTTTTATTGGGGGTCAATTAAGTAGATATGGAGTCCTCATATAACTGGCCTTATTTACTCAGTCTCCAGTAACCCCAGAAGTCAAACTAAGCTTTGAATTATTTCTTATTCCTAATACTTTACTAACATAGGCCTCTATTCTGTCCCCTCCAACAGGTCGAATTTTTAAACCATGCTCCAAAGTTTAAGTCAAATTCCACTCCTTCATAAATCCTCCTCAAGCCTTCATAGCAGAAACTAGCCCCTCCTCCTCTGTTTTGCCATAATTTAATTTATTTCTGAGATGATCTTTTTTTTGTGTGTGTGCGGTATGCGGGCCTCTCACTGTTGTGGCCTCTCCCGTTGCGGAGCACAGGCTCCGGACGCGCAGGCTCAGCGGCCATGGCTCACGGGCCCAGCCACTCCGCGGCATGTGGGATCTTCCCGGACCAGGGCACGAACCCGTGTCCCCTGCATCAGCAGGTGGACTCTCAACTACTGCGCCACCAGGGAAGCCCTGAGATGACCTTTTCATATTCCACCTTGCATTAAGGTTGATTGTAAATGTATCTTTTTACCCAACTCTAGATGCTGGCTTGTAAAAACAGAGACCTTGACTCACCCATCTTTATAGTCCCTAGAATGTCTACCCTAATGTGATGCTTCGGTTTATTAAATTAAATTGAATATTGCTATTATTTAATCATTACTTTTCAAGGTCATATTGCCAGGCGAAAATGTTGTTACAGAAAATGTAACTGATGTCTAAAACTTTCTAATTGTTGAACTCAGTCTGAATCTCAGAAAAGTGGTATTCCAAGCTTTCAAATTAGAGTAAATGAAAGTAGATTAGACCAACCACGTAAGAACACAGTGTACAGAACAGCTGTACTGTGTCTTCAACAGGATAAACTAAATTATGATTATGGATATGTTTCATCTTTCCTGCCTGTGTACTCTTCTGAAGATGCTCTCAACTTCAGGGTTTGGGGGATTTATTTGTCACCTTAGGTCTGAAATTAGTTTGATTAGTTTTGTTGACATCTACCATCTCAAAAAATCTGAAATTTACCTTAGAAACAAAAACTAGCAAAAATATCATTGCAGTCATTAAATCTGTGTACATATTGGGAGGCTAAAGTTTGACACATGAAACGGGCCTAGAGATGCCTCTTTGTTTAGGCTCCCGGCAATGTAGAAATGATTGAGGTGGTAAATAATTCATAGAAATTGAGCCCAAAAGTTACTTTCAAATAAATTATTCTCTTGGATACAAGGAGAACTTTTTTGTTTATTTTTTATAAATTTGTCTATTTTTTTCTCTATTGTTCTTCCCTCTTCTGTCTTTCCCCCATGTTCTCAGATTTTATTATCCCATCTTCTGACCAATCTTGCTTTATTCAAAAGTGTTTTTATGAAACATCTACTAGGTGAAAAATATGACCACCAAGAGACTTATTTAAACTTAATAAAGTTTTATTAAGCTAGTGCTCAGTGTTGTACCAGGAACACTGCCATTTTCTTGTACTATAGAGGTAAGTAAGACAGGGTTCTATCTGAACAGATTATGGTATGTAGTTGGAGAGAATAATCTTAGAAGATACAGCAGTACATTTTTGTGGTTAGAATAGAGCAATGTGTAAAGGGCAGTGGGAACACATTTGAGAGAGAAGTTAGTTCTCTAAGGAAAAGGAAAGCTTCAGAATTGAAGTAATAAGGGAATTCAAGGAAGAGGGAAAATGTGGAGCAATTTCGTGTGTGGGGAATATTGAGAATCTGTTTCCTGGAAAGCAGGGAACTTTCATTGAGAAGACATTAGTCAAGATTAACCATTCTTTAAGTTGAGAGATTACACCCTTCCCAGCTTTTCATCATATAGTCAGCTTTCCCTGGCTTGAATCCCACCTATAAACAAATAATTTTTCAGTGTATTGGGCCTAGGATTAATGAAACCAATTTGGAGAGCAGTCACTGAATGAGAACTATTTTTTCCTATAATGTTACTATATGATTAACTGGCTATACCAGCGGGTTAAAGGAAACACTGAAAATTAACCAGGGAAAATTTTCCTCCCTTCCTACTGGATCTCATCAGGGAAATAGTATAACTATCTGTCCCAGTTTCTCTACCTGTCAGATTCTTATGCTTGCTTCAAATATATGTATTTTTCATATGTGGAGTGAAAAGTATTTTACCATCTGTATAATTTCAGTGTTCTATTCTACATCCATGTATTAGCTTAATGTCTTTTATTTTTATCATATATCATGTGTTCCTAAGAGGAAGTACTTCAACAGCATAGAACGGTAAATAGTAAACCAAATGTCTAACTTATTGCTGTATTTATCGTGACATTTACTCCATACCCTTGACAGAGATGAAGATCAAATTGTAACTTACTGCAGTAGATTAGAATCCAAATTATTTCCCATCAGTGTGGTTAGGACAGCATATAACTTAATAAGAAGCTTTTGAGAAGATTTTTTAAAATATCATTATACTTTAAGGCTAAGAGGTAAAATGAAGAATAGAAAGCTTATATTTTTCATAAACAGAAATAGAGACAGTGCTCCATTTTGAAGGGCACCTCTGTTGCTAACCCACCTCTCTATTTATAGGAAAATGTCGAAGGAGGAGACTGTAGTCGCTGCAAATTCGGCTTCTTCAATTTGCAAGAGGATAATCATAGAGGTTGTGATGAGTGTTTCTGTTCAGGGGTTTCAGACAGATGTCAGAGCTCCTACTGGACCTATGGCAATGTAAGCAACAGCCTTTGAATCCTATGTGCTGCTCCACGGGGCTTCTTGCTATTGTTGTTGTTTTCCTTCTATAAGAAATTAATTTTTTTCTTGTAGTGAGCTTCTACTTAAACTTATCATGAAGAAGTGATAGAATTTTCTTTCAAATGCTAGTTGTGCCTCTTTGACCAAAGCCTTTAGGATTTTATTTGTACCGATGTGTAGACTGGAACCTCTTAGAATAAGTCAACACTAGCCTTTCCGGTGTCCATGATTATTATGTGAAGCAATAATGGAATTAATGTTGCTTTAGCCTCAAGGGCAGATGATTCCACAGAGAAAACATCAGATTGTGCTATGAAGGATTATGTATTTCACTCACCAGTATTTTTGGGATACCCATTAATAAAAACTCCTTTAATAACTATATACATGGTACATATTACCCACCAGCCTTTAGTCGTGATTTGATGTTGCCAGGGCCCTTTCTTCGTTAAAACGAGACACTGAATTTGAACAATACGTTCATTCTTATTGATTTGAAAAAGTTCAATTATTACCTGTTTAGTAGTTACTGGGATATTCTTCCTCTACCATAAACATAAACATGTTTCCCTTCCCACCTTCACTTCTCACCATACTCCCATTGCCTTTTCAACCCTCCACAGACAGCGATTTGTCTCCTTATAAAAGAGGACCTTTGGGAATTTCAAATAGCCTATGTGGCAGCACTTAGAAGTACAGAGTAACAGAAAACAGGCTGGGGAAAGAAAGAGAAACCTGCAGAGTGAATGAGAAACTATACCATATAGGGCTGAGTTTACTGAGAAGTTGAGTTCTTATCCTTGGAGAGTCATTGGAGGATTTTAGCAGGAGACTGTTATGATTAGGGTTGGTTTTTACAAAGATCACTATTTTAATAAAACTGTCTTCCAAACACTACTCTTGCCTTTCAACTTCAGTCAGCTACCTAATCCTTAACACAACTATGAAAATATTCTCTGCCTGTATTGCTTTTAAAGTCTGAAATATTATGAGTAGTTTCTGATTGTACTCTCTTACCTAAATTTGAATTTATACATACTTTATCAAATGCATAGCTTTTGGAGCAAATTATGTAGAACCAACGACATATGAACATCTAGTTTAACTTCTTTCTTTTGTTTGTAGAGTCGCACCTCACCCTCTAGACTGTTGCATTAATGTACTAAAGTTTTATGTTTAGCAGAGGAACAGAGGTAGAACTCAGACTTGTTCTTCAGAAACTAGGTCCATTGATATTTGCATTTCAGTAGGTCTTCTGGAAACAACTTTCTCTGAATCTCACTGGGCTGTCTTAGAATGTCTGATGATGATGTTGGAAAGGGAAGAGAAGGAAGTAATGTGTATCTTGTAGTGTGGCTATCCCATAAGCTTTTACTTAATCTCTCTTTCTTTGACCAGGGCAGTCCCAGCAATTCCACAGCTTTGGGAGATGCAGAATCAAATGACCTCTACATGAAGAAATTTAAAAAAATATTTCATCCACATATTATCACCATTACTATTTTGCTCCCCATCACCTACAGCACCAAGCAGCTCACACACATCTAGTGGGCACCTGGTAGCCACAAACCCCACTATCCAGTGTTTTGTCCTGACGAGGTTGGATGGTTTTGAATTGTAGCTGTGTGCCCATCCATGGCTGGAGTATAAACATGGAAAAGCAAATCATCATGTATTCCCTAATTCCCCCTTAAAGGCTCCTCCCTTCTCTGGGCCAAGGATCTAGGCTAGGAGTTCCTACAACGCTTCCAACCTCATGGGAAGGAATAGGTACAGTATTGTGAGCTGGTAGATTCAAATGCACTTGAGCCTCAAAGTTTAAATTTAAATATATGAAAAGGAAGGAAATATTAAATGAAAAGCTACCTTTCATATCTTTTTTCTTCCTCTGCTTTACAAACACATGCATAACACCTTTTGAAATAATTTTTTCTATACGAAACAGGAAATTACTAGTGGAGTGAAAAACATGACAATCAAAGTTCAACTATTTGATAATTTATATAACATTATGTGTAATTTTGAATGAGTTTCTATTTTTAAGAAAGAAGCATTTGTAATCATAATTTTAAAAAAGCACGTTGGATCAATAAAAGCAGGTTACTATATCATACCATCCAAACTCTTAGAAACATCAAGCAAAAAAATAATTGGTGCCTAAAGTTGAGTACATCTGACAAGTTTAATGATATTCACAACTCTCATTTTTTCTAAACTTTCATAGTTCCTGCGTTTTTAATTTTCATAAAATGAACACTACAGGAATATGAAAGAGAAAAGAAGTGGGTGGGGTTTTTTTTCCTAAGTAACGATGGTTGTGTGTTTTCTTTAAGATACAAGACATGAGTGGCTGGTATCTGACTGACATCTCTGGCCACATTCGAGTGACTCCGCAGCAGGATGACTTAGATCCACCTCAGCAGATCAGCATCAGCAGCGTGAAGGCCCGACAAGCCCTGCCCCAGAGCTACTACTGGAGCGCGCCAGCTCTGTATCTGGGAAACAAAGTAAGTCCAGATAGTGCTTGCTTCTTGCTACTTTGCTTTAACTGATCAATAAGAATAATGGGTTTTATTTAATCTTTCTTTAAAGACAGATAAAATCAAATGTATACTGTATTGAATTGCTGGAAACAGCTGAATCAGATTAAGTTGGACATTTCCGCCCTGCCCCGTGGGCCACAGCATGCCTACTTCGCAACTCTACATAGTTGCTGTTCTGTGTCCACATTTTGAATCTACAAATAAATTAATGAAGCCTCTAGGATATTTTTTTGCAAAACAAATTATAGATATTGGAAGAGACGGTGTTATGTTTACCTGAAATAGCTGTTTTTCTAGAGTTGTCTATGGTGCAATACTTACTGAAGTTTTTCTCATCCGTTTCTATTTCATTTCAAAACTGATATTCAAGAGAGCTACTTTTTCTACCACGTCTGAATGTTAACTGGAAATGAAATTTATTACACAACTAATTTAATGCTTGCCATGAAGCTTATATAAACACCATATTTCCTGGAGCTCAGGAAGAGAACTACCCTAAGAGAAGTGCCAGACTGAAAGCACATGTTTGTTTCCAAGCCCACTCACACACATAAAAACACACACAGATAAACAAATGTGGCAATCTCAGAAATGCAGGTGCTTCCCCCCCCCACCCCAGCCTGTTGTGGATTAACTTTATCTAGATAGGTTCCTTGGCTTTTATCATTTTATTTTATTTTATTTTGCTTAACAGTTTGTTGGAAACAAAATTTGGTATAGTAATTCTAAGGGGGGATATTTGCTTGGTCTGTAGAACTTAATACCTTTTCAGCTAATAGTTAAGTCAGCTAATCACACCAGAAATTGTGACAGTCCGAGAAAAATTCGTTAGCAAGTTGATGCTATTTAAGCCTAGTTTTCACCTATAAGAATATAGCATTACTTTTGAAGAAATCTTCATTGATTAAATAAATTAAAATATATTAATAGTGGCGTGTGAGTATTGAGATAGAAAACGTTACTAGTTCATATGAATGGGAACTAGTGGTTTTAGCTGACTGAAAACATTTTAATTCGTGGCCTGTTTCTTATTTTTACAAGCTTCTGAATACCATTATGAAAAATGTGTAAATGAATAAAACACATTTTCATTGAATATGTATTTTTAAAGAGACAGTGTATATTGCATAAAATTTTCTATCTGTAATAAAATCCAATTAAACTTTTACTTCAAAGCCCTTTCCAACAAGAAGTCATTCTATCCTATTCTATTTAGGAACTTCCTGAATCCCTGACAGGAATAAAATAGCACATACGACTTGAATGTTTATAGCTTAAAATTGCCAAAAAAATAAATACATACATAAACTGTCTTTTTTCTAACTGCTCTGAGGAGTTTAGAGAAGAGCCATTGGATGAGTTTCAGAGGTCTTACTTTTCTTACAATGGAGAAATTTACTTACAGATAGTTTTTAAATAGAATATTCTTTACCATATTTTCCATCATTTCTTCTTTGGTCATATGCTTTTTCTTTCTGTTGGCTGAAAATCAAACTGACAGAAGGAAAGCAAGCAAAAGCGATATTAAATAGCATCAGAGCAAAGGATTTGGACATCCTGTTCGTAGTTGTTGGTTCCCAAAGATAACTTCCCTTATCCTGGCTGAACTGCGTCTTACATCCACCCACAACGAAGTACTTCATGTCCCCCACAGATCATTTTCACATCAAAAAGCTGTGCTTGTCTGTGCTTCAGTTTCCATTCAGTGAACAAAATAATCATAACAGGGTGTGCAAATTGTTTGAATATGGAAGACATTTTTTAATGTAATGTGAAATCCCTCTGTGGTTTACAGTCAGATAGCTCAGTATGAATGAAACAATTCGCCTTAATAACTGAACCATATAAATTTTTGATACTACAATAATACTGCCAACTCTCACAAATTACCACAGTACATCTTAACTGTCATGTCATATCACATAAATTACAGTCATGATGACATGCTTAGCTTGGTTGATTTAATATCTTGCTAAGGAAATGGAAAATTGTAAGGCCTTGTTTGTAAATCCAGTAAAGCCATTTTTCTAAATAGTTGAGGCTAAGTTCTTTACCAGTAATTGCTGTAGGAATCAGAGCCATTGCCAGAATCTGACAGAAGTAGTATATCAAGAAACTAGTACATCTGCTTAAATACAGAATTTTGTTTACATCCATGACCAGGGGGCTGTGGGTACATAATCCCTCCTCTGCCTTTTTATTGTTAATTCCTAAGTCAAAAAATGTATATATTTATGAGATGCTATTAGCTTTTCCTAAATATTTATATAACCAATTTTCAAACATTTTCCAAGTTACTTGGTTATAAGTCCACTTATAACGGAAGGGGGATGTGTTGTACATATTGTTATAATGAAGGTGCCACATGCCAGTCTTCCTTTTTTTTGGTAACCTAGCCCCAAATAATAAAGCTATTCTCACTTGGGATACACTTTGCTAACATAGAAACCTGCCTGATCATAATTAAACTCAAGAGCACTAGCCAATTTAGCAAAGGAATACTTTTCATCTTAAGAAACATTTTTATTGACTACAGTTCCTCTATGGACTAATGAGGAGTACATAAGTGAATATAGTTATGTATGTGGATAGTGGATGAGGCCTAGAAAAAGGTAGCACATTTTTATACTACCCATTTAAAAAATTTCCATGATCTTGTTGTCAATTGCAAGTTTTTGTGCCCAACACACAGTGAAGCCGAACAAACTAAAACATCAGAGTTTGGAGCTGAGGAAGGTTTATTGCAGGGCCAAGCAAGGAGAATGGGGTGGCTCACGCTCAAAAGACCCAAAATCCTCGAAGTGATTTTAAAGGCAAAGTGATGGAGGGGAGCTGCCTGGTGTGTGATCAGCCTGCGCACAGTTCTCTGATTGGTTGATGGCAAGATAACAGGCTAGTGTCACAGGACTTAACATTATCAATCTTCAGGTTCACTAGGTCTGGGGGCTACATGCTTATGGTCATTAAGTAGTTAACTTCTTCCATTTGGTGGGGGTTTTAGCATCTGTAAAACAACTCAGGAAATGTGCATCAGATACAGTTCTCTAGGTGCTTCAGGGAGGAACTAAAGATTCTGTGACTGTCATACGGCTGATTTATTGTTTAAATTCTTACCAATTCTCCTGGCCCAACTGCTATTTTTGTCACTACGTGTTCACATCCTTTCAGTCATTAATTCTTGAGCCAGGGTTTGTGACTCAGGGGAGGCCTGGGAGCCTACAGCTTTTCTACAAACAAGAGGCCAGCAGAGGACATGGGGGAAGGGGTCTGTCCCGAGAAGGCCCCAGAGGGTCTTGCTGGATTACAATCTCAACTATGAGTTGGTTCCTCAACAGCAATCTTGAAAATGTTTGTTTTCTCATATGTGAGTGAGTATTTAGCACAATTGTCACAATCGAGTGTTAATTCCCTGCCCTCCTCCATTCTAGATATTCAAAGAGAATTAAGTCAGGCACCCACAGGGCTCTACTAGGCAGCAGCTTATTTTCAAAATACTTGGCACATGTTAATGCTTAGTTTTAGGGCAGTTGTTTAAGCATGAAACTAGGCAGGAATGGAAAGAGCTAGAGGACAAAGAGTCCTGCTGATTTGCTACAGGCTACAGCTATTGAGAAACAGTTTGGGTATTTCAGAGTTGGAATAATTTACTGCTTTAGTAAACTAAGTGCTATTGGAACATTGAAAGGTCATTTACTTAAGGTTACCCTAGTGGTCTGAAATAGATAGTGCAGCTTCCAAAAGCAATTCTCTTCCCATCCGTAAAGTTCCCTGAGAATCTGGCTTGGCCTATCTACTGTTCCCGCATTACGATTAAGGTTTGAAAATCTCTCTCTGAGTGTTATTAAATTAATCTTGTGTGATGTGGTCTTTACAAAACAATGCTTATTTTCTACAACGTTATACTATCTTTTTCTGTTTCTAGCTTAGAGAAACTTTTAAATTGTTTCATGTAGTTGCCAAGAATACCTATAGTTTAGCTTAAGATGCACATTATGAGTCTGTGGACAGAATAGTATCTGGTTCTAAAAGTAATCTCTGGTATTTCTTTGCTGTGTTTGCTTGACTTTCAGTTCTACCCCTAAGATCCCTAATTAAAGCTGTGGATTTGAAGGAGATTGATGTTTGAGATTTACAGGACAGGGTAGGCCTTGTTACATAAAAGGAACGTCACAAATATTTTGTGATCAATGCTACATTTTTAACAACAACAGAATAGTTTTCATTAGATTGCTCAGAAATGACTCTTGAGTTGGGATTTAAGTTAGAATTGAAAGATGATTTCAATCTTGGTTAAAAAAAAACTAAAAACTTACTAATAAGCATGATCCACTCTCCTTTTAGCAGCATAATTTGTATTTCTGACTTCTTTGTTCCACATTCCTCAAAATTATTCAGAAGTAAAGATCGAACTCTCTCCCTCATCCTGGATGTCCTTCAATTTAAGTCTTAGATTTAATGGATTAATTAAGAAAGTATTATGTATGTGGTGAATGGTAGGGCCATAAAAGTAAATACGATAAATCAACTGTGATTGAATTTTTATTCCATAAATGAGATCATATAAAAAATGATTTGGTAATGGAGTAGTACTAGAAGAAGATCTGTTGTCAAGAATAAACCAAATGAATTGTTAGGGGCAAATGAGGAAAGATATTATTAAAAAGCAAACAAAAGAATTCAAGAACTCATTTATTGCCCATAGTTCTGGTAATGTCTACTATGCAAAAGTAGCCTACCTATGAGGACTCAAAGTCAAATTTCTAGAATAATGAAAATTAATAAAACTGACTCAAGCTGAAAAATGTGAAAAGTGATATGAATATTAAAGCAATTGAATCAGTAGCCAAAAAGTTCTTCCCATAAATAAAATAAGTATTTTGTTTACTTCTGTTTAGTTTGTTCAGTCACATTTCAAACCTTAAATTTTTTTTTTCAATCTTAGAAGGTTTCCAGAGAACAGAACAGTGAGGACTACTCCTCAAGCAGTTTTATGTGGCTTAATATGCTGGACATCAGGGAGGTATGAAAAAGGGAATCCCTGTTCAAACTCATTCATGAAAATAGATGCAAACATCCTAACCAAAGCATGAACAATCAGAATCCATAATGTATAAAAATGGTAAAACTAAATTGGCCAGGTTACTTTTATCATAGGAATTCAATGTTGGTTTAATATCAAAAAGTCAGTGTAAGTAATTGACAATATTGACTGATTAAAGGAGAGGGAAAAAATATTTCGATAGAGGTAGAAAAAGAAATAGTTAAAATTAAATAACGATTCATGATGTTTTAAAAATTTTGCAGACTAGGATTGGAAAGGCACTTCTTCATCTGATGAAGATTATGTCCACAAAAATGAATAGCATGTATGTTGAAAGAATTCTTTAAGATTGCAAACAATTTTCACTCTGACCACTTTTATTTAACATTGTACTAGAATACTTGGACAGTGCAGTAAGATAAAAAATAAAAGATACAGAGATCGAAAGGGAAGAAATAAAACTGTCATTTGTAGATGATATGATTATCTGCTTTGTGAACTCAGAAGATAAATTATTAATAGGTGAATCAAGAAAGAAACTGTATACAAAGTTAATATATAGAAGTCGATTGTGTTTCTTTACATCAGCAAAAATCAGTTAAAACAACACTTTAAAAATAAGTCCTCTATATAGACCATCTTGTTTACAAAGCAGAAATAGAGACACAGACATCAAGAACAAACGTATGGACACCAAGGGGGAAGGGGCGGGGTGTTGGGATGAATTGGGAGATTGGGATTGACATATATACGTTACTGATACTATGTATAAAATAGATAACTAATGAGAACCTACCGTATAGGACAAGGAACTCTACTCAGTGCTCTGTGGTGACCTACATGGGAAGGAAATCCAGAAAAGAGGGGATATATGTACACGAACAGCTGATTCACTTTGCTGTGCAGTAGAAACTAACACAATATTGTAAAGCAACGATACTGCAATTAAAAAGAAAAAAACTTAACAAAAAAAGAAGTGCTTTATAATAGCGATAAGTAATAAAAGTACCAAGGATAGAATCTATACAGAAAACCAAAGGGCCAAAAATAATTAAAGGAAATCCTAAAGAAAGCCGGAAATGGAGTATTAATCAAAACTTCCCTGATATAAAGACTTAGGACTCATTTTAAAAAAGAAATAATGAGTGAGACAAAGTGCTGTTGGTGAGAAAATGGGTTAAAAATGCTCAATGGAGCTGAAAAAAATAGCCCAGAAATATCCCATGCATATATGGATACTTGATTTTTAACAAAACAGATATTGCAGATCAATGAGAATAAGGTAGACCATATAATAAATGCTACTGGTACCATTGGTTATCTAAAGAGGAAAAAAAATAACCATCTCTACCTCATATTATTCATAAAAATAAACTCTAATTGAATCAAAGACTACAATTTCAAAAATCATACTAAAAAAGCTTTTCAAAGACAATACCTTGGATTTTTGCTTCTGACCATGATTGAATAAACGTTTCTTAAACAACAAGAAAACTTGAGAAAAAGTGTCAAACAAGAGTTTTTAGACACTGGACAGCAGATGGTGTAGGACTGTGATCCCTGAGAAAAAAGAAATAGATGAGTTCAGGCTTAACAGCTGCCAAGATTGTTTCCTGGGTGTAGTTTCCAAGGTGAAATGCACTGAGGGAAAACCCAAACAACGTTGTTTGAAAGAGGGAGATTGGAGTTCAGGGAAGCCCAGGAAGCTAGAACTTGTGGGACAGAATATTAGGGAAGAGGAAGGTGGAGAGAAAATGAGAGAGAGAGAGAGAGAGAGAGAGTGAGCGAGCGCGAGAGAGAGAAGAGAAGAGAAGAGAGAAGAGAGAATCAATCCAGATATCTGTAAAGATGTAAAGGGAACTTTCAACCTGGCTGAATACTGACTTGGATGGCAGAAAACTACCTATCTAATGTTGATGGAAGAACTACCAAAAAGTAATGAGAAACAATTCCTAGCTCATTTTCCCACCACCTAAAGGGGAACAGTGTCATAATAGAGACGACTTCAGTAAAATACTTAATACTGTCCTAGTAATAGGGCTAAATTAGACCCAGACTACAGGCTGCTCTAACCCACCTTAACAAATCTTAAAAGCTGACCTTAAAAGAAACCAGTTTATTCCAAAACTGCATACCAGAACAAAATCCAATACTACTTAATTAATTACAACAAAATTCATCACCCAACAATGTAAAATCTATCATGTCTGGCATCAAATAAAAAATGACCAAGCATGTAAACAAGCAGGGGCATATGAGCCATAACCAGGAGAAAAATCAGTCAACAGAAACAGACCCAAAATGATAAGGAAATAATGTCAAAGTACATCAGAATCAAATTATTAGAAAAACAAACAGTGGTCGAGATAAAGAGAAGATCTTAAAAGCAGCCAGAGAAAGAAAGACACAACATGTACAGAAGAACATAGATAAGATAGAAGATTCTTAGACATCACAAGAGCCAGAATACAGTACAGAAATATTTTTAAATACTGGGGGGAAAGAAACAACAGCAAACAAACAAAAGTTATTAATCTAGAATTTTTACCAGGCCAAAATACCTTTGAAAAAGGAAGGCAAAACAAAGAGTATTCCAGAGAAATAAAGGCTGAGATACTTTTTCACCAACGTATCACTAGAAGAAATGTAGACAGTTCTTCCAGTAAAAGGAATATGATAGCAGATGAAATTCGTCCCTACAAAAAGAAACTAAGAGTAACACAAAAGATAAATAATAATGCTTTCTCCACGGATTGCCACCTACCATGGGACCTCAGGCTGGTCACCTCTTTAGCCTTGGGGCTTAACACAATGATTATCAAATGAACGACAAAACACACAAGGTGAAAATAGAAATTTGGGTACTCTGTATAATTTTTTATTTGGAATTATAAAATGGAAGACCATGAAACCCCCATTCCTTATCTCAAAAGTAAAGAAAGCAAAACCACCATCAATTTGAAAGTTTCAATCAAATCTTAATGAAAAACTTTACATTTTTACTATATCCTTTTCAATAACACTTTTACACCCATGTTTCATGTGCAACTCGGTGAAGAGCTATAGGGAACCAGTGGATTGCTGGTTCTGATGTACTAGCCCAAGTCCTTGTGGGACAAACCTCCAGTGTGCTGGCCTCTGCCACTTGCAGTAGATCAGACCCACCAACTATTGCTGTTGTAGTTTAGGAGGGCAGTATTATGCCCTTTCTGAACCTATCATGGCCAGAGTGTTTTATCTACTGGGTTTTTGTATGTAACCCAGTGTATGCTGTTTAATTGGTGGTAGTGGGAGAAGAGCAAGATGGTGGGGAAGGATGGAATACAGATATGTATAGAAGGAAGATGGCCATCTGTAAGCAAAGGAGAGAGGCCTGGAGCAGCTCCTTCTCTCACTAGCCCTCAGAGGAGACCAATCCTGCTGACATCTTGATTGTGGACTACCAAAGGAGTACTTATTTTCTTTCTTCATTTTCATTTTCTATACATATCTGTGTCCCATCCTTTCCCACCATCTTGCTCTTGATTGAAAGCTATTATTTATGCATGGGGAGGCTCTGGTAAGTTATTTTCAGTGTTTTGATCCTTATGCCTTTCACAGATCTGATTCAAATGCTGCATCTCTTCCTTATTAGTTTTGTAATCTTGGACACATCCCATTATTTAGTTGAGACTTACTTTCAATATCTGCAAATTGAGAGTTCCAGCACCTCCTCAGAATAGTACAAAGCCCTCAAAAATGCCCTTAGCATGCAGAAGCTGTTCAGTAAATGTCAAGGATTGGAATTTATACAGAGGTATAAATTTATACAGAGGTAATCTTTGTATCAATATAAGACACTTGTTAAAACACTTTGTCCCTTGCTTATTATTGCTATCTGATATAGCATCTGGTGGTGGTAAAGATAAGGTAGCATTAAAAATAAAAATGGACAATTACAGAGAGTTAATTTTAGCAAGTAAGTAGATTATGTGACTTAAACAGCAGCTTTACGGAAATGTGAAAAAATTAAATCAGTTATCTAGATTTTTGAGAAACCTGCAGAGTGTTTTGCACTTTATCTTGAAGGTACCAAAATAAAGCAAACAAGCATCGCTTCATGTCTTTCCAAGTAAATGATGTGATAAGTATCTAACTATTCCTGCTTTACTGAAGTATTTAAAGGGATTTAAGATTTCTGTCCATCAATAACTGATTAGGGAAGTTAATTTTATAGGCATTATAAACAGCATCAATACCCTGCAGCTATAATGTACCAAGTTAAAATGAGGTCATTAAGGTAGACCCAAACTCGATATGACTGATATCCTTATAAAAAGGGAACATTTGGAGACAGATATTCATACAAGGAGAATGCCATGTGAACATGAAGACAGCCATCTACAAGCCAAGGAGAGAGGCCTAAAACAGATCCTTTTCTCACAGCCTTCAGAAGGAACCAACACTGCCAACACCTTGATTTTGGACTTGTATCCTTTAGAACTGTGAGACAATGAATTTCTGTTTATTAAGACACTTAGTTTATGGTTTTGTTGTGGCAGCCTTAGCAAACAAATCAAGTAAAATATCAATTATTTTTAAAATTTGATATTTTCATTTTGTTTTAATTTATAGCAAACAAAAGGCTAATCTAATATCTAAAGAAGTTATAGAAATTGATAAGAAAGACCAACAGTTCAATAAAGAAATGGGCAACAGATATGAATGAACAGTTCATAGAAAAGGAATACAGATGGCTCTTAGGTATATGAAACAATGTACAACCTGACTCATAATACAACTACACTGAGAAATTGTCATTTATCTTGGAAAAGACAACAAAATGGCAAAATGGATAGCACAGTATTAGTAAGATTTTCAAACGACAAAGATCTTATAATATTGGTAGTGGAGATACATATTGATGCAATCCAAGAAAACTAATTTAGAAATCTTTACCAAAGTTACAAATGCACATGTGCTTATATATTTCCCCTCTGGGAAGTTTTTCCTACTGGTATATATAAACGTGTGAAATGCGAAGTTATTCATTTATAAACGTTTGTGATAAACACAAAAATGTCTGTCACCAAGAGACTGATTAAGTGAATTTTGGTACATACACACAGTCAAACACTATAAAACTGTAAATAAGAAAAGAAGTTCTTTGTCTACGAATATGGAATGATCCAAGGTATATGGTTAAGTAATTAAACCTAGAAGTAGAATAGTGTATATATGACCACCATTTGTGTAAAAAATAGTGGAGAAAAATAATATGCTTGTAATTATAAGGTAACTTAGCTATTTAAAGTCACAGCCAGCATTTGATTTGAGGTGAGTTTGCCTCAGAGACTATCTACTGCCCCACTCAAGATTGTAATATTGTCAAAGTTGTAAAATAAGATATTTTAAGTAACAGTCTGTTTTTATTTTGATCTATTATAACCTATTAATTTTCTATTCTAGACTTTGTTGTAAAGGTTATTGCTTTGATGTGATCACTTAAGTGCCTCAATTCTATAAGCTAAAAATGGTTGTCATGCTTAATTAATCACAAGGATTCCAATAGCACTCTTATCTTACCAGGTGGTTTCAGGAAATTCTGTTGTTGTCAGCAGGGCATGTTGGGGAAGCATAAAGCTTACATTTATATTACTGAGGTCTTCTCGTCACTTCCAACAGTAGTAGCCGAGTAAAGCAGACACTCACTCTCTCACCTTACTTTTTCTGAAGCTCTCCCTCTATTACCTAGGTCGGAGATTCCAAGTAGTTAAAATTCAACATTTGCCACATGGAAAAAGGAGCTATGTGATAAGATCCCAATCTGAAATGTGATGAATTATTGAACAGGTAGTTTGCTGGGTGATTGAAAATTACCTGTGAAAGAGTGCTTATCTCCTTGAGGCACGTCGAAAGCTGACGGAATTGATCCAATTAGACTGACTGTCTCTTCAATGAGTTGTGACCTCTCGATGGTAATAGCTTATTATGATGATAAATGAACCCATCTCTTCGGCTGAAGCCTGAGTACACACTTCAGCAGTTTCCTTGAATCATGAGGCCATTACCTCTCAAGTTCAGATCGACAACAGTGACAGCCACGGGAGCAGAGAGCATGCATGACTAGACACAGATGATTGTTTTACTCAGATGAATATATTTACAGCTATTTCCAAAGAAACCGGACCTCCTTGTGCCTTGTGTGTTCACACCTGAAATATTTACCATGTGACGTTTCCTTTATCAGGAAAGCTACATCATTCTAAGATAACTAGGTTTTTTTCCGGTTTTGTTTTTTGTCTTAGTTTTTGTTTGTTGTTTTTGGTGTTTTAATTGCCCAGTCTTGGTCTCCTGATTGAGTAAAATTTCAGAATAACAATATTTTTTTTACATTAATGAAGCTTGTAATATACAAACAACTGTTTTTTTAAAAATTAATTATTTTAATCCTCACAATTTAAATCTCACAATTTATATTTGGTGTGAGTTAGGGAAACTAGTCAGAGACATTATTTGTAGAGAACTTTTGTAAAGCTCTTTCTTTAAGAATCACACAAGCATAAATTCTTTAGTTTTTGGATTTCTATTTTAAGGAAATGTCAAAAATTCTTTAAGTAGTTACTGAAGGTTGATATCAATTTCCTTATTCTGCTGTAGTGATATCTCTGGTTTGAGAAGAATTAGAGGAGAACAGGTTATTATGTCTATAACAAAATACAGCCTTCTAATTCCTAATAATTACTAGACAGCGGTCAGTTGCCAACCTCCCAAATATATCCTGAAAAAACTTATTCACCAAGCAAAACTAAGTTTATGAAGTTACTGAAGTAAGGGAAAACAACAGCCACCTTGACAGTCTTAGTAGCGTCTCAAAAGGAAAGGAAAGATCAGAGGAGGATACTCGTGGGCAGTATCCCAGTAGGGGACAGGTTGGGTGACTTCAGGGTGCATCTCGTATTGCAGGCAAGTGGGCAGAATTTATGATACCATAGCTTTGGATTTGTCACAAGAGTCTTGAAGTGTTGAAGAGCATGCTATTAGTATATAAGTAAGCTGGTTGAGACAGATCACCGTCCAGGAACCAGGTTTTCTTGGAGCTTGTTTGCAGAATTATTTAGTTAGTTAGTTTTCCATATATTTTTATCTTTTTATAATAAAATGTTTCAAGCATATACAAGGTAGTGAGACTATTATAGTGAACCTACCATCAGCTTCAACAATTATCTACTCATGGACGATCTTATTTCAACTATAATCACACCTATTCCCCTACACCTCCCTCCCTCCACCACACTGAAGCAAGTCCTAGAGCTCTTATCATAAGTATTTCAGCAATAGGGGTTAGAAATTATGCTTGCTCCCGGCCTTAACATAGGAATAGGGAATTATGTTGACTTTAGTTCTTACAGACAATAGCTGTGGGATCATATAATATAGTTATTTAGTTTTTTTGTGCCACTGCTTCCTCATGTGTAAAGTGGAGATAATACTAATACCCATTTCAGCAGAATTATTTTGAGGATTTAATACATATACAGCACTTAAGACATTGCTTGATAAATAATAAGCACTCAGTATTAGTGGGCCTATTTTGAGGTCAGACATTATTCATTGAACTTTTAGAAAAACTACCCATAAAGAAAGGAAGGAAAGGAAAGGACAGGAGAGGAAAGGAAGGGAGGGAGAAAGGAAAAGAGGCAGGAAGGAAGGAAGGAGGGAAGGGAAGGAAGGAAGGAAAGAAGGAAGGACGGAAGGAAGGAAGGGAGAAATAGAGCAGAAAAGGAAAAGAAGAATCTGCTTATATATATTTCATTTTTTAGGATGTTTTGATTTAGAAAGTAACTATCTATTGGGACCTCTCTCTTCTAGTCCAAATCTATCAAGAGGTGGTTTGGTCTTTGAGTAAATACCCTTTTTTCCAGTTTTCTTCTGAGGCTGGGCTTGACATGATTATCAGCCCCAGTGTCCTTGAAATAAGTCCTTTATAATGAAATGGAACTGGAAATAACCCACAAGCACAAAGCTTGGCAGGCCATTGAAGGTCTCCGAGGCCATTTACTGCCTTAAGCTTATTTTTACTTATCATCACAGGGGAAAAAAATGAATAGGGGCATTGTCTTATATCAAATAATTTTAAATTAAGATGTGATGGTTTTTTATAAAAGTCAGAATACTTTTTGCTTTTCTTTCAAAACACATGTAGAGATAAAATTTGATTATGTTAATATCTAATCTTAATTCTGCTCTTGATGAGAAACTTTTACACAGGAAACAACACAGCAGTTTAATGGATCTCACTGTCTAGCAGATATTTGGAGGATGAAGGATAGAGTAAGTGTTTGGAACAAGAAATAACTTTCTATTGTGCCAAACACATGAACTTTGTGCCTGGTGAAAGATATTTAGGCTAAAGAAAATATAAACTATGCTGAGAATGATCCCTATGACCACTTGATCCTGGAAGACTTAGCAGGGATGGGGTTTGGTTCCATGTCCCTGACTCGTGTGGTAAGATAATTTTACTTAAAAGAGACAAGCCAGGTTAAGGGGTTCAGCAAAACCATTTACATCAACCCCTTTTTAAAAATCTAGTTAGAGCTACGTCAGTCTCTCAAGTGTGGTGCTCAGGCCCACATCAGAGTCACTGGGCGTCTTTATTGAAAGTGGACATTACTGACCCCTATCTTAGATTCACTCAGTCAGGAGATCTGGGGGAAATGTGTGGAAATCTACATTTTTAAACAACCTCCCCAAGTGATTCTTTACGCATAAAATTTTGAGAGCCACTCTTTTATGATTACTTTAAAAAATTACTGCTGATGAATTAAGTATCTGTAGATGATTCCAGAGAGTGAAACTTCCCAAAGCTTAAAAAAAAAAAAAAAAAAATCCTGCCGCATGCTTTACTCTGAATTCAGAGGTTGGCTTTTTTTACCCAATAGTAATAGTTTAGCCTGTGCAATGGAACCCTATTATAATATTTTCTTAGCTACAACAAAATGTGTAAATCCAAATCTATATATCCATGTCATTACAAATAGAAACACACACACACAATACGCACAAACATACATACTCACATGGGGAGAAAATGACTCTTAGAAATAAGCTGTGTTCTTTTTTAACAGGAAGTCTAAAATGCCCTGCCATGGATACCCGGAATGAGGAAGCTTGGCAAGATCGAATATGACTTGGGGATTAGGGACAGTTTCAGGTTCTAGAAGAGGTTCCAACTCTTCCTGAATGTGTTAACAGTTTTGCTACTTGAGCTCTGTTGCTCACTAGCTAAGTATAAACACAAGCAAGACCCTTAACTTCCTTGTGTTTGAATTTTTTATTGGTGAAGTTAGGGAGAGGTTATAACTTTAGCAACAGATCCTGTGTTGCAAACAAAATCTTAATTAAAACACACAAAATCAAGAAAAATCATTCAAGTGGGTGACAGGGCTGGTGCTGCTTACCAGGGGAGACAGGAACGGTGCTGGTTATAATGGCTGGCAGGGCCGATCCTGGTTGTACTGGGTGACAAGGCCAGGAGCTCTGTCTGCGTTTTATTCCATAGCCTCATCTGTGGTTTCCCCAAAAGAAAACTAGGTTTTGGAGAAACATGGTATGAAAACAAACAGACCAAATGATTTAGAAAGTCTCTTGCAGGTTTAAAATTTTATGATTCTAACACCAAACAGAATAATACAATCAGCTGACTACTAACAATGAAATAACAACTCTACAAAGTATGGTAAAGAGGCTACTTGATACCAATTGAAAAAACAAGTGTTTCTCAGCTGAGCTATTGTCCATGTCCAGATGCCTTGATGATACCTACACCCAGCCATAGAAAATGTGGGAGGTTTCAGAGCAGAGCAACTAAAATGATTTAAGACACTGAATAGTCAGTGTTGAGCCCACATCATTTCTTACCTAAATTACAGAAAAAGCCATCTAACTTTCTACCTCCAGCCTTCCCATTCTAATACTTTATTCACATACCTGATGGAGGGAGATCTTTATAAAACTCAAATTTGATTGCCTCAGTCCACCACACTGTCTTAACGATACATTGAGGTCTCTGAGACAATTCTGGTCTTGTACTCAGGAAGGAACTCTGTGGTCCAGCCATTCAAATGCCCATATGTATTCCATGCTCTCTCATACTTTCCTATCTCACATTTTCCTTTTGTCTGAGATTCTCTTGTACCATTTTCCTGAGTGACTAACTTGTATTCATCCTTCAGAATGCAGTTCAAGCATTGATTTCTATAGGAAAATTTTCTGACCCATCTCCCAGGACAGGCTGAGTTAGGTCTTCCTTTGTGCTCTTTCCCTGAGACTTCCCACCACCCAGCATACAGAAATATTCCTCCCTAAACTGTGAGTTCCTGGATGCAACTGGTTTCTGTTCACCTTTGTACTTCTAGGACTTAGGAGATTGCTTACTGTTGTTTAGGAGCTTAATAATCCCCTGTAGAGTGAATAAATAGATGCTCTATGTGAATAGTTATTATTTCTGTTTCCATAGAAGATGAACAAGAGGAAATATAGGTAGAATTCTCCTAAATAAAAAAGTTTTGAAGCTGTAGGAAAAGAACTTGGTTGGGATTTCTTCAGAAGTGGCTGTCTGGATTTTCTAAATATTGTAAAAAATAATTCTGGGATCATTTAAGGCCACATCCATTCAGAGCCAGGCAGATGACCTGAATAGTCTGCCAAATTCTTTTCCAGCCCTCAAATTGTATGAGCCTGAGTAGCATTGTTTGAGTAAAAGTCTTGTTCTCTGTGAATCAGGAGGGAGTTACACTGTTTTGAATATTTACGCAGAAACAAAGAATTTCAGAACTGGAAATCATTTGAGCCATATTCTATTAAATGGTTTTCACACTGTGTTCTGTGTGGTCTTCCTGTGCTGGGACAGGAGGCATGGAGCAGACAGGGAGCCCCTTTCCTTCTTAGACCAGGTGTATTTATCTGTTTTGCACGTTGAGAGTACATGGAATGGAAGCTGAGGCTGTGAGAGATGAAGTCACTTGAACAAAGATACACAGCTTCTCCAGAGACCAGGCTGACGTTAGAGTTATGACCCCCTGACTTCTGTGCAGATCTCTTTCCATTTTCCTATGCAACACATGAAAAAGGGCAGGTTATTTACATAATGGTCAAGGTAAGTTAAAATTGTGACATTTGTTTTGAAACATCAGTTTTGAGTTTACGCCATCAAATTAAAGAAGTTTGTTAACTAAGTTTAATTTGCTTTCACGTAGGAAGCAGCTGTCTTTCAAGATAATAAACAGATACAATAATATTTGGTCAGCTGTGGCTTTTAATTTAAATGTTTGACTTAGTGCTGTTTAGTCTGCTGATTTCCAAAATATTCTCGTGGAGAGAGGTGTACGCATTTTAAAGCATTTTTAATGTTTATTATGATGTCCTGGGTCTGGCTGTCTTTCTATGTCTCTGCATCCCCTGAATAGACATGACACTGCTTTGGCAGCACCTGTTTGACAATATGCGTGTTACTTTCATAATCTATATTTTTTAGAAGAAGCGGCAAAGATGCGATAGGCCATTTTCTTCTTTACTGTCTCCATAGTTTTGTCTTTCAGACTGTCATGTAGTTGGAGTCATAAGTATGTAGCCTTTCCTGGTGGGTTCCTTTCAATTAATAAGATACATTTAAGGTTTCTTCATTTCTTTTGGTGAATTGATAGTTCATTGCTTTTCAGCGCTGAGAAATACTCCATTTGGGGGCTACACTACAACTTACTTATCTATTCACTTACTAAAGGACATCTTGGTTGCTTCCACGTTTTGGCAAAAATGAATAAAGCTGCCGCAGTCATCCACAGGTAGGTTTTACTGTGGATACAGAATTTTTTGTGGGCTTAAGTTTTCAGTCCCTTTAGGTTATTGGAAGAGAATGTTTAGTTTTATATGTAACTGCCAGTGTCTTTCCAATTTAGCTATATTGTTTTGCATTCCCACCAACAATGAAAGAGGGTTCGTGTTGTTCCACATTGTTGCCGGTATTTGGTGTGTCAGATTATAGGTATTAGGCGTTCTAATTGGTGTGTGGTGGTCTCTCATTGTTTTAATTCTTGATTCTCTAATGATGTATGATGCTGAACATCATTTCATATGCTTTCTTGCTATCTGTATAAAATCTTTGGTGAGTAGTCTGTTCGTATTTTTGCCCATTTTTTAAACTGGATTGTTGACATTTTTATTGCGGAGATTTAAACGTTCTTTGTATGTTTTGTAATAAGTTCTCTATCAGATATGTCTTTTGAAAATATGTTCTCCCAAACTGTGACTTGCTTCTCATTCTCTTGACAGTGTCTTTTGCAGAGCAGATCATTTTTAATTTTAATAAAGTCCCACTTATTTATTTTTCTTTCATAACTATAGTATTGTATTTAAATCTCATTACCAAACCTAAGATCATCTAGATTGTCTCCTGTGTTATCTTCCAGGAGGTAAAAGACTGAATAGAACCCCAAGGGATTATCCAAATTAGAGGTTTTTATTCCCAATAGATTCATAAAGGCTTATGTACAGTATGCTAGCTGCAAATGTAACCCAATATCAAAGCTTCTGATTTAGACCACTCCCCCATATCCATAAGTCTTTTTTTGTCCTCAGTAAGAAGTAACTAGAAATACCGTTTTGCCACTCCTTGCCACAATAATGCATTTCTGGAGAACGCTAGGGTACCCAGCCCATATACATTTCTCAAGGTTGTGTAGTATAATAGCAAAAATGATGGAGTCAAACAGACCTGATTTTGTTTTTTAAACCTAACATTTACTAGCTGTGAGATTTTAGAAAAATTCTTTCACTTCATATCCTTCGTCACTTTAGTTATAAAATGGAGATTGTAAATGCTACCTCATAGAATTGTCATGGTGATTTCATTTAATAATACATAAAACATCTGGTGTGTAATAGGAACTGGATTATTATTTATCCCTTTGGTTTCCCTTGATATTCCCATAAAAATAATTTGATTTAATATGCAAAATTATATGATAGATTCCAGTTGACTAACTTAATCTGGAGGAAGAGGCTTATCACTTATTTTTCTCTTTGGTTTTTAAAAAGTATCTAGAGAAGAAACAGAATCAGTGACCATAAACAAATTGCTGTCTACTGATTCAGGATGAACAAGGACAACAATGGTTGTCGATGCCCTACCGTGCAGAGCAAAAATGAGCTCAATATATGACGGAAATCATGAATCAGTAAGCAAATCCTGTTTTACTAGTGATGAATAACTACAAATCAGCTAGCGAATGGAGTCTCTAGTTGTACAACTACAGTAAACTGCAGCTACATTCTATGGAATAAACACCATTGTAGAGATAGAAACTTCATTGTTTATAATTTTTGAAAACTGTTCTTCTTTGTTTTCCTGTCAGTTTGAGGATAGGAGAATACCCTTTAGGGCAATACATGCCTTTCATATATTAGGGCTGCCTTGAGCATATTCTGGCACATTATATAAATATTAAGTAATCCCTATAATTAAAATGATGTTCCTTGACATGAGGATGGAGACACATGGTTATCTGAATAGCCTTAAGGTAGTTTTGCAATAAATAGACTTTTGCTTCTCTGGAATGTGTAATGAATAATGCTGTGTTACAAGTAGGTATTAATTAATAGTTGAAATGCAAAAGACATTTTCTTCGGATTATATAATAATCTACATTACAGCTACAGGTATTATCGTGACAAATGCTAGTTAGTATTGAATCATGGAGGGATATAAGAGATCCATTTTCACTCTTAATGGAAATTATTATTTCATTTTATTAATACACTGAGTATTAACCTAATAAATAATAAAAGAACATTAATATAAAGTGCCATTATTAATATTCCATTTATGATGCATGATTTTTGTCTCAAAATTATAAAATACTTTAAAGTTATTGAGAATACTTTGTATAGATTGTACTTATTGGAAATACAAATTGTACCTAAACATGGGTTAAGGCCTTTGTTTTGAAATTAGATTTTGGAGCAGGAAAATAAGCTGTATAATTATGTTCTTAAAATGTAGAGAAATACAAAGAGTGTGTTTTGAATAAAAAAATACATATTTTTAGAATCTTAGTTACTTCCTTTCATATACAAGTCCCAACATCTGGTTTCTGTAATCAGTTTATATCTATTAGGTTTGTAATTATGTGAATGCACGTGAATATCAAATCATTTGGTCAGTCTTAGAAATCTTTTTGGCCATTGTCTACTCTACTTGGAGTTGAATTCAGCCTTCCCTTTAAACTAGAGAAAAGAATGTTAACAGACTACCTTCAGTAAGACTACCATAGTAATATGGAGAACTATACCTTACTTTACCTCAACAATCTTTCTCCTGTAAACGTTTCCATCGCATTTTCCATGGAGATCATCTCTTACCAAGTTGTGAATAAATTCAAACCTTTCCTCTTTTAAAATAATCTGTTCATATTAAAACATGAGAGATGTTTCCTACTTTGAAATAAGATTGTTAACGAGATCTGGTTTATAGCCTTTTCATAGAGAAAAAAATGAAGACAAGTTTAAACAAATGTCAGAATTTCTGAAGACTCCAGGATGTAAACTATTCTAGACTGTCATTCACAGACGAAGACAGCTTCATATTTATGGGCTTGGGGCAGTTCAGCCTCTATATATAACTTGAAGAGTTAGTTCTGAAGCTCAGATGCAAAGAGATATTGTCACATTTCAAAAAATGTTTCTAAAAATCCCTTGAGAAAAATAAATTTGGGCCAGTAAACAGTACTTTGTGTTCCAGAAGACTCTGTGTAAACCTAGTAAAGTCAAGAAGTGGTAAACCTAGTAAAGTCAAGAAGTGTCTTTCTCTCTTTACTTCTTAGAAATGCACAGAGGAGATAATTGTCACTTGTATGCCAACCAGCACAATCCCAATGCCAAAAGCTCCTGGCTTGCATCATCAAAATTCACCAGAATTCATAGTTTGTTTGTTTTTTTTCAAATATTAGAAATATCAAATTTTCTTTGCCATAGGGTTCATGACATATAAAAAGAGAGTGTACAGATACATGTATGTATTGCGTTGGCCAAAAAAGTTTGTTTGGGATTTTCGTAAAATGTTATGGAAGACCCGAAAGAACTTTTTGGCCAACCCAATACACATGCATGTATATATGTATTCTCATATATATGTGTATATATACCCTAAAAAGCATTTTTGTTGCTAAAATTGTAAAACCAGTTCTGGCGACCCCTGCTCTAGGTAATTGAGTAATGCAGTAAATCCAGCCCTAAGAAAAATCTGTGGAATAGATGAAGTCTGTCTTTCATGCACAATTAATGTCTTTCCAACTGTGGCCCCCATTCTCCTGATGGTTATCTAGGATTCTTCTATTCCTCTTAATTATACTGTTACTTGGATCTAAGTACTCAAGACAGACACTTAAGAGAATTATCATTGCAAATTACCATTTGATGACCGATGTGTATATTCATTTATCAGGAAACTTCTAGTCTCTGAGCAGTGAAGACAACAGAAAAAACCCTGCCCTCCTGGAGCTCATTTCTAGTTAGAAAAGAGAAAATTGATTAAGTACATAAAATACAGTATGTTAGGTGGTTATAAATGCTAAGGAGAGGGCTTCCCTGGTGGCACAGTGGTTAAGAATCTGCCTGCTAATGCAGGGGACATGGGTTCGAGCCCTGGTCCAGGAAGATCCCACATGCCGTGGAGCGATGAAGCCCATGAACCACAAATACTGAGCCCACACACCACAACTACTGGAGCCCATGCACCTAGATCCTGTGCTCTGCAATAAGAGAAGCCACCGCCATGAGAAGCCCGTGTACTGCAACGAAGAGTAGCCCCTGCTCACCGCAACTAGAGAAAGCCCGCGCACAGCAATGAAGACCCAGTGCAACCAAAAAGAAATAAAAATAAAATAAATTAATTTTTAAAATGCTAAGGAGAGAAATAGATCAAGGAAGAGGATAGGAAGAGTGATGGTAGGTTGATGATGCTATAATTTTAGATAGAATATTTATTCAAAGAAATCAAAATGATATAGGAGCAAACTATGTGGTTATCTTGGGCAAGAGGGTCTTAAGGCAAGAGTAAGGCAATTGCAAATGCCCTAAAACATGAATATGCCTGGAATGTTAAAAAAAATCATTATGTGGTGAGTGAGAGGGAATGTAGAAGGGGATGGGGTAATGTTGTAGACCTTTAGGTCATTATAATGTCTTTGGATTTTTCTCACAATGAAATAGGAAGCCTTTGAGCACAAAAGTGTAATTATCTGAACTATTTTAATAGGGTCAATATGATTGTTACATTGAGAATAGAATGAAGAGGACAGGACAGAAATAGGGAGACCAGAGGCTTTGTAATCATCGGATCAGTAGATATGATGGCTTGGACCAGAGTGGTAGCAGTGGAGGTAATGAAAAGTGATTTGATTATAGATTATTTTGAAGGTAAAGCCAAAAAGATGTGTTGAGAGTTTGGTTGTGGAACATTTTAGAGAAAGAGGAGAGTTGAGGATGACTTCAAAGTTATCAATCTGAACACCTGAAAGAATAGAGTTACCGTTTACTTCAGTGAGGAAGACAGGGAAGAGCATATTTTGGGAGGAAGATCAGGAGCTCAGCCTAGCTGGTTCTATTAAGTAAGAAATGCCTTTTAGGTATCCAAGGAGAGATGTTAAGATGATAATTGTCATACAGGTCTGAAGTTCAGTGTGTGTGTGCGTCTGTCTGTCTGTCTGTCTGTGTAGTGAAGGGAGGGCATCTAGACTAAATTTCTAAAAAATGTTTTAATCTTTAATACAGATGTCGGTTAAGCTAGGAAACTAGATATGATAACCACAAACAGGAGAAAAGAGAGGTAAGAGAAGAAATCTGAGGATTGAGTCCTGGGACACTCCGATGCTTAGACATTAAGAAAGTGAGGAGAAACCAGAAAGGAGACTAAGAAGGAATAGCCAGAAAGATAGAAGGAAAATCAGGAGAGGAGGGTATTGAAAGCCAGTTGAGTTAATCAAGAGTGTACAACTCTGTCAAATACTACTGATGGATCAAATAAGGTACAGAATGAGGATTGACCATTGAATTTAGCAATGGGTGTTACTGGTGACCTTGGAAAGTGCACTTTCAGTAGAGTGATGGGTATAAAAGTTTGACTGGAGTTGATTTATGAGAGAATGAGGAGAAAGGATTTGGAGACAGCAATGATAGACCTCTCTTTCTAGGAAAAAAATACAGACATATGCTTGGACATGAATTGAAGTGGTGGGAAGGGTTGCAGTTTTCTTCTGTTGGCTTTTATGTTCTTAGAAAAATAGAAAATGGTTGAGCATGAGGATATGGGAGGAGGATTTTGGAATTTGAAGAAGAAAGGAGAAAATATGAAATAACAAGCAAGAACATAGGAGGAAAAATGGACCAGGAAGTACTAAGGAGTCACATAAGTTTAGTGATCATGAATTTGATGTGAGGTCAGTCAACGAGGTGTTATGTGTTTCTTCAAATACATCCAGCTCAACAGTTGCAGATACAAAGAAGGTAGAGAGTTGGATTTAACTAGGGTGTGTTTAGCCAAGGGAGTACAATGAAACTAGAGAAGGGCAAGGGAATTGAGATTTATGGAAGGGAGAGATTAAAATTTTTGACCACAGAGTTCAAGATGGTGATGGTAAAGTCTCAGATCATAACATTTTCTCATTTTCCCCTCCTTCAAAATGCTATTAGGGGCTTCCCTGGTGGCATAGTGGTTAAGAATCTGGCTGCCAATGCAGGGGACATGGGTTCGAGCCCTGGTCTGGGAAGATCCCACATGCCGCGAAACAACTAAGCCTGTGTGCCACAACTACTGAGCCCGTACTCTAGAGCCTGAGAGCCACAATTACTGAGCCCGTGCGCCTAAGAGCCTGTGCTCTGCAACAAGAGAAGCCACCGCAGTGAGAAGCATGCACACTGCAACGAAGAGTAGCCCCCCGCTCGCCGCAACTAGAGAAAGCCCGCGCTCAGCAACGAAGACCCAACACAGCAAAAAATAAATAATTAAAAAAAAAGAATTTAAAATGCTATTGGTATTTTAGGTAAAATAAGTCTTTGTTTTATGGGACTATGCAAGGCATTATAAAATATTTAGTATCCTTGATCCCCCAGACACTAAATATCAGTAGCACTTCACCAAAATTAAGGGAACAGTAAGTAATCATGAACAGTTTTTTAACCTCAGTGCCTTTTCTTCTTTTTTGAAATGGGCCTTTTTCTACATGCCCCCCAAAACAAAGCTAGTTTATATAATATTAAAATACTTATGCAAAGACAAAAAACAAGCCAATCATCTATTTGTTATATCCAGTACAAAATATGGCAACAAGGAAAATATAGGTTAATGTCTTGAAATAACACTTTGCTATGCACACAAGAATGTTTACCAATTATTTAAGCAGTTGTTATATTTCATAATTATATTAGTAATAGCAATAACTGAAATGTTTTGAGGAATTTTGTGTATATCTGAAATACTTTGTGTTCACATGTGTACATGACACAGTGCCAAGTGTTTTACCTACATTATCTGATTTGACCTTCACAGTGCTCTGAAGTATCTATTATCATTATTCTTATTATATAGCAAACAGTTTAAAAATGTGCTTATTACTTGGGGAACGGAGGAATGTTTTGCAATATTATGTATGGTTGTTCACTTTTCATTCGTATGTGTTGACACGGAATAGTTTCAGGCTGCTAAGGCAGCACTGTAGAGTACACCCGTTTTTCTAGGCATAAACACACTTTATTCTTTGTCCTTTAGTTCCTCAAACTGCCCATGCACTTCCTTCCTCTTTCTTTTTACACTGATGATTAAAATGGAGAGCTTAAATTTTTTTAAACAAAAAGAAGCCAATGGAACATATGCCCTCCAAAATATTGTTTAGAGCATCTTAAGCATAAAATGATTCAGCTGCTTAAAGAAAATGTTCAGCTTCTGGAGTGGCATGTCATTAGATATTAGTGACATTTACTTGTAAATGAATACATGTCTTCTGCCTCAATGTAGTCACCATCGCTATATCAACACAATATATATAGACTTCCAAACACATTGCAGAAAAATGATATAGAAATAATAGTGGTCACTAAGGCGCCCTTGATTGAAGCTGCATTATACAAATGTTCTTTCTTTTTAGCTCAATATCCTGAAAAATATAGCTGTCTATTTAAAGAAGACATTTTCATGTTTGTCAGAATATTGTCATCACACAGTTTATGTACAATATGGTCCTAATTTGTGTCTATGTGCTAGGCTTAGAAAAGTCACTTTAAGTTTTACTTAATTTATTTTGGAGTTTAACTCTTACTTTTGACGTGATTTATATTCTAAGGAGATCTCAGCTTCTTCCTGCTTGAAACTCAGCAAAATGTCATTAGATACATAGGGAAAGTATATGGTCTTATTATAGCTGTGTCTGCTAGGGCTGCAGTCCTGTTGTTAGAAACCTGTCAGAATTCTCAATGTAAGCCTTCCTTTTCTGGGTGTTATGATTTAATCTGTTAACTCCTATTGCTCCATGGAAATTGTGCAGCCATTCTGTATCTTAGAGCAAAATCTATAATTGCAAGTCCCTTTTTCTTTCTCCATATTTCCCCTCCCCCACGTTTTATTTTTACGATTTCAATATCACAGCTCTTGATTCCAAATTGGAATTCTGGATCTGTTTACAGAGCTGGTGACTAGTGACCCCTCAAGAATTTCTTTATATTGACTGATATATGTGGTAGGTTGAATAATGACCCCTCCAAATATGTCCACGTCCTAATCCCCAGAACCTATAAAATTTTCTTTACATGACAAAAAGTTCTGCTTAAGTTTAAGGACCTTGAGATGGGGAGATTATCCTGGATTATCTAGGTGGGCTCAATCTAATCACATGAGGCCTTAAAGTTAGAAGCAGAAGGCAGAAGAGAAGGTCAGAGTGATGTGACAATGGAGGAAGAGGAAGGAGAGATTCTAAGCATGAAAGAGATTCTGTCCATTATTGCTGTCTTTGAAGATGGACGGGCCCATGAGCCAAGGAATGTGGATGACCTCTAGAAGCTGAGAATGGGCATTGGCTGACAGCCAGTAAGGAAATGGGAACCTTAGTTCTATAACCACAGAACTGAATTCTGCCAATACTCTGATGAGCAAGCACATGGATTCTGCCCTAGAACAGAAATCCAGAAATGAATGCAGTCCTGCTGACACCGTGATTTAGCCGTTTTAGCCCAGTGAGACCCGTTTTGGAATTCTCACCTACAGAACTGTGACATAATAATTTTGTGTTGCTTCCAGCTGCTAAGTTTGTTCTGACAGCAATTGGAAACTAATATAATATATATGGATGCTTGTATCTTTGGTCAGAAGGAGGTGAGAGTTATTTTGTGCAAAAGACCAGGAGGAAATAATGGGGTGAAAAAAATCAGTAGGGAAGATGTCATAGTTTTTGTCCCTTTTTCTCCTCTCACCTTCTTGAAGGGCCGTGAGAAACTGGTATTTGAATCCTCATTACAATAGAGAAAAAGGTGGAGGACTAAAAACGAGTAAGATATTTTTGTGAAAATTTTGTGAGACAAACTGTGAAACACAGCAGAGGAAAAGCCCATTTTCCCCACATCTAACCAAGAGCAGATTTGATATCCTGAGAGTTAAGAGCAGCTTTGCATGAATCTGGGTTCCTGCTATGGGCACCAGCAGCCACCTAATGAAGAGGTGTCTTGATGAGAGACTAAAACAGATTTCCTTTGGAAATGAAAGGGGTCTAAGACTATCTTTATTGGACACCAATGTCAGTGAGACCTTATTTCTGCCCATACGTTTGTGAGGTCTGGGAATATGGGCATCATGTAAAACAGACTATATTTATCACTAGAAAAACCTGAAGTAATTAATGTCCACATATTCAGCCATTATAAATGACGTATAATGCCACATATTTAGGTTAAAACCCCAAAAGTGAATCATTTATCATAATAATTCTACCAATCCAGCTGTTTGTTATTATGTAGAAGCTCCTCAGAGCTCACCTATTGCTGACTTTCGTGTTTTTCACTTATATCACAGAGTCAGGATGTTCAAAGTATAACAAAAATGGGAGCTAAATTGAAGAAAGAATGTAATAATGGTATTTCTGCTCCATACACATGTTGTACTGGAGCTATTTTTTTTAAATTAATTAATTTATTTATGGCCGCATTGGGTCTTTGTTGCTGCGCATGGGCTTTCTCTAGTTGCGGCAAGCGGGGGCTAGTCTTCATTGCAGTGCATGGGCTTCTCAATGAGGTGACTTCTCTTGTTGTGGAGCACGGGCTCAAGGCGTGCGAGCTTCAGTAGTTGCGGTACGTGGGCTTCAGTAGTTGCGGTACGTGGGCTCAGTAGTTGCGGCACGCGGGCTCAGTAGTTGTGGCTTGTGGGCTCTAGAGCGCAGGCTCAGTAGTTGTGGCACATGGGCTTAGTTGCACCGCGGCATGTGGGATCTTCCTGGACCAGGGCTTGAACCCATGTCCCCTGCATCGGCAGGCTGATTCTTAACTCCTGCACCACCAGGGAAGTTGGAGCTATTTTTGTGATAAGAAATCCATTAACATGAATTTAGTTTAAATTAAATGAGTAAATTTTATTGAAGCAAAATAATGTTTACTTGGGAGGGTACACTTATGAACAGTTGAAAAATCAAAACTGCATTATTAAAATTAAGCCATATTGATGTGAATAAATCAGTTAATATGCTCATTATTAATTGTGTATATACTTTCATGCAATTTAGAAAATCAGTTACATGGAATGTGTGTTTAAGTATTCAAGTGTTAAACAACCTAGGCAAATACTAGGAGGCATAAAACTGATCACTGACTCTGGGTCTTTATGAAACTATGAAAAAAAGAGAAATTTGTCAATGGACTCAAGTGAGTTCATCTCATTAACCTACTACAAATTGTGGCCTGTGTGCTTGAGTGAACGAAATGCAGTACATTAAGTTAATCTTATCTTATTCTAGTTTATTTTAGACAAAATGTATGATTTAAAAGCTGGAAGTAAAATTTCAAACACATTTCTGAAATATTAAAAAGATAATTTCGTAATTCCAGCCTTTACATGAGCGTATTGACTCATCTGAGCATGTTTTATACTCAGAATTGAATGCTCACATTGGCATGATTGACAAGCAAGAAAATTACAGGGACTGGGAAGCTTAGAACCAATTGAACTGGAAGAAAACAGACATTATTTATTTCAGTGTATAGAGTTTGTGGACAAAAAAAAAAGGGTTCTTCTTAATTATTATGCTCCTAGAGTATCCACACTTTGGGTTTGTTTTGTTTCACTCTTATCAAGCCATGGTGAGGAACCAATGAGCTTTAACAAGATGACTCAGAGACCCCTGGTGCTGTTGCTTTCTCCCCTCACATGCTGTGCATAATCAGTACTCCTCCAAAAGAGCAAACTTTGCTTCACCCCACCTTTTTCATCCATTGACACAGCTACCAGGCTTTTCTGTCTTTCTAACTTGACATTAAAAAAGATTCACATTTTGTAAATTGAACCAAAATAGAAATACATGGTTCTTTTTGCTATATCCTTAGATTTATACATACTTTTGCATAAGGCCAAGCTTAATACCAAGCCATATGTAAAAATATGCTTATTGAATTACCTGATAATAACTAAAATTATAACAATTTTATTTGGTCCAGAAAAATGATCAAATTTTCTTGAATGTCAGATGTATAAAATAAGACAGAAAAAGTTAATAAAATGATGAATGTGCTTGCCTGATGATTATGATACACATTAACATTTCAGTTCTCATTAGCTAAATATAATGTAACACTAAAAATGTCTATTATGGCACTAATTTGTTATAAATTTATTATGCAAATTACCTTGCATAAAAAATACTTTGCCTGGATGTTCTTTTTCCTCTCATTTTTGAACTTCTTCGTGCATCCAAAGTATATTGTCAGATTTGATAACAGTTTTAGAAATTGTGAAATTTATTGTTTATGTTTAATTATTTGATTCTTAATTTACAATTTTAAATAAATTATATGGTTAGTATATTTTCTTAGAATTACTTGCTAGTTAGAAATGCTCCAAATGTTGTCTTATAGATATGAAACTATACATATCATTAGTTTACCCCAGGCTTTCTTTGTTAGAATAAAAACTATGCCAGTATATCATGAATTTCTTCTTATGTTTGAAGAATACTCACTGCATATTCCTTGACACTATTTTATTGATATGCAAGCAAACAGTTGTAGCAGTGATAGACTTTAATACATGACTCAATCTTTGAAAGGTAAGGAGAGAGGATGTAAACATTGATAAATCTTACTGAAGATTAAAAAATAAATAATAGCACTTTGTTAATTTTATATTCATAAATAGGGCCTATACTGATGGAATATTTTAAAAATCAGTCTCATGACAGACTACACAGGCATACTCGTGTACACACACACAGAAATTCTAAAACCAGAAAATGTTTAGTTTTCAGTCTCTGATCATGGTGTGGTCAAATATAAATTAAAAGTAATAAATGAATTAAAATCTTGAAACATGCTGTAAAATAACTATCCTGCAAAAAGAAATTTAAATTACAATTATATATAATCTAGAAAACAGTGTATGATAAAGCAAAAACTCAGATGATGCAAAAGCAGTATTCAGGGTAAATCTAAAGTCCTAAATGCTTTCATTATAAAATAAAGAGGAGAAAGAGGAAAATAAGGACAAAAAAATCAAACAGCAGCTCTCTCTCTCCCCACACTCTCTGGAGAACAATTATTTTATTCTGTTCATCTCTATATGTTTGAAATCTATTAATTTTTAAAATATAGATTATATATTCAATACATGTTTAGTGAATGAAATTTAAAAAAGAAATTTAACCAAAAAAAAGTGCTGTTCTATGCTCATAAAAATAATATGCAAAAGGATGGCAGAATTATAGCTCTAAAGAAAGGTCATTTAAGAAAAGCTAAGCTATAGAACAGTATACCTTTTGACTGGCAATAGCTAAACGTATCAAACTAGCCAGTGTGCTTAACCCATATGGGAGAAAACTAAGATCTAAGAGTTTTCCAGTTATCTATTGCTGAGTGACAAACCACCTCAAAATTAGTAGTGTAAAACAGCTATTTTAATATGTTCACAAATTTTGCAGGTAAGGAATTTGAACAGAGTATTGCAGGGACGGCTACCCTTTGCTCAGTAATATCTTGGGGTTCAGGCGGGCAGACTTGAATGGTTGTGAGTGAAATGAACCATTGGAAGCTTTTTCACATACATGGCTATTGCCTGGAATGCAATAGCTCAAAGGCTGAACTCACCTGAGACAGACCAGGCATCCCACACATGACCAATATATGTAGTTTGGGCTTCCTCAAAGCATGGTGGCCTTAGGGTAGTAGGAACCTTCATGGCAGCGCAGAGTTCCAATAGAATATGTACCCAGAAAATAAGGCAAAACATAATGATGATTTATGACCTTACCTCAAATTGCACACGATATTCCATTGGTCAAAGCCATCACAAACCCATTCAGATTCAAGAGAGAGGACAGATACCCCCATTGACTCTCACTGGGATGGGTGTCAAAGAATTTGTGACAGTATTTTAAAACAATTATAACAAAATAGAACAGAAAACATGTTGTCCTAAGCAAATAGTATCTATGAACACATGTAGAGACGCAGAACTGAAACCAGGTCCCAGAATCTCTGCCATTATTTACACTTTGGCTTTGGGCAGATCACATATCTTCTTTGGTCCGATGTTTTCCTTATGATAAAACAAGTGTTTGGAGGCTAAAAGGCATAAAAAGTCCTTTTATAGGTGGGGAAATAAATGAAGTCAGTTGATTTGCCATCAACTTCTTCATACATGATTACTTTCAGAAATACTGCTGTAGACTCTAAAACGATGGGAGGTTCTTCATGTTATCACACTTCTGCTTATTTAACATTGAATAAATGAGTGCTAAAATCAGACAGTGATGCATATAGGTTTTCTTTATTACCTACTTTTAGTGAATTTCTAAGAAATATCTAATATTTTAAAATTAAATCTATCACTTCCAAGAATTATATGAGTGGCCTAACTGATTTGATTTAGGAGAGAGATAAAGGTCCATATTTTTATGTCTCAGCACTTAGGGGATGGATTAATTCAAAGACGTGTTTTCCTTCTTCTCCCTCAGTGGGAAGGGAAGTTGCTATTAAATGGACCAGAAAGCTGATGAAGTTTTGCTGTTGCCATTTACAAAGTATATGAGGTACTACACATTTAATTGGAAATGTTTTATATTAGTCATTAGTAGCTGGAGCTAACCTTCTGTTTTAACTGATAATACAAGTCCCATGCTTTTCCATGTACCAAAATATAAATGGTAGCTCAACGAGAAAAACTGATGAGGAGACTAAAAATTAATGAGACATAAAAGCTTTTGACTCTGACCTTGAGATGCAATTTGGTATTTATGATGTTAAATCACTTGCCTTCTTTTAAATGGAGAAACAGCTGGTCTGTGTGGGAGGGTTGTTCAGTTATGACTGAGAAGAAAGAGAAATAACAGAGATGTTGAAAGCTTTAGAAATAGTATATAAAATAAAGTATGTACTACGAAATTCAGTGCAATATGGTAAGGTTCAAAGACTGCATAAGTGTTCCCCCCCGCAAAAAAGTATACAATTGCTATGCTGATGTGAAAGTGCATGAAGAAAATAAGTGTCCAAAGCTGCATAAATATTTGCACCCCTGTGAGAGTGTGAGAAAGTGTGTGTTTCATGTTGTGATTGATGGGGCTGCTTTTACGTGCCTTTTGAACTCTTAGCAGAATGGAGTGTCCTAAGGGTCTGTCTGCCTTTGTATGGCAGAAACTCTGTTTTCTTAGAAAATAGTAAGGAACACTATTTATACTCCCTTTGTTATAAAAGCGTACCTACAGTTTTTGGGAATTGGGGGACTTAGTAGAAAAATCACAAGTTTTCTCCTATATCTTACAAGAAATACTAAGCTTTATCTTAAAATTTTGGCTATTGTTTTTCCCTGACTTCTGGGTTTTTGGTTTTTGTTTTTGTTTTGAGTTAAGGAGTCCAAAGTCTGACGTACTTTTAATATACAAGTGATGAAATTTGTAGATTCAGGTAAGGATATTTTAGTGTAATGATTTATCTACTTAAAATGAAAAGAGGGCTTCCGTGGTGGCGCAGTGGTTGAGAGTCCGTCTGCCGATGCAGGGGACACGGGTTTGTGCCCTGGTCCGGGAGGATCCCACGTGCCGTGGAGCGGCTGGGCCCATGAGCCATGGCCGCTGAGCCTGCGCGTCCGGAGCCTGTGCTCTGCAACGGGAAAAAAAAAAAAAGAAAAGAAAAGAGGGCAAGGCATATCTAAAATACTGTGTAATATATTTACTTGCGTGCAATCATTTCTGCATATTAGAGTTTCACTATTGAAGCAAGAAGTCTGATGTATCAGATTTCTATTGTCATTTAGTCAGAGAATTTTAGAACTAAAGGTGTCAAATAATAAAAATGTACATATATGTAGTCTCCAAAATATACTAATATTACTTCTTAGAAATCTCAAAATAATACAGTAAAATAGCAGGAAAATCATTGAAATTTGCACAGTGGAGATGATGATTTTAAAGCTCTTTTCAGATAAATATGTCATATAAGTATGACAGAAGTCATACTTCTGTGAAATAATCATGAACTGAGACATCATGTCAGCTCTTTCACTTCCATATTCAGAGTCTGGTTTTGGTTTTGTTCTTCAGAAACAAATACTTTTTAAATTACACATCTGGTTTGAGTAGGGCTAGCTAACACTCAAGTCTCCTGACTCCCTTTTCTTTGTATTTCTTCAGTATCACTATTCCAGAAACCCCTCTAAATATATGTGCAAAGCATTCTTTATAAAAATGCACTTTCTCCCTGGTTACCAGGGCCATGTTGCAGGTGCTTAAATCACAAATATTTGACCTTACTCAGATATCCCAGCTAGTGATGCTGATTCTATTAGTTATTTCATCTGATAAATTAAGAATAAATAATATCAAAATAGTAACTGCCATGTATTTTGGGGTTGACTCTTATTTTCCCTATTTCTACATTACTTTTTATGTGTATATATATATATATATATATAATATATGCATAGATGTAATTGTTCTCATTTTATGTAAATGGTAGTATGACATACATATTATAAAAGCACATTATAGTTTTTATTTAATGTGATGAAAATAATTCCATATTAAGGGATATTTTTCTCCTCCATGTATAGAAATATATATATATACTTATATATATAACTTCCGGTTAATTTTATTTTGTTGAATAGATGCACCCAAATTCATTCAGCAGTCATAAAAGAGGTTAAACTTTGACTCTAGTGCTAGGTCATGAGGTTCAAGTCCTGGTTTCACCACCTACCAACTTTATAACCTTGAGCAAGTTATATAATCACTCAATGCTTCAGTTTTCTCATCTTTAAAATAAATGTAACAATGATAACGATATGCCTATCTCATAAGGCTGTATGAATATTATTTTGAGGGTTAAATGAGTTAATATATGTACAGCCACATTGCAGAATATTTGCCATCGCCATTATCATTATTAATATGTCCAATAATGATCACTATTGATGGACATGGGTCTATTTTCAATGCTTTTCTAGTACAAACATTGTTGCAATGAATAATCACATGCTTAGCTATATCTTACATGTGCAAGTATAACTGTTGGATAAATTTCCAGAAGTAAAATTGCCATATGAAAGTGTATATGCATTTGTACTTTAGATATTACCAAATCGATCCCGTAGATTTTTTTTTTTTTTTTTTTGCGGTACGCAGGCCTCTCACTGTTGTGGCCTCTCCCGCTGCGGAGCACAGGCTCCGGACGCGCAGGCCCAGCGGCCATGGCTCACGGGCCCAGCCGATCTGCGGCATGTGGGATCTTCCCAGACCGGGGCACAAACCCATGTCCCCTGCATCGGCAGGCGGACTCTCAACCACTGCGCCACCAGCGAAGCCCCGATCCCATAGATTTTATACATACACCACCAATGCATGAAAGTGCTTGTTTCCCTAAGCCCTTCACCAATAGAGTATGTTATCAAACTTTTGGATCTTTACCAATTCAATGAGTGAGCAATGGTATTTTAGAGAAGTTTTACTTTTTCTTCTCATTATTAATGAAGGTAATATATTTTCATGTTTAAGAAACAGCAGTATTTTATTTTCTACATGAACACTTAGACTCAAATTAACAAACTTATTTTAAGCTTGCTCAGTTCCCAGAATAATTATAAGAGAAAATGAGACTATGTTTGAATAAATTCAATATGCCTCGTGTAGAACATGAAGAATAGGTTTTACATAGTTTCTCTCATGAATTATTTTACAAAGACCCTTCAAGGTAGGTATTTTCATTTTCTTTTAGACATAACACTAAGTATACTATAGAATTAAATTAGTTTGTCCAAAGTCACACAGTAAATGTAACGGAAAGTGAGTCAGTCCTATTATGGAGCACAGGATCTTTGCATTATAGATACCATGCACACTGAGTGTGTGTGTGTGTGTGTGTGTGTGTGAGAGAGAGAGAGAGAGAGGGGGAGAGAGAGAGAGAGAGAGAGAGAGAGAGAGAGAGAGGGAGAGAGAAGGAGGGAGAGATACAGAGTCTTGAATTTAAAAAGGTAAATCAAGGCTGCATCTCGATATCACTAAAGTAAAAGTGTGACCTTGAACAATTTAACCTTTTGGAACCTTAATTTCCCCCTGTATATGATATGATATAATACTAATAATACGAGATTTTTCAAGAGTAAATAAAATGATGCCAAAAGTGCTATTGAAATTCTAAAGTTTTATATAAATGTTTGCTTGATTATATAAGGCTCAGTAATTGGATCCCTTAATTTGAGACCTACCGTAATTTTATGTTATGCATATATTGCTTAAAAATGTGACAAATGTTTGTTTTCAAACTTAAAAATACCCAAATCATACTGGTTTGTTGCAATGATGTGGTAATCAGAGAATCTTGCTCTGGATGGTTACAAACTTTTGCAGATTGTTTTACATAATAGCAACAAGAACAATGATAGCAGCTAACCTTTATTCAACACTTGTAAAGTGTCAAGCACTATTCTAGATTATTCAATTGAATTCTCACAACAACCCTATAAAGCATTTACTGTTGTATCATATCCATGTTTCGGATGAAGATTTGAGACAAAGAGAGATTAAGTAATTTACTCTAGTCATAAGCAATTAATAAGTGGCAGACAGAGCTGACTGTTTCTTCCCCAGAAGTCTAGCTCCAGAACATGTTCTTTTTCCCACTATGCCATTCTGTCTTTGTGTATACAAGTAGTTTTCTCTTAATAAAATGTGTTGCTCTTTCCTATAAATTTTTTATCTCTAAAATCACAGAGCAGAAAGCAGATGTATATAAAACTAATACTATCCTGGGGCTCTACAATAGAAATTGCAGAGGCTTACCCTGATATTTAGTCACCAACTATAATACAGTAGCTGTAAAACTTAGCATGGTGGAATTTCAAGTTGCCCAGTGATTTCAGATCTAGTCCAACCTTTCAGCTGATATAGGCATTCCTCCTCCATCATCCTAGACAGATGAAGCTCTATTCATCTTCAGGGATATGGATACCGTACAAGGTAGTTCATTCAATTTTCAACAGTTCTAGATATTAGAAGTTAATTTTTCCACATGACCAAACAATACTCCTTCTCCCCACTTCCTTATGTAGGCTCAATTTCTGTGCTACAAACAGAGCACGTTTTTTTCCTATTGTACAAGCTAGAGCCTCAGACATTCGAGAAAACAATCATGTTTTCCCTAAGTTTTTTCTTTTTTAAGATTAAAGATTCCTATTACCTTTCTAAACCTTTTGCTCAGCTTTTAGAGCCATCAACATCCTGGTCATTCCTCTTTGAATGAACTCTGATTTGTCAACTACTCTCTTAAACGGTGATATCAAGAATGTGCTCTTACTAGCTGTGATTGCAGTTGGATTATGGCTTCCTTTAATCTGTGTGCTAGGTCTCTTCTTAATACAGAGAGTACATTATTTGCCAATGTATCAGAACGTATTGAAAATGTGCATATGACTTATAAAATATGTATTAGGGAGTGCTGGAAATTGCACTATTATTCTAGCATATAGAAGCTGGTGAAAAGTAATGGCGTATAGTTGCTTCATGTGTGTAAATGTCTAAATGACTTAAATATTGATTTTTTTCCCTTCAACTTCAGATCAAACTTCCCAGTGCTGAAGCCTTCTTATTTTAAAACAAATGCATTTATAGTTTGCCAGTCAGCAGTACAGTAAGTTCCTGTGGTAAGCTCAAATCACCAAAAAGCTCAAATAGATATGTCTAGTTTGGTTTGTTTTTAGGACTGATAAAGATAATAATAGAGAGACCAATAAAGACCTACTTTAATAACAACTGCAAGTTATCTCATGGAGTCGTACAAATTTTCCAAGTTTTTTTAATGCCTTCTCCATCTATTCAATATCATATATTGAAATGATATATGGTGTTGAATTTGATTAAAATTCAGCAAATATTTATGTACCATCTACTATCTGTGAGATACTTATGCAGAGTACCAGAGGGAAACATTAAAACATGGATAAGATCTGAATCCTGCCATCACTGTGACTCTTCCAGAAAACCTAAGACTTTAAAGTTCATTTAGAATTGTGAAATAAATATTATTATGATTAGATTTTTTGTGTGAAGTGTGTATATATTTAATTTTGAAAATATATTAAAACAGTATAACTTACAATATTTTTTACTTATATACTATATGCTAGGTGCCGGGTGAGGAATTTACCTTGTATTTTCTCATTTCATACTCAGAACAAAATTCTGAGGTAGGTGTAATTCAGCTCATTTTAGTGAAAATCAACTGAGACTCTGAAGGCATAAATAACTTTCCCAAGGGCCATACAGCAATTTAGAGGCAGAACCAGGATCTGAAATTAGGTCTGGAAGATCTCCAGGAATGGGTTTGATCTTTGGTGTGATTTATATCTGACCCCTATATTAATAGACATCAGATAACTAACACAGCCCTTTATCTGTTCATTCTGGAAGAAGATACTTAAATGTATTTTATTAGCCTGTTGATTCTCCTCTAGTTTCCATTGCACATTTGGGAATGTTTTCTTCTAAAATTCATAATCAGCTTCTACTGCTGTTAATAAAGAATCACCAGCAGAGCTCACAAATGAGGAAAGAAAGCAAAGAGAATAGTGGTAGATCAATTTAGCATCAAATCGGAATAGTATTCCAAGATGTGTTCTGGCTTCTGCTTTTGAGGGAGATAAGTTGACTGCTATTTCAAAATAACCTCTATTTAAATAATGTAACCTAAAATTAATTGAACTTATTTAAACATGCAGCAGTTCCAACCATATTTAGTGTTGCTAAAGATATAAACTGTTAGAATTGACTGTGGGCAAGAGGAAAGCTCTGTTTATTACACTCTTGTTGCTACTTTTGCAATGTGAGGGGAAAAGGCTATACAATAGCCATATACTATCCAAAGTAATGAATATACTTAAAGACAAAATACTTAAGCAGTAAGAGAAAGGTTAACTAAAATTCTCATTCACATAGAAAACAGCAATGCTGCTAACTCTTTTTTACAGTGTTTTCATAAATTTTCCACAAGGATTGTATATTTTGTTTTCATTCGTCATTTATGTGAAAATAGTAAGTCTGTTTCTATTTAACTTACTGGAACTTGGATTAAAATGGGTCCTGTTATTTTAATCAGATCAATGTTGTATATCATGAGGATATAGTTTTCTGTTTTCTTGGCAGAGAACTTAAAAAAATTAAGCCCTAGTCAATACAAAACATATGTATATATAAAACCGTAATTTATGGTTTATTTGATTAGATCAATGTTTAATAATATGCTACATGTATTTTTTGTACTGAATATTTACTCATAAATTAATCCAACCCAAAGAAAGAGTACTAATGGAAGCTTCCATCCAAACATAAAAAGTAAACAGAAGACAAACAGCTGTTGCAAAAATCCTATTTTTGAGTCTGGGCTTGATAACAAAAAACAGTTTGGAGAATTTGGCTGCTACCATTTACTCACATCTGTTGAGACTGTACTATTTCAACTCAATATTTGATCAGTGCATGTCACAAGGTAGCAAGTAGTTCTCTAAGTCAGAGAACTTAGAGAAAACACTAAATACTAATTTATGTATGGGATGTTGTACTTCTAAGTGCTTCGTCTTCTATGTAAAGTTTAGCAAATCTGTTCATGAGATGTTTATATTTTTAAGTGCCCCCAGAAGGATCTAGGCATTTGTAGAAAATACATGAAATAGAAAAAGATTAACCCATTCATTGTAATTTAAAAAAATTTGATCTGTCTACCTTTGAACTTCTTGTTATATGAGAACCACTAATTGTCTGGTTTTCAGTTGCAACCAGATACATTCTTACCTGATCAAACCTTTATAATTCCGTTTGCTTTGAATCATAACTGAGTATAGGGAAAGTATAATTGGGCCTCACTTTGTTACGCAGGAGACAGAAAGCTTATGCTGGAGATAGGTTGGCATTACTCAAGTGAATAAACAACTAATCTAACAAAAATTCATATGGGAATCTCATATTGACTTCGTAATTCCTCTAGATGTATCTCTCACAATTGCTTTGTTTTCCCTCTGCCAACCAAAATGCTGTAATGAATATCTCTTGGCATTATGAATAAGAAACATTGTATATGAATACTAGCTAGGAGGTAGGTTGTGAGAATTTGGAAGAACATGGTGAAAGTTGGGAAGAATAAATATGCGTGAGTAGTTCCGTAAGCAGTTGGAGGACTGGGCTGCAAGGACACTGAATGATCAGGTAGCGAGTGTTACACTGAGGGAGTATCCCTGGTGGGCTGCCACAAAACTCTGTCCTTGGCCCTGACGCAGTCACAATTTTAATCACTGCTTTGGATACATATGAACTTTAGATGATACAAAGTACAGAGGGATGCAAAATTATCTTATCGGGTTGGAAGTGGCCAAGTCTAAAAGGAAAAAAAAAAATCAGAAGAAAGAGGAGAGAAGGAGATGGTGGGAGTGGGGGTAGGGTTTGAGGGAGATGTGTAAAAGGAAGGAAAGAAGGCAGAAAAAGCAAGCAGAGAGGAAGAAAAGAAAGGGAGTAAGGCAGGCAGAAAGTAAAATTCCTCGAGTTTTTTTCTTTGTATCTCCTGGACTGCATAAAGTAGACTCTTGCCTTCCAAAGCAACATCTCTAGAACGTATTGTCCCCATGTGACACCCACAACTCCTAGTCCATTTTCTGTGCGTCAAAGATGATGTAACTTTAAGATCTCCCATATAAATTCTGCCTGTTCTCTAATTCAACATCCCCTTGCATCGGTTCTATTCTAATGATCAAGTTTTGAAAGGAGAGAAACATGCACTTATCTCAATGTTATAAATGTACAGAAGAGTATAACAAAACCTGTAGTGGAATACATTTTCTGTTTTGAAAGAGAGCTTCATGAATAGACGCATTAATAAACACTTAAATGGGAGGATACCTTTTCAGAGTTTAATACTCTGGGGCTTTGGAATCTAGAAAGATGAATCGCCTGCCCTCTTTGTGATACGAAATTGAAATTGACAGCTCTGTTTCACTTTTCCTGCTCAATATTACAAAGCCTTTTCCTCATTTGATTTTAGTATATCCCTTCTGAAATATTTGCTGTGGTAAGAAAAGCAAATATTAGGTTTCACACCCCATTTTGTGGAGTAAGAGTGATGATGTTCTGACATCAGAGGACCAAATATTCCAGGCTTATTTTTCTGAGAAAAATTTCCTTGCAGATATATTGTCCTCCATAGATCATCCACCCTTCATCCCTCAATCCAATCCATACTTCTTAAATTGGGAGGAGAAAAAGAGAGGCTAGAACACACAAAACCTAATACTAAATGCTTTTGTAAAGCTTAGCTTTATGAATTAACTTTAGCCTTTTCCACTCATGAGGAAAAACTTTCCTGCCTCATTAGATCTTTAATGCAATGTGCTGCATGCACACTGCATTATTAAGTGTGACATTAGGTTATATATTGCATAGTAACTATAATGTTACTTGCAATCAAGCTGTTCCTTTCCCCTGAAGGTAGAATTAAAACAGGTATTCAAGGGAAACAGCTACTTGCATTGCTCTTTTCTTAATGGGGTGAATTTGAGGATCAGGAGAGTGAAGGGCTTAGCACTGAACCATCCCCAGGAATGGATGGATGGGTGCTGCTCCTTTGTCTTGCAGCGCCTTCGCAATTTGATATCTGAATCTCCCCAAAGGGAATTTTGCCTAATAGATAAGGGGAAAGATAAAAGGCTAGGTCTTTGGGAACTCTTATGGAATGAAATATTTTCATTAAATTCACTTTCTCTTTGTATTGAAAAGGAATATAATTTTCATCTCTGGTACATATAGTCTAATCCATCCAGTAAATATAAGAAAGGCCCTAAAGCAAACTGGAATTGCACTTATTTCTACCTGTGGAAAAGCATATTTCTCTAGCCAATAGAACGATGCCAGTTTAGTTCCTAAATAGCAGGAGAAAATGAAATGTTCTATTGGCTGTACATGCAGTGCTCTGTAAAATTAGAGAAATCAGTGTTGTCCCCAAAAAGGACTAATATGAAAACCTCAAATATAAAATTAATAGAGTCTACAAAGTCCAAGATTGTGGAAAGTTAAAGTTATGCACAGTACACATAGCTTACCAATGTCATGTGATGTATGGTTAGAATTCTTTAATGTTATTGGATGAGTTGGTTTATACAGAGCTCTACCTGTTCTTCTGTCCTTTAGTTCTTTTACTAGTTGTGGTTGCCACTGACTTCTCAGTAGACTTTAAGAATATCACTGAAAGAACTTTTTTCCCTCAGTCTTCTGTCCAGCAGGACATCAACCAGACAAAGAAAGAAAAGCAGCATTTGAATGGTCAGAGAGCTGTAGGAATGAGAATTGCAGCAGGAAAATTACTTGAAGCACACATAAGTAGCAGAATGGATAGATACAGAGGCTAGATTGGGAGTTCGGAAACTTTTTCAATTTGTGGTATTCTTAGTGTCTCCATATTTTTCTCACAATGCCTTCTAGACCAACTGAAATATGCTGCAGTAGTTAGGGCTAAACAACTTAATAAATATTTGTAATTTAACAACTTAGCAGTCATTAAAAAATAATGCACATAAATTTAGACAATATAATAATTTCTTTTCTTCATAAATTACCACAATTACTTACTAATGGGATCTTTCTTGCTGAGTAATATTCAAGTTCTCAAAACCGAGAATCAGATCAGACATTGCTGCCTTTATTTTCTGTTTCACATTGATTTTTGTACAATGCTTGTTTTTGTTTTTGTTTATCACAGCATCCACTGAAAACTTTGCTTAACAAAGATATGACATGGCTAAAAATTCAAGTAAACAAAAACATAGCTCAAAATTTTGAGAACATCCTCTAGAGAAATATAGAACTATCTGTTAAAATTGTGGACTACATAGAGCTAGTTGTTTGTGTGGTGTCCAACCATTATATAGTATTGCTGTATTTCCTTCAAACATTTACAACATCCCACAGTGCCTTTGTGAGTTTACTGAAGTGCCTGGGACAGCTCTGCACAGATTTTGTGAACAGGGGGCTAGATAGATCCTACAGAGTATTGAAACTGCATAGAAACTTGAATGATACCATAGATCGCAGGTCCACTAGAGGTTCTTCATTAGGCAAGTGCAATAACAGAAGTAATTGTTGATAACACTTTCCCCAAAAAAGAAGACTGGAGTCAGGGAATTGAATTCAAATGCTTGATGAGGACCTAGTGAGTGGGATGTAGCAATGGGAACAGAAAGTTAGACAAGAAGCATTTCAAGAAATAGGATTGAGGCACTAATCTGATACAGAAAATAAAGTGAAAACAATATTATGTTGTACCTATGGTTTCCAAATTACAGTAGAGAAACAAAGCAATTGGCTTGACCCATGCTTCATGAAAGTTAAGAAAATAGTTGTTTCCTGGGAAGACCCAGATAATAAGATTAACTTTGGGTATGTTGAGTGTGTGATACATTACTGAACAATCATTCAGTACAGAACTGTTACAGGCTGAATTGTTCCCCAAAATTGTATGTTGAAGTCCTAACTCCCAGAACCTCAAAATATGACTGTATTTGGAGAAAGGATCTTTTATTCCAATTAATTAATTAAGTTAAAATGGGGTTCTTAGTGTGGTCCCTAATACACTATGACTGTTGTCCTTATAAGAAGAGGAAGTTAGGACAGAGACAAACACAGAAGGAAGACCATGGAAGAACACAGGAAAAAGATGACCATCTATAATACAAGCCAAGGTGAGAGGCCTAAGAAAAACCAACCCTGCTGACATCTTGATCTCAGATTTCTGTTGTTTACCCAGTCACTGGTCCTTTGTTATGAGACCAGGAGCAAATTAATACAGGGACATGGGACAGGATAGAAGATACAGATTGAGAAACCAGGTATGAACATAGTTCAATCCATGAGAGAGGAATGGAAAGTCAATAAGAAAGGATAACCAAAAGAGAGTAAGAGTCTTGGAGACATCCATACACTGAGTATAGAATAAAAGAAAAATGTATCTATCAGAGAGACAGAGTTATGACCTCTGTCGTACTCCAGGGGAAGAAGTATCAGAAAAGTCTAATGTAGTAGAAGACCAAGGAGTCAAGAATCTTAAGAATTATCACATGACACATAGAACTGGACAAAAGCCCATTAGTGGTTGCTAGATAAAGCTGATAAATGACCTTTCAAGAAGCACTTTTAGTGAAGTACTAAGGGTGGAAAGCAGGCTGCAGCTTGATAAAATAAAAAAAGGGTGGATGGGTGGAAATAAAGAAAACGAGTGTAATACCACATATCTTAGAGTTTGACAGCAAAACTAACAAATAACCAGAGATAACAGCTAGAGGAGACAACAAAGTTAATTGATGACTTGCAGCCCTGTGCACATTTGATTTGATGGAGAGAGTGAAGATTGGGATACTGAAGGAATTATAGGAGAGTGGAGAAGCAAGCTTGTGGGGGAGCCAAGTAAAAATGGCATTTGGAATATGGAGCAGTACATTGATGGAGAAGAGACAGAACTCCTCATCCAAGCCATATATGAAAGGACAACTTATATTCTGAGTATTTGCAAAACTTTTTCCCCCAAAAAACAGTATTCCTCAGAAAAGAAGGTGTTATCTTATAATTGAATCATTACAAAGACCTTACAATGGTATGTACTCTTTGGGGAAGACATATTAGCTGGAAACACCACCAGGAAGTGCTTGGTCTTATTGCATATGAAGAGGTTACTTTATGGAGTTGAAGGAAAAATAGAGGCAAAGGAGTTTAACAGAGAATAAGTAATTATTCCTAGGAGGTACAATCTCTAAATTGAAGGATGATATCTTAAACAGTCTTTTAAAAAATTACCTAAGTACTTGACTAAGTAGTTATATAGAGGTGATCATAAATACACACCTTAGGATGAATGAAGTAGACAATGATTTTAATATTATAGAAATGAACACTTGTGGTTTGGGGAAAAAACACCTGGTAACAGTATCATGCATCTATTTAAAATTTCCTGTTTTTCACAACTTAGGTGGAAGCAAAATAGATTCACTCATGAAAATTGTTAGATGATTCAAAAACTGGTTCTAATGTTGCCAAAGCATGGGTATCAAATATGCGTGGAAGAGTTTGGAAAAAAGTTTTTATGAAATGTGAAACCAGTTTTTCATTATTATTATTACTACTATTACTATAAGCCCTCAGGAAAATAGGTTGAATTAATTCTGTTCCTTAGTTCATGTTTTATATTATCATTGACCCGCAAAAGGCCCCTCTCTTTTTCTATGTAGTTATTTGTTCTTTTTTCCCCGTTTCCACCCTCATTACTCTCCCATATATATTATCTCATATACTATATGACTGATTATAAGCAGGTATGGAAAATACATTGACAAATCAAATATTGTAACAGATCAAACATTTTTGTATTTCATCTTAAGTCTTAACATCTGGGATACTCAAATTACACACACTTTGGCTCTTTTTATTGGCAAAGTGGGAATTACCTTTAATTCTAAGTTTCTCAAATTGATTTAAGAAATTCAGAATTAATTTACATTGGTCTTTTTTTTTTTTAGAGAAACATATTCCAGAAGAATAATAACATGTAATCCAAATTTTAAATAATCAAAACACATTTGGAAGCTCAAAAGTTTGTGACATTATAGATCGATGTCCCAATGTTCTTCCCAAACTCAATCCCTACCTCCTACTAAATATTTTTATTAATTTATGAAATTCTGAATACTTAAGTCCTCTTTGAAATATATGAAACATTCTTTCTGCTGCCTTTCTAGACTCCTGTCATTGAGAAAATGTCTGGCTGATTTTGAACAAGCATGCTATGTGAAATTTTGGAAGCTTATCTTAATAGAACCAAAAACCTTTTACATAGATTCACCCCTCATTACTCACAATAATGCCAAGGGCTATAGTCCAGAGAGATATTTATTATTTTATATATGAAAAGACATTAGAATAGGGCTATTTCTCAGTGGAGCAGGGGAATAAAAGTTTTCTGAATTTTAGTTCCTTATAGAGCTCCCTGTAATGAGCTCTTAGAAGACATTAGGAGCTGCAATTTTAAAACCCTGTTTAATCAGCCATGGCGAGCTATGTTCCATTCCCTACGGAACAACTCTGAGAGGAATCCGGGTTCCTCCTCTTCAATCCAGAGCATGATCGGGAATTGCTTTGTGGTCAGGGTCTGCTGTGAGAGGCCACAAAGAGCCTAGGGCTGCGAAGCTCGGTCTGTTTGTCAGCATGGAGGAAACTGCAGAATACAAATCATCAGCTTTGTTTTATGAGTGTCTATTTACAATGCTGGGGTGGAATTTTTTAAAAAGCACTGTAGCATTTGCATCGAGTCTGTCACTCAAGCTCCAGTGTTGATTCCTATCCTGTAAATGATCTTGCTTTCCTATTTTTTTATCCTTTCTGCAAGGTTACTGTCAATGTCAGAGGATGTAAACCTCAAGCATACATTGTATGGGGCTCGGCATGCATGTGGGAAGGAAAGAAGTTTGTTTAACGAAAAGGGATAACAGCATTCATTCAAACTAAGCATAGTTGATTGCACAGGGGAAAGTGTATCTTCTTTGGGAGTTTTGATTGAATTTTATCATGATATAAAATTTGCTGCTACACTTCTTTTTCTTTGACCAACAACATGTCCCAGCTTAGCTTATAGTCTAGGTAAAGTGCCTGTGAAATGGAGTGATGTCTTTGCTGAAATCATTCAGACCCACAGAAAGTGAGTGACCCTCAGGGATGGGTAGAAATCTCCCAATTTTAACAAAGATCCTTCTCTGTTTGGGAATTTTAAAGCTCAAGCTACGCACTAGGAGAATGACAGGAGGGGCTGTGTTTGGTTCCCTGGAACTTAACCTATTTCAGCAAGCCTGCAATACCAGGGAAAATAACACATGAATTTATATTTGTGTCAGGCTTGCTGTTGATGGGTAAGGTTCGTATAAAGGTTACTCCTAAAGAAGTGTCTATCATTCTCACTCTGCACGCTCATGATTTCTGCTTCTTCCAAATCCTGCCCTCTAGAGCAATACAATAATTTTAAAATAATAACTAAAACATGATTTAATGACCCACCTCCAGTCCTGTAATGATTACGCATCTCCTCTCTTGTAGCTCACAGCAGTTGGAGGACAATTGACATTTACTGTATCATACGACCTTGAAGAAGAGGAGGAAGATACAGAACACGTACTCCAGCTCATGATCATCTTAGAGGTAGAGTATGGAAAGTGTCATTTATATTTAACTGCTTTACACTCTTACGTTATTTGAGGTTACTCCTTACTTGGCTAGTTTAACATTAATTTACATACTACTAGAAAAAAATATCATATTTTGGGAATTTTTTTATGCCAGTCTTATGTTTCACTCTGAGACATAACTAAAAGACTGAGCATAGGCATTGGGTTCCAATGGTAAATGGGAGTTTTACAGCAGATTTGGAATTTAAATTTAAAACTTAATGACCATTTTCCCAAGAATATAAGGATACTGAGAGTATTTGGGCAAATGGCAGATTTACATAGTTGTACTTTTTCCATCTCTCCTTGCTTCCAAGTAGATTTTATTGTTTATTTCTTTGTTTATATTAGGTAGAAGTAAATGGAAAAGGAAACATTTATTTAGGTGCAGTTAAATCGAATTCAAAACTCCTAATTTAGGTAAGAAAAATATAGGAGAAACTGCTTTCGGGATTTGGAGGGCCGTAGGCAGTTCCCAAATGCTAGAAGGCTAAAGTTATCACAAAGGCTGTCTTCCATCCTTTCTCATACTCTTCCTTTCACATAACACATGCCCTCCTCCCCTCAGCTCACACAGAATCACACATTTCATGCATATTTATGAGTCCAAACGGATCTATGTTGATTTAGCACGAGGCTCTGTTGTTTTTTGTCTTGAAACTTTCATGCATGAGAATCAATTAAAAAAATTCTTTCCCCAAAATGAATGTTCCCAGTATTAGATGAAGTGATCTGGGTGATATATATATCATTACATATGTATGTGTATGAAACTAGAAGTATGTCATGGAATTCCTTTGAGATAAAAGGGATTCTCTAAATGTAAAATGTTGAGAAGTTACATATTATTAATACGAATGAACTAAGATAAAATGTTAACCCAAATGGTAATGATCATTATCCTATTGTGAACATTAAACTGCAGGTTTTTTTCTTGTTTGTTTGTTTTTCCCCCAGATAGAAGAGTCCTTTAAAACAATAGCTTCATACACTGTTCTAAGTTTTCTTCCCTATTTTCCTATACAACCCCCACTCACCATAAAATAGTATATTTGAAATATGCAATTTTTGTACACTTCTGTAAAACTGAGACATTTGTAATCACATATATCTATGAGTTGCCAGGTATTTATTATTTTAGTTAATGGGGGAAGCAAAGTCATGCGTAACCAGGAAGCTTATACTTTGTGATGCATCTGGTTAAGGCTAATATTTGAATTGTTTTCTCTGCCTTTTGTACATACTAGAAATATGCTGACTGACAGGGGAAGCTAACCTGAAATTAAAAGCCTACAGAGGATAATCCACAGAGAAGAGAATCCCTTTCTTCACAGTTTTACCCTTTTATACTTTCTTTTTCTCTTTAGGGAAATGACTTGAGAATCAGCACAGCCCAAGATGAGGTGTATCTGCAACCATCTGAAGAACATATTAATGTGTTGTCACTTAAAGAAGATTTATTTACCATACATGGCACAAATTTCCCAGTCAGTAGGAAAGAGTTTATGACCGTGCTTGCGAATTTAAAGAGAGTCCTTATACAAATCACATACAGCCTTGGGATGGATGCCATCTTCAGGTAAACTCAAGAACTGCATCTCCCAGCGTTCACACATTTACCTTGGGGCAAACACGCATGTGCTGAGTGACTGAAAATCCCTAAGGTTTGCTGTCTTCAAATAGTAGATAAGAACGGAGCACTGGTTTTCTGAAAAGTGTTTCTATTAAGCTTTAAAATTTTACATACCCAAGATGAATTTGTCTTAGTCATTTTTTAGTATTGATGATTCTTTTTCAATTCTGCCAGAGCATGCAATAAGAATGATTCCCATACTGAGAAATGCTATACTGGAAAAGAGTCTCCTTTATGATGACTCAGATAGTGGAAAACTAAAGTGATACAATTCCAGGATACCCGTATTCAGAAAGTGGTTTGTAAAATATTTTCTTCCATTAATTAATTCAGTCGTCTCTGACTTAATAGTATATAGTTTATGATGAGAAATATAAGCACCTTCATTTAAGTAACTACAAGGTTTTTTTAAAAAAAAATACTGTAATACTGTAATGGCTGCATGATATAAAGGAAGGTATGAGCTTTGGAGGTAACCTGACTAGGAATTAAATTAGCTCTATTGCTTATTGTATGTGTGACCTTTGGCAAGTGGTTGGTCCTTGTGGAAACTTGATTTCTTCAAATGTGAAGTGGAGAAAACAGTGCCTACCTTTCAGGGTCATTGTGAAAATTATATGTGATAATTATGTAAAGTGCTCTTTACCTAGAACGCTTTCAAAGGATTATTCCTTTCTGTTCTCCATTTTTTTTCCTTAAAGAGGGAGCTCCCTGACTTGAACCAAACATCCATAAGGGGCTGACTGTAGGCTGCTGTGCTTTTCATTTTTAAAACAATGATGGGGCTTCCCTGGTGGCGCAGTGGTTGAGAGTCCGCCTGCCGATGCAGGGGACACGGGTTTGTGCCCCGGTCCGGGAAGATCCCACATGCCGTGGGGCGGCTGGGCCCGTGAGCCATGGCCGTTGAGCGTGCACGTCCGGAGTCTGTGATCTGCAACGGGAAAGGCCACAACACTGAGAGGCCTGCGTACCGCAAAAAAAAAAAAAAAAAAGATGTATTTTTCTGACAAAATTTTGACTTTGTGTCTAAATGAGCTCTTTTCCTTTCTCCTTTTCTACTCTAATAGTAAATAACACAAGCTCTCGTGGCAATTTTGTCCTAAATCAGGTTAATTCGATGACCAAATGTGACCCCAAACCGACAACTTGGCATAACCATAATCAAAGCAATGTCTCCAATACTGATTTATCTGCAAAAGGGTTTTTTTTATTACTGATGCTCCCCTACCTCCTTCATTTGCTTGCATGGCCTAGTTTGTCTTTCATTTGTAGTACTTTAACTAAGCGTAATCATCATTACCATCTCCCAAAGGAGAGTATCGCAGATTCATAAACAGAACCACTGCCAAACAATGTACCTCTTCTGTGGAGTCAATTCTGCTAGAAGCTGGGTTAAAATGCCATGAAGATGAGAAGCAGCACTTAGGAATTAATTATGTTTTTTCACATTTAGTAAATAGAGATTGCCACGATGTTTAACAAGTACAATGAGGTGAGTCCTCTGGATTTCAAAATAAATGACAAGCAAATTGACAAAAAGTGGCTGGGGGACTTATTTATTTTTGCCAGCATTGTTTCTCAGACTAGTTAATCCAAAGACATGAATCCCCCTGATTCATGTCAGATAATTTTAGTGTCTACCCATCTGAAAATCACTAGTTTCATTTGGGCCTGCTGAGGTTTCCCCATACACGAACAACGTGTTCACAGAGTGTGTCTATGGGATCTGACACAGGAACTAATCCAAGTAGGTGATGCTTTCTGCGGCCTACATTTTGTAAGGCACTGTGGTTCAAGAAGTGAAAGCCATATCTTATTTGAAACTCCTACCCACTTCAGGTGAGCCGAAAGTCAGCATGAATCCCGAGTCAGTACGCTTGTTATATTTTATTTATCTCTTATCTACTAGTAGATTGAGTCATATTTGTAAAACATCATTTGAATTGATTTCAACTTGTCTTGCACAGTAGGCTTCCAACTTGGTATACAGCTTGTGTGCAAGCACAAGTAAATTGAAGCTATCTCAACAGAAATTCATGTTTAGAATTACTTAAGGAAGATTTATTTCCAGGGTAGTTCTCTCAGCAAATGGGCTTACGTTCCTCCTGTTATGGAGGAACTGGAATTGAATAGTAGAGGGAGAAGTGGGCTGCAGGTCAGGATTTTGACTTCTGTTTTCAACTTAGCTATTTAACAGTTGTAAACGTAAGTGTCATTTTGACCTCTTTGGATTCAGTCACCTCATCTGTAAAATAAGGATGAGGACAATTGCTTGCCAACGTCAGAAAGTCACTATGAGAATGAAATTAGAGGACTGCAAAAGCATTTTGCTAATGGCAAATCAGCACACAAATCTGAAGCCTTTCTATCTGACCTGCATCATTCCAGGGAATACCATTTTTTCCAAGTACCGTTAAGACTTGGAGACATCTAGAATAAAGCATGGACTGATATTTCTAAAACTGAGACCATTTTTGCTGTCATTCTTTTCGACAATGCTGAGAGGCCCATACGATGAAATTAATTGATTTCCTTCTCATTGCCCTCATTGATAAGATGAAGATAAAAATGGAAAATTTTTCATTCTTCCTTTAAGAATGTAAGAGAAATCAACTTAACCTGTGTATCTTTCTCCTTTAAATTCACCAAACCTTGTTTTTAGTAGCATCCTTGATATTTAGCTTGATATTTTTTCTTATGCCCTATAGTAGACATTAGTACAGTTCATCAAATTTTTAATCTCCTCCTTTTGGAATATTGCATTTCCTTTGAGGGTAGATGTAGTCATAGGACTTGGTTTGGCCAATGAAATCTGAGCTGAAATGATGTATTATTCCTCTCCTCCTCCCCCCAAGCCCTGGAAAAGCATTGAATTGCCAGTTTGAGACTCTGTGGAGCTTACTTAGCTACCAGAAGATCAAAACAGCCTGAAATATTGACAGCACACATAGGTCAGCTACCCAGAATAGTTACCCAGACCTGTGGAGGATTTCACATGAGTAAACTTTTGTTTTCTGTTAAGCCACTGAGAATTTGGAGTTGTCTGTTACCACAGCATAACTGAGCCCATCATGACTTTATTGTGATGCAACCCATGTGTCTTTATTGCTTGAAAAGAAATACGAAATTTCTCCAAGGCAAGATGTTTTCACGTGACTTAATAGTAAATTTTTTGGCATGGGTATCAAAAATATTACACAGAATTTACATAATAAATAATCTAGAAAAATCCTTATAAAGAGAGGAGTGTTTTGAGGCTTGTGGAAATAGTGTTGATAGTATACTTCTACCTTTTGAAATTAATGATACAGATAATCGCATTTTGAAGAAATTATTATGACGAGGGCTCTCAGGCTCTTAAAAAGATTTATGTAACTTGCTCTTGGGAAGAGGTTCAGCCAGGGTTTATGCCCACATGTGTTTTCTCCCCATTATCTTTGACTACCTCCCAAATGTATTCTGTAACATTGGATTCATTCAGTCTGCCAGCATTTACTGAGTGCCTTCCCTGTGCATTTGAGTTGCAGCTCTGTCTTCCGCAAAAAGAATACCTAGCTTTCAAGATTGAATGCTAAGGTGAGAAAATGATGTATCCAAGACATCTGACCTGCTATCTAGTATATGTTGGGAGGCAATGTCGAGTAACAGGCTAGCCATTGGGTTTGGGTTTGAGTCTGTGCTGCACCATTTGCTAATGGTATTATAGTGACAAGGCACTTTACTTCTCCGAGCTTCAGGTTCTGGCTTTGTAAATGTGGACAAAAACATGATTACCACATTAGTTTCATTGATATTTAAAGGAGCTATGTCTCAAGTTCCCATGATAGTGCACAGAAGACACTCAGTACACCGTAATTATTATGTGATAGTTCTAGGCTAAGGAAAGAGGATACAAAGATGGATAAAGGATCATTGAATCCAAAGAAGGCATAGTCGAGTATGAAAGGCAGACATGTAGTAGCGTTTATGGTAGTATAATAAAGAGTGCAATGGAAGTGTGCATAGAGCATCCTGGTGGAACTAGGGAGGAAGAGATGAATTCTTATATTAGCATTTAATATATTTTTGATGAATGGCTGCAACAATAGCAGATTCTGTCAGTTATTTTCCTTACTTGGTATGGGATTGAAAATGTTTGGAGAAAATGTCTAGCTCGTTCCCAGATGGCCCACTCAGACATTGAATGAACCAGTGAATGATTCTGTTGCCTTTTTAGGAATGAAATAAAAATGATCAGCCTTCACTAATTGAGTAGTACTTTATGGAACTTCCACAGGACAGAGGCTAAAGGAAGTTCTAAGTCATCATCTTATGTTTTGTCAAAAATGAAATAGAACAAAGCACCTGAACAGCGATAAAATCTTTATGGTGACGAACCTGAAGTAACATTTGTTTAAGTAGAATTAAATAGATATCTTCTATACAAAAAAGGTGAATTAAGAATATAAAAGAGTTTTAAGATCGAATGTCCTGTTGTTTAAAGAATACTTTGGGTTTTTTTCTTTTTTGTGTGTGAAGCATGACATAGCTAACTCTGGTGGAAAATATAGGAAAACAAAAACATTAAGAACAATCTTTAAGACAGTTCCAGGACAGTGTTTCTTATATGATTCCAATATTTTCAATACTAGCTTATATAATTATGTCTTTTCTCTTCATCCATCACTCATAATAATAAAGAGAATAAAGAGAACTAGCCAGATAAAACATTTGATTCAGTTGATTTAGTTGACAAATCTTCGACAGTTCATGCATCTCCAAACTTTAGTACTTTATTACTATCAGCATTATGGATTTAAATAAATGCAGCCTGTATCAAGAAAATAAAATGACCGTATTGAAGGGAAAAAAAGAAGAAACTGTGGCCTTCTTCATGAGTAACACTAAAAACTGTTAAACACATTAAAATCCCATTTAACAAATAGCAGAACCTAATGAACATTGGGACTGCTCAGTGAATACTAATGTGCAATATTGCTGGGAAAGATGTTTGAGTGTTGAAATTTCTCATAGCTCAAAATGGTTACATAGATTAAGGAGAGGAACATCTGTTGTTTTAAAAGACAAATGAAGGTTGGCAGTTCGTTGAAAATATTTTTGTTTTTGTTTTGTTCTATTTTAAATTGTTTCTTAAAGCAGTCAATTACTCATTTTTCTAATTTAAAACATTCCAGTAATCTTTCTTTATGTTTTGCTCATTAATTTTATATTGAAAATCCTGGGATTATATCTATAAACAATTGACCAGGCTGCTGTTTAGTAAGTTGTGAAAGTCTTTTGTATGATAATCAACTAGTATAGTAATCATGAAATCATCTAATTCTGAAATTAAAGTGATCAGAAATACAAGTTTGTCATGCGACAGTCCATTAATTTCAGACAATTAGATGTCACAATAAATTCAGATGAGTTCTGGCCTCTGGCCTCAAGTCCTAATGCTAGCAGTTTTCAATTTATTTTCTTTGTTAGATAAAACAAGTAAGTTTTCTTCTACTTATCTGATTTTATTCATCTGAAATGTGGATCCTGGCTTCAGTGTATCATTTGTTATGGAGTATGTTACACATTGTTTGTAATATAACTACATTCCATTCATCTATCCATTTATTTATTCATTTATGTATGTATTTGGTCTTGTATCCATCCATTTATCCACCTATCTATTCATCTACCCACTACCTGTCTATCCTTCTATCCATCCAGAGATTCATCCATCCAACAAAAATGTGTTGAGCATGTATTGACGTGATCAGGCTAGGTAGAGACGACACAACAGGGTCTCTGTTCTTAAGGAGTACTCATAAACTCATGTTAGCATAAACAAGTATCCTTATTTTAGTAACTCTTCCAAACCTTATGTTGTGTTAAAAATTGCCAGATCTAGGAATTTCACTCCTCGTTATATACCCCAAAGAATTAAAAGCAGGCACTCAAAAATAGTTGTATACAAATGTTTATAGCAATATACTTACAATAGCCTAAAAGTAGAAATAGCCAACCATCCATGAACAGATGAATGGAATAAGAAAATGTGGTATATTCATGCAATAGAATATTACTCATCCATAAAAATGAATGAAATACTGATATGTGTTATAACGTGGATGAACCTTGAAAACATTATGCTAACAGAGAGAAGCCAGACACAAAAGGTCATGTATTATATATGTCCATTTGTATGAAATACCCAGAAGAGGTAAATCCTTGGAAACAGAAGCAGATTCTCAGTTGCCAGAGGTTGGGGGAACAGTGGACTAGAGTGTGACTGCTTGATAGATACCGGGTTTTATTGTGGAAGGGGGAGGGGGCTAATGAAAATGTTTGGAACTAGATAGAGATGTTGGTTGTACAACACTGTGAATATATTAAATGACACTTGAAAGTGGTTAGTTTATGTTATGTGAATGTCACCTCAATTAAAAAAATATTGCCAGTGACACTTCATATACAAGTTTATTTGGTGGAAAAAATTACCGTTTGAAAATTTTTTTCAATCTCTGTGTAACCTGAACACTGTAAAACAGTGATTTTTAATGCTTGTAGGATTAAGAAAATTGGAGTAAAAACAATAAAGATTTTAGAAACTTGTTGCTGAAAAGCTTACGACTTGGTTAAAGGTTGTCACTTCTGAAGATACATTTAATGAGCTGATTAACTTTGTTCTCTGGCTTGATTACAACATAGATTCTCAAACTGGCAAGCTCTTTGGTAATTGTGAATCGCCAAACAATAAAAATCTACCACCACTCTTAAGAAAGCAACTAAAAATGCATACCCTAGCAAGAATCAGTTACATCTTTTTTATGGTTAAATAATGGCATATTATGTGTTATGGAGATCTATCAGTCATTTTAAAAAACAATAATTATCATTATGAATCAATAGCAGTCATTTAATTTTGTGCTCTTAGAGTTTATTTAAAATTTATTTTAATACATTAAAATGACAAAAATCTAGTTTTGGGGATAGAAATAGTATTTCTTGTACTACTCATGTAGTCATTTTGATCCTGTTGCAGCAGTCAATATATGTTAATAAAATGCCTAGCATTTTATAACCACGTATATGAGCTATGTACTATATCAAGAGCTTTACATTCATTATTTCATTTAATCCTTTAATCAAGCTCATCGTGTATGGACTCTTGTTTTATCTCCATTACATAGATGATGATATTGAGGCCAAGAGATGTTAAGTAATTTTTCCTAGGCTACAGGACTGGTAGATGTCAGAGACAGGATATGAATCTTGATCTGTCTGACTTCTGAGTTTGTGTTCTTAACAATGAAGGTTTTACATTTTGTTTTTTTTAATGGGAAAAAGCCAATAAGACACTAATAACATTTATTTAAATTGTGAATGTATATTGGTTGCATATTTGGAAAGAAATACATACACACACTATACATATATACTATTTATGTAACAGCATTTTTCAGTTTGACCAAACCAGCTTTTCCTAGGAATAATGAATGATACCAAATCTCTGTGCTAAAATCACCAGATTGTACAGAAGTGCCAATAAAGTGAAGCCCGTAAGTACAGAAAACAGTGAATTTAATTTAGGCCCAAAACAATTTAGGAAAATAGTTCTAACTAATTCAACTGAGCATTTGAAAAAGTTTCACTTTTACCTACCAACATGAAGATCTATCTCTGAGAAAAAGCAACCAAAATAATTTCCATCTTTCTTTTCTTTCTTTTTCTTTTTTTTTGCTTCCATTTTTCTTTAAATTTAAAATGTTGGACTGAATATTAATATTATGTCCTTCTGCTTATCTAGTTTAAATATTAAAAATAAGTCAGTCATATGAGTGTTTTCTGTTTTAAAAATTCCTTCAACTATGTTTTTTTTTTTTGGCTGCGTTGAGTCTTCGTTGCTGTGCACGGGCTTTCTCTAGTTGTGGCGAGCGGGGGCTACTCTTCGTTGCAGTGCGCAGGCTCCTCATTGTGGTGGCTTCTCTTGTTGGGGAGCACAGGCTCTAGGTGCGCGGGCTTCAGTAGTTGCAGCACATGGGCTCTGTGGTTGCAGCGTGGCAGGCTCTAGGGTGCACGGATTCAGTAGTTGTGGCTCGTGGGCTCTAGAGCACAGGCTCAGTAGTTGTGGCACATGGCCTTAGTTGCTCCACAGCATGTAGGATCTTCCCAGACCAGGAATCGAACCCATGTCCCCTGCATTGGCAGGCGGATTCTTAACCACTGCACCACCAGGGAAGCCCCTTCAACTATGATTTTAAACTCTGTATCTCAAAAAAAAAGGGGGGGGGGTAGTGGAATCAAAACACATAGCCAAAAACCAAGAAATGAGCAAGAATAGTCCTGTCTTTTCAACATTTGATTGTGGTACTGGTTGTGAGCACTTTTAACTGGGCTGACTTTGCCTAATATGATGAATGACCAGAGCATCAAGTTATGGATATTCATTTGCCTTCTTTTTCAACATAAAAATTTGCTTATATTTACATCATTGTTTCTGTACTATTCCTCAAGGGATGTAACACCTAGGAGTCTGTTGCTTATTTACCATTTCTTTTTCCTTCTACTCCAGGCTGAGCTCTGTTGGCCTTGAATCTGCTGTCCCCTATCCTACTGGCAGAAGCATTGCAGCAGCTGTGGAAGTTTGTCAATGTCCATCAGGGTATACTGGCTCCTCCTGTGAAGTAAGTTTGCAAGAATATAGCTTCAGTGCATTCTAAGTTCCTTCAGCATTATTTTCCATAAACTATTCTAAAATAAGCTTAGTTTTTTCATCAAGGATTGCACAAATGGTAGTGTATTATTAGTTAAAGAAGAAACTCCAACGTCTGCGAAAAAGTCATGACTTTCAAATAGTGTTACTCATGTAATGCCATCTTGAAATCAGGTTTCTTGTAGAGATATTTTGCATTATGACATATAGCTAAAAATCTGATGTTTCTTTAAGTGTTTGTTTTTGATTTAATCTGTTGATGAAATAGGATAAATGATGGTGGAATAATATTTCAATATATTTCTCTTTCATTTCCACCTGAGTACTTACGAGGAATTTAGCACTATTTCTTTTCTTTTTCACCCTTTCTACATTTTTTAATCCATTTTTTAATCTACTTTATTCCTAAGAATACAACCAAATCACAATCATCTGAAGGGCTCAGTCTTTAAAATGTCCAGAACATAATATATGGAAGAAATACCTTGATCTAGAAAATTTTCTACAGGTCTTTGATTTGTCTAGCACCTAAAGTTTGAGATATTTATTGCTGTCTCAATATTCTAGATTTATAATAAGATTAATGTTCCTTGCTTAATATCACAGTGTGTCATTCTAAGGTAATAATTTTTATTTACTTTTATGCATTTTCTTTAGGTAGTTTGAAAATTGATTTTACTTGAAATCTGGTCAAAAAAATATAAACACCATTTCCCTTATAGAGGGCATGGCTTGCAGATAAATGGGAACTTAAATTCTTTAAAAATGGTGCCTTTAAGGAATCATCTGACTGTACCAAGATGTTCCACTTCAGCACACTATCCCATTATGCCATTTACAGAAATACCCTAGGCCTTGCTTTGTCGTTTCTCTTGTACTTTAAAATAATGCATGCTACGAGAGGATACTCAGGGCTTAGAGTCATATTGGTGACAAATGTGTTTTCTTTAACTGGGCTCAGATTCACCTATCTGGAAATAAAACTAAATGTAATTCACTGTCACTTTTCCAAAATTCAAATAGAGAAGAGAAAAATAATCATGGAAATGAATTAGCTCTGTCAACCCAAATTTGATTTTACATGTAAAATAAATACTGTACTTGATGAAAAGTATTTTTTTATTAAGAGCCTAGCAGTTTTTATTTCAAACCAGAAAGCTCTCTTTGAACCTTTATGTTCTTATTTCAACTGAAATAATAAATACCTTGATTCTATTCTTGGTTTAGCACTTATTCCCGCATTGGTTACTCTCAGTGCTCCTCATCATCTTTTATACAAATTTAAAATGCCCATTGAATCTAAAATTGTCTGAATATTAGAATTATTTAATTGGTTATGCATTTTGTTTCTTTTCTTTCTTCAAAAGTATTTATTAAGAATCTTTGGTAAATTCTGCCCTAGATGCTGAGGGGATTATCAAGAAGATTACACCACAATCCCTGTTCTTAAAGAGCTAACAGTCTGTCTAGGGAGACAGAACAAATACCTATGAAAAATTGGATCACAGCACTATATAATTAAGGCACCAGTAAGTGGTACAGAACTTAAGTGCAATAATCTTTCAAAGAGATGAGCAATTCCAGTGGAGAGAGACGTCACAGAAAGTATCCTAGGGTGGAAAAACCTCAAATTGGATGCTAAATAATGGTAACAATTAGGTAGGAAGAGAGAGAAGCAAGCGAGTGTGGGAGAGTCAGAACAAAGAAGCAGAGCAGGGATAAGAAAACCTTCCTGTGCCTCTCACATGATAATTGATAAATCAAGTTACTTTGGAATCCATAAAAGAATTTAGTTGAATCAGAAGACAATGAACTCTGGAGTTTCTCTCTGGCTTCTTAGTTTTTTCTACTCTCTAATAATTCCTTCTTTTCTTTGAAACTTCCTATCCTTAAACTCACTATTATCTATTCCTTTCCTTTCGTAAATTCATTTGCTTTTTTACTGAGTTCCTAACGCCAGGCACTCTAGTTTCGTTATCACTAATATCCCTGGATCCTTTAAAAGCTGAGTAAACTCCAAAGACAATGTCTTAATTCTAGCTTACCAAAAACACATTCTATAACTCCCTTATAAAATCGTTCTCTTCTGTTTTGTTTGGGTCCACAATGTTGATTCAGAATCTTTTTTTTCCTCATTTCTACTTCTTATAAATCCCCCCACAGTTCATCTTTCAAATATTTTCATACTTTCCTAGTATCATCGTAATTCATTTCACTTGACAAGTGGAACAGGTGAGGAAGTGAAAGCAAAGTTGGGTACTAAAAAAAGTTGTTTTGATTCAAATCTCAGTTCCCTCTTCTATATGATGCCACAAAGAAAGTTTAGATAAATATGATAAATTCAATGAAGAAAATAAACAGGGTGCCTTGATAGAGGTACTGAGAATGGGTATAGGAAGATTAGATGGGAGGGACTGCTTTATGAGAGGTTGTCAGGAAGGTTTTCTGAGGCGGTAGCATCTAAACTGAGTTTAGGGTCAGCTTAGGTAAAGGAGCTGAGGAGGAAATGGAACAGAGTTTGGAGTCGGCAAGGAGCTGAGTTGGGGCAGGTATGGCTGAAGCTTATAGTAAGCAAGTAAGAAAGTGGCACAAGGTATGATTGAAGGAGGCTGGCCATTCAGAGCTTTGCATGCATGATAAGAACTTGTGGTTTTATTCTAAATGCAATGGAAAGAAGGCTTTAAGCTGGGTGATGCCATGATCTGAGTTTTATATTTTTTTGAAAAAGTCATTATAACTACAGTGTGTAGAACCTATTGTACATGGCAGGAATGGTAGGAAGGAAAATGGTTAATATGCTACTGTGGTAGAATGCAGTGATGATAGTGGTTTGTTAGTATAATGACAGAGGATGTAGAAAGACATGTGTTTATTCTAAATATATTTTGGTAGTAGAACCAATAGGACTTACTGATAGACATGCCATGGGAGAGTTGAAAAAACTGAAGGTTTTAAGAATGAGTCAGATGATGAGCTTGAGCAATTGGATGTGGTGCCATTTACTGAGCTGAGGAAAACTGGGAGAGGAACAGCTGTGATGGGGAGGATGAAATCAATGATCCATTTTGGAAATATTAGGTTTGAAAGAGCTGTGAAGTGTATTGTCCATGTCCAATGTAGGTCCTGAACTCAGAATATCTGTCTGGTCTATAGATATGTATTTAGAAGGAATCATCAACTAGGGGACTAAATAAAATGACCTGGGAGAAACTGTGGAAAGAAAAAGAAAAGTGACTAAGCCCCCAGGAGCTCCTGACAATGAGAAGTAGGTTGAAGCAGAGGAGACAGCAAAGAAATGGGGTGGAAACTTTGGGACTGTAATATCATGGAAGTTTCTAGAAGAGGACTTTTGAGGGAGATAGGAATCAACTAAACCATATCTTGATGAGAGAACAATAAGGTGTTGATTGTAGAATTGTGTATTAGGTTTGGCTCCCTGGAATTTGGTGGCATGGACCAGGGCAGTTTTAATCAAGTGGTGATAGCACAGGACTGATTAGGATGGAATGAAGCATAAAAGGGAAGTGAGGAAGAAAAAACATTTTTTTTTTTTAGTTTTTTTCTTGTTTTAAACTTCTATCGGAGTATAGTTGATTTACAGTGTTGTGAAAGTTTCAGGTGTACAGCAAAGTGAATCAGTTATACATACATATATATATATATATCCATTCTTTTTAGCGCAGTCTTACTGAAAAGAAAAACAGGGAGGTAACTGAAAGTTATAGGATATTAAGGAAGTAATTTTGTCTTTTTTTTCTATTAGCTGATTTTTGATGGAGACACTAGATCATATTTTCAAGCCGATAGTAATGATCCAACAGAAAGGAAAGCTATTACTGATGCAGCACAGAGAGGAAATACTGGGAAGACAATAGATAATGGAATACAGATTGCAAGTGCAGTGATATTCCTTTGAGAGCATGAAGAATCCTGCATGCCTGTTCCAGAGGGGAATATGACAAATGGAAATATACACTTATGCTTGTGGACTTGGTAGTGGAAATTTGGCTTCCAATGGCTTTAATTTTCTCTGTGACTAATGAGATGAAATTACTGGCTAAGAGAGAGGTGTAAAGAGTTGGGAAATTTGAAGAAAGAAGATGGAGTACATGTACAAATGGAGTAGTACATTTGCAGATATATATATATATATATATAACTTATTAATGACAATTCCATGAATATTTGTCCTGAAAAGAGTAAATCAGTTCTCTCCTTGTTATCATCACCCTTAATTTCTACCCCCTTCTGGATATGTAGCTTCACCAGTTTTTAGAAATATATATTACATTACAAAATCTCTTCTATAATGAGTCTAGGGTGACAACAGTTTTAATGAGGAGAAATTATTAGAAGAGGTTAGAAAATTGACACCTTTTCTGTACTGCGCAAATTAAGAGGAAAGTTGTTTTGTTTTCCTTTCAAATATGAAGTATCAGCTCATCCTTTTTTTTTAATGTGTTTGCTATCGATGTTCACATTTAAGAGTCCTCATATCCTGAGGCAGAAGGAACATTTCCAACAATACACAACACAATTCTATATTATTTATTACTTCAGTGGTTTCTCTCTTGTTTCCACTTTCAACTGGGGAAAAAAAGGCCTTTTCATGATACATTATGTCATAGTTAACCATCCAGAAATATGGTAAATAACCCACAAAATGCAATTTTAACTTGATGGAGATCATAACCTCCTAGAGGGCAGTGAAGTTTGTCCCCTTATTTTGCATCCCGTCCAATTTATAGTGACCCGCACGGAAGAGAAACTTAAACATGACGTGAACTGAAAGCCAGCACAGACACACAGATACTGTATGGCCCAAATACCCTTTTTCTAATCAGAATTCTATTTTTGGACGGTAAAGTGTCTCACACTTAGAAAGGAAATGATAGATATAAGTAGAGTTCTAGTAGAATAATGCCATAAAATAAAATATCAAGGGAATAAATATATGGTAAATAAATCATAAACTATTTTGTGTAAATTTGAGAAAGCATAATAGGATGGAGGAAGTTGAGAATGAGAGGTATAAATTATATATGTGTGTGTGATCAAATGTTAAGAGCGGATGCTACCTTTCTTCCAAATGACTGCAAAGATTTTCTGAAAGTGACAGAGTTATGGGCAGTTTGTACGTGGGAAAGAGAGGTCACTCCAGAGAATCTATATTCCTTGGAATGACATTAGGTGCTCTCTTAGGCTAAGGTTCTGAAGAGTCCATTTCTGTCGGCTGCTTTTTTTCAGTACTTTTTCTTCCATTTTCTTTGTGCTTTTTACTTTGCGACTGTCATGTTTCAGTTCTTTATATCTCTGCTTTATTTTGCTGTTTCAGAAGAGACATCAAGCTAATGCTTCTTCTAATCTCATACCTGCCAATAACACTAAGGTTAGTATGAAGCTCCCATGTCAGGAGGAATAGCTCTGTAGCAATATTTCCATAATGGCAGTGCTTTGACAAGCACATTTGCTGGGTTTGCTACCTAAATATTTTCCTTTATCCAATAAAGACAAAAAGCAAACTTTTAAAAAATCCCTGAGACTAACTTGAAGCCTTATCTTCCTTTCAGTCTTGTTGGCCTAGGCACAGACGAGTTAACGGCACTATTTTTGGTGGCATCTGTGAACCCTGTCAGTGCTTTGGTCACGCGGAATCCTGTGATGATATCACTGGAGAATGCCTGGTAAGTGCTTTCTCCTTTGGAGATGCTGATTGACAGGGCTGAAGTCAGCTCAATAGGCCCTGCAATTCAGTTACTACCTTTGGGGCTTTAAATACTTGAGTCAGGAAGTGATTTGATGGCACTCTTTATATTGAACTGAGTTGGAAGCTGGGAACGTTCTTTCATACGTGGTCTCCCTGACTAACAAGCATTAGAAAGTGTTTATTCATATTAGTCTAAGAATTGAATTAAGATCGGATACATCATAATAAAGCATAACTAATGACTGGGATACCTTTCTACCACAAATATATATGGTTTCAATCCTTTCCATAAATCTACCAAAAAATAGACTGTATTTCTGTAACAGGAAATAATTTATATCCCCATAATATGAAAAGTATAAAATGTAACCTCTGTAACAGGCATAATTCAGTTTTTGTCACTTTGAAAATGAGGGAATACTACATTTTTTTATTGTCAAATGTCAGCATTTAACTAAATACAAAGCAACATATATAGATTAAAAAATCATAAATATATGCAATACATATTCACCAGAGCTCCTTACTCCTTTTACAATTAAGTCTATACTTCAACCAGAAAAAAAGCTCTGCAAAAGGCAAAGTACTTTCCATCCTGCTAAGAAGCTTTTGGATTAGAGAATTACACTGAATAGACAATTCTGATTAACTCAAGGGCATGTTAGTTTTATATTGTCTGACATGGCATGAAGCTTGAAACAACACTTCTCATTTCATTAGTCTTGCAGAAACACAATTTGAAATGGTGGCAGTTTAGGAAGATATCATACTCTCATTTCCCTGTAGAATTTAAGGCAGACTCTGTTATCTGTATTTCTTAATGTTCTCTCTTTCTCTTGCTCATTCTTCCCCCCACCCTTTTTCTTCTACTTAAAAGCTTCTGGGAAAAATCCAAAATGAAAATTCAGGGCTTTTGTTTCAATGTGATTTGGCATTTAGGTTTATTGATGCTCTTTCTGTTTTCTGTATAGAAGATTTTGTTTAATTGCGTTGCAGTATAAAGCGTGATAGCCTTAATTTGTGGATCAGTAGATTTTTCAAATGGCATTGTTATGAATAGAAAGACTAAGTGATTTTCATTTTAATTATACAATAAGTCTTTTAAAATGTACCTTGGAAAAAATACTGAATTACCTTTAAACACTTTACTAACATGCAATAGGAAATATTCAGCCCAAACCAGATATAGATTTGCTTTACTGAAACCTAGAAAGACAAAAATAAATATTTCATGATACCAGACTTTTAATGTTCCCAATAGTAATATTTCATGTTGCATTCATTAAGTCTAAAATCATGCTGTTAATTCATTTGGTTATGTAATATTTCTAAGAATGAAAGCCCATTGTTTTAGAATAAAATAGTTTCATCCAGCATAATTTTGGGAGGAAGAAGGGAGGGGATCAATGATTATGTGAGACCTTCTACTAATGAAGCCTAGTTTACTGACTTTGTTTCATGGACAGGGAGATAGGCTACTTCAAATAACACAATGAATCTTAGGGAAACAACAGAGATCTTGATGATAGAGAGAGAATCTGGGGTGTTTTCTGAGGTTTCCTCTGTAGCTGGTAAATAGGTGATGATGTAAGATATTTCTGGAGACTTTCAAATTCTCTTTATCTGAAATGGTATTAATAACTAAATGCTGATGTTCCATTTTGAGTGTATTCATTCTAATGTGATCCACAAAGAGAAAAATATTTAAATGTTGCACATCAAAGGCATTCTTACTGTTCAGTTGACCCGCATTTTAGCTTCCTTTTTTTATTATTTATGCTTCCCCCCCCAAGCACTAGACAGAAAATTTACAAAACTTACAGATAAACTGCTTTTTAGTTTGGCTTTGAAATCTAATTAGAAATTAACTGAAATATTTTTTGATATTAGATCAAAATCCAGACCTCCGTTATAGGGCAGACTTATTATATATTAAAAGGTCATTTTGACTCAAAGTACTTTTGAAGTGATCTAGGAAACACTCAAGCCACATGGGAAGATTGCATACTTGTTCCTTGTCATTGTTCTTTTGATAAGCAATGTGAATAGACATTTGGAAAGTAGTTTTGTAGCAGGACACCTGTAAAAATAACCAGCCCATCAGAGCGAACCTTTCGTCTTTTTCAGTTTGGGTTTTCCATAGTATTGTTGTCTAATATTGTTTTATGGTTTCAACTGCAGAAACACTTGAGTTTTAAGATTAATTTTATTTACATTAACTGAAATATGACATCAGGAAATGTAAGAAACTCCTACATGTTATTTTTCTTTCAAATCAGTAAAGAAAAGCATAGTCTCGGGGTTGTGCAAGATTTTCAGTTGAGTTTTAGAAATACCATTTTCAACATGGTTAAAACATAATCAGTTTTATAATCTTATTTTTTAAAGTCCCTAAGTCTTTGAAGATATAATTTTGATTGTGTCAATCTGACAATATGCAAAGAATATTGCAAAAAACATACTTTTTTTAGTAAGAGGCAACTTTAAACTTGAAGACTGCAAGGAACTAATATGAAGATGAAATCAAAGAGGAAAGCCTTTCATCAAATTGATCCATGTTTTGCACCTTCCATCCCAATGTGCTGTTATTTAGACAAATGTGGATAATAAAGTTAACACCTTTGCTACTTTCATAGAGGGTTGCAAAATAAATTTGAGAATTTTAGATACCTTAAAGAAAAACCTATTTTCAAGTATCACCAGATACTAAAGAATTACCTACTCACTGTCATGAAACTGTCATGAGATTTCAGAGCTTGAAAACTTCATGTATTGTGAGCTTAACTCCCACATTTACAGATTGTAAGCAAGTGGATTACTGGATTTTCATTTAACATTGTCTACAATAAAGAATCTGTCCCTCTCCCCAAGGAATTTAACAAGCTATGTTCAGAAGTGTTTATTTATGGGTGTCTTTTTCTTAAATCCATTTACTAAGTGTAATTAAAATTGAGCTTCTTAAAAATATACTAAAAGAAATAATAATTCAGAATTTTCATTGAATCAAACTGGCTATCCCATTGGTCAATCAGATTAACAAATTTTTACTTTGTGCTTAAAGTGAATTTATATTTTGGCTATTAGCCATTTCCTCTACCTATTTAGTTACTGATGATAAAATTAAAGGTTTTGCACTCCAAGCTCTGATGAATTCTTTGGAAATGAGAAAAAAATAGCATTTTATATGCTTGTAAAATTAAAAATGTATTTCAGTCATAATAAATCCATATCGTATGATAGGTAATAGGCATTAGATACATTTTATTGTATCATTGGAGACTGAAGAAGTTATGTTTACATGATGCCAAAACATCATTAAAACTTATCAGTGCTTTATAGACAGTTTCACTTGTTGATTATCTGATTGCTCACCTTTACCAGTCTTGATCAATTTTGTGAACACAAAGTGGGTTTATGAATATACTTTAATTAATATGAAGAAATCAAGATATAAATTACTTTATTTTGATTTTTTATTTTTGAAAAGAACATGGTTTCAAAAAATACTAATTAACAGAAAAATACCATTTCAATTTTTTAAAAAAGTGTGTGTATGCAGAAAATTATAAGACACTGATGAAAGAAATTAAAGATGATACAAATAGATGGAGAGATATACCATGTTCTTGGATTGGAAGAATCAACATTGTGAAAATGACTCTACTACCCAAAGCAATCTACAGATTCAATGCAATCCCTATCAAACTACCACTGGCATTTTTCACAGAACTAGAACAAAAAATTTCACAATTTGTATGGAAACACAAAAGACCCCGAATAGCCAAAGCAATCTTGAGAAAGAAAAAAGGAGCTGGAGGAATCTGGCTTCCTGACTTCAGACTACACTACAAAGCTACAGTAATCAAGACAGTATGGTACTGGCACAAAAACAGAAATATAGATCAATGGAACAGGATAGAAAGCCCAGAGATAAACCCACGCACATATGGTCACCTTATCTTTGATAAAGGCGGCAAGAATATACAGTGGAGAAAAGACAGCCTCTTCAATAAGTGGTGCTGGGGAAACTGGACAGCTACATGTAAAAGAATGAAATTAGAACACTCCCTAACACCATACACAAAAATAAACTCAAAATGGATTAAAGACCTAAGTGTAAGACCAGACACTATAAAACTCTTAGAGGAAAACATAGGCAGAACACTCTATGACAAATCACAGCAAGATCCTTTTTGACCCATCTCCTAGAGAAATGGAAATAAAAACACAAATAAACAAATGGGACCTGATGAAACTTCAAAGCTTTTGTACAGCAAAGGAAACCATAAACAAGACGAAAAGACAACCCTCAGAATGGGAGAAAATATTTGCAAATGAAGCAACTGACAAAAGATTCATCTCCAAAACATACAAGCAACTCATGGAGCTCAATATCAAAAAAAACAAACAACCCAATCCAAAAATGGGCAGAAGACCTAAAGAGACATTTCTCCAAAGAAGATATACAGATTGCCAACAAACACATGAAAGAATGCTCAACATCATTAATCATTAGAGAAATGCAAATCAAAACTACAATGAGATATCATCTCACACTGGTCAGAATGGCCATCATCAAAAAATCTACAAACAATAAATGCTGGAGAGGGTGTGGAGAAAAGGGAACCCTCTTGCACTGTTGCTGGGAATGTAAATTGATACAGCCACTATGGAGAACAGTACGGAGGTTCCTTAAAAAACTACAAATACAACTACCATATGACCCAGCAATCCCACTACTGGGCATATACCCTGAGAAAACCATAATTCAAAAAGAGCCATGTACCACAACGTTCATTGCAGCACTGTTTACAATAGCCAGGACATGGAAGCAACCTAAGTATCCATCAACAGATGAATGGATAAAGAAGATGTGGCATATATGTACAATGGAATATTTCTCAGCCATAAAAAGGAATGAAACTGAGTTATTTGTAGTGAGGTGGATGGACGTAGAGACTGTCATACAGAGTGAAGTAAGTCAGAAAGAGAAAAACAAATACCATATGCTAACACATATATATGAAATCTAAAAAAAAAAAAGAAAATGCTCAGAAGAACCTAGGGGCAAGACAGGAATAAAGACACAGACCTACTAGAGAATGGACTTGAGGATATGGGGAGGGGGAAGGGTAAGCTGGGAAAAAGTGAGAGAGTGGCATGGACGTATATACACTACCAAATGTAAAATAGATAGCTAGTGGGAAGCAGCCGCATAGCACAGGGAGATCAGCTCGGTGCTTTGTGACCACCTAGAGGGGTGGGATAAGGAGGGTGGGAGGGAGGGTGATGCAAGAGGGAAGAGATATGGGGACATATGTATATGTGTAACTGATTCACTTTGTTATAAAGCAGAAACTGACACACCATTGTAAAGCAATTATACTCTAATAAAGATGATAAAAATAATAAAAAAAAATAAAAAGTAAAAAACAATGTGTGAGGGAAATTTTTATGTGCCTTGTGGTTTTATTATTTATTGGTATACATTTTTAATTTTTCAATATTCTCATTTTTAAATTATGAGTTAAGCAAGGCCCTCGCAGCTGTAATACATTAGTGCATTGTCCACATCATCAGAGCCTACTGAGGTCCAAATTAATCTCTGATGTAAAAGGCCAAAGTGTCAGAGGTTTTGTAGGATTAGCCATAGTTCTCATTAAATCAGCAGTTTAAGCTGAACAATTGATTTTTACCTAAATCAGGTACAATTTCCATTAAACATATATTATTAAGACTCTATAACTATACACACACACACACACACTCACGATCACTTGTATTTCCTTAAAAAAAACAACAAAGAAAAAAAGAAAATACTATTTGCATAATGAAAAATATTTATAATGAATTTCAATCATCTTTTTGTAAATATGCATATGCTGAAACTAGTGTGTAGTTTATAAGCTAGATATTAAATTAACTTTCAGTGCTCTCTCCCAGCTGTAAAATTGACCATTTAATGTGGAAAATTATTCTTTCTGGCGGGGAATAGACTAATGATTCTGTAGATCTATTTTTGGTAACATGTTGATGCTTGAGACTGAAATAATAAACTCTGATGTGCATTTCTTCCTCAGAACTGTAAGGATCACACTGGTGGCCTATATTGCAATAAATGTCTTCCTGGTTTCTATGGTGATCCTACTAAAGGAACCTCTGATGACTGTCAGCCCTGTGCCTGTCCACTCAATATCCCATCCAATAAGTGAGTAACAAACTTAACCTCTCTCATGAGCTGGGAATCCAGTTCTGCAAGTGCATTTTTGATATAGAATTTACCCTTTCTCTTGTCACACATAAAAAAGTAATAGATTTATGCATGAATTTCTCAAGAAGATACTGTGAGTTTTTCTAAATATAAAACATTTAAAGTTATGGCTATTTATTCCGCAGATTTTTTAGTATTTTAGCTCTAGTTTGGGGGATTTAATATCTAAGAGACAGAACTCAAATAGATTTTCTAAACCAACTCCAAAGAACAGAAGACATATATTATACAAACATAGACATGTGCCCACAGGCAAGCACTTGCACGCACACATACACACACACACACACACACATCTTCATACTGTACTAAAAAGACTACTAATATAAATGCTGCTCGTTTGGGTCCCAGTCACACAATATTTGTAACTCTTAGGCAAGTCATAAACCCCTCAAAAAGGTAAAATAAGAAATCAGTTAGTTGACCTTTAAGCATCAGTTCTGTCCCTTAGCGCACGGTTTATCATATTATCATATTATGTATATATATATATATATATATATATATGTTTATCTTATTGAAATAATTATAATTGTATTATATGATAAATTATATAAATATTGAAATATGGGTAATAATTTGCATCTTATTTTACATAAACTACATCTTGAAAAAGTTTAATGCAAACTTCATACAATTTTTCTAGTCATCCAGGTTTCTTTCTGTCTTTTTTTAAAATTTTCTGTTTGTTCACCTAAAATAATAACCTTTTGTAACAGACTTTGATTTTTGTTTGTTTTTGTTTTGCTTTATCAGTTTTTATTGGACTATAGTTGCTTTACAATGCTGTATTAGTTTCCTACTGTACAACAAAGTGAATCAGTCATACATATACATATGTCTATTCTTTTTTAGACTTTCTTCCCATTTAGGTCACCACAGAACTCTGAGTAGAGTTCCCTGTGCTATACAGCAGGTTCTCATTAGTTATCTATTTTATACATAGTAGTGTATATATGTCAAACCCAGTCTCCCAATTCATCACCCTCCCTTCCCCCCTTGGTAACCATAAGTTTGTTCTCTACATCTGTGACTCTGTTTCACCTCTGCAAATAAATTCATCTGTACCATTTTTCTAGATTCCACATATAAGCGATATTATACGATACTTGTTTTTCTCCTTCTGTACCACACTTTTAAAAGTATATATTTTGTCTGCTCTTCCTTTTACCTTTTAGGGGAACACTGTATTTCAGCCGCTCTAATTCACTTTCCCCTTAGAGCAGCCATCCCTTAAGCAAATATGTAAGCAAGACCCTGAAACCAAAAATGTTTTTTATTTTAATGGGGCATATTATGTTGAACAATAATCAACACTTTTTACTAGTAAAAATTATAAACTATAGTTTTAAATCAAAGAAATTATAAAAATTTTTCTTAAAAGCAAGCTTAGTGCTTAATAAAATTCATATTATTTTATGTACTTTCCACCTGTTTCTAAATGCTGTATTAATGCTTGCAGAGCAAAAGTTTTTAATGATTTTTAATGAAATCTGTCAGTTACAGTTTTTTAATGTGAAGCTGTTATCAAGTTCGTCATACTCTGAGGTCTTACCCAAGATATTCCTAATGGAAATGGTCTTTTGTTACTAGAGTCCATAAATACTACAAGCTAAAGACTTTGAGAATAATTCTGTCATTAAATTTAAAAGTCCTCATAGGAACTATGCTTCCTATACTTCATCTCACATGAAATCCTTGTCCTCTTTCCTGACAACCTTCCTTCTTCAGAATTTTCCATCTTAGTCACTGGAAAAGAAGAGAAAGAACTAAGATTTAATGAAAGCAGCCTACTACATTCTAGGCATAGGCTCAAGCACTATATTTGGCATTATTTTACCTTCAAAAACTATTCAATAAGTGGGTCTTATTTTATAGATTAAGAAAAGAGTTTCCGAGTGGGAAAAGAGCATTATAGTGCCAATTCTCAGAGAATTCCTTGATTTAAATGCTGAGTTTCATACTTTCTAACTGTGTGACTCTGGGAAAGTTACTTAAACTCTCTGTGCCTCAATTCTCTTGTCATTAGTTGTGATAATAGGACCCTCTCATAGGGTTCTTGTGAGAATTACGTAAATTAAAATACACAAAGCACCTAAAACAGTGATTGAACATGGTGAGCCTTATTTTGCTCAGTCATAAAATATTAAAGTATCAGAGTTGGAATTTTAAGTTTAAAGTCCAATGTGCTTTCCATTCCTCTACAGTTTTACATTGAGGGCTTCTTTAAAAATCACACTGCATTTTAAGTGATAGCATTAAGAGACTTAAATGGGAAATGGGGTAACTATATATTAGTGATCGGAACATTTTCAGAATTTAGGGCATGAGCCTTGGTGGTTACAAAACTGAAGATCCTTTGGTAACCAGGGATGTCAGAGAAGAGGAAGAAGGCAAAAGGAAATCTGGAAAATAATGAATATGTTGGTCATAACGTGACACAAACCTTGCTCTCTGGTGTACTTGTGAAGGGTCAGATCAAGCAATGGAGAACCTACTCACTCACGTAGCTGAATGGAATTCTCCAGAACCATCCAACGTATACAAAACTTTCACTGAGGTGAGGAAAACAAAGGGATAGCATCTAGCCACTCATCTACATTGCACTCCTTCTCAGCCAAAATGTCAATGGCATTAGCACAGCTGTCAATTCAGCACAGCTGACCATTCATAGTACCATGGGAATCCTAGCCTAATATATTTGCAGAATTATGTAATTTAGTGAATATGTAGACCTTATGAATTTATCTTCAAATTAGACCAACTAATTACCAATTACTCTAAATGCAGAAGAGCCATAAGGGAGAGAACTTTGCTTGGGTAATTATAAGCATTCATGACCCATTCTTCTCTGTTTACTGTGCCTCTACTTTAAAATGGATTCTAATTGTGTTCCTGAAAGGAGAAAGTCAGCAAGCGTTACAATACCATCCGTCAGTGCTAAAAAGGATTGAGGTCCCAGTGTCCAGTGATAAAATGTTCTTTAGTATTGTATTACAGTTCGGTATATTATGCAGATCTTGATTCTTTAAAATAAAGACAATTCAATAATAACAATGTAAGTTACACCAAATATTTAAAGATTCTTAATTTCAGGTGCTTTCATTTACATTAAATAATTATTAAATTATTAAGTAATAATTTTAACTTTAGAATTGGCAATAGAGGGCAAAAAACAATTTTAAATGCCAGCTTTAAATGTGACATTTTTACCAGGAATTATACCCAGTATCTTGTAATAACCTATAATGGAATATAATCTGTAAAAAACCCGAATCACTGTGCTGTACACCTGAAACTAACGATATTGTAAATCAACTATACTTCAATAAAAAAGTGGCATTTTTATAAGTAGAAAGAGGGAACAGTGATGATCCACTTTGTTTAAAAATTTGTTTTCAGAGGTATTAGGTCTTTTAAATTTAACACACTTTGAAAATTAACATAGTTAAGCTGCACAATAGTGATGAGAAAAATTCATTTTAATCTAATAACCTGAATTTTTTTATTCACTAAATAATGGGGATACTTAATGACTTAGAGAAACTCCCCTTTTAAAAAAGTTTTTAAAAAGTCATTACACTTATAATCTGAGTTAGAAACTATGAGGAATAACTTGACTAGTTACATATTATTCAGAAGATGGGATTTGAATGTTCATAAGTTATTCAGAAAAAAAAAATTCAACTAAAGGTTGCTGCAACCTTCATCTAAAATTGTAAGGCTTAGTGATAGTTTTGCCTTGGTGATTTATCTATTTAATCCCCAGTCATAAATCTTATAGGTCATAAGCATTTTGGCTCCAAATTTCTTAGATAATATTGCAAAATAAATCAAATGTGTAGGGAGATAGAGATAGGTCAGTATAATTATTATGATGTATGAATACAGACAAGCATATAATATTTAAATTATATATATAAAAAAATATATATATATATATCACTTCATCAACTATTTGCAGTGTCCACTGTTTGCTTAGCCATCTCACATTGGTGATGTATATATTCTAGCTATAGATTGTAACTAGGTAGTGAAATTTATCTCTAGAGAATAATAATGTAGTTATCATTACATTATGTAATAATGCAAATAAAAATGTAAATATTTCAAATGTTTATATTAATTAATTTCTGGCATCACACAGCTTATAGATTAAATATGATATGAAAGAAACACATGATTGTCTGCCCTTGAACACTTAGGATGTGTTTGAATAAATAATATTATTGAAATCATTGTAGATTTTCATCAGTTATATAAAAAAATTGGAGATAATCTTGGCACAAAGCTGAACAGAGAATAACAGAGAACAGAGAATAAGTTCTGTCTACTAATATCATTGTGAATACTACTTCTTTGTGCACATCAGAAATGCTAAACTTAAAATTTGTGAAAGGATGGACCACTTCTAGAGCTGACTTTTGGACTCACTCAAGGGGCCACATTGAATTGTTGTTAAAATTAGTACTTATAACAGAGAAATATAAATATTCTAAGACAAAATTTAAATTTAAGGACCTGTTCATTTCAACAACTTTAGAAATTTTAGAGTGTGCTAGGTATTTTAGAGCACTTTCCCACATATAGTTTTATGTACACACAGGTGATTATCGTGTATCTTACTAGTCCCATATACCAGAGGGAAGACTAAACTCCAGAGAAATTAAGTTCCTGGATCGTGATCATACAGCTTGCTTGTGGCAGAACCAATATTAGAACCCGTATATTCTGATTCACCTCTCTGTGCTTCTTCCAATGGCACTATAGAAATAGAAACAATTACAGAGACATTGAAGAGAAGCAAAAAAAAAAAAAAAAAAAAATTTAATAGGACTTAATGTTAGACAAACTATGAATGTCCATTGTAAAAAATGACTCTAGTGTTTGGCAACAGCTATGCTAACTCAAATCTAGCTCAAAGGAGCTAGATGGGTGAAAAACTGCAGGTTTAATTACTTAATTTATTGTGGCACTGTGCTAAGTATTTGCTTTCGTAATTTATCAGCATGAAGGCTTTACTCAGATCATACTCCTGTTTTGCTAAATGAGAAACTCATGTTTAGAGAAACACAGAAAATAACCCAATTCTAATTACAAAATCCAATTATGGACATTACATCAGATTTCACATTATTTAAAGGTAATTAAAGAAATATGTTTGCTAAATGGGTCTCCTGAGAATAAAGAGAACAGATATCACTGAACTGAAAGAAGAAAAAACTTATGGAGAAATTTCAAAAATATATGTGATCCAAACCACAGTCATGAAGTAAGATGAGTTTGCCCTTCATTTTTCTCCTCTTTCTCTCAGTCCTCTACTCCTTTAGCAGTTATTCATGGACAGTCACACCATCTTAGCCCCAGCTTCCTCACTCACCGACACTTTGCAGCATCTTATCCCTGCTGGTCTGTCTTCCCCTACCCAAGTGTTCCAGGTAACAATTAGCTAAAAGGAGTCCTGCTCTCCTATTTTATATGCAAACGTAGAACATGTCCCGATTGTCTAACCCCTAATGATGGAAAATTTATGCCAGTGATGAAAAACTTCATTATTTCCTGTCACATCACAGAAACCAGGAGGCAATTCAGTTCCCTCTTGCATTGGCTGTGAGAAAGTTCAAAGCCATATGATCTGCCACTATCCATATGATCTGCCACTATCCAATGAACATATTGTACAATATATACATATACACATATATACGCATTTTTTACAATACACATTCTGCACTCTAAATATACCCCTGATTTTATCTTATTTTTTAGTTCTTTTCTCTTTAATCGTATTGCATCATTTTATCTTAATGTACATATTTTGATAGGTAAGATTAAATGCATTCTGGAACAAAGCTAATTTTATCTGTATTTATACATTCACATACCTAAATACATACACATATGCTCACATACATATTCATTTGTATGTACATATATACACTTACTTATAAATATAAAAATTTACATTCAGCCATTTAAAAAGACTGTTTCTATGTGTAGTTCCTTACTGTTTATTCCAGCAATAGCTTCTCTTCCTCCCCCTGTTTGTGGAAAAAGCCTGCTATTCTTGATCTCTTGTGTCTTCTGTGGCATGGAGTGGATAATCCAGGAAGCCGAATATTGCCTCTGCTGGTGTAGAGCGAGCCAACTAGAGTTAGATGACATAATCTTGGAATCACTTGAAGTCAACAAAGATCTTACAGTTCCCTCTTTCTATCACAGAACAGATAGCTTCCTGTATTTGCCAAAATCAGTGTCAAGTTGCTGCATTTGCCAATCCGAATTCTATAGACATTTTTTGTTGTACATGTTTATTTCTCATTCTAATTTTATGTTTGTATTTGACTACCATCTTCTCCATACTTATAACTGCAGTTACAGCAGTAAGGGAGTGAACCCTCAGTTTACGTTGTTTAAGGAGTATTGAAGCACAAATACAAATATATTTTATGAGGAGCTTTTATTTAGACTCATCATGTCAAATAGTTACATTACTAGAAGTTTAAATTCACTTAATTCTGAATACTGGATGGTTATAGGGAAAAGAGAGCATCAAGTTAGAAATCAAAAGTTTTGGATCCCGTGATAAATTCTCCTGGAAATTAGCATATGACTTTGAGCAAGAAAAATTATGCCCGCCCCCACCAGCTCATAGGATTTTGTGAAAATGTGATAGAATTATGCATAAAAGCACTCTAAAAATGTAAAGAGCTAGTCAAATCTGATATATTGTTATTGCTTAATTTTTTTCTGAAAAAGCATTGATTTCTGACAGTGAGTGTGTTTTATTTTACTTCTGTCAGCCTTAACTGAGGCATGAGTATATTCAAGAATTTGAAATCTATTTTATAAATAGTTTTAAAGTGTCAGAAGCCTTATCGAGAACCTTTGACATGACTTATGGTAAACTAATTTAGGATCAGTAAACAATTGGTATGGTTTTCTTTCAATCATTGTAGTCCCACATGGGTGGGAAACCTAGGGCTTCTAGTTAAGGGTCACTTTCTCTGTAGATGATGAGGTAGTTAAAGAATGCCAGTTTTAAAAGAAAACATACGTGCATTCCAGAGGTTTGTCAAAATCCAGTCCTCCGTTTTATGTCTGAAAACAATAGCAAATCACGGCATGAGGAGGAAAAAACAATTGTTTCTTTCCATTTTTACGTGTGCCTCTTCTCCTCACTGCAGTCATACTCCCGCCAAGAAAATCACCCTTGGTGAGCTCCCTTTGGGTCATGGGTGGCAAACCACAGGCTGCTCTCTGAAAGATGGGTCCCCTCTCACAGACCATAGACTGGGTGTAACTTGCTTCTGCTGCTCGTGGCAGCCACCAGAACCCCTTAACGTGAAATCTTTTATCTGAGTAAGATTTGTGAACTCAAGATACGCCAGACCAGACTTTTCCCCACTTACCTCACCAGACTCATTTAAATGTTCCACTGAGTTGAAATTTTTTAAATGATAGAACTACTTGGTTCTAATAGCTTGCTACTATCAAAAAATAAAAATTATTAAATCTTTAAAAACAAACAACCCAAACAAAAAATGGGCAGAAGACCTAAATAGACGTTTCTCCAAAGAAGACATACAGATGGTCAATAGGCACATGAAAAGAGGCTCAACATCGCTAACTATTAGAGTAATGTAAATCAAAACCACAATGAGGTATCACCTCACACTGGTCAGAATGACTGTCATCAAAAAGTGTACAAATAATAAATGCTGGAGAGGGTACACTGTTGGTGGGAATCTAAATTAGTGCATCCACTATGGAAAACAGTATGGAGGTTCCTTACAACACTAAAAATAGAGCTACCATGTGATCCAGCAATCCCACTCTTGGGCATATATCCAGAAAAGATGAAAACTCTTAATTGGAAAAGATATGTGCACCCCAATGTTCATAGCAGCACTGTTTACAATAGCCAAGACATAGAAACAACCCAAGTGCCCATCAATAGAAGACTGTTTAAAAAAATGTGGTATATATATAAACAGAATATTACTCAGTCACAAAAAGAATAAGATAATGTCATTTGCAGGAAGATGAATGGACCTAGAGAATATCATACTAAGTGAAGTAAGTCAGACAAATAATATATGCTATCACTTATATGTGGAAGCCAAAAAATAATACAAATGAATCTGTATACAGTAGAGGTCCCCAGCATCTGGACCATGTACCGGTAGTGGTCCACGGCCTGTTAGGGACCAGGCCACACAGCAGGAGGTGAGCAGCGAGGGAAGCTTCATCTGCCGCTCCCCATTGCTCGCATTACCACCTGAACTATTCCCTCCGCCACCGGTCCATAGAAAAATTGTCTTCCACGAAATTGGTCCCTGGTGCCAAAAAGGGTGGGGATCGCTGATATACAGAACAGAAACAGACTCACAGACATAGAAAACAAACTACGGTTACCGAAGGGGAAAGGGAGTGGGAGAGGGATAAACTAGGAATACGGGATTAATAGATACAAACTACTATACATAAAATAGGTAAGCAACAAGGATTTACTAAATAACACAGGAAACTCTATTCAATATCTTGTAATAACCTATCATGGAAAATAATTAAAAATATATATATATATATATATATATAAAACTGAATCACTTGCTGTGCACCCAAAACTAACACAATCTTGTAAATCAACTATACTTCAGTTAAAAATAAATAAATAAAAGAAATATTAACTATTTACAGGACTACTATGAGTTAAGCCAAAGGGAGATTATTTAAAAAAATAGTACGCACGATCGGATCTGCACAAAAGTTAAGAAAGTATTCCAAAGTCATACAAGTGTCAGGAGCAAAATGAGCTCAGTGTGTAATTTGTAGTTCTCTCTTTAATTCATTTAGCCATCAAGCAAACCTCTACTGAATTGTCCTGTCATATATAATAGAAAATAAATCTATTTAGGGAAAACATAGTGAGAGAAAGAGTAGTTGGGGGCATTTCCTTTGAAACAGCAGAGGAGCAGAGGTCACAGAATTCAAACAGTTGATGGCTCTGCAGAGAGCCCATGTGTCACTTCTGAGGTAACGGTCCATGCGCGAAGGCTGTCTCTCACAAGGCAAAGAAGTATGGCCAGAGTCGAACAGGTTGTTGAAGGCTAAAGCTAGCACGTAATTACTCTGCTAGCTCCTGACTTGGTGTTCAACTCCGTGACTTCAGACACCCAGGATGGAAATATGTACAAAGAGAGAGGTAAACTTTGGAACATGCCAGAAGATATGAAATGGCAAGGTTGTTTTGGTTTGTTTCGTTTTATTATAAATTTAGGTGGAATATGCATGCTTGATCTCATCTGAAAGCTTTTCTGAGGGTTCTGTCTGTGTAAACAGTGTAACCCTGAGTACACGTGGGCAGCAGCCTGCACACACACACACATCCACGCCCATGACAGAAGTACTGGACAGAGGAACCCCATCACCACCACCACCACTACCACAGCTTCCACTACCACATACTGAGTTTTCCAAAATCTCTAACAGATTTCTCTGGGTTGCTTCAAATTCATCAGTATTTGGCTAGAGAGAAAGTATGTGAGACTGTATTTTTCCAGGCCCAGGGAATCCCTCAAGAGCAGCTATACAGTCCCACTTGTTACTGATGATCAGGGACCCAGAACAGTCAAAAATCAGTTAATAGCATGTCACAGGCATACTGTTTTCCGTTGGACTGTGTTCACGTCTGCAGAAATAGCAATGTCATTTTATCCTGGATTGGCCAGATCCTACTCTCCGTCTGTGAGACGAGAATGACTAGCCTGTACCCTTTTGTCATAGCAACATTGGAAGAAGAGAAATGAAAATATGCTGCTAATGACTTTGTGTATATGCTTCTTCCTTGTCGCCGTTGTTTCCCAATGACATCAACATAGCTTTAGCCCGACGTGCCATTTGGACCGAAGTCTTGGCTTGATCTGTGATGAATGCCCTGTGGGGTACACAGGACCACACTGTGAGAGGTAAGCACGTACTACACTGTCTTCCAATGTGATTTCCACCTTGGGAGTTATAAAAACCACAGGCATTATCATCCTTCTCACTATCCCAGAAAAGCCGCCACGCTCAGGTGAAATAAAGTTTCTCACCACACTTGTCAAACAAATGCGGTATATTTTTATAGTTTATTTATTCTCTAGAAATTGCTCTATAAATCTCCATTCACTCAGAGAGTGTTTGATTAATGTTTTAATCTTAAAGGTTAAGCATTAACCTGCAGTCTTTCTAGAAAGTATTGTTCAAGTGGAAAGTCATACACTTTAAGATTTATCTTACTGTCTACGTTGGCAACATTTATTTTTCATAATTAGCTTTTTGTCCTTAAAATGTAGCTTAAATGTGTGTAGTTCATAGTTCAGCAAGTGGTCCGTAATTTACCTTAAATATATTTGAAAATCGAAACAAAATGTAATTTATTATCATGATCTATATTCTCCTCTAATTACTTCTAAGCCAGTATTTTAATTCCCGTTGATTTTACTAGTTTGTTCTGCAGTGGAGCCAGGGATGTTATTTTATGTAATTTGTGTGATTATTTTTCCTCCTAAAATCTTTTGGAGGAAAAGGTTCTTCTGTATTTCAGTCTCACTGAAAATGGTACAAAATTCTCCCATAATGTCATTGACAAACACAACAGCATCTTCTGGGTGTAGCACTGAAAATAGTCCCTTTTGTTTCCATCACTAGAAGGTGGGTGGGGGTCAAGGTAGGGGGAGAGGCAGAGAAAGTAACCTGCTTTCACCCAGCATCACCAAGGCTAACGCCACAGAGGGCTATTTCTGCCTATCCTTTCCTGTCCCCTCGACAGCCATCAACCCTATTTCAACAAGGCTGTATAAAGTTAATGAAGGAAGAGCCAATCACCCAGAGAGAATTTAGCCAGCAGCTAGCAGTCTGTGGACACAGTGCCCGTGACAGCTCCTAGCGGCAGCAAGTACTGTTTGTGAGTATGGCAGCATCTGTAAATTAGTAATGGAGGAACAGAACTGAAATAAGGAGGGTTTATTTGCAGTTGAGAAACTAGAAGTCATTGACTGTGTTTTTTTTAAAAAAAGGACACATGCATATTACTTACTGTAATAGGAGAACATATCATTGCCAAGACAGATTTACATCAAATGCCTAATCCCTCTGGCTCACTACAGGCAACCTTTTTTTTTAGCAACTGGAAAATGACAGCTGCTCTGTCATACAAGGCCATTAAATCCATTTATCTAGGGGGACTTAGTTTCTGATGTATTTATACCGCTTTGCTCCATGATATGTATTTTCTGTATACGTTAGACAATGGTTTCTGAACCATCTACAATTTAAAATCCTACATTTTATTTAAGAAACATTTGTTTGGCAACTACCATGTGCTGTGCATGGGGCTAGACATAGGCTATAAACAGATGTATCCTACCATCCTTGCCCTCAAGCAGCTCACATTTTTAATGTGGGTGAGAATATTCGAACATATTCTGGAAAACATTCTGGTCTGAATAATAAAATTCACCTAGGAAAGGAATACCTGACAAAAAGGATGATTTCCTGTCTAAAACCTTTATTAATATGATCAAAAAGAAGAGAGAAACATGCCTCAAATGCATATCTTACCTCTCATTCAAGTTTTTCAGTCAAAAATAACTTTAATCCATTATTATATGGAAGATGTGATATTATATTTTTCTAGCCAGAATACAGATTAGGGTTTTATAGGAATATTTAGAGTCTATCATTTCTTTGTGTTTGTAGGAGCTAAGGAGTCCATTAGATGGATCCAAAATATTAGGAGAAGCATTTTTGGGGATGTGCAGGCTGAAGTAGACCGGGGTGTGAGGGAGAATAAGGGTCAGGGAAGGAAGGAGATATGGGTTGGACTGAAAATCCTGTAATCAAAACTATTCTGTGAGTGATTGGTGTAATCAGTTCTGCATATCATCTACACAAAATAAGCATTGAAAAACTGAAGCTGTGTTTTCCAAGTTATAGATGTTCTTGGAATAGAGTTCTATGATCACTTACATTTGGGAAGCATCTATTAGCATGTGAAAGGTTCTGACCAGTCCTGGAGTGAAAAAAATCTCTTCAACTTGTTTAACTCATCATTTTCTAATCTTACGTGATCATAAATTCCCTACTTTTATTATATAGCAAGAATGCATCTCAGACTCAGATAGACGGGAATTATAACTTTATATTTTTATCTCAGTTTAATTTCTACTTTGAGATCAAATTCTTTATATGTAGGAGCTGTGAGGGCTTGGACACATAATGTCAGTCAAGTACACTTTAAACTTACCCAGTGTTATATGTCAATTATGTTCCAGTTTTTAAATTTTTTTCTCTTCTCCCCACTTTCCACCTCTAGCTTTGGTTAGAACCAAAGTTCTAACAAGCTTACTTATAGTACCAACAGCCTTGAATGCCGGAATGAGAGTGTGTGTGTGTGTGTGTGTGTGTGTGCGCGCGCGTGTGAGTGACTTTTTTGGGTAGTGCACATATAGTAGAGCCAACCTGTTCTGAGTAATTCATCCAAATGCATTTCTGCTGACCTCTTCCTGTTTCCTGTCCTCCTGATTACCGTTGCCCTCAGGTCTAATAACTCTCCCCACTACTGTCCTACCACTCGTGGGCACACAGGACACATACTGCTGTCTTCTTTCCAAACTGGGATCCACCAACATGCCTACTCTCATCATTTCTCCTCCATCTGCCTTTCTAACTCCATCCCATTTCCTGTTTGGGGATGAATTGCAGGAGGAGATGCCACATTCATAGAAACGGTGACCTTTAAAGGCAAAGTCCAAAAGATTCCTATGTTTCTGCTTTCCTTCCTGTCAGATCCCTTGACTCAGTCAAGCAGCACAGATGGTCTTGCTGCTTAAATTGAGGGAATGGAGAAAAATTGTGAACAAGAGGACGGCAAAACAAGATATGACAAAATATGGACTGATAGTCTGTCACACATAGGACACTGGTTACAGTTTTCAGAAACTTTTGCTTGGGGCCAAAGTGCTCATGCCTTGAGACAGTACTGCTTTCCTCTGACTAGGGACTGTTTTAAACAAAATGAAAAGAAGAGAACCAGGGTTGAGGGAACTGGGTATTCATCATGGCACTTTGCTAAGATTCTAGGATATTATCTGGACAAGAAGAGAAAAATATAGAAAAACAAGGAGACAATATTTTGAAGGGCAAAAAGGGATGAGTGACAGAGCATCAAGTGAAATTAAAAAGAACATGGAGAAAAAAAAGTGAGCTAAATGGTGATGACATCTGCTCTACTGGGTACTAAGCTACTTTCTGAATAAGTTTGTAGCCTCAGCAACATATCACACTTCATGGAGACAGATACTTTAAGAGACTGTGACAAGTTCATCCAATGAGATCCATAGGGCCACAAGAAACTTAATGAGCTATGTGGACCCCTTAAACCCTGTCCCCTCCTGAGCTGGGCAGTTTTTTATGTCCTCCCTAAGTAAGGAGAGAGAAGTCAAAGGTAACTTTAATTTCTCAATTGCCACAGAGAATGCAGAAGGTATTTGGATTCAATTGCTTTGTATTTGGAAAATTTACCTACAGTTTTATCCACGTGATTTATATTCAGTGTCAGAGAAGCCCCTTTTTGTTTTTTTTTTATTTCAATTCCAAAATCCAATTTCGATATTCTCTGCTTCAGAAACGTCTTGACTCTGAACCAAGTCTAATTGTCATCTGATCACTATGATGGTGAGAATTTCTACTCGTGGCTGAGTCTCCTTGATCCCTGGGTCCTGTATGCAGAGCATGGGGTTACAGAAATTAGAGATGAGAGACAGTTATGCTTACTCAGTAGTGCCATTAGGAAAATTGTGACTGGAAGTGAGGTTTCAAAAGGCTGCTCATCTGTGGTTGTGCAGTGCGTACACTGCACAAAAGTGCTCAGCCAAGGGGGAGACTGGGGGCTCGAATCCAGTGTGCCCACTTCTTGCCAATACACTAGTGCCCTCTTCTTGCCAATACACTAGCTGTGCTGTGCTTGGGTGCCCAGCCACGTCTAGTCTTCTGTTCATTTTTCTGCATCTGCCCAGAGAGAATCTTTTTTTTTAATTTGCCGAAAGGCACCATATAAGCAGGCACAATTCCTCAGTCTTCAGCTGATTCAGTCAAGTGGGAGGTAGTAAGAATACAGTGCAGTTCCACAACCATTCCCATTTAAACTCCAGCCACCCTCCCCTGTGCCTTTGTCAATACTGCTTCCTCTGCCTGGAAGACTGCAGCCCTTCCCCCACCTCTGCCTGAGACCAACTCTGCTACGCTCTTAAAATTCAGCTCTGTCATCCTGAAAGGGTCCTTGATGAATCCTAGCTCGAGTTGGTTGCCCTTTTCTATACTTCTTTAACAGTATTTGCATATCTCTAGTAGTTCACTGCTACATTTTTAACTATAGATGACCCTAGAAAAACATGGGAGTTAGGGGCACCGACCCCTGTGTGGTTGAAAACAGTTGGCCCTCTGTATCCACAGTGTGGTATCCGCACATTAAACCAACCTCGGACCACGTAGTACTATAGTACTTATTGACAAAAATCTGTGTAGAAGTGGACTGACGCAGTTCAAACCCATGTTGTTCAAGGTTTAACTCTATATCTTTCTTCTCCATGGATTGTAGTATAAAGGCTGTTCCTTATTTATATTAGTATCATGTGCAAGTGCTCAGTAGATGTTTAAGGAAGAGTGGGAGGGGAAAAAAAGCAAGAGCTTTTCTAACTTGCTTAGAGAGACTGAAGCATTGTTTTCAGTCTATAGATAGGAAGAACGTAGACCAAAGATTTTAGCCAAAAGTTGAAAAATGATGGAGCAGAATGAAATAGAGAAAAGTCTCACCAATTTCCTTTCTTCTTTTCATTATTGTTTCTCTCCACTGCCATTTCCTCTCTCTCTCTCTCTCCCTCCCTCCCTCCCTCTCAGTCTTACTCTCACTTAGATAGATAGATAGACATATATATATATATATATATATATATATACCTTCCTTTAATATTGTTCCTAAGTCATCTTACGTAACTGCATGTGTTGTCTACATTTAAAGAATCTCTTTCTAAAATATTGCAATTCGATTTGAAAAAAAGTTAGCAAATGTGCAAAGGAACAGGGACTTTGTCATGTTAAGGTCCATCTCTAGCCAAAAAAAATCCAATTAACTCTCTGTTTACAAATGTCTTCCTTTTGCCTTTCATATGAAAATGAGAGGACTTTAGATTTCAACTAACCATTTGTTCTGGTAGAGTGAAAGTCTGAGAAGCTGGAAAGGTCTAAAGGACTGTGATTTACACTAATGTTAATTAGATGAATCCAACTTGATCAGACTATAAAACGATATTATTAATACAAGTTATATGATTAGCGGTATTGTATTCACTGACCCTAGAATTACCTTTTAATTTCTATTGATGGGACTTCCCTGGTGGTCCAGCGGTAAAGAATCTGCCTTACAATGCAGACGATGGGGATTCGCTCCCTGGTCAGGGAACCAAGATCCCACATGCCCCAGGGCAACTAAGCCCACGTGCCACAACTACTGAGCTTGCGTGCCTCAGCTAGAGCCCATGTGCCACAAACTACAGAACCCACGTGCTCTGGAGGCTGTGTGCCACAACTAGAGAAGAGAAAACCTGCACGCCACAACTAGAGAGAAACCCGCGCACCACAACGAAGAGCCCACACGCCTCAGTGAAGATCCCATGTGCCGCAACTAAGACCCGATGCAGCCAAAAATAAAACAAGTTAAAAATATATAAATAATAAACTAATTAAAAAAATTTCTATTGAAACATTTCTGTAAGTCTCTAAGAATACTGTTCTATGTATAGAAACACACACACACCTGCACACCCCTAATAAAATCTGAATGCTTACTTTCAGTGAAGTGCCGTATGAATGATGTATCATGTATATTTAGTAAGTCTCCTTACGTGTCCTACAACAAAAAGTAAAAGACAGATGCCTCTTCAGTTATTCTATTTAATTGTAATTATTTTCTCATGGATTGAGTTGTTTTATTAAATTATTGTTGTGGGAGAATTTGGGACTTAATTGCTATCTACGTTAAAAAAAAAAAATTACAAGATCTTGTTATATAGCGCCATCTCTTCTGAGGGCAGTAAGTCATTTTGAGGAAAGTGAACTGAAAATAATGGGGGTTTGTTATCTGTGATAATAATCATTGTATATTGTTATTCTGGTGGAGCAAAGTCACTCTCTTAATGGTAAACAAAATGAGATGTGAATATATGTGGGTGTGATCATGAGCTCTGAATATCAAGTAAGGCAAGAAGAATCGGATTAAAATTCAAAAGGATTTTCTTCTTATCATTATTGACTACCACTCCTGAAGGGATTGTGGAGGAATTTTATGCACTAAAATATTAGTTCATTTTTACAACAGAGAATTAATAATTAATATTTGTGGGTGGCAGTATTCTTCCAAGCAATATTTATACAATGACTTTCACAATTTATAAAAGATTTTGTTAAAATTAAAACTAGTAATCTCATTAAAAATTATGATAAAAGGTTAATTCTACAAGATTATTGTGGTACCTATAAATGTTCTAGAAAACTTAGACTAATCAATGTATCTTACCAAATTAATGACTTTGCCCCACAATCATGATATTATTAAAGTATCCTTATATGATGTACTGTATTTAAACCATTTCTCTTTCTAGAGTAGAGAGCATTTTTCTCTACGTATCTGTAAGTAGATGAGCATAAACATAATGTACTTTTGAGATATATTCCCCTTCAATTTTGACCCTTGCCGTAAAGGACTTTCTATTTTGCTAAGATGGCACAGAAAACAGAGCTAGCCTGACCATAAGACTTCAGATGTACTGTTTCATTTCTCCTTTGGCAAGTGGAGCTTAATATGAAGCATAAGCAAATGTAACTGAAAGAGAAAACAGAGTAGAATATAAATAAGTACTTCCTATAAAGGTGTATCTGTGCATCTGTAACATTAAGTAGCATTGTAAAACATAACGGTGTGGTTAAAGGGAAATTTGATACTATAATTGAAAAAAATCTCTCCCATGCCTCACAAATAAATGAACTTTTGTTTTTCCAATAATATGTACAATAGTGTTTAGTTCTTTAAAAAAAAAAAAAAAGAACTGGAGTTTGCTAATAAGAGTTCTGGGCACCATTAAGCCTCGCCTTATGTCATGTTACCATAATATGCAGCAGGCCTGCTACTCAGTAAAGACTCTTCAGTGGAAACCTGCCTCCATATGGATGTGCAAATGTATAAAAGCCTATTAGTAAGGCAGACGTACGGCCCTCACACAAATGATGAGGCTCTTTCGATTTTCTATTTAATAAACTCTGAATTCTCACTACTGAGTTGCCTTGTGAGGCTGCTTCCCCACAACAAGCTCTTGCTGCAGCAACAGAAACGTGTAAACCTTACATATGTGTACAGGAAACAACCAGCTGCGTACATATGTGTTGTCCTGCAAAGGCTTTCCAGCGTGGACCTGGATCCTGCCGCAGTGCCAGTGGCAGGTTTCTTATTATGCTTTGGTCTCGTCTTCAGTGCCAGTGACAAGTTTTTTTTTTTTTTCTGGCTGAAATCTAATTACTAGTGGGGCTGGCACGATTTCATCTTGTATCTACACTGCAGTAACAGAAAAACATTCTTTTAATCACCTTGCATTTGAGAAAAGCAGCGCTTAAAGGGAAAGCATATCCTGGGAGAGGGATAGAATGAAAAAATATATAAACATTGCCCCCAAAGGGTTTCATGAGTTCCTCCCAAATACTCACTGATGCAACTTTTCACCTTAGGTGTGCAGAAGGCTATTTTGGACAACCTTCTCTACCTGGAGGATCGTGTCAGCCATGCCAGTGCAATGACAACCTTGACTTCTCCATCCCTGGCAGCTGTGACAGCTTGTCTGGCTCCTGTCTGATATGTAAGCCAGGTACAACAGGCCGGTACTGTGAGCTTTGTGCTGATGGATATTTTGGAGACGCAGTTGATGCAAAGAACTGTCAGCGTAAGTCCTGAACTATTGATGCCCCTGACAGAATTGATGCATTGCACCTCAAAGTAACTGATGAGTTCTTGAGTGGGGATTGGAGGGTAGCAAATGATGTGTAATACATGTAAGATAGATAGATACACAGCCTATACACAGAGTCTGAATATTCTAATACATTTCTTTGTGCTAATAGATTAAATCCTTTCAAAACTGCTGCATTGTTGAAGTATCATTTTTCAAATGATACACATATCTCTGTTTCCACATGGGATGAAGATTTTTAAATAAGTTTCTGTCTGTGACAGGAAAGAAGAATTTGAAAATTAGGTAGCCCCTATTTATCCTTATTGTTTATTACATTTCTAGCCATTTTCTTGAAATAAATTTATCAGTCCGTATTATTTCATTAGTACCTGTCAGTAGGTATTAATCTGTTATGCTTTCATATGTAAACTTTACATTCTAGCATTTCACAGCAGGTGTAAAATTCTGCCAATATTCTTACACACTGGCATTTGTAACTGTTGAGGTATTAACCTTAGGACTACTCACAGAGTGCTATTTCTGTGTTTTACTTCCACAAATTAGCTATTGTAGGACTTCATCCATATTAGTCAGTACATTCCTACCCTCATCTTGATCTCTTCAGCTGTATTTTTTGGTGTTGCATAGAATTTACAAATGATTTATATTAGTGGTAATATATCATGCAAGAGAGATTTCATTGTGGAGAATTAAATGGAACGAGCATCCTTGTTAGTCCACGTTACTGCTGGACACTGCCATCATCAACTTCACCTGCTGTGATAATCTTTAGGCAGAGCAGGTTATGATACCAGTTTAATATTCACTTCTGCAGACTTCGTTATCTAAGAAGGGACTCTTCCAATCATTCAGTTGGGTCCCAGGACCTGCAACAATACAGAAACCGCTGGAAATGTTGTGCCTGTTAGTATCTCTGCTGTAAACACCAAAGACCTGCTAGTCCCGTCCCCCATTTCAATAAGAAACGTGTCTTTCTCCTCACAGGTTTGGAAGATAAGTGCCAGCTTTTTGTCATTTAAAAATGACAATTTATTGAATCAAAAACAAACCACTCTCTGGGACAGTCTGCAGCTATTAATATCACGTGTAAATTGTCAATTGTTTTTAAAGCAAAATTTCCAACAGGCTCAGAAGCGCCTTTAAACACTGTGGGTTTATGGCATCTGTGTAAAACCATAAGGAACTTAAGAAATTCTCCAGTTCAAACTCATCATCTAGGGTCTACACTTTCTACCTGTGTGATGCTGGGCAAGACGTTTGACCTCACTGAGATTCAGTTTCCTCATTTACATAAAGGGTCCTAATTTTCAATGAGGATTAAAGGATCTAGCATGTGAGAGTATCTAGTGAGCTGCCTGGGGCATGGGCTACTCACACATGGTAGCTCCTTTGGTAGAGATGCTCACTAATTCTGAGGCTGTGTTACTCGCTGAATGACCTCATTTTCTATCTTCCAATAACCCCCTCCATAAAGTTGAAGAGACAGTTCCACTCTTTTTATTGTGGTAAATTCAGGATCTGTGGCATGAAGTCTTAACACATAGAAGAATATGGTATAAAAACATTTTTGAACCATCACCAATTTTTATATCACTTGCCATGAAGTATAGACACAATTATGTTTTTAATGCTCTTTAGCATATAAAAATACCAAAACACATTTATTTTCTATTTTTAACTTTTCATAGATATAATAGCTCTTCTATGCATAGTTAGTAAACCTTTACAAAAAGCAAATTCATAATAAACTATTATTTTAGTTGCCTCTGGATCTGTTCATGAAAAGTACACCACTACTAAGAAATATATTTTGCTTTTTAAATTTATATACATATTTCTATGTCATGCATTTCATTTAAAAATGCCACTTAAAAATTCTATATTGCTTTTGTTTTTTGTTTTGTTTTGTTTTGTTTTTGCATTATGCGGGCCTCTCACTCTTGTGGCCTCTCCCATTGCGGAGCACAGGCTCCGGACGCGCAGGCTCAGCGGCCATGGTTCACGGGCCCAGCCGCTCCGCGGCACGTGGGATCTTCCCGGACCGGGGCACGAACCCGTGTCCCCTGCATTGGCAGGCGGACTCTCAACCACTGCACCACCAGGGAAGCCCAGCTTTTGTTATTTTTAAGATGACTTTTTAGTAAATTTAATCTTGTATTCCCCACTCTAAGAAAAAGTGGCTTTTAATTTATAAATTATTTGAGATTTTTAAAATCGACGTATCATATATATATATGAAATATATAAAGAAATTAAAAGTATATATAACAATTCTAGTAGCCAAATGAAATGGATATTTAAAGAAAATATTTTCTTCAACCTCTTCTCACACACCAGCTATAGACTATCCGTAGGCTATTACCTGAGTAAGATAACTGGCTGGGACAAGTTTTTAAATGGCCACCCAACAAGTATCAAGTTAGCAGACACTGAAGACCAAACTATTGGAAGAAAAATCAAGCAGTTTTTAGGAAAGCAGTAAAACTAAGTAGTGCTTCCAGCCCCAGGAACAGAAAAATAGTGCAGGGTGATGGAGTAGCTATTTATAATGTATTTATAAGTTGTGCTCAAATCAAAGTATTCAGAGACATGAAATATTGTACAAAATTTACAAAAACCATCTACGAATAGTCTAAATTCCCATGTCATCTCCCCCTCACATTTTTACTCTTGTATCAATGCAATTATATGTACCATTAAAAATACACTTGTGGAGTACAGAGTGAACCATTAATTACTGTTCTATTTGTGAAAAAGCTTCTTAATTTTTAGGCTGATTTATTATATGTTTCAGAATAACATCAGACAACTTTGTAACATAAAAATGACAAAAGGTTACTTAAACCAAATACATTTTCTATCTTTGGAGATAGTATATAATATATACTATATAGTAATAAGGTTTATAGTATATAAACTGAGGATAGTATATATCTTCCTCAGTTTAAAAATTATAATGCTGTACTCCTAATACACTTGAAAAAGTTGTTTTTATCTTATATACATTTTATTGAATATGTTTGACATATAACATTGTGTAAATTTAAGGTGTACAATGTGTTACTTTAATAAATTTAGATATTGTAACATGGTTGCCATTGTAGCAATATTTATCCTGTTACATAATTTGTAGTACAATATTGTCTATATTCATTATACTGTGCATTAGATCACTATAGCTTATTAACTACTTGTTGCAATTTTTTACCCTAAACAGCAATAATTTTATCCCCCCATTCTCCATCCTATGGCAACGATCATTTTACTGTTTTTTTTTATGAGTTTGACTTATTTAGATTCCACATATAAGTGATATCATACAGTACTTGTCTTTCCTTTTTTTTTAATTTATTTTTATTTTTGGCTGCATTGGGTCTTCGTTGCTGTGCGAGGGCTTTCTCTAGTTGCGGCAAGCGGGGGCCACTCTTCGTCGCGGTGCGCGGGCCTCTCGCTGTCGTGGACTCTCTTGTGTGGAGCACAGGCTCCAGATGCACAGGCTCAGTAGTTGTGCCTCACGGGCCTAGTTGCTCCGCGGCATGTGGGATCTTCCCAGACCAGGGCTCAAACCTGTGTCCCCTGCATTAGCAGGCAGATTCTCAACCACTGCGCCACCAGGGAAGCCCAGTACTGGTCTTTCTATATCTGACTTATCTCACTTAGCATAGTATGCTCAAGGTCCATCCAAATGGCAGGATACCCTCTTTCCTCATGGCTGAGTAATATTCCATTGTGTATGTACATCACATCTTTTTATCCATTCACCCACTGATGGGCAGTTAGGATGTTTCCATATCTTGGCTATTGTGAATAATGCTGCAGTAAACATGGGAGTGCATATATCTCTTCAAAACACTGTTTTCATTTATTTTGGGTATATATCCAGAAATGGGATTGCTGGATTGTATGGTGGATCTGTTTTTAACATTTTGAGGAAAATCCATATTGTTTTCCATAGTGGTTGGACCAGTTTACACTCCCACCAACAGTGTATAAGCGTTCCCTTTTCATCACATTCCCACCACCACTTGTTGTCTCTTGTCTTCTTGATGGCAGCCATTTTCACAGGTGTGAGGTGATATCTCATTGTGGTTTTGATTTGCATTACCCTGATGAGTAGTGATGTTGAGCATCTTTTCATGTGCTTGTTGGCCACTTTGATATCCTCTTTAGAAAAATGTCTACTTGGTTCTACGTTCTTACATACTTTTCTAATCTTAAAGGTATGTATATATTTCCCCCAAGCTCATTTTTTGAGCTTAACACAAAAACTGGCATATTGTAAATAATCATTAAATTGGAAAAAATTAATTAATTTTGCTGCATTAATTTTAGAATTAATATTATGCCATGGGTGCTATTCATTTTGATAATTTCTCAAAATTATTTCAGCTCTAGAGTCAGTATGCATTACTTATATTGAGATTATATTTTAGGTGCTACCTCAGTGTATCTATGAAGAAGCAAAACAGCTGGAGGACGGGTGGAAAGAACCTTTTACCCGAAGTCAACTATATCACCTACTAATCATGTGGCCTTGTTTGAGTTATGGCTACGTGGAAATTCAGTGTCTTCATTCTCAGAATTTGAACACTAATGGTGATATTAGTATTTTCACAGCATATGAATGTGCCAGGAACTGTGCTGTTGCTTTACATAAATATCTCTACAGCTTATAAAGTGGGTGTAAACATCAAATAATATAATGCTTAACAGAATCCCTAGCAATCAGAAAACATTCTGTTCTAAAACTTTGTGGCCAGTGTTACCACCTGGGGGATATTACTATTTAACAAACCCATGAAGACTATTAGAACATTTTTCCCAATCACAGATCTCTCTTCTCTTTGCAGCTTGCCTCTGTAATGCCAACGGCTCCTTCTCTGAGGTTTGCCATGCTCAGACGGGACAGTGTGAATGCAAACGTAACGTGCAGGGGCGGCAGTGTGATGAATGTAAGGTAAGAAGTAGGAGCTGACCATGATTACTTCTTCCTTCAAACTTCTAATTGGCTTTCACTCATGTACTCCTGAGCATATTGAAAGACAAGTTCAGGAATACCTCATTGTACATATAAAATTACTGTGATCATTGAAATTTTTTTTCAAAATAGAACAAAATTTACCATACACTAGCATTTGACCCTCAACCTATATTTCCTTGGTAGTAAATTTGTGTAATATTTACTGTAATTCAGATGCTTCTGAAACAGCATACAAATTTAATCCCAGTCTATGGCGAGTCATGTATTCTTTCTTTTGCTTTTATGTTTTTGGCAGAAAAAAAAAAGTGTCACACCCTTTGCTCTTATCAAACACTTTGTACTAGTTCCATCAGTTAAAAGTTCCAGTGAGCACTCTACTCAACAAAAGTTTTCAGTAGAGAAGTAAATCAAAATATTTTTTTTAGATACCATTTTGCTAAAATGAAACAAAAATCAAAATATGTTGCTCTCTGTTCCTGCACGTATTGCCCTGCCTTCAGTATGGTGAGCACCTGAGATTCCTCCATAAGAGGACATGGATTTGCACTGTCTCCTTCACATATATATGTAATATTTTGGTGATAAACACTGTTAAGCAGAACCAAGCATTTCTCAGGTGCCAAACCGGCCGTCTGTAGGAAGTTTGGAAATATCATTTGCTTCTATCTCTTGAATAATATTATGTGCTCTTTTTTTGTTGTTTTTGTTTTATTTTTCTGTTGGCCTTTAAAGCCCACTATGTGGTGGGACCCAGAGACGCGATTCTGTGTGTCCTGTGGCTGCAATCCCATTGGCTCTGTGACACCACAGTGTGATATCACAGGAAGATGTGTCTGTAAATCAGGCTTCGTAGGGAAACATTGCACCCTCAGCAGGCAGGTGCACCGACAGAAGGAGCAGCCACAGAGAGCGCAGCCAGTGCTTGGGTCTCCCCAGAGGTGGGGTGTCAGCAGCTCCAGTGGATGTCCTCGGGGAGCCTATCGACCCCCAGCTCCGGTAATCTCAGAGGCGCTGCATGGCTCGTGCCTCAGCATGTTGTGTTCCATGTGCTGCTGCTGACCTGCTCTGGTGCCATTTTACCAAATAAAGGTTGCTAAGTGTGCAAATTGCAAATGCGAAAACTAGACAATTCCTGATTGAAGTCTTGCCTTTTAAAAATAGCTATCAATATCTTTTTTTATCAATATCTTTTTTAAAGCCTATTCAGGTTCATATGTTCATAAAAGTTTCAATTGATCATGGATATGTAGAAAACAAAGAAAAATTTATTAGTAGGAACCTATAATCTTAGAAGGGGAAGGAACCTCGGGCATCATTTGGAGCAAATGAAGGGAACACACAAATGAATAAATGAAGGGAAATCTAGCAAAGAAAGTGGGATCTAGCCAAGAAAATCTAGCCCATTGATCTGACATTGGGCTGACCTTTCATCATAATTAATGATTTTGTTACATTTCCACATTACAATTTTGTTCACGTATACAACAAACACAAGAAACGCACTTTCACACACTATAAATGTACAACATACACAAAGTAAGTTAGCATGTCTTCTACTACAAAAGTTTGGTCCCCCTTCTCACAGGGCAAAACAAAACAAATGTTGGGAGGAAGGAAGTTAGGAAGGGAGAGGGGAGAAAGGAAGAGAGGAGGAAGGAGGGAAGAATAGGTCCAAGGCCAAGTTGCAAAGTACCAGGAGACAGGACTTGCCAGTGTAGAATCAGAGCTCAGGAGAACTAAGGGTAGGGTATAGAAAAGGGAGATGGAGTAGGAGGAAGGCGGGGAGGAAGCAGAACAAATTTATGGTTTTATTTCTTGGCTCTTTATTGACATTTAAAAAAAACTACTTTTGATATCAGACTGCCTCAGATCAAATCCCAATCCGACACTGCCTGTAAACTGTAAAAGAGTTTCTTAAATCTTTCTGTAATTCAGCTTTTTCATCTATAGTAGGACCTACTTCATAGGGTTTGTGTTGGCTCAGATCCTCCAAGAAGCAAATGCCAAGAGATTTACTGGGGGAAAACTCCAGTGAAGGATGATGGAGGAGGGAGCAGTATGCAGGGAGCCTTCTACTGAAATGCGGGTCTGACCATGTGAAAGGAGAGAGGGAAGGAAATATTGAGTAGGAAAGTCTCATTGGGTGCATTCTGCCCAAATCTCAAATTCTTAGCCTGGCCAGTAGGGAGTGCCCCAGCAAAATTTGCCCATTGGAGGAATCTTGGATTGGGCAGGAAGATTCTAGTACTTCAGTGTACCAGTCATTGACTTGGAGAAGCGTGACTTGCTGTGAGCTCCTCCACTAGATCCAAGAGTGGAAGCTGGGGCTTGTCAATCAGCGACACTCCCACTGCAGGCTCTCTTGCAGGGAGATCTATCCAGGCACCTCCATGGCTGTTTCCAGGTGTCATGAGAAGAGTGCATAAGACACACATCTGAAGAGTTCTCAGTAAATGTTAGGTATTATTACTGTTATTATTACTATTGTTATTAAATGAAGAAAGCTTTAAAAGAGATTATGTTTTTCAGAAATAAATGCATACATTTAAAGTGAAAGAAAAGGACAATAAATGATCAGTATGTCTCCAAAATATAAATTTAACGGAATTTTAACCCTGATACATGCCCTTTTCCTACATATGCTACAGCACTGATGTATGATGGAGTGGTGTTTTGTCCTGAGACCATTTTTCCTTTGAGGCAGTATATGTGAGAGTTAAGAGCACAGACTCTGAAGCCAGTCTAGTTGATTTGGCTGACTCCGCAATTGGTTAGCTGGTAACCAAATTACTTGACCTTTCTATGCCTCAGTTTCACCACTCTGTAAAAAGTTATTGCTAGTAACTATCTTCCAGGATTGCCTTGAGAGTTTGAATGAATTCATATTTTTAAAGGGCTTTAGAACAGTGCTTGGTACATAGCAAGTACAATACGTAAGTGATAGTTTTTATTATTACCCCAAATGAGAATAATTTATGGGTGCTCATCAAACTCTCCACTGAGACTAGGCAGGCACTTTCTTCCATATATGTTTTACCTCATTAATCTCAATTACTGACTAAGAATATTTGTTCCTTAAAGTTGTTTACTACAGGGTTTTCCCTGGTCTGTGAAATAAATTTTTGATCACCAATTTATTAAAATTTTATTACTGAAATTTTGTAGTATTTGTTTTGGTATAACCTAGGCTTCAAAATTACATTAGTTAAATATTAGAAAAGTATGATAGGGACATTACTTCTCATATATTTCTTCATATAATCAACTTTGGAATTTTTAAAATAACTAATAATTTGAAAGTTTATTTAATATTTTATTGATTTATGCATTAAAGATAGATACGCTAAGTAAAGCAAACTTAGGAAATAAAGATGAATGTAAAGTACTATCTCTACAATTCACATTCTAAGTCAAGAAAATTTAGGAAATAAGGACAAATGCGAAGTACAACTTTTTTTAAACTTTTAATATATAATCTAGTCTTTTATTTCTATGTATATATGTTTCTATCAGTGTGTGTCTGAATGGTATGTGTATCTTTACGGATATGTAATTAGAATTATAGTGTGTACATAATTTTGTATTCTGCTTTTTAAAATTTTACTTAACGCTATATTCTACATATATTCATATCATTAAAACTGCTTCAAAACAGGATTTTAATGATTGCATATATTTCATGACATGAATGTATCACAATTTAATTTATTCAACTTTTTCTCTAATATTGAACATTTAAGTGCCTCTACAGTTACTCACTATGATAAATAATATTGTAATGGGCATGCTTGTACTTTAACCATTTTCTTAATTTCTGATTACATATTAGAAGGATACATTGAATTGCTTTTTATGAATAAAAATACTATATGTTTTCATTTTTTCTTATAACTTAATTTAACTTCAAAATCAAGTGTTAGGTCATTTGTTAGAAGTGATGCACACTTCCGTCTTTAATTATATAGTGAAAGCTGAAATAGAACTAGAAATAAAAATAAAGTCAGCAGGAAATATAAAGATTAAAATGATTATCAAACGTAACCCATTTTAGATTTAAAAAACAAAACTATTCTTAGCAACAGTCATTTTAAGAAACTAATTTTCAGTGTGATTTTGTTTTCTAGGACTTATTTTTAATATTGTTAACAGTAATGGCAAAAATACCTAATGAGTCTTCTTCATTTCTCTTTGGGTGGCTCACATTAAATAGCAAGATTTATTTTTTCCAAGAAGTAATTATTAAGTCTAATTTTCCAAAATAGGAATTAGTTTTACAAAGAAGTAATTACTGAGACTAAGTTTCCAGATAAAAATATCATACTAATATGACAAACTTCTGTTTAAAAGACAGCCCTGACATACTTTAAGTAGGATATGTGCTTTTCATTTTGCTGGTAGGAGTGATTTTTAATCCATCAGCATTTTCTAACATAGTCACTCTAGGTCTGATAACATGTATTTCCAGAAAGTCAGCCAAAGCTAGTAATGCTTGACCATGGAAGGTTATTTGTTATAAATAGATAAGAGATATGCATATGAATCACTCATCAGAGGATGAAAGTTTCCCTTTTTCAACCTAATCTGGTGCTTTGATATGTGATCTCACAAATCAGTTTTGATCGTTAGAATGAAACCCAACAAACGAGATATCAGTCAAACCACTTATTTTGTCAGTATAGGCATAACCTAAGAGTTATATTTATAATGTGAGCCCTGTAGTGATGATTAGAAGTATTTATGGATATACGACAAAAATTACATCAAATATAAGAGGGAAAAAAAGATTTATTTTAACTTTAGACTGCTGGCCAATAATATTGAAAACATATTTACCAAGTAAAAGGACTTAATAAGATCTGAAAATAATCAATTCAGATTATTAGGAATGAAACAAGAAAAATTTTTAATTAAATAGAAATGCCACCCTCGCTTATTTCCACATTTCCATTAGAATCTTGAGAGGTGTAGGGAAACGCCGGTGAAAATATAACAGACAATAATAGTGCCCTAATTCTTCCAATAATCTTGATAGAATTTCAAAGTAATTGAACTTTTCTTTTGGACATTATAGAAAAGGTCCGTTAGATTAAATGACAGCCCAGTTGTCATAACATCACTGAAGAGCCTGGATAACCCCAGGCTCCTCTTTTCCCACCTGATCTTACCGTGCATCTGTGCCATTGTGAATTAATTGATTTAAATGTAATTTTTCTCTTTCCTCTTCTATGCCAGCCTGAAACCTTTGGCCTCCAATCAGCAAGGGGGTGTATTCCCTGCAACTGCAATTCCTTTGGGTCTAAATCATTTGACTGCGAAGAGAGTGGTCAATGTTGGTGCCAGCCCGGAGTAACAGGAAAGAAATGTGATCGCTGTGCCCACGGCTATTTCAACTTTCAAGAAGGAGGATGCACAGGTCTGTAAATGAGACTAAGCTCCATGCATTCATTATCTGCTTTTGGTGTTTAAGCATTTGTAACAGTTGGTTCTACAAGGTTCCCAGAAGTTAAGGGAAATACACTTTGACAACAAGCAAGTATTGATATATAATGCAAATAATATTTAACCTAACATATATATTTTTTTTTAAAATAAATTAGATGAAATAAATTGCAGTTTGAAACACTGCCCTATAAATAACTGTGCTTGCAATAAAAATCCATCAGCAGGTCCCAGTTCTGCTCTCCCTTCCTTTCTGTGACCTCTATTCAGCCAGTCGCTCAAAGGCTACTGCAGCTTGAAAGTCAGATGTTCAGTTTTTCTGGTGCCAAAGTTACCTTAGTTTAAACATTACTCGCAGGCTAATACAGTTCAACTTTTACTCTTCCTATTGCAAAATTGGAACAAGGATCAGGGAAGTTAATATCTTTCTCTGGTACAAAAAAAAAAAAAAATGTTTTCATCTACTTCCAGGTGCCTTGAAAACTGTGATGTTCTGAGAGAGAAATAGATTGGCTCTAGATATTTGTCAGTTCCTGAGAAATTGCAAGCCAGGTTTTTTAACCATGGCTCCCTCAAGCAGTGTTCTCCTATGTCCGGCCACAGCCTTCCTACAGATCCTGAATGAAGAAAATAGGAATTAGCACACTACAGATGAAAGTAAAGATTGAACATTTGCCTTAATTTTATGCCACTAAGTTGGAATTGACCCCTATTCCAACAGTCACTAGGTTGAATATTACCCTTGTTTACTAAACTCACTGATGCAACATTGATGGTACTCTTACACTCACAGCACCATAATAAATACATGGCAAGATTTTAAGATTCTGTTATTGACTACTGTAGCAAATTTATGTGAGAAGTGGCAGGAATAATATTTAAAGTTCTTTTAAAAGCCAATACCTTTCAGATATTCTCAACCACTTCTGATGTATACAGGTTTTATCATAAATTCAGCCATTATAAGTTATTCTGAATATTATAATTACAGATCCTCTAAGAATCTATGTATGATCTCTAAGGCAATATCTGTATATACTAAAAAATTTATAGAGCTGCATTTTAAAATATACTCTGTTCTTTATAAACACAACTCTCACTAGCATTTTCACTGAATCTGAATTGATGAAAAAGGACTACACATTCAAATATATCCACTACCAGAAATTATAAATACTAAAAAAATTATTTTAAATTATGAAACAGTGATAACATTTTAGAAATGCAAACTTAGTAGCATTCGAACCTGGAGAAGCAGGACAGAAAAAAATATAGCACAGGACAGGCAGGATAGCGTTATGGTTGAGAGCATGACTCTCACCAAAGAGCTTGGATTTGTTTAGTGACTGCACCAGCAACTAGTTATATGACCTTGACTGAGTGACCTGGCCTCACTGTCCCTCTGCAAAATTCATCTATTAAGTCAGGAAAATAATAGTATCTACCTCACTGGGGTTTTGTAAGAATTAGTTGAGTTAATGGCTATAAAAGATTCAGAGAAATGCCTGGCACTAAAAGTGTTATGTAAGTGTTCATCATCATCATCATTTTTGTTTATTAGTATTATCAATTGTGATGAACATTCTGTTTTGGTAGGGAAAACTAGCTAATTACTCAAGTCTTCCTATTCAGTGTTGTGCTTCCATTGAAGAACTACTTAGAGAATTTCTACTTGCAAGTAGATTGTAACTGTCCCAAGACATTCTTTAGCGCATAAGTTTAAACATAATGTGAAAATATTTTTCTTCTTAATAAAGGGTATATATAAAATAAATCCTTTGGCTTAAAATTAGCAACAACAACAATAATAAAAACAACCGCTAACATTTATGTCAAGCATTGTGCTGCACATTTTTCACATGACATTTCATATCATTGCTGTGAGCAATGATCATTGTGATCCCTTGAAAAGTGAACTTAATCAAATAAACTAAATGTATTTTTAAAAAGATTTAATCATCATATAACTAATTAAAGATTTCTCGTAACATTAGTCTTCTATTTGAATCTGAGTATTTGATGGTATTTTTCTCTTTCACTTTTTTGATTTGAAATGCTGCACTAAGGTATACTCAGCAACTGAGTCAACTATAGCTAATAAGTGACGTGCACTCCTTGTCTTGAATGGCTTTGAAGATCTTCTCAAATCTTTTTTTTTTCCGTCAGATCTTATTTTTGCATTCTTTGAGAAAGTGCAATAGATAGGGATGTTTGCACTCTTCATATATAGTGTCATAGCTAGGAAAATGAAAAATCCATTGAAAAGAAATAATGCAGGTGGTAAATGAAACTCAAAAAATATTTTTATATGTAAATATATTTCTGTAGTTCAACTATTTAAAAAATATTTGCACAACTGAAATATCCTGATGTCATTTTAATTAAATGTACGATATACTGAATTTAGGAAGCTTATTAAGCTTATTGTTTTTATTGCAAATCTGAGTCATCAACAGGAAGGAAATATTAATCTATACAGCACAGAAACATTAGTTATGAACTTAAAATAAATATAGAAACAGAATTGTAACCTTGATAGTATCCAGATATAAGGGAATACAGTTAACAGGGAATCTGATACATCGGTTCTTTTTCTCCTTAATCGAAAAGCAAAAATGTTTTACCCTTTAAAATTATTAAATGAAATTCAGTATATATTTATTGAACAACGCCTCTGAAATACACTGTACTATAATATAAAAGATGAATGAGGTGAGTCATTTTCAAGGATCTTTAACCAAATAAGATGACACAAATCGCAAAAAAAACGAACACAAACACTTTATATCAAATTATTTTTTTTCTTTTTTATCCTTTCACCTGTGAAGCTTGCGACTGTTCCCATCTGGGTAATAATTGTGACCCAAAGACTGGTCGATGCATTTGCCCACCCAATACCATTGGAGAGAAATGTTCTAAATGTGTACCTAACACCTGGGGCCACAGCATTACCACTGGTTGTAAGGTGAGTGAATTGCTTTATTTCATCTCATAATGTCTTTTAAGGATTTCTATTTTGGTAGACCTCAGTAGTCGGGCATTTCAAAAGTCAATATTATATTACAAAACAATACAGAACTATCACTATAGCATGCTTGCAGGTATTGATCAGTATCTTACATTTTACTTGTGGGAAAGATGATAAAGTAAATATACATTTATGTAGCTTCATCCATGATACTTACCAAAAAAAAAGGAGGAAAAAGAACCAAAAATTCGAAAATAAAACCGGAAACATCTATAACTTCATACCTACACACAATGAATATATCTGCAAAGTACAAGGAAATTAAGAATGAATTAAAAGAATTTGCCAAAAATCCATAAGAATTTCTCCCAACTTATACCTAGGTGTCAGTTTTCAGGAAGTAGGTGAGAGGATTCTGAAGAGTCATATAAACAACCTTTAGCTTAGAAAACTACCCATTTTTTTTTTTTCATGAGTGGACCGTAGAAAGTGATATGACCAGACTCAGATTTAGAGAAATCTATACAGCCTCAGGGTAGAAGGTTGCTTGTAAGGCCTTTGCAGAAACGTTGGTGAGAGTTGACAGAGGTTTTGGCCCCAGCCAATTATCCACTAACATTTAGGCGGCAAGCTAAGTTATAGAACTCCTAGACTGATTTGGCCTGCTGAACTCATGTATTTAGGGGGTAAGAAAGAGAAGGCATAGGGATGCCTGCCAGGTATTGCTTTGCAACAGGTGATCGTATCATTTACTGCTAGAGGGATTATAGGAGGAGATGCAAGTTCAAAAAGGAAAAGTGATGAGTTTGGGGTTTTTTGTCAGCTTTTTGTGAGACTTTAATTAAATAAAATACAATTCACCTGTTTAAAGTGATGAGTTTTGATCGATGATTACAGTTGTATAACCAACCCTTGTGCTCCATTGCAGTCTACTTCCCCTGCCCCCCGCCCCCAATCAGCACCAGGAAACTACTCTTTTCATTCTATCACTGTACTTTTGCCATTTCTACAAACTCACATAAATATAGTCATATTCCATGTTGTTTTTTGGAGGGTTTTTTGTTTGTTTTGGGGGATTATTTTTAGTTTGGCTTCCTCTACTTAGTATAATGCTTTTGTAATTCATCCATCTGTTATATCTTATCAGTAGTTCTTTTTTCTTGTTTGATAGTTTTTCATTGTATGATATGCCATGACTTGGGTCATTTCCAGTTTGGTCCTATTATGAATAATTTTGCTGTGACCATTAGTGTATAAATGTCAAAAGCAAGTGTGTAGACACATTTTCATTCCTCTTCACAAGAATGCTCCACATCCCTGCCTGTACTGAAGATTCTAAGTCTTTTTTTTTACTTTAAGCATTCAATTGGGTGTGTATTCATATATTTGCATTCTTTTCTTTTTTGTCCAATGATATTAGGAATAATTTTGGTTTTTTGTCAGTTATATATCTTCTGGATGCCTATTTAAATCTTTTGCCTATTTTTATTTGGGGTTGTTTGTTTACTTAGTAATAAGTTGAAAGAGTTCTTTTTATATTCAGGATACTAGCCCTTTAATACATCTAGTTCTGCAACTGTTTTCTCCTAGTATATGACTTGCTTTTCAATTCCTCTAAGTATCTTTAATTTTTATAAAAATTAGTTTATTATCTTTTTCTTTCATGGTTCATGCTTTTTATGGTCCATCTAGGAAGTCAATTTATATTTCTTAAAGGTCTAAAGTATCTCTCCTGTGTTTTCTTCAAGAATTTTTACAGTTTTATGTCTTAAATTTGGGTCCATGTTCAATTTTCAATATTAATTTTTATGTACGGTGTAAAGTAAAGGTCAAAATTCACTTTTTTTCTGGATGTCCAATTTTTCCAACACCAATTGTTGAAAAGGCTATCTTATTTTCCCCATTGAATTACTTTGATTCCTTTGTCAAAATAAACTGACCATATATGCGTTCACACATTTCTGGACTCTATTCTGTTTCATTGATTTATGTTTATCCTTATGCTGACAGCACACTGTCTTGATCACTGTAGCTTTCTAGCAAGGAATGAAATTAGGTGGTATAAGCTCTCCAACCTTGTTCATCATTTCCCATACCATTTGGTTACATTGAATCCTTTGCATTTCCATATAAATTGACAACTCAGCTTCCCAATTTCTTTCTTAAAAGGCTGCTAAGATTTCATTGGGATTATGTTAAATCTACAGGTCAATTTGGGAAAAATTGACGTGTTAAGAACATCAGATCTTCCAGTGCATGAACATGGCATAACTTTCCATTTAGTTAAGTCTTTATCATTTTCCTCAACAATGTTTTATAGGTTTTGGTGTGCAAGACTTGCATGTGCATTATTAAATTTACTGTTGTATTTCATATTTTTGATGCAAATGCTATTATTTGTTCCATTTCAGTTTCCAATTGTTTGTTACTAGAACAGAAAAATACAATTATTTTTATACATTAACCTTCTATACTGCAATCTTCCTAAGCTTATTAGTTTTACTTGCTTTTTGGTAGATTCATTAGGATTTTTTATCTAGACAATAGTGTCATCTGCAAATTGAGTTTTACTTCTTCCTCTCCAATCCATATAAGTTTTATTTCATTTTCTTGACCTACTGCAGTAAATTGTTGACTAGAAGAAGTTGGAGCAAACATCTTTGCCTCATTCCTTCTGTTAAGTAGAAAGCATTCAGTCTTTTATAATTAAAACATAATTAAGAATGATGTTAGCTATATTTTACTTACAGATGCTCTTTATCAGTTTTAGGATGTCTCTCATGTTCCTAGGTTGCTAAGAACTTTTATCAGGAATGTGTGTTCAATTTTGTCAAATGAATTTCTGCAGCTATTGAGATGATCATATGATTTTTCTTTTTAAGCTCTTAATATGGTGAATCATATTGATTGATTTTCAAATGTTGATCCAACTTTGTAATCCTCAGATAAACCCTGCTTGATCATGGGGAATTATTCTTTTAGAATTATTTTAGATTATGTTTGCTAGCATTTTGTAAATGGTTTTTGGATCTACATTCATAAGGAATATTGGTTTATATTTTTCGTAGTGTTGTTTTCCAGTTTTGGTATCGGGGTACTGCTAGCCTCATGGAATAGATTGGGAAGTATTCCCATCACATAATTTCTGAAGCGTTTACATAATCAATGAAATAGAAAATAAAAATACTCTAGAAAAAAGTCAGTGAAGCCCAAAACTGATTCTTTGGAAAGTTTAATAAAGTTGACAATACTCTAAGAAGATTGATCAAGAAAAAAAGAGAGAAGAAACAAATAAAATGATGAATAAAGAAGGGGACATAACTATAGATCCTATAGACATTAAAAGAATAATATGGGAATAATCTGAACAACTTAAAACAATAAATTTGATAACATATTAAATGAACTGAATGGAGGAATGTTTTCAAAGGTTTATTTTAACATCCCTTTTTTTTTTCTTACTTTGAAGTTAATTTGCCCTTGCGTTTCATGTTTCTTAAGGTGAAAACTTAGATTATTGACTTGAGATCTTTCTTCTTTACTAATATAAGCAATTCATATTATAAATTTCCTTCCAGGCACTACTTTAATTGTATCCCATACATTTTGATATGTTGTGTCTCAATTTTCATTGTTTAAAATATTCTTACTTATTTTATTTTTAATCCAATGATTATTTAAAAGTATGTTCTTTAATTTGCAAATATTTGGGAGTTTTCAAGATCTCTTTCTATTATTGTCATCTAGTTCTGTATTGGTCTGAAAACGTAATTTGTATTTTTTAGTCCTTTTGAATATATAGAGATTTGTTTTTTGTCTCAGAATCGTATCCATTTTGATTAACGTGTGTCCTTGAAAACAAGGTGTGTTATGTTCTGGCACCGTTGGATAAAATCTTCTATAAAAGTCAATTATCTTTAATGATTTTTATGTCTGCATGTTTTCTCAATACCTGAGGATGTTGAGCTATACCTGTGATCTATTTCTTCTTTCAGTTCTCTCGGGTTTTGATTCATGTATTTTGTAGCAGTGATATTAGGTGTATGCTCATTTAAGATGAATCTATCTTTTTGAAAAGTTGATGCCTTTATCATTATGAAGCATCCCTGTTTATCCATGATAATGTTCCTTGTTCTGAAGTGTACTTTTTATCATATTCATATAGCTATTCTGTCTTTCTTCTGATTGGTGTTTTTGTGGTCGTATACATTTTTAAACATTATCATTTATTCCATCTCTTTTTAAAAATAGTTTAATGTTTATCTTAATGCTTCTGCCTCTTAATTCAAGTATTTAAATCATTTCCACTTAATGCAATTATCAGTCTGAATGGATTAAGTCTACATTTTGCTATTTGCTTTATATTTGCCCTATCTGCTCTTACCTTCATTTTTCTTCTTTTTCTACCTCACTTTGGACTGAGTAATTTTTTATAATTACGTTTTATATTCACTTTGACTTCTTAGCTCTACTTATTTATTTTATATTTTTGTCTTTGTCTAGGGATATACATCTTTAACTTTTCATAATGTACCTTAAAATAATGTTTTAACACTTTACATTTAACATAAGAAACTTGCAAGGGTAAACCTCTAATTTTCTTTCTTATCTTTATGCTATTGTTGTCATATATTTTACTTCTGTATATTATATATCCCACAATATAATCTTATGATTTTGATTTAAATAATCAATTATTTTTTCAAAAGGAGAAAAAACTTATTTTCTGCTTTTCTATGTAAATATCAATTCTAGTGCTCTTTATTCCTTTGGATACATCCAAATTTCTATTATTATTATTATTTCTAGTATTTCAGGTCTGCTGACAATGATTCTTTCCATTTTTGTTACCAAGAAGTCTCTACTTTTCCTTCATTTTTCAAAGTTATTGTTTCTGAGTATATAATCCTAAATCCTGTTTTTCAGCAATTTGATTATGTTGTCTTTTTGTAGTCACCTTATATTCATTTCTCAGGGGGTTAGTTGGACTTGAATCTGTGGGATTGCAGATTTCATCAAAGTTGGAAATTTTCCAGCCATTGTATCTTTAAAATTTTGTTTGTTTGTTTTTCATCCCCATTGTCTCCTTCTGGAACTCATTATGTATGTGTTGGACCACATGATATTTTCCCACAACTCACTGAACTGTTTATTCTTTCATTCTTCTTTTTTCTATATTCTTCATTTTTGTTAGTATCTATTGTTAGGTGTTCAAATTCACTGATTTTTTTTTTCTTCTGTAGTATCTAATCTGTTGTTAATCCAGTTGCTAGTCTTTTTTCATTTCAAATATGTATCTTTCATCTTTAAATTTCCTTTTGTATCTTTTTATATCTTTCATTTCTCTCCTCCTTATATTCACATTTTTCATTTATCCTTGAGAATATTTATTTATAATATTTATAAATATTGGTTTTTGTAAGGTAGTTTTTTGCTAATTCCATCATTTGTTTTATTTCAAGATCATGCTTACTGGTTGATTTTTTTTCCTGGTTATGAACTATATTTTCTTGCTTCTTTGCGTGACTGGTGATTTTTATTTGGATGCCAGATGTTGTACATTTTTTCATTGTTGCACATTAGATTTTGTTGTATTCCTTTAAAGAGAGTTGAACTTTATCCTGGCTATCAGGTTAGTTACTCACCGATCACTTGAATCCTTTTGATGCTTGCTTTTAAATTTTATTAGGGAAGGTCCAGAGCAGCCTTTAATCTAGGAATCACTTAGCCCTACTACTAAGGTGCTAAATACATTGAGAACACTACCCAGTGCATTACTATCTGTTCACTCTGGCTATTGGGAATATGAATTATTCCAAGCTTTCTGTGGACCCTAGGAATTTTTCAGCCTCAGGCTTTCCAATTATTTTTTCTCCAACCATGTAGAATTTCATTCCATGCATGCACAGATCAGTACTTAGCCAACGACTCAAGGGAACCCTTCTGCATATCTCTGGAATTTTCTCTCTAACTTCCTTCTTTTGGGACACATATTCTACTTGTCTTCCATAAATTCTAATTGCCTCGGCTTCTCCAAACTCTACGCTGTTTCTCAATTCAGCTATAGTTTTGGGCTTTATTTGGGTTTCCCGTCTTTGGGTTGCAGACTAGACTGCCTTTATGTTCTAACTCATTTGTTTTCCTTCTCTCAAAAATCACAGTCCTTCGCTTCCTGTTATCCAATGTTTGAAAACAGTTATTTCTTGGTTTTTATTTCTGTATGTATTTTGTTCTTAGTTTTATAGTTTAACAGATTAAAAGAGAGGAGATAAACCAGTAAGTGCTCTAAAAACTAAGACTGTTTAAAAAGAAGGAATATTCTTTAGTGCCTAGTGCAACACGAAGGTCAAGTAAGATTAGGGCTGAACTGTGTCCATTAAATTTAAGAGCAATAAATAAGGGCATTTTTGATGTTAGTGAGAGCCATTCCAGTTGATCACATTGGACTGAGAAATACTGGAACATAATGACCAAGTGTGGCCTGTTTGACTCCATGGTAGTACCCTATAGAGATGTAAACTATTATTTTCTACTGAGTCAGCACACGTGTAGACTCTGTAACCATTCTTACATATATGATAAAATATCTGAATACATTCGTCTAGATACACTGATCTAGAGGAAAACAAGAGTATTGGTGACTGTTCAAGGAAGTGCAGATACATGACTTCAGTTAGACATGTGATTAAATTCAAAACTGGACAGGATGCTCATTTTTCTATTGCCAATAGCAATATTAAGTTTGAAGGTCCATAGATCTACATTTTTGGAAACAAAACAAAAATTTTTCAAGAGTTCCAAAGATTTTTGATGAGTATGAACAACATTTTAAGTTTCTATGACTGACATTTTGCATTTTCAACCTCAAATCCAAGCATCTGCCCCATCGCTTGACTCATGAATAAGTTGTACATAAACTTAAGAGGGTTCCATGTTATCTACAAAATCCTATGATGTGGCCAAACTCTAATGAAACCCCTGAAATTGAAGCTGATGCTTAATGTTCAGGATGTAAATCAGGATAGAATGTAGACCAAGTTATTTTTAAGCATTTGTATGTTTGATTCCATTATATTTACTGATCATTGAATAAACATTATGTTGACTGAAGTCGATCGAAATATTTTGATTACTTTGAACAACTGTTAAAAATCTAAATTTCTGAATAGCTAGACACTTCATAATTATGAATAATTACAAAAAAATTCATACAGCCCTCACAAATATTTATAAGCAGGTATCCTACTATTTAAAAATCTTGGATGATTATAATCTAAATGAACAGTGATTTGAGATTTATAGCTTTCATTTCTTTGTGTCATGGATAATTTCTCTGTGCTGAGGTGTGAGCACACACATCATCTGAGCTTTTATTGAACTAGAATACAAAGCCTGCCATCTTTCACTAGCAGGGGAATAGTGCATAAATCTTCTATTGCTAAACAAACATTACATCTAATTATGATTTACATTTCATGTTGGCTATAGTACTGTCTAAACATATGGTTAATGGTCTCTTTTATTCTCTACTATAACTTCCTGAATAAACTCCCTGATTTGGAAAGGTCCCAATGTCTATCTGTACTGTTGACTAGTCTTTAAGTATTAATGCTTTCGTTTTATAATAATAAATTTGTAGCAGACATTTCATATTTTAGTTAAAGTCTAAAGACAGTTATTTTAGTTAATAAAGTCTAAGACATCTATTTTAGTTAAGTATCTCTATCTCATAAAACAATTTTTAAAGTTATTGCATGATTATAGTTTCCATAGCATATAATTTTCTCTTTCTGATTATGGTCAGTTTTGTTTAAATGAGTCAAGGAAAAGTTATTTAAAGGAATAAGTCAGTCATCCTTATTTTGTTTTTGTTTTTTTTTTGCGGTACGCGGGTCTCTCACTGTTGTGGCCTCTCCCATTGCGGAGCACAGGCTCCGGACGCGCAGGCTCAGCGGCCATGACTCACGGGCCCAGCCGCTCCGCGGCATGTGGGATCTTCCCGGAGCGGGGCACGAACTCGTGTCCCCTGCATCGGCAGGCGGACTCCCAACCACTGCGCCACCAGGGAAGCTCAGTCATCCTTATTTTGAATTCTCATTCTACATCTGATGTTCTATAAGAACGAGTTACTTGGGGGGATGGTGGTTGTTTGTTCTATGCTTTGGAAACTATAGCCATGTTTGTAGTATAATACATAATCACATTTTAGATCTTTGAGTTTAAAATACCTTTTAGGAGCATCCCCTACTGCAGACCTTTTTACTGGATAGCAGTGAAGACAGAAAAATACTGAACCAGAAAGACACCAAAAATAAGGCCAGGTGATATTTTAATATCAGAATCTGGGAAAATATTTCACCAAACATTTCGACAGGGAAGAGATAATAGATGGAAAGCTGGTGATTGTACATCACAGCCTGGAAAGTGTTGTCCCATAAGTAAACTGCTGGCAGGAGCAGAAGCAGGAATAGCCCTAGTAGTAGTGGGTATAAGAATTAAGCTGAGCAATGAAAGTGTGAGAAATGCAAAGTGAGATCCAGCCAGACTTGGATCTGGAAATTTGGCAAGTTGTTATGCATTTGAGTATGCCACAGAGCTGTAGATCTGAGAAGGATAATTAATAGAAAGTCACCAAAAAGAGGTCATAGACTAAGTACAAAGCCTGTATGGTGGCAAACGCAGACACAGAGACAAGTGGTACTCACTTGGGGGACAGAAACCACACTAGTTGTTGAAACAGTGAAAGTAGAATATAAAGAATTGTTAACCGGTAAAAAGGATAAAAGAGGGATATAAAATGTCCTGAAGTAGTAGGTACAAAAGAGTAGCTACTACTTCCAGGCTGAGGGGTGGTGGACAATAAAGGAACCAAGGGCTAGGGGAAGGCATCCCCCTGCCCCCCACTCCCAACAAGGCTTAGGTTCAGACATAGTTGAAAAGAATGTGGCTACTACAGGAATGCATAGCCTGCTGGTGGTAAAACACAAACAATAATAATAATACACAAAACTTGCCAGAGTTTGTGGGCAAGTGTTGGTCTATAGAGGCTACCCATCATTGCTGGAGGTTATGGGTATGCTGGAGCTACATAGAAGCAGCCTGTTGTGGACAGAGCTTGTGTGCAGACCTAAGCAGCCTAGGGGAGAGAGTGGCCTGATGGCATAGCTAGAATTCTTTCTGGGCCTCTGGGCTCCCATGCTAAATAATTAAATAATAATGATGGCAATAGTAATGAAGACCCAGAACCCAGAACAGAAATGTCTTTCCATCACTATGGCCTTCTAATGAATAAGCCTAATGTTCTGCTACCTGGCCAGGGAGAGGTGTCCACAGGGTCTAACTGCAATATCACAAAGCAGGGCAAGGAGGAGTGAGTTTAGAGCTCAGAGGCAGCAGAGTAATCACTGGCACAGCTGATCTGTGAAAATGATGTATTCCAAGACCTTAAATAACATTTAGAAATCCACTTGAATTTTAATTAAAATGCAAGGAACTATGAGCTGTAAATCAGAAACAGAGAGCCTTAAGCAATAGGAGACGAAGAGACATGTGGATGAGCAGCAATTGAAGATTGCTGATGAGGTGAGATAAAGAAATTATTGAAAAGAAGCTAAAAATGCAGCAGTGTAATTAAAATAAGTATTGGTGGTATATACATACAACAGAATTTTCATGGTGTAGAATGGAAAGGACAAAATGGAGAACAAATTTGAGAGGCAAATAGGGAAACGACTACAGAAAACAGTAGTATATTATTGATTTGGCAGACACACAAAAATGTTGTACTTTAAGAATTATAAGTGATCCTGAAGAAGAATATTGATAAATTAGAACAGAAGTAAAAATCAAAAACAAATTTGAAGAAATAGCACTGAATTAAAGAGCAATTTTATTCTCAAACTGAAAGAACTCACCATGTTCCAGTAAATTAATTTTTAAAAAGACTCAAGCTTTTAAAAATTATAGCAAAACTTGGCATCATTTTATTTTATTTTTTAACTTTTTTATGTTTTTAATATTTTTTAACATCTTCTTTGGAATATAATTGCTTTACAATGGTATATTAGTTTCTGCTATATAAAAAAGTGAATCAGCTATATGTATACATATAACCCCCATATCTCCTCCCTCTTAAAAAAAAAAAAAAAGTAGCTGCTTAAACATGAATATCAGAAGGAAAACAAAAAGATATCTTTAATTAGTAGCTTGATCCCCTTCTGTGCTAGTTTCCTTTTCCCAGAAATACATTTTGTACTGTTTTGTTAGTTGAGTTTTAAGTGTCTCAGGAGGTGGTGGATCTGGCACTTCCTTGGCAGCATATTTCACAGCCTAATAATCTTAATAGCTTCAATACTCTGGAATGGGTTTAATCCAGTCTTATTTGTTTGTATAGGTTAAAATTTTCCAAGGGCCTCTCATCACCCTAGCAATAGGAATTTTTTAATGGTCTCATCACTTTTTAATTGCTTAAACTTTTTTTTTTTTTTTTTTTGCGGTACGCGGGCCTCTCACTGTTGTGGCCTCTCCCACTGCGGAGCACAGGCTCCGGATGCACAGGCTCAACGGCCATGGCTCACAGGCCTAGCCGCTCCGCGGCATGTGGGATCCTCCTGGACCGGGACAGGAACCCATGTCCCCTGCATCAGCAGGCAGACTCTCAACCACTGTGCCACCAGGGAAGCCCCTACCTTTTTTTTTTTTTTAGTGTTTAAAATAAAAGGTTTGGAATGAGCATTAAAAAAACAATTCTAGCAAAATTTCAAATTACATATATAAAGAGAAAATCCTATGCATATCTAGGAAGAAAAAAAAAGGTTACCAGCAAAGCACCTCAGACTGGGCTTTTCTGCAAACCTAATTCTAAAACACAACATCCTAGATATCACTTCTCCTCTAAATTCTCCCTGGCTTCCCCACATCTGGTTTGGTGCTTTTTATACATTCTCATAGCATTTTACATTTTCCCTATTACATCATGCTTATTCCACTGTGTTATATTTATGTATTTACTTATATTTATGTACATTAGATTGTAAGGTATGTCTCTATACAATAAATGCTATAAAAATGAAATGATAAGGTAAAATGGCTTTGTCTAAATTTCAATCTTTGAAGTAAGAAGTATTTGAAGAAAACCTATACCTAACTCCTGCTCACCACAAAGACAGAGAAAACACAGTTTCTTTCTTATTCAATAGCTTTATGGTTTCTGGACACTCATATATTTTAGTAAATGCAGGAAGCAATTTTAACATTATGTTCACTGATGTTTCCCAAGCGACTGAACTAGAACAGTACAAAGCATATAACAGACACATGATTAATATGTGCTTAATGGAAGCATAGAAACATTAGAATTAAAATTTAAAGATATTGCCCATGAAATGATGTTAATCATTGCTGTTTTTATCTCCTCCATAGCCTTGTAACTGCAGCTCGGTGGGATCCTTGGATTTCCAATGCAATATAAACACGGGGCAATGCAACTGTCGTCCCAAATTCTCTGGTGCAAAATGTACAGAGTGCAATCGAGGCCACTGGAGCTACCCTCACTGCAATCCCTGTGACTGCTTCCTGCCAGGGACTGATGACTCAACCTGTGATTTAGAGACTAAAAAATGCTCCTGTACTGATAAGACTGGGCAGTGTACTTGTAAGGTAAGTGCTGCTGAAATTCAGGAAGGAAAAACCTTACTCAGTTCTATTTCCATTGCTCAGCTTTAACTTCATTCAGTTATTTATTCCTGCATCATTAGGCCAAACAGACAGACAAATGAAAATTCATTGCCAGACACAGTTTTATTCTAGCATACAGATAAGCACTGATTTTTTTTTTTTTTTTTGCGGTACGCGGGCCTCTCACTGTTGTGGCCTCTCCCGTTGTGGAGCACAGGCTCCGGACACGCAGGCTCAGCGGCCATGGCTCACGGGCCCAGCCGCTCCGCGGCATGTGGAATCTTCCCGGACCGGGGCACGAACCCGTGTCCCCTGCATCGGCAGGCGGACTCTCAACCACTGCGCCACCAGGGAAGCCCTAGCACTGATTTTTAAGAACTGATTTTCAACCAAAACCCAACATATTTTTCTAGCTCATATAAACGATATATTTTCGACAGTAAAGTTCAGTTTGCCTTTACATATTCACTTTGCTTCAACAAGAATAACGGGGGAGAGAAAAAAAAGTTCTCTTAAGCATCATCAGAGAAAATCACAGCTAAATGATAAGGTTGATTTAAAAAAAATTTTCTCCTCAAATTAATCCGCAATCACTGTACACTGAAAAATAGATTTACTGCTGTGAAAGTTCAGTAAAACTTCATCACGTATAAGCAGTGACATTACAAACAGTGACTATATGCAAATTTCAGTCCTCATTAATATTGTTAAATGACATAGGAAAACAGCCAATTAAAAAGGGTAAGAAGGGCTTCCCTGGTGGTGCAGTGGTTAAGAATCCGCCTGCCAATACAGGGGACATGGGTTTGAGCCCTGGTCTGGGAAGATCCCACATGCCGCGGAGCAACTAAGCCCGTGTGCCACAACTGCTAAGCCTGTGCTCTAGAGCCCATGAGCCACAACTACTGAAGCCCACAAGCCTAGAGCCCATGCTCTGCAACAAGAGAAGCCACCACAATGAGAAGCCCGCGCACTGCAACGAAGAGTAGCCCCCACTCGCTGCAACTAGAGAAAGCTCACGTGCAGCAACAAAAACCCAAAGCAGCCAAAAATAAATAAAAATAAAATAAATTTTTTTAAAAAAAAGGTTAAGAAGGATTTTTTTCTCCCTTATTTTTCTGGAAAATCAGTCCCAGGATAAATGCAGTAAAGACTGTATCAGAAGTATCTTTACAAGAAAAAGTCTATGCAAAGAGAGTCAGAGGAAACAGAAAGATGAAATCTAGGGAGTGGTTGTTAAGAGTCTTGAGAATTTAAGAAAATGGAAGATTCTGCCATTAAAAGTCCTAGACAAAGCACAAAGTATGATGCTGCATTATTACATATTATAATTATGATTATACATTATACTTAATACATGCTATATGTGTGTATATACAGTATTCAATAATAATTATATAAATCTATATTTTAACATATTGCCTGTTTTTTACAGCTTTGCATCACACCACTGTCTAGGAATCAATGTTTTTATTTTGCTTTCAAAATTCTTATGACTCTTTCATATTCCTCACAGTGGAATAATGGGAAATGTGCTGCCTAAATTTAAAAAACAATATACAATATCCTTAGTAATGCATGCATTTATAAATAAAGCATTTTTTTAGACCCATGCCATGCTAACAAAGAGATTAACTGCATATGCTATTTGGGACGTGAGTCTACTATTCAGCATTCTTTTATTTTTTGTTTCATTGTCTTTAAAATGTGCTCCTGTTATTCATTCTTGAGTTTATTGCTCTCACCATGTCACCGTATGGACTCTGGGGATCTCTCATCTTTCTTCAGGTGAATGTGGAAGGCGTCCGCTGTGACAGGTGCCGGCTTGGCAAATTCGGACTTGAGGCCAAGAACCCACTTGGCTGCAGCAGCTGCTATTGCTTCGGCGCCACTACTCAGTGTTCTGAAGCAAAAGGACTGATCCATACGTGGGTGAGTAAGGAACTGCTGAGCCATGTAATGGTATAATGTTAGTTCCTGCTGGCGTCTTTTAGCCAGGCACTGAGGGGTAGGAGGAAATGGCAAAACATTTAAGTAACCTTTTCCCCTGCGCACGTTTAGAACGGGTAGAGGGGCTGTGCGCCATTAGACAGTTGGAGTAAATATCGTTTTTATCCTGCCTTTAAAAGAGTTCATTTATTGCGGACGAGGAAATAGATGCCGAGTGAAAAAGGAAAACATTATAAGGGAAATGTTATGTTTGGGGATGGGAAGAAGCTGCCCTCTGAAGAGCAAGGGCACCAGAGCGGGAAGATAGATGTGTGTTCATGCAGTAATGAAAACCAGAACTTGCGCATTTAGTCCAACCAGGCTTAGAGAATCATCACTCTTTAGGGTGGAAAAAAGTTCATTTTTGCCTTAATTTTCCTTTAAGTCTTCCTACTTTTAAACTCTACTTATTGTTAGTGTAAAAGACCAGTTTTCACAGATGTTGTGGATTTCACTATGCAAACAAGTCAGAAGGGTTTATGCCCTCTCCTACCTGTTCATTGTGCACGAGTTCTGTTTCTCATGAGAACACTTCATCAGAAGGGGATGGGGCTGCAGAGAGACATGCAGTCTATCACTCTTTTTTTTTTAACATCTTTATTAGAGTATAATTGCTTTACAATGGTGTGTTAGTTTCTGCTTTATAACAAAGTAAATCAGCTATACATATACATATATCCCCATATCTCCTCCCTCTTGTATCTCCCTCCCACCCTCCCTATCCCACCCCTCTAGGTGGTCACAGAGCACCAAGCGTATCTCCCTGTGCTATGCGGCTGCTTCCCACTGTCTATTTTACATTTGGTAGTATATATAAGTCCATGCCACGCTCTCACTTCGTCCCAGCTTCCCTGTGTCCTCAAGTCCATTCTCTACGTCTGCGTCTTTATTCCTGTCCTGCCCCTAGGTTCTTCAGAACCACTTTTTTTTTTTTAGATTCCATATATATGTGTTAGCATATGGTACTTGTTTTTCTCTTTCTGACTTACTTCACTCTGTGTGACAGACTCTTGGTCCATCCACGTCACTACAAATAACTCAATTTCGTTTCTTTTTATGGCTGAGTAATATTCCATTGTATATATGTGCCACATCTTCTTTATCCATTCATCTGTCGATGGACACCTAGGTTGCTTCCATGTCCTGGCTATTGTAAATAGTGCTGCAATGAACATTGTGGTACATGACTCTTTTTGAATTATGGTTTTTTCAGGGTATATGCCCAGTAGTGGGATTGATGGGTCATACGGTAATTCTATTTTTAGTTTTTTAAGGAACCTCCATACTGTTCTCCATAGTGGCTGTATCAATTTACATTCCCAGCAACAGTGCAAGAGGGTTCCCTTTTCTCCACACCCTCTCGAGCATTTATTGTTTGTAGATTTTTTGATGATGGCCATTCTGACTGGTGTGAGGTAGTATCTCATTGTAGTTTTGATTTGCATTTCTCTAATGATTAGTGATGTTGAGCATTCTTTCATGTGTTTGTTGGCAAGCTGTGTGTCTTCTTTGCAGAAATGTCCCTTTAGGTCTTCTGCCCATTTTTGGATTGGGTTGTTTGTTTTTCTGATACTGAGTTGCATGAGCTGCTTGTAAATTTTGGAGGTTAAGTTTAAAGGAGGCCTCTAAAGACTTAAACTCAGCCCCTGCTGTGTTTTGATCCCATGCAGGTGACTCTGAAGCCTGAGCAGACCATTCTGCCCCTGGTGGATGAGGCGCTGCAGCACACAACTACCAGAGGCATCATTTTTCAACATCCAGAGATTGTTGCACACATGGATCTGGTGAGACAAGATCTCCATTTGGAACCTTTTTATTGGAAACTTCCAGAACAATTTGAAGGAAAGAAGGTAAGGACAAGAACTTTGAAGTCACATGAGAACAAAATAAAATGTTTTTAGAATAATGCTATTTGGAGATTTATCTAACTCATCATTCCTCATTCTGTTTTATCAGTTGATGGCCTATGGGGGCAAACTCAAGTACACAATCTATTTTGAGGCTCGGGAAGAGACAGGTTTCTCTACATATAACCCACAAGTTATCATTCGAGGTGGGACTCCTAGTCATGTGAGAATTATCATCAGGCATATGGCTGCTCCTCTAATTGGCCAGTTGACAAGACATGAAATTGAAATGACAGAGGTAAGGTGGTTACTTGTTGGGTGCCAGGATGCCAACGGATTTGCACTCGGTTTCGGCAAAGTGGTTTCTTTTCTTGTTAACAGAAAAAATGGAAATATTATGGTGATGATCCTCGAATCAGTAGAACTGTGACCCGTGAAGACTTCTTGGATGTACTATATGATATCCATTATATTCTTATCAAGGCTACCTATGGAAATATCATGAGACAAAGCAGGTAAACTATAATGAATATAAGTTAATTTCTTATTCTAGAGTCTATAAGAGAGATCAGTAAGACATCAGACAAGAAAGATTTAAAAGTTTGGTTTGGGAGTGTGATGATAGAAGACTAGTCAAGGATGGTGTCCAGGTCATCTGGTGGAAATTACTGCCATTCCCCCCAAAAGGGAAACAGAATCAGAAGCAAGATTAAGGGGAAAAATTGAATTGATCTCTGACATGGTGAATTTTAGATGTCAGGCAGAAGTTCAGGAGAAGATGTCCTACAGGGTAGAGAGAATTCACTGCTGTGCTATAAATAGGTTGCAAGATTGCTGAGAAGGTATCCTCCTTCAACCGTCAGGGGAACCAGGCAGGGCCAAGTTGGTCCTGTCTCTCCCAACCATATGCATTCTCATCTGTTCACCCCAGTGTGCCATACTATATTGCCATTTTCCCTGTGCCTCATGATGTGAAAAGACTGGGAATCACATTGAATAGGAAAGTACACGGAACAAGAACAAGAATGAATGTCATGAAAGCCAAAGGATGAGAATACTATAAGGGAGTAGGTATGGCTTTTTCGTATGACCCAAAGAGGACAATTAAAAGGAGGCTGTTTGAAACTGGCACCTAGGATCACACTGGTGACATTCATAATACCAGTTTTAGTGAAGTTCTGGGGCAGAAATAGTCTCAAGGTTTTGAGGAATGAATGGGATGCAATGAACCTAATATTATGAATGTAGACTATTGTTCTCCATGAACAAAATCATAAAAAGGGAGGAATGAGGTCGTGTCAAAAGTCAAGGGAGGATTGTTTAATCAGAGAGAGAAGTAAGCATGTTTATATACCATGGAGCTGGGGAAGGGGAGGAATTAGTAGCAAGATATAAATTTTAAAATGATAGAATAAAGAGAAAATAAACAATGAAGAAGCCAGGATTCTTCAACATCATGAGTATACATGAGTATACTTGAGGTCATGTGCCTCAAGTATAAGGGAAAACTTATCTAATGAGATAAAATGCGGAACTGCACAGATGTAGCTAAATGTATGCCATGGAGGCAGAAAGTTGAGTTGAGTCATACACATAGTCTCAACTTCTCTGGCATATTAGCTTCTCTGTTGTGTCTATAAGAATATGAAATCAATAGATGTTTAGAAATAATCTTATATAACAAAATAGTAGATCAGTGCAGGACAACAAAAGAAAACAAAATTATGAACCCTCTCATTGACAAACCAATGAATATCAAAATACCATGTTTCACTTCGTCCCAGCATGGACTTAACATATACTACCATGGACTTATATATACTACTATGTAAAATAGCTAGCTAGTGGGAAGCAGCCGCATAGCACAGGGAGATCAGCTCGGTGCTCTGTGACCATCTAGAGGGGTGGGATAGGGAGGGTGGGAGGGAGACACAAGAGGGAGGAGACATGGGGATATAGGTATACGTATAGCTGATTCACTTTGTTATAAAGCAGAAAAGCACCACTGTAAAGCAATTATACTCCAATAAAGATGTTTAAAAAAATAAAATTAAAAAATAAAGAAAATAAAATACCTTAAAAAAATACCATATTTCAAATGTTTACACTGTTAAACATGTAGCAGAAAATCCTTTCTTTGTTGCAGAAGATCCATATTGCTCTTCTGATTGTACCAAAAGTAGGGACCAAATCAAGGACCAAAGTTTACTTTTAAGTCTATATTGTTTTGATTTTTTTTTCATATTTCTCATTTCTAACAGGAGATTCTTTGTTTTGTTTTTTACAGTAGGTCCTTGTTGGTTATCTATTTTAAATAATAGCAGTGTGTACATGTCAATCCCAAATCCCAATTATGAAATAATTTAAAAAAACATATACCAAAATATCTTGTCAGTTATATTGTTAATTATTTTAGAATTTCAAATGTAAATTAGATGACAGAAGCCAAAGCAGGTTTGCATGTCCTAGAAGACAGCAGGTGACTTTGTGAGTGTGAAAATATGTTATTTTGAAATTGTTCTATGCTTCAGTAAAAAAGTTTGGTCATACGCAGAACATTTTGTTAGTGGATCTGGTAGAAACAGTGTTGTCATGCATTTTTCATTACGCTTTCTTTGCCTCTCTCACACCGATTCCACCTTCCTTTGCTGTAAGGTTGCTTTTTTTCCCCGTAAGTCTCTTTCTCTTATCACTTTATTTCATATAGCTCACTAAATAATATCCTTTGGCTTAGGAGTTCCTTTTTTTAAACACTAGAGTAAGTAAATACTTCACTTTTTCTAGGCTCAATAAAAACTAGAGTGAACATCTAGTAACGATAAAAAGAAATAAAGCAGTGTATCAGCACTTGATTTTGTAAGACAGTGGAATTTTGACAAAGGTCAGAGATATGTTTGAGTCTTCCTCTCAAAGCAGTTAACACATAACGCTGCATCTTTATTCAGTTACAAATTTAAATAGTCTCAGAAGCAGAGAGTTTGTTATACATGTGGTTTGAGGTTCTGACTTTGTACATATTACAATGCTGAAATTTTCTTTTTTCTTTGCTTTTGTCCTGTCTTACATTTATTTGAAGAACTTAACGACTTTGTTTTTCAGTATTCATTTAAATAGATGCCTGAGTTTGGCCAAATCCCTGATTCAAGCAAAACAGTTCCTCTCTGATTCCCTGAGGAAAAATAATGATGTGTTGCAGAAATGTCTGTTGCTAACACCATTCAGGTTTCACTTGGTTTTTAAATACTCACTAGTCTGTTGTGTGCATGCACGTGCCAGAGAAGGGAAGGTGATGCTAGAAACTCCTCAGGTTATAAAATACCATGAGATACTAGCAGAGATGACTTTGCAACAAACACCGAGTTACCTTCCTGCTCCGTCAGAGAACCCAGAGTCTTTCTTGTAGGAGGGGAGTGGTTTATTTACAGATCACAACTGCTGTGCGTCCTATAATGAGGGGAGCATGAAATCTGAATTTTAACTGAACATGTGTTTCATAAAGGCTGGCTGGTCTTCAGATTGTAGATTACAATGGGAGCCAAGTCAGAATGCGCCTTCATAATTCAGTGTCAATAAAACCTACCTATGCTTGTTATAAAGTTTATAATTCAAGCTCCTTAAGCTCTTAGAGGTGTGTTTTATTGAAGCAAAACTATTCATTGTCTCGTTTAAAAGTTTATTTGCCAAAAAAAAAAAAAGTTTATTTGCAGAACATTTCATGTTACCAGTTAGTCATGAAATAGTGTGAGTTTATGGACTGTGTATATTTTTTAATGTATAATTTCAAATTATTACAAAGGGTATCAACATTTTTATTGTGAATAATTTTTTTCAATTATGAGGACCTTTCCGCCAATAGGAAGGGTGGGTTAAGTTACTTGAAGGATTTATTCAATAAAGTTAACAAAAGACTAATTTGAGAGGTTCTTTATCCTCAGAAAGTTATCAATATTACTAGCTTATGCTCAGTCGTTTCCTAGATGGTTTTCTAATGTTCTTGAAAGGACGTTCAGAGATTCAAGAGCAAGAAATTGGGACTGGTTGCAAATTAAAAGCAATTTCACTAGTAACAACTGGAGATTTTCCAACAGGGAATGACCTTGGATTGTCTGTTTGAAAGAATGAAAATGTCTAACTAATTGGCCATGTCTACCTGAAGCCACTCACATTTTTAAAAGTGGGAGGAAAACTCTTTATAATAACTTCTCAATAGGACATCAGACATCTAATTTCCTAAACGCTTTATGATTTATGTGAATATTTTGCTAATGTGTAATCTCACCCTTTGAGGAAGCGAAGATGCTGAAATAAAATGTGGCACACGGAGCCCCTAGAATTTAGCAGCTTCAAAACAATAGAACAAGTTTGTGGTTGTTGACAAAACCTTGAGAAGACCCTTCTTTCAGGATTGAGTGTTTGCTGGGTAAGCTTAATTTACTGGTACCCCCATCTAAGAATTTGCTCGCTGTTCCAGGATTTCTGAAATCTCAATGGAGGTAGCTGAACCAGGACGCATCACAGCAATGACTCCTCCAGCTCACTTGATAGAAAGATGTGATTGTCCCCCGGGCTATTCTGGCTTGTCCTGTGAGGTAAGCTGGCTCCAACTAACCTTCTCAAGCCCCACTCAACCAGCCAAATGGAAATACTCCCAGGACCACCTTTACCACAGTCAGTTTTACTTTCAGGCATACCCTCAACCTATTTTATCTGATCTTCCACTCACAATATGAGACGCAGTAAGAAGAGGATGATGTTATTGCTCCCTAGAAGTAGGAATCACAACTCAAGGGGAATATCTAATAAAAATTAAAAGATTTGTAAAAATATGAAACAGTCAGGAAATAAGAATGTTTTCTTAAGGCCCCTTTATTGTATCTGATCTGTTTTCTTGGCATCTTTTCTGAACAGAGACATTTAAACTGCAGTGATTATGAGACAAGATTGTATTGGGATTTGAAAGATTGTTTTTATATAGAACATGACAAAACTTAGGCAGTAAATATCAGACTGTTCCCTTTAACATAGGCTTCTCAGAAGGACATAAATTGTTCCAATAGTGCCACTGTCACTCAGTCATTATATTTTTAAAACTGCATTTTTTACTTTCCAGTATATTCCTTTGACTATCTTCAGAATCGGTAAATTTTCTAGATCTTTATTTTGTGGAACCAATTTAAATTTTACAAATATTAAATCTTAATAGGAAGAGTATGGTCTAGGGAGAGGAGGAATTGCTGAAAAAGTCACCTGGATTTGAATCTCTACTTCATCATATACTAAGACTGAGACCTTGTGCAGCTTGTAAACCTGCTTAAGCTTCAGCTGGTAAATCTCCAAGCCCCTGAGTAACTGCCACCACACTCACCCCTTCTCCTGCAGACCCTATAGTCCTCTCCACAGTGCAACAAATAAAGGCTGGCCTGGGAGGGGCCTCCAGGACCTGCTCCAGCCCTACAGCATGGATTCTTTCCCCTTAGTCAGATTGGTTGGTGGCTACTACATACTAGTTAGATATTTTTAATATCTCCCGTACCCACAGCCCAAGAATCACATGAAGGCTAAATGAACTAGAACTTAAGCGCTTATCACAGTGCCTGGTAGTAGTCATAATAATAATAACCAAAGTCAATATGGTTAATAATATTATTAATGGAATAAGTAGTTATAGATCTAACTATTGATTTATTTATAAATACAGTTGACCCTTGAGCAACATGAGTTTGAACTGCCTGGGTCCACTTATATATGAATTTTTTTCAGTAAATATACAATGGACCCTCCACGGGTTTCCAGTCCACAGATCCAACCAACTGCAGATCAAAAATTCCATCCATGGTTGGTTGAATCCACTAATGCCATACCAGCGGATATGAGATCGCCGACTCGGGGGCTTAAGCATTGACAGAGACTCATGGAACTAATCTCCTGGCCGATAATGAGGGAGGACTGTAATTTTGTATATCTTTTGTAAATAGGATTTGAGAAGTTTTATTAAGTGTGGCTCACAAGGCAGGTGAAGTACACTAAAAAACAATGAATATAAATCTCTTGAGAGGTGGCATGGCACAATGAAAAGAAAAAAGGAGTTTGGTCTCGGTGAATCCTCCCTAGCTTCTCCACTTGAACAGGACATTTGCTCTTAGTTGCTGAACTTTGGGGTTTTCATACCCATAGAATCATCATGAGGATTAATTTAAATGAAATCATACATATAAAAGCTCCTTTGCAAATTGAAATGTCATTCAACTTAGTTGCCATTGTATGAATTCCACACAGGTCAGAAAACAAATTTCCTAAGAATAACTGCAAATATCTGTGAAATATCCTTGGAATAATTTTATAGTTTTGTGACTGCTCTGAACAGCAATATTTATTTGAATGTGTATATTTTGATCTAATAAATGACCAAATATTCCATCTCATTATTAAATCATAACTCGTTCATACACATGTATACATTTGTACATATACCAGTAAGTATGTATATTGTACCTATATACACAACCCAATATGTGTGAAATATATATATGCACACACATTGTAGATGTGAAAAATGAGGCAGTGACAGAGGCACATACAAAATATGCTACCTTTCCAATGAGCATGAAAAAGATAAAAGATAGAATTGGAGATTTTTCTAGACAAGAGGTGGAATTTTATTTATCCCAGGGAGTGTTTGGCTGTACTGCTGTCTCACTGTGTAACCTTGGTCAATACCTTAATTGCTGTAGGCCTTAGTTATTATATAGTTATCCAATCTATAAAATTACAGGTTGGGTTTTGAAGTTCTAACATTCTCTAATTCTGCAATGTTATTTTGTTATACAAGATATTAAGTAGTCAAAATTGACCTTAGATATCTTGAAGAGAAAGTTACTACAGCTATATTTTTCTGCATTTATTTAAAGAGTACTCTTCATTTATGAACCAAAATATTAGCAGAGTATCAGATTATTTTAACACAATCTACCTTCCATTCCAGATTTGAAATGTTAAAATTCATCTTATTATGACCACCAGGCTTTTTAAATAGTATATTCTAAAACATACTTTCCCATTGATTTTAGTAATTTTCCATCATTATATGAAAATATAAATTAGCCAATACAAATACAAATAAAGCCAATGATATATGAAGAAAATCAAGAAAAACTAGAAACACATACAAACTATTATCTGCATTGGTGGCTTCACCTATGTCCTGTGAATTTCACTTAAGCTCCTGTTAACAGACAATAATTACAGTAATATCTTAGAGGAGAGATTAGGGGATAAAGACCTATCTCTTATAATAAGCTACCTGAGGTTTTCTCCACAACCCATTGCCTCTAATCCATTATACATCTTATTTATAATTCATCTTGAATCTAAAGTGTAATTACTCAGGCATAAAATCTAATCATCAAAGCAAGAACTAAGGACAGTTTTGAAATAATACATCCCATTCTAGTAACATATGCTTTGGGTCATGAATACGCAAAGCAATACCTTTACAATATTTTCACCAAATGTAAGGTATTCTAGAGACATTTGCATTTACAAGCTACTCATTTCATGTTTTTATCCAGAAATGTGGTTGCAAAGAAACAAAATTAAGTGTTGGTTACCATTGTAAATATAGCCAGTTGTGAAGACACTTAGCCTTGCCTATTACCTGTAGGGTTATAACACTGTAGCCCTGTTCATTAAAAATTTCAGTTCTAGAAATGCTTACTTATTATAATTTATGATTTGAAGTAGAGACTAGTAGTCTTTAGAAGTCAAATAACACAATTTCCTCACCACATATGTTGGTGTGGGAGCCGTTGAGTTTACCATACTTTACCTAAGCTACTCCTCACTGTTGTCTCGGTTAACATTGTTGCCTAAACTGACCTAAACTCAGGTTAGGTTGTAGGTAGAAATGGAAACTATTCAATGCTGAATATGTGGTTCTCTGCAATAAGATCATGGAAGTCAGAAATTCACAGGTGATCTCCTAATGATATTTTGCTCATTTCATCTTGTTTCCCCTCTCCATCATGTTTTATTAGGGCTTCTGGCTCACAGTTGAATGGCTAGTGTGTACTGGATCACCACTCACAAGCTGTCAATTGGCTATCAACAATAATTTTTTAAATCCTCAAACAGTACCTATTATCAACTCATAAAACTCAAAAGACAAAATAGCGAGACTAGACATTTTTTCTTACACATGCACATTTCTAGGGATGCTCTTTACCACTTCAGTTGCACATGGAAGACCCAAAGACTCTTTTCATATACATTAAAATATTAAAGAACATGGTATGGGTAAGTGGCGTACATTGTAATTTTGTTTCCCAGTGCAGTGTAGAACAATCACTGTTGCCTTTGTTTTCAGTGTATTCTCGATGACTATATCTAAAAAATTATCTGGAATAGAGGCACCCATATTGATTTATTGTATTTCAAGCACTACACACACATCATCTCATTTAATCCTCACAACCCTATTAAAAAAACACACAAAACTGACCATTTATTGAGTGCTTACTGTATCCTGCACGATGTCAAGTGCATTCCCTAATACACTTACACCAACGTCATTAAGCACATTATAATTCCCATTTTATGGGTGAGGAAATGGAAGCTCAGGCAGGTTAGGAAACCTGCCCTTTATCACACAGTTGGAAAACAGCAATCTGAACCTACCTAAGTCTGTTTCAAAAAACCTAGCTACATTAATACTCAACTAGTAAGTTATACAACATCCTTACATTCCACGTGAGGAAGCTTCAGCCCACAGTATTTAAAACGTGCGTAAGTCATATGTAGTAAGTGGTGAAACAGGAATTAAACCTAGGATTGTCTGATTGCAAAACCCATGTAAAGATACAAGACAGTGTTTTTACTGACAACAGCACAAGTATCTATTATTTTTTTAATGGTTAAACTCTGTGTTATGTAACCCGGCACCTGGAGTGTGTTGCCTCTTTACTCTCTTTGTCTCCCATTCCCTTCTTTCCTCCCTCCCACATTTTTGTGCAATTTGATTCTAACATTATGATGGGGTACCATATTATGAAAACAAATTAAAGATGGAAGGAGAGCAGAAGAAAATTGAGCTCTGAATAATTTCAGCACAAGGCAAGAAGAGAACTTTGGAAAAGTTTGAGTTAGGAAAAAAAAAATGGATAAGATTAGGACAGTGTTTATGTACTTGCTTTTCTGTAATTCTTTATTTTGTTCCAGAAAGAATTTTAGATGGGACTTTAAAAAGTAGCTATTATCTTTCCTCTTTTTTGCCCAACTCAAATATAATCATTCTCATGAATTTTGCCCCAGTTGACTGACAAGAAAAACATCTGATTTTGAAAAATAGCCTCAAATATTTGAAAAATGGAAAAAATAAATACAGGGTCCATGAAAGGAGGAGATTAAAGAGAAATAAATATGTCTCATTCCTTTACAGTATGTTTGAAGTTTCTAATTCTTGTGCTGCAGAATAGTCTTTCTTTTTTTTTTTCTAACTCAGAAGTTTATAAGGACACAAAATTTATCTAGAGTGTTAGAACTGTAGAAACTTCAGAAATCAACTGAGTTAATACATCTGCTCATTTGTGGGATGAGGAAACCACATCTCAACGACACCAAACGACTTGCGTGTATCCCTCAGGAAAAACTAACTAGTAAAATCAAGGCTTCCTTATTCATTGATGTTATAGTACCAGAGTCTGTACGCCCTTCAAAGACACACATTCCCAGCAGGGAATGAGGAGTGTGCCAGTGACTCTCAATCCTGGCTGCTTATTAGACCCTCCTGGGAGTTTTACAACACACCCTGGCCCTAGTCTCCACCAATTATATAGACTCTCTGGGGGCAGAGCCAGGTATCCGTATTTAAAGCTCCTCAGACGATTCTATGTGCAGCCAGGGTTGAGAATCACATAGACAGGCCTAAAAGCTTCCACACAGAGCTTGACTTGGAGCCCAGACTTTTACCCGCACTGGAGTGCTTTTCTACTTTGTCCTACTCTTTCCAGAGAAGAGCCATAGTAATAAGAGAAACTGGGTGTAAACTTTACCTGCGGTGCTCACCTTCAGATTTCAGTCCATAACATTGAATTTCTTATGATTCCTCAATGAAAAGTACCATTTCTTAATGTTATTCTTCTTCTAAGACTTTTTTTAAACTTTTGTTTGATATAAAAAGTAGAGCTAGGAACTCTCAATTTGTGTGATTTTTAAAGACACACACACACACATACATACATACACACACACACACACATACACACACACACCTCAAGCAAATATACCAGTAAAATAACAATAATTATATAGGTATCCAGCGATAAAATCTATATAAAGAAAATCCAGTTTTATTCTACAGTCAGCACACACCAGGACTGGAACAACCCATACTAGGTAAAATTTTTAAACACACCTTGGATTGTTTCTTCAGTTATGCTTAAATGAATTCCTCAGCCATAATTTCCAGGCCTTATTTGGTAACAATGGCAAAAATGAACCTTTATTTTCAAGAATATGAATAAACTTATTAAAATATCTTAGGTCCACTATAAGACAAATAGGACTCAAAATATTTTGAATACTATTCCCAGTTTTATCAGCTTGCTCAAATCCAGGATATTATTAAATCTCATTAGAATTTCTTATAGGCTGAGATAAAAGCAGAGAGACTCTTAAATGCTTAACTGAAGTGCTCTCACATTATCCAAATCAAAACAAACAAGGAGAGTGCTGACTGTTGATCGTTTTTCTTCTAAGGAGCCTTTACGTACTCCACTCTGGATGACCTAGTCCAGAACCAAAAGGATGCAAAGGCAGTAAGAAGTTCTTAATTCACTTTTTTCCCCTGCTTATTCAGCAATCACTTTTCTCATCAATGGGAGCAAAATATCCTGTGAAAAAATTTTTACATAGCTAATATCCCTTTATAATCTGCAGTGGAATCTGGAAAACTAACTCCTATCTCTTACTCATAAATCAAACAATGGCTAATAAATGCAGCAGCTTTGCACACTGAGAGATCTGAGCCCAAAACACAAGACTGTTCTCATTCCCTCTTCAGAGCTCTGGGCTTTCTTTCAAAGAGCCAGAGATGTTTCTTGATACATTTACATAATAAACCCAAATGAAGATGGAAGTCTTGATTTTGCATATGTCAGCTTTGCTAGCGGTTTCCTGTTTGCTCTCAGATTTTTATTGCAAAATGAAAAAACTTGATCAAGGAAAGATACATTTTATTGGTGGCCTAATATTCCCAAGACATGTAGAGCTTTTATTATTTTGAATTTCTTACTTTTATAGTCTTCTAATTATACCGATATAAATAACATGACCGTGACACTTTTTTATTTATTTAATGTTTTTCTGAGTCTCATTGGACATTTCCTAGTTACCCATCAAGCACAGTGGAAGCAGATTTTAGGTTGTCAAGGACACTGGAATTCTCTCTTTAGTCCATATGACAGTTTTATTTAAAAACAAACTTTTGTTTCAAGAAAAAGAAGACTATTTGAAGTTTGTCCAGGCTGAGTGGTATTTGCAAATGACAGCTTTCCTTTGCTAAAGTCTGATGACACAGACACTGCTTGTATACTCTATGGACCAGGCAGAATACACATTAGGAATCAAAAGTGACATTCATTGTTTCTAAGTGGTGTTGCCTTTACTGCTGATGAGGGGAAAGAAATCCTTCTTTTTAACTACTGAAGAACCCAAGTGTTACTAAAGAAAGATTTCCAAGTTGGCTGTCCTAATTGCCTTCGTTTTCTTTCAGGCATGCATGCCAGGATTTTATCGACTGCGTTCTGAGCCAGGTGGCCGTACCCCTGGACCAGCCCTGGGCACCTGTGTTCCATGTCAATGTCATGGACACAGCAGCCTGTGTGACCCTGAAACCTCCATATGCCAGGTATTCATCTGAGCCTTTCTTGAACAAAGCCCATGTGCTCATTTCTCTTTACACATATTCATATACTGAGTGCAGAGGTCAGCTAACCTGCAGGGGACTTAACGTGTGTGTGTGTGTGTGTGTGTGTGTGTGTGAAACAAAACGTGGGAAAAAAATACATTTACCATATTATGCAATTTTTAAAGTAATTAAAAAGTTACAACTGGAAAAACCACTGCTCATGTCAAGAAATAGTATATTATTATCAACAGCATCGTAGACAAATACCAGACAACACAACGATTTATTTAAAAATCACATGAGGGTTTTTTTCTGATTTTAAATAAAAATAAGCTCTTCGTAAGACATTTGGAAATCATAGAAAAGTGTTAAGGAAAAAAATAAAAGTCACCCAAAATTGAACATAAACCTTTAATATTTTATGTGTTTCCCACCAATTTTATGTATGTGTTTATAAAGAAGATTTATATGACACCATAGGTGTAGTTTTATGTTCTGCATTTTAAAAAATGTACATATCGTGAGCATATTAGGTTGTTAAATAGTCTCTAAAATCTTTACTATCTTTGATTTGATATCCCATAATTTAACCATTTCTTTAAAACAGTTTACTGCTCTTATTTTTTTGTTGTTGTTATTACATTCCTGCTAACACCCTACTCTGTCACCCCTGGAACAATCAGGACTGTGGAGAAATTCAGGTTTCCTGTGTCACCACTTAGGGTCCCCAGACTCTAGTCCCCAGGCAACTCCGGGTGTTTCCTCTGCTGAACTCATTTCCCACCTCTCCTTGTCTCCTGAAGCTCTTTCATGGAGCTTTGTGGAACTCATGACCAGACATCAGCAAAATCCCCTACGTAATCTCCCTCTTCTTTTGAGGTCCTCTTTATTTGCTCAAACTGGAACCTGGTTTCCCAACACACTACTCCCCTGGCAGCGGTCTCAAGTGGAAGCCGCTGTTTTTTCTCACACTCTTCATTTCCCTGAGACTGAGGGCGGGGCTGTGGCCCTGCTCCTCGCTGCCACTTTCAGGTCATCCTTGTTTTCTCTTCTGTAACAACACCTAGCTTTGAATCTCAGGTCTCCATCCATTTGCCCACTACACCTGCTTGTTGAAGCCATTTACTAAGCCTCAGGTCACCCACCTCATTCCTTGAAGATTTTTCCTTTGTATCATTGCCGTTCACTGTGGCACCACTCCTATCATAATTCCTGGTGATTTTGATGCCCATAAAATGGACTCTTCCCATGTCTTGTCCTCACTCCATGAGCCTGTCTGAGAACTTGTCATTACCAGGAACTGAGTGCCTCTATAGCCTCAATGTCAACTATCCTCTCTTTGACCACCGTTTCTTTTCTTTCCAGTTCACTTCTTCTTCGTACTTCAGTGTCAACATTTTGTCTCATCATCGACACTCACATTTTTATCATTCCTTATGTTTCTCATGCCCTCACTTTCTTAACCAGCTTAATATTCATGACCCTTCTTTTTTTCTGGCTGCGTTGGATCTTCGTTGCTGTGCACAGACTTTCTCTAGTTGCGGCAAGTGCAGGCTTCTCGTTGCGGTGGCTTCTCTCGTTGCGGAGCACGGGCTCTAGGTGCGCGGGCTTCAGTAGATGCAGAACACAGGTTCAGTAGTTGCAGCTTGTGGGCTCTAGAGCACAGGCTCAGTAGTTATGGCGCATGGGCTTAGTTGCTCTGCGGCATGTGGGATCTTCCTGGACCAGGGATCGAACCCGTGTCCCCTGCATTGGCAGACGGATTCTTAAGCACTGCACCACCAGGGAAGTCCCATGACCCTTCTTTAATATCACTGCTTTGTAATGTTCATTTCTCTTATTACCACTCCTTTACTTACGTTTACTCAGTGAATTCCAACTCCGGTTAAATCCTACTCCTCCAATACCTATGCCTTCTAATCTGAAAGTGGCTCTGGAAAATAGTCGACTATGCTGACTAGTCTCACCGTATGTTCACTATCACTCACTTCAAAGGGAACCTTTATTCTGCTCTTCCATCATGCCACGTTTCTCCAGTCCAGTGGCTCTCTCACATTCCTGCGTGATAATTTCCTACCTTCTCATCCCTCTTCAAATCCCAAACGCTTTCCCAGACCCATTTCCATCCTTACTTTCAGTTGATGGCCTTGTTTCTTCTTATTTCACTGAGAAATTAAAAACAATCAGAAGAGAACTAACCCAAGCTCCCACTAACACATGCACCTACCTTTCTGCGTCTGTGTGCAATGACTCTGGTTTTTCCACCAATTTGGATGAACTGTTCTTGTTTGTAGAAAAGACCAACTCTGCCACCTATGCTCTAGATCCCAGCCATCCCTCCCACTCAAGGACATCACTCTGGCCATGCCTATTCTCCCCTCCCTTCTGAATCACTTTTTGGTACTTCTTCTATCTTAAAAAACATAAATAAACAAACAAATAAATAAATCTCTCTTGACTCCACTTCCCCTCTTGATTTTTACCACTTCATTCCTCTCCTTTCACACAGAGAAGAGTTTATACTCTTGTCTACAATTTCTCTCCTCCCATTCTCCCTTGAACTACTAAAATCAGGCTTTTCCTCCACCACGATATGCATACCAACTACTGGTGTTCCGCTCTTCACTGTACTTGATTCATCAGCAGCATTTGCTCCTCTGAAGCAGCCATTCCTCTCGAAGCTTTGGTTCAGTTTGCTTTTCTGGACATGACAGTCTAGGGTTTTTCAAGCTAGATGGCTGCTCCTTCTCAGTCCTCTTTGCTGTTTTCTCCTCATTACCTGAAATCAATATACTGGTATTCCTAGGATCCAATCCTTGGAGCAATTTGCTTGTCTGACTACACTCATTCTCATGGTGATCTCACCCAGGCAATGACTTTCAATATCTACTGAGATCTCACAATATTTACCATTATTTCTATGATGAAATTTTAGATCCAACTCTTTAGTCTTTCCAGAATTTATTATAATGTGGGGAGATAATTTTCCTTCAATATGTTACTTTAAAGAAACATTTATCTTTTAATATTTCCTTTTCTCCTTGACACATCATGGTATCTGAATATATACACATTTGTTTTGTTCATTTTAAGATATATTTAAAGAATCATCTATTCTTTTCTGCTTACCTTTTATTTCCTATTATAATGTTCTGATTACCTTCATTTTATAGTACACTATAAATTCTGGTAAAGCAAGACCCTTTACTACTCTCCTTTTCCTAATTTTCTTAACTTGATGTACTTATATATTCTTCCAAATGACATTTTGATTCACTATTTTAATCTCTTCCCCAAAAAATATTACTGGAATTTTTATTGAAAATGCATTAAAGCTGTTTTTAAAGAATTGCTATCTTTACACTATTCAGCTATCCTCCCTAAACCCAGGAATGATACTCTTCTCTATTCAAACATTTTATGTCTCACAGTTTTTAATATTATCCGTATGGGCTATGCATTTGTTAATGTTAAAATTATTGCCATTTATCTTACATTTTCTTTTTAATGGTGAGCATTACATTTTTTTGTTTCAGTGTATTTATTAACTGGTCATTACTGGTAAATATTGACAAAATATATTTTTTACATGTGTTTGATACCAGCCACTTTTTTTCTACTTCTAGAAGTTTCTTGCTTGATTCTTACAGTTATTTTTATATTTACAACAATAATATTTGCAATAGCTATAATTGTGTCTTCCTTGCCAGAGCTATATCTAGTATAATAATTTCATTTTTTGCATTGATTAAGTCTCCCAAAAAATGTTAAATAGGAGGGTAGTCAGCTTCCTATCTTATTGCTGATTTTAATACGAAAGCCTCAGGTCTTTCACCGCGAACTATGTTGCTGGTGATTAGTTTAAGGTAAATATTTTTTATCATGTTAAGAAAACGTCTTTTTATTCCTGACTTCTTAAAGATACCTTCTTTCAATCAAGGCAGAGTATGGAAATTTATCATATGCTTATTTGTGAGGACTGGAGTGGAGGTGAAGGTCTTACCCATCCTTAAATTCTTGAAATAATCATGATTTGGTTTAAGTGTGGCATTTTTTTCACCAATCTACTGGCTTGTAAAATTCAATAGATAATTTCAGGAATGTGGTTAACTTATGCATTCTTAAGTGGAAATTAAATGCATTTTTCTTTCTTATGCAATCGTCGCTGGAATTTTTAATAGTAATGTCACTCCATATGAATAATTTAGAAGCATTCACAAAATATACAGTTTACTTTCATTTTTATTTAGGATAAAAATTTGCTGTCATTATATTGTCCTGTTTTGACCAATAGGCTATTATATCTATTTTTGTGCCTTAAGGATCCTTATTAGAGGTCTATTTTCTGAGATATCCCTAGGTGAAGTAAAAAATAAATACATAGGTGCATCACACATGCACAGCTAGTATAAATTGCCGTGCTCTGAATTTTTATATTTTCCTTCAGGGAACTTATAACTTCTGAATTTGGACAACTTTGTTTATCTTTGAAACAGCCCCATGAGGCAAATAGAAAATAGCTATTATTACTCCGATGCTATAACTGAGGCAACTGAAGCATACTGATTTCTTTACTATTTGTACTGTGTTTCCCAGTTTAATATTATATCCACTACACAGTGCAATGCCCTCTATGTTGGTATAGTGGTTATAAGCATGACTCTGATCAGACTGCCTTGATTCAAATCCTGGCTTCATCCCTTTTGGGCTGTGTGGGCCTAGTCAATTTATTTAGCCTCAGTGGTGTCTTAATTTCCTCATTTATAAAATGAAGATAAGAATAATACCTACTCAGAGTTTTTCTATGGATTCAGTGAAATACTAGATAAAAGGCTTAGAACATTAATTAGCTTGTGATAAGCTCTATAGTGGAAGTGATAGCTATGATGATTGGTGATGATAAAGATGATCATTACCATACATGTTAGCCACTATTTATAGTCTAAGAACCAATCAGATGATAAATAATCAAAAATTAATGTAAAAACCACCGTTATATCCAGCGCTATGCTAGATTTTCTCACTTTTTCTTCTTTTTTCTTTATTCCTTTCTTCAAAAATAAGGGGTAGAGAAGAAACGAAACTACAGAAAACTTCACAGGCTAGGCATTTCAACTGTTAAATAAAACCCACATCATTTTGTAACTATTCTCTTCATAATTCCTCATGACACTTACAAGAGAGCTGTTGCTTCTTTGTAGGTGCTAATAAATCCTACACGTAGGCATGTGATTACCAATAGCTCAGTGACCATTACCCCTTAAGGAAAATTTTCTTCAAAATGGAGGAGTAAAACCTACATGATATTGAACCCCAAGCCAGAAGGGGGAGAAGAGGTAGGTGAATTAATACTAATCAGTACACACATACACACACATACACAATCACATAGATAGATAGATAGATAGAGTTTTCAGAGTTTATGTAACACACACATCTATGCCTATATTTATTTATAAACATATATATTCTCATTTAATTATCACTATAGCTCTATAGTCAATATTATTTCTCCTATATTTTACGTGAGAAAATTGAAGTCCCAGCTAGTGCAAATAACTTCTCAAGACCAAATAGTTTGTGGAAATATTATTTTCACTCTATCACAATTCTTATTTTAAAATGAAAAGGATAAAATAAATCTCTATCATTGATCTGCCCTGTTGTCTGTAACATTGTCAGTATCTGTGGTTAATCAATTAGCTATATCCTCAGTAAATAATCTCATAGCTATAATCTACTGTATATGAGGTGTTTTATAAACCTTATCTTATTTAATCTATCTGACCTCTTACCAAGATAGGAATTATTAGCATTTCATTATAACTCTGAAAATTAATCCTAAAAAAATTTAACTTACAGTGCCTTGGCTAAAAAGCATTAGACTCGGGTTTCAAATCCACTGCAAAATGGTACCTGGAGATTGTGAGAGAGAGTAATCACACTTTTAGCTGATTAAATGAGTTTGATTTGAAGGTCCAGGTGAATTATACCCTAGAATACTGATGGAATCTGCAGTGTGATTAAGAGCCATATATGAAAAATATTTGCAAAATCATGAAAATATGAAATTTGTCACAGGATGGAAAGCAGTGAAATGTCATTCCAAGTTTTTGTTTTTTGTGTTTTTTTTTTTTTTTTGCGGTACGCGGGCCTCCCACTGTTGTGGCCTCTCCAGTTGCGGAGCGCAGGCTCCGGACGCACAGGCTCAGCAGCCATGGCTCACGGGCCTAGCCGCTCCGTGGCATGTGGGATCTTCCCGGACCTGGGGCGCGAACCCATGTCCCCTGCATTGGCAGGCGGACTCTCAATCACTGTACTACCAGGGAAGCCCCACTCCAGGTTTTATAAAGGAAAGTATTGTAGAATATGAGAAACAGATTGATTTCGATCTCCAGTGAAACATAAACAGTGCTTATTAGGAATCAGAATAGGTTCCCTCAAAACAAAACATATCAAACTAATTGCTAGAGTTACTATGTATATAATATCTGAGACTCTAGATCCCTGAATCTCAGTGTAATTTCAAATTCATCAGACAGTGTGATAAATCATATGTCAAATTTAGTAAAAATGGTAACAACTACCATGGGTCCAACCTTATATATGTACCAGAACCAGGGCTTGCCACTGTAGATAGATCTTTTCTCATTTATTCTTACAGTAAATTTATGAGACAGACAGGATTATTCCTTCTAATACAGTTGATGAACTGATGCTGAGAGAAATTGTATAATTTGCTTAAGTCATAAGCCTATAAGGGTTAGATCTATGGTTCAAACTCTGGTTTGTTTAAATAGGCATTTGATAGAATGTTTCATTATATCCTCACAAACATGGTTGAAAATATGGGTCAAGTGGTAATCAGTTAACAGAAGTTAGAAGTTACTGAACAGCCTGACCTCGAATAAGCTCTAGAGATGTCTCCAATAATGAGGCATAGGATTTGTGCTTGACCCTGTCATGTTCAAAATCTGTATCAGTGATTTGGATGAGATCTATCAAATATTCAGATGATGTAAAGCTAGAAGTTATACCTACTGTGTTGAATGGTGGTCAAGAATCAAAAAGAGCCTAGCAGGTGGAACTATGAGCTACAATTAACAAGATGAAATTAATAGAATAGGTTTTGAACTTAGGTAGGCTCACTTGTTTATCCATCCTTGAGGCATTTGTTAATAAGTATTTCCAAAGTTCAGGCACTGTGGTGGGTGCTGGGAGAATAATGATGAGGAATGTGTGAACATTGCCCTCTAGGAGTTTATATTCTAGTGTTTAAGTGAAAGAACAAAGGAAATGACACATAGTAGCAATTTCTGTGAAATAGGAGTTCTTACTTGACTACAGATTCATTTGTACAAGATCAAGATCAAGGAAGGAAGTACATTAAATATATTTGCAAATTTTATAATCTCTATTTTAAGAGAAATTCTGAGTAACCAGGGTTGTTAGCTGTTTAGCTTGGGGAAAAAAAAGATATTTAGATTGAAAAAAGATTTAGGAAATAATAGTGTTCTTTAGATATTTGAGGAGTTTCCCCAGGAAATGGGAATTAGACTTAATCTGCATAGCTTCAGAAGGCTGAATTTGGATCACTGACTAAAAATTAGAGTGAAACAAGTTTTCATTCAGCATAAGGAAAAACTTTATAGCTTGTAGTTATACAAGATGAAAAGGGCTGCCTTATAAGAATCCATGCATTTAATAATATGTCAAGGAATGTGTAGAGGCATCCCTATAAGGAAAGAAGGTTAAGTAACTTCTCATCTTAGTTTTAAGATTCCAAATATAAATATGATATTCATTTGATCTAGTGGAAAAGTATATACCACCAGTTTTCCCATGTACAAAAAACAGAAACAAATGCCATATATTCTAATCTACTATTGAAAAGATAGTAGCACATATTAATCTTGAGATAATTAAACTTCTCATTAGGCATCTAAAATATAAAAATTGTTCCTAAAGATTAATATCTATACAAGAGAAATATTATGTCCACTATTTCAGAGCAGACAGGAAAGTCATACGAAAGGTCGATGTCAAAAAGTTTCAAAAATAGCATCATGATTTATGTGCTGTGTTTGTGGACCTAACAGGGACATTTGATTCCGTTAACCAAGTTTAGTATGTCAGCAACCCTGTGAAAGATTGACTGTCCAAAGAAAGTTAAAATATTTGCTTTCTCTGTGAAGAAATTATACAGTTGTAGATATAAAAGAGGCAAACCATGTTTTTCAACCTCTGTATTTTTAGTAATGATTAGCATTATTGTTTTGATTCAGTTATCAATGTTATAGGAGGTTACATAAAATAACTCATGCAGTTAGCTTTTTTCCAAAGGCAAAAGCTGACAATTATTGTTCTAGATTCCATGTATTTCGGGGCACATGTTCATTTCTGTAACTATAAAGTGTGTTCTTAAAACACTCCCCAGTTGACACTTATTCATCATTTGGCACCTTGCTGAATGATTTGAGACTGCAATTCATAGATAATTATTTTATCTTGGAACCATTATCGCTCACCATGCTACTGTTAAATATGGAATGGCTATTTTATTGCTAAAATACAGTGGTTCCTTTGGATGATTGAATAAGAGAGGATTATGGTACTTAAATCAACATCCAAATACGACAAATCCTCTTTCCCTGCTAACCACCTTTCTGCAAAGTCATCAGACTTGAAGCTTGGCCTTTTTCATCTTAAGAAGCCTGACCAGTTTCCTCTGTAATACCTAGAACATGCATTCATTTATGCAGTCATTCAAAATGGTCATTGAATGTCAACATATTTCAGTCACTGTGTTGAGCTAGATGGAGCATTTAGCCCAGACTTGGGGCATCAGGGAATGTTTATTAGAGAAAGCAACAGTGAAAATGAGAGCTGAATGAATAGGTGTTAGCCAGGCAAGAGGAGGAAAAGCATTCCAGAACAAGGGATTTGCATATGAAAAGTCCTAGAGGTAAGAGAGAACACTGCATAATTTGAGAATTTTGGATGGCTGCATATGGGTTTAGCGTAGAGTGCAAAGTTTGCAGTGGCTAGACGGAAGGCTGGAGGGGTAAACAGAAGCCAGATTATAAAGGTCTTCCTTGCCATGCCAGAGAGATGATAGTGACCTCAAATGAAATGGGAAATGCAGGAGTATTAGCAGGTTTTAAAAGAGATGAGCTTGATTTTTGACATCTCAAATTCAAATGCTTTTGCATTATGCAATAAGACCTAGCTAAGAAGCAATTAGAAACGTAAGTCTGGAACTCATTAGAGATAGATATCTAGGCAGAATATATATAAAATTTAGAGTTTGGGGTACATAGAAGATAGCTGAAGTTCTAGTAACGGTTAAAATCACCAAGGTAGAAAATGTAGGAAAGAAAAGAGATAAGAGCCAAAATTAGCATCAAGGACCCCAATCTTACTCAACAGAAAAGGGAAGAAGAATCCATGAAGGAGGGTTAGAAAGAGTAGCCATAGAGGTAGGAAAACAATCTACATACATACTGTACTATTAAAGAACCCATAGGAAGAGAAAATTTCAAATAAAGAGTGGCCAGAAATATCAGCTGCTGCAGATAATTCATATATCATGAGGACTGATTATTGTCAGTAAATTTTGATTTAGCAACAAAGATCTTATGCATGAGTCTGGACTTATCCTTCAATAGTGAAATCAGGAGCCTGTTTGGGGGAAGGGAATAGATAAGTTAGGAGTCTGGAATTAACATGTACACACTACTATATATAAAATTGATAAACAACAAGGACCTACTATATAGCACAGGGAACCATACTCAATATCTTATAATAACCAATAATGGAAAAGAATATATATATACATATATAAATATATATACACATATATATATATATATATAGAGAGAGAGAGAGAGAGAGAGCCTGTTTAAAGAATGAATAGGTGAAAGGGAGATGAGGAAGTAGAGACCAGCAATGTAAACAATGCTTTTAGGAAGCCTATCAAACATAGGATGGAAGTTGTCCAGAAACCCCAGAGATTTTTTTAAGATAAGAAAAGCTTGACCAGCCTCAACTGTCAATGGAAATAAGCCATCAAAGAAGGAGAAAATGCAGGTGCTGGAGGAAATAGGAGACAGGAGGGCCTTCTTCCTAAACCAGAGTTTAGGAAGAGAGAAGCTTTAGACAGAGAACAACACACCACTTCTTGTGGACAGAACTAAATGTCGAAGGGATGGAAAGTAATGCAGACAAGATGGTGTGCTGTTTGGCAGGAAGCTAAGGGAACACCCAATGAGGGCTGCCTTTTCCCTGAAAATAGAGGGCTAACATCTGCTGAGAGTGAGGTGGGGAATTAGAAGATTTGAGATTTGCATCCTATCATATAGAAAACTGGATCCATTTAAGAGTGAATTATAAAATCTATCTGTAAGTAACACAATGTGTTTTCAAATATAACAACAAATAATGAAAAAAAAAACCCACGGTATTCTAAAATTCATTGTGATAATGGCATGGTTTCTCCCCAGAGAGTAACATAAACATAAAAAAAGTCAGAGGAAAAGACTTCAGTTATTGTTTGTGGTGAATGACCACACATACCATACCAAACACTGGCCATTAGATGACACATGAGAAATAAATATGTTCTTCTAGATTAATTGAATAAAGCAAAGAGCACAGCATATGGAAAATTTACTGTAGAGCCCACAGGTGGCCATGTGGTTCCAGCTGAGCTGATCAGGAGATGGGTTCACTAGCATATATATACATGTATTTTGTTACTGACATTTTTGCTTCTTAACCTTTTAAAAAATACTATTTATAAGAAATTACCCTTCTGACCATTCCAAATGCGGTTTTATAAAATCAAGCTAAAATCCAACTCTAAATTCCTTCTATTTCTTCCTTTTTCTCAACTCCTAAAGTCAACTGTCCCATTTCCAGTAAATTCCACATTTCTTATTTGCCATGTTTCTTATTTGCCATTTTTAAAAATTTTTCTAAAAGTGGAAATAAATTCTTATAGGTTAGAATGTTATTTTACCTTTTCCCTCATTTGATTCCTCCTGGTGCCTTTCTCAGTACCTGGCTTGTAGCTCTTCCTAAGTCCTTATTGCGTGAATAATTGCTAAATATATTGTTAAATAAAGTTCCACTTTGTGAGAATTTTAATTTCAAAACTGTTTACACAATATTCTGAAACTGTTCTCATTTTCTTGTGGAAGTGTCTTAAAGCATATTACCCAAGTGCCTCTTACTATGCAAACATAAAAAGAAAATATTGACTTGAGATCCCTGGTTTTAGGTTGGGTCCTCCTATCTATAAAGAATGATCAACATTTGGCAAGAATTAGGTGAATAACATTCTTAATGTGGTAACTAGGCTGACTTTTTTTTTTTTTTTTGCTATTCCTGCCTCTTAAAATATTTATGTTTTCCACCTTGGTTTGGTTTCAAAAAGCCCGCTGATGGGTATGCACCAAGGCCCCAGGATTTTTAGCACTTTTTTTTAAACACCTTGTAGAGAAGAAATGTAAATAGCCAGATGCTACAATAAATTTTAGAAATTTGTGAGTCTATTCCCCAGATTAGAGTAAGAGAAAAACTAATGCAGAGATTGATGTAGGGAAAAGAGAACAGAAACTCTTGTCAGTATAGCTACAACAGCCCAGTATTCGTTTCTCAAATCAAAGAGCTTCTTTAAAAGTATGTATCAATATGTTTAAGAGCTGAGTTCTCTCTCAATGATATGTGTGTGCACATGCGCATGTGTGTTCACAGGAGCACACAAACGCGTAGGTGGGGAGCTGTATGATAAATTACATTCTTTCATTAATTTAAAAACAAACATCCCTCTTCCTTTACAGAATTGTCAACATCACACTGCTGGTGACTTCTGTGAACGATGTGTTCTTGGATATTATGGCATTGTCAAGGGATTGCCAGATGACTGTCAGCAATGTGCTTGCCCTCTGATTTCTTCCAGCAGCAAGTAAGATTGTGAAATATTACCATGTTTCCCAATCAGTAACACCATCTGTGTAGCACATGGGCTTTCTATGATTTGGCTATTCTTTTCATGTAGACAAAAGTCTCAATTTAAGATAGAGTTTTTAAACAATATAAAAACATGACAAAAGTGAGCACATAATACTCTATGGTTCATTTTTCTTTTAAAACTCTGTCCCAAGTAAATAATGCTTATTAATTAAAATGTAAATACCAACATTAACTTATATTTATGAAATAAATAATATATGTACAAATGTGCATAATTTTATAAATTTTTAGAAAGGTCTAGTGTTTGCATATAGTTCTGCCATAAATTCAGCTATGAAGGATTGTTTGATGCATATTGTATAAATTTTGTAGCTGTTTCCATTCATTTTATGTGTTTATTAATTCATGATTGGTAAATAATAATCAAGGAAATAATTGAAAAATAATGTTGTTAAAGCAGGGTGACTTATTGTTATACTCCAGAGTAAGTCAATATCTCCCAGAATCACAACCCCCTTTCTGTTAAGATAGTCTGAGCTTGGTACCATGGAAACACAGCCATAAGGGGAAACAAACGCTGGCATATTTTATTTTAGTGCTGTCAGAACATTCTGCACTGTTTATGTATTGATGAAAACCCCTAGGTGTTTTCACTTACCTTTTTGCTAAGGCTATCTATACTTTCTGCTAAGTGATTTATAGACATCAATCTCTACATTGTAGGGCATTTATTTCTCTTAAGAATTTGCTTTTGAAAAGAATGTAGGGCACTTTGTTCAGAATTAGAATCCTGGACACCTTATCTTGAGTGTATAAGAAGCACAAAGCAACTCAGATGATGAACTGTTTCCACCTATACTCACTAAGTTTCTTTTTCCATCTCTGGCTTTGTTTACATTCTGCAAACATTTTCACGTAATTGTCTCCCTTTCCTCTGTAATTACCTCTTTTTGGTTGAACAGAGTCACAAGTTTTGCATAGGGTCTCAAATGTAAATTTTTAGGTAAGTGGTGTATTGATGAGGATAAAATACATGATCTTCTTGTTCATCCAAGCACCAAGTGGTAGGTGTATGAAAAATATCATTTTCCTTTCCCTAATCTACCTCTGATGACCAGATTTTGAACAAGAGAATGCTGTTTATTGTTTATTAAAATATAAATGATCTGGATTAGAAAGATTCAATAATTACTTTATAATTTCCTGTTGGGCGGACTATAGCAAAAGCTCCAGGAGATATAGAAAAGAAGCATAACACCTCTTGGAGAGGCTCACAGTAAAATGGGTGTCTTCAGAGAGGTCAACTGAGATATAAAGAGAATTCAAAGGCACAAAGTACCACAGTTGACTGTGGAAACTTAAAGAACATATTTAAAGAAGTAGGAGTATTTATAATAAATTTAAAATGTATTTAAATTATTAAATTTACAGTGGATTGAAGGGTTTTTACTGGTGGAGATAGTAGAAAATGTAAGGAGCAAAAGCTTAGCAGCAGAAAACTCAAATCATGTTTAAGAACTGTTAAGAGTTTGGAGCATGGGTTCAAATAGAATTTCATAATTACAGAAGAAAATGAATGAGAGAATGGAGGCCATAGTGTAGAAATCCATGAATACCAGTCTAAGAAATTGCTATTTAATTTTCTATGTAATGAGGAAACATTACACATTTTTATTAAAAAAAAAAAGATTAATGTGATGAGAGCCACACTTTAGGAAGACTATTATGATGGAATTGAGTGTAATGAATTGAAACAGGAAAATAAGAAAAGCAAAGAGACTGATTAAAAAGCTATTGCACTAGCTTAGGCAAAAGATAATTAGAACCTGAAAGTAGGTAATAGCAACAAGAATAGAGACAAGGAGATGGATGTGAGAAAATTGTTGAATGCAGCTCTACAGGGTTGATAGCTAATTAGATACGACAGGTTTAGGCAAAGCAGGATTTGAAGCCAGGGATTTGTAGCCAGGTTGACCCCCCAAAATGGTGGGGTCATTAACTGAAATAGAAACCAGGAGAGAGCTGCTATAGAAGAAAGACAATTTATGTTTCAAATAAGTTAAATTGATATGAAAGGTCTATCTGAATGGAAATATGCAAATAGCCACAAGAAATCAAAACCTGAAAATTGGGAGGGCAGATGAAGGAAGTGATATGTTAATAAATGAATTATAGATAAGATTCCCCGGGGTCATGTTACCCAAGGGGAGCACATGGAAAGAAGGAAAGACAAGACTATGTACATTAGAGAAGTCAGAAGAGAAAGAAGACCCAGGACAAGAGCTGTGAGGGAGGCAATGGAACCAAGGCCACACTGCCACTGACACAGTGAGAGAAAAGAGCAGCAGAGAATGAGCATTGGATGCTGCTCTCCCAAGGGAGACTAAGTACATACAGTGGCAATTAACTGTGCAGGTCCCTGATGGATTTTGGCAATCAATAGTGGAAGCAGACATTAGGTCACGTGGGTGTGAGTGCACAGCTCTAAGAAATGTGAAGAAGGGAAAGAAATAGTACTACCTCGATTGATTAGCAGGATCAACAAAAAAGTGTTTTCATATTTGTTTCACTTTTGTTTTATATGAGTTACGTAATTTAAGTATATTTTTATACAAAGGACACTGTAAGAATCAAGTATGAAATCAAAGTGGCTAGTTCAGTGGCTTTCAAACTTTATTGATTGCAACCACTGTAAGAAAACCTTTTTTTAATCATAAGCTAGAACACAAAAAATGTGTGTGTGGATATCTAGCTAGCTAGCTAGCTAGCTAACTAACTAGCTAGCTAACTAACTAGCTAGCTAGCTATACATATATAATATATACTGTAACTTCTATTCAATTTTATTTTCTTGTATTATTAGAAGAAACTTTAGCCAAAACCCACTAAAGTGATTTCATGACCCCCTAAGGTCATCACATAAAGTTTGGAACATTCATTAACAAAGTAAAGACCTATGTATGATGAGAAGAGAAGCACTTCTCCCTGAGATAAGAAAAAAAGATTCTGAAACATAGATGGAGGAGGCTGAGATATCCCTCTTCATAGATGGAGGATGGTGAGTAAGTGATTACTAACTCACCCACATATTAGCTCAAGTCTCCAATATCTCTTACCAAAACAAATACAGTAAACTTTTAACCATTGTGACAGTACAGCATTGCTCGCATACCCTCAAGGGTTTTCCACTGCCTACCAAGGAAAGCTCAGATATTTTAGCAGAGTATTAGAAACTCTCTGCAATCTGACCCCTCTTTCCAGGCTCAATGCCCTCTCCTCCCTTCTACAATGAGGCCAAGTTTGAGTTTCTCGGAGCTTTTCTTCTCCAAATGTGTTCAGCAGTTTTTGCCAGACAAAGAAAAAGCTGCATGGTTTCACATATGGGTGTAATCTAAAAACGAACAAACTCTTGGAAACAGTGTACAACGGTAGTTGCCAGGGAGCAGGGAACGGGAGAAATTGGGAGAGGGTGGTAAAAGGGTGCAAACTTTCAGTTATAAAATGAATAAGGTCTAAGGATCTAATACATAACATAGTGACCACAGTTGATAATACGTTATTGTGTAATGGATACTTACTAGGAGAGTAGAACTTGTGAATTCTCACACAAAGGAAGGTACATATATGAAGTGATAGATATGTTAATTATCTAGATGGTGGGAATGCTTTCACACCATACACGTGTATCAAATCATCACGTGTACACTTTAAATATATTACAATTTTTTTTGCCAGTTATACTTTAATAAAGCTGAAAAAACACAAATAGATATATAATGTAATATCAGATAGTGAAAGTGCTACCAGGAAAGAATAGAGCAGCCTCAGTGAATCTGGAGTGAATGGGGTACCCTTTTAGTTAGGGTGCTTGATGAAGATCTTCACAAACAAACAGGTGAGGCTTGTTCAGAGCCTTGAATGAAGTAATGGAGAGAGTCACCTGACTACCTGGAGGAAGAGCAGACCAGCCAGAGGAAAAAATAAGTGCACTGGCCTGGAGACAGGCCACGCTTAGTAGGCAGCAAGGATCCAGGGCAGCTGGAGCAGAGCGAATGGGGACAGGGGAAGGGTGACAGGAGTTGGAGTCAGGGAAGCTCCAGTGAGTAACTAAACGTCCTGAAGCCTAAAAATCTGCCAATGGCAAGAGGTGGCTTAGAACAGGATGATGCAATGAATTAATTATGGTGACACCAGCAGCATTTGCAGATAGAATACCTGTGGAATGTGAGAGAAAGGAGACAAAGGTGACTCTGTGGTTTATGGCAGAGCAAATGGAAGCAAAGTAAGCAAAGTATGGCCATTGACAGAGACAGGGAAAATGATAGAATGGTTAGCGGTATTTTTTGGAGGACAGGAGCTCAGTTTTAGATCTGTTAGGATAGATGCAGTATTTAGAGCCTTTTAATACTGAATGAGATCATTTAGGGGAGAAAGGACAGGACAGGATAGGAGAAACCTAAAGGCTGAACTGTGAAGCATATTAAGAGGTCAAGGACATGATGTAGATCCAGCAAAGGAGACTGAAAAGGAGCAATCAGTGAACTGGGATAAGGGGGTGGGATCCCAGAAGCTAATTCATTGCAGTAGACTCCACAGGGGATGACACAGAGCAGCAGACTCTAAATCTCAGAAATTCTGTTGAAGCAACCTTGGAATTAACAAATCTAACGGAATGTAAAAGATGGCCTACAAGAGGAAAAACAGTCGGATTTCTGAGTGGTCCTGCAGACAGTATGAAAATTGAGAGGAGATGAGGGATTTGGGAGCATAAAGAATAAACTCTAACCTCAAGTAAGGTGTAATTCTTACTTCCTCTTTCATAAGTCCTTATATATGATGTAAGGAAAAAGTTTAGTCCACCATAATGTCATAATTCAAAAAAATTTATATCTACTATCCAAGGAGAATTATAACATTCCTGCATAGTAATTGAGACAGATATGTTACTATAAAGGAATATAATTTAATTATGTTGGCTCTGTAGAATTTCCCTTGAATGTCTAAAAATCTGTTTCCAAGTGCCTATATATGTATATGAGTTTGTGTGTGCACGTGTGTGTGCGCGCGCAGATGAACTCAGCATCAAGCTGAGTTAAAAGAGCTAGAAGCTTGCAAGAATGTGTCAATTATGTATTTGTGGGTCTATTTTTGTGAAGGCAAAAAAAATAATTTGTTGAATAATGATGTTGTGAGTAGTTGATCAATTTGTTCACATATTTTGCAAAGGTTAGAGTTTATTACTCATTCATGTACTATTGATTTAATGCATTAGACAGAAAATTGAAATAGTGTCCTAATGGCACCTGACCAATAGGAGTTGCAGCTCTGGTCTATATACTTTATTGCTTTTTCAGCATCAACTGCTTTTGCAGACAAAAAGGAACAAAAAGGAAAATGGTGTTTGCAGCATTACCATTTTGCAACGAATATATGTGTCTTTTCTTCCTAAATTTCCAGTGTACCATGCATTTTGTCCAGTGGGAATGAAGCACTACTTGTATTTGAGAGAGGTTTGTAACAATACAAAACTACGTTTTAGCATAGTTTAGTTTTCAAGTCTTGTCTAGTATTTCTTTTGCGGTGTAAGGTGATCAAGAATCCTGGAGAAGGGCTGACTGGCCGTGGTCTGTCAGTGTTGTAGTGAAAACAGGGCATGTTATATGAGACCTACTTACTAGAAGAGATTATAAAATTGTCAGAAAAGCTTATTCATTTTCATGCAGAAAGATTTCCATTCTTCTTGCCTCACACCAGATCACATTATTTTGTGTTTAAAGTAAAATGTAGCTTGAAATCTGTATATAAATTAGAAAAGGCACTCTTTTATTTTAAGTGAAACATCTATTCACACGTCATGCATTGAAATGCCAGTGGCAATTTGGGCTTTTTAGAAAAAAAATTATATAGCTTTTATGTCCCCATTTTTTTAACCTGAAAGATATTCAATAATACTTATTCTACTATCTGACAAATATGCAGGAATTCTCATCATGTTTTTCTTCTGATTCATGAAAAATAGTACACTTTCTCTGGGTGTTTAATATTTTCCTGGTTGTCACATAATTATTAAAATTTCAAAGTTTTAACATGGTCGGTGAGATGCATTGTTAATTCATCAAAAAACAACCATCTTTATTTGCTGACTATTATTAGTAGTACTTAGTTGTGATAGCCTACCCTTGAATAGAAACTTATAATTATAAATATGCCATTTCTAACCATCAAAAAATAGTTCCAATCATCTAGTTAATAGATAGAATTGCTTAAATGTATAAAATAAATAAGTCAAAAGATTTTTTGCAATCTTTCTTTTCTGATTCAGTTTCAGCCCTTCTTGTGTCGCGGAAGGCCTGGATGATTACCGCTGCACAGCTTGCCCTCGAGAATACGAAGGCCAGTACTGCGAACGGTAGGAACAGTCATGATACATTTAGAGCAATGATGCATAGAGATCATATAATAAAAGATCATAGTAGAAAAGTAGTCATTATTTTTATGTCATTATTTTCATATTCTCTAGTAGCTTATATGCTTTCAAAAGTATTTTTATATCTTTAGACTTTATCCAAAGAAAGTTGTTTACTTCCATCTGTTTAGACTTTTTCTAAGATTCCAAATTATTTCACAATTATCTAATTTATATTTTAGCATATATATATGTATATACTCCAACATAGATTAGAGAGGGAGAGAGAGACAGAGGGAGGGAGCATTTTACAAGAACAAATAAATAATTTCCAAAAGCTTATCTGTAGTTAACAGTAATAAAAAGTTGGCCACACATAATTCTCATTTTAATTCACTGGAAGTTGTTGGCTAGCACTAACTGCATGCACATCACTGTTCTGAGCACTCTGGCACTACATCAGCAAGTATACACGTAATTCAGAATATAAATGGTATCAGGAATTCTTAATTAAAACCACGAAACATTAAAGTGTTATTTGGTTCTCCTTTTCAACACGCAAACAATAGTATTTAAATGCCTCCTCTCACCATATTTTTTACAAATTCTGATAATGCATGTATGTAGTTATTAAATTGAATGCTAACATGTAATACAAATGGTAAGTTAAGAAACAGAATTCCAGACTGACTGTCTAGGAAGGTTGTAATTTATATTTTTCTGGATGCATATTTTCTATAAGATCAGTATCTTGGATACTCAAGCTTATCACCACTATTTTTAGTAGGTTTTTATTCTTTCTAAGGTAATGGAGAGCAACTGATATTAACTATTAACATTAAACACACATGATAATTTTAGTGTAATTGATAACAGTATAAAGTTCTATAAAGACCCTTGGACATAGCTGAGCTCCACAAACTGCTGGGTCTCATTTTTCTCTTTTATAACACCAGAATAGCTGATACTGTACCTACTTTCCACTGACATTATGAAGATCAGGTAAATGGAGGATACCCTGCCTGAGTACCTACATAGAGGTCTCCTCTCCCATAGGAGAGGCAAAAAAGCCTGAGAATTTACCCCCCACGCCTTCCTCCAGTGGCCCAGATCTAATGACTCGCTAATGTGGGAGTACAAAGGTCCAGCTCCTTTGCCCGAAAGCTGAACAAATCTTGAGATGCTATTTATGCTCCAGAGATTTCCATGGACTTAGGCTAAGACTGGGACCTCACCTGGAATCACACCATTGCCTGGATTCTTTCTTTTCCATTTCCTGCTTCACCCACTCCTTTGCTGGATTCTTCTAGGAGCACTTCCTTAAATTACGAGTCTCTTTGCAAATATAAACCAATATTATCATCATCAATTTAAGAATCGTCTTTTAATATAACCAGCAATGGTTGTGTTAATAATGGAAATAAATAGGTAACTAAATAATTAAACACGTTTTATAAATTCCAATTCTGTTTCTATAAGTTTGCAAAATATATTTCTAAATAATTCTGTATGTGGTAACTTTAAACACAATATCCACTACTTGCATATATATATATATATATATATATATATATATATATATATATATATAAAACAGTACATTCACAATTTCCATGCCAACAGAGATTTGTAACAATTAGATAACTAAAAGCAGTACAAAATCCAAAAACATTTCCATTTGTTGTGGAGATATATACATCATTTGAATATGTATATTTTAATGTCAGCCAGCGTGCTTTAGTGTTCATGCTTAGGCTAATATTCATTTCATGCCCTTGTAAACACCAGTAGGATGATGACTAAAACATCCCTGGATGCCAAGGGGATTATCTGCCATAATTTATGAAAAAATGTTTGATACTATAGCTACATTTGTAAATTGGAGTTTCCACTATCTATAAAAGCATGTATATAGAAAAGACTGGAAGGGTACACTGAAATGACAGTTATTGTCATAAGGCAGAGTGATTATAGAAAAATTACTTTTTTAACATCCATAAATGTTTAATCAATAAGAGGTGACAGTTTATATAGCATAGAGATGAGCAGGGTCATACACTATCAAATGGGAATGGCTTGAATTGTTTTTGCAGTTCTCAAATGTTGTTACAGCTCCACATTCATCATCTCTAACACATAAATGATCAGGTCATATTTCCCTGAAAAATTGCTTTTATTCAGCTAAATTAATCCAAAGGTCTTGCTTAAATTTTTATTGTAACCTTCCAAATAAATTTGTTTCACTTCTGAGAGCTTCTTAAATCATTTAAATCACCTTATGACCTGCCCAAACTCATCAGCTCAGGTCTAAAACTGCTTAAATGTCTTGAGTGTCACTGTATTGTAGAAACCCCTACCCATGCTTTGTCTTTGTTACTCTTGTAACTAAAACTCTTTGAACATTTAATCATTCTGAACCTGCTTAGAATTGAATTCTTTGACCTGAAAATGTTAAGAAACCATTTAAGTGAGCTTATTTAAATGATACTTTTATTGAGCATTTGTAATAGTACATTGGAAATAAAATATTAAAACCATAAATCTATAAAAACCTAACGTTACAGATCATTTTCTTCTTGCTTTGCTTTTTCTAACCAGCATGGGATGAACTAACTTTCACAAGCCTGCAAGTTTCTACAATCCCAGGCCACTAAAGATGGTCCAGGATTATCTGGCTAGTGTTTACAACTTTTGCCTTCAATTTTCTACTGTCTCTCAGCTTCCTCCCATATTTTCCTCTTGAACAAAAATTCTTACCGTTGATTATATTTAGGCTATGTGTATAATTTATTTTCCAATCCAGGATACTCTAGGGAAAGACAGAATATGTTTTTAATACTTAAGCCAGGACAACAGGCAAACTGGGACCATTCTGGGTAAACCAGAGCGTATGGTTTTGCCAGCATCTTGTGAAGTTATCAGACTTCCAGTAACATAACCGACAGTGGTATATACGTAGATGAATGGTTGCACAGACGGGTAGAAGAGAGTGGATGGCAATTTGGCTTCATCCAGTTGGATTTCCTTTCTAATTTCTCAAGTCGGTGTTACATATTTTATTGGCATAACATTACCCCACTTCCAGAGATACACAATGAAAAATCCATCTTGAGGAAGATGTGGTAGAAAGAAAAGACCAGTCGAATTAAATAGAAAATGTAGTAGTTTATCGCCACTTGCTTCTTTTTGCTCATTGGTAAAATTAATGGGTTGAATTCCTTGGTCATTTTGATCTCTAAAATGCATGCTTCTAGGAAAGCCCAGGAGTAAATAGAAAATTTTATTCATTTCTAATTTAAAAATGAAACCTTCAAAAAAAAGTTTATTATCTAGAGCAGTAGTGGGCAGAGTATGGACCACAAAATTTGGCCCATTGACTAATCCTGTATGGCACTCAAGCTGGGAATGGCGGTTATGGGCAAACTTTGATGACAGAGAGCAATAAATTTGAGCCCTAGTTAAGTAAATTTGAGCCCTAGTTAAGTAAATTTGATACCTCAACAAGAATCCCATTCTTCTCATTATTAGTTTGGTTTTCCATTAGTAGATTATTATTATAAAACAATTTATATTCTATTATTATGTTTTGAATTCCATCAACCAACAGTGTTTGAAAATTTCTTTCACTGCATGAGTTTGATTTTGCCTCTTGACCTGCAAAGCCTAAAATATTTACAGTCTGGTTCTTTACAGGAAAAGTTTGCTAACCCCTGATCTATTGACTTCTGGTATCAATTTTGTTTCATTCAAACAATACACACACACACAACAACAATTTCGAGACATGACTTACTATTAATCTCCTTTGCTTTGTCACTGTTTAAATTCAGGTGTGCCCCTGGCTATACCGGCAGCCCAAGCAGCCCCGGAGGCTCCTGCCAAGAATGTGAGTGTGACCCCCATGGCTCACTGCCTGTCCCCTGTGACCCTGTCACAGGGATCTGCACGTGCCGACCCGGAGCCACGGGGCAGAAGTGTGACGGCTGCAAACACTGGCATGCGCGCGAGGGCATGGAGTGTGTTTGTACGTATACTAACTTAGCTATTAGTTCTGGGGGCCTTGGTTCCATTTCTATCTCATTTCCAATGGGAAAGACTGACTTTTTTTTTTCTTATTCTGCAATAGCTAGTGTTACTCTTCATTTTCTCTGACACTATCTATCCACCTTCTTCTGTTTGCCTGCTGTTTTTGTCTCCACCTCCTGAGCCGAGAACAGCTGAGAAAATCCTCAGCATGCTTTAGTCAGTTCATTGAAGACCTACAGCAAAACTCCCGGAGGCAGATTTTATTTTATTTTGCCCATCTCAGAGTTTGCAGTTTTACCTAAAGTTGACATTGCCTTTGTGACAGATTAAAGGTCTGGGTTTATTAAATATTTTTAGAGTCCTCCTGAATTTGTAATCAGCTGGACAGACACTGTAAGGCTTGAATTACAACTGACTTTTCTTTTCCGAGTTTTTACAGAAATCCATGGGCATCCTGCTTCGTAACTTTCTCTTGCCCTACAGAACCTGGAAGCAGTGACAATGAACTCAGGTGTTTTTACTCATATGTTTTGTTTTGTTTTAATAACTGCTTCTGGATTCAGTAATGCCATACTGAACATACATCGAATATCAGTAGTTAAATAGAATTCTTGGATCTTATATAAATTCTAATCTAAAACAGTTATTTATAAATTTAGAGAGGACAGTTATATTATGGTATTCTTTTCCTTGAGGGAATTTACATTAGTGGTCTTAATTCTTTCTAACAAATAGAAATGGAAATTATTTAAGTGTCTTTTATTTCAATATTTATTTATTTTAATGTATTTACACAGGCCAGTATTTCTGGTTTTAATACCTTATGTGTGTCTGAAGCTTAACATTTTAACTAGAATTTTTGTTTGTGCTCTAGTTTGATGAGTTACCTCAAAAGCTAAGGCTGGCTTTTTAGATATGCCAAAAGGTAAAGACTGGGTATGTTTGGGAATATAACTTTTTAAACTTTTTTTCTATGTATTTCAACAATCTTTGATGAAAGTGTATTGCATTTAAAATAAAAGTAAGTGTCAAGGTTGATGGGAGGGGAGAGATGAAGTGTAATATGTAATATACATTTACGTTATCGTATTCAGTTATTGGTGTATACATATTCACTCTTCTCAAGTAAAATGGCATATTTTAATGATAATTGAAATGGACTTCCAATGTACTCCAACTAGTTTTAATATTATTGTAACTAAATTATTAATATGGAAATATTTAACTAAGTAATATATAGATATTCCTAACCTAAATGCTAATCTAACGGACCTTGAACTTTAAAGTAATTAATTTTCTAGAGGTGAGATCAGAAAAATCTGATCTCTTTTTCTATGAGTTTGTTGGTTTCTTTGCTTTCTACCTTGTTCCATTAATCTATATGTGTATTTTTGTGCCAGTACCATACCGTTTTGATAACTGTAGCTTTGCAGTAGGGTCTGAAGTCAGGGAGCCTGATTCCTCCAGCTCTGCTCTTCTTTCTCAAGATTGTTTTGGCTCTTTCATGTATTTTGTTTTTCCATACAAATTTTAGAATCATTTGTTCTAGTTCTGTGGAAAATGCCATTGTATTCTGATAGAGATTGGATCAAATCTGTAGATTGCTTTAGGTAGTATGGTCATTTAAACAATACTCTTCCAATCCATAAGCACGGTATATCCTTCCATTTGTTTGTGTTGTCTTCAATTTCTTTAACCAGTGTCTTACAGTTTTACAAGTAAAGATCTTTTACCTCCTTAGTTAGATTTATACCTAGGTATTTTATTCTTTTTGACGCAATTGTAAGTGGGATTGTTTTCTTAATTTCTCTTTCTAATAGTTTGTTGTTAGTATATAAAAATACGATAGATTTCTGTATATTAATTTTGTGTCCTACCACTTTACTGAATTCAATGATGAGTTCAAATAGTTTTGGGGCAGTGCCTTTAGGGTTTTCTATATATAGCATCATGTCATCTGCAAACAGTGACAGTTTTACTTCTTCTTTTCCTTCTATCTTTCTATATCCTTAAGCTAACTTAGAGCAAGAAACCAAAGAATGGATTGACCCAGCACATTTGATCTGCAGGGCCTGTTTTGTCACGTGTGCCTATAGTAGAATTTTATAATGCCCGTGAGTGGGAGTGGATGAAAGTAGCCTGGTTCTGGCAAGAGAATATTTATATAGTCAGAGAAATGTCTTCTGAGAAAAGCTTCTTTGGAGCCTGGAGCATGTATTGTACAGTTAATTCTTCTCTCTTTGGTTCATTCTCTAGAAAACACAGTTTAATTTGGCCTACATCATGGATATGTATACCCCCCCAAAAATGTAGGATAAATGACATTGGCATGATCATTGCAGTATCTCAGGTGAGCTGCATATTGGTGGAAGGAGTCTCCCTGTATAGTTAGTTTATGCTCTTAATTTATTTAACAAATAATTTTAAATTGTGCTGTAGAGGACACAGAGAAAATGCAGAAAGCATGAAAGAACTTTTCTTGACCACCTACATTTCTAAAAGAAACTAATAGCTGCCACGGACAATTGCCAGAGAGCAAGCTAGGGTTTTATTGGATCCAAAATAGTGAGTTTCTTGCAGGACACAGGCTTTTTATACATGGGCATTCCATTACTATCATGAAGAATTTACACGAATAGTCTGTGCCTTTAGTAGGAAATATTTAGATACAAGAGTCTCTCATAGTTAGCCAAATTCAAACCACCAACGTTCTCAACCCCGCCAAACCAACTCAGTGCCTGGGCACACCTGACCAACGTATCTGCTTTCAATTCCAGGCATCCCCTACAGCCCCTTCCGCCACACAGGATTCATCACAGTAGTAATTCTTTAAAGGTTCACCCGTGTTGAGAGCCTTCCGTTTGTCAGAAATGATGTTAAGTGCTTTATATGCTGTTCTTTTCATTCTTGCCACGTCCTCATACATTATTATGTCCACAGTGTGATTTTAAAAAAAACAAACAAAAAAAACTGAAATCAACTATACCCCAACAAAAATTTTTACATTTTAAATAAATAAATAAATAAAACTGAATTTAGGTGATTTAAGTCACCTTTCCAAGGTTCACCCTGACTTTTCAACAGAGTTGTGATTTGAACCTAGATCTGTCTTGAAAATCTTACTTTCTTAACCCCTATGCTGACTGTTAATGCAAGGCACAAAAAGAAAACATGGTTTTCCCAATATATTCAACATTAATTATTTCAGTTCTTAATTCATTTACTTCTTCTGGGCTTAGAGCCCATCTTACCTCTATGAAGAAGAAAGATAAAATGGGCTTAAAAAATGAAAAAATTTTAATGTGTATAATGTCAGTAGGTACATACATTTTTTTTCCCCTCTGCTAACCATTAAGACTCTTTCCTCTAAGTTTTAAAACATTATGGTAGTTATCAGGAGTTCCCTGGTGGTCTAGTGGTTAGGATTCAGAGCTTTCACTGCTGTGGCCCAGGTTCGATCCCTGGTTGGGGAACTGAGATCCCATGAGCCACATGGTGCGGCCAAAAAAACCAAAAAAACGTTATGGTAGTTATGATAGAGTCTTATTCATCAGAGATGGTCAAGTGGAGTCCTGTCCTCTGTGCAGATGAGAAGACACACTAACTGGGTGCTCAGATTTCCTCCAAAGCCTTTTCATTTTTTTCTTGTGGGGATAATTGGAGAGAGCTCTGCAATGCATTCTTTCTTTACAGATGTTGATGAGTTCTGAGTAGCTATTTTATTGGATTTCCCAAATCAGGACTTCTTACTAAGTTAGGTTAATACAAATCCAACTTCTTCTTTCAACCCTCATTCATAATTTACAAGTCATTTTATAAAGTGAGAACAACCACCTGCCTTTCTGAAATCTGAGACTCGGCAAGAAAAGCATTATTTATTTAATAGTAAAGTTTTGTATTGGGAAGCACAAAACTTGGATTTTTTCATGTCCTATTTTCTACAGACTAGTAGTTAACACTGAACAATTTGTACAATGTTTAAAATAGATTATGAGTGGCGTAGTAAAATATATTATTCTCCTAAAGAACAGAATTTAAAATTAGTAGCTGTTGGCAGGATGTCATTCTGTAAAGAGAGCCTGAAATATCATTTTATAAATATCATATTGATGCTTTCTATTTTTATTCAAAGCATATGAAATATTAGGTATATATCAGCTTTATTATTTATAGTCACAATTTATCTAAAATATAACATTTTAGAAGATGCTTTTCTTGCTAATGTTGCAAAAGCAATCATAAACTGTGGTTTTTTTACCTGTAACCTAAGGTAAGCCTAACTAAATGTGGTAGTGCACTAACTCTGTAAAATGTGCACTTTCTAGACACTTGATAAAACCCAAGGTTTGAAGTTTTACCCTGACTTCATACTGACCTGCAGAGACACAGTCTAGATTGTTGTTTTTATTTTTATTTTTTTTAATTTTATTGAACCCTAGTTGATTTACAGAGTCTTGTTAGTTTCAGGTATACAGCACAGTGATTCCATTTTATATATGTATATTTTTTTTCAGATTTTTTTCCCTTATAGGTTATTACAAAATATTGAGTATAGTTCCCTGTGCTATACAGTAGGTCCTTGTTAGTTATCTGTTTTATATAGATTATTGTTTTCAATAGCCAGTTGCCAACAAGGATCTATCACAGTAATGCAGAGGCCCTTATGTATTATCACTAGAACCCTGCAGTACTCTTATAATCAAAAATAATTACTAATGGCAGTTATTGTCCCCTATATATGAGAGCAGGAACAAAATAGTGGAATGTGGTTGATTACTGTAAAGAAAATGGGACTTTCTATAATAAAAGATGATAAAAAACATCAGTTGACCTCCATTTGCTATTTGATGAGTGAGGCTCTGTTGGACATGTGATCACACTCCATCCTAACCTCTTTTTTTTGGTTGTTTTGTTTTTGCGGTACGCGGGCCTCTCACTGTTGTGGCCTCTCCCATTGCGGAGCACAGGCTCCGGATGCGCAGGCTCAGCGGCCATGGCTCACGGGCCCAGCCGCTCCGCGGCATGTGGGATCTTCCCGGACCGGGGCACGAACCCGTGTCCCCTGCATCGGCAGGCAGACTCTCAACCACTGCGCCACCAGGGAAGCCCCATCCTAACCTTTAAACACCATCCTCTCTCTGTCCCCATTTAATCCCCAGGTACTAGTTCCTATTCAAAGCCCAGTATGGCTATTATAGTTTTCTAGAACTCTAAACTGGGGTATGTTGTTCAAATCCAGGCATCAGGATAGCTATAAAAGTAACTTCTGTTCACCCTCCTCACACCTTTTTCACATCTATTTTGTTAGTGAAAGGTGCTTTGAGTTTCTTGTTGGCAACTTTCTCGGCCTTGGTCAAGGCTAGCAATGCTGTAGAACAGCAACTATCACTCTGATTCCAGGTAATTTTCTTATTGGCCATCAGTCTCAGTGGTTTGTATATCACATTGAGAAAGCCATTCCATTAATAGATTAAGGACTTGTGCTGTTGAACTGTGTGTAGAAGAGGCTGATCACTATTTCTTTTCTTTTCAGTCAGGCTTTATTTTGAGAGTAAACTCTACTTGATTGCAATTTGCACTCTGCAGAATCCAGGGAGTTTATTAACCTTGAAGAAAAATAGATCACATCACCTTAAAGTTGGAAGTCTTATAAATGAGGTAGTCTAATCATCTTCTTTTCGGTGGTGTCCTTGAACCAGACCATCTCCTAATGCAAGGAAGCATGCTATAGTGAAGGGGTATAGACGCTTTGAATTCTGGCTGGCCACATAAAAGTTGTGTGACATTCGATTAGCTAACTTTTCTAAACCTCATTTTATTATCTGTAAAGTGGAAATAAAGTCCTATGTACATTAGGTGGTGTCTAAGCATAATACATGTTCAATAAATTTTAGCTGTTCTTATCACCATGGTTATTATTTGATCAGTTTTTTCAAAAGCATGATGCTTTATGTAGCTCCTCAGTTTTTGTTTTTAATTTAGGCAGGTTACAGTTTATTACTGATTCAGAAAGTAATAGTTTAATGACTAACTTGTGATTACCCTCAGTTTCACCAGTAATAAGGAAGATTATTTTAATGCTCATTTAATTTTAATATTTTAACACTTTTATTCTTTAAATTCGAAATTCTGAACATGAGCGTAATTTTATTGAGCCAAATCTATTTAGACAAGTATATTTCCTTTCCAAATTGAAGTTAAGAACTGACTAGAAAAATAAGAGGCAAAGTATAACAGTAAAATTTTTACTCATACATATGATTAAGACTAAATTCATAATTTTTTTATTACATCTTTATTGGAGTATAATTGCTTTACAATGGTGTGTTACTTGTTGCTTTATAACAAAGTAAATCAGGTATACATATACATATGTTCCCATATTTCTTCCCTCTTGCGTCTCCCTCCCTCCCACCCTCCTTATCCCACCCCTCCAGGCGGTCACAGAGCACCTAGCTGTTCTCCCTGTGCTATGTGGCTGCTTCCCACTAGCTATCCACTTTACACTTCGTAGTGTATATATGTCCATGCCACTCTCTCACTTTGTCCCAGCTTACCCTTCCCCCTCCCCATGTCCTCAAGTCCATTCTCTAGTAGGTCTGTGTCTTTATTCCTGTCTTACGCCTACGTTCTTCATGACATTTTTGTTCTTAGATTCCATATATATGTGTTAGCATACGGTATTTGTCTTTCTCTTTCTGACTTACTTCACTCTGTATGACAGGCTCTAGGTCCATCCACCTCACTACAAATAACTCAATTTCGTTTCTTTTTATGACTGAGTAATATTCCATTGTATATATGTGCCACATCTTCTTTATCCATTCATCCGATGATGGACACTTAGGTTGCTTCCATCTCCTGACTATTGTAAATAGAGCTGCAATGAACATTTTGGTACATGACTCTTTTTGAATTATGGTTTTCTCAGGGTATATGCCCAGTAGTGGGATTGCTGGGTCATATGGTAGTTCTATTTGTAGTTTTTTAAGGAACCTCCATACTGTTCTCCATAGTGGCTGTACCAATTCACATTCCCACCAGCAGTGCAAGAGTGTTCCCTTTTCTCCACACCCTCTCCAGCATTTATTGTTTGTAGATTTCTTGATGATGGCCATTCTGACTGGTGTGAGATGATATCTCATTGTAGTTTTGATTTGCATTTCTCTAATGATTAATGATGTTGAGCATTCTTTCATGTGTTTGTTGGCAATCTGTATATCTTCTTTGGAGAAATGTCTATTTAGGTCTTCTGCCCATTTTTGGATTGGGTTGTTTGTATTTTGTTATTGAGCTGCATAATTTGCTTCTATGTTTTGGAGATAATCCTTTGTCAGTTGCTTCATTTGCAACTGTTTTCTCCAATCTGTCTTTGGTCGTGTTTATGGTTTCCTTTGCTGTGCAAAAGCTTTGAAGTTTCATTAGGTCCCATTTGTTTATTTTTGTTTTTATTTCCATTTCTCTAGGAGGTGGGTCAGAAAGGATCTTGCTGTGATATATGTCATAGAGTGTTCTGCCTATGTTTTCCTCTAAGAGTTTGATAATTTCTGGCCTTACATTTAGGTCTTTAATCCATTTTGAGTTTATTTTTGTGTGTGGGGTTAGGGAGTGTTCTAATCTCATACTCTTACATGTACCTGTCCAGTTCTCCCAGCACCACTTATTGAAGAGGCTCTCCTTTCTCCACTGTACATTCCTGCCTCCTTTATCAAAGATAAGGTGACCATATGTGCATGGATTTATCTCTGGGCTTTCTATCCTGTTCCATTGATCTATCTTTCTGTTTTTGTGCCAGGACCATACTGTCCTGATTACTGTAGCTTTGTAGTGTAGTCTAAAGTCAGGGAGCCTGATTCCTCCAGCTCCGTTTTTCGTTCTCAAGATTGCTTTGGCTATTCGGGGTCTTTTGTGTTTCCATACAAATTGTGAAATTTTTCGTTCTAGTTCTGTGAAAAATGCCAGTGATAGTTTGATAGGGATTGCATTGAATCTGTAGGTTGCTTTGGGTATTAGAGTCATTTTCACAGTGTTTATTCTTCCAATCCAAGAACATGGTATATCTCTCCATCTATTTGTATCATCTTTAATTTCTTTCATCAGTGTCTTATAATTTTCTGCATTCAGGTCTTTTGTGTCCTTAGGTAGGTTTATTCCTAGATATTTTATTCTTTTTGTTGCAGTGGCAAATGGGAGTGTTTTCTTAATTTCACTTTCAGATTTTTCATCATTAGTGTGTAGGAATGCCAGAGATTTCTGTGCGTTAATTATGTATCCTGCTACTTTACCAAGTTCATTAACTAGCTCTAGTAGTTTTCTGGTAGCATCTGCGAACAGTGACAGCTTTACTTCTTCTTTTCTGATTCAGATTCCTTTTATTTCCTTTTCTTCTCTGATTGCTGTGGCTAAAACTTCCAAAACTATGTTGAATAAGAGTGGTGAGAGTGGCCAATCTTGTCTTGCTCCTGATCTTAGTGGAAATGCTTTCAGTTTTTCATTATTGAGGATGATGTTGGCTGTGGGTTTGTCATATATGGCTTTTATTATGTTGAGGAAAGTTCCCTCTATGCCTACTTTCTGCAGGGTTTTTATCATAAATGGGTGTTGAATTTTGTCGAAAGCTTTCTCTGCATCTGTTGAGATGATCATATGGTTTTTCTCCTTCAGTTTGTTAATATGGTGTATCACATTGATTGATTTGCTTATATGGAAGAATCCTTGCATTCCTGAAATAAACCCCACTTGATCATGGTGTATGATCCTTTTAATGTGTTGTTGGATTCTGTTTGCTAGTATTTTGTTGAGGAGTTTTGTATCTGTGTTCATCAGTGATATTGGCCTGTAGTTTTCTTTTTTGTGACATCCTTGTCTGGTTTTGGTATCAGGGTGATGGTGGCCTCGTAGAATGAGTTTGGGAGTGTTTCTCCCTCTGCTATATTTTGGAAGAGTTTGAGAAGGATAGGTGTTAGCTCTTCTCTAAATGTTTGACAGAATTCGCCTGTGAAGCCGTCTGGTCTTGGGGTTTTGTTTGTTGGAAGATTTTTAATCGCAGTTTCAGTTTCAGTGCTTGTGATTGGTTTGTTCATATTTTCTATTTCTTCCTGATTCAGTCTTGGCAGGTTGTGCATTTCTGAGAATTTGTCCATTTCTTCCAGGTTGTCCATTTTATTGAGATAGAGTTGCTTGTAGTAATCTCTCATGATCGGTTGTATTTCTGCAGTGTCAGTTTTTACTTCTCCTTTTTCATTTCTAATTCTATTGATTTGAGTCTTCTCCCTTTTTTTCTTGATGAGTCTGACTAATGGGCTATCAATTTTGTTTATCTTCTCAAAGAACCAGCTTTTAGTTTTATTAATCTTTGCTATCATTTCCTTCATTTCTTTTTCATTTATTTCTGATCTGATCTTTATGATTTCTTTCCTTCTGCTAATTTTGGGGTTTTTTTGTTCTTCTTTCTCTAATTGCTTTAGGTGCACGGTTAGGTGGTTTATTCGAGATATTTCCTGTTGCTTAAGGTAGGATTGTATTGCTATAAACTTCCCTCTTAGAACTGCTTTTGCTGCATCCCATAGGTTTTGGGTCGTCGTGTCTCCATTGTCATTTGTTCCTAGGTATTTTTTGATTTCCTCTTTGATTTCTTCAGTGATCTCATAGTTATTCAGTAGTGTATTGTTTACCCTCCATGTATTAATATCTTTTACATTTTTTTTCCTGTAATTTATATCTAGTCTCATAGCATTGTGGTTGGAAAAGATACTTGATACAATTTCAATTTTCTTAAATTTACCAAGGCTTGATTTGTGACCCAAGATATGATCTATCCTGGAGAATGTTCTTTGAGCACTTGAAAAAAATGTGTATTCTGTTGTGTTTGGATGGAATGTCCTATAATTATCAATTAAGTCTGTCTTGTTTAATGTATCATTTAAAGCTTGTGTTTCCTTATTTATTTTCATTTTGGATGAGCTGTCCATTGGTGAAAGTGGGGTGTTAAAGTCCCCTACTATGAATGTGTTGCTGTCGATTTCCCCTTTTATGGCTGTTAGTATTTGCCTTATGTATAGAGGTGCTCCTATGTTGGGTACATAAATATTTACAATTGTTATATCTTCTTCTTGGATCGATCCCTTGATCATTATGTATTGTCCTTCTTTGTCTCTTCTAATAGTCTTTATTTTAAAGTCTATGTTGTCTGATATGAGAATTGCTACTCCAGCTTTCTTTTGGTTTCCATTTGCATGGAATATCTTTTTCCATTCCCTCACTTTCAGTCTGCTATGTGTCCCTAGGTCTGAAGTGGGTCTCTTGTAGACAGCATATATATGGGTCTTGTTTTTGTATCCATTCAGCCAGTCTGTGTCTTTTGGTGTGAGCATTTAATCCATTTACATTTAAGGTAATTATTGATATGTATGTTCCTATTCCCATTTTCTTAATTGTTTTGGGTTTGTTATTGTAGGTCTTTTCCTTCTCTTGTGTTTCTTGCCTAGAGAAGTTCCTTTAGCATTTGTTGTAAAGCTGGTTTGGTGGTGCTGAACTCTCTCAGCTTTTGCTTGTCTGTAAAGGTTTTAATTTCTCCATCAAATCTGAATGAGATCCTTGCTGGGTAGAGTAATCTTGGTTGTAGGTTTTCCTCCTTCATCACTTTAAATATGTCCTGCCAGTCCCTTCTGGCTTGCAGAGTTTCTGCTGAAAGATCAGCTGTTAACTTTATGGGGATTCCCTTGTGTGTTATTTGTTGTTTTTCCCTTGCTGCTTTTAATGTTTTCTTTGTACTTAATTTTTGATAGTTTGATTAATATGTGTCTTGACGTGTTTCTCCTTGGATTTATCCTGTGGGACTCTCTGTGCTTCCTGTACTTGATTAACTGTTTCCTTTCCCATATTAGGGATGTTTTCAACTATAATCTCTTCAAATATTTTCTCAGTCCCTTTCTTTTTCTCTTCTTCTTCTGGGACCCCTATAATTCGAATGTTGGTGCGTTTAATGTTGTCCCAGAGGTCCCTGAGGCTGTCCTCAGTTCTTTTCTTCCTTTTTTCTTTATTCTGCTCTGCAGTAGTTATTTCCACTATTTTATCTTCCAGGTCACTTATCCGTTCTTCTGCCTCAGTTATTCTGCTATTGATCCCTTTTAGAGTATTTTTAATTTCATTTATTGTGTTGTTCATCATTGCTTGTTTCTTCTTTAGTTCTTCTAGGTCCTTGGTAAATGTTTCTTGCATTTTCTCTATTCTATTTGCAAGATTTTGGATCATCTTTACTGTCCTTATTCTGAATTCTTTTTCAGGTAGACTGCCTATTTCCTCTTCATTTGTTAGGTCTGGTGGGTTTTTATCTTGCTCCTTCTTCTGCTGTGTGTTTTTCTGTCTCTTCATTTTGCTTATCTTACTGTGTTTGGGGTCTCCTTTTTGCAGGCTGCAGGTTCTTTGTTCCCGTTGTTTTTGGTGTCTTCCCCCAGTGGGTAAGGTTGGTTCAGTGGGTTGTGTAGGCTTCCTGGTGGAGGGCACTAGTGCCTGTGTTCTTGTGGATGAGGCTGGATCTTGTCTTCCTGTGGGTCCACGTCTTGTGGTGTTTTGGGGGGTGTCTGTGGCCTTATTACGATTTTCGGCAGCCTCTCTGCTAATGGGTGGGGTTGTGTTCCTGTCTTACTAGTTGTTTGGCATAGGGTGTCCAGAACTGTAGCTTGCTGGTCATTGAGTGAAGCAGTTTTTGATGAGATACTTAGGTTAGGCTAAATTCTGTTTTTTTTTTTTTTAATAATTCTTAGCTTTTCAAGTCGCTGAAAACCCCTTTTACGGTGACCTTACATTTTTGTTTTCTCTTAAAGTTCTTCAAATACATTATTTATAGATTCATAAACACTATGATTGTAACTCTTTTTCTCATCTTTAAAATTAGGATATTAATAGTACTTATCTCATAGAATTGCTGTAAACATTAGATGAGATAATGAAGGCAAGACACAACATATTGTCTTCAATGTAGTGAATATTGTATAGATAAAAGCTACTGTCCAATTATTACTTATAATACTTTCAAAGCTTCCATTTGTTTTTTGAAGAGCTATACCATACTTGAACCATATCGAACTTATTTTTAATATATATTTATATACATAATTTTATTTAATGTTTATATATGTATATATATCACAACTGCTTGGTACATGAATAAATTCATCAGCCTCATCCTAAACCTACAGAAAGTCTTTCCCTCTATTCAAAGAACTAACAGGCAAAAAAAAAAAAAAAAGCCTTTTTAATGGGTCTGAAACCACATTTTTATTTTAGAAGATATTTATCTATAAATAATATGGAATAACTGAATCCATTTTAATAAGCCCTAAATAAATGCTAATCTAAAACTTTCTTCTTGAAGAAGAAAGAGGAAAGAGAAATATACAGTCCATACCCAAGGAATTATCAATGGCCTTAATGTAGAAGAATTAAATTAAAACACACACATTAACACACAAATTTTATCTTTTGTTAGAAATGTATATTTACTCATTTGATCCCTTTTTGATTAGAGCCAGACAATTTATGTATCTTTACCTAAAATTGGTTAATAGGTTTGGCCTTCTTAAAAACATGCAGTGCACTCATTTCAGCTTTGGCTTCTTTGGTTTGGATACAGTGTGTGAATTTTTTGTGACGGTAAGCCAGTAGTTATTATGCATGGGGGACTCTGGTAGAAATGCAGTATTTTGTACTAATTGCTAACGGAAAGATCTGTAATATAAGCTGCATGATTTGCCCCTTACATGTGCCCAGCTGTAACGACCTGAACGTAGTATTGCATTTGCTAGTATTAGACACAAATTTATCCTGACACTTTTATAAGCAAAGCCTCAAAAACATTTAGTCATGTAAAATATAATCATAGTCTTGAAATATTTGCTTTTGCTCCCATGCATTTCAGGCAGAATCTCATTTTATAACCTTATCTCTATTGCTGAATAGGAGAATGGTTTGGAGAGGTTCCTTGGGGGTCTTGATTATAAGATAGGTGTCAATTTACACTGAGCAGTTACTGCACCCTTATCAAAGAACAATTGTTTACATAATGTGAATATTCCTTGTCTCTATACACTCTTCAGATCTTCCCTATCATAGTGAATTAAACGTGGTTTTAATTTGCATCCCATTTCCAGTGTTTGTTGCCAGACATTTCAGACTTTTTGAGGACAAATAAAAGTAGCTTGTGGTGTAAGTTAAATATTTTGTGTCAGGATAAAATAGCAAACCATTATGTAAAGGGCACACTTCCCCATGTGTTTATCTTATAACTGCATGAACTAGACTTGTACAGAAGCTTTGAAAAAAATCCCATGGCTGTCGAATTCATAAGTCTTTCTGACCCATTTGGACAGATGTTAGTGTATTACTTGGAGCATACTATAAAACTTACCTTTCATCTATGGAAATGTGCTTGTACTTTGTTCCCCCAAAAGCAGATACGGAGACCATAAGACATGGGATAATAATAGACCTTTGGACACAGAGACATAAAATGGAATTATGAGTCCTTGAAAGAGCAATTAAGTACATTTTCATTTCAACAACTGAAGATGAGGAACCAAAACAGATGGGCAGGAGGTAGAATAAATGACAGAAAAATCCGTATCCATCATGCCTCTTGGCATCAGTTTAGCTCACCAATTTACTCTGTAGTGTATTACAGTAAATCAGATCTAGTTCTGCATTCCAGTCCCTGATTTCTGCTTGTCTGAAGTGAAAACTGAGAGTACTGAGAAAACATTTCCCTGAAAATTTCTGGAACCATCAGTAAGGAGCCTCTAGCCATACCATTATCAATGAGCTGACTCAATTCCTCTTAGAAATAGGTAGGTTATGAATTATAGATAAATTAGAGAAAGAGCTAGCAAAGTATTTCTGAAGCGTACACTACCCTAAAAAGTATAGTGAGATGTCATATTATCAAGTATCTTTCAAGATCTTGAAAGTGAAAAAAGAGCACAGTGCTTTGAATGGAACTTTTAAAGTAGTGATGAACTTGGATTCAGTGGGAAAGGGACCTTCACATTCTTCTTAACTTTTAATAAAATTAAGAACTGTTGTTAATACTTTTTAACCTATGAATTGCAACTTGAAGTCTCTAAGCTGAATTCACATTCTAAATCACACATGCGAAAATTGACAAAGTTTATCAGTTATCTATTGCTACTACTCCAAAATTTAATAGTTGTTGAGAATATACAGCAACTATATATATCCTCACTATTCTGTAGGTTGGCAATTTGAACAGGGTCCCCTTGGATACTTCTTTTGTTATCATGCGGTGGTGTGGGTTCCTAGATGGCCTTATTCACATGGTAGGACCTCAGTTAGAATGTTGGATCTGCCTCTCTGTTGCTCATGTTGCCTCTCTTCCTCAAGAAGGCTAGCCTGGGATTTTTCACAAGGCAGCAGGATTCCAGAAGTGTGGAAGCAGAAACTGCGAAACTCCTTGAAGCTAAGGCTCAGTGTCCCTCTGAAGCATTCTGATGGTCAGAGTTTGTCATAAAGCCAACCCCGATTCAAAGGGGGATGTGCGGGGGAATAGACTCCACCTCTTAACGGGAGGAGCGGCAAAGAAATGGTAAACACTTTTAACCCTTCATCCTCCCCAGAAATGAGCATCATCTTTATCTGGCCAGTAACCCAACTGTGTCATTTCTTTTATTAACGTTTTGTATATCTTTTCTTCCCCTCCATTCCTCCATTCCAATACCATTCCAATTCCTGTGTCAATATTACCTCATGCAGGTATCATAGCAATCATCTCCTTGACATGAGTCAGTTTCTGCCTCTCCAATCACAAGACAGTTTTCCCTCTCTGGCCATTTTTATACTATGTTTTATAGTTTTATAACTATAAAAACTATAGTTTTTATACTATTCTGTTCTTCACATATCTGTGTGATTCTTCATTTCATATCATGTATAGTGTTCTCACATTCAGACATTTCCTATTTGGCCAATATTTTTATCTCTATTTCTCTGTCTCTTTCTCTCCCTCTCTCTATTCTTCTCTCAGTCCTCTCCTTGTAACTCCCCGATCTTCTCCAAAATATTTTTTGCTCTCCTTTCACAAAGATAGTAGTAAGCAAATATTTATTGATTATTTACTATGTGCAAGACACTTTCTTAGGCACTGTGACCAAAGTTGATTAAGGTCCCTCTCTGAGGAGAGAGAAACAATATATAAACACATAAAATGAAAAGATAGCCTATACGTGCATGAGTGTTAAGATAAAAAGACAAAGGGAATACAGTAGTGGTTGGTGGGGACAGTAATTTCATAGTCATCAGGGCCTTCTCCTCCGAGGAAGTAACACTTGAGCACTTGACCTAGATCTCCAGGAGTCACATGGGTGAAGATGAAGAAAGAAGTGTTCTTGGCAGAGGAGACAGCAAGTAAAATGACCTCTTCCAAATCCTTGCTCCCTTTAGGATAGAGCATCCCTAAAGTTTGTTATCTGGCCCAATGGTTCTAAACTCTGGCTATATGATAGGATCATCTGGAATCTCTTAAATATACTGTTGCCTGGGCCTCACCACAGACCCATCAAATCAGATTCTCTGGAGGTGGGTAGGGGAAACACCTAGATACCTGTATTTTGTAAATCGCCATGATTTGTATGCAGCCAAGATGGAGAACCACTGACCTACAGTAGTGCTTTTCAAACATTAACATGCATAGGTCACATGGGAATCTTTCTAAAACACAGATTCTGTTTCACTAGATCTAGGATAGAGCCCAAGATTATGTATTTCTAACAAGCTTCCAGGTCATGCCATTGCTGTTGATCTAGTAGTTATTCAAAGTGTGGTGCTCAGACCAGAGTATTAGTGTTCACCTGGGAGTTTGTTGGAAAAGCACGTGATCAGTCAGAGAATCAGAAACCAGGTGATTCGATCACCTCTTGAATCAGAACTGCTAGGGGTATGGCCCAGCCTCCTGTGATTTAAGAAAGCCCTCAGATGATTCTGAAACCCACTCAAGTGTGAGAATCAGACAGGGTCTTGGTGTTTAGACATAGTCAATTTGGTACCTAATTGTGTTCCAGGTTGTGTTTTCTACAATTACTTCATGTCAAGAGGTCTGTTGAAGCTTCTCAAGCACTTGCATTGAACTGAGGGTTTGAAGCCACAGCATTCTTTTCCTTTTACTTAGTTTCCATGCAGAGCAAATTCTCTTTTGTTCTGGCTAGAAGAGGAAGAGATCCAGCTCTAGTTTCAGATTCCACCTCCAGCTCCCAAAGCCTCTTTGTTCGCTCAGCTTGCAAGGCATCAGGAGCTTACAGCGCCCCTGCAGGTGACACTCAACACTTACGGGTGTCACCTGCAAGGAGCTGATTTATTAAAAGCCCTGCTGAAGGGATATTGTAACTCACCTCTGTGAGTTACACAGTGACTCACCTCTGTGAGTTACAGTAATCCCTGTGAAGGGATATTGTAACTCACCTCTAACTGCTGTCCCATCACAGAATCACTCTCTGTACTACTTCTCTGTGTTTACAAGCTTCAGTTAATGGTTTTCTCTCCATTAGGCAGCTCAGGGGAGTCCTGTTTAGAGAACTAATTGAATTCTTGCCAGTTTGGGGCATGATCCAAAGCTGCTCCAGGTCTCAGTATTTTTCATGTTATATATTTTCCTCTCTTCTAACACGTGTATAGTTTTTATACCTCTATCTGCAGAACGTAAGCTAGAAATTGTAACTGTATGCACGAACGCATATCATAAATGTGGTAGCACGTGCTTCTTGGCATGGAGAGCTACATCTCATTACTCTGATGCAAAGAGTGAAAAAAAAAATTTGAACTAAAAATCCAAACTGAATAGGTATATTTTATAAAGCCTCCAAAAGAATCAATGTCTTTTAATTTTAGAAATTTTACTATTTATGAGATTCAAGTGATAATGGTGAAGAAACCATTGTTTCTCTCCACCACCCTACTACCGTCCAACCCCCTTCCACCACCACTAAATTTGAATAGTCCCCCTTTCTAATCATTGAAAAAATGTAGGTAGAACACTAGCACTCTTGGCTACTTCAAGAATAAAGTTTTCCTGGCTTTTGGCAATTATTTATCCACAAAACAGGATTAGGTTAGTCATCAAAGTAAGAATTTGTGGGACTGCATCTAATCATGAGTGATAATGTGCTGAATATTTAAAGAGGTAGAGTTGGCAAATGCATAAGTAAGTGAACGAGTAAGTAATAAATAAATACATTTCATCATGACAAAAAAATTGTAAAAAGAAGAGTTCTTTTGACTTTTAAAAATACTCTTCTCAATAGATGTCAAGCTAAAGAGTCATACAGTTTTTGAATATGTAATACCTGAAGCACGTAGAGACCTAATTGCTATAGACACTCCACATTGCAATCTAATGGGGCAATGTATACATTTTTAGATTCCAAAGCATATTTTATTGCCAATTACAGATTTCCTCTAGATTGTTCATGTGCGACTCTCTGGGGCATTTATAATGTTATAGTCCATGTTTTACCTCTCCTTTAGTACTTAGGCAGTACACTCATTTACCCTCAAAATCCATTTGTTCGTCCTCTTTGGTTTCTCAGTTTATATCATCATCCCTATTTCAGGTTCTGGGCAACAGGAATGTCTGCTCTTTTGTTGTTCTTTTCATCTTTTATCAACCGTCATCCATTCGAAAGCATTAATTATCTGAGATGAGAAACATCATCTTTCACAGGATAATACTTAGGCCATAAAACATTTCATAGCTGAACTCTTTGCACATCTGCCTGGGATGCTTAGCAGAAGTCAATATTCTTTGCTGTTTCCCTTTCACAGTTTGTGGAGATGAATGCACCGGCCTTCTTCTCGGTGACTTGGCTCGCCTGGAACAGATGGCCACAAGCATCAACCTCACTGGCCCACTGCCTGCTCCTTATAAAATTCTGTATGGTCTTGAAAATATGACTCAGGAACTCAAGGTAGGTTGGAGCAGTAACAGCAAGAGCCAGGGTAAAAATGACAGAAGCTTCCAAAGGGGTAATTGCCGTAATTGGTAAATGCTCTTCCCTTTGTCCCAAATCAAGGCAGGCAGCCATTAGGGAAATTCAAAGACTTTCTAAACCAGTGTTTTTCAAACTTGAGAACTATAATTTACTGATTGCTCTTATGGAAAAAGAGGCTCATGTACCCCCAGTGTTTGGCCTAAATCAATTTTATTATGTTCCTTAAATATGTGCAAACATAAAATCAGATATGAACTCCTTATACTTAATAGCTCTATAAAATCAAAACAAATTAATCTTTACAAAAGCCTAAAGAACCAATAAAATTCAAATTAAAAACATTAATATAAAATAACAGATGATTTTTGCTGAAAGCAAATTGCTACTTGCAACAAGAATATCACACTGACTACTTCCACATAGGTTCTTTCATCAGCATGTGACATGTGGTAACTCGGTTCTCCTACCTTTCCACAATTTGAACTAGAGAACCCTTTGTGAGGGGTCCTGAGATGACATTTAGCATCACTTGACAAGTGATTTATGTGCTCAATCTGCCATATGATCAAGCAGGCATGCAAATGTAGGTGCTAAGATCAAGTGCGTCTCTCAGGTGCCCAGCCTGGGTTCCAGAAATGCTTACATTAACATTTAAGTTTACTGTCAAAATGAAAGCACAAGGTGAAAATTTTGTACTAGAGAATGAGGAGACTTTTGAAAGTACTTCAACAAGAAGTAATTTTGTTGTAAGAGAAACACTATTCTAAGACATCCTTAAAGCTTTCAGTAGTTAATGGGATAAAGAGGAAATGTTAAGGAAATTGAAGTTGTTTCACCTGAATAAAAAAAAAGATGAAAAGTGACTCCTTATACACTATCAGTCAATTACTGGATATTTATGAAGAAACTCTGGAAAGCCCCAATAGTGCACTTGGTTCCCCAGGGGTTTCATGACCCCTATAATGCAGTCACTACCCTTAGGAAGCGTAGAGTCTATGTGGTTTAAAAATAGTTAAACAATTAGCACAAATACAAAATTACTACGTGCTTTATAGACATTTGACATACAATAGAGTTCAAAGACTGGAGAAATAGATAAGATCCAGAGTAACCAGGGAATACATCATTAATGAAAGTGTAATTTGTGTTAGAACTTGAAGGATAGAAACAATTTCAATAGGCAGAGAATTATTGGTGAAGACTGGAGGAAGAAACCTAAGATTTATTCACTAGGCACTGGCGGACATTCTTCTAGGGAATATATTCTTTAATTTAGACCACAGCCTTCAAAGTAAGTATTGTTATCCTTATTTACCAGAAGAAGAAACCAATCATAATGATAGCAAGAATAGCATTTATTGATGAGTATCTCTGTGCTAGACGATTGACTAAAGTCTTCTGTGAATTATCATGCATAGATTTTACAGAAACTCCAAGAAGTAGGAAAGGAGGACTGTAGTAGCTATGTTTGTCTCAGGTAGCCGGGTAGGGACACTGAGGCACAGAGACAAGGTCACATGGCTACTAGGTACAGAGCTGGGACGTGGAAGGAGGTAGTTTAACTTTAGGGCCTGGGAGAATGAAACTACCTTCACACAGCTCAGAGAGAGAAGGGCTCAGTCCACCAGCAGCAAGGTCTCCTTGACCCCCAGCCCATCCTTACATACTCTTGCCACTGAATCTAGGAGAGCCACGTGCGCAGAGGCAGAGGTGTGGATGAGCGAGGCCTGTCCAGCAGACATTAGAAGTCAGGCCTGCTAGTGAAAGATAAGGCTGGAGACCTCAGTGGGGCTGGGTGATATGAAGGACAATCATGAAAGCCAGGCAGAGGAATCCGAGTTCACTTTGTAGGCCCAGCATTCAGGAGTGCAAAGAGTTCTAATAAAGAAAATGCTGACCAGTTATCATGTATGGAAGGAATACAAAGAAAGAAAATTAAACTAGAGAAGCAAATACTTCAGTAGGACGTAAAATAATTTTAAAGTAATAACTTAAGCAGTGGATGAAGTACTGAAGGGCCCTCTGAAAGAGGTTCCAATCTGTGGACATCAACCAAGCCTGGGGTTCAGTCACCTATTTCCTTATGGCTGGGTATTGGTCAGAATGACCTTGATTTTCCTTAAATTCCAGTCTTTCTTGATTCTGTTTGTGTTCTTCTTCCATAACTTGTTTAATATCTGGATATTTGGAACCCCACTTTGATATTCTAAATCCTTAAGCAAGTCATGTGCCCTCTTTGTTCAGTTCCTTTAACTGTGTCAGTGCTCCCTGGGTTCCAGCCAGAGATGACCAGAAACACACATGTGATAGAACGAAGTTGGGTTTACTAACTTGTTGCAACAAGGGGCACTACACAGTGTGGGGAATTGGGGCTGTCTCAATAACAGGGCATTAGGAATCACTTAGAGTATTGGGGGTTTGTGCTAGGGAATTTGGGGGCAGATTCAAGGAAGCAGGAGTTTGTGTTGGACTGGGTACTATTAGGCAGTGGGAATAATTCCATAATTAAGTATTCTAATGAATCTTATCTAGAAGGAGGGAAGAAAAGGGAGGCTAAAGCTACAGTTAATAAGGAGGCAGTGGTCACTCATATTAGCCAGAAAATGGGATTTGAGGTACTTTTGTGGTCTGCACAGAGACCATGATTTCGTCTGCATTTAGATAAGATTATGGAGTGGTCTCATCTTTTGTTTCATTCATAACTCTCACAGAGTGATGCTGTCTACTGTTAGTGTTTGGTGAGATTGATTATGTTTAATAGGAGAGGAAAATGGCCCATCTGTGAGTGCCAGGGCAGCTCCTACAACATTGATGCCATGCAGTTCGTTAGTGTCTGGCCAGGTCCTTCTGTCAGGGCTCCTGTCCTCAAAGAAAGAGGTAATAAACCTGTAAACTGTATCTCTGTTGATTAGAATGGGAGCCTTAAAGACTCAGACAAGGTTCATCTTGACTCTACCCATTACTGGCTGTGCAATCTTGTATAAATTTTTAAGTCTCTTTAAGCCACAGTTTTCTATATACAAAATGAAATAGCATTTATCTCATAGAACTGTTGTAAGAGCTCAATGAAAAACAAAACAAAACAAAAAGACCTGGAACATAGTAATGTCTCAATAAATTGCAGCAGTTTGTAGTATTTGCCAGATTATTCTGCACGGTGCTTTGTAAGTGTCCAGCTGAAATAGTTTCTTTCTCTCTTCTCTGAAGGTGAGAAGGCTAAGTTCTTTGTATATAAAGAAAAAATGTGTTCTGTTAAATGTTCAACCCATGATCGCTGCAAGACCATTTACTCTAAAACATATGGAATGAAATCTTTTTCAGCATTTGCTCTCACCTCAGCGGGCCCCAGAGAGGCTCATTCAGTTGGCAGAAGGCAATCTGAACACACTGGTGACAGAAATGAATGAACTTCTGACCAGGGTAAGTTGGCAAAATCATGCTTCTTCTTAAAGCAGATAGATTATGTATAATTAAGGAAAATTACTTCAAATTTCTGAAATGCAAATCTTGTTCTTCCTAAATCCCAATTTGGTGCATGAAATAGATGTATTTTTGACTTGCTACTTCTGCCACAGATAAAATCTGAGAACCCAGTAGCACAAGAAAAGATTGGGATACATACTTGGGAAGTGTCAAGGACAATGGCTAAAAATATCAGAATGACAGTATATTTTGAGTACTCTATCCAGTAGCTTCCATGGTAAAGTTTTTATTGATTCTGGATTCCCAAAGCCCTGGCTCTGATATGTAAGGAAAAAGAAAAACAAATGAAAATACTTGTAGTCTCTTTGGTCTCATCATAAGATTTTTGTGTTTGTATAGAAATACAGCCTAAATCATTATCCCCCCACAAAAGAGGAAATGTCCTTTATCATGAAAATCCAAAGCATTCAAGACACTTTTTAGAGTCATAATGTAAAGTCCATGTTGCGTTTATCAGACTTTTTAAGATATTGGGAGTTTTTAATTTTCAAAACTGCAAGAGGGTTAAGGTTCTTTTCCCTGATACAGAATGAAGAAAACAGCATAAAGTCTGCCATCTTGTGGCCAGAAAAATGCATGAACTGGAAAACTGGCCTGGAATTTAGGGATCCAGTTTGATTATCAAAGAACTTTAAATGACAAAAAATATTGGAGCTAGAAGGTTCTTACAGATTATCTAGTCCATTTTTTAAAGAAGAAATCCCTCAGGCCATGATAGTGAAATGAATTAGCAATGGCCGCGTACTTCACCAAATTCAAGGACCTAAGTAGGACCCAGATTCCAGATTCCCACTGACCCAGTACTATTTCCACCTAAGCTGCTGCTGGCTTAGGAGAATTTCCACAGGGAAATCAAATGGGATTCTGAGCACGTGATGCTAAACAATGGCCCTAATGTTACAAATAGCGTACTAAACACATTTTCAGAATCTCCTACCAGCAATGTGGAATGTACAAATACAGAACAGAGTTTCTTGCCAAATGTAGTTAGATATTAATCTGATTAATGAGTTCAAATTATCTCATATCAATTCAATAATTAACAATTTTGTATTGGTTATGTGAATACTAAATAAGAATTTTTAAACAGATCATGCCAAAGTAATCTCAATTCAACAGCACATATGAATGTTCACCACATACAAAGCCCAAGTGCTAAGTGTTGGCAGATGAAAGATAAAAATGAGGCTCAGTCTGTCTTCAAGAAGGTTGCAATCTCGAGTGTGTGTGTGTGTGTGTATGTGTGTGTGTGTGTGTGTGTGTGTGTGTATAAGTATTTAGGTATGTGGAGGGTAATATGGGACAAGTGCAAGTAAATATGTAACACAGCATGAAATAAAATAAAGGAATGTACTTGAGAAATACACACAAATGGATTAATTTAATATTAATTTAATGTTAAGGGTAACTAGGGAAAATTCCATGGAACAGAGGCCTTTCATTCATTCATTCATTTAATTAATCCTTACTAAAGGTCAAATATATTCTAGACACTATAACAGAATGACAGACACTGGGAAAGAGGTATAAGCAAAACTGACACTGTTGTTGCTCTCACTGAGCTGATTACAGCCAAATGATCTGAGCTTTTAATATTGTTATTATTATTACCTTATAACTTCTTAACCGGCATCCTTTCATCTTTCCAGCAGACTCTCACATACTGAATTTTTTTAAATGGACTTTGTATTTTTGAGAAGTTTAAAGCCAAATTGATTGGAAAATACTGAAATTTCCCATATGCCCCCTGCCCCAAGACAAGCACAGCCTCCCGCATTATCAACATCCTCCACCAGAGTGATACGTTTGTTCCAATAGATGAATCTACACTGACGAATCATCATCACTCAAAGCCTATAGTTTACTTTTGGGTTCACTCTTGGTATTGTATATTCTATAGATTTTGACAAATGTTTAATGACATGTCTCCAGCTTTATAGTATCATTTCGAGTGGTTTCACTGCCCTAAAAGTCCTCCATGGTCTGCCTATTCACCTCTCCCTTTCCTTAACCCCTGGCAACCACTGATCTTTTTACTGTCTCTGTATATCATATAGCTGGAGTCATACAGTATGTAACCTTTTCAGATTGGCTTTTTTCACTTAGTAGTATACATTTATGTTTCCTCAATGTCTTTTGATGGCTTGATAGCTCATTTCTTTTTAGTGCTGAGTAGTATTCCATTTTCTGGATGTACCAAGTTTATTTATCCATTCACCTACTGAAGGACACCTTCGTTGCTTTTAAGCTTTGGCAATATGAATAAAGCTGCTGTAAACATCCAAGTATATAAGTTTTCAATTCATTTGTGTGAAAACCAAAGAGTGCAATTGCTGGATCATATGGGAAGAGTGTGTTTAGTTTTGTAAGAAATCTCCAAACTGTCTTCCAAAGTGGCTGTACCATTTTGCATTCCCAGCAGCAATGAGTAAGAGTTCCTATTGCTCCAAATCCCCACCAGCATTTGGTGTTGTCAGTGTTCTGAATTTTGGCCATTCTAGTAGGTATGTAGTAATATCTCATTCTAGTTTTAATTTACAATTCCCTAGTGACATACTATGTTGAGATTTTTTTTTTTTTTTGCGGTACGCGGGCCTCTCACTGTTGTGGCCTCTCCCGTTGTGGAGCACAGGCTCCGGACGCGCAGGCTCAGCAGCCATGGCTCACGGGCCCAGCCTCTCCGCGGCATGTGGGATCTTCCCAGACCAGGGCACAAACCCGTGTCCCCTGCATCGGCAGGCGAACTCTCAACCACTGCGCCACCAGGGAAGCCCTCCAATACTATTTTTTAATAAACTTTTTTATTTTAAAATAGCTTTAGATTTACAGAAAAGTTGTTGCAAAGATAGTACAGAGATTTCCCATATACTCCGTACCCACTTTCCCTACTAATATCTTGGTATGATCTATCTATCGCAACAAATGCACTAATATTGATTATTATTATTAACTAAAGACTCTGCTTTTTCTTCAGTTTTACTTAATGTCCTTGTATTGTTTCAGGATCCTATCCAGGATATTACATTAAGTCATCGTGTCTTCTTAGGCTATGGCTTCTAGAATGTGCCAGTTTCTTAGACTTTCCTTGTTCTTGATGATTTTGATAGTTTTGACAAGTTCATGTATTTTGTAGGATGTCCCTCAGTTGGGGTTTGCCTCATGTTTTTCTCATGATCAGAATAGACATATAGGTTTTTGTAGGGAAGACCGCAGAGATAAGGTATCATTTTATCACGTCATATTAAGAACCCGTGCAATCAATATGTCTTATTACTGTTGATGTTGATCTTGATCACCTGACTGAGGTAGCATTTGCCAGATTTCTCCACTGGAACATTACTCTTTTTCCGCCTTTCCACACTTCAATACCATTTTTATCTGACCATTCTTCAGATTTTGTAACATAGAAAGCCTAGAAATAAGACTTCTAAAAGTAAGTATCTCCTTGATAAAGTGAGGATGGGGAGGAAATAGAAATCCTTGCTTATTTATTAACCTTGTCCCCACCAGAAACAGGATTGTCATGGAGACCTTCAATATTCAAAATGATCAATTCTTTCTTTGCCTGTGGTCAATCAGCGTGATAATCAAAGGGTGTATTGATACACATGTAATCATAGCTAGAGGACTATATGACATAAATATCCACTAATATTGGCTGAGACCCCCAGTACCTTTATCTCACAGCCATGAATGATTCAGCAGTTGGGCCCAGAGTATAAGTGCAGGGGCCATGACTTCCTATTATCCATGGCTACGTTAGAGGAGATAGTGCCTAAACTAGGAGTGCACATTAGAGTTACGTGGTGCCCAGTCTCACCCACAAAGGTTGTGATGTATTTGGTCTGAGGCACAGTATGAGCATTGGGAGTTTCAAGAGCTTCCAGATGATTCTGATGTCGGCTAAGATTGAAAACTATGGTGAGCCTAGAGGTACCCGGTTCTTCCAGTTCCCTTTCCTCTGGAAAGTGCTTTCACTGCTACAGCCAATCTTTTTGAGAATCCTTTTCTCTACTTTGTTAGCTGGCGAGTCATTTTATGACTAGCACATTCTTTATTTATTATTATTTTTTTTTTTTTGTGGTACGCGGGCCTCTCACTGTTTTGGCCTCTTCCGTTGCGGAGCAGAGGCTCCGGACGCACAGGCTCAGTGGCCATGGCTTACGGGCCCAGCTGCTCCGCGGCATGTGGGATCTTCCACGACTGGGGCACGAACCCGTGTCCCCTGCATCAGCAGGCGGACTCTCAACCACTGTGCCACCAGGGAAGCCCGACTAGTACATTCTTTATGTTTGTTAAAACATCTGGCGAGTCTGATCCTGCATAGCTGGTGTGAGCTGCCTTCTGTCCTGCAAGTGCTTGTATATTTTGTGCTTATCTTTTTCATGAAGCAATTTAGTTCTCTGATAGCCCTTGGTAAAGAGAATAATATTCCTCCCCCAGATTAACATTTTAAACATTTATTTTATATAATTTAATGTCAAATATTACATATGCAAAATGTTGCATAATTATGTATCCTTTTCAATGTATTTTAATTTATTGTCATTCCATTTCCCCCTTGGAATATGTTTTTTGAATACGACAATCATATGTTACATGTTCATACTGTCAGACAGTATGATTAGTGTGGAATATTGAGATGTTTTTGATGACAACTCCATATACCTCTGTAGCTACTGTCCTTACCTCCCTCTTCCATTTCACAGCCAAATTTTTTCAAAGACTTGGTCTGCTTTCACTTCTCACTCCACTGTAGTCTAGATTTCCACTCCCAGCCTGCTACTAAAACTATTTCAACTAGGTAATCAATGACAAGCTGGTCACTAAATCCAGTGGAAACTTGATTTTACTTGAACTTCCTACAGCAATTGGCACTTTTGACCCTATCTTCCTTCTTAACATACTCTCCTCTCTGCTTTTATCTTAATTCTCAGACCTTTCATTTTCAAGCTCTTCCTCTGCCCATCCCTCAAAAGTCGATTTTCTTGGGGTCCAGTCCTCAGTCCACACCTCTTCTCACTTTGTAAACCCTCTCTTTTGGCTTTGATCGCCACATATATGTTTATGATTAATAAGTCCATATTCTCAAGACAGACTTCATTCTCCTGTTTCAGTCCTATGTACCTAACTATCAACTGGACATCTCAAATTAAACTCACCGTCTTCCTCTTAAAACCCATACTTTCTTCTGTTTAGAACACCTCAATGATTTATCCTCCAATATTTACCAGTCTCCCAAAATAGAACTGAATGGTTGCTCTTCATTCTACCCCAACCCAATTCAGAGGTCTTCTATTACCTCTCTTCCTAAACTTTATCTAACTCCAAACAATTATTATTCCTACGGCAGAGTGAACTTTCTAAATCACAGATCTGATCACATCACTCTCCTCCTTCAAATTCTCCATTTTGTTCATTGACATGTGATGCTTTTTCCTCATGGTCTTAATTCCCCAGCCTCATCTCTTCCCCAACTCATGCTCTGGTTATCTGGACCCTGATGCATTGAACATGTAAGCCAGAAACCTAGAAATCTTCTTTGATGCCACTTTCTTCCTTCTCATCCTCCTTAAAAAATAAGTTTTAACCCATTACCAAATACAGTGAGTTCCACTTCTGTGTATAGATCTCATCTTTACTACCCTACTCTCATCCAGCCCTTAGTTTGGGATTAGCTTTCTAGCTTGTCCAGCTTTTATTCTTATTTTCCTTCGATTGTTCTCCAAGGTATAGCCAGAATGCACTTTTGCTACCCCAAATTTGAACATGGCACCCTAGTGCTTAAACTCGTCCCCCTGGCTTCTCATTGCCCTTCAGATAAAGGCCAAAGTCTCACTTTGGCCACATCTCACACCACTTTGACCCTGGCCATCTGTACTCCAGCCATGGTGTCCTTCAATTACTTTGTCCCGCAGAGCCTTTCCGGACATGTTGTCTTTAGCCTTGAAGTAAATCACTTCCTCCTACATCTTGTTAACTTCTGTTAATTCCAATTCACTTTCTGAAGCTCAGCTCCTCGAAGTCTACCACAAGTCTTCTGTGATATTCCAGGTGTGATGTGATTCCTCTTATAATTGTGTTATACCACTGTGCTTTTTCTTCAGTTTGTGGTTATAATTTATTTTCATGATCATTAAACAAATACCTCTCTATCCCACCAGACTATAAACTCCAAAAGAGCAGGAAGTGTGGGGTTTTTTCCCCCTTACCACAGTATCACCAGTATCATGTATATAGGAGGTGTTCAGTCAATATTTGTTTAATTAATTAATTAACTAATTGTGAATAATTTTAAAAATAGCATAAAAATAAATGAAAGGTATAGAAACCTACAATAAGCATTAATTTTGAATTTCTCTAAAATGCACTAAAATCAGGCATATAATTATATTGAGTTGAATATTTTGCTTTCTTTGATAAACATCTCTTAACTGTTTATATTTCATAAGGGGTAAATGCAATGTAATAGACTGAACTATATAAAATATCAAAATTTAGCTTTATCTACCTTGTCTCTTACTGTATATTGAAAATCAAATTTAAATGAAGATGAGGCATTTCCAAAATGATGAAACTAGTTTTTAAATGATTTAAGTGCCTACTATATATATATATATAAACACATACACACACACATATATATATTTACAATGCCTTATTTATAGTTTTAAAAGGTTTAAGTTGCCAACAATGTTTTTCATTTCTGCTGTTATATTGTAAAAGAGAGAGAATTTGTAGAGACGTGGATAGACCTAGAGACTGTCATACAGAGTGAAGTAAGTCAGAAAGAGAAAAACAAATATATATTAATGCATATATGTGGAATCTAGAAAAATGGTACAGATGAACTGTTTTGCAAGGTAGAAATAGACACACAGATGTAGAGAACAAACGTATGGACACCAAGGGAGGTGGTGGTGGTGGTGGTGGGATGAATTGGGGGATTGGGATTGACATGTATACACTAATATGTATAGAATAGATAATAAGAAGTTGCTGTATAAAAAATAAGTAAATAAAATATTTTTTTTTAAAAGAGAGAGAGATAATGTATAACAAATCACATTTGTTTATTTGGAACTTTCAAAACTGACGCCTGAAATATTTAAGGAGAAATTTCACATAGAACTGACTTATTATCATTCCCCAGGGTCAGTTGATTGTCTCTATCTTTGTGCTCTGTCTGTCCTAGTAGCTTGTCCTAGTACTTCACTGACCCTTGGATATACAGAACTGGTAGTGTTTGAAGTTGACCCTAAAGAATATCATGTAAATGATTAGATCTCAAACTTAAATTCAGCAGAAAACCTCTGCAAATGCAAAGGTGGATGACATCTAAGCAATGTTGTCTACTCAGTAGTTAGATTTGCTCCATTAGGTTCTAGTTTTAACATAAAGAAGGCGGAAAATGAAAGACACTAGTAATATCCAACCAAGAAAATTATGTGCAGATTTCAAGAGGCACAGTGAGAACTGCTTGAGCTAAAGTAAGAAAGTAATAGCTACATTGTTCAGAAGTAAATGAATGTGTGCCTAATGGTAATGCGTGCTGCCTAGATATAAATACTCAAAAAAAAAAAAAAACCCACAAAGAAAATAAAAGAAAAATAAAAGGAAAAAATACCTAGTTGAGTGAACTTGAATGTAAAAAAAGATAATCAAAGGTAAGAGAGATACATGCAAAGCAGTGTGTGAGCTATCATTTACAAAGGAACACTGGAAATATGTAGAACAGAGGTTAAGAGAAAGTAAAAATAAGAAAATCTAAGATAGAGAATGAAAGGAAGATTGTACAACATATTAGGATAAATGAGAAAACATTTGTCAGATACTCAAAGGACAAGATAATAGTGAGTTAGAAGGAAGCTGACTAAGGGATGGGGATGGCAAGTTAATAAAATACAAGGAGAGCCAAACTGAATCAGGCAGACAGCTCCTATCATGTACTATGTAGCCTTCATCTGTAACATTATCAATAGCCTGTCCTGGTTGAAACTGATTTTTGTAAATTTCACTTTTTACAATCTATCACCACTCCCCATAGGTGATAGTGTATTTGTAATTGCCTTCCTTTATGGAGTCTCTCCTGGGTGGTTTTGACAAGGTGACTCTTCAACTTCATTACTGTGTAATGAGACAGGATTTTTTTTTTTTTTTTAACCACGTCGCACAGCATGTGGGATCCTAGTTCCCTGACCAGGGATCAACCCTGCACCCCCTGCACTGGAAGGCAGAGTCTTAACCACTGGGCCACCAGGGACATGATTTTTTTTTTAATGTATCTATATGATATTCTGATATGGATTTTTAAATATGTTTACTAAACCCTAAAGCTTATGCACTTAAAATACATAAAAGCTGGAGCCGTGTCCCTCCTCCCACCCAGAATGCTTAACTTTTTCAAGTATCTTCCCAGTCCTCCTGAATGTTAGCCAAACATAAGTTAATGTTTAATACAGACAGCATACAAGGCTGTGAGACAGAAAATTTGTGTCTTGTCCCCTATTTCCTATATGTGTGAGTTCAGATAAGTCACTTAACCTCTTTATACCTTCATCCTCACCAGTGTGAAAATAGAGATCATGCCCTCTATGTATCTCTAAAGGCAGGAAGAGTAAACGAAACACAAGAGTATTGTCAGCCCTCTGAACACGCATATCAATCTGGGGTACAGCTGAGCCTGACTGTGTAACCCGCCTCTTAGAGGGCTAATATCATACGTCAATGCCTTTTGGTCCAGGAATCTCACATCTCCTCCTCTCCTGGAGTGCAGCCAAGAGAGGAAGCTCTTTTTGTGCAGAAGGAAGGCTATCTTCTTCCTTAGTAAGTACTGTGCTGGCCATAAAGATTTCTGCCCACCCCCGGCCCCTACCTCCACTCACCCCCACCAGCGTGGTATTTGGTGTGCAATCGCAGGCTAGTTTTGAATTACCAGAAGGCCACTAACTAAAATGGAGTGTGGTTGGGACCAGAGGCACTCAGGCCTGGCTCTCCTCCTAAGCACTCAGCTGTAGCCCTTCAGCAGCAGCTTCCTATAAGGCTGTGAAAAATGTCCAGAAAAAATGCCCAGCCATCCACATTCACTGGTAAGCAAAACCAGGCATATGGCCAGTTTGAATGGTATCAGAAAGGCATATGGAAAGAGATTTTTCTTTCTCCACCAGGCTTTAGAACTTCAAAGGAATAGTTTGTTTGATTATTACTACATCAGTCAATCACCAAACATCCTTGACCCCCTACAGTTTGCCAGGCACTGTTCCTGGCACTCGGAGGAATAAAAAAGAGATAAGATATAACCCTAGCCCCCAAGGATTGCGATTCAATAGATATGACGAAACACCTAAAAAAATAATTACCCACAACAGTCACGAATAGTGGTAATGATAGTGGTTTTTGAAAATCTAAGAAAGGAGTGTATGGGTCAAAATCATTGGGAATGCCTTCACAGAGAAGGTGAAGTTGGAAGCGAATCATCTTGGGGGCTGGATTTATTTTGGATAATTGGAGAGGAGTTAGGGAGCAGTAGTGTGAACAAAGCTTTTTCTGGAAAGGTAGGCAATAAGTAGGCAATAAGAATGGCAATAATGTTGACAAGATTAGTTAGGAAATTGTTTAGTCATATATTTAACAACATTCATTCAATATTTGCTGTAAGTGAGATATCATACTAGAAGCTGGATATAAAGTGATGAGCAAACAGACCAAGTTTTTGTCCTCTTAGAGGACAAAACTTTTAGTTTTAGTTTTAGTCCTCTTTTACTTTTTAGTCAGGTAGCCATTACATAGGTATGCCAACACGTAAATAGTAATTCTAAAATGCATGGAGCTATGAAGGAAATATTCTTCTGCAGGAAGCTGAGAAACCTAGATAGGTGCCCTGGGGATGGCCACACCAAGAAGAGATACTTATTAAACTGAAAGCTGATGGATGACAAGGATCCAGCCACTAAAGTGTTGAGCAGAAGCTCATTCCAGGCAAAGACAACAGAATATGAGAAGACCCTAAGAAGGGAAGAGATTGGCATATTACATATAAAAGGAAGCCAGGGAAGCTGATTGCATAGGGTCTTAATTATAACATTTTTGACTTATTTCTTACCATGGGTCATGTAGAATTCTTCACATCTTAATATTGGAGTACTCATGTTATTGGTACTGAGCGTGTTAACAATGACTCTTACACATTTTTCTATAAATTAACTTGATAAATAGAAGTCAAGGCAATGAATATTATCTTGATCATCCAGAATTTTAAAAGGAGAGTGTATCAGTATACATTTATTTTCAAGAAATTAGATGCTTTGAGCATACAAGAGTTGGAAAGCTCGATGGTATGAGATTTATGGGAATTATTACCTTTTAGTAATGTAAATAAGATACTGATGAAGCAAAAAATAAATTTGAGTTCAAATTATAATGTATATTTTCTGTATAGTAAGTGATACTAGTGCTGGTGGTATATTAATTCTTAAGATATTGCAAGATGATAATAATGTAGATCAAATCCCTTATAGTATTCTGTGATATGTGAAATTAGTAGAGATATTATAGAACACAGTAAAATCCAGACTAGACAAACATCTAAAGCAGTTTAGATGACCAACATCTTAAGCAGCTGACCTTAGTAATTCAAAAGCAACATTTAAAAAATTATGTGAGCATACATTTGTGTGGTGTGTATGTGTAGAGTTTCTTGACCCAACTGGACCGCGAATTTAAAAGTGAAAATCATTCCAATATTAATGTTGTGGAAGAGTTAATCCAGAGCATTCTAATATATTGATTAACACATGCCAAATCATTTTGTATATATACTGAAACTATAAAGAGGAATTTTTTAAACTTCCATTGGATTCTTTTCCTTTCATTCTTTTATTTGTGGTGGTAATAGTTGAAGGTTGAGAAATTAGATGATAATGGTTGGACTTTATATTCTACCTTTTATTTAAAACCTTGAAAACTTTCTTGGAGTAAACCTCTTATTGCCCCCTGGGAAATCATAAAATGCACTATAATTCCTGCAGCACCTCCTACCATGTTCTGTGCTGGCCAGACAGTTAGTTCTATCTTAAGTTCTATTTAAAATCCGTTTACGTATAAAACAACTTAGACTCTCTGGGCATGTCTAAAATGCAAGCACTCTGGTACAAGATTGTGGAGTATTAATACTCTGCCAGCTTGAACCTTTATTTAAATTGTATTGAGGCAGTTTGTGATTCTTTGATTCATTTTCTGTAGTTAGATTATCCCTATTTTTTAGAAAAGGAAGTCATATTTATTAGCATATGCATATACATTAAAAAACGAAGTATAAACCTATTACAAGGTGCTCTAAGCCTTGTAGTATCTGAAACTTGTAATGTTACACATGCCATTTGATTACATATGGTATATCTTAACTATGAACACATTAAATGGATTCCATTGTGTCAAGTGATATTTTCAATGTGAATAAGGGTGAAACAATATGAGGACATTCTTTGGGAGGTGGGGCTGTTGTAGAGTTCTGTTCTATTTTGTTGATAGTAATATATGGTCCTGTGATTACTGGAATCTTTTTTGGTGATATCATATGGGGAAAGTTAACATTTATTCTTCTTTAACATTTTACTAGATCTTTACAGTGTTATAAAACAAGCATTTACTACTTAGTAGCTAAGCATTCCCTTTCTTTGTTTCTTTAATTAATGTTATTGATCTAAACCGAATCTATAGGATCAAGCTGATTGAGACAGGTTGTCTGTGCCTCTTTCGAGAGATCATTGCTACACTCCACACTTTTTCAGTAAATAAAATATGGACAAAACTGCAACATGTGCAGGCTGAAGAATCCATTAAAGACTTTTGGCAATAGTACCTTCAAAATATTTCAAAAATAATTCTGCTTTATGGCTTCTACTGTGCCATTGCGTACAATGAGGGTTTTAAAAAGACCAAATACAGCTCTCTGATTTCCATTTAATGGAAGAAGTAATAAAGTTTAATTGTATATTTGAGCACGGGCGTCATTTCCAGTACATCTGATCAATAATTCATCAATTTCCTTTGGCTCAAAGTAATATTTGAAAGAAAATGCAGCCGGTGAGAGCTTATCTAGCTGTAGCTTCATCATCTCTATTAATTATGCTTTTCCCGAATTTGGTTCATTAGGCTACCAAAGTGACAGCAGATGGCGAGCAAACTGGACAGGATGCAGAGAGGACCAACACGAGAGCAAACTCCTTAGGAGAATTCATTAAGGACCTGGCCCAGCACGCAGAAGGTATTAGAAAACTCACAATTTAATCATTATTTCTCCTAACAGGAAAAGAAAAAAAGGATTGCACAGGACTGGAATTTCTCTAGTAAGAGATGACATTTCTAAATTTGAGGGTTGGATTTTTAAAAAGTTTTTTGATCAAGATATTCAAGGGCATTATCAACTGAGAATCTACAGCCTACAGTGTTAAATTTGTGACAGAAGTCAGTGAATTAGGAATTATGAGTACAAAATAGCAGTAAATTGAATGCATTCCTTTATGAATGTTCTGATCCTTGAGGAATGGCTATTGTGATCAAATATGATTAAATTAGTTAATGGGCAACTTATCCTCTGCTATGGTGCTGTTTTTGTATTCAGAACTATTTAAAAGGTCCTTGATTTTTTAAAAAAAGTTAATTTTATTGTTCTGCTCAGTGCCTTAAAGCAGCACTTTAATTTCTCAAAATGGCTTTTAAATACTTGGTACCAGTTTTTAATGAACATCTGTTGCTTGGGATTTGGATGTGCTACCTTACCAGAAGCTCTACTGCATTTAGTCCACAATTCTCAAGGGGTTAGTTCTTGGCATCTACCAATCTGATTTGAGAATCAAAGTGGAAGCCATTTTTAGGCAAAAGCCCAGATTAAGAAACCCAAAGAAAACAGATAAGAAAAGAAAAGAAAAAAGAAAGAAAAAAAAAACCCTCAAAAAACAAAACAACAAAACATTAGTTCTTAAATATCTACTAATATATGATAAACATGCATGCATGTTGAGAAAATAGGAAAAAGTGTTTTCTTTTTGCTTTAAAAATAAAACATTTTTATTGCTCTATACATTTTAGATACTTTGCTTTCTAAAATGTATATACATTTTAGATACTTTGCTTTCTAATATAGCCAAATAAATCAGGACGTGAGAACCTTCAAGGCATATCCTGACAGGTCAGTCTTAGGAATCACTGGCCAAGAAGAGGCAGAAAATTCCAAAGATTCCCCACAGCAAGAAACAACAGAGTTTCAATCTGAGGCATAATCTCAGGCAAGACGTGTCAGGATCCGAAACAGAAGTTACTCCTACCAAAAAAATCTCAGTTAACTCGTTGTGGTTTCTCCTCTGCTAGATGAAGTTGTTGTCCTTTCCCTGTTTTTATTTTCCAGTAATGTTATTTGAAAGTGTCCACCCTCCCTTCCTCCCACCAAAAAAATCCCATTGCAGCTAGAACAGATTCACTCTACCTGGATCCCTGAAGACATTAGTCAGTACTCCAGGGACTTTCCTTTTCCTTCCAACTCAGTCTCAAACACTAACACCCAGCAGCCTATCCTAGGAACTAATCTTGATCATTTCAATCAAACGTTGCTACATAAGAATAAATCCTAATACACGTTTCTGATAGACTCCAGTACCAGCACTGCCTACTGTATCTACATCTTTGTGCGTGCCACAAAGGCACCAGCAGGGGGCAGAGTGGAGATGATATTTAACCCAGGCTTGGCTCACCATCCACAATCTGTCTATCAAAGAAAGGGGTTATGTCATCAAAGGTGTCTCCCATTTCCTACATTGTGCATCAGTCAGGTGGTCTGGCTGTGTCTGTCCAAATGGGGCACCTTTTTCTAATTCATGTGAAGTACCATGTGGACAGCTGTGATCCTATACCCGAGGACAAAATGAATACTACTCTCTTCTTCCACCAGGTACTAACGTAAATGATAACAAAAATGGTAACCACAGCTCTTTGTAAAAGAACTTTGACAGAATTAATCTAACTATTAAAATTTCATGAAAATTCAAATTTGAATATGCCAGAGTTAAATCATAAAGCATTTACATATATATAACAAGGCTTGGATGTCTGTATAAACCATTAGCATATGTTCTGATGTATAATAAGACTTAAGAAATGCTGGACACCCTTCTTTCCTGTTCTTCAGGTCTCAATAGTATTAGTCATTCATGATAAATTTACCCATTATAGGATATTTTTCTCAGGTTCAGCATTAAAAACAGCTCTGCTTCTCCTGAGGAATTTATTTATTTAGTTTGTATGTTATAGATCCTGTATACCTCTTAAAATACTCCTTTTTATCCTGATGCATTGGCTACTGAGCTGCTTAACACTAGATGTAGGATCCACTGCCCTGGGCGTTCCAGCATATGCATTTCTGTCTAGTAACTCTTTGCCTGATTTACATTAATTTTTTTTATCTTTGCTCCATTTCCTTTTATATTTATTTTATCTTGTTTTAAAGATATTTTTAAACGACTTTAAATTCCCTTTGTAATAAGTTAGAAAGAAAAGATAATTAAATTTAAAAGATGTGTTTATGTTGCAAGTATTTTTAATACTGTTGAAAACATACTGAAGTGATAGTGTATATCTTGGAATAGTAGACTACATAACACATTTATCTTTAGTTTAAAAGTACTCAGAGAAGTTCCAAATTCCATGTATAGAAGCAAAGGAGCAATCAGACCTCTTCTATTAAAATAATGCTGCTTTCTTAATATAGCATCATTTTGCTAAAGCAGTTTTTGTGTACCCTAATAATTTCTTCTGGTTGCTTACATATTGCTTTCATTTAAAAGAAATGATGCAATCCATCTTTTCCTTTTCTCACTCCATCATTCTTTTTCCACCAAATTCTTCTCTGTAGAAATTTAGCTGTGAGATTAGACCACAAAAGAAATAGTGAGGCTGCATCTCACATTCCTTCCTTCCTCAGTACCACCTAGGCCCAGGACCTAAATTCCATCAAATTTCCAAAAATGTCTTTAAGCAAAGTTCATTTATGTATTCATTTAATAATGAAAAAACATACAGCTTTGTCAGGTTAGAAAGTGGGGCTTATCCCTTTCATTTAAAAAAAAAAATGTGAAGACAAATGATGTCATTGGTTACTTACATGCTACAATTGGTTAAAATCAACTGTACAGATAGGCATGCACTCAGACCAAAGGATGGGGCTGTATCATCAGTAGAGCCAAATCTACTACTACCTTTCTTGAAATCTAAAGCATAGAAACCTTCTTACATTTCATCATCAACATTCTAGCATGGCTTCCCCATAGTCTGCTGGACCAAGGAGCTTTCCAATCAATAGTCCATGGTTACCATGTTTCCTTAACAAGAATGACATGGCCTAGGTGATATCTTACTAATCATAGTGGTGGAATCTTAGGAAGGTTCTTTGGCATATGTCAAGGGATGACTATGAAGTAGTCAGCCAGAAAGTAGGCACCCTCACCTACTTCTAAGAATAGCACCTGAGCAATAATTTCTACCACAGGGCTAAGAATGGCCATATTTGTTCTTTAAAAGACCTGATTTAGATTGTTCTGCAGATTAAACTATGGTTATCAGAAATAACAGGTTGACTGCAGCAATTTTCTAACCAAAGACATTTATCATTAAAAAAGAATTAGAAAGATGCATTTTGGAAAGGGTAGAATTAGAGATTGAAACTCAATTTCTTCTACTAACCCAAGATTCTCAAACTCTAGGTGCATCGGAAGATCCTGGAGGGCTTGTTAAAAACACAAATTGCTGGTCCACACCCCAGACTTTTTGACTCAATAGATCTGTGATGGGACCTGAGAATATACATTTCTAACAAGTTCCCAGGTGATCTGAGGTTGCTAATTTGGGGACCACATTTCAGAACCGCTGTACTAACCCACCATGTCACATCCCCATGGCTGGTCTACTTTGCCTAACTATGTGCACTTTTTTCAGGAGCTCTGTTCATATGACCCTTGGAACAGCTCCCACCAGTGTTAATCAGAAAAGTTTCTCCAAGTATAGAAATGAGTTTTGAAAATTCTTTAGGTCTTAAAGAGGTCTTAGGATACAGCTTTGAATGGTAGAAAATGTCTCTTGGCCAACCCATAGCCTTTTTTCTGGGGATTTTCATAGGTAATATTATATAATAGAAATAGTGTTCAGAAGATAAAAGAGTTCAGAAAAACACCTCTCTTCATCTTGCTAAATTAATGCTCCATAGAACACGCTTCAGGAAAAGTTGGTCTAAAACTAAGAACTGTGTACCTGTTTCAGTTCACCAATTTTTCAAACTATTATTTGACATAGAATTCTTTTTTCAAATGAAAACTTGCCCAGAGCACCAACCTATAAAACAGATTCTTGGCAGAAGAGATATCATTTGTAGAATACCTGAAGCGCCTGGAGAATCCTAAGATTCCAAAGAGCACAGTTTGAAAACCTGTTTAGTGCATAATAAACACAGACTCTTAGGACGGCTGTTATTGCTGGAGGGTATCTGTGAGCCCTAATGCATAATGCCTGTCCGTAGATAGGGGCTCCTTTCCTCATTCCTTTACACAGATCAACACAGAACTGCGTGGAAGTACAAGGGCAGGTTCGTTTTGAGAGATCTCATCACTGATAGTGTTTCTATACTCAGGGTTTTAAAATTGAATATGATTGTGTCTTATCAGCAATGCAGACCTTGCATTTTCAGCTTCCAAGTGTTATGCTACATGTCTCATTTTTTACCTTTTACCTGAAGAAGGTTTGAGCTATTTGTTTACTTTATTTCTTCCTTTTGGGGTAGAAACACTGTGTTTTAATTACTGTGTCCCCTAAAAGCAATGTAATATGAAGAAATATGTCACATTTCCTTGTTTGTTATGGATTGTTATAGCAACTGCCTCTCTGTTTCCCAGCAGGAACACCCATGACAAACAACATTTCTCTTAGAGATGGTGGGGAAGAGCAGATGCTGGGTGCCATTTTTGCATGTGGCATTTAGTTTACTAATTTGCAAAATTTGTTTTACCCCCTGCAGCTGTAAGTGAAAAAGCTGTAAAACTAAATGAAACTCTAGGAATTCAAGACAAGGCCTTTGAGAGAAATTTGCAAGAGCTTCAGAATGAAGTTGATAAGATGATGACAGAACTGAGGAGGAAAAATCTAGACACACAAAAGGAAGTTGCTGAAGATGAGTTGGTGTGAGTAGAAGCTCTATTACTTTTTCATTTGATAAACTGAGCTTTCCAAATTGTTGTTTAGAGATTTCTAAATTTTCCATCACATATCAGTAGGAGATACTTTGTTCTTTATTTATTTTTCATCTACTTAGTTATCATTTGTCTTGCTCTAAAATGGATCAAAGGCATGTTTATACCTATATATAATCAAGTAAATGATCTTTTTTTGGTGCTGTCCCTTCTGCAATTAGGCTAATGGTCTTGCTTTATTAATTTCCATTATTAGGGCCTTTAGAACTATTAATTACCTTTGTTTTAATAAAAATATCTTTGGATAAATAAAGTTATGAATTTAACAGGCCATCCTATACATTTTGTCATCTTAGGAAATACTGACTAGAAGACTTGTCAAATAATACATGCCTAATACTATGAAATAAAGTTTGGGAATTTGAGGTTGTGACTAATGATAGTGATTTTACAATGCCAATGAATTCCTGTGACCGTACACTCAATAAAAAAATACATTTTTACATTCATAGTCAGCTAACTTCAAAGTGATGGCGTTATTAATAATCAAATAGTATATACGAAATCAGCAACATTAGCAACACCTAAGAACTTGTTAGAAATACAAATTATCAAACCCCACCCTAGACCTACTGAATCAGAAACTTTGGGGATGGGGCCCAGCAATCTGTTTTGGCAACTTCTTCAGGGAATTATGATGCCTTTTAGTTTGAGAACTACTGTTCTTCAAATATTTAGCCTTCCTTAAAGGGCTCAGATATTATCACTTTAGGAAAACCATTAAGTTGAATCCAGGAAACTCCCAGAACACTCAGTTCAAAGGAAAAGAAAAGTAGGTCAAAATTATATCATACTAGCATGTCAACAGCATGGCGCTATATTCAGTTTCTAACCAAACATATCAATATTCATATCTTATATTCAAAGTAACAGTGAAAATATCTCATGGTTAATCAGGTAGATTTTATTTTTGGTGTGTGAAGTAATCATAAAACTGATTTCATCAGCCAGATTATGAGAATAACATGAGATCCCTTCCAAGTGAAAATGTTATATTACTAATCAATTTTAAATGTGTGGAGTTTTTTCTTCTTTAGTTTTAATTATAAATGCTCTTGCCACTTTTCAGCTATCAGTTTTCAACTTGGTTTAGCACACAGTCAATCTGCCTTAAATATTGTTTTTAATTTTTCCATACTTTTAATGTTAGCATTTCTTTGTAACACTGTTTAATACCAATAAACCCTGAGGCAGTGGCAAGGGCTTATTGTCTCTTATTGGGCTGGGGTGTTTATAGAGCTGCAGAAGCCCTTCTGAAGAAAGTGAAGAAGCTGTTTGGAGAATCCCGAGGGAAAAATGAAGAAATGGAGAAGGATCTCCGGGAGAAACTGGCAGACTACAAAAGCAAGGTTGATGATGCTTGGGACCTGTTGAGAGAAGCCACAGATAAAATCAAAGAAGCTAATCGCTTATCTGCAGAAAACCAGAAAAACATGACTGCTTTGGAGGTGAGTCTTAGAGGCTCTTTCATCTGAATCTGGGAGCACGGGGTGGGAGTTTGACCATGGCGGAGTAAGTCAAGTTGATGCAAGTTGATGCACACGCATGAAATCAAGTGTGACAGCTCTGAAAGGAGACTTCTAAGAAGCAGAACGGGGAATGAGCCTTCTTTTTGTTTTTTAATGAATGATCATTGCCCATATAATCAAATACAATTTAGATAACTTAAACTATTTAAGATTTTTAAGGGCAGAATGGTACAGTGGAATGAGATCTTTACTGGGAGTCAGGGGTCCTTGGTCTTAACGACAACTGTGCCACTAACTAGAAGTACTAGTGTGAGTAAGTTAAAGTCTCAAAGCATCAGTCTCTCAACTATACAATGAGTGCATTACACTAGGGCATATCTAGAGTTTCTTCAAATACTAATACCATATGATTGTACAGTCCACCCAACCTGATCCACAAACCAGGGTTTAGACATCCGGCTGCCATAAATCACAGAAGTGCCGAGGATTTTCTAATGGAATTGGGGCACAGAGGAAACAGCTCACTGAGAGACCAGAGCCTGGGAAAATTTTGGTTCTCTTCTTCTTTGCAACATGTTCTATGAAAATGATATTTTACAACGGACTAACATGAGCAGATCAAGTCTGAGTTATTTTTGTCTCCTTTTCCTCAGACAAGAGAGAGTTCTCTCCTCAAGAAATGATAGGCAGCTTCTGCCTTTTTTAGAGTGTTAATGAAGCTAGAACTAAAACAGAGCCTTCCATCCATTCCTTCCTTTCTCCCTTCCTTCCTACTTCCCTTCTTTCCTTCTCTCCTTCCTTTCTCTCCCTTTCTCTCTCATTTCTTTCTTAATATTTAACATGGCAAACTGATCACTTCTCCCTACAGTGAATTCAGCTCATATGATGGCACAAACCTGTATTTAGCATTTAAAAAAAACTAAACTTCCTCACCAGAAGCAAACTTACCTTTGTTCTTTTCAAAGTATTTGACCCCAACAGATCTGAAAACAGTGGCAGACCTTTATCTCTTCTAACATAAAATTTTACCTGCAGCTATAACTGAACACTCTCTGGCATATATTATGCTCTCAAAACTGTTCATGGAATGACAGTTGAATAAAAAGAATCTGGATTTTTTTTATCCATTCGTTTCTTTCCATTTTCCTTTGGATTAAGAAGCAAAAGGATGAATTAATTTTTTAAAAGAATTGTTTTCTGGATCCCTCTCCTGGGACTTAGCCTTGTCATTTTGATAGAGGATTGAGGAGACTCACTGATGTATCTAATCTTAACCAATTTGGAATCTACTGACATGCTGGCAATATTAAAGAAGAAGCACTGTCTTGTTAGGCAGGATGCTAGGCTGCCTTTATATCACAGGCTTCCGCATGATTCATCTTGCTCGGTGATACACCAGTGGTGTAACTTACCCGGAGGTGCACCACTCCATTTTATGGCAACAGTTTAAGAAATTAAAATAACCTGTGTGGAAATTATAATAAGCATCTGGGAAGTATTTCAAGAAGAGTTGTAGTGGCACAGTAAATGGTGCTTTTAGCTATTCCTTCATTTTAGTGATGTTTAAAACCAAGAGCCATCATTCTTGGGTACCCCTAGAGAAGCCTGGAGCTTATGTAGTCAGTATTGAAGTGTAAGTTGTCCTTCTTGTATTTTCATTTTACACGTGATGCTTAACTAAAGGCTTGTTTAAAACTTACTAGAATAAATAGATAAACTGACTAAATTAATATGAATAAGGCAGAGCTTATTTAAGGTTGCTTGCCAAGGCTGATTAAGGTTGATTGCCAAGGTTGATGCTAGACTGGCCAATAAAGCATCGCCTGTTTAGAGTTTGCTAAACAGATGCATCCCCTGGGCTCCCACCCAGAATCTGAGGTAGCTGGTCTGAGGTGTGGTCCAGGGTCCATATTCTAAAACATCCCCTGGGTTAATCTGATGTACATATAGATTTAAAAGAACTGATATGTTGTATCCATTTGATTAATTAGTTGTGCTTTCAATAAATGACTTCATTGAGCCTGTGCCCACAAAAAGGTGATATAATTAAGACCCAACTCATTTTTTTTAATTTAAGGAAGTAAGCATGTAATGTTTATTATTAAAAACATTTATCAAACCCCTCCTAAGTTCAGGAAATGTACTAAACCAAAACCGAGTATATCGAACACTGGTCCCCATGGCGTGGTCCTTGGAACAGCAGCGTTAGCATCCCCTAGACACTTGTTAATAATGCAGATTCTCAGGTTCCCCCCAAACCTATCAACTCGGAAACTGGGAGCAACCTGTGTTCTTAAAATCCTACCCATGGTTCAGATGCAGCCTTAAGCTTTAAAGACACTGATATAAAAAATAAAACACCACCTCTGATGATGTCAGGTGACCTGTATTTAGCGGGAGGCTCACACAAGTAAACTAGTCTGTACACTCCAGGAGTTATCCTGGAGGTATATGCAAAGGAAGGGCATCGAAATCACCCCTGGATTTAGGAAGGGCTTCATAGAGGACTTGACACGTATGCTAAGTCCTGAAGGGTGAGCTCTAGTGAGTCAGAGTAGAAGAGGAAGAACATTCCAGAAATAAGAAAAAAAACATGCAAACATATAGACATTTTGGAGAAATGTCAGTGATTTGATAGGATTGGAATAAAGACTGCCTGTGAACTAGTGAGGGGATAGAAAGCCAACGAAGACAGAGAGGGTCCAGACCTTGAGTTATAAGAGAACTGCATTCTGAGAACGAAGCTGAGGAATTTGGTTTTATCCTGAAATCTGTCAGAAGCAATTGAAATATTGGAGTCATGAATTAAAATTATATTTGGGGGACTTTCTGAGTGGTTCATGTAAACTGGAGGATTGGTTTTGTATTGGAAAATAGTGTGATATAAGGCTAGGAAAGCAGGCAGGAAAAATAGGCAGATGTCTGTTAGACACCTACCATTATCAAGATGCTATTGGTAACCAGGGTGTTAGAGGCTGACTAGGAATGATTTCTGGCCTCAGAGAACTTATGATTGCCTGAAAATTCAGGGATTTTAACCTTTCATTATACGTAACACTGTGATTAATATGGGCTGGGAGAATCAAACACCAAAATGATGGCATCATAGAAGTTGATAGAAATGATGGAGCAGCATAAGCAGAAACACAGAGCTCTGCAAGTATGATCTTAGGAAATGTCGAATAGAGCAGTGATACTTGTTCATAAGCTACGTAAGTCTGTAGCAGAAGATGGCTCTGAAAATGGGGCTTTGGAGCCAGATCACAGAAGGCTTTGAATGCTACTTTCTAGAACGGGACAGGGTTAGAATGCCATTTCCAGCAATGGAGAAAAGGCAGAGGAAACTGTGGGCTGAGGGGCAAAGAGAAGATGAGCAATTCAATCAAGCAAAGTAATGTGTTTTGAGCAGTCTGTCCCCAAGTTTACCATTATGACCTTGAACAGGAAGGAGCTGGAAGAAAGGGAAGAATGAGTTGCTAGATAGAGACAGACAGGAAGATAACTTTTGTAAGTTCTTAATCCACCCCCCAGCAACACCCCTCAGCAAAAAAAACAGGTATTAAACTTACAAAGGTCTGGAATGTATTAAGATCTAATTAGAAGTTAAAAGTAGAAATACAACAACTTTGGTGTCTAATCAGAATCACTTAACAATTATGCTTGTGGTATACACTTGGAGAATATTCTCTCTAAACATGAGCCCCCCGTTTGCTCCTCAAAGCTTCCTATCTTTAAGTATTTTATATCCTACATCCTTCTCTATCCATTCCCTGTCTTTATTTATTTTTATAGCACTCATCATTAAAAGTATACATTAATATATTCATTCAATTTTTTTCCCTCCAGAAAGCCATGAGAAACATGTCTTCTGGCCCACTGTATCTCCAGGGCAGAGTAGTACCTGGCACAAGACAGAACAGAAGTGTTCTTTCTCAATGAAGAAAGTACTATAAAGCAAACACAGATAAATGTTATATCGATGCTTTTATCAATATTTAGGAGCTCCAAATCTTCATCTTTCCTTGGTTCAAACCTAGATTTCATTAGTGTCTAATCTGAAACTAGCCACCACTGAAAATCTCTTTAATCCCTACATCATTTCTGCTTCAGTGTGATTTAAAAAAAAAAAGCACATTTTGATCTTTGCATAACAATGGATTCCTTAAAGTGACTCAAATAGAGCTTTTATAAAGATTCTAACTCACTGCTTAATTGAAACCAAAATGAATGTAGCTCTTCACCTCACATATAGGTGGAAATATTCTCCCTCCTATTGATACAGCATTTTGTTAGCTTGATTCATAAATGCAAACAAGCCATGCTAAAGAAAGTTTCTTGAATGTCTGTCCAGGGTCAATTTTAAATCAGTTCATACAAAAGCTAAGGGCTAGGGCTTCCCTGGTGGCGCAGTGGTTGAGAGTCCGCCTGCCGATGCAGGGGACACGGGTTCGTGCCCCGGTCCGCGAAGATTCCACATGCCGCGGAGCGGCTGGGCGCATGAGCCATGGCCGCTGAGCCTGCGCGTCCGGAGCCTGTGCTCCGCAACGGGAGAGGCCACAACAGTGAGAGGCCCGCGTACCACAAAAAAAAAAAAAAAAAAAAAAAGCTAAGGGCTAAAATAGATAGTTTTGAATGAACCAAGAGTCACCAGTGCAAACAGAACTATTTATTGAGGAAACTCTTCTAGGTACTGAAGATAAAGTGATACAAAGACTGTTTTATGGAATTTATATTATAGTGAGAAAGATAGTCACTAAACCAATAAATAAGAATATAATATGGCCATAAAGTCTGGAGCATGGGCTAATATGCATAATAAGTGACTTGTTCTCAGTGTATTGCCTGATGAATTAAATGGTATCCTTCGTCCACGAGGTCCAGCTCAGTGGGCTGTACATTTTCTCTCCTCCCTATGCATGCATCTTGTGATGAACTGGTGTCTGCTTATCATTAAATAGCCTGTGCTTTTAGCAACTCTTAGAAGAAGCAATCAAGATGGTTCCATCTATACAAAAAGTAAAATCGTATTATCTATGTTTCTATAATCGATGGCCACCCTATAAAATACAATTCAGATAAATGAGTTCTAGGGAAAAGAAGATAAGGTAATTATAATAGTTAACAATTCTGTAGTGTTCACTGTGTGCCAGGCTGTGTTCTAAACCAATTTCTCTCAAATTTTATTGTGTGTATCAATCTCTTAGGCTTCTTGTTAAATGCAGATTCTGAGTTGGTAGTTCCCAAAAAGGCATTGAGATTGTGCATTTCTAAGAAGCTTCCCAGTGATGCCAATGCTGCTGGTCAATGGGCCATATTTTGAGTATTGAGAGAATAAGCATTTTACATGAAGCTAAATGGAGGAGGAAACAAGGCAAGGAACTGGGGAAGGGCACATGGTGAAGGCAACTGCAACTGTAAAGGCTCAGAGGCAGGAATAAGATGTGTGTACTGGCAGCAGATTGAAGTGGTTGGTGAAGAGGTAGGGAAAGTAGGGTGTGAAATTAGCACTATCCAGTGCAAATAAGAAGTGTGATTTCCACAATTGGAAAGTCAGTGCTTTCACACCTCAAGACCGAAGCGCTATCATTAGGTAGACTGGGATTCAAATCTTAACTACACTGTAGTAACTGTGTGACCTTGGGTAAATCACTTAACTTGTTTAATTTTCTATTCATTTAAAAGGTGATAAACACAGGACATGTGTTAGTTTAGAATTAAATGAGAAAAGCTTATGAATTACCTGGCACATACTGAAATCTAAATGAATATATAAACTAGCATTATTATTTATATAAAAAGCGTAAGTGGCAAAGGCTTAAAATTATAATTGATGCAGTTAAATCCACAGGTAAAAAGGTAATTGAAAGAATGAGTCAGAAATAGAAAGAAAAAAAGGCAAAATTATGTTCCAAACGGAGAAATAACACTATATCTTTCTCATTGATTTTACTCTTCCAGACTAGGAATGAGTTTCATGTGGTTTGAGACAAGCTATCAGTTTCAAAGAAAAATTAGAGTCTGCTCTCTTTTTTATGGAACAGTCCATTAAGTTTATTCTTCCATGTGAGAGTTTCTCTTTTTTTTTGGAAAGTACTTTCCCTAAGTTTCCTTTGAAATCCCCCTTCTGGGCTTCCCTGGTGGCACAGTGGTTAAGAATCCGCCTGCCAAGTCAGGGGACACGGGTTCAAGCTCTGGTCCGGGAAGCTCCCACATGCCGCAGAGCAACTAAGCTCATGCACCACAACTACTGAAGCCTGCCCGCCCAGAGCCCATGCTCTGCAACAAGAGAAGCCCGTGCACCACAACGAAGAGTAGACCCCACTCGCCACAACTAAAGAAAGCCTGCACACAACAACGAAAATCCAACGTAGCCAAAAATAAAATTAATTAATTATTTTAAAAATAACAAATAAAAAGAAATAAAATCCCACTTCTTCCAATTTTTACAGAACTCCCATAGAATAAATCTGCTTACACTTATGCTCACAAAACATTCATTTGGACATAGATTCTGGAATTTAATGTCTCATTCCAATGTAATTCAGTGTACTACCACATGCTCAGCAATGCATATTCAGTACTTACATTTCAGTTAAAATGGATGTGCATCTCACTTTAAAAATATTTTTTAATTCCTCAGCTACCATCACACAACTTTTCTTCTCTTGCATGACTTTCTCACAATAGGAGGAAGAAAGTACCTGTACAGGCATTTAAATAAAGTAACTCTTGGAGGGCTGGCTGGGTAGTCTATAGCACTCTCATGTAGTCTCACAGTCAACATGACATATCTTGTTTGCAAAGCCTTGTTCAGACAGCTTAGGAAAGCCAGGAATACAGGGCTGGATAGGGTTTTCCCCAAAGGGCATTTTGATGTTTTGTTTATACTGTCCTACAGAAAAAGAAGGAGGCTATTGAAAGTGGCAAACGACAAACTGAGGACACTTTAAAAGAAGGCACTGACATACTTGATGAAGCCAACCGTCTTGCAGATGAAATCAACTCAGTCATAGACGTGAGTATTTGGTGAAACCCAAAGTTAAAAGAAAGTTGATAATGATACAAGCTCTCATAAATGGGAATCAATGAGACATCTCAGTAGTATAAGCAAATACTGTTAGTTTCTTGTGGGTATAAAGTTGTTTTTGCCTTATTCTATTGTGACCGTGCTCACCCGTTGGTAACAATTAGGACTTCACATTATTCGCTCAGTAGACATGAATGTCTGGTGAGGGTACTCACACACTCACAGCAACCTGTATTTTTTTCACAGTGATGAAGGGCATTTCTTGTTCCTAGGATAGCACTTACAATCTGCTTCAATATTCACAGAATATTAGTTAAAAGAGAAATGTAAAGCTACAAACAGACTTTTAACATACTGTCTAACGCAGTAGATACTGATATGTGGTGATGAATGGTAATAGAAATGCAAATAGTGTAAAAGATCCCAATGACTATCATTTATGCTACAAAGTAGCATTTTTTAAAAAAGATTGTCAGGTTCTTCTTGGTATAAATTGCCTTCATATATTTCCTAATCTCTATCATTAAATAATAGCTTTTATTTTCTATTCTTTTTTTGCTAGGTTAGTAAATTTGAAGTTTCATAAAAACCTAAGTGTGTATAATTAGATCTCCAAGAGAAATTAATAAGTGAGAGGAGGCTTGGATTCACTTACTTAAAATACCTTCTTTTCTCTACATATCAGTATGTTGAAGACATTCAAACTAAATTGCCACCCCTGTCTGAGGATCTGAAAGGTAAAATAGATGACCTCTCCCAAGAAATAAAGGACAGGAAGCTTGCTGAGAAGGTGTCCCAGGCTGAGAGCCATGCGGCTCAGTTAAATGATTCATCTGCTGTCCTTGATAGGTATGTCATTTGTTGTTGGAAATATCTATGTATCTTGACACTTGTCCAGAAGTTTTGACTAGCAGAAATGGTAGAGAGTTGCTTTCAAAGCTTGATTTCTGTAATTATGCACATACGAGCTACATGGCCTTTCTGTGGAAAAGCCTAATTAGAAGGGTCTGGGCAAAGCTCTACTGGAGCAGCATCAAAAGTCTGAGTTAAAAGTAGATTCAAATATGGCATGGTGGGGAGTGAACATTGCCTTAGGCTACACTTAGAAAAAATATTTTCTGTTCTTTATTGGAGAGCACAGCAGTTTCCTTATTAGCATTTTAAATAATAATGTATAAACACACATTCTGCTTCAAATTTCAGTTTTATATTTTTAATGAAATCAAACTATTTATTGTTAAAAGGGTGGCTTTTGAAAATGTGGCTCCATACGTAGCCTTTAAGTCTTGTTTTTTCTTTCAAATTCCATGAAGGCACTACATACTGCCCTGTGAAATAACAGCTCATTATAACTGGGATTCTTATACGGGTCAGTGAGGGAGGGGCAACTGGTGAGGTGTGTTTGACTCGTAAACAGCCTTCTAGGTATAACTGGTGTGCTTCCTCTACAATTTCAGGGTTTTCATAACAAAATAGGTGTATTAGCCCCAAGAATAATGTTCCTAAATGAATCTGTATTTAATATACTCCATGTGTAAGGTTCAGTTTCAATACTTAATACTCTTGATACAAAGGAAAATATTAATGTTTGAAGACCCTGGGAAAAAATTTACATACAATTCATTTTATAACAATTTTACAACATTTTTTAACATTTTGCTAATTTATCATGAAGGGTGGTAAATGGAGCAGTAAGCTAGAAGTCAACAGAGGCAGGCTCCAAGTCCTTAATTAGCTAATTAGTGACATGTTGGTCATGTGACCTGAGACAAGCAATTTAACCGAGACTCATTTGGCCTCATCTGAGAAGTGCACCTACTCTAAAGAGATTTTGTGAACTTCATTCCAATCATATAGAACAAGTGCTCTGAAACCTGTGCGTGCTTCACAAATAACATAAAGAATCGTCTCATTGCTCATACTTGCGTGGTGCTCATGGTTGCAGAAACTTCTGGAGGATGCTATGGGTACTTAAAAATATGTTGGCAGCATTTCACTGCTTAATTATTTAGGAATATGAGTTTAAACTGAAAACTACAATATAATACAATTAGTAGATACCTCACTATGGTTTGGAATTAACATAATTATACTGACCATGATCATTTGGAAGCCATATTTGTTATAAGTAAGATGTTCTTCATTTGAGTACCAACTGCTCTGATGTTCTTTTTGGGGGCAATCCCAACAGAATCCTTGATGAGGCCAAAAACATCTCCTTCAATGCCACTGCAGCCTTCAAAGCTTACAGCAATATTAAGGACTATATTGATAAAGCTGAGAAAATTGCCAAAGAAGCCAAAGATCTTGCACATGAAGCCACAGAACTGGTAAGAAACAAATAGCATTATGTACTGAGAATGGAGGTCAATCTGTTTGAATAAGTACCTAAACTAAATTTCTCAAAGCTCTGGAAAATGCTAGTAAATTAGAATATTTGTTTTGTATTATTTTCAAAGGCCCCTTTTAAATTTTGTCCTAAATAAATTCTCAGTCATAGCAAAACTCTTTTCTCAGTCACCTACTAATTTCCACTGTTAATAAGGGTCTTGAAATTATCGCAGATGCCAAGTAGTTTGTGCCACCAACTCGCAAAGGAAAAACAGTCAAACATAAGACTCTGAACAGGGAAATTTATCACTATTATTCCATATGTCTTCAGTAAGAAAGTGCCTTGGAAATTAACACCAGTGCTTATAGTCACATACAGATTGATTCTATGTAAAGTTTGATTATAAGGTGCACATTTTACAAACACGCCAGATCATATATTTCTAAACTATTATACTGTTTTTATCAGTTGAAATGTTTACCTTCAAAGCTACTTTTGGCTGCTGTCATTGTTCAAAATAAATTTGCAATTAATATTTTAGAGTTTTCGGGTTCTAAGTATAGCACATTATCTGAGTATCTTCAATAGTAACAAATCTTTTTCCTTTACATGTAGAGCAACATTGGTAACCAAGTTATGTGATAAACCTTGGTAATACTATTTCAGGTCAAATTTCATTTCATAGGAAGCACGTGGTGAGTTAAAATGTTCAGAACCATCACTTACTCCTTTGGCTTCACACAGAATCCCCCAAATACATCAGAATTTCAGGAGAAAAAGAATTTGATTGGACACTTGCCTGTGAATGAAATATGCATAAATAGTGGGTGTTGAAGAAACAGATCCCTATTTTCTTTGCTTTGGTATTGAGCACAATGCTCTCATGGATTTCAGGGGTATTGGAGGTATTTGCCACACTCTTAGCAGGTTTATTTTATGGTCATGGTGAATGATGTGTCATATTCCATCAGCAGTTAGTACTGTTTTGGTTTCTCTGGAATGAGCTCTACCAACACCATATGTTCTGTTTACTTCTTATTCAAAATCATGGCACAATTATTACAGAAACTTCCCTATGTTCGATTATCCTTTCAAAAGGAACCATTTTTCAAATCTATTTAAAGATCCTAGTCTTCAAGTTCACCATTTTCATCTGACCCATGTTTTATTGGATCACCATTTTCAGCATTTAGCACAGTACCTGACAGAGAGTAGACACTCGTGAGTAAATGAATGAATGTCATTCTAATTGACATTTTTCATACCTATTTACAACATTTTGTACCAATAAAATCCTCACTATTGTCATTGCTTCATTTTTATGAACTTCTAACATTTTATGTTAAAGACCTGTTTATTTTCACCCAAATTTAATACTATCACTTTATACTCAGGAGACTCTCATATTCATGCCAACATGAAATATTCACTTTTCCTCAACACTGATACTTATACATGATAGGCTAGCCAAACTCAAACATAGAGCTAGGACAAGTTTTTTGTTGTTGTTTTTTGTTTTAATTAGGACAAGTTTTACTGCATTACAGCATGTCCCCTTGTTATTGTTATTCCTTCTCTATAAGCCATGTAAAAATAATTAAGTGTCTGAAAAATTACAAAGTAAAAGCTAAAGAGAATCACTGATTTATTAAGTGGCTAACAACAAACAAACAGAAGACTGATTTGGCCAGAAAGTTTGTTGGACCGTGTTTCAAGAACAGAATAAATAAAGTTTTAATTTTAATAATTCATTATAATATAGTTCTATTATACTGGAAAAAGAAATATATTTGCCCTTAAATTGAACAATTACCTAGATAGTACTAGCATTCCATAAATGTTAGAGCTGGTATTATTGCTAGAGCTATAGATAAACACAGAAGAGTAAGATTAAGTTTATTATTTGTGTATGAAAGAGTCATTTGAGGCTAGTCCTGCAAAGCAGGAAGAATGTTTTCAATGAATTAGAAACAAAGGACAAAGAAACAAAGCAGGAATTTATACAAGGAGAAAAAAGACATATTAGACAAGCAATAAAGCAATCAATTACTACTGTGAAGAAGATGGACGTAAGATAATGTGAGAAGAAAAAAAGCATTGAAAATACCATAGGAAAAGAAACAAATGAATATGGAATAGTCTCAAAGCATAACTGACAGCATTTGTAAAGCCACTTCACTTTTAAAAATCTGCTTAAGTCTACCTATTTGTAGTGCACACATAATCAACAATGGAATTGAAAGGAAAATATGAATGAGAAAAAAGTTGATCCTTTATTTTAATTAAATAATAAGCAGGTGGAGGTTATAAACAATTCAAGGTTGTAGTATAGTTCCTATGTGAAGAGTAACAGCCCCTTGTATATATAATTTATTTAAATATCAAAATGAAATATTATTTTAGGAACAGACATTATGAAAAAAACACTATATTTCTATTAGTGCTAGGCAGATAAATACTATTATTATATTATTGGTACAAAAGATTGTTTTCCCTACACATGATCTCCAAGATAACATCTCATTTTGTGCCTCTCATTGGTGGGCACAAGGAGAAAGAAAAAGGAAATATGTCACCGTTTAGAAAATAGAATATGAAGATCCAGTAATTTTTTTCTAATCTTTATTGCTTTGATGCTGTAAAAAGTCCTCAGACTCTAAAATAACAGAGAATTAAACCTTTAAAAAATGTTTCCAGATCATAGGTGAACTTAAAACCTATGTTATCAAGCAGATCAGATTTTAGAAGTAGATGAAAAGTAGATTTCATGTGCTGCTGGATCCTTGGGATGACCACCAGAGGCAATAGGCACGGTGTCAGTAGCACTGGGAGATGAGACCCTCTGCCCTTTTCACTGGGAAGTTCTTAGATGCTCTGCACTTGAATCTGGTATATCCAAACGGCAAACAAAAGGAAGGAACAAAAAGGAAGTCTAATGTAGAATGAATTCCTTAGATCTGGTTCTTTAAGATCCTGAAGAATCATCACACAACAATAATCACACAATCTCCATCTATTCTGAAATGTTCTCCTCCTTCCTTCATTTCTTTCTTTTCTCCCTCTCTCCCTTTGTCAAGGTGAATAGAATGTGCTCTGTGATATATACTTCAGTGTAGAAAATGTAGGCAGTCCTCACCTTCCCTATGTATCTTCCATTAAAAAAAAAAAAGAATCACTTTTTCACTTCCCACAGCACCTGAAGATTTCTTTTTTCTTCTATACCCTCTTCTTTACACTGCAATCATTGTTATTGTCTGAAACTCTCCCTCTCTCTCTCTCTCTCTCCCCATCCCAACACACACCAACAAAATTCCTTAATACCCTCTAATCCAGAATCCTCTTTCTCAATTAGTCTCAGTCTCAGTGTTTAGTCTGATCTTCACTAAGAATCAGCACTAGAAATTGAGAAGAATTTATACTTGCTCTCAACACCAGTACACAATCTGGTCTTCCTCTTTATTCTCCAAATTCAAGTTCTGTCACTTGCTACAGTTACCCATCACTCCTGGGAGCCATAAGTCTAAATATCTTCGGCATGATCTTTCTCAGGCACATCTAGGAAAAAATAATATAAAATACAGAAGAAAGTGAGCGCAATTTGTAAGTAATGCGTTTTCTCATAGAAACAATAATAGTGAGAGATAGTAAAGAACAGTGCTGTGTAAGTGATATGTAGGCTTTAGATGAACTAAAGAGAGGGGGGAAATTCTGAAAAAAATATTAGACAGGAGGAAAATATACCTAAAATTAAGTAAGTTTAAAGCCTTAGACACCTGATCCTAAAAATACGTGAACTGTGTAAGTGACTTCCCACTGTTGATTCCTTAGTATGAGGGGAGTAAAAATCCATAGAAACTCGAAGTTTTTTCTTCAGAAAACTTGAAACTTGAAGGAGTTTTTTCTTGCTTTAGGGTCGAGTCTACAGAATAAATTGGATTTTTGTAAATTCACTCTTATGTGACAGATCAGTGGGGAGAAAAACCCTGATAGAAAATAAGGGTACTAGAAAGAAAAGTCAGGGAGCTCTGATAACATGGCAGTCTGAGTTAATTCAGATCCATCCTAATGTGAGAAATTCACAGAAATGCTAGGTAAATTCTAACTCCCCAAAATTTAACTCATACTTTATTTTATAAAGAGGAAACAAGGGGCTTCCCTGGTGGCGCAGTGGTTGAGAGTCCGCCTGCCAATGCAGGGGACACGGGTTTGTGCCCCGGTCCGGGAAGATCCCACATGCCGCAGAGCGGCTGGACCCGTGAACCATGGCCTCTGAGCCTGCGCGTTCGGAGCCTCTGCTCCGCAACGGGAGAGGCCACAACAGTGAGAGGCCCGCGTACCGCAAAAAAAAAAAAAAAAAAGAGGAAACAGAAGAAAATCTAAAAATAAAAACGAGAGTAAAACAGCATAGCACATTCTAGAGCTGGCAGCTTGGTGACTCAATGAATTTGGAACATAAATATAGATCATATGTCTAGGGACTGGGATTTTAAAGCCCAGGCAGGGAGAGAAGACATCACAGATATCATCCTAAACCTACAAAAGAAGGAGTCTTTTTTGACTAATCGAAAGTATGCAAAACTGTGAGACTTGGAAACAATTGTTCTCATCAACAAACACTCCTTCTAGCCCAGAACATGCCAAGGAGCCTTGTTACTTTTCATGCCTCCAGTTGTGAAAAATGTCTCTCATAAGTTGCTAAAACCATAAGCCTGTGGATTGAAGTCCAAATTTATACTGTATATATTTATATATGGGTTGAAGTCCATATGGTACAAGACTTTCCAAGCTAAAAATTTAATGGGGAGAGGAGGGAACTGATCCTGGTTCTTGCAACCTCTAGAGCATCTAGAAGGACACAGGAAAGTGGTCTGTTTAGATACACTATAAATAATCAAGTAGGAAAGAGGGTAGGCAGGCAAAGTATGTAACATGATCCTGAAGTTATTCAAAAATCTGAAAGAGAATATACAATAAACGTGTTTAAAAGTATTGAAATGTTAAAAAAGAATAGAAAAGAGTGATAAAAAGAAAAAATACAGAAGATTACGGAAATTTGTAACAGAAGCAAATAAAATTTCTAAAAATAAAATATATAGGAAAAGAGAATGAGTTAATAGAAAGAGTTGAATACGTTGCCTAGAATGCAACAAGTATGGTAAAACATAAAAGGAGTGTAAGAAACAAGGAATATAGATTGTAAAAATGAAATGCAAATCTATTAGGAGTTCCAGAAGTTGAAAAGGGTGAGAACGGGGAATAGTAATAGTAAAAGAGATACTGAAAATTTTCAAGTGCTGGTGAAGGATATGATATGATTTCTCAAGTTAAGGAAGCCTATCACAATAAATAAAATAAGTCCACACCTGGAAAGATCATTGTTAAACTACAGAAACTAAAGAGAAAAAGAAAACAAAATCTTAAAATAATTAGGGAGAAAAGTCTTTGAGTCAGATGCCAACTGCACAGCCACAGCATCCGGGGCTTTGAAAGATGTTGCATCTCTGCCTGCTTTCTACTCTGGGCATTCTGCTCCCATGGCCTGCTGCCACCATTTCACAGCTTAGTGACTGTGGTGTTTTCCTCTTCCTACTTCCTTTTACCAGAAAATAATGTCTCCAGTATTAAATTTTAAGCTGAAAATAGACCTCGAGGGGACAGAAGCATGAATAACTCCGTGAGAATTTCATTTGCACTGTTTCACAAGTAATATTCCATGATTTTCATATAGGTAATACTTGGTATATAGTAGCTGATCACTAAATGTAAATTGCCCCCTGCCATCTCCAAACATTGATACTAGGAATCTAGAAAGGCTAGGATGCTCCAGATTTTCAGAATGAACAAGATATATACACTGCCAAGAGAGATAGGAAAGTTGAATAGAGAAGAAAATTTCAAAGAAAAAATAAAATTACTTTCTTTCCCTACTTAGTTTGAGATCATCTATGAATATTTATTTGAATGTAGATGCCTTGTAGGATTTTTTTATTGATTAGAATTAGGTTCAAGTGGTGTGCCAGAATTTCCTAATCAGGCTGTGGAAAGAAGATAGCAGAAGATTCTGAGGGCTGTCTTTTCGTCTTGTTTATGGTTTTCTTTGCTGTGCAACAGCTTTTAAGTTTCATTAGGTCCCATTTTTTAATTTTTGTTTTTATTTCCATTACTCTAGGAGGTGGATCAAAAAAGATCTTGCCGTGATTTATGTCAAAGAGTGTTCTTCCTATGTTTTACTCTAAGAGTTTTATAGTGCCTGGTCTTACATTTAGCTCTCTAAACCATTTTGAGTTTATTTTTGTGTGTGGTGTTAGGGAGTGTAGCTGTCCAGTTTTCCCAGCACCATTTATTGAATAGACTGTCTTTTCTCCATTGTATTTCCTTGCCTCCTTTGTCATAGATTAGTTGACCATAGGTGCATGGATTTATCACTGGGCTTTCTGTCCTGTTCCATTGATCTGTATTTCTGTTTTTGTGCCAGTACCATATTGTCTTGATTACTGTAGCTTTGTAGTATAGTCTGAAGTCAGGGAGTCAGATTCCTCCAGCTCTGCTTTTTTCCCTCAAGACTGCTTTGGCTCTTTGGGGTCTTTTGTGTCTCCATACAAATTTTAAGATTTTTTTGTTCTAGTTCTGTAAAAAATGCCATTGGTAATTTGATAGGGATTGCATTGAATCTGTAGATTGCTGAATCTGTAGATTGCTTTGGGTAGTATAGTCATTTCCACAATATTGATTCTTCCAATCCAAGAACATGGTATATCTCCCCATCTGCTTGTATCATCTTTAATTTCTTTCATCAGTGTCTTATAGTTTTCTGCATACAGGTCTTTTGTCTCCCTAGGTAGGTTTATTCCTAGGTATTTTATTCTTTTTGTTGCAGTAGTAAATGGGAGTGTTTCCTTAGTTTCTCTTTCAGATTTTTCATCATTGTATAGGAATGCAAGAGATTTCTGTGCATTAATTTTGTATCCTGCAGCTTTACCAAATTCATTGACTAGCTCTAATAGTTTTCTGGTGTCATCTTTAGGATTCTGTATGTATAGTATCGTGTCATCTGCAAACAGTGACAGCTTTACTTCCTCTTTTCCAATCTGTATTCCTTTTATTTATTTTTCTTCTCTGATTGCCATGGCTAGGACTTCCAAAGCTATGTTGAATAATAGTGGTGAGAGTGGACATCCTTGTCTTGTTCCTGATCTTAGAGGAAATGCTTTCAGTTTTTCACCATTGAGAATGATGTTTGCTGTGGGTTTGTCGTATATGGCCTTTATTATGTTGAGGTAGGTTCCCTCTATGCCCACTTTCTGGAGAGATTTTATCATAAATGGGTGTTGAATTTTGTGAAAAGCTTTTTTTGCATCTATTGAGATGATCATACGGTTTCTATTTTTCAGTTTGTCAATATGGTCCACCACATTGATTGATCTACGTATACTGAAGAATCCTTGCATCCCTGGGATAAATCCCACCTGATCATGGTGTATGATCCTTTTAATGTGTTGTTGGATTCTGTTTGCTAGTACTTTGTTGAGGATTTTTGCATCTATATTCATCAGTGATATTGGTCTGTAATTTTCTGTTTTTGTAGTATCTTTGTCTGGTTTTGGTATCAGGGTGATGGTGGCCTCATAGAATGAGCTGAGAGTGTTCCTTCCTCTGCAGTTTTCTGGAAGAGTTTGAGAAGGATGGGTGTTAGCTCTTCTCTAAATGTTTGATACAATTCACCTGTGAAGCCATCTGGTCCTGGACTTTTGTTTGTTGGAAGATATTTAATCACAGTTTCAATTTCATTACTTGTGATTGGTCGGTTCATATTTTCTATTTCTTCCTGCTTCAGTCTTGGAAGGTTATACCTTTCTAAAAATGTGTGCATTTCTTCCAGGTTGTCCATTTTATTGCCATAGAGTTGATTGTAGTAGTCTCCTAGGATGCTTTGTATTTCTGCGGTGTCTGTTGTAACTTCTCCTTCTTCATTTCTAATTCTGTTGATTTGAGTCCTCTCCCTCTTTTTCTTGATGAGTCTGGCTAATGGTTTATCAGTTTTGTTTATCTTCTCAAAGGACCAGCTTTTAGTTTTACTGCTCTGTGCTATTGTTTTCTTTGTTTCTATTTCATTTATTTCTGCTCTGATCTTTATGATTTCTTTCCTTCTGTGAACTTTGGGTTTTGTTTGTTCTTCTTTCTGTAGTTCTTTTAGGTGTAACGTTAGATTGTTTATTTGAGATTTTTCTTGTTTCTTGAGGTAGGCTTGTATAGCTGTAAACTTCCCTCTTAGAACTGCTTTTGCTGCATCCCATAGGTTTTGGATCGTCGTGTTTTCATTGTCATTTGTCTCTAGGTATTTTTGATTTCCTCTTTGATTATTTCAGCAATCTCTTGGTTATTTAGTAATGCACTGTTTAGCCTTCATGTGTTTGTGTTTTTTACGTTTTTTTTTTTCCCTGTAATTCATTTCTAATCTCATAGCATTGTGGTCAGAAAAGATGCTTGATATGATTTCAGTTTTCTTAAATTTACTGGCTTGATTTGTGACCCAAGATGTGATCTATCCTGGAGAATGTTCTGTGCGCACTTGAGAAGAAAGTGTAATCTGCTGCTTTTGGATGGAATGTCCTATAAATATCAATTAAATCTGTCTGGTCTATTGTGTCATTTAAAGCTTCTGTTTCCTTGTTTATTTTCATTTTGGATGTTCTGTCTATTGGTGTAAGTGAGGTGTTAAAGTCCCCCACTATTATTGTGTTACTGTCAGTTACCTCTTTTATAGCTGTTAGCAGTTGCCTTATGTACTGCAGTGCTCCTATGTTGGGTGCATATATATTTATAACCGTTATATCTTCTTCTTGGATTGATACCTTGATCATTATGTAGTGTCCTTCCTTGTCTCTTGTAACCTCCTTTATTTTAAAGTCGTTTTTATCTGGTATGATTTTGCTACTCCAGCTGTCTTTTGATTTCCATTTAAATGGAGTATCTTTTTCCATCCTCTCCCTTTCTGTCTGTATGTGTCCCTAGGTCTGAAGTGGGTCTCTTGTAGACAGCATATATATGGGTCTTGTTTTTGTATCCATTCAGCAAGCCTGTCTTTTGGTGGGAGCATTTAATCCATTCACGTTTAAGGTAATTATCAATATGTATCTTCCTATGACCATATTCTTAATTGTTTTGGGTTTGTTTTTGTAGGTCCTTTTCATCTCTTGTGTTTCCCACTTAGAGAAGTTCCTTTAGCATTTGTTGTAGAGCTGTTTTGGTGGTGCTGAATTCTCTTAGCCTTTGCTTCTTTGTAAAGCTTTTGATCTCTCCATCGAATCTGAATGAGATCCTTGCGGGGTAATCTTGGTTGTAGGTTCTTCCCTTTCATCACTTTAAGTATATCATGCCACTCCCTTCTGGTTTGTAGAGTTTCTGCTGAGAAATCAGCTGTTAACCCTATGGGAGTTCCCTTGTATGTTATTTGTCGTTTTTCCGTTGCTGCGTTCAATAATTTTTGTTTGTTTTTAATTCTTGCCAGTTTGATTACTATGTGTCTCGGTGTGTTTCTCCTTGGGTTTATCCTGTATGGGACTCTCTGAGCTTCCTGGACTTAGGTGGCTATTTCCTTTCCCATGTTAGGGAAGTTTTCGACTATAATCTCTTCAAATATTTTCTTGGGTCCTTTCTCTCTCTCTTCCCCTTCTGGGACCCCTATAATGCGAATTATGTTGCATTTAATGTTGTCCCAGAGGTCTCTTATGCTGTCTTCATTTTTTCATTCTTTTTTCTTTATTCTGTTCTGCCGCAGTGAATTTCACCATTCTCTCTTCCACATCACTTATCCGTTCTTCTGCCTCAGTTATTCTGCTATTGATTCCCTCTAGTGTATTTTTCATTTCCGTCATTGTATTGTTCATTTCTGTTTGTTTGTTCTTTAATTCTTCTAGGTCTTTGTTAAACATTTCTTGCATCTTCTTGATCTTTGCCTCTATTCTTTTTCGAGGTCCTGGATCATCTTCACTATCATTATTCTGAATTCTTTTTCTGGAAGGTTGCCTATCTCCACTTCAGTTAGTTGTTTTTCTGGGGTTTTATCTTGTTCCTTCATCTGGTACATAGCCCTCTGCCTTTTCATCTTATCCATCTCTCTGTGAATGTGGTTTTTGTTCCACAGGCTGCAGGATTGTCGTTCTTCTTGCTTCTGCTGTCTGTCCTCTGGTGGATGAGGCTATCTAAGAGGCTTATGCAGATTTCCTGATGGAAGAGACTAGTGGTGGGTAGAGCTGACTGTTGCTTTGGTGAGCAGAGCTCAGTAAAAGTTTAGTCCCCTTGACTGCTGATGGGTGGGGCTGGGTTCCCTCCCCGTTGGTTCCTTGGCCTGAGGCAATCCAACACTGGAGCCTACCTGGACTCTTTGGTGGGGCTAATGGTGGACTCTGGGAGGGCTTACACCAAGGAGTACTTCCCAGAACTTCTGCTGCCAGTGTCCTTTTCCCCACGGTGAGACACAGCCACTGCCTGCCTCTGCAGGAGACCCTCCAATACTACCAGGTAGGTCTGGTTCAGTCTCCCCTGGTGTCACTGCTCCTTCCCCTGGGTCCCAGTGTGCACACTACTTTGTGTATGCCCTCCAAGAGTGGAGTCTCTGTTTCCCCCAGTCCTGTCAAAGTCCTGGAATCAAATCCCAGTAGCCTTCAAAGTCTGGTTCTCTAGGAATTCCTTCCCCCATTGCCGGACCCCCAGGTTGGGAACCTGACGTGGGGCTCAGAACCTTCACTCTAGTGGGTGCACTTCTGTGGTATAAATGTTCTCCAGTCTGTGAGTCACCCACCCAGCAGTTATGGGACTTGATTTTACTGTGATTGTGCCTCTCCTACCACCTCATTGTGGCTTCTCTTTTGTCTTTGGATTGGGGTGTCTTTTTTGGTGAGTTCCAGTGTCTTCCTGTCGATGACTGTCCAGCAGCTAGTTGTGATTCTGGTGTTTTCGCAAGAGGGAGTGAGAGCACGTCCTTCTACTCTGCCATCTTGGTTCCTAATCTGTAGCCAGAGTCTTTTGATATCACTGCTATTGGTCAATACATCACATAGTTAAACACTGTAAATCTTACAATAGGAGTAAACATTAAGGTATTTCTAATGAGTATCTATTTAGAAATGTGGTCATATCGTCTTTTCAGTCTGTCTTATTTAATATTTGCTTTGTGTAATTGGATGAATCAGAATACATAAAGAATACTTGCAAGGTCATTTTGAGTTTTTATTTCCTACATAAAGAAGTGTGCAAATATTGGCAGAATACACATTGCATTCAAAAGGCCCAATATAATATAGTGTCAGTCAAGTTTTAAACTTTAACTCTCATATATCTTGTATTTTATTCTGCCAGTGATTACTTAGGAGTCATTCAAACAGTAATTTTGACTTCTTATTAATATCTATAATCATTGGGATTTAAAGTTTGTACCAGTGTAGTGTTAATGGAGAAATAGTATAATCCATAATAGGTATGACAATTGAATCTGTCAGTAAAACTGGTGAACATTTTTTCTCCATCAGCAATTCAGCAACTTATATAAGAACTGATTCACACAAGAACAAATATGAAAAAGTCAGTGAGGATCTAAGTTACGTAGAAAAATATTGAATCTGTGTGTGAAAACGGTATTCATCAAGCCAGCTGACTTTAGTGATTTTCTTTGTACATGATACACTCATTTGCATCAATAACTTTAAGAAAATCTATTGGAAGCAGAATAACAAACTTCTATTTGATTACCCAGAATTTGGCGTATTTAAAAATTGAGGGCATAAAGTATTAAAAATGAAATCAAAGAGTTTGTTACATCAGTCAGCAACACAGAAACTCTTTGGGGTGATGCTATAATGCAATATAAATTTAAACTAATTTTATTCAAGGCAGCAATGCTCTCAGACCTGGTATTTGAGATTTCCACCAGTAGGAATAAATACAATAATAAATATATGAATAATCAAGATTTGAAATTGCCATGTTGAGTTTGATTCTGGACATTAAATGGAAAGAAAGCAATAAGCCCTCTGAGGAGGTTTTCTAACTCAATAGACCTTTATCCATTGTCTGTACTCAAAATCAAGACTCCTTGTGGTACCCACCCATCCTACCCTCAACAGGTTGTCAGCAGCAAGCCAGTGGCACCCAAGGGTGATGGAGCAATGGCTCTCATGCTGTGACTGGTGAAAACCTGTTCTCAATTAGTTATATACTTTAAAATCCTCTCTCAATTGTCTTTCTTGGTGTTCTCAAGCTGCAAATTCGCAGTCATGAATTCTAAATTCTCATGAGTAGTTTTGGAGATTTTCTATTTCATCCCTTGGTCTCCTTTGTGTGCTCAGTTGCTTCCAGTCCTCCAGAGACTCATCTAACCCCTGTCCCATTTTAGGATATTATGCAATACTAGGATCTACAACCTTTCTTTCACCAGATTTCTGACCAAAGTCATTCTTTGGGTTCTTTCTGAACTCATTTTTGATTCATAATTTCATTTTAGTATCCTGTAGATTTTTAAAATATGGGTTATATTAAAACACCTTTAAAATCAATACACAATGATTTTCTTTTTTAAAAATTGTGTATGCTCTTTTCAATTATTACAAAAGCAGTTCATGTCCATTATAAAACAAAATAGGAAATACAGACAAGCAAGAGGGAGAAAATCTAAAATGTGTGTAATCTCACCAACCGCAGACAACGACTTTTATAATGTTGTTTATCTGTCCATACTTTTTCCTGTGCAAATAGCTTTTGTACAAATGGGTAATTTTTACATAACTGTTTTGTAGCTTAATATATCTAGTAACATCACTTGCACATTTTTCAGTGTTCTCAAAAGTTATGTCTTTTAAAATGTATATAGGGCTACATTCCACCATTTCTTCTAAGAATTTATTTTATTATAGTAAGAAATTTTTCCCCGATTTTTAACAACAGCCTAACATGCCCAAATATAAATTTCTTCTGATAAATATTTTACATAAACCCACTGCAGCTAATTATCAGCCCTTACATATACCTCTGCACATTTTGAACAGTTTTCTTTATTAAAAAGATATTGAATTTAAAATCATCTAAGTCACATATTATCTTGACACATTATCCCCATTGGAAATGTGCAAGGCTTGTCTTCTAAAATAAATTATTTCATAAAGAGGAAGTAATGGAATAGGCTGTAAACCACGCTGATGAATTTTCAGCTAGTACTTTCTTTAGAAAATAAAAATAAACAAAAACAATTATGCATCTCTCCTTAGCACCAACTTTTTCAATGAATTCAGAAAATTTATCTCTAATAAAGAAGTTAGTAGAGGAACATTTAGAAAAATAATAAAAATGTAATATAGAAAGAAATATAAACAATAACTTTTAAATTTGCTTATTTAAATAATACATCAGTGGGGTATGGGTATACCATCCTGATAAACTTAACTTTAGGTCTCACCTGCACATCTCCTCCCCCTAAGAGAGCCTCCTCTGACAACAAAACACTTAGATATTTCCATACTCCATTATGGCAATCATCATTTTCTTTATAAGGATTTTTTGGTTTGTCTCTCCACTCCAGTTCCATTAGAGAAGGCAGAGTCTTTCGATCTTTGAATAATCAGAGCTTACTCTGGTGCTTGAGAGAGCTAAAAACTTTTATTGGGTAAATCAGTCAATTCATTCATCTATTAGTCAATGACATGGTGCCTAAACAAGTCACTATGAATACTTAACAAATAGTAGGAAGAAGAAAACTAACATGTGTTAAAAGCCAATTAAGTGCCAAGCCTCTGTTAAATCTTTGTAGACTTTATCATTTTACTTTTTCCTGTATCTTTCCTTCTCTGATGTTTTAAATTATCTCACATTTTCTATAAATGATTATTAGCTAATAAAACATATAGCAACCTACATGTAATAATAGATCCTATTTTGTGTGATATAATAAAAGGTTTTAGATAATTTATAAATACATATATGTATATATACACAGAGAAGAACTTATTATTTATAAAAATACAGTCTCTAAAAAGCAAGTAACAAAATATCTTGCAAGTCTAAGAACCTCATTTATATTTCACATATGCTGTAGACACAGCCCAGAAACTCAGATGTGATGCTTATAAATATGCATGAAGTATGATTAGCTTGGAAAATGCTGCTTCATCACCTGTCCTGATATTGCTGATGTGCTTCAGTGACTTACTAAGCAATGTTGGAAAATGAACTCTCCAAATTCCAATGAATTGAAACAGTTCTGTTCATCCATAACGTATTAGTGTTTTCCATTCTGTTATCATATGAAAGACTTGTCTTTTAAACCTGGATTGTTAGTACACTGCTTATAGCTGACAATTGTACTCCATCAGCTCTTTACTTTAATATTTTGAAGTGCTTCTTGAAACATTGAAACGTGTCTTATTCCTCCACATCTCTTGAACCCAAACCTCATTTCCAATGCCCTTGCCTAAGGTTACAACTCTATTTTCTCTGGCTCATACTATTACAATAGTCAACTGATATCTCCTTTTTGTCCCACACAGCTGCCCAATTCCTCTTCTGGACTATTGCTCTGAGCATACATTCCTACTCAGAAACTTTTAACGGCTCCATGTTGCTTATTGTCCAGTTTCCTTAGTCTAACGTTCAAACTTTCCAGAAACCGACTCCAAACTACCTAACAGCCTTACTTCTTAACACTGCCCTTCATAAAATCTACAGTCCTTTGCAACCGAAATACTTGCTCTCCCATCCACACATCAAAATTCCCTGTCTCCTTGTCATTCCTTACCTTGTTGCTACAATATCTCCTACACCCCCATGTATACCACCCACCTCCTTACATCTGAGCAAGGAGTAGTTGACTGAGAATCCAGGAAGAAATCACTGGCCTCCTGAAAAACAGGAAAGACAAGAGGTCTGGAAGCAAAAGGTAGGCAACACTCATAAATGCAAGATAAGAAATTGGCAGCAGGGAAGTTTATCAGCATATGGACTTCAGTCAGGATTCAGTCGTGTTGCTGGATGATGGTGCAAAGGTCCAATGGAAGATCATTGAACTGATAATCATCTAGTCAGACTCATCAGAAAACTTGAGAAAGGCCACCGATATCCAATATCAGGAATAAAAGAGGTGAAATCACAGCAACTTCTGCATACAGTAAAGGATAATAAGAGAAAATTACGAACAACTTTATGCCAAAAATTAGACATTTTGAATGAAATGGGCAAATTCTTTGAAAATCGCAAACTACTGAAACTCATCCATAAATAAATAACTTGAATAGCCCTATACTCATTAAGGAATTAAATTTGTGTTTAAAAACCCTCACATATATGCACATGTGTGCACGTGCGCGCGCGCGCGCACACACACACACACACAATTCAGTTCCAAATGACTTCACTGGTCATTCAATTCTACCAAATATTTAAGAAAGAAATAATAAATTCTTCAGAGAATTGAAGAGGAGAAAATATGTCCTATCTCATTCTAAGAAGCCAGTATTACTATGATACAAACCAGACAAAGACATTACCAAAAAAATGAGAAAATTATAGACCAATATCCCTCATGAACATAGATGCAAAAATTATGGACAATGTTAAAACAAATCAAATCCAACCATTTATTAAGATAAGGTACAAACTAGAAGAATATATTTGCAAATTACATATATGACGAAGGATTTGTCATATTATGCATAAATATCTTTCAAAACTCAATAAGAACAAAAAACCCAGTTAAAACTTGGACAAAAAATTTGAATGCTTAGCCAAAGAATAAATAAATAAGCACAGGAAAAGATGCTCAACATTATTAGTCATGAGGAAAATGCAAATTAAAACCAAATGATGTACACACCTATTAGAATGTCTAAAATTTTAAAAGACTGACTATATCAAGTAGTGACAAGGATGTAGGCAAACGCAACTGTCATACACTGCTGGTGAGAATTTAAAATAGTACAAATAATTTAGAAAACATGTTGATAGTTTCTAAAAAATGTAAACATACATCTGCCAGATAGTCTAGCCACTCCACTTAGAGGTTTCCACTCCAAGAGAAATCAGCATATGTTCATACAAAGATGTGTACACAAATGTTCATAGCAACTCTATTTAGAATAGCCAAAGCTGGAAATAATCCAAATGTCCATCAAGAGATGAATGAATAAATAGGTTGGGGCATATCCACGTAAATAAAAAAGGGATCACATGTTGATACACACACAACATGGATAAACATCAAAATAATTACACTGAATGAAAGAAGCCAGACAAAATAAGAGTACATACCGGATGATTCTATTTGTATAAAATTCTATAAAATGCAAACTAATAGTGATGGAAAGCAGGTCAGTGTGTGGAGATGGGGGAAGACAAGGAGGGGTGGAAGGGAGGGATTGAAAAGAAATGATGGGTATGTTCTCTACCTTGATTGGCAGTTTCATGGGTGAATAAATGTCAAAACTTATCAAATTGTAAATTTTAAATATGTGAAGTTTTTTTATACCTCAATAAAACTGCTGAAGAGTGTAAGAAAGTAGAAAAAAATAAATATTGCCCATCGCTGTTCCTAATCCCTCCACAATTTCCACGGCTCAGACTTTAGCCTCTTTACATGTTGTCTGGCCCTTCTCTACTCTCTTACCTCATTTCTTTAATTTTCTCATGGACAGCAAGTCAACTCTCTCTCCCTCCTTTACTCCCATGCCTCACTTTGCATATCCAAGATTAGCTCTAAGATGTTGGTTGTTAGACACTCACCAGATTATGTTCTTGTGGAGAGAAATTCACACGTTAAGGCTATGGGGAAAGCTTGCTTTGTCTGGTTTCATCTTGTACTGTGAATGACCTGTGTTATCCTGATGGTTCAGGATCATCATTATCAACATTAGTTATTTTACTACAATAATATTGGCATCTACTGAAACCTATTTCATCCTTATCGATTTGGATTTCTGAGATTTAAAAACTCTTCTCTCTAGTTGTTGGTTTTCTCTTTCCTCATTGTCAGATAGATTGTCAGCTGTCACTTCAGCTGTTTTCATGTGCCTATTTAGAGAATCTTCATCCTTCTTTCTTTGTAATTTCCTTTCTCTAATCTGTTTTGATTCAGGAAACCTATAACCAAGGGAGTAAGAACGGCATATAAATTTGGAACAAATATAGAACCTGAGTGGGTAATGGAGGCTTATTTTTTTTGAGTAAGGTACATTGGATTTGTGCCATTTATGTTGACACTCTTCCTTTTTTTTCAAAATAAATTACACTTATGTGGTGTCAATGTACCTAATTTCTCACAGGAAACTGCAGGACTAAGAATTTATGTGTTCTCAGTTGAAGAGAGTGTCCATTTCCCATAGAATAATTTGTCAGGGTTGTCACACAGCTCTTTTTGCATGTGCTAGAAATAAATGCACAATGTCTCTTTTTGTTTATGTAGATGTTTCCTATATGTCCCTTTGTAGATGTCATAGTATTATATAATCAATCTGTTCTATGAACAATAGATTATTTAAAACTGTTGGAATAACACCTTAAAATAAATTTTGCCACTACAGTAGCAAGTTCTGTAATCTCTCCTAGTTTAATGTTTAAATCATATGACTGATAAAAAATGTTATTAAGGCACTGGAGATGTATTTGAAGAATATTATGTCTGGGCTAACCTGAGTTCAGATCTATAACTTCAACAGTAAGTTATTTAGCATTCTCTAGCTCGTCTTGCACCCTGAAATACTCTTCCAATTTAAAATTTACAGGTAAGATCCTATTTGATTTATCTTTTGGTATTAACGTACTATGTAATGATTCTTGAAGAGCAAACACTATTAAAATGGATAGCTAAACGTTCAATTTAAATGATCGTTTTCCCATATCACTCTATTATCTTTGTGTCACCTCTTATAGTCCAAGGTTCAACAAATCCATCTTTGCTAGGAGATGACTGTGGCTCAGAGATTTTCATTTAGAAGATTTTGTTTTGCCCTAGTACTCTGAGATGCATTTCAAAACAGAAGCAGTGTTCTTCCTCATTTCAACACCTAGGGGACAGAAAATGCTTCCCGACTTACCCCACAACTTGAATGAAATGTGCTTAGGGATAAAGTCAAGGATGTGCTTAGTTCTTAATTTGCTTGAGCATTCGACAGCACTTGATAGTACTGACCAGTTTTGACCTTGCAACATAGCAAGTCATCATACTCTGAGCTACTTCTGTATCTCTTGATTTCCATAATATCATGCTTTCCTAGGTTCTCTTTGTCCTTTCTGGAATCTCAATCACCTTGCCAGCCCAGCTTTCTGTACCTACCTTTAAATGTTGGGATTCCTAAGGGTTCTATTCTAGGCTTTCTTCTCATCTCCCAATAAACAGTCTCCTGACTTTAATCACAAATCTGTGCTGATAATTTATTATTCTGCATATGTAGCCCGGAATGCTTTCCTGAAGGTAAACTCTGTGTACCAATTGCCTGCTAGATATCTCTACTCCATAATTCTTTTGTTTTAGATATGTGACACTTCTTTTTCTGTCCACAGGCAACAGGTCCTCAGGGTTCATTACAGGAAGGTGCCAAAGGCTCTCTTCAGAAAAGCTTCGGGTTTCTTAATGAAGCCAAGAAGTTAGCAAATGATGTAAAAGGTTAGTGTGACCACTTTTTATTATTATTTTAAGTTTAATTGTAGTTGTAATTGGTAGGATATTTTATCACATTATTGGAAAAGTGTAATTGTTGCAGCATAATTTTTATGATTGTTTTTACTATCTAGATTTAGTGCAAGTAAACTCTCTCATCAGTTTTACAGTATTTTGCCTTCACACCTCATTTTGCACTGGGCAATACTTCATAATTTTTAAACCTAATTTCTATAGCATCATTTCATCTGTATATAGAGTATAGGAACTTTTAATGTATGATAAATTTTAAAGAGCACCAAACCCCACCTTTTTTTTTTTTCGACTTTAGAAATCATAGTCACAAAGGAATCAATCAGGCAGATGTAATATAAATATCCTTGGGAAACTTTCGATTTAGTGGGGCACGTCTCGAAAAGTTTTCACCTTTTAAATACACTTTTAGGTATTTTATTCCTAATTCAAGGATCAAAGTGCATAATATAGCTACCCTGATATATTATGGGTTTTGCATTAAAAATGTATTATTCAATACAGCCACACTCTAGGTAAGCTATTATATTTTTATTTCATTCGAATATCTCCTGTTCTCATTTAATTGCCTCCTGTTTCTATCTTCAGTCTCACTCACCCTTTTCTGTCTTGCATCCAGCTCTGCAACCTTACTGAAACATTCATGTCCTCTGAAAACATGCTACCATTTCAAGCCTCCACATTCCACAGTGTTCATTCTTCTCTTTGGAACTTCTCACCATCCTTCTTTCTTTTTCATCCAACTGCCTTCTACCAGACCTTCAAGATTTAGCTCAAATGTCATCTTCTCTGGGAAACCTAGCACCCCATCTGAATTACATGCCTCTTCTCTGTGCGTCCCTTTCTCATAGACTTATCAAATCACTGCAGCCATGGACTTGGCTTCCATCTTCTTGAGGACAGTCACAGGGTCTTCTTCTTAACTTTGTATTTCTAGTGTATAGTATCACAATGACTGTCTCAAATCAGGAAATAAGCATATTTTTAAATAAAAGAATGGTGTTGGTCTTTACTAATCTTAGAAAGAAAAGAGCTTTTATCATCATTTATACTTGTCATGCTTTAAACGAAGAGTCTCCAATAGAGGCTGGTATGGAATTACACGTTCTTTCTCCATTATAGATGGCACTCTGATAGTAAATGCTTTGGATTACGTATCACAGGTGAAATACAACCCCTTATATATATATAAAATCCTATGCAGGAGATTGCACTTATTACAACCTGAACAGTAACTATAGAGTCAACCCTATTTTTCTTTTGGGCAAGTTGAGTTGATCTCATTACTTTGCCATCACTCCTTCATCTCCAGTGTCCTTGGCCGGAGCTGGGATCAGGGTGAGGTGAGAGAGGTTGAGCCATGCAAGTGCAGAGTTAGGTCCTGTTTTTGTTTTTGTTTTTTTTGCGGTACGCGGGCCTCTCACTGTTGTGGCCTCTCCCGCTGCGGAGCACAGGCTCCGGACACACAGGCTCAGCGGCCATGGCTCACGGGCCCAGCCTCTCCGCCGCATGTGGGATCTTCCCGGACCGGGGCACGAACCCATGTCCCCTGCATTGGCAGGCGGACCCTCAACCACTGTGCCACCAGGGAAGCCCAGGTCCTGTTTTTATTTTAAATGTTAATATTTGCTCATCATTGATCTTTTTTGATTTTTTAAAAAATACTGCATTAAAACATTTTTACCTTGATCACTGAATTTTTTGGTGCCCCTTTGAATTTCACACCTGGGGGGAGTGCCTGAGTCACCTCACCCTACTTCCAGCCCTGCCCTTGCCTCTCTTTCCCCACAAATACTGGTGTTATAAAAATGAAAAAAGAATCCGATTTTTAAGAAATTTTTTCCAAGGGAGAAAGAAATCTAAGGACAGGCATGGTAGAAGGGGTTAGGTGACAGAAATGTTCATTAGTTTAAATGTCTTTTTTTGTACTTCAGGTAGTACATTATTTAAAGTAATGAAAACCCACAAACTACTCAAGTAATAATTCCTCCAGAAATCCAAGCCAAGGCTCTGACGGAGACAGGAATGTTTTCTTGCTACATTATGACATTCCCCTGATTTGTGGCCAATTACACAAGTTATAAAATGGCTGTTAATCAGGGAAATGCCATATATTACCACCAGGAACTGCTGAAATAGGCCCTACAGAGCAAAATACTTTACAGCAGCTATTAAAAATAGAGATTTAGTCATTTCTCTCTCTATGGTGCCTGGACTTAGAAGGAATAAAAGTGGTGAGGCCAGTACACACTCCATATTTCTAAGTTGTTCCTTGTTCGATTCAGTACAATCCAGTTAGCTCATGAGCTTTAGTCATGAATGACTTAGAGCTTCTCCCTGCCATTTTTGTGCTGTCCGTGCCTTGAGGGAACCTGAACTTTCCAGGAGCAATTTGTTTTGCTTTTTAATTTTTGAATGTACATTTGTTAAAAGTAAATTCGCCCTTCTGTGCATTTGAGACTTGAAGCCATTCTACATTGAATTGATTGAACGTCCATGGAGATAAAAATTGTTTTGTTGATGGATATGGGGCTTGGTACAAATTGATGATTGAAAGAGTTAGAAGATAAATTAATGCCACTGGGTGAATTAATACTACTTTATAGATTGACAAAAGATTTTTGTCAATAAAAGGGCTAGTTGAGGTTCTCATGGAATGTGTACAAGGCAAGGAATGAAGCTGAGGATGGTACATTAGAAGTCTGAAAATACTAAGATTCTATAATTATATACCTTATATAGAGTAACTTTTAAACTTTATTTTACTTCTTAATTTATCCCTACTTTTCATCTTTGCCCAAAATAAGTGAAATTATTTAATTACTTATGAACAAATGGATAACATTTCTATAAAATGGACGACACGCATATGGAATAAAAAGATCTATTTCCAAGCCCAAGAATATGGAGTCAGTGAATTGTATGACATGTGATGCTGTCCAAACTACAGAGCAGTGCCAGAATTATTCCAAACATTTACTTTAATCAAATTAATCCATACTTTTCTTCTGTACTCTGATCCTCCAGACACTGAGTCATTAAGTCCAGACAAGTGTATCAGAATGGTTTTGCGATCATGAATATAATAACACTTGCAATTACTAACCTGTTAAGAATCTAACAGGTTCTTAAACTAACAGGTTCTTAAACTAACCTGTTAAGAATCTAACTAACCTGTTATCTCAGATTAGAAAAAAGAGAATAAACAGGAATATTGCAGTGATGTTAAGCCAAAGTATGACTCAGGAGTTAAACATTGTGGGACACTAGTCTTTGCAGTCTGCTGGCTTTCCAAATAAAGTCGCTATTCCTTGCCCCCCCAAAAAAGTAAATAAAGCATTTTTATATTATTAAAAATATACTCTTTTTGGGAATTCCCTGGGATCCAGTGGTTAGGGCTTCATGCTTTCAGCACCGAGGGTGCGGGTTCAATCCCTGGTCGGGGAACTATATCCCAGAAGCCGTGTGGCGCAGCCAAAAATATACATATATATACTCCTTTTGAATTTGCATACTACCATTTGCCAGAATCAGCCTTCCCATAGGTAGGCATATGAAAAAGAAACAAAATCCATTCCACTGACAAAAAATAATTTTGGACTAAATGGACAAAACCAAGCCTGGATCCCCTAGCCTACTGTAGTCTGAAGAACAAAGCAGTCTTTTCCTGTAGATATTGCTGATCCCTCATACAGAGTTTTTATTCCTCCTTAGCCTTGTGAATAGAGGAAATTGAGAAATTAAAACCAAGTTGGGCTTGGTTTAGGAGTTAAAAGGAAAAGGGGCAAAATAGTGGCCAAACATAGAAGGGCAGGAACTATTAGAACCAGAGAGAGTACTTGTCTTACTTAAAGTTGTTTAAAGTCCATTTCTTTTAGAATATCTTGCTGGCCAAAACAAAACGAGCCTGCAAGCCCACAGTCAGGCTTTAGAGCTTGCCCTAAAGGAACCACATGGAGTTTTCGATATCTGGTCCTTTTGATTTCTCATTCCACTGGCTGAAGAGATGACTCCCTCTATCCTGATATCTTAAGTCTTTGGAGATCTCGCCACCAGGCAAATTCCCCTTCCTCCTCTCCTTGGGCTTCTACTACAACCCTGTAGTGGGGAGGAAGAGCCTGTGCAGTTAGTTGCAGCTAACAGCTGTTGAGGACCTAGAAAGCACGGTGCCCATGCTGAACAAGAGCTGACTTGGAACTTTTAGATCAGGACAAAGTTTATCGGTAATATGCCTTCCTATAAACGCAGGCTCCATTAAGTGATCTTAGAAGTTCCCATACACAGTCACTGGTGCATGTCTGGACAAAAGAGGCAATCAGAGATAGGACACTTTGCAAACTTGTGACAGCAACTGGGGAAAGGGAAGCATAGGAATAATGTCATGAAAGAAGGCTAGGTGTACCCAAAAGTGGAAAGACTGGGTGTAGCAACCTCATCAAATCAATTAACAGAATGCTAGGGACAGGAATAGGGCTCTGAATTTCACCCAGCTTTCTTCCTTACACAGCTGCTCTTCCTTCTGCACAGGTGTTGGGATCCTGTACTCAGTCATGGGGTTGACCTAGGGGCAGGTTCTTAGAAATCTCAATATTAAGAAGACAAAGGACTATATAAGTGGATGAAAAATTATAGTAAAATAACTTGAGAGAAATTGTACCTCTTATGTTCTTAAAATATCCAAAGGTAAAAACATAATGCAGGGGCTTCCCTGGTGACGCAGTGGTTGAGAGTCCGCCTGCCGATGCAGGGGACACGGGTTCGTGCCCCAGTCCGGGAAGATCCCACATGCCGCGGAGCGGCTGGGCCCGTGAGCCATGGCCGCTGAGCCTGCGCGTCCGGAGCCTGTGCTCCGCAACGGGAGAGGCCACAACAGTGAGAGGCCCGCGTACCGCAAACAAAACAAAACAAAACCAAAAAAACATAATGTAATAAAATTAATAAATTGTACAGAGCAATCACATATTATATAATTTAGTACGGTTGGCCCCCTTTGATATTTAAAGCAAAATCACTTAAGTCGAAGAAATACTAACAGATTGAATAAACTTCATAAATATAGTGGAGCCAAAAATTTAACAAGTTAGTCAGGCTTCAAAGCTGATGCTTTTAACCACTGCTGGACAAAAACTGGGCTTTCGCCATGGTGCAGAGGTGACACGTTAAAACTCATGGCCCTAACAAATATTTGATATAGAATGAGTGAATGGAAGAGAGTAGCAGGAATCTCTCATTACCAGAAAGGTCAAAATCAAGGTTTCCACCTGACTTCATACAGATCCCTTACCTATTCCAAACTTTCTGCTTCGGAACTGCAGATAGAAGCACTGCAGAGATTAACCTGTTCTCTAATTCAGAAGGAGCCTCTAGAACAAAAGATGAAACAGGTTTGTAGCCTTGTAAAATTTTTTTACAAAGAAATCTTAAAGAGAGGATATTTCTCCATTTTTTTGCTAAAGGAGCAAAGTCAGAAGTGATATTGAGTACAAGAAGTAGCTCATAAGACAAATGTCACAGTAATGAAAATTGTTCTTGCAAAATGTTATCTATATGGTAATTTTGCAGTAGATTCCATTTAACTAGATCCCTTCAAAATTAAAAACATTTCTACAAACTTCACCCTTGTGAATGAGGGATTCTCTCAAGGTATTTATTTGTGCTTTGTTCATATTAATAAAAAATAAAAAATTGCATTTGAGGAACTTAACTAGATGGGTGTGAACAGTCAAAATAGAACATTCCCATTAAAATCTATAAAAATCATTCTTATATTTAGTTGAAAATGAGAGCTATATACATATATTAAAAACGTATAATAGAAAAATTAACAGCTTTAGTTTCTGGATGATGCGGTTTAAACAAAGAAGAAAGCAAATCGTAAATAATATTATTGAAAACTGGCAAACAGACCAGGGCAATTATCAGACCAATGTAAATTATCAAACCAACATGAATTATTTGTTACTATTTAGTAACTGCCCGTGATAAATCCAGTACTTTCTCATACATCCTTCAATTTATTTCTCATATCAGTCATATGAAGGAAGTTGTTATCTTCATTTTACACATGTAAAAATGGATAGAAATGACATTTGAACACGCAGCTTCCAGCTCCAAGTCCTGTAATAATTTCATTGCACCACACTACTTTCTCTAATGGCTAGAATTTGTAAAAGAATGCATTATTAATGATCAAAGAAATACTTGTAATAGCTTTTTAAATTTATTTTTAAATTTTTATTGAAATATAGTTGATTTACAATGTTGTGTTAGTTTCTGCTGTATAACTGATTTACTTGTAATAGCTTTATTTTGAGATATTACATAGCATAGTTCAGTGTTAGCAGTTCCAAGTAAACTAAACTCTAATATATTTAGCACAGTACAAGGAATGAGGTCAACATAAGTAAATGCATATTATTAATGGAAGTAACATATAACTCTGTCTAGTGATTTTCATTCTGAATATGTCTACCTGGTTCAATGTCAATGGTTATGCAACAAAGAGGAATGATATTGTCAGGCATGTTCACAGTCTACCCTGGCTGTTCTGCTTCTTCCCCTCACTTTATGAGCTCTGTCTCTGACGAACCCATTCCTGGACACTTGTCTTCTGATGTGGGAGGAGAGGATGAGAAAGGGAGAGCCAAAGCTGGAGCATGTGTGTAACCTTTGAGGTTAGTTAGGTGTGATATCTAGAGAGAAGATAAATGACTTGGCTACAGCTGATGGGTATGAATACTGAAGAGATAAGGAGCAGAAAATGCACTATGATTATAATTTGGATCCTTTTCTTGTTCTCCAAAAATTACAAGTAAAGAATTGGGTTGGATATTTTTTTAACTACCAATAATTCTGTTTCTTTGGCCATGTTACCATTCTAACTGGACCACATGCGTTCTTCCTTACATTTTGATTATAGATACCTCTGCCTCATATATCTTTGCATTTAAAGCCAGCCTTGGAGTGCTTATTTTCTAGGTTTTCATGGCTAACATTTTGTAAGTTTTCCATTTTAAAATCTGTAATTCTTTTCTGCGTACAACTTCTATTCATCTAAAGAATTAGACTGACAAAGCTATAAAGTGTTTAGACTTGGTTTGAGAAATTCCAAAAAGTACTTCAGAAAAAAATGACCAGAGTGTAAGAAAGGATAAATTAACAAGAAAATAGAGTCAAATAGCTGAAACAAAGAAATCAGAACAGGCTCAGAATATTCACATCTTGACTTTCTAGTACAGAAAAAGAGGAACAAAATCACTGCTTTGAAACTTGAGGGACGGCAGTAACAATGTTCTTCAGATCAGTCGTTCTTCTGAATAATTGGCCTGATTATTCTGCCAGTATTTGCATTCAGAATTCATAAAATAGTGTAAACCAAGTGATACCCTTTAAATTAATGATTTTTGCAACTGTACATGTATATCTTGCTTGCCAGAACATTTTAAATGTTTCATTATTTAAAAAGTCAAATACAATCAAGAAACTAAGAAATGAAATTTGTACCGTTCTATTTCCTTAATTGATGAAGACTTCTAAATTAATATCAAAAGAGCGGCCTTTAGCTATTCTTAGGGGATTCATATAGCTATCACAGTCATAATCATACTGTCTTTATTTCAGAAAGTATTCTTTCCATAACCTAGTCAAAGATTTTACTTTAGTGCAGTGAAAGTAACAGAAGTATTAAAAGAAAAGTGAATTGTGATTGACAGAGGAGAAAATCTAATTACTTGGAAAGTATATTTTGAAGGACTAGAATTGAAAATAATAATATCTTAGTGACTGAAATGGACATATTGATATTTTAGAGCCACGTTTTGCTGGAATACTTTATGCTTTGTTCTTCAGTGATGTTAGGCCTTTGGCTTGGAACCTAAAAGCAGATGCCTCAAACAATATTATGTACTTATATTACTGTAGTATAACAGTGGTGTAATTTGTCCGCCTATAAAACCCTGATATGAAATGGAGTGGATCATTAATTAATACGTTCAGTACTCTTTTTCACACCCAGTACACTGACAGTTAAGAATCCTCCATCTATATTCCCTTCCCTTTGCTATTCTTCCCAGATGAAGGCCAATAAAGGCAAGCATTGTTCCCTAAGCTGCCAGTGGCTTGTTTGGTTCCTGCAAGAAGCCAGATGCACTACCTCTACAAGGGTGGACACACAATCAAATCAACACTGTTCTGGCTCTGTTCTGTGAGATGTAGTCTCTCCTGGTCTGCCCACTCTGGGTACCAGGAAAATGACGAAAACAACAGTCTCGGTGTTGGCAAATAACGGTCCTCCCCAGTCCAAGTTGCTTATTTATTTTACTGTTTTAGATAAAAAAGCAAAAATATTTGCACAGAGAAAACGACTTAACCAGCACAAACAGGTATAAAATGAAAGATTTTAGTACACTGTCGCTCACACCATCATTAACTGCCTTACTTGTTCCATTCCTAGTTTTTATCTGCTATAAAATACATTATATACAAACTAACTTAAAATTCAGACATGTTAAAAATTAGTGGAGAGAAGCTGGAAAATTTACAGTAGTAATATTACATTAGTAATAGTAAATAATATATTTTAATTTTAAAGTAAGCATGCTAAAGTAGCAAGAAAAGACCTATATAAAGCCTGCTTGAAGTAGTTTATAAAATATTATTTTCTCTATAAAAAATTGGAAATGTGCTAGAAGCTATTTATTCATTCTTTTGATTTTTGTTTTTTTCAAATAAATGTTAATAAGTGATGTTTAGTAAAGTTGGGAGATTCTGCTTAACAATCATATCTATTTGAGATTTTTAAAAGCTAATTCAGTGATTCATTTTGGTAATAAAATTTTTAAAATAATGACATAATGGAAGTGATGTCAAGAGGGCATCATTATAAATGCAATAAAAGACCAAATCTGTCAAAGTTTTTTCTCCATAGAAAACCATCAAATTAAGTCAAATAAAGATCAGATACCAAGAAGAAAATGTAATTGTTGAACCTGTTGAAGTGTCAAATGGTCATTTAAACACATATTTTATATTCTGGTCTGAAATATATTTTTGGACAGATGCCAATAAAGTAAATCAATTTCTTGCTTTTAACTAAATTTTTATTAAAATAACCTGAAATTTTATATCCATGTATCAGTTCAGAGATGATTAAAATTATTTCATCCTTTTTTGTTTTCTGTTCACAGAAAATGATGAACATCTGAATGGCTTGACAACCAGATTAGACAATGCCAATGTCAGAAACAGGGATCTCCTGAGAGCTCTGAATGACACTTTGGAAAAGTTATCAGCCATTCCAAATGGTAAGCATTCAGGACACTGCAAACCGTGCCAGTGGATATGAACTCTTAAAGGATGTTCTAACTTATGCCTTTTTTCCCTAACACTACATTTGTACCATTGTCAGGCTATTCAATAACAGTTTTCTTACTTATGAATTCTTCTTTGTGAGAATGAGAAACTAAATCGTACTTTACACTGTGATATTTATCATTTGTTACCCTAGCTGACATTCGTTGGAATAAATTACAAAAAGGAAAATATAGACATCTTATTATTGTATTGTCCTTCCATGTTTTGACCCAGGAAATCTTATATTGGTGGGAAAAATAAAATCATACAAACACTATTCTCTACAATGTTGATGTACACAATTGCAGCTTATTACAGTACCTACAGTAATACGTAGAGCCAACTGCCTTTCAGCATATCTTTATTGGCAAAGTTCTGTTACTTAAATGTTTTAGCTTTCAAAAACATTGACATTAAGAATTGAACCATGTCTGTAATATCTTTCTACCTATTACACGTACTTGGAGTTAATGTTTCGTATTAGTTCCTGAAAGCACTATTCTTTTAGGGATACTATTTTTATATTTTAGTAGCATGATATAACAATAACAAGGGTTGCTAACATTTTTTGAGTGCTTATTCAATATGCTTATGTTAAGTGTATGTAATCCTCATACTAATCCTACAAGGTAAATAGCATTGTTATCTCCAGTTTATAGGGGACAAACTTAGGGATACTAAGGGCCATTGTTAAAAGAGGCATATATGATTTGAACCTCGCAGTTTAACTTCAGAGGCTGTGGTCTTAACCACTAATCTACAACATACTATTAGGCACATATATATGTTTTTTATACAAATTATGGTGAAAGAAACACATACATCTACAGAAAACAGGAAATATTAAAACCTTAATGATTTTTACTTTTTTAACATTAAAAATTCTAAGTAACTTTCCCGATTTTCATGTCACCTCTTCAGTAGTAAAGATGTACATAGAAAATTTCCAATGCTGAAAACAAATAAAAATACACAAACACAAGGTCTAATATATCTGAAAAAGTCTCTTTATACTAAAATTGAAACACATTCATTCCCTCCCCATCCCACCTCAGAAATGCAGATTAAACCTACTTTTGATGAAGCTGTTTGATTCATGTGGATAAACTTCTCTCTTTAATATGTTCAGCAGCAAATCACAATATACCCTTACACAATGAACATTTAGAACAATCATGTTGCTATTTTAAGAGCTAATCAGGTATTCATAGCAAAGGTCCCTGAGAAAATTCAATTTAGCTAAAAATGTACTTCATTTGCTATGACTGAATGAGACAAAGTTTAGCCTTTCCCTCTGTGCCTGTGTCCCTGAGGTCAGCCAGCCACAGCCTCTCTTTGACAAGCATGGATTAAGCCAATAATTCCAGACCCTTTGTTTCTCATACCATCTTCTGCTGACAGACACAGCCGCTAAACTGCAAGCTGTTAAGGACAAAGCAAGACAAGCCAACGACACAGCTAAAGATGTACTGGCACAGATTAAAGATCTCCACCAGAATCTTGATGGCCTGAAGAAAAATTACAATCAACTGGCAGACAGCGTAGCCAAAACAAATGCCGTGGTAAAAGATCCTTCAAAGAACAGTAAGATGTGCTTTTTCACTTTGATTATGTCATTTATTTCTTCACACTATGAAAGTATCCTAGACTCATAACTGTTAGAGCAGGAAGGGACCCTCATAGTGGTGTAGTCTGCCCTCCTCCCTTCATAGACTGGGCTCAGGAATTGAGTGCGTGCAGCTCCAGACACAGAATCCAAGACTCCCAGCTCTGCACTAGAGCTTATCTTATTCAGATTTCGTCCAATTGAGAGGAAATTAGGAATTCTCAAATCTACATGATATTTGGTATAGCGATGCCAAATATTTTAAAATCCTTTAGTGTAATTGAAAGTAGTTATACTTGGGAAATTATATCCTCGGAGTTGGTGAAATTCCATAGAACCTAGAGGTCAAGGAGCAGTCTTATTAGCAATCCTGTTAGAACAGGATATTAAATGGGATCAATTTGAAATGCATTCAAATTGGAAAATATTATTATTTTATTACTTAGATTCTGGTTAGTTAACATTATCAGGAAATTAAAATTTTTATCTAGTTTATCAAGAAGAATATTTCTTTACATCTTTTGTATATTGCATTAAACTATATTGAGTTAACAAGGATTTACAAGAAAATGTGGGAGAACTAAATATAATTTATTAATTATACTCAATAAACGTTATGATTTCTAATATTTTTTATTCTTTCAAGTGATAAAATGTTATCTTAGTATGTGATTTCACCAAAGGAGATGCTTGATTCTTTGTACTTGTCAGTCTCAAGAGATTAGCTCGCTTTATATAGCACCAATATATTTATTGGGAATTAAAACATTTGTAGAGTGTAATAACAAAACCACAGTTATTGGCGTTATACACTGTATAATCCAGATGCTGTTCGACGGGGGAGTGGAGCCTGATTTTTCAGCACCTTTGCCTCAGATCAAAGGCTAATGATGCTATGAAATAATAGATACAACTAGCATGACTCCTTCCTGAGCAAGGAAGAGTACAAACACAGCTGACATGCACTTCAGAGCTAGGGAGAAGGATTTCACTCCTCACTTCTTCAGGGAAAAAAAAGAAGAGATATATAGTTTTAAATTTATTTCTTGTGTAAGCCCAGAGTTAGCTTACCCCTGTAGTTCAAAGATACCATCTGAATAACTGGTTCAGAGTCATGCCAAATCACAATATTTCCCCCCAAGAAATGAATGAAAATAAGTTTTAAAGTAAATGTCACTCTCTCTTTTATTCTGTAAGTTAAGGTATCATTTCATTCATTTTCAGATTTATTCTCAGCTGAGAGTGGCCTTTTTATAATATTTATCTCACTTTTATGATTCTATCATCTATCAAAAGAAATAGTTAATATCTATAAACACTAATTAAACTGGGTCTGTTTCTATCTTATTAGAACGTTATAATAAAGCTCCCTTTAATATGAACAATGGCTGCTACATGCCATGTTTTTGTGGACTTTTACTTGATAACGCTAGTTTGACTTAAAATGGGGTGAATTTGTAATTAGCACCTGTTGTGAAAAGTTCTATTTTTTGATAATCACTACTTTATAATACCTATTAAAAATATTTTCTCATGAATTTTCTATTTTTCTGTTTTACTTCCATATGAAATTACCTGAAGAAATCAGTATGTATATGTTTACTTGCATACCTTTTAGTAATTTTTATGCTTGGTTGCCTATTGCAAAAAGCTTCAGCTTTGCATGTTTCCAATGTTTTAGTATTGCTTTACACATCAGATAGCTATTCTTTCCAGTGTCACAGTATTAATGCTGGATTAATAAAGGAATCTTTCCTTACAAAAAGTTAGTATGTGAATATATTTGACATAAATATTTTAATTGTGCGTTTGAAAAGTTAGTGAAATATCTGTTATCCATATAAAAGTAGAAAATTGAATTCTCCCACAGATTCAGCTAAATTATGATGCTTCTGATAACATATATGCAGCCACTGAAGTCCAAATGACTTCCTTCTAGCAGGATTAAAATAGATTAAAATCTACATTGCTGTTGTTGCTGTCCCCCCCTGAAGCTCACTCCTCCCCTTACAAGTAATTATTCTCAACTTCAAGAGCATTATATTTGGAGATGCATAAAACAGAATTAATAAAATCAGATCTTAACAAGTGAGCAATCACTGTAATATAAAAATATTCTGTCTTAAACAATTTCATAGTTTAAATTCCAAGTCTAAAATAGAACTGAAAAATAGAAAATAGTAATAATAAAATCCAGCATATCAAAACCTCAGAAATACGATGAAGGCGGTCCTCAGTGGAAAATGAATGCAATGACATTACTAAAAAGCATTGAAATAAACAATTTAGGCAATCAACTCTAAGTCAGACAAAATAAAATTAACTAAAAGAAAGAAGATAAAAAAGAGTTAATGAATTAGAAGACAGAAAATAATAGATGTGATAAATTCAAGTGGTATATCTTTAGGAATATAAAGATAAAAAATTTTAGATGCCTGACAGGCTTAATAAAGAAAAATAAAGCACAAATAGGCAAAGTTCTGAAGGAGATATAACAAGATAAGGGAAGAAATTTAGCAGGTAAGAGAAGACTTAGCAAAACTCTAGGCTAATAAATTGTAAAGCCTAAAAGAGATAGATAATTCTCTAGTAAAACATTGTTATTAAAATCTGTCTTCAGCAATGATTTTAAAATCCACACAAATAATTATGGAAGAAAGTGAGAAGTTTTCAAAAACTACTGCACAAGAGAGCATCAGACTCAATATCACAGGTTATTTATTTTTAAAACCTCAAGAAGATAATTTCCATATGACTTCGACTGCTACAGAAGATAGAGGGGGAAAAAAAGTAGGGAATGGGGGGACCTCCAGGTTCCATTTTGAAACATTTGATAAAAGCTTCTGGGAGCTTTAGACGAAAAGGATCCATTACTTGTCTAAGTAGTCCCTGCATAGCCCTTTTTTCATTCTCATGAATCTAAATCTAAATCACTTTTTCTCACTTCTAGAATAACTTTTAGAATATCAGAGTAATATTGGGGAATATTAAAGGAAGGGAGAAAATGGATAAATGGTTTATTTAAAGTGTAAAAACGGAGGGGTAACTGTCTTTATGTTGAATACCTATACAGTTATGTAACAAGAGCTTTGACCTCAATAACCTGCATTTCAGAAGAGTCAGTTCTTGATCTAGCAACTCTATTAGTTGAAGTTAATAATAGACCATGGGCCTTCCCTGGTGGCGCAGTAGTTAAGAATCTGCCTGCCAATGCAGGGGACACAGGTTCGAGCCCTGGTCCTGGAGGATCCCACATGCTGCGGAGCAACTAGACCCCTGCACCACAACTACTGAAGCCCACACATGTAGAGCCCATGCTCTGCAGCAAGAGAATCTACTGCAATAAGAAGCTCGCACACTGCAACGAAGAGTAGCTCCTGCTTGCTACAACTAGAGAAAGTCTGCGCCCAGCAATGAAGACCCAATGCAGCCAAAAATAAATAAATAAAATAAATAAATTTATAAAAATAAAATAAAATAAAATAATAGACCAAGTTCTTTTTAAACATCACTAACTATATAACTCATATTTATGAGCATGAGTTCAAAATACTTACTTCAAAACCGAGTTTTAAAATAACTTCCTTCCTTTCTAGCACATCTGATTCATTCCTAAGGATTAATTCCCAGATCGTTCATAGTTCATCAGAGCCAAAAGCCTTGGACCTTAAGCAGTTTCTCTTTTTCATCAGGGTCGCAGTGACAGAAAACAGAACAATACACACTTGATCAGATAATTAATGACATGGTTTGGATAAGACTGCCAGCATCCTAGGGACAGAATAATTGATTTTCCATGTGTCATTTGCCCTCCTATGAAAAGCACAAACTGGAAGTCTAAGGATCAGTGATAACCTTCAATTATTTTAGGGTTAAACCCCTTTTAAAATTGTCAATATTCAACCTTCTTTAAATTTTAACTACAAAAGTGACAGTTTAATGTGGTTCAACCTAATGTAAAGAGCAGGAGAATCAACTGTTCTTCAAAATGAAAATGAACTGCAGCATGAAAGATTTAATTAAAATATAATATAGGCCTTCAGTCAAAGGATTGTTCAACATTGAGATGTTTTTCAGAAGACATTTTTATAGCTTTTCTCGTTAAGATGTACAAAGAAAGACAGTGAGAAAAAGAAGGAAAACCAATTTTGTGTGAGAACCCTGATTTAAATACAGTTCTGGCTTGGACAGACTAGGTGACATTTTACAGATGCTTCTCCAATTCCTTGATTCTATGACTAAAGTTCTATGCTATAAAGGTTAGCTTTGGGGCTGAAGCTAGAAATTAAGCATTGAATTAGTTCATCATATTCTCAATCTTCAATGCAAATTTTCACCTCAATCACGAAACCAAAGTGTTGGCCTTCTTTTTCTAACATCTCCTCCTCTGGTCTGCTTGAGTCCCAACTAAAATATTTCCATTTGCCATCACAAACTGCTTCAACTGTCATGGGCTTGCTTTTGTCGTGTGGATGAGATGAAATCTTTTCCATTATTTACTTAAGCATACTGCTATTTTCATTTCTGTGTATGTGTGTCTGTGTGCATGCATGTGCATGCGTGTCTGTGTCTGTGTGTGTGTATGCGTGTGAGTGCATGGTATGCGCTAATCTTGTTCTATGCAGTTGCAGATGCAGATGCCACTGTAAAAAATCTAGAACAAGAAGCTGATCGACTGATAGATAAACTCAAACCCATCAAGGAACTTGAGGATAACCTGAAGAAAAACATCTCTGAGATAAAAGAACTGATAAACCAAGCCCGGAAGCAGGCCAATTCTGTAAGCTCTTTCTGCTTTCAGTTATCAGTAAATGATTGTAATTTTTGGTGTTATTCCCAGAAGGAATACCTTCCTTCAGTGTATCCTGTTGAATGATCTCTGGTTCTTTTCCTTTAATTTGAAGCTATTTGCAGGTGAGGTGGGGAATGGAAGATTAGATATTTTTCCCATAAATTTCAAAAGACATTCCTTGAGAAGAGTAATCACTACTTACTATTTTAGAAATGAAAGTTCTGATACATTTTATTATTGTTTGAATAGAGTTAATACAAACTGTAAGAATGAAAGCCTGGTTTTTGTATACTAAAAAGGCATGGATGAGAGAGCCTTGCTCTTAATGAAAGCAAAACAGGCCAACCAGTGAGGCTGTAGAAGGAATGAACGGACAAGGTTAGAAGGAATGAACGGACAAGGTTATAAGGAATAATAGCATAGAGGAACTATTATTTTCTATATATTCTTTTGTCTGAGTACAAGCAACCAAAAATTATTTTGCTTACAATTTCTACAATTTTTTGGAGGAAGAATAGGAAATACTTCACTTGTCTCAAAATTTTTCTCTTTATTAACCCAGTTAGAAGACTATAAGGATAGAGGTAAAACTTTCTAGAAGGTAGCATCTTAATGAACCAGGACAGAACTGTAAATGCCAATATGAAACTTTAACCTTGTGAAGTCATCTTATGATCTTTGTAGAAATAGAATGAAAAAAAATAACAGTTTTCATGTTATCAGGCTTAAACTGAAATCTTTTTAGATACCCAAGCCTTCCATCTCAAAAACTCCATTTTTTGATACAAATGAACTTATTTACAAAACAGAAACAGACTCACAAGCATAGAAAACAAACTTAATGGTTACCAAAAGGGAAAGGGGAGATAAATTAGGAGCTTGGGATTAACAGATATGCATGATTTTATGTATTATAGATAAACAACAGGATCCTACTATATAGCACAGGGAACTATATTCAATATCTTGTAATAACCTATTATGGAAAAGGATCTGAAAAAGAATATATATATGTGTATATATATACACACATATATAACTGAATCACTTTGCTGTACATCAGAAGCTAATAAACATTGTAAATCAACTGTATTTATTTTTATTGACATATAGTTGATTGGCAGTATTATATTAGTTTCAGGTGTACAACATTGTGATTCAATATTTTTATAGACTATACTCCATTTAAAGTTATTACAAATAATGGCTATATTTCCCTGGGCTGTATAATATATGCTTGTAGCTTATTTATTTTATGCATAGTAGTTTATATCTCTTAATCCCATACCCCTATCTTGCCCCTTCCCCTTTCTTCTCCCCACTGGTAACCATTAGTTTGTTTTTTATATCTGTGAGTCTGTTTCTGTTATATACATTCATTTGTTTTAGTTTTTAGATTCCACATATAAGTGATAACATGGAGTATATGTCTTTTTCTGTCTGATTTCAGTAAGTATAATATTCTCTAGGTCCATTCACATTGTTGCAAATGGCAGAATTTCATTTGTTTTTATGGCTGAGTAATAATCCATTGAATATATATACCACATCTTCTTTACACGTAGGTTGCTTCCAAATCTTGGCTATTGTAAATAATGCTGCTCTGAACACTGGGGTGCATGTATCTTTTCAAATTAATGTTTTCATTTTCTTCGGATATATACCCAGGAGTGGAATTGCTGGATCATATGGTAGTTCTAAAAAGTTCTATTTTTAAGCAACTGTGAAGCCAAAATGACCAGAAATAACCTTTCTTAATCCATAAACTTATTTTTTTAGTAAGTGGCCAAGAATATGATGCCCAAGTGACAGTATATTCTTCTCCCTCCTTATACATACCTGATATCTTTAAACCAGGTCAAGACAATAAGTTCAGGTTGAACCTTGAAAAGGAATTCATGACTAATTGAAGAGAAACCTAGAAAATGACAGAAAGATTAGTGAAGATGAAGTACATAAACTCAGAGTAAAAGAAGCAGATAGGGTTGAGAAGACATACATTGAACTACAATATGAGAACCTTGCAGGCAGTAAGGATGACAGGTGAGCATTGTATATGTGAAGCACAAGGTGAAAAGAAATCAGATGTTACTCCAAGGTTTGGATTTTTAAAGATTTAACCAGTGCAGAAAAAGCATCTCCTATGCACAAGGTCACATGCTGTGAGGCATGTTCTTCCACTTGAATAGTTTACAACGCCATAGAAGAAATAAGATATGTACACAAATAACTCTAAGATAAGGCAGAATATTGTGCTACATTCCATGAGCGCTGGGAAGTGCTATTAAGCTTCTGAAAGGAAAGATCACCTCTAGTCAGGGCGGGAAGATTTCCTGAAGGGAAGGATGAGCCAGGCTCTGAAATGGGATAGTGCTGGTCATGGGATGAGAAGGTGAAGAAGGAGAACATTCTGAGGAGAGGGAATGACTTCAGCCAAGGCAGTGAGAAAAGGAGGTTTCAGGGTCATTTCATGACAGAACAGTCTAATTCGCCAAGACTATTGTTAGAGTGAACATTAAACTAGAAAATTCAACGGAGGCCAGGTTTTCTCAGGTAAGTTGAATGGTAAGTTAAACAGTTTCTTTTAGCCACAATTGTACCTGAGATAAACCTCATTGGTGAGGAGAAGCTGAAAGTTCTTGAACATGAAATGCAATATAATCAGAACGGTGATTTTTGAATATGAATCCAGAAGTAGTTTGTGGGATAGATGAGAGAAACTAGAAAGAAGGAAGCAAATTTAATAAGAGACCCAACTGTAGCAGTGGCAGTGGTAAGAGAAAGAAAGAGATTGATGTATCCCTCCTGTATTTTGCCATGTTAAGTTTGAAGAAGCAGTCATAGTAACTGTTCTCTTGTGAATTCCACACTTAGCCACATTTTCTGACTTAGTTACCAAGCAGGGAAATCTGTACATTTTCATTATTTCTTCATTGTAAAGAAATCTAAATATATGCCTATATATTCATCAGTTATAAATGCTTCCTCTTCCCACCCCTACCCCCCTGGAAAGAAGGATAAAATTCTGGCATGTAAATATATAAAACCTGTCTCAAAATACAAAATGAAAGAAAGGTATAAAAGTCATGCTTGAAAAAACAATCATTGTCTGTGCCTTTTAAGGAAATTTGTAACTACCTTTAGAAATGGAAGTTACAACAAAGTTCTTTGTTTTTTGTAAGATGTTATAAATTTGTAAGCAGCCAACGTTTTTTTCAAATGGGTTTTGTACTAATTGAAGATTACATTTGCCCGATTTTAGAAATATATTTGTAATCTGGCATGAGTGTCTGGACGTGGCCCTAACACATATTCAATATGACCAAGAAATTAAAGACATTTATTTTAAAGTAGATTTCCCCTTGTTGTTGACTCTGAAATTGAGTGGCTGATACTCTTTTTAAATGAATGACCTAGTTAACTGGATGAAAAACTGCAGTGAAAATTCAATAGATATAATAATGAGATCCTCAATAATGTCTGAGTTCATGATGACGAATTGGTAAATAATGTTGTATGAGAAATGCCTCAGAGAGACCTACTTCTTAGTGATTTTTGTTTAGAAGTCTTACTAACAGTTCACATTAGAAATAACAATAATTAGTGGCGGGGGTGGTGGTGTGATGAATTGGGAGATTGGGATTGACATATATACACTAATATGTATATAATGGATAACTAATAAGAGCCTGCTTATTAAAATTCAAAAATTCACACACAAAAAAGAAATAACAATAATTGATAGCAACAAATATCTTAAGAGGATGTTTGTATTTCAGAAATCTCTCCCCTCTTATGAGAGGATTGTATGTCAGAGGTTTCTTCTAGAGAAATTTATAAATATTGTCCTTTGATTTACTTGTCTTAAGGTATATAAAACAATATAATTGGAAAACAAAACACAAGGTATTTAAACAGAGAGATTAGTAGCTATTGACTGGTTACAGATAGTTTGGGCTGCCTGAATATCTCAGATACTGAGGATATATTCAAAACTGTAAGCCAGAGAACAGAAAATCCAGAGGGTTTTTATAAAAATGTGTAAGAGTTGAGCAATAGGTTACTTTACAAGATTAATTCCTGGCATATTGGGTATAACAATGCCATGTTGTTCAGAGATCCATATATTTTTGATATGTAAAGTATGCCATAAGGCAGAGTAATTTTAACTCCTAGAGATGTTAAACACCCTTAGTTCTAAAATGGCTACTCAGACTTTCAGTCCTCCAGTGGAGTCTCATCAGTTGAATTAGGCTTCAGTACTGGTGCTCTGTCTACAACGCTTTGAGAACCCCGCTTTCAACACTCCAGTCATGGAATCCCCTACCATTTTTACCAGGTATACCCAAGCAAGGGCAGAAACATCCTGATCAGTCATGCATTCCACCCATATTCAGTCACTTCTTCTCTAAACAGTAACCGAGGAGTATTACTACATTGTGTTCTTTATAACACATATGAGTTATTTGTAATAACAAAAGAAATAACCAAAATAACATATGATGGCTAGTTTAATCACAAATAACAAAAATGAGTTATACCTTTCCCGGTTCTGTTTCTCTGCAAGTCATTTTTTTTTTTTTCCTGTTAAAAATAAATAAATAAATTTTATTAAGTCAGTTTGATCTTTTTTAAAATCTCTAATAAATTGTACAGTGTGACATTTTAACCATTATCAGTTCTATTTTGAGATTATTCCTTCTAATAAAATTCATTAAGAAAAGGGGAAAAAATTCCTTGATACAAATCTGTTGTCAAGCCTTCTGGACTTGATCTGTGTTCTCTTGCAAGTCATTTTGATTCATCTACTCTTAGCATTTTATGTAGAAGGGAAATCCTATCTTACCTTTGTGGAACAAAGAGCTACCTTCTTAACTGAAAAGCACACAAGCAGGAAGACTAACTCTCCAGGGCAGAGAGCAAACACTCTGGTGACCAGTGCTGTGCTCCTCAGTTGGCAGTCTGGGTCCCACCCTTAGAGGGAAGGAAAGGACAGGGAGAGCAGTCTAAGCAGCAGTCGTCCTAGATTATTCCAGCCCCAGCCCCACACAGAACTCCGTTAGGGTGAGCCCCTGTTTCTTTCCAGCACACTGTTTTCTTTGCTTGGAAATGCAATTTGGATAGCAGATTAGGCGAGGAAACAGTACAAGTATATGACTTACACAGGATCCGCAGGAGATTCAACAGATCTGCTATATCCCCGAGAGTTCTCAAACATAGATGAATTTACATATTTGTCAGAACCAAAAATCTCTCCTTAGCTTTCTCTTTTGAATCCAACCAATTCTGAATCCAGCACGTCCTCTGTGTAGTCTGTACCACCCTTGGAGAGGGGTGCTGGCGCTGCCTAACACCTACTCTCTTATTAGACTCTTCAAGACACCTCCTTGTCTCACCATAAGATGGAGACGGGTTTGGTGTCCTAGGCTATCTTGTTTGGAGTTTGCACAGCCCTTTTATGGAGGTAACAATAATAGCCGTTGGCTTTCTCCAAAGTGTGCAAGGTGCTATAAGTGATGAGAAAATGGAAATTCACCCCTAGTGAGGGCCAAGAGGCTTCCTGAAGCCTGAAGCCAGGAATTTGAATCAGTGACAGAAGTTTTGTATGTGTCTCCGCCTCCTACTTTGAACACTATCACTAACAAAGTAACAGAATCTCTCTGAGTCCAAACAACAATATTGCTGTCCTGAAAGTACCTTTTTGATAGTATACATGAACCAAAGAAAATTAAATGGAATAATCACCTAGTGTTATTTGTGATTGAAGAAAGGCTCCCTAAGTGTAAGTACAAATTGGTACAAACAGTGTCAGCTCTAGTCACATAGGAATTTCTATCTTAGCAATTTATAGTAATTTTTAAAGTACTAGTCAAAAGAAAAAGGAGCTGTTAAATACATTAGTAATGATAGTCACTGGAAATTGTTTCTGTTCCTTTTCCTGGTGACTTAATAAAAAGGTATAATTTATTCTGAAATGTATGTTCTGAGTAGAATGATAATTCTTCTTATTGTTAGAACATCTGGAACAAAATCTAGTTGGCCTCTTTCAACTGTAAGAACATGGCAGGGTAGGTAACCTCCTCTCAAAACCTAAAAGAAAAATGGTTTCCTACTTTAAGTGATACCAAAATCACTGAAATTTGAATTGTAAAATTTCATTAAACAACCTGAATGAAGATCTATACCATTAGCTTCATATAAAATCACCTCTTGAGAATGTTCCCCTATTCATAAAGGAGTAAGTTATGAAGGCAAGAATTTGTTAGTTGCATGCTTCAAAAAGTAGTGGCGTGCTAACAAGCCGTGAGACTGTGAACAGCTCATTGTCAAAATACTGGTGGAAAGGTGCTCTTCTGTGCCCTCATTAATGAGTATAATGGGGTCTGCATATGGGCATTTAATGATACCATTTGCTGATGGAAAAATAACTTCAAAGAAGAGAAGATGATGGCTTTGTGATTGGGAGCTACTTCAAACTTTCTGAGAGATTTAGTCTTGGTTCTTTGTACCTCGTTTTTCTTAAAGATCAAAGTATCTGTGTCTTCGGGAGGTGACTGCATTCGAACATACAAGCCAGAAATCAAGAAAGGAAGCTACAATAATATCATTGTCAACGTAAAGACGGCTGTCGCGGACAACCTCCTTTTTTATCTTGGAAGTGCCAAATTTGTAAGTCTAACATTCAGCCTTTCTTTGGCCTACTGTGTATGTGTATAGTCAGAGGTTAATCCTGGTAGTGTGGGACATGTATAGAGTCTAATATAATGGTCCCAAAATTGAATAAGGTAGCCTTTCAGATTCGAAAACCTCAGAATCTTACCTCACCAAGTTCTGAAGTGTCAAATGAAGTTAGAAGGCAAATGAAATGAAAACTTTTTACAGTGTTTAGGCATATCTGCTTTCATTTGTGAGTATACCAGCATTTATTTTTGAAGTATATTTTCAGATCCAGCTATTTAAGAAGAAAGAGTAATAGGAATGAGGCTTTTTAAACATTTTTCTCTAACTAAGAAATTACAATGAACTTTCATGTGAAATGAAACTGAAAATTGTGTACTATTTCTTACCAATGAAAACTCTTCTGATTCATGTTGAATTAATGACTCAAACTGAAATAACAGAAATTGTATCTAAAAGAGCTCACCTCAAACTTCTAATTCCTTTCATTTGACCCATTTGACTTTATACACATGGAGACCTTCCAAAATGAACAAGACTTTTCAACAGACCACTTATCACATAAATCAATACTTGGAAATCAGGTGAGAAATTTTGGATCACCTTGGGTGAAAAAGCATACCTGGCCCCTCAAAAACGTCAGTGCCCATGGTGAAAACAATGAATTCTGAACCCAAATATTTGTGTTTATCTCTACCACAAGTATCAGTGCAAGAAAAGACATTTGTCTCAATGTTAGACCTAATTAGAATTGGTTGAATTAACACATTTGCCTCAGCACTATGAACATGTATTGTAAAGATACAATAATAAAGTATTATTTAATCGTAGAAATAATAGATCATATTATTTGGGAATCTTTATTGTGAGGCTTCTAATTATTTCATATATCTGAAAATGGTACCTGTTGAAAAGACTCGGCTGGCTTCCTCTTTCAGGGTGCCTTACATCTGATATCTATTGTTTTTGTGTTTCTCTGCACTAGATTGACTTTCTGGCTATAGAGATGCGTAAAGGCAAAGTAAGCTTCCTCTGGGATGTTGGATCCGGGGTTGGACGTGTCGAGTATCCAGATTTGACTATTGATGACTCATATTGGTACCGTATTGAGGCATCAAGGTAACTAACTCAATAGAGATTAAGATCATTGACAGAATTTTGAAGTAGTTTCCTAGTTTATAAGAAAAATTTTATCTCTGTTTCAAGAAGGTAGCTATGTAGGTACGCACACACATATATACGAACGTTATATATTATATACATGTGTAAGTGTGTGTGAATGGTACCTTTGTAGAACATGTTAGGAATTGACAGATCTTCAAGGTATTGAACAGAATGACCGGTCCTTTTTGGCCTCCTCATCTGGTTGTCCTGTAGAAACTTTGAGGTTAAGTTGTTTTCTGTTGCCCTTATTCAGTACAATCCAGAGCCTAAGAGGTGCCATTGGTATCTGTCTTTGGTGCAAAGTGCCTCTTCTAGTCTACACAGCAGTCTTGGCTACAGGTGGGTGCAGTATCTAACTGCTGGCATGAATATAAAATATGTCAGGTCCACACTACTTGTGGGAAGGAATAGGAAATTGATTAATTCTATCCTTGATGCTTTAATTTAATTAACTTCTAACCGTGTACAGATTACTTGTAGAATCCATTCTTGTCCTCAATACTTCCTCTTCATTTTCTCCTCTTCTTTTTCTAATTCCCAACTACCTACTAAACACAAAGCAGGTAACAGTCAAGAGGTTTTGTTAAAGGCCAAGGGAAGTTGATCAAAGATGGGTAAAGAAGACTTGACGATCTGGTGATTGTTGAATCTAGGTGATAGATACATAGAGTTTCATTCTATGGGTGTACATGTTTAATTTTTTCACAATTAAAAGTTTAAAAAAAACTTAATGAAAAGAAATATCTTCAATTCCTTTTTAAGATCTTAAATAAAAGTGTGTGTGTGTGTGTGTGTGTGTGTGTGTGTGAGGGAGAGAGAGGAGAGAGCAACAGATAAAATGCTTACATGTGTGATGGTGGGGGAGGGATTAAGTACTTTATTGGGCTTAAGAATACTTATATTTGCAAAGTACAGTTCTTCTATTAAAAAGATGTATTCTTTTAAAGAAGAACCTTATTTATAAATTCATTCTATTGTTTCTACATATTTCAGTTAATACTGCACCCTCAAAGATAAAAAGATTACCAAAATGAGACAGTAGGGAGAGAAATATGACAAAGTTTTGTTATGACTGCTTGTCTCCGGAAAAAGATCAGATTTTCATGTTTAATAACTCATGGGAACCAATCATTTAAAAAAAGAAAATGAAATACAATAATAATAGCTTCCAAAAGTCTATTAATTGAATCTAAATGTGAAGTTCTTCTGTACAATTTGTATACACAACTCTGTAGCCTGGATTTTATAGTGTACACATTAAGATGGTGTGCCAAACAATAAATGATGCATGATTCCAGGAAGACTACTTCAGCAAATTTGGATCCAAGATAATCAGGGATTTTAGGAGAAATTATGCAGTTTATAATGCAGAAGCGTGGCTTATTTGGGGTTCACTTGCTGAATTAAATTAGACTGAATGAAGTAATATAAACTTGTTTAAATAGTCCATGTAGGTAAATAGCATATTGTTTTGTAAAGCAAGAGGAAAAAGACTTTCCATTTAACCAACAGCAATTCCATCAGCTAATTGTTGCTGTGTCATTTCCTATCTATCACTGGACACATTCAGAATCAGGGTAGATTGCTCAGTGGTCCTGGTTGAATCTGATGGTAAACGTATAGCAGAGAGCAGATTCTGGGTTTTGATTTTCAGCTTAATGAATCTGGAATGTTTGAAGCTAAACACCCAGCTATCTCTTAAATATTCCAAAACAAATCTCTACATTTTATATCTTTTAAATCTGAAGTGACCAGAAATGTGATACCTACTTCATTTTCTGTATTTTCTTTCATTTCATTTCAACATGTACCCTGGAAGAACTGGGAGAAATGGAACAATTTCCGTGAGAGCTCTGGATGGACCCAAAGCCAGCATTATGCCCAGTACATACCATTCAGCGTCACCTCCAGGGTACACTATTCTAGATGTGGACGCAAACGCAATGCTGTTTGTTGGTGGCTTGACTGGGAAATTGAAGGTAATGTGTTGTTCTTCCCCATTCTGTTTATTTAATCTCTGCAGACAATTCCTGGCATGATGACTTTGGGCAAAGACATGATAAAGCACTGCAAAAACTTGACCACTTTTTACTTAATTTGTTTTTATGAAAACATGAATATATTTTGAGTAAGAATTTTCTTCCTTGAATATGCAATCTGGAAGCACAGTCTTTTTAAACCTATGTGTATTTACTTAAACAGTTGTTTTGCCCTCATCTGTGGCATCAATTTTTTGATATTTTAGTTGCCTCAAGAGCAAAGTGTTTTCTAAAGATACCTCATTTTCTGAATCAATTTATGATTTATTGATATAAAGTGCTATAAAGTTCAAACTCACATCTAATTAAAAGATTTATGAATACCTTGGGAAATATCACAGGAGCCATAAGCCTTCAGATCATGATCCGATTTTTAAAGTTTTCAAGTTGCTCTTCTCATTCTTACCGAGTAATGCACTTAATATTCATAATTGCTTTGTGACAGGTCCTTATGCATTTCAGATTGCAAAGTGCCTGCATTTTAAAGAAGCTCGTGTTGATTAAGTGGAGTTAGGTGTTGGAAAACGACCTGTGGGTGAGATGTAAGAGCACAGCCAAGTACAATGTGTAATCCTGGGTCTGGCAGAATCATCCTGGGATGAGATTAGTCAGAAAATGTGAAAAGCCAGGGTGACCCCAAATTTATGAGAACTCAACCTTCATATAGAGTGAGGTTGTTTTATTTGCTTTGTGTATGAGATGTGACTCTAAAGTATTGGAATGGATTCCACAGCTACACACTAAAATCATCCTCATTTCTCAGAGCTGCATATAAATATATATGGTACATCGTAATATATAGTCATACTGCCAACTTTCTTTCCTCCTCAGAAAGATAAATATAGGGATAGCACCGAGTAATACAAAAAAAACATGAATTTTGAAATTAAATCCAGGTTGAATTCCCTGCTCTATCACTTACGAAAATATGACCTTAGGCAAGTCACTTAACCTCTTGGGCTTCAGTTTCCTTAACTAGAAAGGGAGATAAAAGTATCTACCTTGATTGCATATTGTAGGATACAATAATAAACTTCTATAACATTTATATAACCCTTACTATTTGCTAAGTAATGTTCTAAGTAATTTACATGAATTAACAGTTTTCATAACAACCCAAAAATGTAGATAATATCCTCCTCATTTTATAGTTAAGGACTCTAAGTAAGAGAGAAGTTAAATGATTCACCGAAGATCACACAGCCATCAGTGGTGGAACTGGGACTTGAACACTCGTTACCAGGCACAAGAATCTCTACTCTTAATCACCACCCTTTACTACCTCAATGAATAGCGAGATTACATGCCTAAGATACGGTAGTCACACCTTAAATTGCACCTTAAATAATTCTTCTTATTATTCAGATGTCACTAGACATAAAGAAACTTATTTATGCCAGTCTGAGGGGGAAAAAAAACACAAGCAAATGAAATCTACAGAAAATCTTCATCATTTTGGCCAAGAGTTTCAAGGCTTCTGCCATACCAGAATATGAACCAAAAAACTGAAAACAAGTAATTAAATCAACATGCTAGTGAAAATTCAAAGGAGCAGGAAAGTATCCCAAGTATAGTTTTTATGATGCAAGAAGGAAAAGCAAAAAGCAAATACAATTCGCAGGTAGGATAATCAACCTCTGGAAAATTAAGAGAAGCTTCCACAGATGACAGAGAATTCCAAGGACTGTTCCTGACTTGTATTTGTCAGTGTCTGACAACATTCCTTCTCCATGGCAGTGCCCCACTTGATCATAACGGTAGGAAGATGTATGTGTTGATGAGTTTAACCTAAAATTATAACTATAAATGTTTAACTACTCAGTGACTATCTTCTATTTTTTCTAAAATCCAAACATATCAATTCACTTTTTCCTTCCAGCTTATTCAGATAAATGTGGATTCGCCTTGGCAAAGTGCTTCTAAAGTTGTAGAATTGTAATATATTGACGCTAAAAGGAATAGTTGTTCAAATTACAGCAAGGTTCTCTAGAGTGGATCGGATCATTCCCCTCCTTCTTGACTGCTAAATACCCAGAACTGACATGTACACACTGCTATATTTAAAATAGATAACCAACAAGGACCTACTATGTAACACAGGGAATGCTGCTCAATATTTTGTAATAACCTAAATGGGAAAAAATTTGAAAAGGGATAAATGTATATGTATAACTGAATCACTTTGCCGTACACCTGAAACTAACACAACATTGTTAATCAACTATGCTCCAATATAAAATAAAAATTTATAAAAGACCTTTCCCTGTGAGAATGACACCAGAGTTGTCATTCAACAAATATTTATTGTGCCCCTATTCGATGTCGGGCTCTGTGCTGTGTATGCCTGCAAACAACAAGAACAGGGACCCTTCTCTTATAAATTTACTCTGTCCCTTCATTCTCCTGCCGTAGAAACCTACTTGGGTGTAAAAGGAAATGAAAAATTGGGGACAGCAGTATCATAGGGTAATCAATATGCAAGCTTTTTTCCCCTTTATGTAGTCAGTATGTACCCTTTCTCGTAAATCTCCTTAGTGGATAGGAACACTTACTTTTATGAAACACCTTCTCTGTGCCAGGCACTGAATGTGGTACCATAAATAAATTCTCTTAGTTATTTCTCCTAATAATCTCATGTTACAGACCAATAAAAAAAATAGAATCTCAGAATAAGCAGTTCACCTAAGGTCGGAAGCTTGGAGTGTTCACTTACTAATGGTGATAAACTGGTAAAGCACAGAATAACCAGGATCCATGAGGATATTATATGGTTAAAAGATGGATACGTACACAACCAAGACTTTCACAAAGAGTAGGTAATAACTACTCCAGATTCTGCTGCTCATCTAATAACTCTCATGGGTACTCTTTAATTTTTCTGTGAAATTCTAAATTCTAACAAATATGTTTCTGTCTTCAGAAGGCTGATGCTGTACGTGTGATTACATTCACTGGCTGTATGGGAGAAGCATACTTTGACAGCAAACCTATAGGGTTGTGGAATTTCCGAGAGATAGAAGGTGACTGCAAAGGATGTACCGTCAGGTTAGTGGAGAGGAGGACTCTTCCAAGGTCTATCAGGCCTGTGTATCACAAAAGCTTTAATTTTATTGTGCAGTGTTCTATTATCATGTCGATGATATACAACAAGTTTGAAGTGATTGTGTTCAGAGGTGGATTTACCAGGAAGCTAAGAAACTTTAAGTCCCCTCCCTCACTTGTGCAGGCACTTTCCAAGGATTTGGGAAGTATCCTAGTACTTTGACATGGTCATGTGTTTTTGTAAAAGTTGCAAAGGTAAGACATTTTAGCCTCGATCAGTTAAGACTACTATCTCCTTCCACTCCAGCTTACCTTCATGTTCAGGAGGTGTTGCGTGTCTGTGGCTATTCTGTAGTCATCATTTATTTTTACTTAAGGAAAGGTCTCCCTAAACTGATTAAGCTTCAGGCCTCTCAGAGCCTGGATTCACTCTGCTTGTGTTTACAACAAAATACAGAACGATACTGCAGGTTTTATCTCCCACAGGATTTTTCAAATGACACACAGCATCATGTATGTGCTTTTCAAGTGGAAACCCATGGGACTTGAAGATTCTGCTTAAGAAGCAGAGGTCAAGATAAACCAGGAGAAAGTTTCATAATAAACATCACCAATTATAAGATAGAGGTTAGAATGTTGGAATTCAAAGATATTTAAAAAGCATATAAAGGATATATAAATATTCTTATATAAACCTGAATAGAGGATGTAAAACAATTAAGAAGAAATAGAGGATTTCTCTGCATAAAAAACTTAAAGCCCACTGATCATCTGAGCCTACAACAATTTTAATTATACTTAGTTAAAGCTATAAAATTTAAATTAAATACCTGGAAGCTTAATATATATACATAGTAACTCTAACATCATTAGGTGCTAAGGAGTTTATATTTTTTATTTCCAGTATAAAGGGAACATGTACATTGTTAGGACCTAAATTCTCCATTAATGTAGCAGAGTATACTTCACATTTTCTTCTCAACATCTCTAGAGTTTTATAGAAGAAAGTAGCCCAAAAATATTCCCTCTCCAAAAGTTTTAACTTTCATCTTTCTACTTTTTTTTTGTCATCATGGACTTTTCAGTATGGCATTGAGGACAGTTTGAAAGCCTGATCCATTCATAGTTTAAAGTGGTTTTGTTAATAATCTTCAATAAAATCTAATATAGAATGTTGTATGTAAAATTCTTTCAATACAAGGACAATGAGCTCTACATTAATATTCTACTACTCACAAATCAACACCAACTTTTCCGTAAACATTTCTTTGGTAAATTTCTAAGTAGGATTTTCCAAAGCTTATTATCAAACAAACGTCTAAAGTATTTAAATGTCCTTTCAGCAGTGTATATTATGTGTTAAGACTGTAGCATCACTAATTATCAATTCTGCAAAGATCTTGGGCCTTCATTATATAAAGTATTATATGAATTAATATAATTATAATAGGCTAAAGTTCTACATTTACTGAAATAATTCCTTATTTTAAAAATTCCTAATATACGTTTTTGAATTATACTACTATTTTGATCAAGAATGTTACTGCTTTTGTGAGTGCTCTGATTACAAAGTCACATAAATTTTGAGTGGCTTGCCCTAGCCCTATTTTTCCATAAGCCTTGGTAATTTTAGGAAAAATGTTTTAGAACTCCTGGTGTTTGTTTTCTTTTCAGGAGAACATATAACACATTTTAACATAAAATTAATGGTTGCACTTTAAGAGCAGAAATGGTAAAATGGGGGAGATGAAATAGACAAGGCTACAAGACACAGACTAGGAACATTTTGTAGAAAATCTTGGAATGTGAGTTTTAGAAATTTGCACTTATTCAGTAGTCAGTAGAAAGGATATAATTTTTGTAATGTTTTAGAAAGGAATATCTGTCAGGGCTGTAAAAAAAGTGTATCTTATTTTTCTTAAAAAATAGGGAAAAAACTGCTACTAGTAAAATGTATTTAGCTGAACACTGAAACAATGATGAAATATTAATATACTAAACTTCAATATTCATCTAGTTCTATGGTTAACAAGCTTTACATGGAAGAGCATGGCTGTTCCAAATAGCATAATTAATCTTTCCTAACTTGACCAGAAATCCAGGTTCAAAAGAGAAACAAAAGGCAAGTTAAGAAGCTTAGCATTTATTAATTAGAAAAGAATTGTCACTCTTCCTGGTAAATGTATTGAAAATGAATAGGAAAACTCTAGCATAATGTTAGATGTTGAAATATTGAGTCTATACCTGGAAAGATTCATTTTTCCCCCACCTCCAAGTCAACAATTTGAAGCCAGATTTACCGGTTTTAGCTAATGAATTAAATGAAGTAGGCTGATTTTCATCTGTATGTTTTGCTATTCTTGTTCAAAACTCTTGCTCGAAGATTTGCCTGCTGCTTGAGTAGAAGCTCTAATAGAGTTGGAGTAGATCTAACCCTTTCGTCTCAGAGTGGAGACACTGAAACCTGAGGTGTTAAAGTGACTTCTGAAATTCCACGTCAGACTCCAGGGTACCTGCCATCTACTCTGCTAATTTTTCGATTGTGTGTTGAGGAAATTAATAGATTAAGGGCATGAGAACACCAGGATACAAATATCCCAGGGTTTCCGTACAAGGAAAATAAAATGTGATATATATTTTTTTATTCCAGTGCCTCTCCTGACATTATATACGAAGTTTTGTATTTTTTTCTCTTCAATTTGTGAGTAACACTGCACTGGGCCAAAGCACTCGGGAAAGTGTCAGTGGTGACTCTCGCACCCTATTGTCACTGGTAGCATGGCAGTATATCATGCAAAATCCTAGGATTTGAGAACCTCATGGAACTTCTCCTTAGTAGATGCTACATTACATTTTCTTATCTCAAATGTGGTGCTCTAGATTTTGATGGATTTGTTATAATGATGAAGGAAGGCCAAAATTATTCAGCTGATTTATTCACATAAATTATATTGTTAATAGGCTGATTTAGTCCCTCAACCTCTCAGTGAACATGTTTCATGAATATTGAAAAAGCATCTTTTAAGGGTACATTAGAAAAAAAAATATATGGCATCATCTGATCTTATACCTATTTAGATGTATCTTAAATTTACAAAAACCTGACTGTGAAACGCATAGTTAAGACTCTTCCCTTCCTTTTGTCTTCAGAGTTTTATTTCTCCTTTTCCAGAAACAGAGAGAAAGCCAACTTGTCTAAAATGAGTAACAGTTCCTCCTCCTCAAGGCCATTAATGTTTATACCCTATTATTTTTCTCATTAGCCAAGATTGCATGCAAATACTATTCTAACCTCTTGTTATTTTATGAGATTACTATAATATTTCTCATATCTCCTCTCTTCTCAAGTTAATACAACACTCCAATTTCACAGATTCAAATATAAGCTAATACGCAGATATTTAAAGTTTAAAAATATCTCCACAATCAAAACTTACTCTTTTAACATCAATTAGATAAGATAGATAGATGATAAGTTTTCATTTGAAAAAAATCTTTTTAAATGTTATATTTACAAGACTTATTTTAGATATTCATTAATTATTCAACCAATATTGATTGAACATATATTCTCTGTGAGGCAATTTGCTTTACTAATATCCCTTTCATTCCACAAATATCTACCAGATTCTGCTATTAGCCAAGTACCACACTAGATTCTGAGTTTGTGCCTGGCATGGAGCCTGGCCCATAATCTCTACTTGGTTTCATAGAGCTTACATCCTGGTGAAGAAGACAGATCAACAAACACACGTAGTTAGAGGAACCCTTCATTATCTGAATCTAATCTGTCCCAGAAAATCCTACTGCATAGCAAGAGTTCAGAGAATAGAAGCCTATATCCTGGTACGGCTTTTTTTTTCTTACAACTTTAAGTTAGTACCTTTCAACCACCTTCACTCTTCAGCCAACCCCTACTCCCTATTATGTTATGTATTTGGGAAATGTAATAATGCATTCTCAGCCCATTCCAAAATCCCACTAGTTCACACCACTAAAATACACTTAAACACTAACATAACTAGCCACCAAGCACTTCAGCAAAAGTAGTTAAAACATCAGTGACCTAGTTATTGAACACCTAATAAAGTCAGGTGAGAGATGGTGGTTACTTGGTCTGATGGTGGCAGTAGAGCTGGAGAGAAGGGGAAGGATGGAAGATGTATCTGGGATGGTTCCTGCCCTACAACAGCCTACAGTCCAGTCTCAGAAGACAGTGTGATATATTGAATACTGATGGACCAAGTAGACGTCGTCTGATTCACGTGAAATGTCTCTCTTCAGTCCGCAGGTAGAAGATAGTGAGGGGACTATTCAGTTTGATGGAGAAGGCTATGCATTAGTCAGCCGCCCCATTCGTTGGTACCCCAACATCTCTACTGTCATGTTCAAGTTCAGGACATTTTCTTCAAATGCTCTCCTGATGTACCTTGCCACACGAGACCTGGTAAAGATTTGCACAGCTGATCTTTCATGACTGAAAATATGCTTGCTTCTTTTCTGTAAGGTTCCAATGCAGTTATCACTTTTGTTGAATTATCAGTTATTGTTCAAAGGAGTCTGGGATGGCTATGTAATACCCAAGAGTGGTGCATAGTGTTTATGTATTTCCATCAGTAACTTTAATTACAGATACAATTTAATTTTTATTTATTTTCAGTATAACTCCCTTATAATCCTTTAAGAGAAGCACCCAGTAAAGATTCCTCCGGTATGGAAACATGCAGCAGAAAAACTATTCCTTAGTCTTCTTCTAGAGACCTAAGTCAAAAGGTTGTTCTAAAGAGCCTCATTATTTTTTCCAGGTCAATATTTCTTAGTAAATTCTTTCAGGAAATGTACTCTTTAGTTTGCTTAATATGTTTTCAAAGGAACCCAATTTTACTCCTGTCATAAAAGGACACATCCTAGTAATTTCGTTGTGACCATTTGCACCATAATATCACACCCACAAACATTCACAAAATAGTAACACCAATTCTGTATCCAAAAATGGATTTCAATTACAGATCAACACAGTCAGTAATTTAGCCATAAAGCCCTATTATAAACTCCACAAAGAAAATGAATACTCATATATTTCTCTGTGTATCTAATCACTGGTGTGTTTTTACTCTATTAATAGAAAGATTTCATGAGTGTAGAGCTCACTGATGGGCACATAAAAGTCAGCTATGATCTGGGTTCAGGAATGGCTTCCATTGTCAGCAATCAAAACCATAATGATGGGAAATGGAAATCATTCACCTTGTCAAGAACTCAAAAACAAGGTGAGTTTCTATAGTAATAATGCACTCAGAGCCTTAATCATGCTATCCAAAGCTCCCACGTACCTAATCACGAGGAAGACCCTGTCTGTTATCTTAGGTACTCACAAATTCTGTGAAAAATTGATACAGTCATTTCTTTGGCTTAGCTTATAGGTGGTTTGGGTTAGACATGACTGATTGAAGAGCCAAATGGTTCTCTGTCATTTTCTTTTGAAACTGAGAGCTTAATTTGAAAGCATAAAACTGTCTTACAGCTTGTAAAATTATATCCTGTAGTAGATTTGAAAATCTTGTGTGCTTTCCTTTTCTTCCCATTTTGCCAAGATGTTTCCTTTAGAGTGGCCCCCAGGTAGAATTTGTAGCGGGGATAGAGCACAGCTACCAGTTCTTTATTTTTTGAAAATGCCAAAAATTTGTGTGTGTGCAAGTTAATAATTAATAATAATGTAACATTTTTATGATTCCAGGACATTTTCAAAACACTTTCACAAACATTATTTCATTTGCTCTTGAAGCAGGTATTTTGTTCTGGTTTACAGAAAGGAAAGTGTAGACTCCAACTTATATGTGGTCCCAGACATATATACCTAAGATCTCACAACCAAGACAGAAATCCGAGCCTATTAGGTCTTTGCGGACTGCTATTTTTATCTTAGTATAATTCTGCTAATTCTATGTACTATGGCATTACCAATATCTGCAAATGAAACTTAGATTCTTCTGTTTATATAATTAGACTTCATTCATTTTGAACATGCCAGTGTGACATTTCATGAAAATTTAGGTATAACTTTGCACCGTCTTTCATTCCTGCACTTAACATATATCTGCCAAGAACCAAGTAAATACTCTGCAAGAACTAAGTGAAGTCTGTAAGTCCTTGTCTTTATGGAACTTGCAGTCTAATGGGGGAGATGGACAAGTGAGTCAACGGTTAGAGAGTAGAAATCTAATTGCCATGTAGAGATCTGCAGAGCAGGCTAGGAATCTCAGAAGAGAGAAACGTCAAAGTCAAACCCAGAGGTCAGCCCCCAAGGAAGCACCCTGAGGCATGAGCAGGGGCTGAGGAGTACTCTGGGTGAAAAGCACCTTTGGACAATTCAGAGAGGTGAACATTGTATGAAAGCCTCAAGGGCTCAGTGAGCATAATACATCATTATACATCTTGTTCCAACTGCTTTTCCTTGGAACAGGAAACCCTGGAGAAACTCCTCAGTTTGGACAAAAACTGGTTTTGCACTCATAAAATAAATTGGAATACTGTTGTCTGTATACATTGTTCCCGAGTAAGTTACATTTGCGTGTTAGAGGCTCGGCACAGTAGTTAAGAAGAATGTTTAACTTTGTTTGATCCAACACTTCCCAGACTTCTTTGATCACCAGAATCTTTCCATGCCATAGTAGCATTGGCTGAACACACTTTGGGAAATGCTTTAGGAACTACAAGTCAATCCATAGGCTAACAGGATGAATGTTGGCAGAAAATTATCAGATGAAGCTGGAGAGAATACAGAGTCAGTTTATAAAGGGCCATATGAGCTAAACTAATGAGTTTAACTCTTCCTGAAATCGATAGGGAACTACTAAGAGTTTTAATCAAGAATGTGACACCATCAGATTTGTGTTTTAGTAAAGTTTCTTTAGCAGCAGACTGGAGGGTAGATGGTGACAATTTCAGATGCTCCTGCAGTCTGCAGGAAAACGAGGGGAGGAGCAAGGAGAAGGGAACCATGAGAATGGATAGGAAAGAATGGAGTTGAAAGATATTAAGCATTTTAAAATTGAGGAGCTTTATGATATACTCAGTGCAGAGAGTAAGATTTTTTAAAAAAGGAGATCAAAAATGATTCCTTTTTTTTTTCCTTAAAATAACAAAGAATATGTCAGTGCCATTTACCAAGCTATTGGATACAGGAAAAATGCAGCATAGTTTTTTAGAAAAGATGCTGAGTTCTATTTTGGATGTGCTGTATTAAAGGTACTCTTAGTATCCTTAGCAACCTAGAGAAGCTGTGTAATTGACAGGCAATTAGTTACGTGTATCTGAGGATTAGCAGAGTTCTGGGGCAGAGATGGATAGCTACAAAGCATCCTCATGTTTTAAATCATTGTACCTTAATAGAGATGAGAAAAACAAAACAGTCATATCTAGAATAAGGTGATCCAAAGCCCTTGAGCAAACAGTAATATTGAAGCAGTATAGTAAAGGAAGAGCCCACAAAGGGAGCTATAAGGAAATAATCAGAGAAAGGAGAAATAAGAAATGGAAATTTTCAGGTTAAACTGGAAGCAGGGTGACCAATTAGGTACAATAGTAGTTCAGACAGATGAATGATGGCTTGAAATAAGAGTTGCAGTGGGACTTGACAGTAAGGAAATGCAAAATGAATCCACATGTGATACCACTATACGGTTACTAGAATGTCTAAAATTAAAAAGACTGAACATACCCAGGGCTGGCAAGGATGTCAAGTAAGTGGAATTCTTATACACTGCTGACGAGGATGTAAATTGGTAGAGCCACACTGGAAAACAGGTTGGCAGTTTCTTCAAAAGTTTAATATAGACCTGTCACATGAAACAACCAACCCACTCCTAAGTATTCACCTAAGATATGTGAAAGCATATATCCATACAGAGACTTGTACCAGAAGGTTCATAGCACCTTTATTTGTGATACTCAAAACAACAAAAAATAAACATCCATCAGCAGATGAATGGATATACAAATTGTTGTACATGCACACAATGGAATAGTATTTAGTGGTTAAAAAAAAATGAACTATTAATTTGCACACAAAATGGATTAATAACAAAATAAGTTTTCTGAGTAAAAGAAGGCAGACAAAAAAGTACATTTATGTGAAATTATATAGAAAACATAAACTAACATATGGTCACAGGAAACCGATAGAGGATATTTGTTGACTGGGTTTTGTAGGGAGGGACTGGAAGGAAGGATGACAAAAGGAAACTTTTGGGGTGATGGATATGTTCATTTCTTGACTGTGATCATTTCATGGATGTATAGAGATCTCAAAACTTGTCAAATTGTACATTTTTAAATATGGGCAAATTATACTATGTCAATTTTACTTCGATAAAAGTGTTTTTTTAAAAAAAGGACAGAGGGAGTTCCCTGGTGACCTAGTGGTTAGGATTCCAGGCTTTCACTGTCGTGGCTGGGTTCGATCCCTGGTCGGGGAACTGAGATCTTTCAAGCCGTGCAGCGTGGCCAAAAATAAAATAAAAATTGAAGATTAGAAAAAATAAATTTAAAAAATTTTAAGAAGGACAGCTATTAGAGTTATTTAGGAGATGAAATTAGTAGGGCTGTTGATTGGTAAGATGTGGAATGGTGAGGAGAAAGGATGACTCTAATTTAGGAGGTTGGGTGGGAGTCTTAGTGCCACCAAATAAAATAAATAATACAGATCTGGGAGGAAAAAGAGAACCATTTTAATTTGGAATATCAACTGGGGATGTATATAGTGACTCACCTGTTGAATGTGGATTTTTAGGCAAAAATCAGGTCCAGGCATATATATTTCTGAGTTGTCAACATATGGTAAGTAAATATAAACTTGAGCTACCCCGAGAGCTGAAACCTGACAAGTGGCCAAATGAAAGCACATTAGGGAACATCAGCGTTTCAGAAGTGTTCAGAGAAATAGGTCCTGGGGAAGGAGACTGAGAATGATGTTGGAAAGGCAAGAGAAGCTTGGAGAAGTTGGCATTATGGAAGTCAAAGAAGAAAATTCTAGAAGGATGGAAATTTTAACCTCACATACTGCATAGATATGGATTAAGATAAGGATCAAAGGACCCCATTGGGTTTGGTTGTAGGGAGGGCACTGGATTTTAGCAAGATCAGAATCCATGGAATAGTGGGACAGGAACTCAAGTAAGGCCATTGCTCCTTTTCAGATACCAGATTAGTTGCTTTATTCTCAGCTAGTTTGTAAAAGCCACTGTCCCTTGAAATTCAAATCCACTCCTTCAGGAGGGATTCCCCACCTTCCCTGAGAGACAGTTAGTGGAACCACAGTCACTAATAGAAGTGCTTCCTATCCCCTCAAGTGCATTGATATGGATGCAAGATTGATCATTTAGATTTTCAGTGGACTAAGAGAGAGAAGAAAAGAATTACCAAAGTAAAAACAATTCCTTTATAACAACTCCTTTATAGCATTGATTATAAAATACTTGTTAAGCCCCTACTCTGTGTCTAGTATTTAATAAAACCCTTATTTCCCTGCTTACCCATAAATGATGTCTGAACTCATCAACTCTAAAATTTTATGTTAATGGCTATTCTATAAGGGAAAGAAATAGGGCAAGAAATAAAAGCAAGTATTAGCATTCCATAGCAGAACCCACTTCATTGCTATCACTCATAAAGGATAGGGTAGAGTGCTTCCTTTAAATCAGTAAAAATATGCCATCCTCTGTCTCTCTATCAAAGCTAACACTTGGGCCAGTGAGTTTCAGTTCAATTGTGTTTCTGCTTTTTAATCAGTTTTTCTTAGAATGATTTCTAAAAATGCATATATTCACTCAGGGATAAGAAGGAAAGCTACCTCCAGTCTCTGGCTTGCCTGTGATAGAGAGAGAATCTCATTTTCACAGACACCATTAAAATACATACCAGGTCTGTAGAAAAAAAGGCTATTTTCATGTTCCAGTCAACAGCCCTATATGAAAACTTCTTTGCTGATCTGGATAGGAAAGAATATGTATGAAAAATTTTTTATTTCAGCCACCAGTCTGGTCAAAAAGATATGTGTGTATGAAATTAATATGTGCTAGAAAGTAATTAATTTTTTAAATCTTAACTTGCTGAATATTTTTTTAATTGGGAACTTATTTTTGAGGTATTTTTTGTTTGTTTATTTTTACAAAATTCTGCTTTGAGGATTTGAGGTGTTAATAGGTTTAGGTATTTTATTTTGGACGTTTTTTATAAGGCAATTATGTTTGGTTTCATTGAAAATACTTCTTTTGAAATGGAAGGACTACAGATTACAATGGAATTTTCAGGTTTGATAGTTCTTTTATTTTTCAAAGAACGCTCTTCTAAAAGATGATGAGTTGAGAGAAAATAATAATGTTCCAGGGTCAAACAAACTTGGGAAATACTTGGTGCTCTGTGTCCCTCTTTTGGAGCGTCCCATTACATATTAGCATGTTGAAAGATATGGGCAGCTATAAAATTAAGACATATGTTTAATTTTGCTTAACCCAGTGATTGTCATATTTATTTGACCCAGGAACATCCAAGAAACTAGTGTTCCAAAGAATAAACATTTAGAAATGCCCTTATAATCCATTGGTTCAAGTGGCCATCTTTAGACCCTTGCTAATCCAGATCTTATATCAGGCAAAGATTTAGAGGCCAAATTTGTCATGTTAATGAACGAATGCCTCAGTATGCATCAAGGATCCAAAATATATTTAGCAGCTAAAGGCTGGGCCTAGGCAAATGTTATGGTGAGAAAGCACATAATTCAGAAGGAGCCTAGCTTGACTCTTAAGAATGAAGAGGGTAAAATCAATGAGATAAAGTGTTCCCATCTGCTCTCTGAACAAAGCAGTTTAAACAGAGAAGAGCCTCTCTTTTTTCCTTTTTCCTTTCTGTTTCTGAATTCTTATCCTTATCCTACTGGAAGAACCTTTAGACACCTGAGAGAAAAGCAGTAAGGCATGAAGACGGTACCTCTCTCAAAACACGCAGCATCCCCCAACTAAAATGTAATTTACGATGGACGTGGATCCCATTATCTTGCAAAACAAACATTCCCATCTCTTCACTTCCATGCACAGCCATCTTGTCAACATCACTCTGTGGATGAACTTAAACCCCAGTACTTCTGTGGATACTGAAATTTACAGAAGGAACCACAAATTCTGTATATTTCTAATGAATAATCTAATTTCTAATTAGATATTTATCTTAGCATTAGTTAATTATATTACCCTATTTTCTAACTACCTATCTATATTATGGAAAACTATGTCAACTGTTTCTCTGCTGTCCATCTACACTTCTTTCTTTTAACTTGATTAGTTTACCTTCACTGGTGTTCAGGCTGTTATTTTCGTGCTTTCTTTGTGGATCGTTTAACAACGTATTTATTGATGTTATTGTCGTTTCTGCAATTATTAAATAGCTGCATATAGTATATGTGCTTGAGAAAGTCAATGTTAATTTGAGAATTAAAGTAAATTTATCTTGAAGGAACAGTGATGATATAGATGTGGTTGGTATTGTGCAAATAAAAAGTGAAACTTCCTCTTTCCTTTGCAGCCAACATATCAATTGTAGATATAGATACTAACCAGGAGGAGAACATAGCAACTTCATCTCCTGGAAACAACTTCGGTCTTGACTTGAAAGCAGATGACAAAATATATTTTGGTGGTCTGCCAACACTGAGAAATTTGAGGTAATTTGGTGTATATTTAGAGCTAAGGATTAAGTTTTAATTAAATGGCCACTATGCTCACTAGAGTTCTGAAGTTTAATTACAACAGGAATGTCATAACCTTTAGTTGCAGAAAGGCCTAATCTAAAAATTCATGTTGCATGTTACAATAACACCACCAGGATTTAAAAACTAAAGATTAATTTGATATCTTTGTTGAAGAGATGTATGGGAATTACTGTTTCCCTTACAGTCACTGGATGAAAAGAATTATAAAAGTTATTAAAGGTAGAAACTGGAGTTGAATGTAATTGCCTTTCTCCTTGCACATTCACTGGAGATAACGGTGCACTGACATTGCTTAGTGTTCTGAAAATTAGTCAGTGTTCCAGGACACTGTGAGTATAACCTATTTTATGGCTAAGCACAAGCAATGATAATAATTTTGGAACTTTTCCATATGCCTGATGCTAAAGTGGTATTAGTTATTCTCGTGCCCATGTCAACATTTTTTAAAATTTCACGTATGTTTTTTAGAGAGCAGATAGGGAGATATATTTAGCTCGTAGTTTAACTAGTTCAAAAAATTAATAGAAGTAACTAAAAAGTGTCAGAAAATATTTCATGTGGTATTTAATTAGTTTCCTTCTTGTTATAAAACAACCTATAATAAATACAAGTTATAGAGTATTTGGTGCTCAATAAATGTTAATTAAATCTAATTAGAATGGGATGAATTGATGTGGCTAACCCGTAAGAGTTTACTATAAATACAGACCACCATGTTTTTAATTTTTGTTTTGTTTAGTTTGTTACCTTTTGATGGTTGCAAAAGTCCTGTCTAGGTGTTTCTACTCTAAAAAGACACATTACGATAGGAAGTGTCTCAGAATAACTGAAAAGTACGGTGGTCAATTATTTTCATATTTCTCAAATGAGCAGTGGAAATTCAGTCTCATTTTATGATAGTGAGTATTCAGACAGAGGTTTGCTCCTCTCTGTATCTAAACTCGTAAACCAGGCACCTGTCCAGTTACCAGTCTATCAGGGTATAAGTTGATAAGCTTTAATGGTGCAGATAACCTGGCTCTGCATTCATCTACATGATATTGCATTTGTATTAGGAATATAGATTTAAAGTGTCTGGTCAGAGAAATCACTGCAGATTAAATGTATTTGAATAGTGGCATAGTTATTACTCCAAAGTCCATTTATCCATTCAACAGGTGTTTGATGAGCATCAATACTATGTTTCAGGTACTATTTAAATACTAGGGATCCAGCAAATTGTTCAAGGCTAAGATTTACTTTGCAAGATCACTAACTAAATTCTCTAGGAGTGAACTAAATGTACCCAGAATAAGGCTATCCAAAGGTGGCTTCATTTATCCTTGTGATAATGTAGCTTTAATTACCATAAAGTGATTTTTAGGAATTATCTACAAAAGTGTATATGTTAACTTCATTGAGATGGGTTTATGTATTAGTTTGCAGACTACATACCTGATGAGTCTTTACTGCCAAGGTATTTTTACTCTCACAGTACAGCATTTCATAATTATAATATTTCTATGGCAGGGCACATTAGTTCAAAACAGCCTTTAGACATATATTTGTGACTAGTCAAGGAGCCATGCATTCATAGTTAGCTGTAATTTTGCCTACAAACAGGATCTTAATATGATAAAGTACAAAAGATGTGATGAACATGAATTATTTTTATGTATATTAAGTTCAAATTAAGTTCAAAGAGGCAATAAGCTCTCCTTACAGGCTACTCATGAACACTACAGCATAGCAGCACTTGGGCATTTTCCCATTTGTAAGAATGATAAATATGAGTGCTTTAAATTCAATTCCAAAATTAAAATTTTCCAAGAGAATAGTGTGGGAGATGGTCACCGTTGGACTCTGTTTTCACTGTAGTCAAGGGTATATGTCTGTTTTCTTTTCTGTTCGTGTTTTATATTCCTTTCCTTTGTAGATCTCTATGAAATGCTTTCTTTTTTAAAAGATTTATGATTAAGTTTATTGTTTTACTAAATGAAAATGCAATTATAAGTAAATCATTTTTTTTCTCTTCCCTTTGACCTAGTATGAAAGCAAGGTAAAATTTAAATTTATGCATGCCTTCTTCAAGTGCATGGGTTGGGTAAATGTGGCTTCTTAGATAAAGCAGTGATGCAGAAGCAGAGTGACACCTATGCAGCTTTATTCACAGTACGTTTCACGAACAAGTAGTGCATTCTGAGATAGTTCTCATGCTGCCCTTTGCTTATAAAAATGCTGCTGCTTCCCCACCATCACTGCAATTTGACTTGTTCACCAGCCGTGATGACAAAGTTGCTCTGCTTATTTGTTCAACCACCCACGCACAGCGCCGCCAGGTGCACACATGCAGCAGCACACGCTAAGGGCAGCTGGACAGGTTTATGGGCGAAATCTAGCTCCGGGGAACAAACTGGTCTCTTGGGTTGAACCTCAGACTCTGGTCTCCCAGGTGCCGTACTGTCTGCTGAACAATCAACCTGTGCTCCCAAATGCGTACTACTGCCTGGTTGCTTTTTGCAAGCCTGCAAATATGCAAGCGTTAACATGGCCCTTGCACCTCTTGACAAAGCTGCTTCTTTCTTGCCATGTTTATTTAGAATTTAGCTACGGAGTCAGTATTTCTCTGGAAATACTATATGTAAAACAAGTGTTTGCATTAATGACGAGGAAGCTTGCGGACAGTCATCCTAGCTTCTCAGGAGCATTTCAGTTCCTATTTGTAGGCAGGAGGTTTTAGCATGGACGTTGTAAGCAGCAGGCCCTCTGTAAGTGGCTGATCAAACTCTGGCTAGAGCTACAGCTGAGTGTTTTGGTATTTCAAAACCTAATGGTGCCAAATTTCCCAAAAGGACATAATGAAGCTGAGCTGATCTAAGAAATTTTTAAAGCAAAGGCTAGACTTTTAATACCAGAAACCAGACTATATAGAAATGAAAGTGTGAAAAAAACAATCCAAGTTGTTTAATCACGATACAGTTATAAGACCAATCAAGTGCTGTTTGCTGAGATGGCTGAAAAGCAGAGGTTGGCTTTCAGTGAAAATATATGCTAATAAAACTCTGGAATGACATTGTGTAGCTTTGTAATTTTGTCTCTGAGGCAAACAGAGGAAACAGTGGCCTGTGGTTTTCATTAGGAATCTGATCACCATATGTGATTACTTATACCCTGTGATTTTCATAATGTCGAGCTTGCTAAATGATTGTGTTTTGAAATGATTCTTTGTATTTCCCTGAAACAATGAAGTGTCTAACTTGTAGGAGTGATTTATTTTGTGTAGGAGTGATTGATAAGACCTCTGAGAAACTTGTGATAAATCAGTCTTCCTCTAAGCAAACATGGAAGCAAATGAACACTGAGAATGAAGTCCACCCATTTCCTTTACTTTATACAAGAAGAATATAAGCAAGATTCTCACTCTCCAGTTGGCATGTTTTTTGTAATAACCAGCTAATTGAACAGAAGGGGAAGACCTTGGGAACAAGTGGAAATGATCAAAGAAAATAAAACAGTCCCAGAGAGAGAGAAACAAATAGAACAAATACCCAGCATGACATAAATCACCTGATACACACTCCCAGGGTCTGATTTGCTTTCCTACCTGTTTGTCCTCATGTCATGTGTTTTTTATTAAGACAAAAAAAAGGAATCCTGCCATCATGGGACAGTGAGGAGAGAATTAACCATTATCCAAATAAATATAATATCTTGGTGTTGATTGGACAGTTTTTAGAGTTGCTTATTAACATAAAAAAAAGTGTTACTTTTTCTATTGTTGTTGACCTGCATTATTCAATATGGTAACCACTAGCCACAGTGGCTATTTAAATTTAAGTTAAAGAAAATTTTTTTAAAAATGGAACTTCCCTGGTGGTCCAGTGGTTAAGACTCCATACTCCCAATGCAGGGAGCACGGGTTTGATCCCGGGTCGGGGAACTAAGACCCTTCATGCCGCACGGTGCCGCCAAATAAATAAATAACAATAAAAATTCAGTTTCTCATTGGCACAAGCTACTTTTCAAGTGCCAGCAGCCATATATGGCTACTAATTACTGATTTGGACAGTGCAGAAAAGAATATTTCCATCATCACAGAAAGTTCTACTGGATAGTGCTGCTATAGATGAAAGAGGTGTCATCACCATTAATATCCTGCTAGCTTATGTTTATTGAGCACTTACTACGTGCTAGCAAGTTTATCCCTTTTTAAGAAGTAGTGAGCAAAAAGTAAAAATTCAAGTGTCATTTGGGTACTGAAGCCATTTTCAACCTTATTGGAAAAATTAAATGTATGTTTCGTGACTCTGGTTGCTTTATTTTGTTACTGCTGCAATACAGAATAAGGACTTTAGGGTCAATCTGTAAACTGAATCTTAAAGTATCTTTTTTTTAGACTATGTAATCCAAAAGAATGTTTCTCAGGTTTTATTTGACTTAAAATCTTTAAAGAGAAATATGACATTATCTTATTCTTCAGCTAACCACCCCCCCAAAAAAAGTCTCAATGAAAATATTATCTTTTCAAAATCAATGTTTCCAGATATTTTTTTAATTTTGAGCAAGATTTTATTTAACTGTGTCAGTATGTAGTTTTGATTATGCTGTCCCATACAAGTTCTGCCCTTTGTTGGAAAAAAAGAAACACATTTCATTATGCATATGAAGCACTTCATAAGAAGTCAGTTAATTCCTGTACCTTGTATTTAAATGCAATAGGTGAGATTATTTTTTAAAAGGAGAGGAAGAAGAACTACATAAAGACTCCTTGTGCAGGATGGTGCTCATATCCACTTATCCAACCAGTAGCTAATGGAAGCATAGTTTGCTGGGTGCATGTGTGTGCGTGTGCACAGTCTGAGAGACGTGCCTGCCTGTGCAGCAATTCGGGAAGCATAGTTTGCTGGGTGCGTGTGTGCACGTGTGCACAGTCTGAGAGATGTGCCTGCCTGTGCAGCAATTTGGGAAGCATAATTTGCTGGGTGCGTGTGTGCGCATGTGCACAGTCTGAGAGACGTGCCTGCCTGTGCAGCAATTTGGGAAGCATAGTTTGCTGGGTGCATGTGTGTGCGTGTGCACAGTCTGAGAGACGTGCCTGCCTGTGCAGCACTTTGCTCCATGTGGCTTTCATCCACTAGGCACACACACTATACCGCCATTGCCCTAATGATATTGCTTTTGTTTTCCATTTAACTTTTCAACAGGCCGGAAGTAAATTTGAAGAAATATTCTGGCTGCCTCAGAGATATTGAAATTTCAAGAACTCCATATAATATACTTAGCAGCCCTGATTATGTTGGTGTTACCAAAGGATGTTCACTGGAGGTTGGTCTCTTCTTAATATCTTCCTAAATACATTCATATCGGATTTCACTTACTTAGGTTGGGTCTATTACAGGGACCAGTCCTTGTTAATATATTTTCAATTCCTACTGACCCTAGTCTTAGCTATGCATAAATGATAAAGCAAGATGGAAGTACTTCTATAAGTTTTCATGATCAACTGAACTTAGGAGAACAGTATTATAGAGACCCCAAATTGTGAACAAGTTTCCCACACGTACAGCACTTCATAGCATGTATTTTTAATATTAATCCCTTTTCTGGTTCCTTCTTCCTTTCCCACACTACTTATCTCTTTTCCTCATTTTTGTCATCTACATTAGATTTAGTTTATCTTCATGTATTTTATATAGTTTTATTAGTAGCCTTAAATTATTTTTCTGAAATGTGTTAGGAGTTTACACAAATAGCAAGTAATAGTTTACACCATGATCATTAGTGCATAGAATCTTGTTCACAGCTTAGAAGTCAAACCTCCTTTTCTTTGAAAATGGCACATAGTGGGAACCATCTACAAAGACTTGGCTTTGACGGGACTGCAAAGTACCCTGTTATCAGGGATCTTCAGTATCTTTTCTTTATTGCCAAAGCAGCCCAGAAGCTTCCCGATACCACGTGACTATTTTGCACTGACTCTTCAGTAGAGGTTGATCCACAGGAGAGAGGAACACAGGTCACAGCGCTGCTCTTATTATATCTGTAAACAAGATCCAACCGTCATCAGCAAATATTAGTAAAAGTTTTATGGGAATTCTAAAAGTGATGAGTTTGTTTTAAAAAGAAAATGTTAAATATATCATACGTACAAATTTTTAATTACCCTGATGTGACACAACTATTCATTTTAGCTGCTTCCTCCAATTAAGATTATGTTAAAGCATTGTGATAGGAGATGAAGGGATTTGGGGAAAAAGAAAAAGTAAATCACCACTGAGCCATGAGGTTAAAGACTGAAACAGAACTTTCAGGGTCTTCACTGTGCCTAGTTACAGTCTCCAAGTTGGAATTAGCCATAGACATCCACCCTGAGAAGCTTGGGAATGAGGAAAAAGGAAGTACATACAGAATCAAATCTCTAAGAATCCATACTAGCCTCTTTTTACTCAGAGTTTTAATCTTCCAAAGCCTAACTCTCATCCACATGCAAAAGATATATGCATGAGGATGGAAAACTGTCCAGAAAATGGATAGCCTGTATGTGTGGAAATGATGATTCTGTAAAGGCACTTTTCAATAACTGGGAATTGTTTGCAACTAAAATACGATGCAGAAAGTTCAATATTTGATAAATATTGAAAAGTCTGCACAGTAGTTTTATCTGAAGTATCCAAAATTCTATGATTTGAAAATTGGAATCAAAAACAGATTATACATTTTTACAACACATTTAACTGGGCCTGAAACACTGTGGAGGGAAATAACCTGCATTAAAGGATCCCTTGTTTTCACTCCAGCCAAATCCAGGACTTTTTAAATGAATGTTTTAAGCACTCTAAATGCCCAACTCCATGGCCGTGCTTAAATAAGTCCTAGCACATTCATACAATGGAATGACCTCCTGCCATTATAAGTGATGATGAGATCTGTGTTTACTGACAGAGAGATATCCTCCACATGTGAAGTGAGAAAGAGAAGTTACAAATGAACGTGCCTGTCATGATTCAGTTTAAATATAGACAGGAGGAGAGAGGAAGAGGGCAGGTATAAAAGATAAAGTGAGTGAATGAAAACATGCATGCATGCATGCGTGAATGAATGGATTAGAAAAAGCTATATGCTTCTACACAGCTTTGGAATGGGGGTGATTTTTACTTTCTCCCTTTTGCACTTTGTTACCGTTTAAAATGTTACTGTTTTAATTTTATTATCAGCAAGGACAATGATACTACTTTCATTTTGAGAAGAAAACCAGACTAAGAAATATTTGGTTTATTTATTTTTAAGATATAGATTGTATCTGATTTTTTTAAAATTCCGCTAGAGTGTCTTTATATGCTTGAGAGCAGCAAACATCTTTACCTTGGGCTCTTCACTGAGGAAGAATGCAGACAGAGACCATGGTCAGACTCAGCTATAAAACATAAGCAGTTAGTTGGTAGGTGTTATTCCAGGGATCAGTTAGAGAGTTTTCAAGGGAGACTTAGCAAGACAGATTTAAACCAAAAGAAAATGTTACCTGTCAGTGATAACCTTTTATATTTCAAATCAAAAGTTCTAGAATAAAAGCAGAGGCCCAAATTTTTATTTTAACTCAGACTCTCAGAAAATTCAGTTACAGCTAGAAATAATATTTCTTTGGTTGCTCTTAAGCTCTCCATGTAACTGTGGGTTTTTATGTGTTCTAAAATGACACTGTATTTCATAGTAACGTTGAGTGCATTGAGGAGGATGAGTGAGATGGAGAAATTAATTTAAATGTTCATTTCTAATGCTTTCTTCCCTTCTTTCCTTTTACCCAAAGAACGTTTACACAGTTAGCTTCCCGAAGCCTGGTTTTGTAGAGCTGTCCCCTGTGCCTATTGATGTAGGAACAGAAATCAACCTGTCCTTCAGCACCAAGAATGAGTCTGGTATTATTCTCTTGGGAAGTGGAGGGACACCAGCGCCACCTAGGAGAAAACGAAGGCAAACTGGACAGGTACCCTCACACCTAGCTAATAATGCATTTTCCCTAATGCGTATATAAAATGATTATTTTATAGAGACTCAGGTGAAGCATTTACAGTTTATAAATTGTTTTTATATTTTTTGATTTGCATCATTTATTTCCACTATCATCTTCTTAGGACAATTATCTCCACTAGGATTTTCCTGTTGGTCAGTTCTAGGTGCAGACACACCTGTATTTACATCCATATTTCATATGGGTTTTGCATATATAAAGAGAGAAAGCTTAAAATACATTCACATTGTGTTAATCTTCTCTCTAAATCCAATTTCCTACCAGATCTGTAGATAACCAGATGGAGTCCCTTAAATTTAAATTTTAATTTTAATTTTTTTAGGATCAGCTTCCCATTTTCACTAGCTAATGTGATGCAGTCTGCTGGAGCCTAACCTGCTGCACCCTCTCTGGACAGAGAGAAGGCAGAGAATGGACCTGGGCAGGAGAAGGTGAAGAGAACACAACCAACACAGGCATGGACACTAGTGACATTAAAATAAAGCCTACACAGTGTCTGTTTTGTAGGGCTGTGAGCTTTAGTTTTCATACCCCCTAGCCATTTGATTCTGTTAAAAGCTGTCTCTTAGTTGTCCTGATCTAGGCACCATAACTCTTTACTGCATGGATATTCCTCCAATACTTTCAGTCACATTTTTAAAGATATACATTTTTCCATTTAATCTCATTTTTCTCAGTGAAAGCATTCTTGGGAATTACCAGTATGCCATGGCCAAAGCACAGAGTGCTTTACAAATATAGCCTTAAATATGCATGCATTCTTGTAAATCAGGTTGTGTTGTTTGTAATTATACGTTTTTTAAAATCACTTTTAGCATTTAAAATTTAGTAATGGGTAGTCACGTAATAATACCATTTTCTTCCCCCACAAAAAAAATAAACACTAAACAAAATATGGTTGACCCTTGAACAACACAAGTTTGAAGTGCACAGGTCCAGATATGCACGGGTTTTATTCAATAGTAAATATAACAGTACCACACGATCCGAGGTTGGTTGAAACTGAGGATGCAGAACATCTGATACAGAGGAACTGCGTATGAGGAGGGCTGACTATAATTTATACTCAGATTTTTGACTGTGCGGAGGGTCAGCGCCCCGTGTTGTTCAAAGGTCAGCTGTATTGGCAAATAAAATCCAAAGATGCATTACCATGAGTAATTTGCAATATCTCAGGAATACAAATGTGGCTTGATATTAGAAAATCTAAAATCATATAATCATTTTGATAAATGCAGAGAAAACTTTTGGTAAAACTTAACAACCATTCCTGATTAAAAACAACAACAAAAAAAGACTTGATAAACTAAGAACAGGATGGGGCTTCTTGATAGGAAAACATTATAAACATTTTCTATGAAATCAAGCCCAAGAAAAGATGAATATTATCACTGTATCAGTCTTAGCCAATACAATAACAAAAGAACAAGTAAATATAGTACAAGAACAAGTATATAATTTAAGAATAAATCTAACAAAACAAATGTAAGGCCTATATGGAAAAAATTACAAAACTTATTGAAAAATTACATCAGACTACTTATTAAAGTCAACATGTTAATGGAAAGACTCAGTGTTAAAAATATATCAGTTCTCCACAAAGTGATATGTAGATTCACCTTCAATGAAAATACCCTTATCTTTTTGTAAATCAGGACAAGCTAATTCTAAAATTTATATCAAAGATCGAAAGCCCAAGAAACTCCTGAAATAGAAGAATAAGTTGGTGGACTGTCCTAGCAGATATCAGCACATTAGAAGCTAGAGTTTTGAACCATGGGAGTATGGTGTTAATTCATGGATAACTCTGTGTCAGTGGAACAGAATAGAGAGCCAAGTATAGATGGAAACAACATTTGGCAATAGGTGGCATTGCACATCATTAGGGAAAAAGTGGCCCTTTCAGTGAATGATTCTGGGGCAATTGGTTATCCATACAGAAAAAAATGAACTAATTTCTACTTCATGCCAGACAGAAAAATAAACTCCCAATGAATTAAAGCCTTACATAGGAAAGGAAAAAAGTTTTAAAAGTTTAGAAGAAAATATAAAAGGATAACCTTTGACCTTAGGGAAGAAAAGGATTTCTTTGGGAAGAAAAAAAAAACAAAAAATATTTTTTGAAGAGTAGAGGGAGAAAAAGTGGTATTTTATCTCATTTTTTACTATGCATAAGCACTGAATAAATATAAAATATAACTTCTCTTAAAGCCTTTATGTTTTAATCATAAAAATTAAATTATTTTCTCACTGCTACAAATGATAAGCTAGTTATAATAAGAGGGCCAGATCAAACATTCTGAAATAGGTTTCACTAAAGGATATGTGTTTCCTAGGTCACAGTCAAATAATTGAGCACCAGCCATCGTTTCCAGATTTCTCCTCATCAGAACTAAATAAATGGACTTGAGTCATCAGCTTTCAGGATAGTTCTTAAAATAAAACATGTTCCCATTCAAACAATTAAAATGAGAAAATATTAAGCACTATAGTACACAGTAAATTAGAAATAACATGTTAATGTTTCAACATTTTAATGATAATGAGTATCTAGTTTTCAAAATCTCATTGTCAATGCTATCTGAAAGAGGAAACAATGTTAAGCAGTTCATGTCTGTCGTAGAATCAATACTGGTTAAATGACGTACTTTAGTTTTCAAAGCTACCAGTTTTGATACCCATAGGGTCATTTGTGATTATGTTCTGCTAAAGGGGTTTGAGAACTCAGTCAGCTAAAAAAATTGTAATTGAGTAGATGGCAGCTGCCCCTTTTGATGAATGGCAAGCACTAATCCAGATCCTCTGGCCATTTTGTGGTGGACACGACGCGGCACAGACGATTTTGTAAGTTATTGGAGACGTTATGATGTTTGAATGAAACCATCTCCACTACCTCAGGTGACTCGCAGAGGACCAAGTGATCACCGTGTATCAGGTGCCACCCCCCTGCTCCACAAGAAAGGGAGCAAGCGTGGCGTCAGCTTTGGGGACAAGGACTGCATTCAAGCTCCCTGGGGTTCATAAACTGATCTCAAAACCATACTGTTTCTATAGTAACAGTGGCAAAAAGAAAGCAGTCCTGTTTGTGGATGAAAAATTGTCTTCCTTCTTTCTAAATGTGGGAGACAAGTTACATGTGGATAGCAATCTATTCCACCAGCCCTGAGAACGAATTGAAATCTAAACACTCAGAATGCCGTGAGGTTGGGAGTCAGACCTCATTCCCAGAAGCTAGCTGTCTGTTTGTGAATACAAGGGAGAGGGATTTTATTGACACTCTTTATTTCCTGATGGGATTTGTGAGTTAGAAGCCCAGTGCCAGCACAACTGTTCCTTTCAGCATTGCAGATCTGCTTTGCAGAGACTGCTATGTTACTATCTCCACTTGCCACATCATCTAACAAGCAAAAATGGTAAATGATTAAAAAGCTATTTCCAGCTGCTTTAAATACTCTTTTTAAGAAAATACTGAGTCTTAACTTCTCAGGTAAGATCTCAGAGCGGATGAATACGCAGTTCTGTCAGGGAACTAAGCTAAGTCATAGATGAGACTCTTCTTTAATCTTCAATGACCATTTGCTATTGCAGGCCTATTATGCGATATTCCTGAACAAGGGTCGTCTGGAAGTGCATCTCTCCACAGGGGCACGAACAATGAGGAAAATTGCCGTCAAACCAGAGCCGAGTCTGTTTCACGACGGGAGAGAACATTCTGTTCATGTAGAGAGAACTAGAGGGTAACAATAGTCCTAACGACTGACTGTACTGTCATAACTAACGCGAACTCCTTTGCTCGCCTTAGTCCTTTACTGGACCTTTGTGTGTATGGACATACGATGCATTGCAAAACTATCAAGTAGTTTAATTTCATCTTCTTTATATTTCATACTTCGGGAACCTCATTTCCCTTGACCCTTAGGAGTTTTGTTCGTAACGTTTTTATGCTGGGTGGTTCTCCTCTCCACCTTTGGGAAAACCAAATGCATCTTCTGAAGCGTAGATGAGAAAACTCCCTCCTCACCTCTCAAATACTCTCTCCTCAAGTAGGGCATGCGCGTGGTGAAACGCACAGAACAGCTCCGCTGGAGCCGCCAGCCTTTGACAGCTGCTGTTTCATTCAGGTTCCAAAGCAGTTATGGCGGCTGCTTAAAAATCTGTCACAGATACAGAGCGCGGCCTGCGGCTGCAGGACCCACGGAGCACGGTTCTGCGCATGCCTCGTCCCCGGCCCTTACCCCCGCACCCGCCGCCAAGGTGTGCTGGGTCCCTGCGGGATGGCTCCGTGAGGGAACAGAGTTGAGAGAGGGAAGGAAGAAGGCTGCTGTCCTGCCATCCGTGCACGGTGGCTGCCTTTCTGCTGATCCACCAGAGCACCTGCTTCCCAGCCCTGAGTCAGGGAATTGCTTATTAGTGTTATAAGCTGATTTCTCATTTCTTCAGAATGCTACAGTACTTCATACTTACTTTATTGGGGAAGTCATTTGGTTTTTTTTCCATAAAAATGTTGTATGACAACTCAGAGAGGTAATGAACTTAGAACAATTAGAGAAAAAGAAAACAGAAACCCAGAGACTTCAGACCTCCAGACCCACAATCCATTTTATTAGACTGAAGAAATAGAAGAGAACTGGAAAGCAAATCTGATTAAACCTCAAAACACAGAGAATACTTTTAAACACAACAACAGTATGAATGTGTAGCAAAAGTTCAAGTAAGCAGATGTTATTCTGTACTTAAAGACCTCCATTTTCTAATCATCCTCTTATGTGGATAACAGTTTAAATAAGTAATAAGAATGCCTTTTCTTCTACGTAAGTGATGAAGCTCTCCTTGGTTCATGTTTTTCTATTATATAGAGCATTAGGTTGTGGGATGAATTGATACTAAGCCTTCTTGCAGATATCTTCTAACTGAGATGTTTAGAAACCATGATTAAGACAAATGAGGGATCAGTATTTGGACTAACTAAGAACTTTTACTAATCTTATAGGCACATATTGCAGTCATGGTCTCTGAAGAGAAATGCAAACTGAATTTTCTCATTTGGATCTTAGGGAATGCTCTAGAATACTGATTTTACATGTCTTCTAGACTAGATTTCAGGTCCTTTGCCAAATGTTAGTCCTTCTCATTGTAGGAAAGACTTTCTAAAGTCTTTAAATTTTAAATAACTTCAAGAAGCAAATGCAGATCTGACAAATATAGTTGACAAAAAAAATCACCCAAATATGTTATTTTGTAGAGAAAGAATTCTGACATTCTCAAGTGCATTATGATGTTATGCTAAGGTGTCCTTTTAACAGGTGTGTCTCTTCAAGAAGGGTATTTTATTATGCCAGCTTCACAGCTGTTGGCCATCAATCCAACCTTTATTTGATTAAGCTCAGTGTATAGTGCATCCCCTGAAAACTGGTCATTCAGTTAATTGGCCATATAAACAAACAGTTTTACTATTCACTGTTAATTAAAGGATAATGTATTGGACATATTAGTGGGTTGTCACTGCAGTCTGTGGCAAAGCAAGAACTCATTTGCACCATAATGTCTCATTCAGCACTCTGAGGTCAAAAAACAATCATCACCTATCCTTTAGGCGAGCACTTCAATTAGCTGATTAACTAGAGATCACTAATGACCCTAAGAACATCTCCCAGAAACATATTTTAATGCTTCACATCAATTCTATGGCATGCTGTGTGTCAAATACTAAACAAAGATTATGTCCTTTAGTCATTCTAAATGTATGTGAGATCTGTATTAATATCATCACAGATGAGGATATATTAACTAATTTGCCAAAAATCACATAGGTAGTAAATAACAGAGGCAGGACTTAAACCCAGATATACTTGACTTTAACACCCCCATCTGTGCTCACCCGCTATTTATTCTTACCCTTTTTGTGACCTCAGAGATTTGTATTACTTCATGTTGATTATGATACTCCTGTTAACTTGGAAATATTTGCTTTCTTCCAACACTATTTAGACCATAAATGTCAACTGTTATTTCTTTTCTTAAAACTCTGGATAAGATGGCAATTTTAATACCATTAATACCACCTCATAATAGAGAGGCAAACTTTTCAATATTACTCTTGCCCTTTTCTCTCCCTCTGCCTCTCTTTACCCGTGCTCCCACATTCTCTCTCCTTTTCTACCCCTTCCTCTGCAAAAATTCCACTCCCTTCACTTTGGTATCTAATTTCCTAGTACTCCAGTGACCTCTGCCTTTTATAACTGCTTGGCCCTCTGATCTTCCACCTGGAGTCCACCTCAGTGGCCAGTAGTTCTAACTGGACGAAAACAGTAAACCCTAAGAGCCTGGAGTAGACGTTTAGGCAAGTAGGTATTCTCCTACGTGAAAGCATTCTACACACAGGTACAGAATTAGGCTAAAGACCACACAGTTGTAGCGAATATTTCAGGAGTAACTTGAGGTTTCCAGAAAGGGATCATGGTTTGGACAGTGCAACCCAAATATTTCTTTCTTACCATCAACTTAAAAAATTTCAGATTTTGTTTCTCATGTAAACTGCAAATATCAGGGCACTTCTCTTAATATCTTTTACCATGTACGCAGTTCATTTGGTGGTGGTTTGAAAAAAATCTTAGATCAATATTCCATACAAATAAATAGAATTTAAGTAATAAAATATTTAATTATAAAACTTCAAGAATCAACTATTGAAATTTTAAGGAAATTCAGCTGACCTATCACAATACTAATAGTAATGTAATGATTCTTATAATGCTTTTTGCACATAGTAGGTCCACAGTAAAGTTTTTGAATAAATACTTTTTAAAAAGGAAATGCACCAGAATCAGAGAGGACATGTAGGTAATATCCCTATTTACAAAGAACTAAATAAATGACCTAGATTTGATGCTCCTAGGATGTAAAATACAAACTGGATTCAGCTATAGTCTTCTAGCAATGCCCTTATTAAGTAATACAGACTCAGCGCAATGCCTTAGTTAATGCTTTCCATGGTTCGAAATAGGTGTTCTTATCCTCATTTTATAAATGAATGAAATGAGACTGAGCAAGATTAAGTAACTGGCCCAAGGTCACACAGCTAGTAAGCTTCCATACTAGTGCTTACTTCCAGTCTCTTCCTTCTGAAAGCTCAGGCTCATTCTACATCTCCACCCTATGATCCAGGAAGAAAGGACCATTGCTATGGTCCTTGGCCCAGAGTCTGGCAAAACATCAATGTATCATTTCCCCTATTTTGCCTTTGAAACTAAACCCAACCTGCTCCCTCTACACCTCCTGAATAATGACATTTTGAGCCACAACAATATCTATTTTGTCTTATTCTCTTACATTTGAATTGTCCCAAAGTGGGCCAGTTGTTCAGTGCCATTTCAGAGCATCTGTGCCCTAGTTTATTGTTTCTAATTTGACATGTGGTTTTTCTTCTTTCTAAAATCAAGTAAAATGGCATTTTAGAACTGAGTTTTCCACCTAAGTACTTAGGGTTTTCTCCCCAGATGTGAAATAAGTTTTCAGCAATCCATTCATGATCCTCGGGCTATTGACTAACACTTATGACTAAGAGCCCCATGCTGACTACTGGGACTAAAGTTTAAAACCTGCTTCTAGAACAAAAGAGAAAATGCCTTTGGTCATTTTCATCAGCAGAATTCTTTGTCTCCTGATTCTGTGCCCCAGGATCCACAGAGTGAATAAGTAGCATGAGGTGTTCAATTAGTAATGTGTGAGTTCTCTCTCATAAGCAAATTAGGGAAATCAATGAAACAGCCACTAAGGAAAATCATTGCCGAGAACAGTTAGCATGGTACTCTGGCCTGCCTCTTCTATTCAAAAGCCAGCAGCTATGTTCTTTATAAAACATCCTGTAAGTGTGTGCTGTTGATTCCTGCAATCTAAGCTCTGGGAGTACAGTTTGTTCCCTAGCAAGGAGATAAGAGCTAGCACAAAGCAAGAAAGAAAGAGCGAAACAAAACGTGACCCCATGCTGTGCTAAACCGACTGAACCTCCTGCGTTTAGACATTACTACCCCTTACAGAAGCCTCTGCTCCACAGGCTCACGTGTAAGGCCGCTGTTGTCAACCACCACCAGAGGCTAGTGTTGCAGCTGCACCATTGCCTTGTTTCCAGAAACTCTCAAGGAGAGTTTACAAGGGAGGCAGAGGGATGAGATCCTGAGAAACAGTACTGTGTGCTTAGTGTCGAATCCCTAATCGTCAAACTTGGCTGCCTTAGAAGCTTCAGGAAGGAGGGGTGCGGGGTGGCAGGAAAGAGTTGGATTTCTGGTTGTGTTGGACGTTGTGTGTTTTATACTTGTTTATTTTCAATGTTTTATCAGCATCTTTACTGTTCAAGTGGATGAAGACAGAAGGCATGTGCAAAATCTGACAGTAGAACAGGCGATAGAAGTTAAAAAGCTTTTCGTCGGGGGTGCTCCACCTGAATTTCAACCTTCCCCGCTCAGAAATATTCCTCCTTTTGAAGGCTGCATATGGAACCTCGTTATAAACTCTGTGTAAGTGAATCTCCTTGTTACTAATTTTTTTTTTTTTTTGGTATGAGCATCACTGTTGCATCTACACTATCTAAAACCATAGGGGGAAGGAAACAGTGAAGATCTTCAGGTTAGATTTTTTTTTTTTTAATTGCACTGATGACCTTTAAAATGGGAAAGGGGAAATTTGATGTCATGGTAAGGAAGCAGGACAATGAAAAATAGGAGAAAGTATTGAATTTTAATTATATTCCCATAGCCCTATGGACTTTGCACAGCCTGTATCCTTCAAAAATGCAGACATCGGTCGCTGTGCCCATCAGAAACCACCTGAGGATGAAGATGGAGCAGTTCCAGCTGAAACAGTTATCCAGCCAGAGCCAGTTCCCACCCCAGCCGTACCTGCACCCACCCCAGTTCTGGCATATGTAAGTGTTTGTATCCCGTTGCTTTCTCATTTTAACGCTGTGTTTTTAGTCATTTTCAGAATGAAGGTTATTCAGGATATCTAGTATACTCTACTGCTAGAATTAGAGGAAGGGTCACTGTAAGGAACGGCACCAAGAAACGGAGGAGAGCTTAAACAAGCTTTATTTGGGAATGCTCCTGGGCGAGGTTCACTGGTCCGAGAGAAAGGGGCCAGAGAAGTCACGCCCGAATGCGGGCGCGAACAAAATTTATAGGGGTGGACGCAGGGGAGGCGCTTGCTGTATGAAGCAGCCCTTTTTTGGTAATCTCTCGGGTGTTGTGGCAATGTCAGGTGTCGGTTACATCAGGCTCAGAGCCGTTGGTTCCGCCCCTCGGGGAGCGGGAAGACCGGGGCCGAGTGGTGTGGCAATGTCAGGTGTCGGTTGCATCAGCCACTTTGGCGGGGTTCCGTCTGGCTCCCTGGGCCCTTCCCCGGACCTGCTGGCCTTACAGTCACCTGTCTATGAAAACCTTTTCTCCTTACATCTTCCTTGGATTACTTTCTTTTATATATCTATTCTCCTTTAATTTTCCTGTTTATAAAATGGCACATGTTTTCAGTTGAAAAGTTAGCACAGAAATGTCTACAGAATCAAGAATAAAACCCACCTACCATAGCACCACACAGAGGCAACCATATTGATTTTCAGCCCCTTTTATTTGCATTTTGCATAGTAGATCGCATATCATGCATACAATTTGGTATTCTATTTTTTAAAACCAGTAATACATAATTAAAATTGTTTCTAAACATTATGCAAATGTGCGTATCTTATATGATTACACGTATATGTGTTTGTGTGACAGAGAGACACACACAGAATATTTCATAGCACTGGAGGTAGTATATCCTTGATTAGAGCGTGGGTTCCAGAGTCAGCCTGCCTGGGTTCAAATCCCAGCACTCTAACCTACCATCTGTATGAATGTGGGAAAGCTACTTGGCTAATCTATTCCCCAGTTTCCTCATCTGTACAATGAATATACTAACAACACATATATCAGAGTCATTATGAGGATTTTAAAAAATGCTTGTTAAACCCCTAGCATATACTAAGCATTTAGTAAATGGCATAATTACTATACAGTAATGATCATAATGACTGCTTTTTAACAATTTCTATCCAATATTATTGTAATTTTCCCAACAGCTGTGTAAAATATATACCTATATACGATCATCCCATTTTTAGTTGAGTTAATAAGAATTAGCTAGCCTAAGTAATACACCCAGACACGGCCAGTAAGTGACAGGATAGGAATTTTGATCCAGTGGGTCTGATTATACAATCTGGTTCCTTATCACTGCAACACTTTGTGAAGCCAAATAATCATCTTTTAGGAAAACCGGCCATTTATTCCAAGCATCATTTCTTCCTCTGTAAAATGTGGGTATTACACCTACCTTGCCTGCCGATGGGATTATTGTAAGAATCAAATGAGGTAATGCACGTGGAACTTCTTTGAAAAGTGAAGGAAGCACACACACATAGATACTGTGAGGAATCCCTGCATTTACTAAGTAACTATATAGTATGTGTCCAGTATTCTGCCGGGCACTGTATGTCCATTATTTCATTTGATTCTCACAAGCTATTGTTTTATTTATGTTTATTTATATCATTGGACGTATTATTAGCCCCAGTTCACAGAAGAAAATACCTACAATCACACAGCACAGCTAGCAAGTGAAAGGCTGTCAGTCATATGGGGATTAGTTCAAGGAGTTGATTTTCTCCTAAGACCTCACTGAGATCTGCCACGTGGACTGTAGAATGTTTCCTTAGCTCTTTCATAACGTGGCCTTATGCTCGATTTCCCCCAGCAAAGGGAAGGCTAATGATCCTCCCTCCCTTCTGCCTCACGTCCTGTTCTCTAGACTGTTATCCCTCGTGTCTGTTCCCTGGACTCAGGAAAGTGTTTTCAACTGAAGCATTTAAAAACACCATGGTTAAAATAAACGTTTTGGACCTTGGATCCAAATGTCCATTTGGATTCTATAGGAAAGTGGATCCTAAATTCTGAACAACTGACTTAGAATTATAAATTGTAATTAGCAGAAGCCCTAGAGACCAGCTGGTCCAATCTCCATCTTAATACATGAATCTTTTTATATGATACTTGATGTGGACTTACAGCCTTTGCTTGAACATTCCATTGACGAGGATTTTCCAGTGTTATGATGAGGCAGGCTGTAGTCGTTAGAAAGCCATTGGTTATAATGAAGTAAAACTGCATCCCTATCACCTCTACGTAATGACTGTGTTTCTGTAGCCAAACACATTATATCTTCTCTAACAAACACCCCTTCAAGCATTTGAAAACAGCTAAGTGTTCTCCTTTCCCACGCTGAATATTCCATTATCTCAAGCATTCTCCTTAATTAATTTCTAATTCCCATATTCACACTGATAACATTCTTACATTTGAAATATCTCTTTCAAAATATGGCACCTAGAATAGACCATACTACTCAAAGTGGAGTGCCCAGTTCAGAGAACAGCAGAGTTGCTCCTTTCACTGGTCTGTCAGTCACCATATTCTACTAATATACCTGGGAATGTTTTAATGTTTTACACGGATGGATCATGCCATTAGTTCATCATTAGGTACCATGTTCGGTCAACCAAAACCTTGAGGGCCCTTGTATCACCTGAACTTCTCTTGAATCAGGTCCCTCAGCCAGTCCACATTGAATTGGTCTGGTTTATTGGTGAATAACACTGCTGGTCCTCAGTGATCACCTTTCTTTTCTTCGTTATATTTCTAAAACACAAACTTTCTTTTATAGGAGGTCTCAAGCATATCCTTCTGTGGTTTCTAGAGATCACATTTTTTCCCTTTTTCTGAAAACAAAGGTACTTTCCCATCTGGACTGGAGATTTTAACTCATTTACGTTTTCTTATAACCTTCTGTTCTCATTCCAGTTTCCATTTTCTCTCAGCAGTGTATGTTTTAACTTCTCCAAAAAAGAGCATTCCACTTAGTAGATAAGACAAAAGCAAGAGAGAGGTTGAGTAGTGGTCCCGTGCATTGGTACAGAAAGACTCATAGAACATCAGATCTTGCACGTTATAATTATGTATGACTGACTATGTGGTCAAAATTACATATTTTAGAATTTTTCATCTCTATTGGGCTGTACTGTATTTTCAGGGTTTCAGATCATGAAACCATACAGATCTCCTCTTTTAATCTGATTTCTTTCCCTTATCTTCATTCTTTATTTTTCGTGTGTGTGGAGAGAAGTGTCGGCTTTTTAAAGGCTACTTAAAGGTTTGACAATTTATTTCATGACAAATATTTATTAAAAGGCTACTAAATGCAAAGATGAATAAGACATTTATGACATTTATTTTATGAAAAATATTTATTAAGAGCCTACCAGAGAAAGAGAAAGAAAGAGAAACTGAGAGACATATTTGAGAAAGTAGACATTAACATAAATACCACAGTAAGCAAATATGTGTAGAGGTCAGTCAGGATAAATGCCAATATGGGCTGCAAACACAACCTGCTGGCTTCCAAGACTGAAAATTAGAAGCATGGCAGGGGACACCGTTAAACTCCATCCAAACAAAATGGGTAGTGGTACCTAGAAGTGTGAAAACAGGTCCATGAAATGCAAATTTTAATATGCCACCATACTCTTAAAATCTTTCAATTGAAACAAAATGAGGATGACATACTTATGACATTATGTTAAGTAGGGAAAACAGGATATAAAACTCTGTATACTGCATAAGCATGTCTATATCAATAGCTAGAAAAATGCATAAGAAAAGCCTTTCCAAGAAATGCATCAGATGCTAACAGCAGAGGTATATGGTCCAGAGATGATTTTCATCATTTCAAAAAACATTCTTAAATGTGTTTTGCTTTCATAAATGTTTAAAAAGACAAAAGCAGTGGTCTTTCAACCTTGATTCCTCCACAACATCCAGTTATATAGCTGATTTCTTCACTGGGGAAGAGGGACATGGTACGTGATCCCCTCTCAGCTCCTTTGCGTTGAGAGTCACTGAGGAAATAAACTGGGTCTTCTTTAATCCAAGTTATCCACGATGCGGGTCTGCCTGCCTGTCTTGGTATAACCCACCTACCTTTACTCAGTGAACTCAGGGGGGCTCACTGAATAACTTACTGTCCTCTCTAAATGTAAGTAAACTCACTGAAAAATGAGGATAATTATCTACCCTGAGGATTACCATGGACTAAATTATATACACTGTGTGCAAAGCACCCAGCACCATGCCCGGCTCACAGTAACACTCCATCATTCTTCTTCTAAGGGAACTAGTTAGTTTAACCTTTCACACTGTTAGGGTGAGATCAAGCGCTAGGAAAAGGAGGGTGAGCATTCCTTTTTAAACAAACTCCAACACGATATGGTCATTATCTCTCAAGTCTCCTATCATTTTCAATTCTCACCATTTTCTTTTCTTTTTTTAAGATCAGAATTCAGAATTTTAAGAATTAAGACTTACACACTAATTCCAGAAGTGGGAACTACCTATCTATATGTTTTTATTTGTTCTAGCACAGTGGACAGAAACCCTCTCCTATTCTCAGTTCCTTTAGTTTTCTTCTTTATGCCATCGTACCCCTCCCCACCAGCAGCTTACAGCAACAGGACGACATTCACTCTCCTCCAGGGCAATTTAAGAGTATCTTGAGAAAGCCCTGCCCTGTGAAATGGATTATGTCAATCCTATTATTAATACATGCCAGAACATCACAGATCAGAGAGCATATTTTATGCGTATTATCTCATTTGATAGTGTGATACCCTGTCTTCTCTTTATACTTTTTATTCTTCAGCCCATTTAGAGCTGCATAAAACATTTCTACATGTTTGTTTTATTTGTGGCTATTTCTCGTGGAGGACGGGAGGGATTAAGCGTGTGGACTTCTAGTATTACAGAAGATTGTCAAAATGTGACAGGTTCTCAGCAGGTATATACGGCGTTTATACCAAGTCTTTACAACCAGCGTGGCCTGTGTGGATTTGTACACAGTAAGCTGGCTGCATGTTTTTTGTTTTTTTTTTACTTGAAGTTTATTGGAAAGTTGAACTTTGAACTTTAAATTTTAAAACGTGAATAACTAAGAAGAGCAGCCAGGAAGAGTCCCTGTGCTGTTCGGGGCTCTTGGGGAGTTGGGGGAAAGAAGGGAGCAGAGAAGGAAAGAATAGAGCAAAAGAAAGCTCTTCCTCCAGCAGATTGAATGCTGTGATTTTAAAAGCTAAGTACAGTCCCGGCCAAAGGATAAATCAATTGGATACTGATATGTATTTAAAGGGGAAACATACATTTTCCATACTGCAAAGAATTACTGTTCAGGCATTAGTGTGTAAATAGTGCCGCAAATGCCCACTACTTAGCAAAAAAGCTTATGTGCAGGGAGTTAGCAAATGCCCACTACTTAGCAAAAAAGCTTATGTGCAGGGAGTTAAACTCAGTTTCTCAGTAAACAGCTTGAATAGGGATTTTGTATTTCAGAAATATTAAAGTCAGTGCCGTAAAAAGTATCTTCCGCTTAGTATTCATGCTGAAAGAGCATCACAAAGAAGCACCCAACTTCACAGATGTCATGTTAGCCCACATTTGTTAGAGGATTTTTGACTCATGAAAGAAGAAAATGATGCTATTTTAAATTAATTTTGTATCGAAGTATAGTTGAGTTACAATATTACATTATTTTCAGGTGTACAGCATAGTGAACCAGTATTTTTGCAGATTATACTCCAATGATGCAATTTTTATATCATTTATCATTTGGTGCTTTCAAGGACAGAGATGCCAGTTTTGATCAATGCAACTGAAATCTCTACTCTGCACCAATCTAGAGTCAAGGAATGCTTATCCACCAATCATATGCCATCCTGAATCCAGTAACTCATTTCCAAACGTCAGCCAACAATCAGCAGTTGGAAATGACCATGCTTTATTCTGATCTGAAATCAGTTAACAATATGAGGGTGAAAATGTTAAGCTCCATTACTAACCTGCGGCTCTGCCCACTTGCGTAAGCATGGCTATGGGCAGCATGGCTTCCTTCAGAATCCTCTCCAGCTGTGTCCCTGTTCTCAGCAACAGGTGCAGGGCCACATTTAGACTCCCCACCCAAGTCTTGTCTGCCCACATCTTGTCACCTGCCAAGCAGAGACAAATAAGGAGCAAGCACATCCTGCCCTCTATTTTCCCCCATATGTACTTTAAAGAGTCCCCACAAGGTGGCAGGATTGTAACATGCTGAGATTGATGAGCCACTGCTATTTGTATTATTATTTTAACACATTTCAGAGATAAGTGTTTCCAAAATAGCACAGGTCATGTATCACATCCATAAAGACAATGCCTCCCCTCGAGCTCACACTGGCTTGGAGAAGGACGACTCATCTTTCAACAGCCATTCTTTAAAGGTTCCTTAAAATTACCTCATTAGAAGATCCTTCCTCTTAGCTTAGATTTCTATGGGAAGCAGGGTTGAAAATGTCCTTAATGACAAGATCATTTTATTGTCGTGCAAACCTTGGGGCATTTTCTATTCCATCTCACATGGTCACTCTTTAAAATGCTATTAGGGACTTCCCTGGTGGCGCAGTGGTTGAGAGTCCGCCTGCCGATGCAGGGGACATGGGTTCGTGCCCCGGTCCGGAGCGGCTGGGCCTGTGAGCTGTGGCCACTGGGCCTGCGCATCCGGAGCCTGTGCTCCACAACGGGAGAGGCCACAACAGTAAGAGGCCCGTGTACCACAAAAAAAAAAAAAAAAAATGCTATTAGAAGGAAAAGAGCTGCTTGAGTGGCCAGGTGAGGAGCTCCACCCTCTGCGGGGTGTGAGGGACAAGGAAGAAGAGGCACAACAAACAGGCAAACCTGCTGGGAATATCGGGCCTTGTTTCAGATCCACCCAAGGGAAAGTGATGCAAAGCAGACACAATCCATCCCGCCTCCCCTTAACCAAGTGAGAGGAGACATCTAGGCTTGCACCAAAAACATTACCAGATCAGAGACTGTTGGAGAATTGTCTTCCCATTTAAATCCTAAAGTAGATACACAGAAAATCCTCTTACACTGGAACCTCTCTGCCCTCTTTCAACTGCCAGTTTTATAAAGGAAGGTGATAGACAGTTTATTTAAACTGTTTCCATAATATCCATCCCACTGCAAATTGATGACAGTAAATGTCAACTCGGATGTCCTTAAAGAACAATGAACTTACATAACGGCTTTATACTTTGCATTTACCTAATAGAGTGATGCACCTCTTCTATAAAACTGGCCAATCTGAGAACACGGTTTTATTAGCCACTGTTTTCCACCTGCTTCTCAGGATCCACCTGTTGTAAAAGTGAAGCAGAAGCCTCTCCGGGTAACACTGCTCTTCCTGAATTTCAAGTGGGTGTATGTACCATGTAACGCTTCTAAACAGGACCCTTAGGAAGTCAAAGGTTTTTCTAAAACAATGTAAGCAGGGCCTTTTTCATCTAGAAAATCTGATAATGTGTGGCAGAGCCGCTCAGCTCAAGACCAGTGTTGGAAATCACGTGTCCAGTCTACCAGCAAGCAAGGTTAGCATGGTGTTCAGGCCACAACGCCCCAAACATGTAAAGACAAAAGGTCTCCACGACAAATAGCTGCTACCCATAAAAGACCTACTCTTTACAATAGCCACTTTCATAATTTAAAAAATTACGTGAGAAAAGTTGTTTTATATTAACATATATATGTAGCCACTAGACAATGTTAACAAGAACACAGAAATAACCTGCTGGTGGTTTCCTTTTAGGCTATGCATTATAGTTCCCTAATTCCTCCACATCCAGTGACCTTTTCAATCCCTCAGTTTTTCAGAGCTGAGGGTTTTAGAGATATTGTAGCTAAATTCTGCCCCTGATGGACTCCCAGCAGGTTGGATTCTCTTCGAGATTTCTGCAGGCTACTTACGTGTGTTGTGACGGTCCTCTCTACAGGAAATATTGTGAGAGGTTGATAAATGTTCCCAGTTCTATTAATGGCATCATTGAAGGCTGAGACATTAAGCTACCAAGGCCTTTCCATTTGGGCTCTTTTTGCAGTCAGGGTAATAAGAAAGGTGCCACATGTTGATTCCAAGAGAGGTCCATTCAGCTGTATGAATAAGTAGCATGTTCCTGTTCTACCCGCTGGGTTTTTGCATATCTGTGTGAATTTCAGCCACAGTCTGCTCTTTGTAACTGACCATCTCCTGGGAAGCAAGAAGGGAAATACTTCCATAAAGCCCAATTTTACAGCATTTCAAAACACTTAAAGCTTTTTACCTGCTGTGGCAGAGTGCTCCATTTGACTAAGCTCCAGAGAAAAGAGGGCAAGGCTTTTCCTCATCAAGTAAAAATTTCCTGTGCGCTGACGAGTCATCTCCAAGGTACCCCCTGGGGAGAGCATGCCGCATCGAAAGCCTGCCTTGGGCTGTTTGGGAACCTCTGCTGAGTCAGCGGCGCACTGGGGCAGTGGCCCATCCACAGCTATTAAGTGCAGATCTTTAAAAACAGATGTGTTGTTGAGAGCAGGCAGGTTATTTATTTTCTCACGTACTTTGTGTTGTAAAAGACTTCTTAAGCAGCTTGTACTCGGAGCTATTTCTGTGAAAATAGAGACCAAGGAAAGGAATTGTGGTTTTGGTAATTTGAGGAGCCTTGATTAACTATTGAGCTGAGGGTTACAGTAGCCAAGTAAGGTCTACCCAGTCAGGTCTGGCTATGTAATTGGCAGGGCCCAGGGCCAAGTGAAAATGCAGGGTACCTTGTTCAAAAATTATTAAGAATTTCAAAATGGTGACAGCAGAGCATTAAGCTCAGTGACTACACAGGAAGCCTGCCTCTGAAGCTAGCCCTGCAGCGAGCTCTACCTTGTAAGCACCCTAGGAAGTTGATCTTTGAACAGTGGCAGTTGAAATGGTGTATGGCAGGTTACATTAAAAAGTGTGCTGGGTTGCCTAGCAACGGGCTAAGCCTGAATGGGCTGACTTGCAAGTTGAGATACACCAGCTTGAAAGTCTAAATTCATGGAAACCTTCTAGCACCGATAATTTTCAAGAAAAAGTAAGCCGGTGGGAGAGAGAAATGGGGAGGACAAGAAGGACACATTTTTCTACTCTTGTAACCCAGTGGCAAGCTTGTCATTTTCCCTGTTCAATCTTCTAACGATATAACTCTTCATAAATGAAGTAAAAGTGAGAAGGAAATTCCAGTTTGCTCAGAAATATAAATAATAGAGTTCCTTAAAGGATAATGAAAACATGCATTAATCAATGAACATTTTTGAGCACCATTCCTTTGGCAATGCAAAGGTACAGTATAAATAGTAAGTACCTGCTATGTAGTAGAGTACAGCGATGAATAAAAGGCAGCTTTCATTTCTAAGGAACTTAAACGAGATTTTGTAAGAACATTAAACTAAAATATAAGAAACCATTAGACAGCAGCATTACATTTTTAAAGAATGGAGTCCAAAATCTCTGTTCCTTCTCTCCTTGGTATTTTACAGGCTCCTTGTGCTGCAGAATCGGAACCAGCTCTCCTGATAGGGAGCAAACAGTTTGGGCTTTCGAGAAACAGTCACATTGCAATCGCGTTTGATGACACCAAAGTTAAAAACCGGTATGATTTATTCTGAGATATTAGACAAGAACCGATAAATGGAAGTACTCAGTATTTGTTTATTCAAGTTTAATTAACTATATTTATTAATAAATGAGGTGAGCTTTTTTAGTTCACTGAATACTGTAAAGAATAGAATTATATGAATATTTGTCTGAGCCTGAGAAGCCAGTTGAACTCAGCAGACCTAGATAGTCCTCACCTTGGAAAAGGTTTTGCTATCCTTTACGAAAAAGCACCACGATCAGATGCCACTGTATCCTAGAATAAGAACGTTCTTATTCTTCTGTTTTACTTCCCATACTTTTATTTCACAGTCTCACCATTGAATTTGAAGTGCGAACCGAAGCTGAATCAGGCTTGCTCTTTTACATGGCCCGGATCAATCATGCTGATTTTGCTACAGTTCAGCTGAGAAATGGATTGCCCTACTTCAGTTATGACTTGGGAAGTGGTGACACCAACACCATGATCCCCACCAAAATCAATGATGGCCATTGGCACAAGGTAATAGTCCCCAGGATGTTGGCAGTGCCCTACGAGGGGGTTACTGGGTGGCAGCCATCGGCATTCCCCTGGTGCCAGTATTATCTTGCCAGTGCAGACACTGACTCTGGCGGTACTGGAACGTGGCCGAGGCCAAAAATACAGTAAGTGCCATATACAACTGCCCAACCTAGGAAGACGCGATCAAACCTGGGTAGGTTTACAGTCGACCACTTACATGCCTCATCATGGTGCTATAAGATTCCATCATTGCTGTACATCTGTGGTTCCCAAACATCTGTCCACAAACTAGGGCCAGGCAATTGAAGACATTTCCAGTACTCTAAGTAAGTATTATTATTATTATGGGACAATGGAGTGCGTTAATCATAAAGCTCTATGTATTCAATTGAAAGGAATAATATTTCTTCTAAGATTATATTTTCCTATTTTTAAAGTGCTAAAATAACCTCTCTTTATGAAATAATATTTGACCAGCTTAAAAGCTGGCAACCTAAAATGGGCCCTATGGTTGTGCCTTCCCCCCACCCCCACCCCACAGTGGTCTGAGCACACCAAGAGTCTGAGAATCTGCTACCTCCCGTTTAAAGGCCTCTGGGGTATCATTTCCACTAACAGTCATTTGGAACAACTTTTTAAATGTTGGCCTTACACCCAGAAGCTGGTACTATTATGGGCACAGAAGGCTCACCTGCCAGCTTACTGTCCTCTTTGGCATGACTGCAAGTAGATAATATACTGCCTGATTCAAACGAAAACTCGGAATTTGTCTCTGCACCTGTGGTAGCCTATCAAGTAAAGCTTCCCTCGGTGGACAAATTAAATGTTTAATTTTTAGAGTAAGATATTATTAGATATTGGATTTTATATATTAACATATTTGGACTTGTCGTATCATATAGAAAGCCAAGGAACCTGAAAAAATACAATATAAACGCAAAGTCAACTAATTTGTTATCTAGAAATAAGAAATTTTCTAGGGAGCTTATGACTAGCAAATACTTTATGCAGGAGCTCTCATTAACGTTTATTCTCATCTCTGGCTAATAGCGTAATAAATATGACACTTGAGAAAAAGACATATTGTTGGGCTACAATGAGGCTGGGATTACGCTAAGTAGCCAAATTAAGGACGGATTTTATCCTTGCAGGTTTTTAGAAAGTTATTTCCAAAACCAGAATAGATCAGTGTAAAATAAGGTCTTAAATTACTCTAATCCTGATGTAGATTCGTTTTTAAAACATTATCGTACTCCAGCATTTCACAGGGTTACAGGCTCCTTTTCCTAAATTCAGACTCAAGGATTTTATGCTCAAGCTAGTCTCCACACTTTTTATTTCACTCTGCCCCAGAAAATAATTCAATCCGCTGCTGTCATTTCAGCCCAGTCAGCCTTCCATCTTCCTCCCTGACTTTGTACTAATCAGCTGCTGCAGAAATGGCAGTGCAGCCCGGATGGCACTGCATTCCTGCAGTTCTGCACAAGAAGTGCCTCTTAAGCAGAGGGATGTAGCATATCTGAATTTGTGCTGGGAAGACCAGGCTTTGCTCAATCAAACCAATGAACTTTTGAATTTGGACATGAATTTTGCAGCCCACTTAATTCATGACAGGGCTCTCAATCTGCAAGTTTCCTTACAACAAGCATACCTCTTGATACAGATGCTCCCTTGGCTACTACAGAAGAGTCTTCAATCTAAAACTCACCCAGGAAGATTCTCTCCTCTTTTGGAGATGGTACTCATGGAAAAGACAGACTTTGAGACATTCTGTAAACAGATTTAATTTCACTTATATTATGGGTTTAGCACATATTAGGCCCTCAGTAAGTTGTTTCACTTTTTCCTAAGGAATATCCTAAAAGTTCTTATGCTTTATACTCTGCATATTTGAAATTTATCTATGATTGGTGTTAATGACTCCTCTTCTTTTGGTAGATTAAGATTGTTCGAATTAAGCAAGAAGGAATTATTTACGTAGACGGTGCCTCCAACAGAACCATCAGTCCCAAGAAAGCTGATATTCTGGATGTTGTGGGAATGCTGTATATTGGCGGGCTACCCATTAACTACACTACCCGAAGAATTGGTCCAGTGAGTGTCTAATTTGTTTCTTTGTGGCCTAAACAGCTGCCTGAGTCATGAATGTATTTTAAATTATTAGGTCACATTGGCCCATGACCAATTATAGATGAATAGGAAATCATCTTTTCTGAGAAGTAAAAAATTTTCTAGACGGATCTGACTATGAGAGGCAATATTACAAAACAGAGTGTGGACCCTGGAGCCAGACTCCCTTGGTTTGAATATGTGCTTAACTGTTAAGTAGCTGTGCGACCCTGAGCAACTTACTTAATTTTTCTTTGAAAAGTTCCCTCTTTTGTAAAATAGTTTAATAATAATAACCAAACAAGCAAGGTTGATGGAAAGATTAAATGAGGTAATATACTTAAAGTGCTTGGAAAAATACCAAGTATACAGAAAGCACTAAGACAACAAGGAAGATGATAATGATGATATTGATGGTATTGTTTCGGGACTAGCCATTTAGCAAATATTGAGAGATGCAGTATCTAGAGCAGTGATCCCCAACCTTTTTGGCACCAGGGACCAGTTTTGTGGAAGACAGTTTTTCCACAGACCCGGGGCGGGGAGGTGGAGTGGCACAGGGTTGTTTTGGGGATGATTCAAGCACATTACATTTACTGTGCTCTTTATTTCTATTATTATTACCTTGTAATATATAATGAAATAATTATACAACTCACCATAATGCAGAATCAGTGGGAGCCCTGAGCTTGTTTTCCTGCAACTAGATGGTCCCATCTGGGGGTGATGGGAGACAGTGACACCCAAAGCATGTTGCTTATGTCCAGTCTACTCCGTAAGATGCAGCTTCATTGTCACTTGCCACTCACTGTTAGGGCTTTGATACGAGTCTGCAAACAGCTGATTTATTACGGTCTCTGTGCAGTTAGACCTCTCTGCTAATGATAACCTGTATTTGCAGCCGCTCCCCAGTGCTAGCGTCACTGCCTCAGCTCCACCTCAGATCATCAGGCATTAGATTCTCTTAAGGAGCGTGCAACCTAGATCCCTCGCACGCACAGTTCGCAGTAGGGTTCGCGCCCCTATGAGAATCTGATGCCGCCGCTGATTTGACAGGAGGCAGAGCTCAGGCAGAAATGCAAGCAATGGGGAGCGGCTGTAAATACAGATGAAGCTTCACTCACTCTCCCACCCCTCACCTCCTGCTGTGCAGCCCAGTTCCTAACAGGCCACAGACCAGTACCATGGGGATTGGGGATCCCTGATATAGAGTACTGTTATCCAATACTGGAGTCAGAATTTAAAGTCCTCACAAATTTTGTAAATCAATCAGTATTCACAAAATAATTTTTTGTCAGACCATGTGTCCTGGTTGGCTTTGGAAAGCACTCTTTTAAGAAGCACAGGGGATTAGTGCTTTTAGAAAATGCACTACACACGAGTGTGGTTCACGTCTATGCTCAAATCAGAACACGTGACGATGCAGCATCGTTCTTCATCAAAGACAATTGTCCATGATGGTTACAGTTCTCAGTATTTGCCGCCTCTTGTGGATGTTCAATATTACTTCCCCTTCACAGCTATTGGCTGTGCTACGCAGGCCAATCAAAGTGAGAGTCTCTGAACAGAGAGTCGCAAGAGTGATTAACTTGCATCCCTTAACCCAGATGAGATACAATGAAGCAGAGTATGATTGATTTATTTCTAAAATCCCTAAACTTTGAATGTGTCACCCAAGCTTTCAAGTTTCATGTGTATGTGCATTTTCTTAGGAAAGTATCCACTGCTTTCCTTAGATTTTCATAAGGAAGAAGCACTGAACCAAACCTAATTATCTTTTCAAGTAGAATTTGAACATAGATTGTGAAAAAAATGTATATATAGTAAGGTTAATAAACTGTTACTAGAAACATGAAATAGAAACATAAGAGACTAATTAAAAGTTACAATTTCCATAGGGGCCCAGAGTCTGTCAAACCAGTGGTCCCACTAGAGACGTAGTGTGCAGTATTTAGAATATCTAAACAATCGTATTCCAGGCTAGATACATCCTAGTTCAGCGGTCCCCAACCTTTTTGGCACCAGGGACCAGTTTCGTGGAAGACAATTTTTCCACGGACCGTGGGGCAGGGGAGATGGTTTGGGGATGATTCAAGCGCATTACATTTATCGTGCACTTTATTTCTATTATTATCACATTATAATATATGATGAAATAATTATACAACTCACCATAATGCTGACAGGAGACGGAGCTCAGGTGGTAATGCGAGCGATGTGGAACAGCTGTAAATACAGATGAAGCTTCACTCGTTCGCCCGCCCCTCACCTCCTGCTGTGCGGCCCGGTTCCTAACAGGCCAGTCCGCCGCCTGGGGGATGGGGACCGCTGTCTTAGTTGCGAAGCACAACACCGGATTCTCTGCACCTGCGCTCTGAAGCCTGGGCTGATGGTGCCGATCCAGGCAGTTCTGGAGATGGCCTAGGACAATCGGCAGATGTTTATACACACAGAACCCCCTACCAATGATTGCATTCCACATAAAGGCAAACTTCTGCTAAAACCCGATATGTGTTTCTTCTGACCTGAATGTTTAGGTGACCTACAGCATTGATGGCTGCATCAGGAATCTTCAGATGGCAGAAGCCCCTGCCGATCTTGAACAGCCAACCTCCAGCTACCGTGTCGGGACGTGTTTTGCAAATGCTCAGAAAGGAACATATTTTGACGGAACGGGTTTTGCCAAAGCAGGTGAGGTGCTTCCATATCCTTTCTGTTGAATATTAACTAGGTCCAAATATTGACTTCTTGTTTGTGTGGGAAAATAAAAGTCCCTGGGGTCTGAAACTAGCATCCTTTGTTTAAACCAGAAATTAAAACTTTTAGAAGTAATAAAAAAAAATGCCTCTTAAAGATTAATACGTCCGATTCTGATAAGAACGAATAGAAGAAATAAAGTAAAAGGCTATCTGGCGAGTTTATTCCATCTCCTTCCCTGGAGATCAATTATAGCAAAATAAATGTAATTCTACAAGAAGGTTCATATGTTTATATTATGTAATGTATCTACTTTCTAGTTTTCCCCATCTACCTTTCTTTCTGGAGATGAGACAGCATTTTCCTTGCTTCCTCTCTTCAGTTCCTTGCAAGGCTCCATTTCATGCTCTCCCCTCACACACAATGTACACATACTGGTGCCCATTTCTTGCTGATGGAGATGATGACTGGCACCTTTCCCTGACTTTCTTTAAGTATCTCCCCCCGTTCCAGTGAGCATTTTCAGCGCAGGTCTGGATCACTAACAGTGAATGTACAATTTGGAAAGAAAAAATATGAAATCACTTGTACATAATAACAAAAAAATCTGACATTAACATACTCTAAGATAGAATCAGTCCTATGGTTACCATAGGAACATGCATTTGCTGGTTAGAAAAAAAATTAATGAGTACATAATATGTAGAAGTTAACATGGGAAACAGAAGTAAATAAGATGTCATTCCCTTCCTTCAAGAACATGCTATCAATAGATAAGATTCTTTATCTCAGAAATCACAAGAAGACAAGTAAAAAATAACTAGAAACTGTAGAAGACACACAAGCAAGGTTCTGTGGATATTTTAAGGAAACATTAATTTGGGGAAATCAGGAAAGGTTTTGTGGAGGAATTGACATTTGAGGTAGGTTTAAAAGATGAGTTGAACACACATGCAAAGGTTGGAGACGGAAGAGCAGGGCCCTCCAACAGGGGATACATGGGAAATTTCCCCTGTGCAGAAGCAGAAAACAGAGAAACACAGGGTATGTTAAATATTGAAATGTTGGAGGTTATGTTGAACCCCAAATTCCATGTTCTGTGAAAGCCCAAAGCTTTTCTCAAGTTTTCTGCAAATTCAGATAGCTGGCATTAGCTTCGTCAAATTGATGGCAAGCTTCAGCTTCAAGTTCTGCAGTTAACAGATTAACTTACCATCCTGCCTGGGCTTTTTTGGTTCGAGATCAAACTGGACCAGAAAATTAGCCACTTCCCCAGTTTCCAATAACTCCTGCCATCACCTCAACACACAGTGTCATACAATCTACATAAGACTTGGGTGGTCAGAGGAGGTTACATTACTGGAAAATATACGACTTCAATTTAAACCTTTGACACCTTTGTCCTTAAAAGCTTTCCAGCTACCCAGTTTCTGGGGGTTTAATAGCTTCTTCATTCCCCCTATCCTCTGCTGAATGGCTTCATGTTATTTCTCTCTTTTCCTTATCCTCCTTTGAGGAACAGAAACAAAATCATTGTTTTCTTTTGCAGAAAATTCCAGCTTCTTCTACCCTTTATTCTTAAAATCTGCCCTAAGCCCGTCTTTGTCCATTCAAACTCATCAAGGTTCTCAGTAGAAGAAAAAAGTCTTTCACATAACAGCTGCCTCCCTTCATTGGAGATAGTTGTGGTTACACATAGCATTTATTTCTTGCTTAATAAATAGAAGACCTGGAAAAAATTACCATGAGTTTTCCTCTAATATTTCATGCAGGTCTAGTCTAGCCTGATCTTAATGGATCACTTTGTTTCTAAGAAGCATGTCTTAAATACTTGCTAAAAGATTAAATAAACCAATGAATCAAATATGGAAAATTATAAAGACTTAACTTGATGAACTAGAAAAGTCTATTTATGTCCCAGAATCTTATCCTTCAAAATTGTATTTGTAATTCCTTTCTTTATAAATAAAATGTCTGGGGATATTTGAGCCCTTTCAGATCATCGTGGTACCATGTAGAGTGCCCCAGTGAAATTTTACTGAATAATCACTGAAATGCTTGACTTCATCCAGCAACAAGACTTCTGACAATCACACCTGGCTGCGAGATTCTTTGAGTCAATCTTAGTCTGTGTTCATTCATTCATTCAACAAATATATATTCGACCTCCACCATGTGTCAGATACTTTGGTGAGCACAGAAATAAAATGGTGAGCAATATAGGAAAAGTCCTTGCCCTCACAGAATTTATATTCTAGGAAGGAAGGCAGCCAAGAAAATAAGCAATAACTATAAATGGTGGAGGTGTAGGCCATACGAAAGTCTGGAACTTATAGTTGTCTAACACATGAATTGAAAGCTAATAAAACCATGGCATTGTACAAATTTGAATTAACAGTTCCTAAACTCGAATCCACAATTTTTTAAAAATGTTTTCATTTTACAGTTGATGGGTTCAAAGTAGGATTGGACCTTCTTGTAGAATTTGAATTCCGCACAACTAGAACCACTGGAGTTCTTCTGGGAATCAGCAGCCAGAAAATGGATGGAATGGGTATTGAAATGATCGCTGAAAAGGTAAGCATCAGCAGTCTAAGCATTTCTGCTCTCTTCACGATATTGTCGTTTACATGTAGAAAGCTCTATTTTATTTTTAACATCTTTATTGGAGTATAATTGCTCTACAATGGTGTGTTAGTTTCTGCTTTATAACAAAGTGAATCAGCTATATGTATACATATACCCTCATATCTCCTCCCTCTTGCGTCTCCCTCCCTCCCACCCTCCGTATCCCACCCCTCTAGGTGGTCACAAAGCACCGAGCTGATCTCCCTGTGCTATGCGGCTGCTTCCCACTAGCTATCCGTTTTACATTTGGTAGTGTGTATATGTCAATGCTGCTCTCTCACTTCGTCCCAGCTTACCCTTCCCCCTCCCCGTGTCCTCAAGTCCATTCTCTACGTCTGCTCTATTTTGAAGCCCTGTTCTTGTCTTTGTTGGGAAAAAGCTAGATTGGATCTTTTCATCCTTCTGGATTATCTCAATTCTTGTGTGTTTTCAACACACTTATTTTGTAGACCAGTGTAAACTTTAAATGTGCTAATTCTATGGTAAGCCAACTATGCTAATAATGGCCGAAGTGGTTTTGGATCTCAAGCTAGTTACTGTGTGGTTAAAAGTAAAATTATTCTCCTCTTTATGAATACATGCTCTATGAAGCTATCAATTCCAGTGGGGAAAAAAAGGGCTTAGATTGTCTAAAATCAGTCTTTGCCTCTTATAACGGGGTAGGCACCTCTCAGAAATGAAGATGTCTAGCTGACATATTGATTGCTCAATTTATTTAAAAGCATCCACATACCATTGCACAATAGAACAAATTTATAATAAAGTTATATTAGTAGAATATAAAGTATTGTGCCGGTTTGCTCACAATGGATAATCTAATTCTAACTGCCTTTTCTGTCCCTGCCTGCAGTGAGATAACCAGTTTTCATATACTTTGTACTATAGGGCACAGGTAAAAAGAAGAAGGCAAAGCAAGCAATTTCACAAGTTTCCTATTTGCCTTTGCAACAGGAATCATACTTCAGCTCTGTTCACATTTCCAATCCTAGGGTGCCGTTGCCTCCCAAGAAGAAAAACCACACACTGACCTAAAATACGCTTTCCTTATCCTCTTCCCTCCTTCCTCTCAGTCTTCAAACCATCCTCAAAGGCAGTAAAGCAAAAAGATCCAGGAGCACAGAGACAAAAGGGGGAATAAGCAACACTTAATAGTTTTGACAGGAAAAAAAAAGTCTGGAGCTGCCGAAGAGGCAAGAGACTTTTTCTTCCCTCCTTGTTTCCTGGTGGGCGAGGAGAGGGGATTAAGAGCGCTGCTTAAAGGAGCTCCAGAGACGGGCGCGAGCCGCGGCTAACAGTGCAGACCCCAGAGACGGGCATGAGACGCTAAGGCTGCTGCTGCCACCACCAAGAAGCCTATGTGCGAGCACAGGTCACTATCCACACCTCCCCTCCCGGGAGCCTGTGCAGCCCGCCACTGCCAGGGTCCCGGGATCCAGGGACAACTTCCCCGGGAGAACGCACGGCGCGCCTCAGGCTGGTGCAATGTCACGCTGGACTCTGCCGCCGCAGGTTCGCCCCGCATCCATACCCCTCCCTCACCCCGGCCTGAGTGAGCCAGAGCTCCCGAATCAGCGGCTCCTTTAACCCCGTCCTGTCTGAGCAAAGAACAGACGCGCTCAGGCGACCTACACGCAGAGGCGGGGCCAAATCCAAAGCTGAGCCCTTGGGAGCTGTGAGAACAAAGAAGAGAAAGGGAAATCTCTCCCAGCAGCCTCAGGAGCAGCGGATTAAATCTCCACAATCAACTTGATGTACCCTGCATCTGCGGAATACCTGAATAGACAACAAATCATCCCAAATTGAGGAGTTGGACTTTGAGAGCAAGATTTATTATTTTTTCCCCTTCTTCTCTTTTTGTGAGTGTGTATGTATATGCTTCTGTGTGAGATTTTGTCTGTAGAGCTTTGCTTTCACCATCTGTCCTAGAGTTCTATCCGTCCGTGTTTTTTTTTACATTTTTAAAAAAATTTTTTTCTTAATAACTATTTTTTTATTTTAATAACTTTATTTTATTTTCTTTTCTCCTCTTTCTTTCTTTCTACTTTTTCTCCCTTTTATTCTGAGCCGTGTGGATGAAAGGCTCTTGGTGCTGCAGCCAGGAGTCAGTGCTGTGCCTCTGAGGTGGGAGAGCCAACTTCAGGACACTGGTCCACAAGACACCTCCCAGCTCCACGTAATATCAAACGGCGAAAATCTCCCAGATATCTCCATCTCAACACCAACACCCAGCTTCACTCAACGACCAGCAAGCTACAGTGCTGGACACCCTATGCCAAACAACTAGCAAGACAGGAACACAGCCCCACCCATTAGCAGAGAGGCTGCCGAAAATCATAATAAGTCCACAGACACCCCAAAACACACCACCAGACGTGGACGTACCCACCAGAAAGACAAGATCCAGCCTCATCCACCAGAACACAGGCACTAGTCCCCTCCACCAGGAAGCCTACAAAACCTACTGAACCAACTTTAGCCACTGGGGAGAGACACCAAAAACAATGGGAACTACGAACCTGCAGCCGGTGAAAAGGAGACCCCAAACGCAGTAAGATAAGCAAAATGAGAAGACAGAAAAACACACAGCAGATGAAGGAGCAAGATAAAAACCCACCAGACCTAACAAATGAAGAGGAAATAGGCAGTGTACCTGAAAAAGAATTCAGAATAATGATAGTAAAGATGATCCAAAATCTTGGAAATAGAATAGAGAAAATGCAAGAAACATTTACCAGGGACCTAGAAGAACTAAAGATGAAACAAGCAACGATGAACAACACAATAAATGAAATTAAAAATACTCTAGAAGGGGTCAATAGCAGAGTAACTGAGGCAGAAGAACGGATAAGTGACCTGGAAGATAAAATAGTGGAAATAACTACTGCAGAGCAGAATAAAGAAAAAAGAATAAAAAGAACAGAGAACAGTCTCAGAGACCTCCAGGACAACATTAAATGCACCAACATTCGAATTATAGGGGTTCCAGAAGAAGAAGACAAAAAGAAAGGGACTGAGAAAATATTGGAAGAGATTATAGTTGAAGACTTCCCTAATATGGGAAAGGAAATAGTTAATCAAGTCTAGGAAGCACAGAGAGTCCCATACAGGATAAATCCAAGGAGAAACACGTCAAGACACATATTAATCAAACTGTCAAAAATTAAATACAAAGAAAACATATTAAAAGCAGCAAGGGAAAAACAACAAATAACACACAAGGGAATCCTCATAAGGTTAACAGCTGATCTTCCAGCAGAAACTCTGCAAGCCAGAAGGGACTGGCAGGACATATTTAAAGTGATGAAGGAGGAAAACCTACAACCAAGATTACTCTACCCAGCAAGGATCTCATTCAGATTTGGTGGAGAAATTAAAACCTTTACAGACAAGCAAAAGCTGAGAGAGTTCAGCACCACCAAACCAGCTCTACAACAAATGCTAAAGGAACTTCTCTAGGCAAGAAACACAAGAGAAGGAAAAGAACTATAATAACAAACCCTAAACAATTAAGAAAATGGGAATAGGAACATACATATCAATAATTACCTTAAATGTAAATGGATTAAATGCTCCTACCAAAAGACACAGACTGGCTGAATGAATACAAAAAAAAGACCCATATATATGGTGTCTACAAGAGACCCACTTCAGACCTAGGGACACATACAGACTGAAAGTGAGGGGATGGAAAAAGATATTCCATGCAAATGGAAACCAAAAGAAAGCAGGAGTAGCAATTCTCATATCAGACAAAATAGACTTTAAAATAAAAACTATTAGAAGAGACAAAGAAGGCCACTACATAATGATCAAGGGATCGATCCAAGAAGAAGATATAACAATTGTAAATATTTATGCACCCAACATAGGAGCACCTCAACACATAAGGCAAATACTAACAGCCATAAAAGGGGAAATCGACAGTAACACTTTCATAGTAGGGGACTTTAACACTCCACTTTCACCAATGGACAGATCATCCAAAATGAAAATAAATAAGGAAACACAAGCTTTAAATGATACATTAAACAAGATGGACTTAATTGATATTTATAGGACATTCCATCCAAAAACAACAGAATACACATTTTTCTCAAGTGCTCATGGAACATTCTCCAGGATAGATCATATCTTGGGTTACAAATCAAGCCTTGATAAATTTAAGAAAATTGAAATTGTATCAAGTATCTTTTCCGACCACAACGCTATGAGACTAGCTATCAATTACAGGAAATGATCTGTAAAAAATACAAACACATGGAGGTTAAACAATACACTACTTAATAACGAAGTGATTACTGAAGACATCAAAGAGGAAATCAAAAAATACCGAGAAACAAATGACAATGGAGACACGATGACCCAAAACCTATGGGATGCAGCAAAAGCAGTTCTAAGAGGGAAGTTTATAGCAATACAATCCTACCTTAAGAAACAGGAAACATCTCAAATAAACAACCTAACCTTGCACCTAAAGCAATTAGAGAAAGAAGAACAAAAAAACCCCAAAGGTAGCAGAAGGAAAGAAATCATAAAGATCAGTTCAGAAAGAAAGGAAAAAGAAATGAAGGAAAGGATAGCAAAGATCAATAAAACTAAAAGCTGGTCTTTGAGAAGATAAACAAAATTGATAAACCATTAGGCAGACTCATCAAGAAAAAAAGGGAGAAGACTCAAATCAATAGAATTAGAAATGAAAAAGGAGAAGTAACAACTGACACTGCAGAAATACAAATCATCCTAAGAGACTACTACAAGCAATTCTATGCCAATCAAATGGACAACCTGGAAGAAATGGACAAATTCTTAGAAATGCACAACCTGCCAAGACTGAATCAGGAAGAAAAAGAAAATATGAACAGACCAATCACAGCACTGAAATGGAAACTGTGATTAAAAATCTTACAACAAACAAAAGCCCAGGACCAGATGGCTTCACAGGCGAATTCTATCAAACATTTAGAGAAGAGCTAACATCTATCCTTCTCAAACTCATCCAAAATATAGTAGAGGGAGGAACACTCCCAAACTCATTCTATGAGGCCACTATCACCCTGATACCAAAACCAGACAAGGATGTCACAAAAAAGAAAACTACAGGCCAATATCACTGATGAACACAGATACAAAACTCCTCAACAAAATACTAGCAAACAGAATCCAACAACACATTAAAAGGATCATACACCATGATCAAGTGGGGTTTATTCCAGGAATGCAAGGATTCTTCAATACACACAAATCAATCAACGTGATACACCATATTAACAAATTGAAGGAGAAAAACCATATGGTCATCTCAATAGATGCACAGAAAGCTTCTGACAAAATTCAACACCCATTTATGATAAAAACCTGCAGAACGTAGGCATAGAGGGAACTTTCCTCAACATAATAAAGGCCATATATGACAAACCCACAGCAAACATCGTCCTCAATGGTGAAAAACTGAAAGCATTTCCACTAAGATCAGGAGCAGAACAAGGTTGGCCACTCTCACCACTCTTATTCAACATAGTTTTGGAAGTTTTAGCCACAGCAATCAGAGAAGAAAAGGAAATAAAAGGAATCCAAATCAGAAAAGAAGAAGTAAAGCTGTCACTGTTTGCAGATGACATGATACTACACATAGAGAATCCTAAAGATGCTACCAGAAAACTACTAGAGCTAATCAATGAATCCGGTAAAGTAGCAGGATACAGAATTAATGCACAGAAATCTCTGGCATTCCTATACACTAATGATGAAAAATCTGAAAGTGAAATCAAGAAAACACTCCCATTTACCATTGCAACGAAAAGAATAAAATATCTAGGAATAAACCTACCTAAGGAGACAAAAGACCTGTATGCAGAAAATTATAAGACACTGATGAAAGAAATTAAAGATGATACAAATAGATGGAGAGATATACCATGTTCTTGGATTGGAAGAATCAACATTGTGAAAATGACTCTACCACCCAAAGCAATCTACAGATTCACTGCAATCCCTATCAAACTACCAATGGCATTTTTCACAGAACTAGAACGAAAAATTTCACAATTTGTATGGCAACACAAAAGACCCCGAATAGCCAAAGCAATCTTGAGAACGAAAAACGGAGCTGGAGGAATCAGGCTCCCTGACTTCAAACTATACTACAAAGCTACAGTAATCAAGACAGTATGGTACTGGCACAAAAACAGAAATATAGATCAATGGAACAGCATAGAAAGCCCAGAGATAAACCCACACAAATATGGTCACCTTATCTTTGATAAAGGAGGCAGGAATGTACAGTGGAGAAAGGACAGCCTCTTCAATAAGTGGTGCTGGGAAAACTGGACAGGTACATGTAAAAGTATGAGATTAGATCACTCCCTAACACCATACACAAAAATAAGCTCAAAATGGATTAAAGACCTAAATGTAAGGCCAGAAACTATCAAACTCTTAGAGGACAACATAGGCGGAACACTCTATGACACAAATCACAGCAAGATCCTTTTTGACCCACCTCCTAGAGAAATGGAAATAAAAACACAAATAAACACATGGGACCTAATGAAACTTAAAAGCTTTTGCACAGCAAAGGAAACCATAAACAAGACCAAAAGACAACCCTTAGAATGGGAGAAAAGATTTGCAAATGAAGCAACTGACAAAGGATTCATCTCCAAAATTTACAAGCAGCTCATGCAGCTCAATAAGAAAAAAAAAAACAACCCAATCCAAAAATGGGCAGAAGACCTAAATAGACATTTCTCCGGAGAAGATATACAGACTGCCAACAAACACATGAAAGAATGCTCAACATCATTAATCATTAGAGAAATGCAAATCAAAACTACAATGAGATATCATCTCACACCAGTCAGAATGGCCATCATCAAGAAATCTACAAACAATAAATGCTGGCGAGGGTGTGGAGAAAAGGGAACACTCTTGTACTGCTGGTGGGAATGTGAATTGGTACAGCCACTATGGAGAACAGTATGGAGGTTCCTTAAAAAACTACAAATAGAACTACCATATGACCCAGCAATCCCACTACTGGGCATATACCCTGAGAAAACCATAATTTAAAAAGAGTCATGTACCAAAATGTTCATTACAGTTCTATTTACAATAGCCAGGAGATGGAAACAACCTAAGTGTCCATCATCGGATGAATGGATAAAGAAGATGTGGCACATATATACAATGGAATATTACTCAGCCATAAAAAGAAACGAAATTGAGCTATTTATAATGAGGTCGATGGACCTAGAGTCTGTCATACAAATACCGTATGCTAACACATATATATGGAATTTAAGAAAAAAAAAAGTCATTAAAACCCTAGGGGTAAGACAGGAATAAAGACACAGACCTACTACAGAATGGACTTGAGGATATGGGGAGGGGGAAGGGTAAGCTGTGACAGAGTGAGAGAGTGGCATGGACATATATACACTACCAAACGTAAGGTAGATAGCTAGTGGGAAGCAGCGGCATAGCACAGGAGATCAGCTCGGTGCTTTGTGACCACCTAGAGGGGTGGGATAGGGAGGGTGGGAGGGAGGGAGACGCAAGAGGGAAGAGATGTGGGAACATATGTATATGTATAACTGATTCACTTTGTTATAAAGCAGAAACTAACACACCATTGTAAAGCAATTATACTCCAATAAAGATGTAAAAAGAAAAAAAAATAATAGTTTTGCCAGATTTTCAACACACAGTTTCAATGCATCTTGTCAGTGTTGCTCTTCACCTGATTATAACCACAGTTCCCTGCAACTTGTCAGGGTGTTGAGTTCCATCACAATGCATATGGATTTCTCACCAAGCTCTTTTTATATGCCAAATTCCCTTGTTACAAATTTCACCGAATATAGCAAAATCTTAACTAATATTTACATCACTGTATAGTTTACAAACTTTTCACCTATTTACTTGCACTTTTAATCTTCTTTTTAAAACCCCTATTTCTTTTCTTTTACCTTGTCAAATGTTTTGCCAAACTGACTGTTTTTAATGTTTCAATATGTTTCTTTCCTTCATCAGCTTCAAAAGAATTCTGCAATCTCAAGTTTCAGGGCCCATTCTGTGTTACTAAAAACAGATTTTTCTCATTTAGACAAGAACTCCTAGTCTAAGTTCTTCATTGTTAAGAATTGAACTGGCCTTCTGGCTCAAAGTCTTTAGTAACTGTGACATGAAACTTGCCCCAAAATGTAATTTATGTAACTCTCAATCCTATATATAAAATAGATTCCGTGAAGGAAAAAATATACAATTAAAACATCAAAATCTTAAAAAAAAAATCATCCTTTCAAATGAATTTGTAAACCAGATTCCTAAGAACTCCCACACTCTAAAAAGATCTGTGGTAGAATTTTTCCCAGTGTATACTACATCCTTTTTTTGTCACCCAGCCTCAAATTGTATTTCACATTTTCTGAAAGCAGAGTTATTTATTACCAGCCTCATAGGTCTTGCCTATTGCTCCCAACAGTGTCCGAAAGTAAAGAGCATAATTTGTGACTCCTGGTCATTAAATCTGCATTTTAATTTCTGTCAAGTTTTTTTTTTTAATTTAATATGCCTAAGTTATTCATTTAAAACTATTTCAGCTAATGACTTTTCTAGAGATAATTTTTACTCTGTGAACCACCGTGACACCCTTCCAATGAAACCATCTGTGGCTGTTCAATTTCCTGCTTTCTAGCTTATGTTTCATGTGGACAATGGCGCCGGCCGATTCACTGCTGTCTATGATGCTGGGATCCCAGGGCATTTGTGTGACGGACAGTGGCATAAAGTCACGGCCAACAAGGTCAAGCACCGAATCGAGCTGACAGTAGATGGGAACCAGGTGGAAGCCCAGAGCCCAAATCGAGCGTCTACATCCGCTGATACAAATGACCCCGTGTTTGTTGGAGGGTTCCCAGGTGAGTGTTGCCTACCCCAGCAAGAATATCTTTGCTCTGTTTTGTTAGTGGTTTTGAACACATTTATATTCTATAAATACATTCAAGAATGTGTGCTTAAGTATACTTGCTTCCTAGCTTTAGAATCTGCTCCAATAAATAATACATTATCTGACATTTCTAGTGTGTAAAATGAGCATTTTACTTACATAAACCACATGGGACTGAACTTTTCATGATTGCCTCCAAAATTTCATTCGTGGGAGATGGAGGCTAGAGGAAATGCATTTGGCTTATAAAGATATGAGGCATTTAACAGCAATCAGGGCCAGAATCGGTGTTCTTTCTCATTTTTTAAAAATTAATATACCAGAGGAATCATTAAATGTTATGGAACTTATTTCCTCAAGTTCTGGAAATCATTGGGTTAAACATAGCTAATTTCCCCCTTAGGCTATTATAGAGTTTATATTACAAAGAAACCCAAGCAATAAATCTGCATTCAGAAATACCTCTCCAGCACATTAAATATAGCATGTGAACCACAGAGAGTTACCCAAAGTGCCTATAAACAAGAGTGCCCAACTTGATAAGAAGTAAGCTAACAGCCTCTTAATAAATACTGTAGTAATGCAGACTGCTGGAATGGTCTTTCAATATTTTGGCCAGAGAAACCTTTGTCCCCATTTATAGAGAGCTCCTCTCCTTAACAAAACAAGCAAAATGTATATTAAGCAGCAGTTGATGATGGAAAAGATATAGAAGTCATGGGGACCAATTCTGAGTTCCTCTTTCCAAAATTGCTCCTGGGTTTTGGAAAATATCTCCTTCTGGGAATTCCCTGGCAGTCCACTGGTTAGGACTCTGTGCTTCCAATGTAGAGGGCATGGATTCGATCCCTGGTGGCTCGGAGAACTAGAATCCTGCATGCCTCACGGCGCAGACAAAAAAAAAAAAAAAAAAAATTTCAGGGACAAAAAGAAAAAGAAAATATCTCCTGCTTCAATCAGGACAAACCCCAAGGTATTATGAAGGAGGTAATATACTTCTCCATTTACAGTCTACGAAATGGGATCTTAGCACCTAGTAGGCCTGCTAAAAGAAGGGACTCTCTCCTTAAGAAGAGAAAGATTTTGTGTGAGTTCACAACAAACTTAACCATTTGGGATTTATCTTTACAATGGAAGAAAGTAAAAAAGTCACCATTAAAAGTCCATGTCCTAATTCAGTACTTAAAGTATTTGATCAGTTACTTTGGTTCATTAAATAAAATTTAATAATTTTAATTCACAACTGTAAACTTGTCCCTTCCAAACCAAATTCTTTGATGTCTTCAAATGTGTAATCATAGATGTCTCCATATTTCATAATACATAACTATAAAAAAGTTGATGTTTCTCTACCAGTTTAACTGTTAGTAAAGCTAAGAACAAAAATCACTAACTTTACGTAAAATAGCATTCCCATTGCATCTTAAGCTAACAGCTGACTTTGAAGCATGCTCTTAACATAGTAGCTGAATTTCAAAACTGAGCCCTCCCTGCTTGGTTTTTCAGAGGGCCTCAACCAGTTTGGCCTGACAACCAACATTCGTTTCCGAGGTTGCATCCGATCTCTAAGGCTCACCAAAGGCACGGGAAAGCCATTGGAGGTAAATTTCGCCAAGGCCCTGGAACTAAGGGGTGTTCAACCTGTATCATGCCCAGCCAACTAATAAAAATAAGTTCAACTCCAAGAAGCGTCCTCCAAAACAACCGTATCAAGTAAAACAAATGTATTTTACTTATGTATGTTATTAAAACTAATTTGTGCATGCGTATTAAATTCCTTCTGTATTCTGATGGTGCTAATTCAGACCCCAGACTGAATTTTAATTCAAGTTCTTTCTCAAGTCCATAAATATTAAACCATTTACTGCATTCTAAATAATTGCTTGTTTTGCGTGATTTTAAGGATAAAAGGCAACTGATCATAAATTGTTGAATTTGCAACATGCCCTGGAGTCATCTCAAGAAGAGCTCAGATGTAATTTGTGAAGGCAACACTTTTTTTACTAACTCCTATTAATACTTCTGTCATCCTTTTTCCATGTAGGTCAGCTTTGGCTTTCTTTCGGGCCACTGAAAACACAGTGGGTTTCGGATGCGTGATGGGAGGAAATGAGCTCCCTTTCCCCGTGTTTGCGAAAAGCATTAGCAAGTCATTTCCCTGATCCAGATTCATTATTGGAGGATTTAACTAGCTACATGAATGGATACCTTTTTAGGCTTAAGGTGGAGAGTATAGATCAGATTCAGGCCAGAGATCTTAATTACTTGATTTGTTTGTTTGATGATGACTTATAGGCTTTGGGGAGACACCAGAACCAAGCTCCAGAATGACAATTTAGCACACATTTGATACTACAGTACTGAGGCTCTGGACTCTTTAAGTTTCCAGTGACTATCACAATTTACAGAGGAAAATCACAGAGGAATAATGCTGAAATGCAGTTTTTACCTATGAGGAAACAACAAAGCTGAAACTTAAAAGGCATACACCATTGGGTCTTTTTGAGTTGCAATTTAACCTAACAAATTAATGTCCTAAAAAAACTGCTGTGTTTTCTCCTTCTTTTACCCACTATTTCAATCATCTTCAAAGGGATCTGTGAGAAGACAGGCCTAGATTTTATTCATCAACTTAAGGAAACGTTTCATTTGCCACCTGCAGTAGAAATAGTTGTAGTCTAATAATGCTGAACATTTAAAGGAATAGATTTTCCTCACAGTGGTAATTTTAGCAAAAGAAGAATAATCATCTCTGACAGTGTTATCCACAGGGGAAAAGGAGGTGCTGTTTCTAATCAAGGAGATGACTAACACACTCTTAGCATTTCATCACTGGCCAGTTGCTTGACCCAATTTGTCCACACAACTTCATTCTAGAGCAAGCAGTTCTCGGCCCTGGCTCCATTTTGTAATTACCAGGCAAGCTTTCAAAGAACTGGTGCCTGGTCCAGCGATTCTGATAGCCTAAGCATGAAGATTTTTAAAAAGCTTCCCAGGCAATTCTGAAGGGCCATCAGGATTGAGACCCACTGTTCTAAGAGAAAAGGTATCCACTGTGGCAACAAAGAATTGTGGAGTCATTTGAAAAATCTGCTGTTAATTTTGTCTTGGCCATTTTCACACACAGAAGAAAATAATGTAATATTGTATCTAGTTAATGCCTTTTGACCAACCTCTAAGCAATAAAATCCTTTGAAAACCAATGTGTTTTGAAAGTGAAGGTATTACTTCTGCACTGGACACTGACATGACTTTTGGGCTTATTCTGGATAATGAATAGAGAAGCAGGAATAAAGATGCTAGGCTACTAAATTAAAAGCTAATGCCATTCTTTCCTGAATCTTGAAACAAAAGATACATAAATTTGAAAGCAAAGGTACTTAATCAGCACTCCTATCAGAGTCAAGCCCTGCCGGAGTCAACTTGTACATCAGTGCCTTAGAAAGGTGTAGTTGGAAGGATTCTTTGAGATCAATAAATACAGTGATTCTTAAGTCTAGCTAGACATTAAAATTGCCTTGGGTACTTAAAAAGAAAAAAGAAAAAATCTTACATCTGAGTATCACCTAGACCTTAAAATATAATCTTAAAATATATAAATTAAAATATAAGGTCCTAGCATTGGCATTTTCGAAACATTTCCACTTGATTCTAATGTGATTCTAAGGCACCCAGGGAGATTTAATGGTGTGCTCAAAATCCCACATTAGTTGTTTACCAAAGTAGTCCCAAGAAATGGATCTGGACCCGAGCAGCTTTCACTAAATCAGGTAATTGGCTAAAGTTGTCCACACAAAATCCACATTCGAAAGTGGCTCATGAATTTGTATGGACAAAGCTTGTCCAAATTCTAAGATGAGAAATAAAGAAATGTTATGAAAGGGAAAAGTTTCTCTAACATATTTTAAACTAATTTTATACCTCAAAAAAAACAATTTTTATTTCAAAACAAGGTAAAATGTTTTTTTCACCCAACTTTATCCCCTGTATAATGTCCTCACCTCCTGCCACCTACAGCAATCATGAAGAAAGCAGAATACTTTTCATTTGATTTTTTCTGAACACCCATTCCTACCAGGTTGTCGGCCTTCTTTAAAAAGGTGCTTTGCACTCTAGAAGAAAAACATTTGTGAGGGGAGTTTTATTGAAGTTGCCATGGTGAACACTGCTGACAAAGGAAAGTAAGGAACAGAGCAGATTTCAGCCCCAAATCACCAGAACACTGGCAGACACTTAAAGCTTCAGTGGTTTTAAAAATCATAACTGTTTTCTCCTTCTTTGATTTAGCCTATTGTCTCCAACTACAGAACTCTTCTAGGTTTTCTGCTTAACAACAGAGAAAAAGACTACTTTGACAAATTTTAAAATCCCTTGATTTTATGTGAGTTATTTAGTGAATTATTTTTGTATATAAAATTGGTATCTACAATTAACGTGAAAACAAAACACAATACTCAGTCTTCGTAAGTACAGAAGGTAGTCTTCTTTTCCACTACCATTTGCAAAGATATGACTTGTTACTGATGCAACTTTTTTATCTCTGTTTTTCAATCTTTTTATCTGTGTTGAGTCAAGAGAGAAATACAAACAAATATACTGTACTCATTTGCTGGACCTGAGATTAGTAGGTACCGCAAACCAAAGGGCGCATGAAGGTAAGGGATGCCCCAGGCTGGGCCCTGAATGCCATTATTTTGGAATCTTGACACGCAAGCTGGTGACTCAGATCTCTCTTTTGCATTTGTGCCAGTTATCTAAGTTAACATGACATCTCTGCCCATTACTGAAGTGAAAGTGTGGCATGAATTATCTCCCTCCAAAATTCATGTGTTGAAGTTCTAACCCCCAGTACCTCAGAATGTGACTGTATTTCGAAATGGGTTCTTTCAAGAGGTAGTTAAGGTAAGATGAAGTCAAATGGGTGGGCCACAATCCAACATGACTGATGTCCTTATAAGGAGAGATCAGGACACAGACAGGGCTAGAGAGAAGACCATGTGAAGACACAGAGAAAAGAGGGCCATCTATAAGCCAAGGAGAGAGGCCTCTAGGGAAAAAACAGCCCTGCTGACATCTTGAACTGAGACTTGTAGCCTCTAGGATTGTGAGAAAATTAGTATCTGTTGTTTAAGCCAGCCAGTCTGTGGTACTTTGCTATGGTAGTCCCAGAAAGCTATCACAAAGGCTTTCTGCACAGATACACAAGTACATACCTAAAGCATCAGCACATTTCAGGTTCCCTGAAGAGTGACATGTACATCAGAGAAATCAATTGTTTTGAACAGTGACTATTATCACTTATGTAAGTGAATAGAAAAAAAAAAATCGAGACTTAAAAAAATATAAAAGAATTTTCACAACATACTTAAATAGAGGAAGTTGGTTAATACATGCTTGGGGATATTAGGAATAGCTAGACAGCAATTATAAATGAAAGAAATAATGTTCTATTCAATAACACCACTTACTGGACTTTTCAGGAGAATAGGTTTTCTGGAGAGCCAGTTTGTATATTCAGGTTTAGAGAACTATTCATTTGCCCTTGAACAAATCAAAGCTCTGCTTTATTTGGGAAAGTTGTCTCCCTGGAGCTCAGCCCTTCTGCAGGGACATACCTAATGATATATGAGGTGGTGGCAGTGGAGGTGGTGAGAAGTAGATTCTGATATATTTTGAAGGTGGATTGGTATTTCCTGAAGGATTGACTATAGAATGTGAGAAAATAAGGTACTGATAACTTCTGCTTATCTGAAAGGATAGAGTAGCCAATATTGGGGGAAAGGGGATATAGGTGTAATAGCCTTTTTATAGAAAGGAAAACCAGGAGTTTAGTTTTAGATGTGTTGAATTTAAGCTGTCCATTAGATATCTAAGAGCACTGTACTATAGGCAGTTGAATATACAAGTCTGGAGTTGAGGAAAGAGGTCTAAATATTTATACTTAGATATAACTATGGAAGTCATCCAAATGTTTATATAATTTATAACCACTAGACTGACTGAGATCACTAAGGGAGTGAGTATAGACAGAGGATTATGGACATCCAACATTAAAAATATTGAGAGAACAGGTGTCAGAAAAATTATTCAGAACTTGAAAATAGGCAAAAGAAATTGCTAAGTGTTCTTTCAGTGCAGAACCAGGCTTGACTTTCTTTTGACTAGGCTATTTTACAACTCTATAGGGTCAAAGATTTCTTGCAGATTTTTGTCTAGTAGAGATGTAAATAGTTTGTTTTGTTTGGTGGCAGAGATAACCCCAAAGGTAACAATTTTGTATCTAACTGAAAAATCTTATCCTAATATTCCTTTGCTTATGTGGGTGTTTGTAGCTTCTCAAATGCTCTTTAGACCAGTTTTAACATCTTACTGGTTTCCTCATTAATTAATGAATTAAATAAAATCTTTGACATGGGTTCACATTATATTTGCCTGAGGGTCATGAATATTTAACCTTTTGAAAACTATACTGTAGCAGGGGAGGAGGAACCAGCTTAATTTAAAAAATCCAGGTCACACAATTTGTTCGTTTATAATTGAGTTTTCTTAATTCCCTAACCCTATGATTCCATTGCTACATTTCTTGTGAAATAAAAATGTTGGCAAGAATGTGGAGAAAAGGAAACCCTTGCACACTGTTGGTAGGAATGTAAATTAGTGTAGCCACTGTGGAAAACAGCATGGAATTTTCTCAAAAAACTAAAAATAGAACTACCATATGACCCAGCAATTCCACTCCTGGGTATATATCCAAAAAAACCAAAAACACTAATTTGAAAAGATACATACACCCCAATGTTCATAGCAGCATTATATTCAACACAATAGCCAAGATATGGAAGCAACCTAAATGTCCATCAACAGATGAGTAGATAAAGATGTAGTATATATATATACAGGGGAATACTACTCAGCCACAAAAAGGATGAAGTTTTGCCATTTCCAACAACTTGGATGAACTTGGAGGGTATTATGCTAAGTGAAATAAGTCAGACAGGGAAAGACAGATACTGTATGATATAACTTACATGTGGAATCTAAAAAATACAACAACCTAGTGAACAAAAAAGAAACAAAAAAATAAGTATATAAGCAACAGCAAATTTGTTGATAAATTCCTTTTGTTTGGTCTCAATATACAGAATGCACACAAATACTTTGAAATTTTAGTAATGTGTTACAGCATCAGAAATGGGTCAAAACTATGATCTGATGTTTGCAATTCTTATATTTTTGTGTTTTAAAATATCAATTGGTTAATTTTGATATTTTTTGTTTCTCAATGACAATCAAAAGAGGAATTTTTACACTACTCCATACAGGCACTTCTCAAAAATAACACATTGTTACTGTGAATAGTTTAGTCCCAGTAAATAAAAAATAAATGATATAATTTAATAATTTATTTTCACTCATAACTGGTTTCTAATATATTAGAGACAATTACAATGCATCATATAAAAATTTTTATCAGATGAATATAAATCATGCATCTGATGATGCAAATTTGCCAAAATTAACTTCATAATAGTCAAAACATCAAGGTACCCAGAATTGCTCTGTTGGGTAGTAAAACAACTGTGTAACTGAATCATTATAACGTTTATCTGGTTTTCATTTACTGGCATGTACTGTCACTTGATGTGCTCCAGTGGGCTTTCAACTGTGTAGTTAAGGGAAACATTTCAATAATTATTTTATTTTGTATAATGCCCTTTTAAGTGGGAATAGAAATATTTGCTATTTTGCCTTTATGAGACAAAATTCCTTTGAGTACAATCATAAAAACCCTGTGGGGTAAAAATCTCCCAGTGAGGAAGTACTGCTTTAGCAATAATTTTCAAGTTATATTGTTGAGACACATCAGTGGATCATGAGGTCAAATAACAGGATTATAAAGGAGCAACATATATAATAAAGTTGAATGGAATAGAACAGAACAGAATAGACAACATCAAGTTGAATTGTACGGTAAGTATTGTTTTGTAAAACTTGTTTTACATATGTATGTGTGAATATGTATATATGCTGGATCATAATGTAAAGTATATGTAAAATGTATTTCTGTAGGTTACGAGTTTAAAAATTTGAAGTAGAGACGATCAGAAACAATAAAATAGGAGGATAAAATGGGAAGAGAAGAATGGGGATAAGGAAATTTTTTTCAGGGAGATTAGAATAACAAATTTGTAAAAATTAGGTACTAATCCAAATTATATCGGTTTAAGCCAATGTAATGTACACTATTAAACTGAATTCTTAAACTACATTAGAATATTTAAAAGTGTAGCTTAATAAATAGCTTCCCAGATGTGACTGCTCTGACTCTTGGTACCAGATACCAAGAGGTTCAGTTGTATCCAGAAGCTCATCTCTGAAAAGATGTGGTAACAAAAAGGAAGAGTCATGGGAGAACAAAGTGCTTGAAGGAATAATTGAACAGGAATATAACAGGAACCAAAGACATTAGGCACATTAATATGAAGAGTTATTTTTTTTTAATTAAAACATTGCAAAGGGCTTCCCTGGTGGCGCAGTGGTTGAGAATCTGCCTGCCAATGCAGGGGACACGGGTTCGAGCCCTGGTCTGGGAGGATCCCACATGCCGCGGAGCAACTGGGCCCATGAGCCACAACTACTGAGCCTGCGCATCTGGAGCCTGTGCTCCGCAACAAGAGAGGCCGCAACAGAGACAGGCTCGTGCACCGCGATGAAGAGTGGCCCCCGCTTGCCACAACTAGAGAAAGCCCTCGCACAGAAACGAAGACCCAACACAGCCAAAAATAAATCAATTTATTAAAAAAAAAATTGCAAAAATTCCATTTTCTTAGAAGACTCTGGAAAGTAGAAACCCTACCGAAATTTTTTAAAAGGCCAAATAATAAGTTGTTCAGATCAACCTTTCAATTAAGAATAAAATATTTCTTAGGATGCCTTTCTAAAAACCACACTGAGATACAAACTAATGAAAGTTACACAATTGTGAGAACTCATACAAAATAAAATATTGGAGAAGATAATATGGTCTATTTTGTGTAGCTTTTTAAAATCCTTTTGAAGGTGAAAAAAAAAAAAAGGTACATTTACTGAATGTGCTGAGTTGTAGAAGACATCTGCCTCAAATCTATCCCTCTTACTTTTGAGGACCTACCCTTCCCACTATCCCTACTGAAGAAATAGGTGCTAGTTTTGGGTGATTCATCAGTGAATCGCATCCCATTCTCCTGCTTACATTGACTGGGATGATAAGAAATCCAGTGAGAATCAATGAGCTTTCTGTTAGGCCCATTTGAAAATATACAACCTCTCTCTTGAGCTAAGGCATAGTGTGCACAAGGCTGTGATAGCTGGGACTGTTGCATCCAATTTGCTAACATGAGAGGAGAGCCCAGATCTGCCGAGGGATCACAGGATGGAATCTGAGGATGGGACTGGTAATGCATGAAGGAGAGTGGAGAAACCGTATCGTCAGTGAGTAAAACCTCATCTGAAGGTTGTCGTAACTCTGGTCTTTTCAACTACGTGTGGCACGACAGTTTTCTGTTGTTAAAGCCAATTATCAGAGTTTTCTCTCACTTGGAACAATCGGTTCTAACAGACACGTCATCTACGTGCTGGGCACAACACAATCTCCAAATTAGTCTTCTCAGCAGCCCTTCATGGCAGTGCTGTCATCATCCCCGTTTTAGATATGAAAAAGACAGAGGCTTAAAATAATTAAGTGACGTCCAAAGTCACCCAGCCAGGAAGTCCTGGAACCACTGATTTTATATTGAAAATATTCATATTAGGTTCAATACTTTCTGAAAGTAAAGTCGTAGATTATTATTTTCTTACGTTTATATTGCCTTTTAAAAAATAGAACTTGCCGAATTAAGTTGAAAAGTAGTTATTGTGAGCCTAGGAGTGTTCTCATTGAGAAGGGAGAGAAAAGCTATCATTCCAGATCTTTCTTTCCACAAACATTTTTAACTCCTAAAACATACAGGCACTGTTGAAATGAGAAGCATATATCTTATCCAAGTTTCTTTAGCGTGTAAGTAAATCCATTAAACCAGCCAAAGCAACACAAGGGTGTGTATTATCACAATATCAGGGGTTTTCATGGAAACCAAGGAAGCAACAGAAGCCTGACCCCTCATAAGGACGTGCGGTCAAGGACTGAAAACCCTCAGGTTCCCCAGCAGCTATTCTGCCTCCATCTCTGCTTCCCACTGGGTCGCTGCTTCACTCTTCCCTCTTTCCAGATGGGATACCCTGCTACGGCCGCCTGTATATAGACAACTTCTGATTACAAAAGTCATTTTCAAGGACCCCACAGAGAAGGACTAGATGCTCTTGATCCAAATTTGAAATTCCCTAAACAGAAAGCATTTTTGGCTAAGCATGAATCCAGTGTTGACCGCTTATGATCATATCAGTGTGGCCATGGGAAGAATCAGATAGGACAAATATACCTGTTTATAACCCTCCCCAGTGGCTGAGGCAGGAGGGATCCCAGAGAATAGGGAGATTGACTACATAGAAACTCAAAAAAAACTGTTCAACTATCACACAGCAGAAAGACAAAGTCAGTGCTAAATTTAGAGTACATAGAAGTTCAGGGGAGAGGGGGTTCTGTGGGGCTGCTAGGAGCGCCTTTGAGTCCCTGGTGGAATTCTGACTCTGATCCAACTTCTGATCACCAACTTCGACTCAGCACCCGAGTCCAATGTGTGGGGTTTTTTCCCCATATCACCAGCTGGGTGTCCTACAATTTAACTAGTTCTAACACTATCTACCTAGAGATGGTGTCAGATCCCACAGGTTAAAGGCTCAGCGGCGCACAACTACCCCAATCCCCTTCAAATGGCAATCGCAATTCCAGGCTGTCACCTGTGATTCAGAGGTTCCGACCACCTCCTCCTTGGGTTCAATTAATTTGCTAGAGCAACTCACAGAACTCAGAGAAATCTTTTACTTACTAGATTACCAGTTTATTATAAAAGGATAAAACTCAGGAACAGATGGATGGAAGAGATGCATAGGGCAAGGTATGGGGTAAGAGGTATGAAGCCTCCATGCTCTCTGATCATGCCATTCTCCCCAAATCTCCAAGAGTTCATCAGCCTGTAAGCTCTCTGAACCCCATCATCTTAGGTTTTGATAGAAGCTTCATCACATAGTCATGATTGATTAAATCGCTGGCTGTTGGCCAGATACAACCTCATCTCCTCTCTCCAACCCAGAGGTGGGGTCGAGGATGGTGGATATGGGACTGGAACTTTCAACCCTCAGATCACGTTTGTTTCTCTGGGCAACCAGCCCCCGTCCCTAGGTGCTTTCCAAAGGTCACCTCATTAACATAACAAAAGACAATTTTTATTGCTCTCACAACTGGGAAATTCCAAGGGTTTTAGGAGCTCTGTGCCAGAAATGGACAAAGACCAAATATGTAAATATTGGTAAATCACTATATCACAGACTTGAACTTGGCCTTGAGGGATTTTCAGGGAAGGAAAGGTAATCCAAACAGGGAGATCTGAAACCTGGACTCCTACAGAATGTGATCTGATGAATGAAAGGATCATATTTTGATAATATATCTAACAACAGAAACAGGCACTGAAAAAAAAAACTGGCATGTTAAAACTACCACTTTTTTGATATTCCCAAAGAAATTATAAGATTTATGCAGTGTCTCATAGAATCCTTCCAAAAAACATATGATAAATGAAATAAATGAAAGTTTTATCACCACAACCAAAAAATATTTAGTCACTGATTAAATGATAATGAGTTTTTAAAATCCTATCTGCCCCTGCTTTTAAAGAACCTCACCTGCCAAATAAATCAATCTAAATTGCTCCATAACTTAAAGGTTTACTCAAAATGCTTGGTTTGTGTTTATTGCAGTCCACATAGTGCAAATATGAAGAAAAAAAATGAATTTACTTAACAGAATGTCTATAATTGACTCAATCTAATGTATTTCTGAAAAATTAATGAAGCTACTTTTCCTCATGGCAGTAAGACAGATATTAAATAAAAACATCTCTCAAGAGTGAAGAGTAGGGACTTCCCTGGTGGCACAGTGGTTAAGAATCTGCCTGCCAGTGCAGGGGACACGGGTTCGAGCCCTGGTCCGGGAAGATCCCACATGCCGCGGAGCAACTAAGCCTGTGCGCCACAATTACTGAGGTGCGCTGTAGAGACCATGAGCCACAACTACTGAGCCCATGTGCCACAGCTACTGAAGCCCACGTGCCTAGAGCCCATGCTCCGCAACAAGAGAAGCCACTGCAAATGAGAAGGCCACACACCACAATGAAGAGTAGCCCCCGCTAGCCTCAATTAGAGAAAGCCCGTGCGCAGCAAAGAAGACCCAACCAGCCAAAAATGAATAAATACAGAAATTAAAAAAAAAAAAAAGAGTAAAGAGTAACCCAGTAATCTCTTTCTCATTATCAGCAAACACTTTATGAACACATACAAGTGGATATGGTCACTGGACCCACAGTCATCTCTACTGAATTAAAGTAGATTGTTTTCCCAAATGGAATAAAAATTGTAAAACTCAGATAACAACCTTCATTTATGCTTTCTAGATCAAACATTCTAAAATGAGGTAGTAATATTCATAGTGTGATAAATTATTAAATGCCCTTTCCACCATTTTCTCTTTCTCTGATTCTCCCCCTTTCTCTGCCTTTCCACTATGTCACCCTTTCATTTAAAAAATCTAATCTTGGTGAATGCCAAATTAAGATCAATGGACATGACTATTAAAAATAAGAAAAAGTGAAGTTTATCGCTCCTCTTTCATCTAGCACCTACTACTGAGTGCCTCCTACATGTAACACATTGGCTACGTGCTGGAGACCCTATGTTGAATAATATGGATGGATTCCCTTGTCTCTTTCATTCTTTGGGGAGAAAGAGGTAAGTAATGCAATAAAATAAAATAAATGACATGATGCATTGGTCAAAGCCAACACAAATATAAACATTAATATAACCTATGTACTTCAGTTAATAATCATTTATTAATATCATTACGTCAACTGTTACAAGTGTACCACTCTAATGCAAGATGCGCATCACAGGGGAAATTGTGTGGCGGTATGGGGTGAGGAGGGTGGGAGCAGGGGAAGAAGACATAATGGGAATTCTCTGTACTTCCTACCCAATCTTGCTGTAAACCTAAAATTGCTCTAAAAATTGTCCGTTAAAATAAAGTCAGCATTCTGCCAGTAGGAAATGTAAGATAGAGATGTATGGGTGGCTAACAGTATCTATAATGGGTGAGGAAAATAACTATGTTCCTTTATGAACATGTTGAATTTGAGATATGAAGCATCCCATGAATATGTCAGTCATTGGCAGTTAGACGTGTGAATCTTACACTTAAAAAAAAAGATCTGGGCAAGATATATGAATTTGAGAGGCAAGGACTCAAGGACCTATGGAGATTAGTAAGATCTCCTAGGCAGAGAGCAGAGAGAGAGAGAGAGAGAGAGAAACAGAGACAGAGATACTGAGGACCAGGCTTGAAGAACCAACACATTTAGAGGCTGGACACGGAAGTGGTGATGTCAACAAAGTAGAATGAGGAGCAGAAAAAGATTTCAGGAAAATGTGGTGTCAGAGGGAACCCCCTGGTGGTCCAGTGCTTAGGACTCCACGCTCTCACTGCCGAAGGCCTGGGTTCAATCCCTGGTTGGGGAGCTAAGATCCCACAAGCCACATGGCGTGGCCAAAAATATAAAAACTAAAAATTAAAGAAAAATGGGACTTCCCTGGTGGCACAGTGGTTAAGAATCTGCCTGCCAATGCAGGGAAGACGGGTTCGATCCCTGGTCCGGGAAGATCCCACGTGCCACGGAGCAACTAAACCCGTGAGCCACAACTACTGAAGCCTGTGCACCTAGAGCCCGTGCTCCGCAACAAGAGAAGCCACCGCAATGAGGAGACCGTGCACCACAACAAAGAGTAGCCCCCGCTGGCGGCAACTAGAGAAAGCCTGCGCACAGCAACGAAGACCCAACGCAGCCAAATAAATAAATAAATTCATTTAAAAAATGTGATGTCAGAAAAGACAAGAGAGGAGAGTGTTTCGAGATGTGCTGAATGTGTTTTTTCTGAAAGATAAAGAAGATAGTCTTTTGGTAGACAACGTGATGACCTCAACAAAAGCTATTTCTGTAGATTGGTGAAGGAAGAAGTGGTTTGAACAGTGAAGGAGAAACAAAGAATTAAATAGAGAGCATTTATAGACATTAAGTATTTCCTATTTTTCTGTAAAGGGATTATTTTGTGTCAGCCCAATGGCTTGCATATAAACTTGCCTCACTCACACCAAAGGAGTAGAATGAAAGATCATTAAACTATTTGAACACATGTGTGCACACACAATTTCAATAAAACATACTGGTCCATTAAACAAGCTTATATGACTCCAAAAAAGGCACTGGCTCTCAGAGAGATGCAGCTCCAGTAACTGAGAGATCACTAACTAATCAGATCACATACGCCCTCTTACCCAGGTACTCTTAGCCAGGTTGCAATTTGGGAATTCAAAGAAAGCAGAATGTTTCCAGATTTCTAGAGCTTAAATAATTCAGTTAAAATAAATCACTCTCCAGCCATCAATAAGTAATAAAACTTTATACATGTAATAGAGTAGAATAAAATCAAGCAAGATAAAATCTCAAAGTAAAAGATAAAAATATAGATAATGTAATAGAGTCTAGCAGACAAAAGGAGCAAGTTGAATAAGGTGCAAAGCACCAGCACTGCTAAGCACAGCCTCCCGCTGCCTCTCCCCTCTCACCCGCACACCACAGACACAAAGGTGAGCAGCGAGCGCCCTTTAAGACCAGGTGGCTGCAGAAAGGGGAAAGGCCACTGACACTGTTTTGCAAGCTGAGCTTCTACTGGAAAGAACACCTGACAGTTGAATTCTGGAGGGCTCTATTCTTAGGAAACTCCAACGACCACAAAATCCAACAAAAACTTCTTTGGGTAAACCCAAAAAGCATAAATAAAATTGAGTTTATAAGCAAAGGCCTTACTTGACATCATTTCAATTCCTCCTTGTTTTGCTTCAATGGTAAGGTAATTTACTAAGGTCAGGAGGTGAGAGTTGTATTTGGGGCAGGTTAGGATACAGGGACAATGGACAAATTTCCTGCTTCGTGTGAAGTATTCAGAAGGCTGTGTCAACCAAAACCAACGAGTGTGAGATGAGATGATTGGGTGGAAAGAAAATATTTGATGGGAACATTTGCTCTGAGGGCTACTTTGTAAGTATTCAAATATAACCATGTGTCAGAGATATTACAGAGTGTGTTCCTCTTAGAAGTGAAGGAGAGACATAGCTTAGTGAGATAGAACTATAATCTACCTAAAAGGCAGAAGATGAGAGTCTGGTTTCCACCACTTAGGTGTCTGATATTAGATGAATCATTTAAACTCTCTGAGCCTCATTTGTCTCATTTCTAAATAAAAATAATACCTTCTGCTTACCTGACACACAGACTTTGGTTTTGCATCTTTCCCTCCTTTTTTCCTGCATTATGTTGAATAAATAATTCTCTTATTTCCCACGGTTTTGCAATTATACTTTCTAATTTATTTTCTTAATTTTTAAAATGTAAGGTTAATTCTTTAACCTTAATATATTCAACTCAAAATTTAATTTAGAAAAAAAAGCAGTCTAAAAGAACTTGGACTGTTCCATCTTCATCCTTTCCACCTTTATGTTACTTCTGTATAGTGTTTTACTTCCATTTTGCTTTTAAATCCATCAAAATTGGCTGTTGCTGTTTCTCTGTTGTTGTTTTGGGTTTGTTTTTTTAATAAATACGTTAGTTTAAAAACATTTGTTTACCATTTCTTCATGGCTTTCACCTCTTCATTCTGGATTCTTTTGTTTTTCTTGCTGAGGAATATTATTTAAGTAGCTCAGTGAAAGTAAACATCTTAGTTTTTAAATGTCTGGAAATGTTTTTCTTTCACTCTTAACACTGAATGATAGTTTGGGGTACAGAATTCTGGGTTAACATTTTCCCTTAGCACTTTGAAGATACAATTTCATTGTCCTTCTGTATCAATTATCACTGATGGGAAGTCTGTTTTTATTCTGATTGACATCTTTGTAAGTTTTCTTTCTGTTCTCTCTGATTGTTTTATTATTATTATTTATTTATTTATTTATGGCTGCGTTGGGTCTTCATTGCTGTGCACGGGCTTTCTCTAGTTGCAGCGAGCGGGGGCTACTCTTTGTTGCGGTGCACAGGCTTCTCATTGCTGTGGCTTCTCTTGTTGCGGAGCACAGGCTCTAAGAGCATGGGCTTCAGTAGTTGTGGCTCGCGGGCTCTAGGGCGCAGATTCAGTAGTTGTGGCGCAAGGGCTTAGTTGCTCCACAGCATGTGGGATCTTCCCGGACCAGAGCTCGAACCAGTGTTCCCTGCATTGGCAGGAGGATCCTTAACCACTGTACCACCAGGGAAGTCCCCCTCTCTGATGGTTTTGAAGATATTCTGTAGTTTCACTGTAACGTACTTAGGTAAAGATTTGGTTTCTTCGTGCTGTTCAGAACTTAATGTACCTTTTAATACAAGCCTTAAGTTTTCTTGCAATTTGAGGAAATTCTCCAACACATCTCTTTAAATATTGCCTCTTCCAAATTCTCCTATTCTCTCCATTTGAATCCCACTTAAATTGGAATTTCTCATTTTATCTTCCACAGCTCAACCAGTCTTTCATACTTATACGGACAGATCCAGGTTTTGGGGACCTGCAATTTCCACAATCTGGGAGTCTTTTTTTAAAAAAGAATACGAAGTATGAACAGAAAATTGAACATGAAGTGAATATTTATTTATAATGAAAAAATAAATCACACAAATTATAAATCGAAACAAAGCAGACAAATACTACAAACATAATAAACTCTAGAAAAATATAATTTGTATATTAACTGCTGGAATACCTCCATAATAATTTTTTCTCTTTCATTTTTGGTTGCATATCCTTTTATGACAATGATTATGTAGTATCTTTTTCAGTTGAAGGAATAGAAGGATATTTTGGTCTGCTGTTCTCTAGTTTGATTCTTATTGTTGATAATTTGTTTTTAAGCAGTTTTCTTGTAGTGCCACAACTCATCATTAGTAGTATCTGTGTCTAGGATTGTTGTCAAATATGGGGAAAACTGCTAGCACGTTTCTTTCGTATATAAACTGGAAGACCACCTTCTGACTCCATATATATCAAATCTTGCTTCTTCTTAATTATCCTTACTGTCCCAGTGCCAGGGGCTAGAGGACCTTTTTCTGTCGTGAAATCACCTCTGGCCCTGTTTTTCAGTGACATGATCCTAGGTATTTTGGCACAGTGGTGGCAGGAGTAATCCTGGAACTAGGAATGCCTGCAGTAACTCAGCTACACAGAGAAGTTGCTGCAAACTACACAAGTGTATCCCACCAAACACAAGCCAAATATTCCCAAGTCAACTTTCCCAAAAATGTACATAACTACTCCAATGCTTCCCAATACGAGGGAAGTGTGAGAGAGGCTAATTGGAATGGAAAGATATAGCAGTATTAACCAACTGCAGTTTAAAATCTCACTTCTGCAAACTTTATACAAACATATACTAAAATGAACACATTGCTAAAGAGGGGCATATTATTGGAAGGGGCAAGGGCCTAGACATAAGCATCATTATTTCCTTATAAATCTGGTAAATCTGTCTCTACCTGTCCCATTTCTTTATTTCTTTCCACTGTATTCTGATTCCTTCAGCTTCTATTTTGTGTTTCATGAATTTTCTTTTCAGTGAAGTTAGTCTACCATTTATCTCATCTGTTGATTTTTCATTTCAATGCCTTTTTATTTCTGAAATTTTAATTTTGTTGTTTATCACATCTTCCTGTAATTAAAAAAAAATACCCTCTTCTTGTTTTATGTATTCAACTTCTTCTGAATCTCTAAGCATTTTAAAGACACATATTTTAACTTATTCTAAGTTTCTCTATTATCTATAATTCTTTGAGAGGAATGCTCCCAATTTATGTGCCAGCTAACAATCTCAGGGTGGTAGAGTGCCTTGAGTGTTTTGTAGTTTTTGACTGAGCGCTTATCATGGTGAGAGTCTTATGTGCCCTGGTTTAGGAAGGCATCCCCATGGGGCAGTTTCCCGTTTACCTTTATGAACAGAGCCCAGTTCTGGCACCCTGCCACGCAGGGTGCCTGCAGCCTCAACACCATCTCTGCTCCTGGTATTAAAACCCCATCCCCTTGTTGCAGAAAGATGTGGGTCAATTTGATCATTCAGCAAATAGCAGATTTGGGGGGTAAATGTTATCTTCCTGTGGCTTGAGGTAGGTAGCAGCTGATACCACACATAAGCACATATACCACACAGAAATAACCTCAATAACAGATGGCGTATCACAAAGAAAGCAAGTCATGAGCCAAATGCTGCTCACCAGTCTCCCACAGAAGAGAAGACAAACATTTATTAGCAAGAACTTTCTAACTGCATGCTGAGGTCTTTGACGCACAGCACCTTGCATGAAAACCTTGCTCCAGTACAGAAACAGTATTCTCATGGCAAAACTACCTAGACTTATCACCAGTTTAGGTGGCTGGGTTCCTCATGAACTGGAGGAACATAGGTCCAATGGCACTGTAGAACTCAAGCACAATAGTAATTGCAGAAGTCTTCTGAGATACCTGGACTTCTGTACCTTGAACCTGTATGTACAATGTTCCTAACCAAACATCTATCTTGAACGTGACACATTTCACCAAGAAGGTGTTTCCAATGGCCCTTAAACTAATAACAATCTCTTGGATGAAGGTTTTGATAATATTGGAAATGCTAAGCCTCCACCTGTAACAGTGTGGATTCCTGATGAAGGTACTTCAAAGACTGACTAACCATTATCTGTCTCTATATTTATCAGCTTTAGTCTTTCATATTGCAGAAAAGTATCTCCATAAACTGGAAAGATAGCCACCAAGAGCTCCCAGTATCGCATTCCAACAGCTTTCTGACCAGTTTCAGCTTGAGAATTCCAGTGTACAATGCTCCTCTTAAATGTGGTTTCAGAACCAAGTGGCCTGATGTAAATCAAACATCCCTGAGGAAAACATGACTCTTAAACACTGAGATAGAGATTCTAACTCTGTTTACATGATCACAGAGCTTTTTAACAGCTATTTGAGTAACGTCGAGTTTTTAATCACCTGTTATTTATACATGCACATATTTGCTTAAGGTAGGGTGCTCCGTACTGTAACTGTATGATTAATTTTTACACCTCAATTTAGGGTATATATACATATATCCCTTTTACATTTAATCTTACAACTTTCCTTCCATAATGGCCAAGGTTTTTTTTAGACTATTTATTCTGCCATCTGGGTGAACAGATGGATGGATGGATAAAAGATCTAACATTACTCCACTCAGTAGACCATGCTTTACAGTCAGCAGTGCTGTCCTAAAGCTATTTCAAGCTCTGGATCCTGCTTCTATTATTTCCCTATCATTGCCCCACTTTCTCTCTTTTTTGGATATTGCAAGCAGTCACCACTAGCAGCCCCGGAAATTGCAACCAAAGAGAAAAGCTTACCATGAAGAAATAGTAATTTATGAAGTAGTACCCTGGTGGTCTGGATTATTACAGGCTCCCAATGAGTCTAACTGCCTTTCGGGGAACAGCTTATGCAGTAGGGGAAGCTGATTCCACACATTTCTGATTCGATTATGCCTTCTCTCCTAGTACCGAGTATGCTATAACCAACTCTGCTAAGTGATCAAGTTTCATGGCACATGTAATGATAGCACAGCAGGACTTTAGCAAAACAACAAAAATTAGAGGTAGCTAGGGAAAAAGCAAACAATTATGGAAAAGTTAAGGATCAGAGAGAGGCGGCTCCCAAGGCAGAAAATTCTTCCTGTTTCAGGCTTGAGTCTAGGGAAACATAAATATGGTGGTCTGTTGTACAACTGTTCAACAGTAATGGGCTTTGGTCACTACCAGCCTGGGAATGTTTGTACCAGGCAATCTTAAAAGTAATTCAGTTGATTATTAGTTTCTGAAGCAGTCCTGTCATTCTATGCCAAATAATAATAGTGATAATAATAATAATTATTATTATAAAAGTCTTATATACAATGAGCTTTTAAAAATCAGCACACTCTAATTCCTAGCAAAATAAGACATGATAAGAGATATAGTATCAGATTACTCATCTCTCAAAAGCTCTTGAAGGATGTTATCCAGGTGGATATCTGAGATGATAGTATCTATTAAATGAATTATCTCCCTAGAGATGAGCTTAATGGGTACTAAAAACTTGATTCTTTTATTCAGTGACTCAAGATGTTACACACAGGTCTCCTGTGTGTGTATATAAATTCTAGAATTTGTTATATTCCCCTTTATATAATTGCCTTAAAGAAAAAATGGCTGTAAAACCTACCAGACTTCTCTTTTGGTTGTCTTCACTCTTGCGATGTCCCTTTCATGTCTCCAAAACCTCCCTCATTCCAAACCTTCATTTTATTTTCACTTTATATTCATTTATTCATATAAGGAAAATCTGTTTCTTAGTTTCTGGGTGGTGTTTAATCCATACTTTCTCTTAATAAAGTGAATATTTAGAATGAGAAGTCATTACAGATTAAAAGATGCTGACAAGACCACAAACATCACAAACTCCAGAAAAATGACATTATTATTAACTGCCTGGAAATCACTTTTTTTTTTTAGCTGCCTACATTTTGATTGCTTTTTTTTTGGTAAAATATATATAACATCAAATTTACCATTCTTTTAGTTGCTAAAGACTACCGTTTGTCCATTGCTACATGCTGATTATTTTGAACAACTCCCTTATGGGTCCTTTTTCATGTTTGAAAGATGCTAGCCAAATTCCCTTCTAAACAAAGAGGAAATTGCTTCTTCTGCCTTCATCCTGGATTATCTTCTTCATCCCCTTCAGGAGTAGTGAAAGCAAGGGTTGTGGACAAGTCAATCACTGTGTGTAGACCAGAGAATCCCAGTGCATGTGGAACTATGATCTCCAGCTCTGACTGCCTCCTTGCTATCCTTTCTGGGCACTGAACTACACAGTGCCTTAACTCTGTCTGCTTGTGCAGGTTTCTTGTCAGGGTAGTTACTACGATAGCTGTACTGCTTTGTGGGCATGTAAGTGTGCTGGAACAGGGTGCAGAGAGCAGGAACCTTTAGCTCAGAAAATAACAAACCAGCAAATCTACCAATTCTGCCGAAGAAGTAATCTCTTTCCCAGGTAGATGAAGAAGTGTAGGTTCTGGTTTGATTTCAATTGCCTAGAATCCTATTTTAAAAACTAGATTTCAGCTTTTCTGTGTTAAGACTAAGCTCCTTTTCTTTCATGTTGTTTGTTAAGAAATATACGCAGAAAATAAATACAAAAACTATGCTGACCTAAATAACTATTCGCCTTGTCTTCTACAGATGTAATTTGAAGGAGCTGATAAAGAAACTAGAGGTCCTTAGAGACCTCCATGTAATTACAAAGAAAACCCTCCAGAAAACTAAAATGGCAAATATATTTAAGGTAATTCCCTGTGAACAGCCTTTGGCTGCCACCATCCATTTTATTATTGCTTTTCTAAATTGCTTTCTTGCTGTTCTCTACCAGAGCCTCAGCTCAACCTCTAGGTATTGTTGTGAGGGCTTGTCCAAAGTAATGACACCTGGCACAGAGCTGGAATTGTTTTATGTTCAGGGCATGTTAGGCTGTGCACTAAGTCTTTTTCTTCATTAAAAGACTTTGAATCTCATAGTAGGCTTTAAGCACTATGAGAGGCACCTTGCAGCAAATGTTTTCATTTAAATAGAATTTCCTCAGAAAGCAAAGAGCACAGGGTCACCCTCATTTAGGGGATGAGAGGTGGTGGGGAGATATCTAGAGTGCAGTGTTAGCTATCGATTTATTACCTCTCAGCTCCAGATTCACTTTTCCTGCCATGCTCTGCAATATCAGGGCTGAATTCTGCAAATCTCTCTCCATTGCCGGGTGGCCTGGTGTTCAACGCTGTCAGGAGAAGAGGACGAGGTTTCTCTGCCTGGTCCACCATGTTCAGCTTGTTGGGCTCCTGCAGAGTGTGTGACTTTTTTTCAGCAATGCCTAGCAGCCAGCAGCAAGTGACCCCTATCTGTGGCAGCTTCCCCAGCATACGGCCTTCAGGAGACGTCCCAGCTGAGGGTCCAGGATGGTGTGTCTGAGCCGTCATCTCTGAGGCTGGCTTCTCAGCACACCAAGCCCCCACCACCGAGAGCTTCCTAGGGGAGGGCCACTGTTTAGCACCTTTCCGTGAAGAGTTGGTGGGCCTGGCATCTCCTCTTTTACGGCATCCCAGGCCCCTGCAGCCTGCAGACTTCCGAGACCCGGCACCTTCTGGGGTGCCCCATCTTAGCACCAGGGGCAACGTCTGCTACTGTATCTGCTATTCTTGCTATTTGTTAGCATTCTCGTGGCTTGAATTAGTCAATGCCTCATTCCCAAAAGTCCCTGGTAATTCTTTATATTAAACTTCCTCTATTCAATTTTTTGGTGTGTTTTCTGTTTGCTGTTGGACCAATCCCTGACACAGCCCCTCGGTGGGAAGGAAGAGAGAGAGGTTCTCAGAGCTTCCCATAAAGAAGAGCTGCTTCATCCCTGACTTTTCTGCCTCACGTGCCCATCTTCCTAACAACACTCTTGCCGCCACTGGCTGCTCTCTGCATATGGTGATCGCTGGCTTAAACCCACTGAATGCTGGCCCTTCAAAGGCTCCACCTCCCTCACTCACAGAGTTTCCCCAAATCTCTGGCCATCTTAGATACCTCTAAGAGGGGTAAGTAAAAAGAATCACTTTAATTTCTATATAAAGTGTACTGCGGTAAAAGCTGTACCTTGACCTTTAAAAAAAATTCACAAGTTGATATTTTGTAGCAGATACTTGAATAGAACTCTAACTTGATCAATCCTTCAAATTGCCAAATTAGTGAAAGTCCCGGAAAATCATGCTGAGAAACAGCAAAAATTAGTTCATCATGTGAAGGTCAATCAGGAATTTCTGAATTGCATTGGACAGTATCACAACCAAAATCAGTGGCCTGACTTTGACACTATAATCCACCTCCACCATGGCACACAGAAAATCAGTGTTCATTATATAATTTTCCAGTGCATGACCAGAGTCGTGACAAATTGACTTCCCATGATGACTATAAATAAAGGAAATGCAGTTTAAGACTCTAGTCTAGTGTAGTAACCTATAGATAGATTAGACATTAAAGTGAAAGGATCTGGGGCTTCCCCGGTGGCACACTGGTTGAGAGTCCGCCTGCCGATGCAGGGGACACGGGTTCGTGCCCCGGTCCGGGAAGATCCCACATGCCGTGGAGCGGCTGGACCCGTGAGCCATGGCCGCTGAGCCTGCGCGTCTGGAGCCTGTGCTCTGCAACGGGAGAGGCCACAACAGTGAGAGGCCTGCATACCGCAAAAAAAAAAAAAAATACAAAAAGACCTCCAACCCAGACCTCTCTCCTGAACTTCAGATGTGCCTGTCTTAACTGCCTAACTAATGTCTCCCCTTGGAAGCCAGTAGACATCTCAAATCTAACATATCCCAAAGTGAAACATATGATCTCTACCACTGTCTATTCCCAACCTTCTCTCCCTGAAGTCTTCCCCATCTTAAATGGTGGCAAACATATCCTTCTAGATTCTCAAGCCCAAATCTTTGGAACCATTCTTGAATCTTATATTTCCCTCACACTTCATATCCAATCCATCAGAAAATCCTATTTGTTCTACCTTTAAAATATACCCAGCGTTGCATTTTGCCTGTGAATTTCTGCCATTGTGTACGTGGCAGCTGTGATGTTTGCCTGGCGCTTCCTCCTGGCACTTTCTCGCCTTCAGCGTGAGTATTTTCAAAATAACAGAAAAAGAGAGAGAGCATGACGTGGGCATGAAACTCTAATTGCTTTTTAGAATGTCTTTGTTTTCAAGGAAGTTATGCTTAGAAACACAAACACTTAACAGGAAGAAAAATTAGAAACAAAGATCTCGTGTAATGGTTTAACATTATGTTCTGAACACGATCTATCACATTCAATGCTTCATGAAGGCTCATTGACACAAATACTACTATCTTATATTTACACAGAGGCTCACCATGTGCACAGTGTTGTTATATGCATCTCATTAAACCTATTTACTCTTTACAACAATCCTATCATTCAGAGGACCCTGAAGTCCTTGTGGGCAGAGACCGCTTTGCATCCCCAAAGGCTAACACGGGGCCTGGCAGACACTGCTTGCCCAGGAGATGTTTGTTGAACAGGTTGACTCACTGACGCAGGCTTATTATCCTCATGTTACTGATAACAAAAGTAAGACTCAATGATTTGGTCAATATCATCAAACTAATCATTGGGAGTAAGCTGTCTGCTAATTTCTAAGTCAGTGTTCTCCCAAATATTAGATCTAAAGCTTAAGATTTGGTTTCCTGTTCCTTATAATAGAACAAATTTGTATGGAAATTTTAATTGCTACCATTATCTTCTTCCACTATCTTTCAACTTAACCTAAGTATAATAAATACCAGTTTTCCATTATTTTCAGTCATAGATAAACCTAGGAAACATAGTAAAATAGGTGTAGGCTCCTTGGCGACTATAAGTGCCATGGAATGCCCACTTCATTATTTCAGGAATATCCTACTTGATTTCAGTTGGGCGTATTGGTTACACTAAACCAATGATATTCTCCAAATCCATAAATACCTTGAATACAACTTTACACAGTTGGGGAGTGGAAGTTGGGATAGGAAGTTGACAATATTCAATTTAATTCTCTCTGAGTTTCTATATGTTCCCCCTCCACCAGCCGATTTTTATCAAATTGTTCTCTGTAATGGTTATTCCTGAGTCATGCCATCACCAAACTCTCTTGACATCTCATTTCTTTTACATGCAAGCATCTAACTAAATATACTCAGATGCTGTCATTTGGGATACATTGTTTCATCTCCACTTACATGTGTACCTTATTAATAAATGTATCATTTCCATATCCCCACCTCCTTCTGGAGTCATCCTTGAATGTTTTCCACATACAGTGTTCCCAACCATCGGGACTAGCTTTATCTATCATGTCCCTTTTGCTCCCCAAAGCCTCCCCCTTTCTTTCATACTCTAAATTAGTCCCACACTTCTTCCTCATGAAGCCAAACTTCTCATCCATGGCAGCAAATAATCAAGTTGGAAACCTGCCCCCATGGCAATTTGTTTATAACAAAAATGGTCATCACTCACTTCTGGTACTGTTCTCCCTCCTTATCTACTGTTCTCTCTCCTTATCAGCAATACTCAGAAAATGTATCCAAGAATACTTAAGATATTGCTTTTTAGTTTTCTTTGAGGAATTCACACAGTACAGACTTTAGCAAACATGAGAGGTAAGAGTGATGGAAACTTCTGGACAAAATGGAGACCATTAGCAAGCCCCATTTCAGTGAACTGGGGCACACAGCTAGTCTTCTTCACTGGCTTCCTTCTTCTTCTTTCATGATGCTTTCCAATTTCGACCAATCTCAAGGCAGCTTGGGAACAATCAAGGAAAAGTTATGTCCTATATGCTAACTAATCTGTGCAAGAGAGAAGCACACAAGACCTAAGAAAGAGTAATTTCCTAGAAGAAATTTATAATAGCTTAATTATCTTTAGATTACATTTTATACAACCTCACGTCGTTTTTTAATGGCTAGTAGAACCCATTTCTAACAAGCCCAGAAAATGTCCTTTGCCCTCTTTCTTACTCTGAACTGATTTTTTTAAAAAAGCTAATAAATTGAAAGCTTCTCATGTATCTTAATGAAGTAGGAGAAGAACTGGTGGTTCTATGTTTGACTCAAGTCCAAAATTTGCTCAATGACCTTGGGTAGATTGCTTTGCCCCTCTGAGCCTAAGTTTCCTCATCTCTAAATGAGAATAGTATTATCTTCTTCCTAAGACTGTTGGGAGGAATAAATGAGAGTATACATGAAAAATTTTCATAATCTATAAAGTGCCAAACACAAGGTAAGTGCTATCATCCAATTCCAGCCAAAGAGCAGAGCAGAACAACCTGTCGGATGAGGAGGGAGACTACAAAATGTGCACTTAGGAATTCCATTCCCGGAACCACAAAATTATCCTCGTTTCAAGTCACTGTGCTGATGTTTCACTGCTTAACGAACAGACATCTTCGAATACGACGTGTGGAGATTTACGGGGCTCTGGAAGATGATACTACTGCTGTAAGCATAAGAAATGCAAAGACTGATACCTAAGTGGACTCCTTATATTGCAGTCGGTAGAGTTCATCAGAAAAGGGAGCAAAAGATTTGATGCAAAACTGTGTTTTTTTCTCATAGACAATCACTAGCTCCCTCTATGTGAAAACAGACAACTAATTTTCCTAAGGTAATATAGATAGATTTTCCCCAACACACGTTGCAATCATTTCTAATTCACACTTCCCAGTTACTCTGTTTCCTGTACTCCAATCCCTATGGGGAGGCCTCTGCATATCCCTTATCCTGCCTCCATCTCCTAGGACTCTCTTTTGCTTCATCATTTAAAATGCTATCTACATGCTGTCAAATCCCAAACAAGTATCTCCAGCCCATACCTCTCCTGATGGACAGATTTTAATATCCAACTGCCACTCATCACCTCCACTTAGATGTTAACATGACTCAAAATTAACATGCCCCAAACTGAACTCCCGATCTTTGCTCTCAATATTGCTGTACACATAGTTTTCCCCAATCCTTGTCAATGACTATTCCATTCTCCCTTTGATTAGACCAAAAATCTTGTAGCTGCATGTCCACATCCATTCTGGCAAGAAATCTCATTGGCCCTACCTTTCAAAATACGTCCAGAATCTGACCAATTCTCACTGATCCCATGCTACCATTTTGGTCTGAGCCAACAGTATCTCTTGCCTAGGTTATTTCAACAGCCTTCTCACTGATCTTTGTTTTCATTCTTGTTATCCCCATCCTTACCCCCCAGCTCTGAGTTTATTTTCAAAACAGCAACAGAGTGATTCTTTTAAAACCTACATCAATGCATCTTATGGCTCTGTTCAAAACCCTCCAAGACTAACGCATATTATTCAAGGAAAAGCATTACATGAACTGGCTCCACTATTATCTCTCTGACCTCATCATCCTACAACTCTACTCTGGCTCACTCCGCCTTAGCCACGCTGGCTTTTTTTTTACCCATCCACGCACATGCCAAGAGCATTCCCTTCTAATGGTCTTTGTACTGTTTTGTCTATCTGCCTGGGGAATGCCCTTCCCTAAGTCCAAATATCTAACTCCTTCACATTACTCATTTTCTCAGTGAGGACCACACTGACCACGTTATTTAAAATTGCGCTCTCCTTTTTTTTTCTCTCTAAATACATAGCACTTATCACTTCAATGTGATATTTATTCTTTGTTTTCTGTCTCCCTCTATTAGAATATAAAGACCACAAGGGCATTAGCCTAGTTAGAGTGTCTGGCACTGAATGGATGTTTGCTGAGTGAATAATTTCAGTCTCTCAGTTATGCAGAATCTTGAAACTTGGGTTATGTGGTGTGTTAGTTTTCTGTTGCTACTTTAACAAATCACCACAAACTTAGTGGCACAACACAAACTGATTCGCTTATAGTTCTGGAGGTCAGAAGTCTAAAATCAAGGTGTCAGCAGGGTGTGTTCTTTCTGGAGGCTTCAGGGAGAATGTTTCCTTGCCTTTTTTAGCCTTTAGGGGTTGTCTACTTTCCTTGGCTCACAGCCCCTTCCTCTCATTACTCCAAACTCTTGCTTCTCTTGTCACATCTACTACTTGCTTCAATCTCCTGCCTCCTCTTATGAAGACCCTTGTGATTACATCAGGCCAACTCAGATAAACCAGGACAATCTTCCCATCTCAAGGTCCTTCACTTATTCACATCTGTAAAGTCCCTTTTGCTATATAAACTAACATTCACAGGTCCTGAGGATTAGGACACAGACATCTTTGGGAGGCCATGACTCAGCCTACCTCATGCGGAAAACAGTTTTGTGGGTGGAGTATGTGAAGCACAGCACAAGTAGGCAACAACTGAAGAGAAGAAACTACTGTATTTGCCAGTATGCCAATAGGAGTTCGAGCTTTGTTCAGATAACTTGGGAGACAGACATACAACTTCTGTTAAATAGGCACATACTGGAGATGGAATAAAAACCAGTAGTATTGGGTCAGATAAGCTTTGAGCAAAGAGGTGAGTACGAGGCTGAGAACTTGGTCGGGGGTGAGACGTGGAAATTCTCTTAAGCCACATTAAGGATTTCAGACTGGATTCTAAGGAAAATTGGAGACCACTGAGGGGACTTTCATAGGGAAGTGGCCTGATCAGATTTACAATTTTAAAACATAATGTGGGAAAAAAATGGGAGAGCAAGAGGATATGTGAAAAGACAAGTTGGGAAAATGATGCAGTAATCTAGGTGATAGTGGCTTGCTATTATATTGAGTCTTAGCTTCCTCTCTGCAGAATGAAGCTCATAATTGTTATCAACCTCACCTGGCTATTGCAATGAATCAATGAGAATACACATAAAGCATTGCAAAGGCATATATGCTGTGCTGGTTACTGGCGTTGTAACTCTGAATCAGATTTTAGCTATCTGGTCCTAACACAAAATTACACTAATCTGCTTAAAAGGAAGTAAGGTTTCGATTACATCTAACACAAGGTATTTAAAAACCAATAAAACATTGACATAATCACTGGCCTCTGCACTGCCTGATTAGGTAAAGAAAACATGTCTGGAAATACCTCCTGGTAAAGGAAGTAAGAGATGACCATGAGCTTGGAGAGAACTTGGATCCCAGATTTCAATAACAGTAAAACAAGGAGAAACAAAATCACCACTGGGAATTTTGGCTGCCAAAGACTAACTATTATGAAAATGAACAATGTTGAGGGTTCTCAGAAATGATTTCGTATCACCAAGCAATGAGTTATAATAGTATTGTGTATAGAAGCATAGACTTGGGCAGGACAAGTAGATTCAAGTCCTGGCTTTGTCACTTACTAGGTTTACCATTAGGAAAGTCACTTAACTCTCTGAGTCTCAGCTACTCTTTCTGAAAATCGAGATAATTATAGAAATACCTCACTTGTGAGCCTTAGTCAGAATTTAATGAGACAATGTTTACAAAGTGCTAACACAGTTCACGGCACAGATTAAGTACCCAAATGGTTGCTATTGTTATTATTAACGTTATTAATTGTTACAGCCTTTTTTCCTTATATGTTTATCAGTTCAATAACTTTCAAGGAATTGCAAATAGCATCTTAAAAGGTGAGGGAAGCAGGAAAGAGGCCAGCAAGGAAACAGTACAGGGAATGTTAGGTCAATACTAAGTAATCTTAATCAAGCAAGGATTGAAGTGTGTTTACAATGAGCTGGCTAAGAGCACGTAAGGGAAGAAGTAGGTAGTACGTAGGCGCCAAGGGGAGAGAGAATGACAGTACCTATGTGCCAGGAGAAGCTCATTTCCCAGAGTGCTGGGCTCCCTATCGTCAGAAATCTGAAAGCACACTAGGAGGAGGAGGATAAATGAGAACACTGGCCGTGCTCTCTGGGCTGCAGCTGCCCTCTCTGAGAAAACATAGGCATATTAACCCTCTTTACATGAAAGGTGGTAAGAAGCTGTTTGCAACCTTCTCCAGAAGGCATTGTCAGTGTATGAAAAAGAACCCCTTAAAAATAACAAGACACAGGGCTTCCCTGGTGGCGCAGTGGTTGAGAGTCTGCCTGCCGATGCAGGGGACACGGGTTCGTGCCCCGGTCCGGGAAGATCCCACATGCCACAGAGCGGCTGGGCCCGTGAGCCATGGCCGCAGGGCCTGCGCATCCGGAGCCTGTGCTCCGCAGCAGGGCAGGCCACAACAATGAGAGGCCTGCGTACCGCAAAAAAAATAAATAAATAAATAACAAGACTGCTGTTGTCAACAATAAAGCTCTGAAGACAATCTCAGATATTATCAAGCCTAAGAGGGCCCATGCTGCTGAGCTTCCCAGTGGATTTGGACAGCCACGGTTTGTAAGTTGCATATGGTCAAGAAAAAACCAAAGAAATAATACAATTTTCCGAAAGCGAAGGCGTAAGTCCAGGTCCAGGATAAGCAAATGAAGAGGTGTTTAAATGACTGAGCCTTTTCAGAAGGGAGGGAAGTAGGAGAGTCACGTGTCTGTCATTCTTCCCTTTGGATGCCCCATGAACTCAGGCTGAGTTCCTGTGGAAAAAAAGTACTTGGGTTTCATCTCAGCAAAGTACGCTAGAGCAGGCCCTTAGAATAGCTTTCACACAGTGAATTTAGCAATTTTCAGAACTAACAAGTATTAGATGTCTCTGGCAGACTAGATGACTGATTACAGGTCATTCTCAAATAAAAAAGATCTCAGTGGCTCTCTACTGCCTACCAATTACATACTGTTCTCCTGATTTTGGAAAACCTTCCCTTTCTCTGCTCAGTCCCCATCATGGGATAAGGAAACTCTGAATGTCCCAGATGCAATCCCACCTGGGTGTGGAGACTAACAAGAGAACGCTCAGTCTAAATTCGAAATTCCCAGGAAAACTGAATGTCCATCTCAAGTGTCCACCCTTGGTCCAATTAGACATGACAGGTCATACATTACAAACATGCCGGAAGTGTGTCCAGTCTGCCTTGCCCCTCTCTTCATTTTCTGTGCCCTAGACTCAGACACATTAATCAGTTTGCCATTTCTTCCACATCCTTCCTCTGGGTTTCCTTGTGATTTTCCTCAGGGTAGAATGTCCTTTTTCTAGAGATTACCGGTTAGAAAAAGAAATCAAACACAAACTTCAAGGATTGGGTTTGGAGACTGTTCAGAATTCACACTGATTCACAGGTCTTAAACAAATTATATTTTACTATGGTAAGTTTAAAGGGTACGGGTCTTAGTTAAGGTTACAAGATGACATCAAGTTGGGGATATTCAGACTCTGGTCTGTGCTCATTCCTTACCAGGGAACATGTATGAATGTTGGCATACGTCACAGAAGCCTGGTACTGTGATATCTGGAGTCTCTTTCAACCTCAGCCAGTCACTTTGAAATCATAGCATTATTGCCTTAAAAAGATCACCAATACTATTATTATTCTAACTCCAGTTCCAATGTGTAGGTTTTCCAATACCACTGTGCAATTCTCTGACACCAGCTGGGTGTCCTACAATTCAGTTTACTTCTGACACTGCCTACCTGGAGACAGCATCAGATCCCACAGTTAAGGGCTCAGTCCTACAACACTGCTCCCCACTCCTACTTCAGATGCCAACTGCAAGTTCAGGTTGTTACCTATGCTTTTGACCAACTGGCTATAAATTAGAGGTTCCTAAGACCCCCTCCTTGGGTTTGATTAACTTGCTAGAGTGAAACCATGAAAGCAGTTTACTGACTAGATTACCTGCTTCTTACAAAGGATATTAAAGAGTACAAATCAACAGCCAGATGAAGAGATTCATAGGGTGAGGTCCCGAACAAAGGGGATTCTGTCCCCATGGAATTTGGGGCCTGTCACAGTGGCACAGGAAAGCCTTCCGGTTCACCGACCTGGAAGGTCTCCAAACCACCTCCTTCTGGGTTTTCACGGAGGATCCATTACATAGGTATGATTGATAAAATCACTGGCCATTGGTGATTGAACTGAATCCCTAGCCTCGCTCTCCACCCTGGAGGCTGGGGGCGGGACTGAAAGTTCCAAACCTCTAATTAGGATTGGTTCCCTTGGCTACCAGCACCCTCCCTTGCTGCTTTCCAATTCACCTCATTAACGTAACAAAAGACACCTTCACGGCTCTCATCATTAGGGAATTCAAGGGTTTTTAGGAGCTCTGTGCCAGAAATGGGAATGAAGACCAAATGTATATTTCTTATCAGAAATCACAACATCACAGCTATATTGTTGAGTTAATCCCAGTTGACATATCAACTAAGCCTCATGCACGTAGTCGCAGAAAGGCAAGTAGTCACGAGTGATCACTTATCTGCAGAGCTACAGGGCCTGCAGGTACTGAGCATGACAGGCTTTGCCTCGTCACTGACCCAACTCAGCGCCATCTCATGAGGAATCTTTCTTACCCTTCCAGGTAATGTAGTATATCCCTCTCTCTCATCCCCAGAGCATTTGGTTTCATCTCCTGCATCAGGCTGTAAACGTTTTGCACACTGTGAGTGATATGTGCTTTGTGGTCAGTTTGAATCCTTGTACAGTCACTTAATTGACCTGGTGGAGAAGGTTCCTCACTGGTAAAATAGGCTATAAAAATATCACTTTTAGGTGTGGTGTGAAAATTAGATTGCACTGTATATAAAACATAATATATTGCCAGGTACAAAGTAACTACCCAATAAAGGCTAATAACATCACTATTATTTCTCGAAGAAACAGACTGTATCTTACATACTTGAGTACATTGCTTATATCTAAGAACAATAAATAAATTAAATAGAAAATGGCCACTCCAGGACAATGCCTCCAGCCACCAGGTCGAGTCCTGTCAAATGCCTAATGGGATGACATGGACATCTTCACCAACAACAACTTGAAACATGACAAAGATACCAGCATCTTTTAGTTAATTATGTCCCTGCCATGGCTAAACTTGCCTGCCTTCTTTGAATCCTTTTAGAATTCTCCTATATTACATACGTGTAATCTCTAAGTGTTTGTTAGTCACGTAAAAATTAATAAACAAAACCTCAATTAAAATAGAGTAAGGCCACCAGAAGGGAGAGCTCTCACACCCAAGGACAATAGAAGGGCCCAACAGGAAGAAGAAAAGATTTCCTCTTGCTGGGAAGAGCTCAGCCAATGAGAAACTGTCACAACTCAGCCAATAAAAAGCCACTGTACTTCCAACCCTCAATTCCTCAATGGACTCTGTAACCCTCCCAACTTACTTCTCCCCTCTTTAATAGAGTTCTCCTTTCCATTTTCATTAGGAACTTGTATGGGGCTCACCATGATTGCAAACCCTGAATTACAATTCTTTGTTGACCCCGAATAAACCCATTTTTGCTGGAGAAATAACTGGCAGTCTTGGTTTTAGATCAACAATCATGAACATTCACTGGGCACCTACCATGTGTGAATTACTACATTACACACTGCAGACACCAGATGAGAAAATACTCTGTTCTCAGTGTGTAGACAATCTCATTCTTGGACGCATTATCTAACTTAACCCTTAGTTTGATGCTCACTTCATGTTCACAAATCCACAATTTATACAACTTTATGATTTATAACGATTTCACTTCTCAGTGTAGACTTGAGAATCATAATCTTTTCCAACTGACAGCATCCCACAGGCCATCACTGCGAGTCCTACTCTGGACTTGCTCTGGTTCCATTAAAATCACCATTGCCATCATCATAACTAATTTTCACAAAATGATGGGTACACTTTAAAGAGTTTGTTCCTATAACTTACCTCATTTACTGTATCCAGACTTCTCATACAGGTTAGTTTACTAAAGCTCCATAGGGTGTAGTCTGTTGTTTTTTAGCATCTCTTTTGATAAGCCTAAATGCTCAATATGCTTTTTGGTCACAACAGGTCACTAGGTCTTTGTCTTCATGGAACAACCTACAAAAGGTCTACCAAGCTTCTACTATAGGTTCAGACCTAGAGTAGTACATTTTAGTAATGTATTTTATGTCTTAAATTTGAATTTAATGTTTCTCCCAAATCCTGGGCTTTGTACTTACCATCCTTGAAAGTCATCTGCCACCTTTGCACCCATTCAGAAATTTGCAAGTCCTTCTTACAGTCTGAGGTCAGATGCCAAAGGATCCTTCTAGGCTGACTGTATGTTGTCCTGGGACTGAAAGGTTTGGGGTTTTTTTTTTTACTAACCATATATCTCTGGAATCTTAGTCATTGCATTTCTCTACCTAGATAAGTTAATTTTTCTTACTCTTTATTATTATCTCATATGTAGTTTCCTAGCCAAACGACTGACAGTTCCATAAAAATTACACTTAGATATATCTCGTACTTACATATATTTGGTGTAAAAGTTTGAGAAACCCCTTTTACATCTCAAATACATATACAAGTTTACTTCTACCCAAATGCCTCTTCATCCTCACTTTGACAATATGTGCAACAAGAGCTTTAAATATTCTTATACTCTTTGATTCAGTAATAATTTTTCTGCCATATTTCTCAGAAATTGACAGAATGAATTACCATAACAGCTGAGTAACAAATCCATACACAAGTCAGATTATTTCAAATTGTTTGTTTTCAATAAATATAAAGAAGGACCTATTAGCTGGTGGATCGTTACAAATAATTTTGCTGATAGATCGCTATGATTTTTGGCATGTGATAAACTTTTAAAGGAGTTAAAAATCTGTCACTGCTATAACTAATTTTTTTAATTCCAATTTACATTTGTATGTAAACAAGTTTCTCAGTGCACATATATATATATATATTTGAAAAACAGAAGATGCTAAATTTATTAGGAATAAGTAATATCTATTCATGGATAATTAAACAGAAAAAAACTAAAAATCCTTTTCTCATTAAGAACCCCATTTTCAATAAAACTTAAATTTTGTATTTATTAACTCGAAATCTGTGATATCGTTTTGTTGTTTGGTCAACTTCAATATATATATACTTTTTTGTTGCAGAGAAATGGAATTAATCTGTACCACTGAATAGGTTACTTTAGGATAAATTTATAAGGAGAAAGTACAATGGAAATAGAAGTTCAAGGAAAAAACAAAACAATTTAAAATATCTTACTATTAATGTAGAGCTGTCATGCTTTTTTTTTTTTTCTTTTTTTTTTTTTCGCGGTATGTGGGCCTCTCACTGCTGTGGCCTCTTCTGTTGCAGAGCACGTGCTCCGGACGTGCAGGCTCAGCGGCCATGGCTCACGGGCCCAGCTGCTCCACGGCATGTGGGATCTTCCCGGACCAGAGCTCGAACCCATGTCCCCTGCATTGGCAGGCGGATTCTTAACCACTGTGCCACCAGGGAAGTCCTCAAGGGTACTTTTGACAGAGCTGTTAATGTGGAACAAGCTTTAATATATCAGAGTTATCAGCCCCTTTAACAAGAGCTTCCAAACATGCTTACTTTAACATCATTTGATTTTAAACTTGGGAAAGAGTCTTAAATTTAAAAATCATCAAAATTAAATAAAAATAATCTCTCCCAAGGACTGGCAAAGTTCTTGGGGAATTTTCCACCTTTAGTACAGTTTTCTTCAAAAGTTATTCAATTACTTGAGCAATATTTTAGATAACAGGGACCAAGAAGCTTTTGAATTAACTAAGTATAGAAATACAGATAATATCAGATATTAGAAAATTATGTGTGAAAACTATTTTATGATCAAGTTTCTCCTCTGCAAAATATTAAAGGAGAAAAAAAAACTTTGATAAAATGTCTTCCTTTTTCCCTTCCCCTCAATAATCCCAACTAAACTCATAGCTTCCAAGTCCTATTTACATCTTGGCCTACTCCAGTAGGCTTCTGTTCCCATCACTTCAAAACTACCTGCCCTCTAGAAGGTCAACCTTGAACTTGTAAACTTTAGCTCCAATCTTTGTCTCTAATCAATCTTCATCTTCAATTATCTGACAGAGGTGACCATTTCCTCCTTGTTAGACCTGTTGTCTTCCCTGATGCCAATGATCTTCCTCTTCTGACACTACTACTATGGTTTGAACTGCTCCTTCCAAAGCATCTGTTCCTTTACGATCCTTTAAGTGGAAGGAGATATACCCCAAAGTTGTTCTTAGCCCTCTCTTGGCCCTACGCCCTCAGGACTGTACACCTCAATGGCTTGAACTATCACCTTGATGCACACATTTTCTAAATATACACCTTTTAAAGACATCTTACCTAAAAGATGTTTCATTTCCAACTGTTTAGGCTCTTCACACACCTCAACATATCCTCATTTTCTCTCCCTTCTACACCCATAATACACACCTCTCTCTTGCCCCAATCCCTTCATCCCAAACCAGTACTTACCTTCTTCTAGGACTCAATGCAAAGCACCACCATTTCCTCCTAGGTGTCTTTTTTCTTTTTTTTTTTAATTGGAGTATAGTTGCTTTACAATGTTGTGTTAGTTTGTCTGTACAGCAAAGTTAATCAGCTATATGTATATATCTATATCCCCTCCTTTTTGGATTTCCTTCCTGTTTAGGTCACCACAGAGCACTGAGTACAGTTCCCTGTGCTATACAGTAGGTTCTCATTAGTTATCTATTTTATATATAGTAGTGTATACATGTCAATCCCAATCTCCCAATTCATCCCATCCTCCCCTTCCCACCTTGGTGTCCATACATTTGTTCTCTACATCTGTGTCTCTATTTCTGCTTTGCAAATAGGTTCATCTGTATGTACCATTTTTCTAGATTCCACATACATGCGTTAACATACCATATTTGTTTCTCTCTGACTTACTTCACTCTGTATGACAGTCTCTAGATCCATCCACGTCTCAGCAAATGACCCAATTTCGTTCCTTTTTATGGCTGAGTAATATTCCATTGTATATATGTACCACATCTTCTTTATCCATTCGCCTGTCGATGCACATTTAGGTTGCTTCCATGTCCTGGCTGTTGTAAATAGTGCTGCAATGAACACTGGGGTGCATGTACCTTTTGGAATTATGGTTTTCTCTGGGTATATGCCCAGGAGTGGGATTGTTGGGTCATATGGTAGTTCTATTTTTAGTTTTTTAAGGAACCTCCTTACTGTTCTCCATAGTGGCTGTATCAATTTACATTCCCACCAACAGTGTAAGAGGGTTCCCTTTTCTCCACACCCTCTCCAGCATTTATTGTTTGTAGATTTTTCGATGATGGCCATTCTGACTGGTGTGAGGTGATATGTCATTGTAGATTTGGCTTGCTTTTCTCTACTAATTAGTAATTTCATGTGCCTCTTGGCCATCTGTATGTCTTCTTCGGAGAAATGTCTATTTAGGTCTTCTGCCCATTTTTTGATTGGGTTGTTTTTTTTGATATTGAGCTGCATGAGCTGTTTGCATATTTTGGAGGTTAATCCCTTGTCAGTTGCCTCATTTCCAAATATTTTTTCCCATTCTGAGGGTTTTTTCCTCTTGTTTATGGTTTCCTTTGCTGTGTAAAAGCTTTTAAGTTTCATTAGGTCCCGCTTGTTTATTTTTTATTACTCTAGGAGGTGGGTCAAAAAAAGATCTTGCTGTGATTTACATCAAAGAGTGTTCTGCCTATGTTTTCCTCTAAGAGTTTTATAGTGTCCGGCCTTATATTTAGGTCTTTAATCCATTTTGAGTTTATATTTGTGTATTATGTATCCCATTTACCATTGTAACAAAAGAATAAAATACCTAGGAATAAACCTACCTAAGGAGGCAAAAGACCTGTACTCAGAAAACTTTAAGATACTGTTGAAAGAAATCAAAGATGACACAAACAGATGGAGAGATATACCATGTTCCTGGATTGGAAGAATCAATATTGTGAAAATGACTATACTACAGGTTCAATGTAATCCCTATCAAATTACCAATGGCATTTTTCAAATTAGGACAAAAAAATTTTACAATTTGTATGGAAACACAAAAGACCCCGAACAGCCAAAGCAATATTGAGAAAGAAAAACGGAGCTGGAGGAATCAGGCTTCCTGACTTCAGACTATACTCAAACTACAGTAATCAGGACAGTATGGTACTGGCACAAAAACAGAAATATAGATCAATGGAACAGGATAGAAAGCCCAGAGATAAACCCGGGCACCTATGGTCATCTAATCTATGACAAAGGAGGCAAGAATATACTGTGGAGAAAAGACAGCCTCTTCAATAAGTGGTGCTGGGAAAACTGGACAGCTACATGTAAAAGAATGAAATTAGAATACTCCTAGGGGTCTTTAGGAAACCTATCTCCTCCCCATCCAGTGGAATCATCCAGTTCTCTTGACCCCAACTCTGCAACATCAATATAACCCATTCTCACCCATTTTCATTGCCATAGGCCTAATTCTGAATCTCATCCTTTCAGGCCTGGTCTAATCCTTGGTATCCTAACTGGGCTTCCAGCTTAAATACCATGACCTCCATTAACAATTACCCAATTAACAGTGCCCTTTCTCTATGCTCCCCAGTATATTTTATCTATAAATAAAATATAGAGTTAGTTGCATCCATTTCTGCCTCCCTCAGATCAGAGATTCATTTGCTGAGAATACCTTCCCTATCACCAGCCTGTATCAATGCTCCCCACAAATCTAAACGTAATCTCCTGTGAAAATGCATCATACCATGTGATTGGTTTTCACATTACCACAATATAAACCACAGTGCAGCAAGAGCAAGCACTAAAATGCTTGGAAAGCAAAGGAAAGGAGAAGAAAGAGGAACAAATAGTTACATTTCTTTCTGAAACTTTAAAGTATTCCTTATCATAATAACATCTTCTAATGAACTCATAGTATGCTTTAAGGCATTATCTAGTAATGTCTAATCATTTCTTAATGATGAAGAATGTGCATTGCTTCCCTCGCCTTAACATGAAGACAAGAATGAGGATGAATGATGCATGTCCCTAGAATGCGTTTCAAGATTCTTGGACAGAAGTGACGCACAATCTCGCAATAGTTGATTAATTCTTCTTGTTCTCAGTAGAATTCTCGGTAGAATTGCTGAATGCAAACTGGGTGATACAAGCAACCAAAGCTAAGATGCCCCAAGATTCCTCCCACTGAAATGAGCATTTTAAAGGAACAAGTAATGATTAAATCACTCTTTTTTTTTTTTTTTTAATTTGTGACAAGGCAACTGTCCGATGAAAGAGAGAAAATTGTAACTGACTGTTCGGAATTGGGCCACTCTCTGTGAGTCTCCTTATGAACTTGCCTTCCTGGGAAATTCCTTGTTCACTTTGGCCCTGGCTGGAGGGGGTAGTGACTTAAGGCAGAGATGACATGAAAGCCATAAGTTTCTAAAGGTTATAGGAGATGCAACAGGAGACAGAACTGAGCTGCCTTGGTGCAACAAGGGGTGCACATTAAAAGAGGAGTAAAGATGGAAGAGAGTGGGGCTGCTTTCTCTGAAGCTTATCTGAACTCCTTTGGTTGAGAAATCAAGACTGGAAATCTCAAGATAAAAAGCTTGCTTGTGACAAAGCCAGTGCACATTGGCTTTAGTCGGAAAGATCATGGAAGAAGCTTTTTTGCAGCCAATCTGCTTCTCTTATACAGTATGCAGCTACGTGCAGAAACAGCCCATGGAAACTTTCAAAGACATCTTAAGGAGTTTAAGAAATGATTACATGGAGGGAGGGGGTACTAGTGTTTCATATGAAACCCTTTCTAGCAGAGCCAAGTTACCCCATGCAATACTTTAGGCCAGAAGTGGAAAAAACAAAACAAAACAAACCAGCTAGATGCCAAAGCCAGATTCTAAGATGTGAGGCCAACTGGAATGGAAGGAAAATTCTCATTGCTATATTTATTAAATAGGAAATTTGAGAAATCACAGACCCAGAAAAGCCAAGAAATGTAGCAGGACCTCTGTCTGCAGGAGCAGTGAACACCAACTGAAGATGCCCAGGACAGTCGCAGGAGTGAACAAGGTATCAAGTATGGAAAATAAACCAGTTAAGGGTCGGTTTTCTTCCCGGGCATCTAGGTCTCAGATGCAGGGAGAGAACTCTGTCCCTTATGCCAGTTCATTTACCTTAAATGAAACAAATCATATTTAAAATGGAGCTGAACTCACTTCAAGTAGAGGAAAGATGCTCTGGAATTATTTCTCTGCCCTTTACAGTGCCCTATATACCCTGAGGAAGAGTTACCGCCAGCGATTTCCAGGTGGAAAACTTTTACGACATTGAAACCAATAACCCCAAATAAGACTGACAGCTGATCATACTGATCATAATACCACTAATAAAAATACAAGTTTTATTGAATACTATCAGGCAAAAATACACTGCTGAGCCCTTTTATATGGATTGACTCATTCTAGTAAGCTTCTAAGTAGTAAACATTCCTTTTATTCTCATTATACAAAGTAGAAAATGAGGCATAAGGAAGGAGCTTATCTTACTTAGGTCACATTCGTTAACCCAGGTAGGCTGGCTCCAGTATCTATGTCACCTCTTCAAACGGTATTTAACTGCCTAAATTCCCCAAACCATTTAGCCCAGCATTCGAGGCCCTCTCTATACCACCTCTTACTTCTTCTGCTTGCTAGTATCTCATTTATTTGTTTCTATGTAGCAGACTCCTTGTAAGAGCTGTCCATACTCACAGGCTTTGATTCTTCTGCAGCTGCTCTCTCAACGCCACTTTAATCAGTCTTTCATCCCTATCACTTTACCTAAACTGCACAGCAAGGTCAACAATGACCTTCACATAGGTTAAGTCCAGGAGTCTCTTCCCAGCTTTTATTGCATCTGAGCCATAAGTAGCCTCTGACATCAGCATCACCCCCTTTCCCCAACAGCTTTTCTTCACTTGGCTGCTGGCACATCTCAATCTCTTGGTTATCTCAACGGTCTCTTCTTTTCAATCTTTTTCTTGGTTCCTTCTTTTTCTCACCTCTAATGTTGGGTAGCTCCAAAGCTCCACTCCTGGTTATTTTTTCTACTGTATGCACACTCATTCCCTTGGTGATCTCACGCAAGCTCATGGTTCAAGTCCATTTACAAGCCGGTAACTCCAGCCCAGACCTCTCTCCTGAGTTTCTGCACAGATAACTGCCTACTTGACATTGCTGCTTGAATGTCCAATAGGCACCTCAAATTCAATACATCCATGATGAACTCCTGAATCCCTCTTCCCTCAGAACACCTGATTTACCCTTTTCTTCCCTATTTCTGTAGTTGGAAACTCCATCCTTCCAACTGCTCGCGTCAAAAATCTTGTGGTTATTCTCAATTGAAAATGCATCCTCCTTCTCTCTCCTACTAGAAACCCGGCAGGTTCTACCTTCAAAAATATATGCAGAGGGCTTCCCTGGTGGCGCAGTTGTTGAGAGTCCGCCTGCCGATGCAGGGGACACGGGTTCGTGCCCCGGTCCGGGAAGATCCCACATGCCGCGGAGCGGCTGGGCCCGTGAGCCATGGCTGCTGAGCCTGTGCGTCCGGAGCCTGTGCTCCGCAACGGGAGAGGCCACAACAGTGAGAGGCCCGCATACCGCAAAAAAAAAAAAAAAAAAAAAAAAAAAAAAATATATATATATATATATATATATGCAGAATCTGATCACTTCTCATCACTCCACAGCTACTGCCCTCACCAACAGTGCCCTGTTTCACTCTCAAAAATGTTTTAATTTGAATAAATTATGGTCGCCCTGATACAAGGCCTCCATGGTCTCACGCCCACGCTCACCCCAGTGTTCCCTCTCTGACCTCATCCATTACTTTCGCAGGCTCTCACTCCACTCCGGCCATGATGGCATCCTTGCTAATCTTTGGTGAGCTAGGCACACTTCTGCCTTTGGGTCCTTGTTCTGGTTATACCCTGTCTGGAATGCTTTCTTCCAGATATCCATGTGGCAAGTTCCTTACTTCCTTCAAGTTTTTGCTCAGTTTTTAGATGTTCAGTGAGACCCCCTGTTTACTACTGGAATGAGCCTATCCCTCCGTTATTTGTCACATTCCCTGCTCATCCTTTTTCTGTCTCCACTGTATTTCCATGCTTTCAACATACCATGTAATTTTATTTACAGTCATCCCTTTGTATCGGCGGGGGATTGGTTCCAGGACCCTGGCAGATACCAAAACCCATGGATGCTCAAGTGCCTTATATAAAATGGTGCAGTATTTGCATATAACCTATGCACATCCTCCCACATACTTTGAATCATCTCCAGATTACTTAAAATGCCTACTACAATAAAAATGCTGTGTAAATAGTTGCCAGAGTGTGCAAATTTATTTTGCGTTTTGGAACTTCTGGATTCTTTTTTTATCCAAATACATATTCATTTAATATTGAAAGATTTATTGTAGATATTTTTGTTACACAATTATGTTACATATTATGATACATTTGCAACACTAACATATATGGAGACTGTTAAATCGTTTACTATTTCTTTTGCAAAAAGATAATTTCTTGAGGTTTTCCTACCTGTAATAACTGGATCTGTTCTCATTTGGATCAAATCTTCATCCTGTAGCTCTGCGTCACAGTCCACTGCTAAATGCGTCTACACTTGCCCATTAACCTTGCTTGGAGTACTTTATGTATGGAATATCTGAGCCTTTACTACTAAACTGTTTTATTACTAAGCCAGGACACGCCCTCTGCCTTACTGAGTAATTTCCCTCTGCAGCTGCAGTCCTCAGATGCTGAATAAAAGGCAGATTTCTCGTAGTTGCCTCCCTGCCTTCTCCTGACTCAAACGTCTAGAGGATTCATGAAAACATCCAAATATTTTTGATCCTTGAAACCTCTGGATATGGAGGGCTGACTGTACTTATTAATTCATTTTATTTAATTATTTGTCTCCCTCCACTGGAACGTAAGAGCAGAGCTCTTTTCCTCACTGATGTACCTCAAGGGTAGAGCCTGTCTGGCACATACATGTAGGTACCCAATAAATATTTGTTGAATGAAGAAACGAGCACATATACACTAAAGACAGAGGTTATTATGTCCTCTTAGACATCTCTCTTTTTAATTTCCTGGTTCACTGTCTTCCTCTTATCATGATCCTTCTGCTTGAAATAGACATTGCCAAAACATTTAATTGTGTGGGACTTCCCTTGTGGTGCAGTGGTTAAGAGTCTGCCTGCCAATGCAGGGGACACGGGTTTGAGCCCTGGTCCGGGAAGATCCCACATGCCTCAGAGCAACTAGGCCCGTGCACCACAACTACTGAGCCTGCGCTCTAGAGCCCGCAAGCCACAACTACTGAGCCCACACTCCACAACTACTGAAGCCCGTGCGCCTAGAGCCGGTGATCCGTAACAAGAGAAGCCACTGCAATGAGAAGCCCGTGCAACGAAGAGTAACCTCCGCTCACTGCAACTAGAGAAAGCCCGTGCAGCAACGAAGACCCAATGTAGCCAAAAGTTAATTAATTAATTTTAAAAAAACGTTTAATTGTGACTCAGATAACCCTCCTCCCACCCTCCCTCTCCACTCAACAAGTTAAGGATAAAAGCAGACTAACAGACTGAACATAGAAACCTTGGAATTATTATTTACAATTTTCACAATCAGTGATCTGAGAGAGATCCATGCTGTTCTTACCTAATTGTCTTGCAGATGCCTGGCACTGAGTCTTAACCGCATACTCTGAACTCAGGTTCTCTTTCAAAACTTCCAAGTTTAGCTGCGAAGGAATTCCTGAACAATAGTGCCACCTACTGATCAATAGGTGAGAAATCAGGACAGTGAGGAAGAAAGTACAAACCAGTGTAATCTGAAAAGGTAGGAAAAGATAGTAATGAAAAATCCCATAAAGTCAGTAAAATAAACTGCTTTTCCCAAAGAGTGCTAGCAAGGAGTTTACACTGAATTCTATAGCAGGAGTAAGCAAATATTGTGCAATTGTAAAGACTCATAATAACCCCCTCCAGAAAAGAGGAAGCACTTCCAAAACATTAACAGGGCAACCAGTTTTCTATAAATACCAGCTCTCTGTTTTTCACCAGTAACTTAAGAATTAGGATATTTGAGAGGCAAAGCAAATATATTTGTTGTTTTTATTTTCCCTCACATACAAACGAATAAAAACTAATCTACCCAGAGATTTAAAATTCACTAGAAGAAAAATTACAGAAAAGGCATTTGGGAAAATGCAAGGGCATTTATATTTAAGACTATACACTATAAAGTTTCTCCTCTTTTATAAGTGTAGACAGACATTTTTCTTGGTTATTTAAATGCAGTACTTACTGTTCAATGTCAATGAACGCAGGTCATGAGTTCTAAGAAGGACTCAAATAAAGTGGCATTTTCATGTTTATTTACCAAGATCTGCTACTTTTTCATTATCAAAAGCCTCTTGTGTCTCCCCACTCCCTGCCGTGAGTAGTAAATGTGGTGACAATTAGTTGACACATGCTTTACGCAGCCATTTATCTAAATCATATTCACCCCTGTCTTTTATTTAAGTTGGGCACCCCTAAAATGCTTTAAGCACTTGATTTTGCTTTTATATTGTTAATTGTCTTCATTAAATGAAAATATTAATAAAACATTTTACTAACTGAGAAATTAATATATACTGTCAAAATCAGAAATAGAATACAGTGTGTTTTGAAAAATCCTAAAGAACAGAAATTTGCATAAGGAAAAAAAAAGAAAGGAAACAAGTTTAAATCTCCCACGTGTCTTCCCACTTTAAAAATTACACAGGAACAATAAATAGGAACAGTAAAAGTAGAAATGACTTTTAACAAAAACAAAAATGGTCCATTATTATACTCATGAACGGATTGGGTTAAAAGTAATAATTCCAAGAGAAGATAATTTAGAAAAAAGCATTTAATTATAAAAATTTTTTAAATAAAAAAGCAATGGCACAAATCACCACAAAGATATTTAAGTGATCATATCCACAGGCTGCTCTTATAATTAAAATTTGCGACTGTTCTCATTAGCAGCGTTTTTCCCTCCTAATTAGAGTGACATCAAGAGCTTCTGAGAATGTGCAATTTTTCCTAAAGTCCTAATAAAAGTATCATAAACACAGTTGTGCAATATTTATTTACATCACCTTTTATTTACTACACTCTAAACTCAAAAAATATTGAACATTTCTCTGTCACTTCATTCCTCTTATTTACATACAGAGGCTCATCTCTTTTCACAATATGGTTTGTGCATTAAAATCCCTGGGAATAGTCCTTTCCACCGCATTGTAATAAATTTGCTCTGATTATTTAAAATAAGGACACAAACAAAAGCTTGTTCATATGACTGTGTCATACCCAGAAGAATAACTCTTACTGTTGACTTATTTATGAGTTAAAAAAAAAATTCCCCTTTCAGCAGAATACATTCTCAACAATTACTGGATCATACAATCATGCATATTTGTACTGTTAATATGACAACAGGTAAAGCCAGCTATGACTTTTTAAGTTTCATTGAGAAGACTACAGCATACGTGAAGTGATCTGGCTTTCACTCTCTTGTTATCCATAATCCAGTTATTCCACGTGGATTTTTTTATTTATTCTGAGTATGTAAGTCTTAAATGGTGCAGTAATAATTGGCAGTTTCTGACAGTTCTATTTTCTTGACAGTGGATACAGTTCTGTGCACATATGTCAGATAAACTGAAAAAAAATGCAAATCACTTCATGTGATACAGCAGGAAGAAGTGGGATGCTATTGTTTGAACAAATGATTCAAAGAGGTAAATATTAACGTTCAGTAGAGACAGGAATACTGTTGAATTCAGTCTGGTTTAACAGGTACTGCCCTTACAACTTGCCATACCTGGTATTTGTTACCTTTTTGGTTGAAAAGTAAACCAATTTGGGGGAAGGCAGATGGCAGGAGGAGAGAAAGGTGAAAAAGCATATATTACTGTATGTATTATTTTAGGAGAAAAAAAGAGAGGGAAGAGAGCATATTTTCACATTTAAAGAAAATGATGTCACTTCTGGACACATTCCACAGAGTGTATGAAAATAGCCTCCAAGCTAAATAAGCCCCTTTCTTCTCACTCCAGAGATGTTTTCTAATAATAATATGAATAAAAATAATTAACATAATCTGGCAGCAGCACAAATCTATAACTTTTTAAAGCTTGAGTGTGTCACTATTCAAGAGTCAGGTACATTTGAATAATAAAAGTGTCCCACTGTTTCTTTTATTTACACTCTTGACCCAGCAAATATGACTAAGGGAGTCCTTGCGGTTATTTGCAGCGTTAAGACTTCTATGATGGCTTTGACTTTATAACCCATTCAGCATTGGGGTTGAGCTGATATAAATCCTTCATGTAAGTGTCGTCATCGAGGCAGCGTTCCCCTAGTAAAGAGATGTTGCATCAGTTTAATACAGTGGGGAGATAGGGATGCAATTTTAACTTTAAGCCTAGTGGTTTAACTCAAGTCTTACGCTTCGAAATAGTTCTCATTTTTTCCTGTCTCCCATAATATTATAAGGCTTGGCCAAATACTGGAAAAGTCGATTGAGTAGTTCCCTAAATGTGCAGGTTTCAAATTAATTTAGGAAGTTGAAAATTCTGTGATGGGCTTTTAAATGGTTCCTTAAAAGCTTATTCACCTTTATTAAGAGTGGCAACAGTTTTGAATTGACCTAAGTAAGAAACCATGCTTAATTCCCAATATCTAATAGCAAAATGCAAAATCAAATATACTAATACTTAATCTTTTTTTTCCTAATAATCTTGATTAATACAGGTAACAATACAGAGTTCTAGCGGAGTTGTGGTTTATTTAAATTTTTAGGAGTCTTCACACTCTTGCATTCAACTTTCAATATTTACTAAAATTTTTAAGTCCTAGAAAAAAATTCTAAAAACGTATCTTAAAATATTTTCAATTATTCTTTTGAATTAAACACCATTTCATTTATTTGTTGACAATTTCCCTCTTACCTTTTTAAAGGTCAAAATAAGAGAAAACGTTTATGTTGAATTTTAATAAGAAGATGAGGACAACCCATTGATAATTACACGTGGGAAAATAAACTATGAGACATGGTCAAAACGAATCCATTTATCTTATTTCTATTTCATAAGCTAACAATATGTTTATGTATGCATATGTATATTATTTAGTAGGCAATCAACAATGGCAAAAATAACTTCTGCTTTCGCTAAATATATCTAGTACTGTACCATAATAAAAGTGTCATCTTGGTCTTAAATGAGCTCAATTACTTCCTTTATTAAGATGTGCCATCAGTGTATAAAAAAGGAAAAAGTTTTGAAAAACTGCATTAACCATTTTAGGAGTTATTCCTGTTTTAGAGAACCTGCCTTTGGCTCAGGTTCCACATAGATGGGCATTTGTACAAAGAAGCTCTAAGGAGCCAGAACAGAAAGGTGAGACCACTAAAAGGAAATCCACAATATTCATCAACTATCTACAGCTTGCTGTATTTTACTTCTAATTTCTTTTTCTCTCCCAAAGACATAAATGATAACCACTGGCAATGTCAAATCAGCATATGGAATGCAAGATTTAAAAAATGTGCTTACCGGGACTTCCCTGGTGGTGCAGTGGTTAAGAATCCACCTGCCAGTGCAGGGGACACAGGTTCAGTCCCTGGTCCGGGAAGATCCCACACGCCGCGGAGCAACTAAGCCCGTGCACCACAGCTACTGAAGCCCGTGAGCTTTAGGGCCTGCGTGCGGCAACTACTGAGCCCACATGCTGCAACTACCGAAGCCCAGGCACCTAGAGCGCATGCTCCACAACAAGAGAAGCCACTGCAATGAGAAGCCGGCGCACCGCAAGGAAGAGTAGCCCCTGCTCGCCGCAACTAGAGAAAGCCCGCGCACAGCAACGAAGACCCAATGCAGCCAAAAATAATAAAATAATAAATAAATAGCAACAACAAAAAAGCGCTTACCAATATTTCCTCCAATTTCATACAAAAAAACGTCCCCATTCTTGAGAGTCTGGGCAACCCCACTACTAGGGATAAAACAAACTGATTAGTTGCATCATCAGACAGCTTGCAAGTAAATCACTTTAATGTCCTTGGGGAATTCTAGCTTGTATGGAAAATTCATAACTTAGACATACTGTAATTATCTACACGTTTGTATTTTCCCATCTGTTAAATGCGCTGAATAGGTAATAAAAATGTCACGCCTGTAAATTAAAATAAACAAATGGAACTGTACACCTGAAGGTGAAATAATAAATCAGTACCTAAATTTGTAAAGTTAAAAAGAAAAGTAACATTTTAGCTGCCAATAAAATTATTAATATTGTCATCTATTTTGCACAGGGACCAAAAAGGTCCTCATAAAACTCTAAGAAGTAACGTTTCCACCTTAATTTTCACATTGTATTTATTCAATAGGTATTTATCACGGGTTTGCTGTGCTGACCACTCTAATAGTCTGCAAGATGAATATAAAGACTAGGACATGGTTCATAAACCTCCCTGTGCTGACCGTCCAAATACGGGAGGTACATACACTCAAAACAGAAGCAAATACTCATTATGAAGACTTTACAAGTAGGACGCACGTACAGGTTTATACTCTTCAAAGAATCAACTCTCCAGAGCATTAGGTTCAAACAATAAAAATGGGTAAAATTCAGTGGTTTACAAAAATCTCTATATCTGGGAAACCTGCTAAAAATCAGATCCAGGGCTCTAGAAACTCTGATTTAATTTGTCTACATGAACCCGAGAATGTGGTTTTTAAATGCTCTCTAGTGGGACTCTGATGCTCAGAAAGATTTGTGAACCACTGACAGAAGACCCTGAGGACACACTCCCTGGAATTGAGAAGAGAAAACCAGGTCTGACTTTTATCCAAACCATTAGAAAAAAAGAGTACATAGAGGCTTTCCTAACCAACCATTTAATGGCTCATCTGGTTATCCAGCTCCATCTACTCTGCTGTCCATGACACACTGACTGCTCAGGGCTCTGGGAGTCCTCATGCTTAAGATCTGCCCTGCTAAGCTGTATCCTGACCAAGAGACAATTCACTTCGTTTTCAAACTGGCGTATGCTTATTTTTGAAATTAAATAATGTAATAATTATATTTTCATTTTAAATATAGTACATAACCCAATAAACTATGAGTATAAAAAGAGTCATTATTTCATGAAAACCAAGTGGAATGTTTTGGCAGACTAAAAAAAAATTCTAGTCAGATATTGTTCTCAGATTTTGCTTCTTGAGTATCTATGTTCTTATGCCACTTTAAAGAAACCTGAACTGGATTTCCTGGTACACATGAGCTTTCACTTAATACTAATCAACAAATCCATACAGAAAAGACAACAGTCGTTATCAAAGACTGGTGAAGTCACTGGGCACTTATTTTATGTCACTCATGTGTTCTGGGCTTCAGTAGAGGAAGAAGGGGAAGAAAAGGATGGAGGGAAGTAGGGTTTCCCACTGTCACTATACAAGTGGAATGCAAATGGGAGGAGGGGAAAGTGGTGAAAGAAGATACACATAAACACTTACTGAGAATTTCACTTATTAGATGGCCCAGACAGATAATGCTATGTGCTTCACGGTCATTTTCCCAGTTAATTATCACAAGGCTATAATGTAGGCCCACTTTTACAATGAGGAATCTGAGACTTAGAGAGATTATAAAAACTAGCCTAAGATGATTCAGGAAAAGCTGGTATTTGGATCCAGATCATCTGCTTCCGGCAACCCCAAGCATAAGGGAAAGGGCTGAGGACTGGGGGGGAAAGGGCAAATGGACCAAGATGCTTACCAGACTTCCCTCTGGGTGAAGCAGGACGGCAAGAAGGGGGGAGGTAGAAGAAGGGATTCCACTTAAGGGGGTAGCAAAGCACCACAAGCAGAAAATCCAAATATGCAAATGGCAACTGTCACAAAACTGGTGCTTTCTTATAAGAGTATGCCTACTATTATCCTACTCTACCCTAAATATTGAAGTCAGAGTGGAATATATCATACAACTTCAGAGTCACACCTTGTGTCATCTACAAGTAGAGGAACACAAGTACAGATTAAATTGAGCACTTGGGTCCTGCAAGTAAATGCTGTGTAAATTAAACCATGTCTAGCCTGGAAGAGCTGCTTATATCTGAAGTCTGGCCAGATCTTCAAGTACACCCTTTGTGGACTGACTCCCTTGAAGTGGAGAGAACTTTTAGGGAGCAAAGACACCCAAGACATTCCAACTGCTCCCAGAACTTAATCCCCCCAAATTCCAACTGGCCCAGGACTTCAATCCCCCCAAAGTCCATCTAGTCCCAGACTCTGCACCAATGGCCTCCAGATTCATGATAGCCTCTAGGCGCTCGAGCCAGTATGGAGAGGGGTTAAAGGACATCCTTGGGGGACAGAAACCACAGATTTAGAACTCAGCTCTACTCCACCACCTATGTAACGCATGACCTTGCAAAGTCTTGGTTTTCTTATCAGTATAACAGAAGTAAGATAATACTTCCTTCAGAGCATGGTTGAAAGGGAAGTTTATGCTGGCTTACTGAAAGCCCAGAATTAGCACTAAGACACTCTTTTATTTCATCACCATCTGTTAACTGCACGGGCTCATCTCTTCTCCCAATTTACAAACCCTGAGGGAAGACAGTTTAAAGTATTTTTTATAACCCTTCCAACATCTAGCAGAGAGCCGTAGACAGAGCAGACACGTATTAAATACATGTGGTTCTGTATTAAAATTGGAGAAGTTCTGGCAGAAAAAGTTGAATGTTAGACTGAGGAGATGAAATTCTATGGGAGACAGAGTAGACAGAAGCTAAGAGGCCAACGTCCCTGATGTCCCTGTCTTTAAAAGAAAAAAAAAAATTAGATTCGTTTATTTCAATGAGTGGAAATGAGCGGGGGAAGCATTAAAATATAATTTTAGCTAAAAATAAGAATTTGAACACTGAAATGCCTATACCCTGTTCGAACCCCTAAAATTCAAGAAAAGATATCGCAAGATGTCTCTGCAAGTGTACATGGGAGGGATGCCAATGACCTTCAGAGGACTACTCCTGCCCCACCAGCTGCACACAGAGGGGAAGGCTTGGTCGTTCCTACTGAGGATAGAATGCTTTGTCCTACTGACTTCAGAGCTCCAGGGACCGGCTGTCCCCTCTCAAGTCTTTATACCTTCTGTTTTAAAATTTAAGCATTTCTTTGTATTCATTATATTTCCTAGAAGAAGTTGTACCTTTTGTTTTTTTTAATCCCACTGTATCCTAATTAGTGATTTTCCTAACAGCCTACACACAGTAATTAACCTCCAATCACCATATTCTGGAGAGAATATTGAGTGGCGTCATGGACCAAGCCCACAGCGGGCACAGTGAAGGAGTGCGCAGACCTCCTGTTCGAAACAGGCTCCACTTGAACACAAACTACACCCAATGAACTCAACTCATTCCAACAGTCTAATTGTTAAGTCTGCTTTTGTTTTCTGCCGGGAAGACAACATTAATAAGCCCTCACACCAGCCATAGTTTAAAAAAAAAAAAAAGAGAGGGGACGGAAAGAGAGAGCAAGTGAATTATACCATGGAATAATTAAAACGAAACAGGCCTCTACCTTTCTTGGCTGAGAAACCTGGCAAGTACATCACTGGCTCTGAGTTCTTCAGTTAGCTGTATTGCCATGGAAACTTTCGAAAGATGGGGAGCTTGCACTCGAATCACTCCCTGAGGAACGTCAGCCTGCAAAGCAATAATGACACTGGAACAAAGCTGGCAGCAGCTGGAACATGTAACTCTGTACAATGCATTATACGGTAAGTGTGCTTAACTACTATGCATTTTACTTCACTACATAAAAACCTTAACTACTATATAATGTAATTTGCTAAATTACATCAAACCTCAAATATCCTCTTAATGGTGATAGGAGAACTTCATAATGCCTGTGCAGTAATGCTTAATTATTCTTAAAGATGTAAAGAATGACAGCAATAACCATTACTGCCATATTAAGTGCTGATTTCTGAGTGTTATCTACTAGAGGGTGCTTCTTCATGTAGCAATTTATGAAATTGAATCAGAAAGAAGTTACTTTGCATGCTATTGCAATGTAAGCATTTTAAAAAACATTTCTGCGCATTCACAAAATTTCACAAAAATTTTTGTCCCTGAGAGTATTAAAATAAATGAAACATACTTTTCTAATACATTTGTATTGTGTCTGCTCCTCACGTGGCTGACGAGCATACACTGTGACCGCATACTTTGAACTTGAGATGACCCATTCTAACTCCTTTGCCCACAGACGTTAAGAACATTTTATGTATTTGGAAGGTTATCAGAGAAAGATTTTGAGGATTGTAATATCAAAATATCAACGATGGCATTCAAAATATTAGGCTTAATTAAGTCCGAACGGCTCTGCTAAAATAAACACTAATTCATTATTTATAACCATATGTTCTTGAGCAGATCTTAGACCAAACAGCACGCACAAATTATGTTTAAACATAATGCTTTAAACACTACAAACACCCTGTTTAATTCAACCAAAATTTACTAAACATCTACTGAGTACCAGGCATTGTGCTAAGTCTACTTACCTAGTAAATAAATAAGACACAAGTCTTTCCTGCACAATATTATTTTTGTGCTCATAATATCATTTTTAAATGTATATGGTCTTGTATTTTTTTTAAACAAAGTATAAATATATCACAGATGGAATTAACGTGATTCTTTGCAACGTTTAACAAAAATAAGATGATTTTTAGATCAGGCTGCATAAAAACGCAGGTGCCCCCAAAAGATATGACTGCTTCTCAGTAACATCTGAGATGTAGTGCAAGAATAACAAAGAAAAGCAATACTGCATAGGACCATCAAGGGACAAAAGGGGCTTCCCTGGTGGCGCAGTGGTTGAGAGTCCGCCTGCCGATGCAGGGAACACGGGTTCGTGCCCCGGTCCGGGAAGATCCCACATGCCGCAGAGTGGCTGGGCCGGCGAGCCATGGCCGCTGAGCCTGCGTGCCCGGAACGACAATGGCTTCGTTCCCTGAAGGCTACAAACACACGCTCAACCTGTAGAGACAGGCTGTGCCCTCACCTGACCACTCGGTGAAGCCCCAAAGGGTGCATTCTCTCCAAGCCAGTCAAAGACAAAGCATGTGGTACTGCCCGCTCACCATTCTGCTAGACTAGATGAGGGACTGCATTCCTAGCAGCCTTGTATGACTCCTCTCCCTGGGGATACTGAGCTCAAGCCCTAAAGGACGTCCTGATCCCAACCTGTGCCCAGACCCCTCAATTCCTGCTCTCTCTCTCCCATCCAGCCTGGACCCCTGGCTTGGTTTGCTGACTTCCCATTTCTGGGGCTTGTAGTTTGGCCTGATACCTTACCTAGTCTCTGACCTCCACCTCACCTCTAGTTTACAGGTCTAATTTGCCTTTTCCCTTGATTCTAAGACAGATTTTATTTTCATCTGTAGCATTTTGGAAAATGAGCTGCTTCTTACAATGGATGGGGCATTTCACGTGGTAGTGTTGTTACCCTTTTCCAAAGCAGTTATTCAATCAGTGAAGTATCTTATAACTCAGGGATTACGCTACATGCACTTCTCCCTTGGGGTTCATCTCTAGCTTATATCCTGCTGTGGCCATTCTGCCTGCTGTCCTGGCCTCAACTGTTTCCTCATAGGAGGTGAAAAACAATAAGCTGGGCCTGACAACTTGAACGGTGGAGCAAAAATTGTAATAGCAACAGTTGAAGCACTGAGTCTGTATTGATAAAATCCAATCCACCTTGCCTACTCAGGGAAACAAGTACCAGTATTTTGGATTCTGTTAGTCTATTGTTATAACTATACTATAGGAGGGTCCTAAACAGCAGGTTGGGGTTTGCAGATCGACATCTACTTTATGCTGATTTAAACGTTAGGAAATTCTGCTCAAGTCATAGTGCCAAATATCCTTACACAGAGGCTTTCTTTGGTGAAAGTAATAGCAGCAAAAACTGTTTCCATAATTACATCTTATACAACCCTAGAATATCAAAAACGGCAGGCAAACGTATGCTGACATTTAAAGTGAAGTAAGTTGATATGATTAAGTTTTTATATATAGAAGGTCTACAATAAATGAGTTATACAAGCAAAATGATCCAGAAAAATAATATGTTGCTGTAAAGAGTTCAGGAATATAACAACCTTCCTCTGCTCCCTGCCTCCCCCACTATTCCTTGTGGCATATTCCATTCTTTGGATAAAAAAAGGACAGTCAAAATTCACTACAAACACCATGCTTTCCTATCTTGACGTATGTTCTCCTCCCCTTCTGAAATATCCCCTGCTACCTATCCATTTTTCAAGGCCCAGCTCACACACCTCAAACTGCATGAAACACTCCGTGGAGGGTTTCTGACTCCATAGAATCAAGAGGAATTTCCTCTTTCCACTGAATCTCTTTTATGATGGAGATTCTAATATATGACACCTGTATTCTAGTTACATGACACATATCTGAGTGACATCTGTAGGCATCTATCAATGTTTACTGATTACATGAGTCACTCAAAAATATTTCTCACTGGGGACTTCCCTGGCGGTCCAGTGGTTAAGACTCTGCACTCCCAATGCCAGGGGCATGGGTTCAATCCCAGGTTGGGGAACTAGATCCCGCATGCTGCACAGCACGGCCAAAAAAAAAAAAAAATATATATATATATATATATATATATATATATATATATATATATATATATATACACACACACACACACACACACATATAATTTCTCTCTAAAAATGGTATGCTAATAAAAGTAAAATTTCTCCAGAATAAAATAAACTATACCAATGAGTATTTTCCTTAATAGCAGAAAATAGTCTTAGGAATATTGTCTGAAAGAAACAAGTTAAGTTGCTTCTATCTACCACATGGTACTACTACTCCCCTTGCTACTGGGAAAAGACAGGGAGGGAAAGAGAACAGAAGAAAGGACTTAAAGATGCTACAAGGGATAATTCAGTCATTTGGTCCTGCAGAGAGTAACCAACATTAGCTGCACCTGCTTGGGGATGCAGCCACTTCTCCCCCAAGGCATCTCATGAACAACTAAAGACCCCTAACAATATGACCATGGCCTATACTTTCTAAATGAGGTCAGGGATCATACTTTGGAGAGTATGGCCATAATTTCTTATAAAACCTAACATTGAAATCAGGGTGGTGTCAGGGGTTGTACCCAATAGCACCACATCTGACACAGGAATCCAGAGTCTCTCTGATTGTTAGTTTAGAAGGAAGAGGCCCAGGTACCAGCTTCTGAGGGCACTTGAGAGTTCTCATGCATATGTGAAAAGTCAGGTAATTGCTGTATTTTGGCTTTTGCCAGCATATGGGGAGTGGCGTGTGTACAGGTTTCTTATGGCTATGAAATTAAACATTTCCCACACCCTTCCCCTCGGTGCACGTGTATGTGTGTGTGTTTGTGTGTGAGAAACAGTAACAATTCTCAGAGTGTTTATTTCTGTGGTAATACATCCCATCTAAATTCTCACAACAATAAAAAGATTAACAGCCTGACTCAACTTGAATCTACCCTGCCTTTTGCTGTGGGAGGAGAAATTAGTTTAACTGGTAACGTGCAATGGTTAAAGATGAAGTGTTTAGAAGTTGTTTCTGGAAAGTTTTCCCTGGATTTCTTGACAAGGGTGGCCAAATGATATTTACTAAAGATGATAAACAATAAATGATGTCAAAGCTCTCATTTAAATAGTGTATGACGACTACTATTAAGCTCCAGGATCATGGTGTATCGAATACTAAAGCTATTAGTATGCTAATTACACTGAGCTGCCAGGCTTTGAATAGACGCAACATGCCTGATCATTAAGCCAAACCGTCTGTTCTTAGCTTGAGCCGTAAAAATAACTAAGTCTGTGAGTAGTATAATCTTTGTAACCTTCCTATTTCACTTTTTTTTTTTTTTTTTGCCTTAACAGCTGTGACTCTGTCCCTTACTTTTAAATTTCTTTGGTGTGCTTGGGAGCTGAAGTTTTATGATGTACAGCAGGACTGGAGAAGAGCAGTATCTGACTAACATGCCATTAAAAATTAGTCACAAAGGATTTTACAACTTACAAAATGTTAGTTAATTTCTTATGCATGCAAAGACTGTTAAAATAGAGAAAATGATCTCATACGGCCCTCACATGTTTTACACATTGAACGAAAGTATATTTTTAAAAATAGGATTTTAGTTCTTACTATCCGGTAAAATAAACAATGATTTTAGTATTTTCTCAAAAGGTGTAGATAAATACTGTGTTGCTCATATTTTTACACTCTAGAGGCCATAAATTTAATGTCAGACCCTCAGGAGAAATGTTAATTTCTTCTTTTAAATTAAAAGCTAATTTAAATGTAAAGCTGACATTTTTTAATACTACAAAAAAAACCTTTTACGTTCAAAAGGGCAAATTGGACATATAACTTTCTCAAATAAAGGCCAGATATAACACACATTTTAGAAAATTTAACAAGGACATTTTAGCAGGGTATCTTAAACTAAAATGGCATATTCCTCACTTGGAGGTGGAGATACAGAAGTCGTTTTCTGTTGTCTTGAACTGTCTGCTCTGACTATAACTGGCCTTTTGTTATCCAAATGCTTAAACTTTTATCCAACTTACAGATTCAGAGAACATTAAAGAAGGGCCTGAAGTAACTTCCAAAATTAATAATCACTTAATTGATAATGAAATAAGTTGTGATATTTTTCTCTTTTAATATGGTATTTAAGTACTATAAAAAAATCAGAGAATGTCTGAAAAAGAAACAAGATTTTGTGCTTGATATTGTAATTTGATTTTCCACATGAGTCCCCAACTAGATCCAGACACTGTTTCCAGACCTAAAGCAGATGCTTGAAACTGTACCTGCGACAATGCTCTGGGTCAGAGCTGTTAAGTGAAACCAGAGATGGAATTCTAAACAGAGCTGTGACTAGACACACAACTTCGGCCACAAACGACCCAGAGTCTCCACCGCACTGCTGCCAACTCCAGGATTCTTCTGGAGAATGGCAGAAGATGAGAGAAACAGATTTCTTTTCCATGTCCAAAACCCTAAAAACGTTACCAGATCATTTTGGAATTCTTAGAGAGTCTTGTAAGCTCTCTAAAGCTCAAGCTCTCGACTGTTAATTAAGGGTGTGACCAGCAGATCATCCTGAGTTAACACTGAAGCTCACCTTAGGAAGAGAGAACTTTTGTTCCCTCTACAATGAGGGCAGATGTGGTGAGCAGCCTGGCTTATTTCACGGAATCTCACAGAGCCCCACTTTGTGCTCACGCTCTCTCATAAATGTACAGCTTCCTTTTACTTTCAGAGGTAAGCTTAAACGACAGAAGAAAACTCACCCAGATCTAAGTCCACAATGGACTTGAAACCTGCATGATTCAGCAATTCATAACCAGATGCTCATCAAAGCTGCCCTAGAGCCTTTTTAGACAGGGATGCAGTCTGAGGTAATTACGGGTGAAATGATGAAAGGTCTGTGATTTCCTTAAAAATACTAAAAGGAAAAAAGGTGTGGAAGACAAGATGAAACAGGATTAAAAAAATATGGGTGATTGCTGGTGATGGGTTTATGGAGGTTCATATACTATTCTATCTTTGTGTATGTTAGAAAACTTCCATAATAAAATTAAATATATGTGCACACAAACACATATACAGCAAATGGGGGGAAAATTACCCTGACAGTTTTTATACAATACACACGTACAGGTACTGCTCTGGGAGATTCTGATTCAGTAGGTCTGGGAAGCAGCACAGGCATGGTTTTTTGCTTTTTGTTTTTTAAAATAATACCACAGAAGCCCCTATTGTATACTTCTGGTTAAACACCATTAATCTGGTCTTACTCTCATTTTATAGAAGAAACTGAGACCCCGAGAGAGAAAATGATTTGCCATTAATGTCTCGTTAATGGCAAAGCTAGGGCTATATCAAGCCAAATGACTCCTGGTGTTTGATGTCGTATGTGTATATACGTGTGTGTGTGTGTGTGTGTGTGTGTGTGTGTGTGTGTGTGTGAGATATCATTCCCAACTACAAGTTGAAGGCTGTCAGAAAATGGTTATTTTCAAATAGTCTACAATTATGTTATTTTTCACTAAGTGTTTCCTCTTGCTGTAATTAATAGATGTCTCATTAGTACTTAAGAAATTCACACTTGCACCAAATAATTAATATGCTGCAGTCATTATAAACATTGGTCTTGTTAAGTAGATTGTGTTCCTTACAACCTGATTCAACCTATTAATTTACCTAGTCAAGCATGTCTTAATAACATGAATGCCCAATTATATATAGTTAACATTAATAGCATACAGAGGGCTTTAAAAAAATATTGCCTTGATGAATTCTCATGATCTATAATCTCTTGTCTTTCACATTTCAATCCCTAGAAAGCATGGTTTCTTCCATCAATAGTCACAGACAATGCTTTGGAGAAAGTCACAACTAACCTTTCAAATGCAAAATCTAGAGGACCTCTTATCCAAGGCTAACCTTACTCAACCTCTCCGTAGCATTTGGTACTACTGATCAAGCTCCATTACTTTATTCTTCCCCCAGGGGGCTAAGACACTACAGTCTTCAACTTTCTCTTACTTCCTATTATTTCCTGCCCTCTTCTACCAGTTCCGTTTCCATGGCCCACTACTTAAATATTGGTGTTTTTGCCTTTTTGATTTCTTACCCCATATATCCACTTGTGTAACAGGAACCAGTCTGTGCCTTCAACTACAATCTCTATGTTGGTCCCAAAGGCACACCTCCAGCTCTGGCCACCCTCTGAGCTTCAGGCCCACATAGCCAACTTTCACAAAGGCATGTCAACCCCAAATGCCAAAAACTGACTATCTCATCGAAGTCTGTTCCTTTTGTTGGATGTTTTATCTTGATGATAAAATCACCCCAAGTAAAATCAGCAAGTCATTCTAGATTCCTTCTTCTTGCACATTCCTTACATCTAATCAGTTTCACCATCTCACTGATATGGGTCTTACTGGCTCACATTCAACACTTCTTTCCATTCCCATTGCTGGGCCTTAGCTCAACCCAGAACTGTTTTTAAAGCTATATATTAAACATACCTAATAATGGCAGTAATACATGTTCAATTTTATTACTATACATAAGCCCAGGATTTGGGGATGGAGTTTTTCTGTGCTCTATGGGGAAAGAGAGGATAACAGTAGAGAGACCTGGATTTAAAGTCATATAGACTTGGTTTCAAATTACAGCTCCACCACTTCCTATCTAGATAACCTTAAGTAAGTTACTTAACATTGCTGAGACTCACTTTCCTGATCTGAAAAAAAAAAAAAAATGAGACTATTTTAATAATAAACTCCAACTAAACTACTATGAATATTAAATAAAATGTTGGTAAAATGTTTAGCAGCATACCTGACCTCTGGTGAGCATTCAAAATAACGATAATTATTACCCCTTACAAATACAGCGATGAACTGTTCACTGATTTGTAACTTCTTCTTTCAACATATTACAAATATCTTCCAATGCCAATATATACACTTGTCCATTTTCATGGTATTTCATTATATAGATATGCCATAATATATTTAACTAACCACCTCTTTCCCTCTGGATTATTTCTAATTTTGGCCAGTATAGAGAAAATGGCAATGAACTTAAGCATAACTATTTGCATGCTCGTCTGATTATCCCCTCTGAAGGAATTTCTAAGTCCAATGAGGAGCATGGTTTTCAAGATTTTGCCACATGCCAACTGCTCTCCAGAGGGATTCTACCAGTTTATATATTCCCATCAACAATGAAATTAGCTGGCATCTCCTACCAAACCTCCTCTCTCACACTCCTCCAATGTATCCCTCACCTGCCATCGTAACAGCTGTTCTAAAATGCAAATATAATCATGTAACTGCTGGGGTCACAGCTTTCAGCAGTTCCCTGCCACATACAGAAGAGAAGCCTGGCTCCCTGCTGAGCCCCATTCCCGCCTTCCTTCTGCCCCTGCCCCTCCATGTACCTCACTGGCCAGGATGACTGAATTTTCCCTCCAAACACCCTCAGTCCTCCCCACTTAGATATCCAACACACACCTCACACTCAACAGGCCCTAGGTTGAAATTATTATCTTCCCTATCTAAGTGTCAATTCCACACATCAAAGAGTTGTTTAACAAATAAAAAACATGCCAGTTTCATTCAAATGATTTGTGGGGAGAGTCAAGAAACACAAACCAACAGGAAAAATGTGGGGACAGTGTGGAAGGGGATAGTTTATCGAAACATAGATAGCTCACGTTCCACCCAAAGGGAAGAGCTGCTCCTTGGATCCAGGCAATTGTTAGCCTGCAGGAAACAGGTCCCCTACGGCAAGGGGACATGAGGATGCTCCCACCTCCAAACTGTCAAGTCAAGATGGAAGTCCAGACTTTCATGTTAAATCTTTTCGAGTTAACATTCTGGCAACTGATGGAAGCCTATGTAGAAAACTGATTAGTTGGTGACTCACCACATAAGCATAGTATTTGACATTATCTTCTACTTTCTTTGTTGTCCTGTAATTGTTTCCTGGGTACATTTTTTCTCCCTAAGAAAATGATAGCAGCTTGGAAAAAACCTCTGGCAACTGATGAAACTTTTTCAACCGAAATGACAAGGTACATGACCTCCACTGTGGGCCACCATCACCGATGGTGACCACTCTACCAGGAAGCTCCTCTGCTAGGGAGACTTAACGCCTGACATGTGTTTCTCATGCCTCTGCTCTACTCTCTGGTGAAGCCCCTCTGATGCCCACTTCCTGTCTGATAGCCCAGGGTCCTCAGGTCAGGCTCCATCACACACCTCTAGCACTTCTGAGCCCAACCCTCCTACATCCCTCTCTGGCTCCCTGTAGGGGAGCAGCAGGCCCATCTCCTCGGAAGACCTAACAGGAAGTGGGGCTTCAGCACCAAGGAGGCTCTTAGTAGTATTTTGTCAGAATAATCACTGAATTTCTCAGAAGGGATCACCAAAACTCGAAGATTAAGTGACACCTAATACATGATGAAACTGAGAGTTAAATCCAGGCTTAAATCCCAAGTCTTAAACTGACAATACAGCTTCTAACTAGTCCAGACAGAATTCTCAGACCAGCTCTCCTCTATTTAACCCAAAGTACCAACTAAAGAAATCCAAGTTAATGCTGTTTTTCTATAAATGACAAAATAATTTAAACGTTCCATCTTCAAAAAAAGTAACATTTTAATTTTTGTCTAAGGACTTATTATTAAAAAGGTACAGCACAAATTTTGTTTTCTTAGATACACACTATTCCTCAGAGTATCACATTATAACGGTCTTAATTAAAAAGACAAGGATATAAAGTCACCTAAGTTAATGTGAATAATCAGGGCTACAAAAGAGGTTCACGTATTCATAATCTTTAGAGGTAATAGAACATTCTCAGTTAAACAAGAATGATATCTCAAAAATCCTTTCTAACCTGTATAGCATTTCTCAAAAAATATAAACACTATGTACAATTCCCACTTATTAAATTTTATGCTTTTAAAGATACTTTGAAATTGACCAAAAACAGTTTAATGCCAGGAGAATGCTATTTTGTAAGAGTGAGAGCTATAAATAAATAAAGGAGAAAAAAAAATTTTGTGTGATTACTGGATCCCTAAGTAGGCCAAAGCAGAAAAATCAAAGGCTGATAATTGCATTTCCACATTATTCCACAAGATGTCAGCATGTAACTGAGGAACTTCTATGGTGGTGATGGTGGTGGAGGGGTGTCTTCACCATAAATAGAACAATAGAAACCCTTGCATTTCATGATCTTAAGTTAGAGCTTTGGTAACTCACTTCTTCTGAATGTGTTTTCATGTATATTTCATTATTGTAAACCCAGTTCTTACTATACTCTTACAGAAGTTTATGAATACTAAGAGTTAAATATCCCTTTTTTGAAACAGTTTAATTTTCTGCATTCCAACATAACTCTCTCCAAGTTCTTAAGTTCCAGTTAAGACACTTTAAGGACTTACTGAAGTCTAGGAAAGATCTCAGGCACTACACCAATATTGACCTATTTGTTTATCTGGGTTAGTTTTTTTCCTCATTTTACAGATGAGAAAATTGAAGGAAAAAAGGTCAATGGTTCACACAAGGGACTGTTTTAATTACTAAACATTACACATTTAGTGGGCAACTGGAATCTCCACAGAGTCCTCTGTGTGTTTATGTGTGGGTGGGGGTGTGCTGAGACAATCCTGTCTTGTTATCTTCCTTTGTTCCTTAACAACAGCTCACATGCTGAGTCACCAAGACCTGTGCAACTATCCGTATTCATCATTAGTACTAATAGGAGCGTAGCTACCATTATTGATGCCTTTAACTTATATATAGTACCAGAGCCTACTAAGTGTATAGAAATTCATCCTACAAAAACATTCAAAACTCTTTGTTGTATCTAAGATATTAAAAACAGTACTGCAATCTGTATAACTACGTATATCTTCAAGTTTTTCTTACATCATTTGCACTCTTATCTTGCTTTTCATATTTTTCCCGGTCATAAGCCATTTTCTTCAGCAATTTCTTCATGGCTTTTTTATCTTTTCTATGATTTTCAGTGTTTTGTTTCCTCACTTGGTTGACAATAAACTTGGGAATCTATGGAGAAATGAAATTAAGTTTGGGGAGGAAAAAGAAGTAGTACCATTTTAAACTATAGAAATAATTATCTTTATTTCTTATATTTGGAGAGAAGTAAAGACTCTGTCTATTTGATAAGACTATGCCATTCATTAAATGGGAAAAAAATTCATCATCTTACCTACCATGTGTACAGAGCATGTGTACAGAGCATCCAGGTGATGATAATTACCACCCACTGTGTAAGGTTCAAAAAGAAGCTTAGGGACTTCCCTGGTGCAGTGGTTAAAAATCCGCCTGCCAATGCAGGGAACACAGGTTCGAGCCCTGGTCCGGGAAGATATCACATGCCACAGAGCAGCTAAGCCCGTGCACCACAGCTACTGAGCCTGCACCCTAGAGCCCACGAGCCACAACTAGGGAGACTGCGTGCTGCAGCTACTAAAGCCCGTGCACCTAGAGCCCGTGCTCTGCAACAAGAGAAGCCTGCGCACCACAATGAAGAGTAGCCCCTGCTCGCCACAACTAGAGAAAGCCCGCACACAGCAACGAAGACCCAACGCAGCCAAACTATTAATTAATTGATTAATTTTAAAAAAGAGGTTTGGTGAAGTTCAAGGACATAGTGACCATCTTCTACGCCAGGACTGGAGACTGCCTGAGGTGATGGGCATTAGGCACCACGAACTCAGCAGTTAGTCCCTTTAGCAGCCACCTATCTACAAGCGAGCCTCCAACTAACCTATACCCTTCTAATAACCAGCTAGCCTCTCCTGTCAAAAGAGAAAGAAAAACTCACCAATAAACAAGAGCTGACCGGTACCTAGCAATAATCCAGGAAAAAATAATCCTCAGAAATTCCATTAGCAAAAATAAAATATTTTAGAAGTTACCAAACTGAAACACTTAATGTAGGCATTTTAAAAACTGAGACTTTTAAAAGTAGACATCAATTTTTTTAACAGCATTTGAAATCACCTATATTGGTTACCTTTTTATAGAGACTATAACAATAAAAAGACTTCAGAATCTAGATATCATCACTCATTAACAGAACTTGAAAATATATACTTACTGTCCACAGAAGTTTTTGATACTTAATCAATAAGTGCATGATATTAGCTATCCCAGCTGCCATTACAAATTCTCGCTGTTCACTGGACTTCAAACCCAATGTATGATACATGAAGAGATTCGGGGCCATGACCATTGCTACATTCATGACCGTCATCTTGTTTTTCTCTTTATTGTCCACGACTCTTTGGAGAAATTCAAGCAGGGCCTGAAACAGAAATAACGCTTTGAGACCTGTGTTAGACATGAAGATAAGAGATTAAGGCACTGCAGGGATTTTTGTTTATTAAAAAAAATAATAAGTTGTGCATAACCACAGTCAGCCAGCCACATCCAGTGGGCCTTGTCCTCAAAGCTGCTCCATTGCTTAACACGCCCGGAGCTGGTGCTGTGTTTCCGCTGTGGACTATGGCCCTGGGGAATGAGGCAAGAGGACACACATCTGAGCTGGGCAGTGGGGAGAGGGATGGAGAAGCGTCAGACCGCCTGCCTATCAAAGCCATGGAGCACTGAAAAATAGTTCAAAATATCAAACAAGTATTCACTTGCTGCAGGAAGTGCTGTACTTTTATCTCTAAATATTAAAAAAAAAATCCATTAAAAAGGCTCGTTCAATCTCAGTTGCGTTTGTTTTAAGGGACTCAATAGCTGGCTGACTTGAAATCCAAAAAGAATGGAGACTGGGATGGGGGGAAGGGGAAATAGAGACAAAGAGAAGATAATTTTTTTCAAAAAAATGAATGAACGAAAAGAAGCTTTTCACCAGAACAGGCTAGTTTATGCTCAGTTTGATGCCCCCCCACTTCCCACCTCCATGGACAACACTTATGTGTCCTCTGAGCGCCCTTCCACAAAAGCCACGGCAGCTTAGATCACCCTCCTTCTGCTAGGGCATAAAGCTTTAAGTTCTTCTTTTGCTTTCTTTCTTGAATCAATTTTGGTCCGAAACATTAACAACAATAACTGCACAGATATTCAATGATCTCTACAGGCGAGGCATTGTTTTAAGAACTTCATAGAGATCACCTCACTTAATCCTGATTGGAAATAGATGCCGTAATTGATCCCCATCATACAGATGAGAAAATAGCGTCTAAGAGAATGGATGTAACTTACCAGAGGTCACAGAGCAAGCACATGGTGGAGAAGGAATTTAATTGCCTGTCTATCTGGCTTTGTTTCTGAACTCTTAACTATTAAAAGAAGCATGTTATCATACTTAGCCTAAAACTCCTACCTGAAAAAGTTCAAACAAACTATGCCAAAATGGAAAAACAAAACAAAAACAAAAAAACTTTGTTCATCTCTCACAGGATTTCAGGGGAAAAAATATTCCTATAAGCTCTAACAACTTGATCTTGAGTCCAGTTTAATACTATATAGACCCTCAAAGTTTGAAACAAACTAAAGGCATAGCCTATTTAACAATGAGATTTATGTATCTAATTTCTGGTCCAGTGCTCACAAAGTTAAACTGTAATCCAAGCATAAGGTTATATAGAAACAACACCTTCTCAAATGAGGACAAAAGATTAATTGGTAAGGTTTGGAAAAAATATTTAATTTTATTCCAGAGACCAGAATAATTATTCAGGGACCAGTGTATCTCTTTCTTTACAAGCATAAATTGCAGAGATTAGGTAATAAACCACTTAAATGTGGGGTACATAATACAATAAAGTTATTCAAAATATTACTATCAGGATATTAGAATATGTGTGTGTATATGTAGATATGAAACTAATAAAATGTTAACCTAGCCTTTGCTGAAAGAACTTCATCTTTGGATATACTGTCTCTTCATCTGATCTATAAGCACTGTCCTTTCTTAAAAGTATCTATCACCAGGACTTCCCTGGTGGTCCACTGGTTAAGACTCTGTGCTTCCAATGCAGGGGGCACGGGTTTGATCCCTGGTCAGGGAACTAAGATCCCACGTGCCACGAGGTGTGGACAAAAAAAAAAAAAATGTATCTATCACCAGTCTGGTGTTATGTAAGTATCACCGGACCCACTCTCTGAAAACTCAGTTTGAGTCTTAGCACAGTTACTTATTAGCTATGTGTGATCTTGGGATAAACCTTTTTGGCATCCCTGTTCTTTAAAGTCTTCTCATTCATAAAATGTGTACTTTTTAAAATTTTAAAGTAGTTTTAATTTAATGAGAATTTTAATGGGAATTCTAATCTCCTAGCCTGCCAGGATTAAGCAAGAAAATGTATACAATGAACTTCTTAAAACTACAAAAAGGATAAACACATGCCAATAATTATATTAACATGAATTCCCCACTGATCTCTTAACATTAGTCTTTGTTATTCCTCCAAGTCAAAGGGTAGGTGTGATCATTGGTCAAAATGCACGATAACCCAAGGTTAAAAAAAAATCTTGGTCAAGCAACTTGCCTAAAGACAGCTGTTGCTCTAGACTTAAACCAGGACATGGGATTTAACATGGTCCCTCCAAACCCTTAGATATGCTGTAGAAATAGTCTACACAAGTCATGTACATGATCCCATCCCTCCAAATGGCAACGGAAAAAGTGGCAATAGGACTGGGAAAACTGAGGAAGTTCACATTAAGCTTCCTGAAATTACCTTGTGATGAAGTTTCCTTTCTCTTTTAGAGAACTAAATTTAGATGGTTTATTCTCTTATATATGGCATACTTGTTTTGGTGCTTCTGTTATTAGAAATCTTGTTTGAAACCTTCATCAGAGCTGGCTAATTAAGCTACTAAAGCTTAAGTAAATTAGTAAAATTACTTGTTTGGCATTTTCCAATTTTTTACCCCAAGAAAGTATTTTCCACCTTATTTATACAATTGTGCTCCCAGTAACCTTATATGCTAAAATTAAAACTACTTTAAAATTTTAAAAAGTACACTTTTAAACAGATTTTGTCTTAAAAGAATGTGCCTGGGACTTTAAAGGCAAAATCCAAGAACGAGTTCTAGAACCTCGCCCAACAGTAACCATATCGAAATAAGCGTTTCCTCCCACAATTACTTGAACTCATCTGAATGCAGGCATATTTTAAGTAAATCATGTCTTTCAATTTCTACCTTATATTGATCATTCACAGGGCCATCACACAGACAGGCACCTTTATGTGAAAAAGAAAAAGATGGATTAAATTCCTCTTTCTAGGTAGTTGATGCCCTGTGTCAAGGGCACGGCTGGCAAGCAGAGAACAGACTGAAAATCGGTCCCCGCTTCATCCTGGGCCAGAGGTCCTTATTTCAGCCACAGTCTACACACCCATACCCAGCAGCCCTGGTCACACAGTGTTTGAATGCAACCCTTTCTGGAGTTGGCCTCTGTCTCCAAAACCAAACCAAACCAAACCTAACCTGCCTTCTCAGTTATTCATTCAGTTAATCAGTGAAGCGAAAGATTATTTTCTGACTTAGTAAAGGGACTAACTAACTCTTTGGAAGTTCTCCTGCAGCAATGCAGTGTTTTTATTCCAGCAATCCTCACCAACTGCTTCAGCCAGAAAAGTTGAGTATTAACATTCATTCCACGGGCATGGAATTCGCTCACCTAGCTTCAGTTCAGGGAGTCTTAATGAGGTACAGAAAGACATTTCCAAGATTTACCAACGGGTGGTTTTGTTTTCTTGACAGGAAATTTTTTGACATGATTTTTTTTCGTTTTACATAGAAAGAACCATCGGGGGTAAATGGGCAAGGGTTTCACCCTTACCTGTATAAAAAAAAATTTTTTAAGGCAACAACAAAACATACGGGAGATGTTCTTTCTAAATCATATTTTGAAAATTTCTTTCTCTTTTATAAAAGTGTATAATTAAACCTTTTCTAACTACTATATAAATGGTTGCATTAAGGAAAATTAATCAATGTGGAACAATCCACTGATTATTATGAAAGCCTCTGACAATACACAGTAAATGGTATTTAATCATATGAATATCAGACCAAATCACTTTGAAATGATGATATAAATCAGAAACTCAAGGTAATCCATGAGAGAAATAACTAGAATTTATTTGAGTTGGCCTATCTCTTGGCTAACCAAACATTTCAAAATCATCATTATAACATTTCAAACTCTACTGCTTGGAACTACAAACAAATGTAACCTTTTTAGGTGGGCTATATTTGATGAGCCTTAGAATTTTCTTTTAAAACATTCAATTTTCACCTTACTAGTATATGCTCACCAGATAAAATTTGGAAAATGCAGGAAAATAGAAAGAAGAAAAAAACAAAAGGCACCCATGTTTTTATTAACAAATGAACCTCAATCACCTGTTTTGGTAGAAGAAATGTTATAATTGAAAAAAAATCAAAAAAACGCCTAATGATACTATTAACATGACCAACCTGGTTAATAAATTAATAAAGAGTTAAAGACTTTCACCATCTGCCCTTAAAAATAGGTCTTTTCCTTATAGACAACTACTAACATCTCCACGATAACATCGTTTTGTTTTGCCACAAATAATGAAAAATTACTCTGTTTAGTTCTGAGGGATATTTAACATAAATGAATCCAGCTGACCTTGAGTGTGTCTCTGTTTGCATCGGGCAGGAGGATGACAAGAAGGTTCAAAGCCTGTAGCTGTTGCTTCTTGGTTGGAAGATCTGCAGACAGATTAAATACATCTGAACGCATGTCTTTACCAAACATTTCTCTTTACTTTCTTTTTCCATTTTGTAAGAAAAAAGTTTTTTGGCATAAACATCATTGTGAAATGTGAGACACAATGCCTGAGCAGCAAGCCTTGTTGGGAGCGTGTCTGGGGGAGATCAGGAGAAGCAGCTGTTGCTATAGAGCTTTCTCTCTCTCAGAATGCTCACTTCCAACTATGAGTGTATGACGGGCAGCCTTATGTTTGCAGACACAAAACAGTGCTTTGGAAATAATTTTAACTTCCACGTGATAATTATTCCCCAGTGTAAAGACATAGGAGATCAGATCTTCTATGATATGGTGTCAGGGTGGACCCACAACAGTGAAGTTTGTTTGGTATAATGGTGAGTTAACAAATTACGTGGTGTACATGGTAAGAGTCCATCAATTCCAGCAGGAATATGTAAAACAGAGCCTAGAACACAACAGGTGTTCAATAAATGTTTGTGGAATGAACTAGAAGACCAACCAGCAATGGAAGAGTTGAAGAGGTACATTATTTTCATTGATACTTCTTATTTTCAGTAGCCCTTACCCCATTAGGTAATACTCATGGATATCTGCAATCATTCTGGCATTTGTTTTTCAGGTATAAATTTGGTCCTTTGATCCACATCCAAGGAATATACATGCAAAATAGCACAACTTAACCATTAAAAAAAAATATTTTAAACAGATGATTTCAGTCATATTTCCCTAAAAATTCTGAATAAATGCTATGATATGAGATAACCCATGAGAAACATCTCAATACGACATGCTTTAAGAATAGCCTGGAACATAATGGAGTAACATTCAGCCATTTAAAAAAAATGAAATCTTGCCATCTGCAACAACATGGATGAAACTTGAGTGGATTATGCTAAGTGAAATAAGATGGAGAAAGACAAATACCCTATGATCTCACTTATATGTGGAATCTAAAACAAAAACAAAGACAAAAACAAAACAGCTCATAGATACAGAGAACAGATTGGTGGAACAACCTGAATCACCATAGGTAGTGGGGATCGGGGGAAATGGGTGAAGGGAGTCAAAAGGTACAAACTTCCGGGTTTCCCTTGTGGCGCAGTGGTTGAGAGTCCGCCTGCCGATGCAGGGGACACGGGTTCGTGCCCCGGTCTGGGAAGATCCCACATGCCACGGAGCGGCTGGGTCCATGAGCCATGGCCGCTGAGCCTGCGTGTCCGGAGCCTGTGCTCCGCAATGGGAGAGGCCACAGCAGTGAGAGGCCCGCATACCGCAAAAAAAAAAAAAAAAAGGTACAAACTTCCAGTTATAAAATAAATAAGTCCTGGGGAAATAATGTACAGCATGGCAACTATAGTTAATAACACTATATTGCATATTTGAAAGTTACTAAGAGTAGATCTTAAAAGTTCTCATCACAAGCAAAAATGTTTCTGTAATTATGTATGGTGACAGATGTTAAGTAGACATATTATGATGATCATTTTGCAATATATACAAATATCGAATCATTACATTGTACATATGAAACTAATATAATATTGTATGTCAATTATACCTCAATAAAAAATAAAAGAATAGCCTGGAACAGTTCTGGTTGACACTTTAGTTCAGCCTAATCATTAATAGTGCCTCCCTTTTACTCTCAAAAGTGTTCCAATTTGGAACTTAAAGTATGGTTTGGTCACTAGAATGTGGTGACAGCACTTTTCCTTTTTTGATGGTCTCTCTGACTAAAAGGTATAATTATGACAGTACAAGAACCTCATCAGCTCTCTCTGTTCACTGGAAAGGAATTGAGAACTACTCGAGACATTAATTTGGAGCTTGCCTAAGGCCACAGAATGTAAAGACATGAGAAATTTGTTGCCCCCTGACCAATGAGGCAGCCAAATGATTTGTTCCATGTTTCTGCATGACAATTTCAGAAGTTAATTTTTCAGGAAATAATCACAGACTCTGCCGTATCTCCTTGTGCTTTTATGATAACTGTTAATCCACAGCTTCTCCAGTAAGTGTTGCTTTTAACACTTGGAAAGAAAAATGTATCACAGAGCTTACGGGATTCATTCTATTAAAAAAGAAGTGTGAAGTTTCCAGGTTTTAACATGAAAATATGTATATTGTATTGCTTAAAGGGCATGCAATTAATCCGTACCCAAAGAGAACATTCTGTCATCTATTTACTCAGAGATGTATATTTATAAAAGAAAAGGAAAGCATCACGTGGCATTTGAGTACTCGCTGACATCAGTGAGTAAATACGTCTATCCAAATTTATCTTTGCGACGCAAAGTATCACTAAAGCAATTAATATGGATGGCACCAGCACAAGGACTGCTTCAAACAGGGATAGCACTTACTCTGGACAGCCTGAAAGGCTTTGAGATATTCTACACTGAGCAGTGGCTGGGGCAGCTCCCGGATGAAGAGCTTCAGCAGGCTGGCGGCATCATGCTGCTTAACACTTTCCCAATTAAAAGTCCCTTCATAAAACTTTGCTTCCAGTTCTTGGCAAAGATTCTGAAAGGCAGAAGAGAGAGAGAAAAAAAAACTACCAGTAAGTGCATGTGTTTTTTTTTTCCTTCTGAGACTGATATACTTCCCACTTTATAAGAGATTCTACTCTTTTGAAAAGACATTTGAAAATACTAAAGGCCAACACTTCTCTATTACTCAGAAAAATACTCCTCCTCCCACCCCAAGTGTACTTCACCAATGAAAATGATACCTAAGGCCCAAAATTCTGAAACTTTACACATGTTCCTGGACATGCACCAAACCTTAAGCAGTAAAGACTGAATTAAAATATTAGTTAAAACAGCCTTTACATTTGGGGGCTTTACTTAGATACTATAATTTTTCACCAACTTTTTTTTTTTTTTTTTTTTTGCAGTATGCGGGCCTCTCACTGCTGTGGCCTCTCCCGTTGTGGAGCACAGGCTCCGGACGCGCAAGCTCAGCGGCCATGGCTCACGGGCCCAGCCGCTCCGCGGCATGTGGGATCCTCCCGGACCGGGGCACGAACCCGCGTCCCCTGCATCGGCAGGCGGACTCTCAACCACTGCGCCACCAGGGAAGCCCTTCACCAACTTTTAAAACATCATTAAGAAAACAAGTCTATGTTTTAAATTAGTTAGAAGTACGTTACGTAACAAAATACATAATCAATCTCTGGACCTAAAGCAGAAGGCCACCTCTGATTAGTCACCTCTGGGAAATGGAAAACCAAATTCTATAGCAAATGAGGCATGAAAATACATCAGTATACCTGTCTGAAATGCACAGGCTGTCAGTGACCCAGCCATGCTGCTGCCAGCTGCCAAAAGCAGCTGGAGTCCTTGCAGAATTAGAAATACCTATAGTTCATTTACCTCAGGGACGCTACAAAATTTGCCAAATTATTAATAATAAATCAATTTCGTTTCATAATTACTACCTTCTATATGCTTTTTCACTGTGGCATAAATCCTATTACGTTAGAAGTCCTTCCAAGTTTCTGTCACTTCCTTCTAATATTTGAAACTGTTCTCCCAAGGAACATTCTTTGTTTTTCCTGTAAGGTAAATTTATTACGCTTTCCCTTCCCAACACAATTCCATCCTCTACCCCAATTACTTTTGTAATTGGTGAAATACAAAAGGTGAACCCAGGGGCTTCCCTGGTGGCACAGTGGTTGAGAGTCCGCCTGCCGATGCAGGGGACACGGGTTCGTGCCCCGGTCTGGGAAGATCCCACATGCCGCGGAGCGGCTGGGCCCGTGAGCCATGGCCGCTGAGCCTGCGCGTCCGGAGCCTGTGCTCCGCAACGGGAGAGGCCACAGCAGTGAGAGGCCCGCGTACCGCAAAAAAAAAGAAAGTGAACCCAGAAATTGGGGGTAGGAGAAAGAAAGGTGGAAGGAGAAAGGGATGCAAGAAGGTGCAGGGGGAGGGAGGAAAGGAAGAAAGGAAAGGAGAGAAGGCCTGAGGAAGAGGGAGCAGGGGAAATGGGGAGAGAGAAGGAAAGAGAGGGAAAAGAGGAAAGAGAAGGGAAGGGGAAGGACAGGAGGACAGAGGTGGAGGGGAGAGGGGGAGGGAGGCAGGAGAGTCCAAGAAATGTGGTGGGGAGGGGAGAGGAAAGACAACCCAAAATTTTGCACATTATCTTTAAATTATTTATAACAGACCAGCTGCGGCATCATTCAGTCTGTGACAAGAGGCTGTGTTGAAGAGTTGAGCCAGATGAATCCACTTAATTGACCTTCTAAGAAAGTACATATAGTTGAACTCATCCCTCTGCCAGCTAACTGGTCAAAATGTAAAATCCGCATTATATCCACTCTTGTATGGCAAAGTAAACGTGATTATGACTCTTGTGAGTTGGCCATCACATTCTGCTAACGTGGGCCGTGAACAGTGACCTGAGAGGCGGTATTCTTGCTGAGATGGGTAGTATGAAGTCACGTTACTGGTTTCTGAGGGACTCTTGCTCTGTAAGAGAATGTACTTCTCAACAGAACTCGTCTCCCAATCACACACAATGTCCCTGATGGACTGGTGGTGAAACTGCCGCAGGTATCAGCAAATGAAGTGAGACAGTGGCCACGTATCAAACTTACAAGAGCACCAAAACAGTTTCAGGGACCTCTGTGCACCGGACAGCAGATCCAGGGGACACAAGCTGAATGACATTTGTGAGCAGGGTATATATCAGGTTACTCAAATCCTATTAAACTGAGATCACTATGTAGTAAGAGGCAAGTAGGCTGAAACTGTCCGCCTAAATTGAGGAAGCTTATTGAAATCAGCAGGTGATGCAAACTGTGGAACCTACGAACAGTAATCCAGTCCTGGACGCATCACAGCCACAGTCACAGGCGAGGAGAGTGTACAACCACCAAGAGTCATTTCTTCCCGATCCAGCTCTAAAGATGTCATACACAATATATCTTCAGGAAACCAACAGAGAACATCTCTTCCCCCATCCTATTTTTTCTTGGATTTACAAATTCAGGACGAGGAAATATGGGATGTGGGCAGCAATAAGTGTTACCTTTTTAGAGCTGGAGCTGAATTTGGAGGATAAGGATAAAGGAGGTTGTTAATGACTGCTAACCACAAATTTTCCCTGGATACATTTTCCAGATAGAGCTACAATTCCAAGTATGCGGCCCCTGTACACTGCAAAACCCTGTGGAGGCGTACAAAGTATGCATCATCTGTAGGGTAATTCTACTTGTACCATGCCTTCATTGGATACTTTATTCCCTAGCACAGGAGTTGGGGAGCAGAGAAAGGAGGAAGGTACACAGCATCCATGGACAGTGGGAAGGAAATGTCATCTTGAGAGAAAAGAAAGCAGGGGAGGGAGATAGGGGACTCCAACTGGGAAGGCTGGGAATCCCCTTGCCTCTTTCACAAGCCGGACTCAGGCTACCCTTGGACCCAGTGAGCCAAAGAACTGCAGCAGTCAGGAGAGTGGTTTAGACAGTCTCATTTTGCCAGTTCACTAAGACTGATAATGTAGGGGAACTAATGTCAAGTCTCCTACTCTGCTCACCTGGTGGAGTGTATCATCCTGCCCTTAAAAAACAACAACAACAACAACTCATTTTTTGCTGTTACTCACGCTGACTAAATCTGTCACCAGCCCGCTCTTAATATTTTGACTCACCATGCTCTCTTTTCATCAGAAGGACAGAACTACCCTTGTCTTTTTTTTTTTTTTTTTTTTTGCGGTACACGGGCCTCTCACTGCTGTGGCCTCTCCCGTTGTGGAGCACAGGCTCCGGACGCGCAGGCTCAGCGGCCACAGCTCACGGGCCCAGCCGCTCCACGGCATGTAGGATCCTCCCAGACCGGGGCACGAACCCGTGTCCCCTGCATCGGCAGGCGGACTCTCAACCACTGCGCCACCAGGGAAGCCCTACCCTTGTCTTTTGCTTGTTTACTTTCGTTCCTATTTTACGTCTGCACAGTAGAGAGATTAAAATCATTTGTCTCTTTACTCATCACAGTAATATTACAGGTAATAGGGTGATTTTGAAAAAAAAATCAAAAATCAGAAGAGCCTGTAGAAAAACTAAATATAAACTGAATGTTAAGAGGTTTTTGGTCTATTTTGTCTTCTAAAAAAATATAATTAAACAAACAAGTTTTAGATGACTAGAACCAAGAAATTACCTTGATTCGAACAGCAGCTCCAGGTATCCTTAAGAGGCCTTCTGTTTCCAAACCTCCCTCTTCAATGCGAGAAATCAGCTGTGTATAAACAGAAGAACGTTCTGAGTTTGGCATTCTTAACAGGTACAATCCCAAATTTAACATCTATTTCATATATAAATAAAGGAAAACTGATTACAGTGACGTGTAAACTGGATTTCACCAAGTTTTGAATGCTATTGCACTACCATTACCCATCCTTTAAGCCAATGCATCCCAACACTTTAATCGTAATTTAGAAAAAGTTGGGTCCTTTGGAAGAAAAGTGTATAATTTCACACAACAGCTGTGCTATCCCAAACAGACACTGACCCACGTTCATTGCTTCAAAGCAACCAAGACCATGCATTTCTTCTGCTTTTTCAGAAACACATTCTGCCATCAAATAAATCTTATGAAATTCTAGTATTTGCATATTTACATCCCTTTTTTAGTCTGTTCAAAGAAAGAATTATTTATGACATGAAGGAAAAAAATGCTTGCAAATATTCCTTTTTAAGCTTTAAGCTTTTGGTGGTAAACTTAAATTAAAAAAACAGTTCTTGTATAGGGCTTCTAAATCATAGCCAATGCCTGACGAATACATACAGATCTCTCTATCTCCAGAACCCCATTAAAATAACAAAGGTTGTTTGTTTGTTTGTTTTAAAATAAAGCAGAAACACACAAGAAGAGGCAAATGGAGAAATTACAATGACATAACACTGGACGCCAGGAAGATAATAAAAGAAGTGGTCATTTTCTTGGCAGACTTCCAACTGGAATGTGCATTCCCTGGGCAGTACACAAAGGCTTTTTAGGGGGCGCTCTGCTATTTTAAAGAAATAATTTCTTTGTCCTCAGTTTAAATATAGCATTTCCTAGCATCATATAGGTTTTCCTTCCTACCACCCATTCCCCTCCTTTCACAACTGCCTTCTTCAGAAAGACAAACCTACTCTTCACTCAGCCCCAAACTTACTATAATACTCTCTGCATATTCTAAGGCATAAAATCTTCCAGAGTGCTAAAATAATGTAAAATTTTAATTTTTTTTTTTTTTTTCAGGGAAACCTCCTTTAATGATTTACCAAGGCTCTTAGAGCATGTAGGCACTGGAAGACAGGGCAATTTTTCTTTAATGACCCCACCTCTCCTACCCCTGGATTATGGCCAAAGAATGCACTGATCTTAAGGGAGTCAGGTAAGAATAAAGCAAAGAGTAGTCTCAAAATTCTCCCAAAGATTTATTATTAACTGAAAAAAGAAGCATCTTTGACCAAAGCAGTACACGATTTTAAAATATTCAATTGGAATGACTTCTAAGACATTTTTCAAGTTACACTGGATAAAAACCCACAGCAAAAATCTTTACATGAATTATTTTAGATTAGATGAGCATTATTTAATAAAGTAGTTAAAACCAAATTTATCAAAAAATACCAAGCAACATTTATTCAATGTACATGTAATTTTTGTTTTAATTCATCTTATAAAATGTTTAAAATGTTCTATTAACAAAAAATAAAATTGTATGCTAGCTAGTAGCTGGACCAAATTAGTTTTTAGCAGTATATAAATTTTGCTTTTATTAAATACACAGGAAAATTTGATGATTTCTAAATAACTGAATGAGAGTACTTTCTGCATTCTTATATTTGAATTCTTTTTATTATTCTCTAATGCTGAATACCAGCATTCAATAGATACAGATATATATATACATTGAAGGAATGCCAGGTGTTTTCCCATATTTCTCACTTTGAAAATAACATATTTTTTGCTACCACATTATATTGTCATTGTTAAAATATAAATAATGCTTTACAGCTTTCCTTTTATTTTCAAGACTTAAAAATGGAGAATAACTATAATGATCTATATATTTTAATCATGCTGCTGTTAGTAATTTATCTTATAAGATACAGTGTAAATTTATCAGTAATGTTCACAGGCTTTCCCCAAATAGATAATACACACTTATATGAATTTATGAACTAATGAATTGAATATGAAGTCAGACTTTTTTGATACAAAGTATCTTTGATTTGGCTGATTAGTTTGATGGTGAAAATAGGATTTGCTAATTTGGCAGAATTTTGCCGTAGATAAAAATTAACAATATTTCTATTTCCCCAACCCTTTCTGAGAATATGGTTTAAACAATGTGCCTCTAAGTAGGGAAAAAAAGGAACAGATACAATTTACAGATATTAGATAAGCTTTGTTAAAGCCCTTTTGAAGTATATTTCTCAATAACGGAGAAAATGTAATCCTCTAAAGAATGGTAATAAGAATGTTTGCCAATCAGTGGTTTCCAATTCTTTCCTTTCTACAAAATTAACAGAATACCTAAATGAGTTGTCAGCTGATAAATCAAAAAATATTTTTCATGATAAATCACTGATTTTTTTGCTTATAATTCAGAGGGAATGCAAACAGATGAGTGTTATCTAATAGACAACTCTGTATGTTCCCTTTTATTTTTTATATGAACCAAAAACCTTTAAGGCTCTTATCTAATGACTTCAAACTGGTGGGCAGTCTGAGTCTCCAGAATGTTGAAGTGACCAGAAATGTAAAATAACTAACTAACTAAATAAATAAATACGAAAACAATTTCAAGAGAAAGTGATAAGCGGCTGGATGCAATCCTGGGCCTGATCAGGAGGCAACATTGACTTCTGTTAAAACCAAAGCTTACTCTTTGCTGATGTGATAGTGAATCTGATGTGTCAACTCGGCTGGGCTACAGTGCCCAGTTGTCAAATACCAGTCAAACACCAGTCTAGATGTTGCTGTGAAGGTATTTTTAGATGTGATTAACATTTAATCAGTAGACTTTGAGTAAAGCAAACTACTTTCCATAACGTGGGTGGGCCTCACCCAGTCAGCTGAAGGCTGTAAGAACACAGACTGAGGTTCCCCAAAGTAGAAGCAATTCTGCCTCAAGACTGTAACACAGAAACCCTACAGGAGTTTCCAGCCTGCAGGTTCTGGACTCGACACTGAAACATTAACCCTTGCCCGTGTTTCCAGCCTGCTGGCCTGCTTTACATAATTCAGACTTGCCAGGTCCCACAACTACAGAACTCAATTCTTTAAGATGAATCTCTCTAGATAGATAGATAGATAGATAGACAGACAGACAGACAGATAGAGATAAAATCTCCTATTGGTTCTGTTTCTCTGGAGGACCCAAATACACTTGGAAAGGATCCCGCTGAGATCCCTGCTTTGTCCATGTGTATAAGTAACTCGCACCTTTTACTGCCATTAAAAGAATTTGAAAATATGGCCTACGTTTGTTAGCATCTCTCTGTTTTCACAGACACCGCTGACAACTATCCACACAGACACAGGTTCTGCAGACAATGACTGGCAGAAGCTGGTGAGTAGAACAAGCTGTGTAGAACAAGGTCCATCAGGAGAAACACTGAGACACGGGTTTGGATGTAATGGTGAATATGAGGACTGAAGAAGTCAGAGCTTAGTAGGTAAGACAGTAAATGACTGTCTTGGAATAATGGAAGAATTAGTGCCAGGTAGATTGAGCTTGAGTATTGAATGAGTTTGTTGAGCCAAACAACTGTGAAAGTTCCCACTGCCATTCTTGCTACCCCAGAACTTTCAGGAACTGTGAGATGTCTGGGCTGTTGCAAAAATCCGCATCTTGGGTAGCCCATAACTGATTTGACCTACCTTCCTCATGGGCATTCTCTGTCTTTTATCAAATGTAATCTGTATTTCTAAACAGTGATGGCTCAGAGGTTAGACTGAAGTTTCTATATTGTCATAGATAACTGTCTTATGAATAACTGAGTGTTGACTACACAAGTGAATTCATAGTTTAGCAATCATTTTCTAATTCTACTTTATGGTTTCTTTGTCTACTTTCGAAGTAGGCACTAGTAAATTAAATTGGACATCCTCATTGTAAATAGGAAAGCTTAGAAAATACATACAGGCGTGGAATATTCATGAGGATTCAATTCCCTAGAAATTTACCAGCAGTTCCCACTCCTATGTATTATAGAACTGAAATCTCAATTATACAAAGCCAGCTAATATAAGACAGAAAAATGATGCCAGGTAATCACAGTTACAAGTAATAACACTGAAATCATCACCATGAAATAAAAATTATAAGCCCTTGAAACAAATTTGTTTCCTGAATAGAAAAATCGAAGTATAAAATAAAAGAGCATAACAACTGGAAAACTATATTAAAATAGTATGAATGCAAAAAGAACAAAACCAAAACACTATTAGCTCAAGTATGTTCTCTCTATGCTGACCCATTCAGGCCTACTTACTTTTTGAAATATCAAGGGTATTCGAGTTCCTGGTACTTTCTTCTGATCTTGTTCTAACAGCACTGTCAATGGAACACAAAAAAGGCCAGAATCTGCAACAAAAAATAAAATTTCTTCACTTTCATCAACCTATAAAATATTAATGAAAAAATGTTAAGGTTTCAGATTCCTGATATTGTCACTCGATCCAACAACTATTTATTGAGCACCTAAGTGAATGACTGAGTGACACTGTCTACCAATTAGGTGCACACAACCTAATTGGAAAATTCTGCCCCTGCCTTATAAAGCAATCTAGCAAGTAAAGACAACTAAACAAATGATTACAAATCATCACCAAAATAATCAGAAAAGTATAAACTGTTACGTATGAGAAATAGAGTGCTGTGGGAGTATGCAAAATATGCAAATAATTTACTAAATGTAATCAAAAGTTCTGGCTTAAAATAAATATCACTCATCTCTTCCATACTTAACTGACATTCTACATTCTATTGAATACAATACAGCAAAATATAAATATTTGCTTTTTGAGAAATCAGCCAACATTATGGGCTTGTTCTACAAATGTTTCCCTTTAGAAAATATAGTTTATACTTGGTCTTTGTGAATTTAAATTTGTAGTTTTATATATTTGGGAATAACTCCAGAAGAAATGACAGGTAATAATTGATAATTTTTCTAAATTAAAATTATATACCTCCAGTCTGATGTGAGCATAGCTTCTCCCCAGAACCTCCTACCCCACGTCCATCACTAAGTGAATAGTTAGCTCAGAAGTGTAACACACATTATCAGGGGAGATATAAATCATTTGTGAACATGGAACGGGGGATTATCCTGTGATGCGAAAATAGACATTGGAAACTGTGACACTCAATAGAGATGACATTCAGCAGAATGCTAGTAACCCAGTAAATAACTTTTAGTTTAGGAACTAAGAAAAATGTGATCTTTAAGAATGTCAAAAGTCTAGTTTATAAGATAAATATCTTAGATAAAATATAAAAAAGATGGAAAGAAAATCTATAATATTAATAGTGATACTTTTAATGAGAATGGCTTCATATTTCTCTCTCTGCTAGGAGGCAATTCTAAAACATAAAATTAAAAGACCTCTTTAAGCCACTTTTAAAGTCTTGAACACTGAGTCACAACTATTTATATTTCTATTTTGTATCTGGAGAAGACTTTGTGATGAGCTTCTGAAAAAGCATCTGAAGTCTTCATTATCTATAATGGACTTGTGGAAAACCAGAAGAACTATTTGACTCAGAAATTCACCATCCCAAGCCTTAAGCTAAAATACTCAAAGGAACAGAACACAGAATGAGGTCTTCTGGGGCCCAGCATGGGAGAGAGGACCTGAAGGGAAGGTACACTTCAATCCTACAGAGAAATTGCCTCTAAAACTTAAAATCAGGTGAATACTTGTCTTTGCTATTGTTACCATAGCAACTCAATAATCCCCATTCTTGGTTTCCCTTTAAGAGATACCTTTAAAGTTAAATGAGATGTCAGAGATTCCTAAACAGAAAAGCTGTGTCAATAGAAAATTATCTGGATTTCCAGACAAATAAAATCTTGGAAAAATCAGAAACTGAGGAAGTGTCTGTTCTCTATCATACTACAAAAAATAAAGTCTATTTATATAATGGGTAAAGCAAGCTGCTTACAAAGGAAAAAAAAACTACACATACCTGTGAGAAGCACAATTTAGTGATATTGTGTGCCACAGTCGCATTATTTTCTTAATAGAGGGAAGAATATTTTTTGCAGAAAAGTTAAAAGTAGAATGCAAATGAACAAAGGGACAGACTACTAACTGCCTATGTATTTGCCATGAAATAAATAAGCAAAAGTAATTGATCAGGATTAACCATCTTAAAGTCATTTTTCAAGATCCAGTTTTAGAAATAAGTAAGTATATGTACCAGATGTTTTTACATACAGTTTTCAAAGGAGAGAGCATTTGAGTTAAGAATCCTTGATTCAGAATTTCCTTCTAATTTCCTTCTATGATAATTAAATATTTGATTGTGTCTTTATTTTCTATAATCAAGGAGACAGTGCATTTTTATCAAGTTACAAAAATTTTGAAGGGAATGTTTTAGAGTCTGAACTTTAGATGTATTCATGTGTTGGTTTATTCTGTAGGCGTTTCCCACTCCCCAGAAGAATACTTCTAAAAAGCCAAGCTCATTCTTACTACTTCAGGAGTAAATCCAACTGTTTTTCATTTCAAAATTACCTTTTGTTTTGATTTTCACAGCTTTTTGTTGTTTCAGTTCAACACCCAATACATCATAGAGGGCGGTCAGCTCAATTAAGGCTAAATGGCAAACTTTCTTCATGTCCTGGGGCGCCAGGTCACCAATCTTGGTGGTGCCTGTTTTGTCTTTTGGCAATCTGAAACTCTAAAATAAATGCCATTAATATAGGAAGGATTTACAGTATCTAACCCGTTCTTTAATGGAACACAACAAAATTGTAACTATAGAAAGAAGTTATTCTCAGAGTGGTGACAATGAAATTGGCAGAATTTCTCCGGTCAGAATGAAGAACAATCCTGTCGTGATGATGATCCCAAACCTGCAGGGAGTCAATATGTGAAGTCTGACAGACAACGAACCAGACCATGTGCCAGGAGTGTGAATACCAGTGGCCAAGAGAACAAGAGACAATAAAAACCAAAGGAGAAAAAAAAAACTCGAGTTAACTGACCTTCAAGAGACAAGAAAGATTAGAAGTGAAGACAAACCATGAGGAGGAAGACGGAGAGGAGGTGGGAGATGAGAGAGTAGGAGCAACCACTGGTGTGTGCTAGGTACCCTTTACATACATTATCATTCATTGTTATGTATGTAACACATGGCATTATATATACAATATTATATATGCAGATATATGATATATATAGTAATACTGTCATAAAAATCCAAATAAGGCAGGTACTGAAGAAGGGCTGTATAGCACTGGGGAGAGCGGGAGAGCAGAGGGGAGACTAAAAGCAAGACTTTAGAGCCAGGATGCCCACCGGTCATCTAGCTACTGCCTAGTTGTGTCTGACTTCTGGCAACTCTTTAACCATCCTTTCTGTAAAATGGGAGGAAGAAAGGGGGAGGGGGCTGGGGGAGGGGGAGGAGAAAGGGAGAAGGGAAGGGGGAAATGGAAGGAGAAGGGGAGGGGGAAAGAGGAAGGGGAGGGAAAGGCGAGAGCGGAAGAGGGGCAGGAAGGGGGAGGGGGAGGGGGAAGGCCACCTAGTTCAGAGGGCTGTTGCGAGGTTTAAAGGCCTGGCACTTCCCAAACACTTTTACGTGGTTGCTGCTACTATTACTTTCACCACTGAATAAATAAGCTGAGACTTAGATATACCACTATCACAGGCAAGGAAGTGGTGTTCTCGTAGTTTTGTGCCTTTCTCAAATATTATCTACTACCTATTCAGCCTCTTTTAATATTAAATATATTAAAATAAGAAAAAAAAAGTAAGAACATGAATTTCTCTAACGTATTTACTACAAATGACAGCCCCACTGTATTTACCAATTACTAAAACAACGATCATTCTCTAATAGTTTGATAAAAATCTTATTATGAAGGTTGTATCTCTTGGGTTTGCCCTTGATTTCCTAATTTAATGGCCAAGGATATTCAACTGATTCCCTTTTATTCCCTTTACTTTGCTCATTTTTGTGCCATATCATTAACACTTCATAGTCTAAAACCTACTGCAAAAGACGTGTCCTAAAATAGCAGTTCTCAAGGTGTGCTCCAGGGGGCCAGAGAGGTGCCCAACACTTTTTTCAAGGAGTCTAAGAGGTCAACACTATTTTAATAATTAATACTAAGACATTATTTGCCTTTTTCACTCTCATTCTCTCATGATGCACAGTGGAGTTTTCCAGAGTTTTCACAAGACATGTTATTGCCAACAGACTGAACGCAGAAGTAGATATGAGAATCCAACTAACGTCAACTCAAGCCAGACATTAGAGAGTTGCTAAAATGAAAAACCATGGCACACTTCTTAATAATTTGTTTTAGAATATATGTCTATTTTGCATAAAAATGTTATTTATGTTCACCATAACACTAATATATTTTAAATGGGTTAATAGTTTAAAATTTTTTCAATTTTAATTTCTAACATGGTAAATATCCATGGGTATAACTGACATAAAGAAAAGCTCTCCCTCCTCACATACACAGTATTTTAAATTATTTATCAAGAGAAACTTTTCCTTAGCCTACTTATTCACGTTTCATAGCTCAGGAACACAGGTCAGTGACCAACTTCCATGGAACTCAATCCAAAGAAATTCTTTACATTCCAAAATCACTTTGTACCAGCCTTCTTCGTCTCCTCAAAATCTTCCATGGGATCACAGCTCCCGTAGAAATCTGTGTATGCCTTCTTTCTTGGGTCAGCCAGAGTAAACACAGAGAGCTGCAGTCCCCAGGGAGACAGCAAATGCTCCAACAGTATGAAATCACAGATTCTTGGCCAGAAGGCCATGCGTCTGAGGTTTCTTCAGAGCACTGGAAGCTGTGGTAGTTATTCTCAACACCAACATCCTTCCTGACTGATAAGACAAAAGCTTTTTGAGGTCCTCAATAATTTTTAAGAGCCTAAAGGGGTTATAGGGCCAAAATGTTTGAGAGTCACTGTCCTAGAGCATTTCCTAAAACCTACAACTTTTGGCAGTTGAGCAGCTAATTCCTTTCAAGCAAACTCAGCTCCAAGAGAGAATCTTCTAAAGTTCTCCACAGAACCTCCTACAGAACCTTCTTTGGAATCTGCTATAGTCTCAAGAAAGTCCACTATAGGAGAAAATAAATCTTTCTTAACTTTTTGTAATACATTTTCCCTATGAGAATATTAAAAGAACAGCAGTAGATATCATTAATATGCAGCCAAAGTGGATTTCCAGCAAAATTTCCAGCATTAATGGTACAGTGCCTAGGGGTTGAGAACGAGAACGTGCAGCCAGATATCACAGTTTGGACTTTTAACTATTACTGCAAGGTAAGACAAAAATAACACTCATCTTTCATAAATGGTTTGTCATTCTATTCTGCAAAAGTTCCAACGGGATAAAAATTATTACAGCATATTCTAGGTTGGGAAACTGAGGTTCTTTAAGAGACTAAAAATGCCCACATAGCCAGTGATATATGGAAGCAAATTCAGACCTTCTAAATCCTAAATTCAGTGGCCATTCTGCTCTGCTCCATTTTCCCTGCCCCCCACAGCAGGCAGGGAGGAATCTAGGTTGATCAGTGTTGATGCAGGACTGTGAACCCCGCAAGGACAGGAACCATGTCTTAATCACCTCTGTATCCCTGCTATACCACAGCCCTGACACACTGCGGGTGTTCTGTCCCAGTGTATTCAATGAATGAAGACACACACCAGACAGGGAGAAAAGCACAGAATCAAGCTCAGTGAGGTACAGGGTTACTGGCTCGGTGCTCCCCCAATTTTTTGGGATTTGTACTGGGCTTCACTTTTAAAATCACACAAAACTCTTCCCATTTTTTTCTCGCCTGGCCCCAGAGTTCTGCTAATTGTTTTGTTTTCTTAAGGGCTGAACCAATTCCATTTACCAACCATTTATTAATTTAAAAAAAGCCCTAAATGTTTCATTAAAATCAGTTGGTTTTGTTGTAATAAACCAAATACACGTAATATAATTATTTAAAGCATTACCCAAAGTAAATGTGTAAAGAAACCTGAAATATTATTAGTTCAAACATTGGATTTACCTAGCAATATGTCATGAGCCTTATTTATTGATTGATTTAACATTGTGCTTAATGAAAGGAGTTAGTTCTTTATCCCAATGTTTAATTCATAGCAGCAGCTTTAAATATTTATGAAGTTTCACGTCGTTTTTGTTTAGTTAATAGACTGGATGGTTCAGTTCGTTGGCTAAGAGAAGGCAATGCGATTTCAGCAAAAGAAAAGCTCTTCACCTTTTGAAAAGTGTGCTTTAAAAAAGGAATGAAATAAAATTTTTCAAAACATATAAGGTCCTTGGCTCCCATGCATTACCATAAATTAATCAGGCAGCTCACCCAGGCTGCACCCCTCTTCTGTAGGCCTTGAGGTATGAGGGGCCCATTAGACACTTTATCAGTAATGACGGACTAGACTTTTTCACTCATCAAGTCACTCTAGCTTCAATTCAGAAAGCAAGAGAATCTACGCTTACTCGGTCAATTTCCACAGCTGACTTCTTATCATCTGCTAGGAAATTCATTTCTTATCTAAGATTCTTCCATGTGTAAAAATGGGATTTTATTACAGTGTTTCAGTCATTGTCATCCTAGGGAATGAATACTTTTCTAGATAAATGAAGTTTTAGAAAACTTCAAACTCACAGTTTTTTAAATTTATTTTTTTAAATGGAGAGCAATAATCATAATTTAAACTTCTCATGACAATTCTGGATCACGATCCTACACACCTACTTTTGCATTGTGTACAAATGTGTGTCTGCCTTAGGTTTTCAGTCTCCTCACCCTGTTCCGAACTAACATGTCTTTCACTGTCCTTCTGCTTCCTCCAGAGATGTTCCATTTTCTAACAAACCCCCAACTTGAGCCCCCATGCAAGTTTTTAGCCTTCAGTATGCACTGAGCTTTGTTACCAGACAACCAAAGTTGCCATAAAACATGAATTTACTTGAATTAAACATAATTCAGTAAGAATCCAAAAGACACTAAAGACTTAAGAAAATATAGGCATGCATCTAGAATATAGGCTTCACCATAGTTATCATTTCAAAGCTATGATCTTAAAAATTGCTAAATAAAGCCTTACTGATTTTAGTCTCCCAAGATAGGATAAAGGAGTGCTACTAAATTTCTATTGTATATGAAGGACTCAACAAACCAGAATCTTATTTGTATAACATCCCAAGCTATCCTGAAGAAGTTGTCAGTAGCACCAATACAAGGACACAAACTCACACCTAAATTAAATGCACATATACCTTGCGGGCACATGTCATCATGATCTTCCAGAAAAACTCCAGCTTCAAAGGCTTAGTCACTGAAGCCAAGCCTTAGCATGCCATGTAATCTCTCTAACCTGTTTTTTTGTATGAAAAAGAATCATAATATCCACCTCATAGAGATCATTCGATAAATGAACAAAATAATTACAGAGCATACTTTCTAAGATATCATGGGTACACAAAAAACAATAAGTAACAGCTAAATTTTCATCTTCACACACATTAAAGGTTATAAAACCTGATCTCCAAATTTAAGAGAGAAATTTGAATCTGCTGTAAGAGATCATAAGGAATTAACAAAGATTGCCCAATGCCATAAGAAAAAGGAAGTGAATGTAAAATGAGGTCAACAGAGAACAATGTATTACATAAAGCCTACTGCTTATTTACAGAAGCAGGAGAGCATGGAGTAGAAATGGAATTTGAGGTTTTATCTGATTAGACTCTCACCTCAGAGTGACGAGTATAAATATTTACTTCACCAATCATGCTGATGACCTGTAGAAAGCTTACAGTATGCGCATGCCTTCTAGAAGGTATACAAATAAATAAATGGTTGTATAGATGAACTGAAGCATATATGCATAAATAAATACATGGAGGGGCTTCCCTGGTGGTGCAGTGGTTAAGAATCCACCTGCCAATGCAGGGACATGGGTTCAAGGCCTGGTCCAGGAAGATCCCACATGCCGCAGAGCAACTAAGCCCGTGCGCCACAACTACTAAAGCCTGCACGCCTAGAGCCTGTGCTCCGCAACAAGAGAAGCCACCACAATGAGAAGCCTACACACCACAATGAAGAGTAGCCCCTGCTTGCCACAACTAGAGAAAGTCCGCACACAGCAACGAAGACCCAACACAGCCAAAAATAAATAAATAAAAATTAAATTTAAAAAAATTAAAATAAATAAATACATGGATACATTGACAATAATTATCAAAAGCATGGCACCTTAACAGTTTAAAGAATGATTTTATAAATTTTATCTAATGTAAGTTCACAAACAGGAAAGCACTAACAGTAAAGCTAGATACTGAGCTAGACCCCAAAGGATGGGATAAGGCTTCCTTGATAAACACGGAACTACAGACGGGTAGAAATGGGAAGGTCATTTTAAGCTTGGGGCACAACGTGAATAAAATCTAGAAAGCAGGTGAGCAAAAATTAGTTTGTTAGAGAATAAAATGAGAGAGGAAGTTTTGTCTTTAAGTTTCTGAACAAAATTCCTAGTTTATTCCACTGTTCGAATCAACAACTTAGAAGTCAACAAAGTCTTCATCTTGTTTAATTAGACTCTACCATCCTTCACTTAAACCCCCTTCCATCTGTTGAGATATATTAGACCATCACTTTTTTTTGTTGTTTTTTTTGCTGTATGCGGGCCTCTCACTGTTGTGGCCTCTCCCACCGCGGAGCACAGGCTCCGGACGCGCAGGCTCAGCGGCCGTGGCTCACGGGCCCAGTCGCTCTGCGGCACGTGGGATCCTCCCGGACCGGGGCACGAACCCGCATCGCCTGCATCGGCAGGCGGACTCTCAACCACTGCGCCACCAGGGAAGCCCAGAAGACCATCACTTTTAAAAGATACTTTTGCTAAGGATGGTCTGGAGCCTGGATCATCTCTTTAGGCCACATGATGCATGCATACTCCTTTACTTTTCCCAAAAGGCGTAGAAATAGATTCTTAAAAATATATGATAAAGCCTGGAAACAACCTAGATGTCCACCATCAGGTGGCTGGTTAAATAAACTGCGATACATCCTCACAGCAGGGTACAATGCATAAATAAAAAGGAATAAGAAATATTTCTCTCTACTACTATGGAGTGATCTCCAAGACATACTGCTAAGTCAAATATAAGTAAATAAATAATGAAGTGTGTATAGTGGGCTACCATTTATCTAACAATGGAAGGATAAACCATAAAATTAAAAGAAATTTACCTGTAAGGTAATTTACCTGTGAAGGGCAGGGAGAGAAGAGGGTGATGGCGCAAGTATAGAAGTGAGACTTCTTATACACCTTGTTTTTAATTCTGACTTTTGGACCACTTAAATAATTTACATGTTTACAAAATAAAATTAAGTTTCAAAACAGCAATCACTAAACATTGAATATGAAATGAAACTAATTAACCCAACCAGGTATGCAGTTGGTGGCATAACCATATGGAGAATCACTATCCTAAACGACCTAAAGCAGAGTAATTTGATTATTACAGTCCTTCTGGGATGTATCCCAAGGATACAAGCAACTGAGGAAAAGAAAAACAAGCTTAAACTGTTTCTTAGTAATCACATTGTTGATATGCTGTGCATTAACGGAGGATAAAACACATAAATAATTATGTGATACTCTAATTGTATTATCTGCTGTATCCTGAAAACCACTATTCTCAGCATGGAAGAAAGAAGACACAGATGTACTTCTGTCCTCTGAAAAGGCTTTAAGCAATGACTAACTCAGAGAAAGGAACATTCCTAGTGTCTTGAACATAGTCACAAAAGTATATTCCTACTAAATGGAATCAGAGTTTCTTGCAGAAATAGACAATTCTAAGTCTGAAGCAGAAAATATACCAGAAACATATGAGAAATTTTCTCTAGGGTCATGTCATATATATGTCTACATCCATGAGTTAAGATACTATTTTTACAAGAAAATTAAAATGAAACAACACTAATTGGTCACTGATGAAAGATGCTAGGGAACAAAAAAAAAAAAATTGAAGACTGGTAAATGAAAGTAAGAAGTAACCCATTTGAGAACATTTTTCTTAATAGAAGTATTCAAATTAATAAAGGAAAAAAAGAAATTAGAACATCATTTTGTAACCATCAATAAACAAAAGGATCCAAGCATTGATCAGCAGCAGCTGCTAATTTCACAAAAGACAACCAGATATTTTTAATCTCTTGATACATGATCACATATGAAGTAGTCTTGACCAAAAAATGAGCCTGAGTCTGATCAATCTAGAGTCAACCAATTTACAAGAAGCAGAAGAACATGGGGACAGAACAAGAAACTTAATAACCATGTTTCTTCAACAAACAAATTTTGAGAGAGGGAGAAAGGGAGAAAGGAATGGAAGAAAGGATAAGGAAAAAGAGGGAGGGTAATGAAATAAGGGAGAGAGGGAAGGAGGCAGAGAAAGAGAGAGACACACAGAGACAGAAGGAGGGAGGGAGGAAGGGATTACGAGTCTTGAAAGGCATTATCAACCAACTGCAATGTATGAACCTTATCTGGATCCTGATTCAAACAAACTAAAAAAAAAAAAATCATGAAATTTGTGATTCAATTTGAAATTTGAACACTGATTAGATATTTGAAATTAAGAATTATTAGCAATTTTTAAGGTACAATAATAGTAATATGGATATATATTTTGGGGTTTTTTTTTTCATTTATTTTATTTATTTTTGGCTGCGTTGGGTCTTTCTTTGTTGCTGCGTGGGCTCTCTCTAGTTGCGGCGAGCGGGGGCTACTCTTCATTGCGGGGCACGGGCTTCTCATTGCGGTGGCTTCTCTTGTTGAGGAGCATGGGCTCTAGGCATGCTGGCTTCAATAGTTGTGGCACACGGGCTCAGTAGTTGTGGCTCGCAGGCTCTAGAGCACAGGCTCAGTAGTTGTGGCGCACAGGCTTAGCTGCTCCACGGCATGTGGCATCTTCCCAGACCAGGGCTTGAACCCGTGTCCCCTGCATTTGCAGCCGGATTCCTAACCACTGCGCCACCAGGGAAGCCCTGGATATGTGTTTTTAAAAAAACCTTCTTTATCTTTTTGAAACACATACTGAAATATTTATAGATGGCAAAATATAATTCAGAGATGTGTTTCAAAGTAACAGAGAGTAGGGAACTGGTTGGGGGTATGTATAGGACAGGACTAGTCATGGGAAAATGAATGTTGAGGCTAGGTGGTGAGTATTGGGGAGTTCATTATACTATGCTTTTTAACTTTTGTGTGGTGAAATCCTACAAAATAAGTAAATGTATTTTTTTTCTTATTAGTCATCCATTTAATACACATCAGTGTATACATGTCAATCCCAATCTCCCAGTTCATCACACCACCTCCACCACCACCCCCGCCGCTTTCACCCATGGTGTCCATACATTTGTTCTCTACATCTGTGTCTCAATTTCTGCCCTGCAAACCCGTTCATCTATACCAGTAAATGTATTTTTTAAAAATATAAGACATTCGGTAGCAATGAGAACACTCAGTACACAGAGGTTGGTTTCTAAACACAATCTGCTACTGAAAAAACAAGGACTCCTTGAAGAAACAGATTACTTCTAATCTGAGAGGAGAAAAGTACAAGGTGAGCCTGGAACATCTTGTACTAGAAAGCAAAGGAGTAAGAGAATGAGGACATGTTAAATGGCATAGGAACCAGCTTGAAGGGCTCCCTTTTGTCAAATCTGGGTAAATTTAAGCATCAAAGGAAAACAATAATGAGTTATAAAACACTGAATAAAAAAAGGAAGTTTTTGAATAGTGATATTCAAAAAAAAAAAAGGGAGGAAAAGCACTATTATGGAAGATTGCCAGCCAATCAATATAGAAGAAATAATAGAATGAGAAAAATCACCATTTCTCAAACACTAGTCTAATTATTGTTTCAGGCAAGGATTACAAATGCATGGTGAAGCCACTGGGCGGTAGGATATTCCCTCGGTCTCAAGGATCGCAAATTAGTATTAATTGTACATAGGAAAAGGTATCTTTATGATGGGGAGAACCGGTGAACGTCTCCTTAACCAAGTGGTCAAAATTCCATTTCCAGTAAAGGGACCATCTGATGTCATGCCCCTCTTCTGATGACGCAATGAGAGGCATAAACATCATCTAGGCAGTAGTGTGACCAAAAATGTTTAATGTGAATTCAGTCACCAAGAACAGACAAAATCAGAAATTTGATTTGGACTCTTCAAAATATTAAAGAAAAATCAAGGGATCTGATCTAGATTTAAGAAACCAAAAAAATATGACATTAAATGCAACACATGACCCTCATTTGAATCCCAGGTGGGAGTAAGGGAGAAGCTATTGATATTAAGGACAATATTGTGACAATTGGGAACATTTTAATATGATCATATATTAAAATATAATTATTGTTTTAATGTTCAATTTCTTAAGCATTATAACTGTGTTTTGTTTTGTATGCTCTTGTTAGGCTAAAAAAAAAAAGTGAGTATATGTCTATAGTATAACCTATACATACATAGATAGATAGATGTAAAAAGAAAGTAAAGGTTGTACAATGTTAAATGGATCTACAGGAAGGCTGGGAGTGTATGCTATACTATTCTTTCAACTTTTCTAAGGACCTAAAATTTTCCAAATAAAAAGCTGATGAAAAATATACTCTGATAATGACATCTGAATAGTGTATTACGTACAGGTAACAAGGCATCGTCCCCTTTGCTCCTCTGGATTTTCTCTCTGGAGCTCTCTTTCTGATTGACAGCTTGCTCTGCAAATGATACCTCCAGGTTGATGTCTGTTTCAGAGACAGGTGCCTCTTCAGGCACCAATGGAGTCAGCTCCTTTCCGCCAACAACTAGGCTAGATGCCTGATCTGGGAAAAAGACAAAAGATTCAAGTGCTTTGGCTACTTCTTTTTTTAACTTCTAATACATCAACCATATAAACCTCTGGGAAAAGTACTATTTACTATAAGCAATAATTAACGGTTATTTTAATAGTAAAAAGTATATTCAAGGAATTCTACCAATGGTGAATGGGGGTGTAGAGGAGAGAAGGTGGTGACTAGAAAGCCAGAGTTGAATTGTGGAATCTTTCTCTAAGGTCACAATTCTTAGACTGAGTCCAGTTCCAAAACATTGACGGGTGATCTCAAGCTCTGAATGAAAAACCTCACGAAAATTTAGTAGACTTAATCATTGCTTTATTTTATACTCGGAGAGTAAAAGCAAAAAAAAAAGAGAAGGAGGTTAGCGTTACTCTCTCTTAAAACTATGATATACCATTTAATTTCCTTACAGTGGAACAGATTCCTGAAAAAGATTTCTTCCATGCCCTGCATGTCCTTTCTGGAATGTTACCTATCTATCATAGTAAAAATTCCAAAACAAAAGTTAGCACCAACAATGTGCACTGTGGGAGTCAGGTCTGGAGGTATCTGGTACCAGAAGCAACAGGTTTTGCACCAGATTATTACAAAGATTATAACAGCTCTCTTACAACTATAAATCTAATGAAATAAGTTCCATGTATTTACATCAACAGTTTATAATAAATTTAACATTATTTTCTTGGTTTGTTTGTTGTTAATCCTCCAGGAAAAAAATTAACACCTGAAAACTTATTTGCTGAAAATGTCGGCTTTAAGCTTGGAAGAAAACACTTCTAAATTTGGCTATTTGATAAGTTTTTGGTTTTTAACACAACTCACACTAGATAAAAACCTGGAATCAATGACAGGATTACTGTTATTTTCTCATTGCAGACCTTTAATTCATGGTGGGCAGCTCTGGATTACATCAGGAAGCTTACATAGTACATTCAAATGCTTATATACTAACACAGCAAGGTGATGGAGGGTAAAGTTAATTTTAAAATTGAATAAATATGTCATATATACGTATATTATTAAAAGTCTGATGCCTTCAGAAAATGTATTTGTATTATCTTCTATATATTTTCTATACCTATAGTCATTTAAATCAAAAACACACAGAAAAACTGTTTTACTCAAAAGAAAATACGGATAAATCTAAATCTAGCCTTTTTCACTCTCATTCAGTAAGCAGTGCGGGCTTCGTGGTTGTAGGACTTAGGTAGTGCTCAGCGGGACCCCAGGTTGGGTTTAACGTTCTACTGTTGCTGTCTTGCAATTTGAACAAGAAGCCCTACATTTTCAGTTTTCACTGGGCCTTGCAAATTACATAGCTGGCCCTGGTGACATCTCACAGTTAAGAAAGTAAGTAAAATGGACCTATGTGAATTCCAAAAATAAGAGAAAATTTAAAGCTCTTTGATTGTATTTATCTGCTGCCATCTATGCCACATTATGCTTTTCCAACAGCCTGTGACAATCTTTTTTGTAATTAGGATAACTAGACCTCTCTCCCATTAATTTTTAAAGTATTAACTTAAATGTCAAAGCACAATGTGAGTTTTACATTCCCACTGGTTTACACTGCTTTATGTTTTACTGTGAATATGTATGTTGGTTTCCTAGGAAACCATTCTAAGAGGAAAATTTTCTTAAATTAGAAGCTACCTTTCTAAAAGCTGAGTGTTTATGGTCAAGAATGTTAAAACGACTCCCTTTTCTCCTTAACAGCCCCATGTCAGAGCTACAATAAACACCACCTCCCCACACACACAAACAAATGTTCTGTGCTGAATTCAAAACTGAGGAGAAGAATTATAATTAAGTTAGAATACATTTTATACATATGAAGTTCCTCCAAAAATTGGCAAAAATAAAAAACACAATATAGAAAAGGCTTAAGGATCAAATGGTAACTCCAGTTAAGGCAGATAGCAGGAAAAACAGTTTCAGGGGTGATAAAGGAGCACTGCTAAAAGAAATAGTTAACTGATTAATAAAAGTATCTATGAATCAATTATCTACTCTCAAAGAGAAACGTTAACAGAGAATGCTGAGATAAACCTTTTGGCTCTTAAAGCCCAAAAGTGTAAATAATATAATTTATTTAATCTATTCTCCTTTGGTTTTTAAGTGGATAATCGCACTGAGTTACAAATATTTTACAAAACTCAAAGTTTTTCAATTGTCCAAAATAATCCATATCTTTATTTTAAAAAATAATTTCCCCTCCTCTTTGGAACTCGGAAAAGAAAACATAACACAAAAGTTTTAAAATTTATTTCGGCATTATTAGTATTTCTAAATGTATGTATTAAACATTGGACTTTCATATACACAGAGTTGTATAATTTGATGAAAAGTTAAGATTGATACTTAGCAGTAGATTAATTAATTTGAAATTCAACAATGCTTGCAACATTAAAATTTTTTTTTTCATTTAGAGTAAGTAACTTTGATTGAACATGCATAAAAGCCTAAGTGTAGGGAAAACATTTAAAATAGACTACGTAGCTCACACTTACAGATTTCAAATGGAAAGAGCTCCACTTTTGAACTCCAGACAATATTTTCCATGCATTTCATTCAGAACCTTTCAATGTTTGCATAACACTGGTTAATTCACTGGCTAGCAAAAGAGCATGGCATTGCCCAGAACAGGTGCAGTAGTAAATACTCAGTGACTTGGATGGCATTATACACATTCTCTTATTATTCTGACTGGAGGCTCTATGCCCACTTCATAGCATTCCAGCAAAAGCAGATGTAAATCAGGCAGCAAGTTTGTCACATTCCACTCGGCTGCTGCAAGCTAGGCTGGAAGGGACTGCTATAATGAACTTGTCTTCCAGAACTTCTGTTTATATAGCCTACATCACCATCTCTGGCAAAGGAGGAAAACACCAAGAAAGGACAATGTTTTCCTCAGTATTCATTTAGCAATTGCCAGTCGCTCTTCCCCAAAGCCCAAAGCATATTGATATTGGCACAAAAGGTTCATCTGTCTCTCTTAACGACCCAGCTCTCTAGCCCGCCTGCACTGGCTATTCCAGCCTGCTTGCCACTTCAGTGCCTACTGGCACACAGACTTAGGGAAACACCCAGTAATTTCATTCTGATATAAAACATGTAACTAAAGAAATCTCCACAGAACAGTAAAAATCAAGTGCTTTTATAGACATAAATATATAGACACGTATGTGTCTATACACACGCATGCACACACTTATATATGCACATACGTGTGTGTGTATATATTTTAAGGCAGGGGTGCAGGAGAGAAGTTCTGAGAAAAGTATGAAAGGAAGGATAAAGATACTAGATGCTCCAAGACTCCAAAATGTCCGTACACAGTAATTTTGGACTAACCTTTGATTTTTATAGGAAGGTTGGGAACACTTCCCAGGCCTCCACAGTCTACCTGATACTCTTCCTCCACTACTTCCAATCCAAACACAACACAAGTAATGCCATGAACACTCCAGGTGCCAGGTCTTAAGGACATAAACAAAAGAAAAGTCCCAAGCGGGACTCAGGCAGCCACCAACCACCTCTGCTATAGTTTTTAAGTAACAGCACACTGAGGATTAAATCTGTGACCTTAATTTAGAAATTTTTCCTTTTTGTAAATCCATGAAATAGCTTTAAATTCTTTCTTGGTAAGTACTAATAAAGTCTTACTATTTATTTTCATCCATGCCTTGAATTTCTAATCCATTTCTGAAATAACAGATACAGAAAAAGGAATGAAAAGGAGAGTTGTAATCAATGACCCCCCCCCCAAAAAAATCTTAACTTAAAAAAAGTTTTTCTAAACTTTCTGAAAAGCAATCCATTTATGAGCTAAGAACTTCAGATCTGAAAATGAGGTTCCAAATTCACTGGCTCCCCTTACTAGCTGTGTGGCCTTGGGAAAGTAACTTTACATCTGTAAACCTCACTTCTCTCATTTGTAGAATGGGTTAAGAACAATATTTACTACATAGAGCTCCTGAGTTTATTAAATTAGGTAAATATCTCTGCATAGTACCTGGCACATGGTAAGCATTTGGGAAAACTGACTATGTACAGAGATGTTAGAACAGATAGACATAGACAAGTATTTAAAAAAAATCAAAGGCCAACTATATGCTCAGTCTTATGTAATCATCTATTTGGGTACTTTATATGAGTATCTGAATAGAATTTGCTTACCAGAATTGAAGATGAATGTTTTAAAAGGTCTTATCTGTTTGTTATACTAATAAATGAGAAAATACAAGAGAACGGGTCCAACTTACCATCTTTTCCTTGGTATTTGTTTTCGTCTGTTCTGACTGATTGTGATTCTGCACCATCTGGAGGCTAAAGATAGAACATGGGCCATTTAGTCATCTCCACCTCACAACCAGGGAAACGGTACTGTGAAATAACTCTATTACTAACCTTCAGAGTACAAGAAATGCACTCAGAATTATATCAATCACAGAAAAAAAGGACTACAGGTATAATCAACAAGCAATCATCCAATAAACATGTGATCACCCACAACTTGTAAGACACACTGCTAAGCCCTGTGGGGAATAAGGGCAACATCAAGAGTGTCCCTGCCATCAAGAACGCCGCTATACATTGAAGGGAAAAGAAAACATATCAAAAAGTTAACAATATCCATTAACAGATGAGTAGATAAACAAAATGTGAGCCACCCACACAATGAAATATTATTCTGCAATAAAAGGAAACAAAGTACAGGTACATGCTACAACATGGATGAACCTTGAAAACATTATACTAAGTGAAAGGAATCAGTCACAAGGACCACATACTGTGTGATTTCATTTCTACGAAATCTTCCGAATAGGAAAGTCATAGAGACAGAAAGCAAATTAGTGGTTGCCTAGTGGGTAAGGAGAGGAATATGAGGAATGACTGCTAACGGGTATGGGTTTCCTTTTGGAGATGATGAAAAGGTGCTAAAATGGATGGTGAGGATGGTTGTGAGTCTGTGACTACACAAAAAACCTCTGGATTGTAAACTTTAAGTGGGCGACTTGGTGAATTATCTCTCAATAACGCTGTTATAAAATAAAATTATAAGTTGACATGTAGGTAATAAAATAGAATTCTTCATATTTTTTTAAAAAGCTAGTAATAAATGTGAGATCAACTAAAACTAAATTACCAAGCAGGTGATAAGAGCTTAGATATTCAAAGGAACTCCTTTTTCGAGGGGTTGGGGAAGTGACACCTGAAGAATGCAGCCCTCCAAGGGTTTATGGACACAGGAAAACATGGCTGGCTCCTCTCACCAGTAAGTGTGTCCAGGCTGTACTTCCTCCTTTCCAAGTAAGGCTTCAGGAGGAATTCAGGAATCAGGAAGGGGAGTCTAGGTCAATCATACACAGAGGTCTATTTGAATGAACTGTCTTTAAAATACTCATTCCATTGGATTTTCCTCTCTATACAAAAGAAGATAGCCTTTGTAGTCCCCTCCCCACATACTTCAACTCAGGTGTTAGCAGAGGAGAACTCCCCTCTCCACCTGCAGTCCAAGAAGAGTCTAGAAAAGCACCGGGGCAGGTACGCAGAGGTGCTCTACTTAGAGGTTAGAGGTACCCAGGTCAGTGGAGAGCGACTACCAATCACAGAAGTGGTACAAGAGTCGTGGCACTACTTCAGTCCCCCTCAGGCAGGGCAATACCATCCTCCTCCCTCCGCCCACGAGCCTGCAGGAGGCCAGCACTCCACGGCACAGGGCACACAGTGAGTAATTCTAATCTTACACAGGAACACGTATTTTGGAGCATGTGGTTGGCATTGTTTTCCTAAGCAATTGAAGATAACAGTGCAGATGGTATTCATTTCTGTATTATATTTCCCAGTGTCAGCAAGGGCTTCAAGAGGAAGCATTTGAAACGGAAGAGCTGAATATGGACAGTCATCTCTCAGTATCTGTGAGAGACTGGTTCCAGGACACCCCCCACCCCTGCCCTTGCGGATCAACATTGGAGGATGCTCAAGTCCCTTATAAAAAATGGCACAGTATAGTCGGCCCTCCGTATCCACAGGTGCAGAACCCAGGGATATGGAGGGCCCACTGTACTTATCTGAGAATAGAAGAACTGCAAGTAAAGATAGCTGGCCCATGTCTGCTTGAGGGATGGGGGACATACTTCTAATGGGTGGCAGTGTTTCGATTAAAGGCATAAAGTGTAAGCAAGTTAACATTATTTTAATTTACTTGTGCTATTTCTCTCTTATTGACTCCATCAGATGATACAACTCACCAGTTACCTTGAACTCAAACCATGTGGTTTAGACATTACCAAGAATTTGCTGGAAAATGTTGCTTGAAGCATTGAGTAGCAACATCCTCTTAGAGACTGGCAGGAATCCCACAGTACATGGTTTGCTTAGGCTCAGCTCTCTGCGCCCCCCCCCCTTTTGTTTCCTCTTAACTCCCTCAGGGAGAGCTCTTTAATTGGGAAGGAAATGTCATAATACTATATTTCCTTACTATTCATTTTCCTACAGCTAGAAACCAAGTCCAGTCCTTCAACCCCAGTGGATGTCCCAAATAACGACTGGGTGGTATGCAAGCACGTAACTGCCTCACAGCAGCCAGAGACCTACCTAGAGCAATCCAGTCACCCCAAAACTCCTATAAAATGGACTGGATTTGATCTACAATTGACCATGCAAATAGAGCAGGAACCTGCAGCTATAAAGGATTTCTTGGAAGAATGAAATGTCTACAAAAAGCAAAAAACCTCTATATGACAGAAAGATACCTTAAATATAAGTCCATTTAGTCCCTCATCCTTTAAAGATTTTTGTTACCCTTTATTTATAGTGTAAATACATCTCATGTATTTACTGAGACTACTAATATCAGAATCTTATATGTAAAGCCAAACGTAGCAGGATGCACAGTGGTTAAAAGCACTTATTTAGAGTCTGACAAATCTGGGTTTACTATCTACAGGACCACTGAGCAAGTGCCTTAAAGTCTATGAGCCTGTAGAACGGAAACGATGATACCTCACTCACAGGACAGCTCTAAGGATGAAATGGGATACCGCATGGAAAGTAGTCGGCACAGTAGGTGTTCAGTAGTGGCAGCAGCAAACATAACTGCTATTATGATCACTGCAATCATCGTTCAACATCCATTCTGTTCGTTCTCACTCCAATCATCCAACTGGGTCTTCTAGACCAGAGCTATTCCAACTTCATCAGAGAACAGTCCAGAGTATAGATCAACTTTGACCCTAAGAACATCATTAAGTTCAGCTGACCTTTTTTTCCTCTTTGTAGCAAGACTTTCTTGTTGAAGGAGCAGATGATATTAATTTACATTTTGTGCAAGCTCTTGAGGTCCTCCTGGACAAGCCACTAGCAGCCTACCAACTGGCTGTACTGAGCCACACTGTTCTACGCCATACAGATCTCCTACTTGTACCAGGCCTCCCCTGACAGCCATCAGCCCCAGAGTCTCTACCAGACTCCAACAGCTTCCACTAATAAATTCATCATCTTAGCAAATATCTACTCAAATCTTCTATGTGCTAGGCACCGTGCTATGTGCTAGATGCAAAGGGGAAGTTATTTCATGTTCAGGGTTCCTGTTTTATAATTCAGCTACAACTAGCTCCTTCACGTTCCACTTCCATTCATCCCCACATGAGTCTAGAAAAAAAGCAAATTTTCCTAAAAGAGTTAACGTAGAAGGAAGAATCCTCTACCTCTGACTTTTCTGTAAGTAACAATTAGCCGTCACATTGCCTAGGAGGTTGGGGCCATTCCTAACGCTCCAAGGACACCTAACACAGGGACTGTCACAGAGAAATGTAACTTGTTTCATTTTCTGCCCCATCAGTATAACTTCTAGAAGGACAGGGGTCAAGTCCCTCCTGATCATGGAGAGCACGGAGCTTTAGCGCCTTGCATATACATGCCTATTAAGTTTTTAATGATCTGAATTAAACTGGATGGGTTCAATTGATTCTAAGCAATTATTCCTTTGCTTTATCAAAAAAGAAAACCTACCTCCCTTTCTTTTGACCCTCTCTGTTGAGCAAATATGTCTCTGACGTCAGGAACCTGGTACTGTTTGTTTTTTTTCCTCAAGGTCTGGGAGACAGTCTCTACTCGTTTCTGAACAGCTGCCGCCTGCGTCCGGGTCAGTGTTGATAAAAACACCATGCTTTCTTGGTTATCTCCAGCAGCCTCTCCAAAGAGATTGGACAAACCGGCCTCCTTAAGCCACTCTTCTTCCAGTTCTCCCTCTAAGACAATAGAGAAGAATGGTATTTAAATCACAAAATATGAGAACGTTTACATTTTTTTAAGCTGTTTAAAAACCCTTACTGAAACTCTTATATCACAACCAAACCGCAGTGCTAAGAATCATCATCTGAAACTTGGACAACTGCCATAAACTCCAGGCATAAAGATATCAAATTTTAGATCCATTTCATATACACTCAATTAAAAGTTTTAAATGACTTCGCATGTGATTAACCTCTATAACTTCCCTGCAGATTAACCAGGGGAAGATAATACTGTTCCCTTTCCAGAGATGAGCAAGCCATGAAAAGATAACTTACTTCCATCGAGTTACAGAAGGAAGTCGATGCTGGGGATGGCCATTAAAGCCCTGTTTCTTGGCTTACATTCAGCACTACCCGAGTCCAACCCTAACTGATGGAAAGGCTTGTTTTCTCTGCTCGCTGTAGCTGACAGGGAGTGTGGAAAAGAAGTAAAGAGCATCTGGACATCAGGAACTAATCAATTTCAAATTAATTTTTTTAACCCCCCAGGTCAGCCCATCAAAGTCATGTTTTTCACAAATTTTTTTTAAAGCACACTATTTTCAGCAAAAAGACCAAAATAGCTTATTATAGGAAACCAATTAAACAACTGAATCCATTCAAAACACTGAAACGAAGTAAACAGTAAAGCAAATGTTGTATACGATCTATTGACGATTCGGGTCTTCCCTAGCAGTCCAGTGGTTAAGACTCTGTGCTCCCACTGCAGGAGCACGGGTTCAATCCCTGATCAGGGAACTAAGATCCCATATGCCAGGCGGCGCGGCCAAAAAAAAAAGGAAGATCTGTTGATGATTAACAGAAAAACTGAATGATAACTAGAATAGATTCACTCCAAGCTCCATGTTTATAGAGGAAATTGAAAGATCAAGGACTTGAGACACAAAAGATCTGTGTCCTTACCCCATTTCTGCACCTTGATGGCCATGTCACTTTGGCCGGGTCACTTAGCCTCAAGCTGACTCTGTTTTCTCATCTGTAAACTAAACCACAGCTGCCCTGGGTGCCTCATAACCACATGTGAGAATGTCACATGGGAAGAACTTTGCAGAGCTCTATTATAGTCCATATCACATGATGGAGCCCTGACTGGTGTGCCCATCTATCCCTCTCTACTATCTAAACTCCATGAGGGCAGAAATAAAGTATTAATAACCTTGGCTTCAAGAAACATAAGGCAGTGCCAGGCATTCTGCTTGCCAGACAACAAAAACTGTTTACTGACATAAAAAGTCAGCCGTGACTATTAATGCTGTTAAGGCAGAACTCGGTATACGTGTATCAAACCAAATGGCCAGAAAAAAGCTGATATTGCCATGATAAGGGAAGTAAACAAGATTACAGTATAGAGTCACTTGTTCCATTAAAAAGTAGAGGTAAAATTCAAACAATTTCAAGTCAAAAAGAAGGCATGGGTGTATAGAAACAGTCCCAATTCTTCTTGATAATCACAACACTATGAATCCATTTTAGCCTTGGAGAATTATGAAATAGCTAAGGACACATGGCTATGCAACAGGCTCGAGTGCTGCTTTCTGCAGAATGTTTTCTCCTTACTCAGCAGGCCGCTGGTATGCTGCTGCCATCTTGAAACATTGAGACAGAAATGTTGGGAGACACTATTACCACAAAAAGCTCAACTGGATTGGTAAAGTGAGAAAGAATGAGAGTAAAATGAAAGAAAACCCAAATAAAAGAATGAGTTGGTTATAATTTTCTTTTACAAATCAGTGTTAAATTAAGGAAAATCTCTAACTTTTCTTTTTCAAGTATTATCGGTTGCTTTTTTTCAACAAATGGTATAGCAAAGGAGAAAAGCCTATTTATGTATTGATAGATTTCAGTATTAAACAACTTGATGCTAAGTCATTTAGCATTATTAAGAAGTCTTCTGTTGAGAGCGTCCCTGGTGGCATAGTGGTTAAGAATCTGCCTGCCAATGCAGGGGACCGGGGTTCGAGCCCTGGTCTGGGAAGATCCCACATGCCGCGGAGTAACAAAGACCGTGCGCCACAACTACTGAGCCTGCGCTCTAGAGCCCGCGAGCCACAACTACTGAAGCCCGCGCACCTAGAGCCCGTGCTCCGCAACAAGAGAAGCCACCGCAGTGAGAAGCCCACGCACCGCAACGAAGAACAGTCCCCACTCCCGCAACCAGAGAAAGCCCACACACAGCAACAAAGACCCAACACAGTCAAAAATAAATAAATTTATATATATATAAAAAAGTCTTCTGTTGAAAAACAGGTCACTACTAGCAGTGGGGTCCCAAGGTACTAACTGTGGCTCTTACTTTCTTGGCATTTGTATCAATTTATACACCAAAGACTGACTTACAAACTTATAGCTGGCACAAGGCATAGAAAGAATGCTAATATAATGGATGCCAGAGTTGGGCATCAGAAACCTAGTGTCTAATTTAATAGATTAGCAAAAAAAAAAAAAAAAAAAAAAAAAGAAAACATGAAATTTAAGGGGAAAAAAAAAAGTGAAGTTTTACATGCTTCTTCCAGAATATGAAATACAGTAGTGGAGACTGTGGGAAATGCGGCTAGAAAGAGACTTGAGTGAAATTATGAACCAAATACAAGAAGTAAATGTGGAGGCTAAGAATGCTAATACCATCTTCCACTGTCCGAATCTGTACCCTGAGCTTAGCTGGCTAAACTGTGGCACTGCTGCCAATCTGGAGGATGATACTTTGAAAGATAAGATGACCAGTACTGGGACAGGTCTGCAAATCACCAACAACGATGGATTTATGTGAATCTTTCCTTCTAGAAAAAGTTGCTTGGCTAGTAACAAGACAACTATCCTCAACCATTTGAAAGGCTATCATGCAAAAAATAAAACAGACTTGTTCTGATCTTCCAGAAGGCAGATCTACAATAAGTGAGTAAAAGGTAGTGTAGAGCAGATTGTAAATCAATAAAATGAAGAACACCGAAACAGCTCAAGCTGACGGAAAAGCAGCATCTATACTCATATCATCAGCATCTATACTCACTAGAGGCCAAATGGCCATGTGGCTAGGATATCAAAGAAGGAATTTAAATAAAGCTTAGATGATTTCAAAATTCTAGTCTAACTCTAAGAGTCTATGATACAGCAAGCTTAGCCAACAAGATTCTAGCCACATCCAAAACTAAGCGAATTTACTTATGCCACTTATATGTGTCAGCTGCATCTATAAATCTGCCACAATTAAGTCATTTTCAAGTTGAAAGGCAGCTACCATTTATCTTTTTCTGGTTTTCCTAGCTTTAATATTTTTTTTCCTCCTCTTCCTTTCCATGTATTCATTTCCCATCTATACATATTAAAAAAGAGAGAGAGAGAAAAAGAAAAAAAGAGAAAAAAGTTTTGTTAATTTCATTATTACCATCAGGCTCTTTGACAACCACCACCTCTTGATCTTCTTGTCTGTTCTCACTGGATTTCTTGATATTTTCTAGCTCGGTCCAATAATCTTCCATAGATAGTTCATCCAAAGAATCCTGGGAACTTGATCGATCAAATGGAGGTCTTTCTATAACTTTGGTGATTTCCTGGTTCATGGTATACTGGCCATATCTGCGACTACAAATTCAAAAGAAAACACGGTTCATCTTAGTACATGAGGAAGTAGTACAATTTCTAAAATATCACAGTACTGAGCTGGAGAATTTGGAAACTCAAGTTCTCCTAAACAAAACCAAAGAAATGTGTATTTTGAAACTGTTTATCTTGAGAGGCTACTGATTATAATACGCTTGTAGAATGAACAGTTTTATCCTCTATGGAAAAGCATGGCAAAGAACAAACAGCAATGGGATAAATATTCTTCCATTTCCATTTCACTTAAATTATTTTAAGGCTTCTTTAAACCTGAAAATTTGTTCTTAGAAAGCAACAGGTTAAATCTTGATTAGAGGTTAATTAAATTGGGATTGAATTTTACACAGTATTTCATATTTATCATTGATACCTAAAAATCAAACTCAATCACCCCTTACATAGCAAATATCCACAATCAATGAATGAGGCACCATTTGAATTTTAAGTTTGTTTTTTGGAACCAAAACATCAATAGAAGGATGGTATATTAAGTTTGCTGTTACACTCTATTTTAGAAAGCAACTTTTAATATTTACACTTATAAATGTACCCATTACTTACATATATTTTAAAACATGGTAAAAAATGTATTTATTGGCAATTCTGAATAAGTAGTTAGGAATTACCTTGTAAACATTTGGTTAAATATAATCTATGAAGAAAAGGATAAGTGAATAAACTTTTTAATGACTTCAACTGTATTTTTTTCTTTGTAAGTCATATCCTACCTACTACTAACATTGAATTAAAGTGCCTAATAATAAAAAAAAACCCCATATAGAATAGAAATATTAAATTGCTTCATTATTGTTTATATTGAGATAGGGAAAAGCCTTATTACTTGAAGAAGGAAATTTTTCAGCTATGGTTTTTCCCCTTTATATTCAATAATTTTTCAGAAATACAATTTGAGTGGAGACAATAACTGGTGAATGAGTGTTTTGTTACTCTAATATCAAATTGCTTTTTTATCTCCCAAGAAGACATTAGGAAGTAATACTCTGCTAGACTGGTTTTACTTACTGCACATAGAGAAAATAAAAAGAAATGCAACAAAACAAAATTCTTTAATAGTGTGTGAACATTTTCACATTTAAACTGGCCTTTCCCATAGTTATTTAAAATAGTAGGATTTAATACAGCATAAGGAAGAAGGTCACTAAACTCTGGTCGAATCTACCCAGCAGTTTAATTCTAACTGACTTAGTAAAAGTCAAAGAACTTAATTTCCTATTGTTGCAAATAAATGCAATATAACTGACTACTTAACTGTAATGCGCTAATCAGCCAGTTTTATCCCTTTAAAGATGGTTCTCTCTGCCTTGATTACATACTTTATTAATGCTGGTGGCATGAATGATGGAACAATCCCTATAATCTCACCCCAGCAGCAATCCTGGCCTGGTGATGGGTGGGCGTTAGAATGAGGGCCAACAGCAGGAAGTCTAGACATGTTTGTGTGAATCTCTTTCCTCTAGCCTCCATTGTCCATTGTTTGCCGCCCCCATCCCTTAATTCAAAGGACACTTCCTCCCTCCCTGCCCCAACTCCTGTTTACATCCTTGTATCCCACCCTGTGGCCATGATACCACCCGAGTTTAGGGTTTACACTCCTGATTCTTAAGTTACAGTGTGAACGAGAAAGCTCTCTTTTCTCTTAAAAATGAAAAGTAAATTATATTTTTCATTTCTGTGATCACCAGCTCAACTGATCTCTGGTTCATACTCCTTAATCCTGCTTTATCAGGATAGCTAAAGCTAATTTACAGTGTTTGCCGGATTCATTTTTGGTTTATTTCATGTCAAATATATAGACGCCCTTCCTTGCTTTTGTTTTACCTCTCATTATAATGTAAGATTGTCTACTTTATTGCTATTTTCGACAACCCTTAGCCCCACGGGAGATCATGATGAGAACTGAGGAATGTGTGAAGTATAATGACTAATGCCAAATAATTTGGTTTATCTGCTCACAGGAAAGTGGTGCTGTTGAACAAAAAGTACATTAAGCCTTTCACTCCTGAAGGAATGTGTTTATTCTGGCCAGAATTTTCCAGTAACTTTCCATTAAGATAAGAGCATGTGCAGAAAAATGCAAGGGCATTGAGCAACATTGTTGTTATGTAAATATACCTTCTATAGCAAGCCCTGCTTTCAAAACACGCATAAAGCGACAATCTAATCGCTTAGTGCTGATGAATCAACTCAATATTTTGACTTTAATAAGATTCAAAAGCTGAACAGGTTTGTTGTAACAACCTGAAGATACTGAGTCATGAAAAGGAGGATTTTTTTTTTCCTTTTTTTGGATCACTGGCAAATGCTGCAAGAAAACAATTTTTTTAAATATTAGGGGATGGAGTGTAGGTAGGAGGCAACCGTCCAGTGACAGTCCCCTCCTTAGTCAGCTGCCGAATAGTTTGTATTTTCTCTAAAAATGTGACTGAACCTTCTTTATTCACAGTTTACATCAATAAACATGTCATGACACTGCTTTTCTTCTTAGAATAGTCTCACTTTTGTACTCCAGACAGGCCACGGCTAAAAGTCTGGCCCTTCTTAAAACTGTCCTGGTAAGAGACCAGTTAACTAGTTTCCTCTCTTCTGTTTTTAGGAGTATTGTTTTACGACACCATGTTCATTCTGCAAATTGGGCTCAAAAACATAAAAGCAACATCTGCTAGACATAATGAAGTATGCAGCAGAAATATTCTGTATTTCCAAAAGATCCCAGGCAACACATGGTGCTCAAATCAGAGAAACACACGCTTTGCCCCACAGGCAACTACTAATTACCTCCGCCTGACTTACCAGCAAATGATGGTTCTCTGTTCGCTTTTCCTCACTCCCCATCCAGCATCCCATGTGCTAAACATCCATGACCACTCTTCCAAAACTCCCCCATTTCTCACCTTTTACAACTATAACTACAGAACTAGACACTGTCCTCTAAGAGAAGATGCTTCCTAGTCCACTGTACAAGTCTTGCTCTAATACGTCACAGTATTATCACTCGGGCTTTTTTCCCATGGGCACTATAGCATCACCAGCAAATACTCAACTTTACAGACTCCCCATGGGCCTTCATGGTGTGTTATCTTGCTGACATGTCCTCGTGCTGTGTTGATAAAAACTGGAGTTTTGTTTCCTTATATTTTCCCCAGGTATATTTTATCCCATTTTTCTGTAGTATTTTTTCCACCTGGCCAGTGAATTTCAAATGTACTGATATCATCAGGGTGTTAGTGATACCTGTTATTTTTTTTTGTCGCAGAGGATCTTAAAGTGATCTGACACAAGCTGTCCTCCACAAGGAGTTAAGAGTTTGCCATGCACCATGCTGTGGTCCACTAGAAGAAAATTTCTTGATTTGTCCTAGCACCAATGCAGTCAGTGAAACAACAGGAAAACACATAGGACTAGGATTCATAAGTACCAAATGGTTCCAGCTCAACTTTTTTTCATGATCCTTGGAAAATCACTTCTCTGATTCTAACATTTTCCTATCTATAAAATGGAAAGAATGCCAACAGCCTTCACTGCTTTGTCTGTTGTGAGTTATCAAATAAGAATTCCTATTAAAGTGTCTCAGAGGTAACCAAGAAGGCCGCACTCAAGTTAGCATCATTGCTAACATTTGTGTAACTGCTAACTACAGATAACTGCCACTCCCATAGTTTAATAAGGTCACCTTTGCCCTCTTCTAAGGTTCAGAGAAATTACTTATCCTCTAGGGACAGTCATTCTTAAACCTTTGGTCTCAGACCTCCTCTACACACTTAAAAATTTTCAACGGCTTGCTTCCAGAGTGTTTTTGAGATAGATATATCCACTGATATGGACACTATCAGATATTAAAACCAAAAAAAATGTAAACACTCATTAATTTAAGAATAAGAAGAATAAATATCTTAAATAACATTTGGGGCAGGGGGGAAGCCCTATGTTTTCCAAACCAAGACAAAAAAATAGTGAGATAAGTAGCACTGTTTTACATTTTTGAAACTGTCTTTAATGTCTGGCTTAATAGAAAACATCTGGATTCTCACATCTGCCTCTGCATTTACTCTTCTGAGATATTGTAAGTCATGTAGTTTCTGGGAAACTCTACTGTATTCTCAGGAGAGAATGAGAATGAAAAAGGCCAGTAACATCTCAGTGTTATTATGAAAATAGTTCTGATCTCCCAGACCCCTGAAAGGGTCTCAAGAGCCTCAGGTGTTCCACAACCACACTTTGAAAACACTGCTCCAGGATTTCTCAAAAACACCAAATGGATCTGAAAAAGCACTTTTCAATTCTGTGGGCAACACTCCAGAAAGCCTTACTGAAAGAAACAGACATGCTTTCCTAATGACCTTTGACCTACTTCTTTGTTTATTTTAGTTTAGTTTTACAGCCTTTCATCAAGACTGGGACTCATTCCAATGATATACCCATATTTAATTCATACTACAATGACAAAGAATAAAAGCATTATTTAAAAACCCCTACCTTGCCAATGTCTTCCATCATTTGCTTTTTTTTTTTATAAATTTATTTATTTTATTTATTTATTTTTGGCTGTGTTGGGTCTTCGTTGCTGCGTGCGGGCTTTCCCTAGTTGCGGCGAGAGGGGGCTACTCTTCCTTGCGGTGCGCGGGCTTCCCACTGCAGTGGCTTCTCTTGTTGCAGAGCACGGGCTCTAGGTGCCCAGGCTTCAGTAGTTGTGGCATGTGGGCTCAATAGTTGTGGCGCACGGGTTTAGTTGCTCTGCAGCATGTGGGATCTTCCCAGACCAGGGCTCGAACCTGTGTCTCCTGCGTTGGCAGGCAGATTCTTAAGCACTGCACCACCAGGGAAGTCCCCCATCATTTGCTTTCATCCGCCATGTACAATGGGCAGAAATCCTGTCTAAGCTTCCCCTTTTGCCCGGTGTATTTGAAAATATGTATTTTCTTTAATGCTCCTTTGTCATCGATCTGTACCTCTTCCTACAATTATCTCAAGGCATTTATTTGGAACTAGGACATTTCTTTGAACTCATATTTAACAATCTGATGCAATCTCTACTTTTTGTACCCTGCCCCATCAAGAATCATATTGCTACACTTATATTCAGTCTGTCTCCTGGTCCTGCTCCTTCCCGGGCATTTCTGTGGCCCCAAGTCTGCTTTCGTGAAGTCCTTTGATGCTAGGACTTGGTTTTGTTTATTTGTTTTCTTTCCTTACAAGATCCTTACACGTACACTCTCATGCTCCTTATTCTACTGTTACTTCCAACACGGGAAAAGAAGTGACTGGGTTGAGAGATATAAGAGAATAAGGTTATTTTTGTTTTGTTTTTTTGTTCTGTTTTTAATGTGCCAAAAAAAAGTTCTTATTGAGATCATTACTTATCAAACCATAATGACCAAGTATATTTTAGATAAAGCCATATTTATTGAAGTGTAAATTTTAGAATGGTATTAGACCTTAGAGATTTAAACGTATCCCATCATTTTCTAGATGAGGTAATGAGGCGCCAGGGTTAAGTCTTCTTCAAAATCTCAGCAAAGTGATGGTTGAACCAAGATTAGTGTCCTCATTTCTTTTTCGGTCTATTATACCAAATAGACTAGAAAGGGCAGAATTTACTTTTTTCACGTCTGATGCTCCAGTCTTTGTGAGTTTATATTGCACACAGCAAAACCAAGAGTGATCTTGTTCACACAGTCTATAATTAACATTTTAAAATGACCACTACACTTATCTAGAGAAAAATACATTTAACAGTCAAATCATACCTCTTTAAAATGCATGAGAATTCTTTTCCAATGCATTTTATAAAGAGTGGTTTGTGCCACGCTGGGGCACAACTTCAAATATACCCATTTTTTAAAAAGCTTTGTTTTGAAGATGTTTAAAATTTTTTTAATGTTTTAAAAATTCACTCTGTCTCTCCAGCTACATTATCTCTAGGCTGGGGGTAAAAAAAAGTGTTTCTGATGTGTAGATCTTTCTCTTTTGTCAGTGATATTAAAGAAGTAACCACTGCCATCGTGAGATGGTGAAGCTATTAATACTCGTAATGGCCTGTCCATAAGCCTACACTTAATTTGAATGACTATGAAGAGCTGTGGCCTATGAATGACCCAAGTCATTTTTCCCTGGGAAGTGAATGCCTACTATTGTTTAGCTGAAAGCAGTAATTATTAGAAGTGGCTCTGACACCAGAAAGAAAGAACACTGACAGTGCCTTAAGGCAGTAAGAAGTTGATTGGAAAGCAATCCCACACTCTCCCCACTCCCAGGCAGCCTCCGGAGCCCAGGGAAAGGATTCCTCACATCTTCGACCTGACCCAATTGCTATTATTTTTAAAATATATTAGTTAGTTTTCACGTTTCAAGTAAACTTACTTTTACCCTTTGCATATTTTACCCCTTTCATGTGGGGGAAGGATAAAACTTACCCATTATTTCTTTCAGCTTTCTTTTTCTTTAAAAATAAACGTCACTTAACATACGTCTAGCACATTGCTGTAGTCTTCACAGAGCGTCCGCCCAATTTTGACACACAGCAAAACAATGAGCAAATGAACTGATGATGCTCTATTTACTTAACTTTGCCTAAGTAAAGCTGAGAAGAGAAGCCCATTAGTGACGCTGCTGAGAGAGAGCTATGAAAACTTGGCTTTCTCACTTCTACAGAAAACTATGGTAGAACCAATTCATATGTGAACATCACTAAAAGAATAGGGGAGGGAACACTCTCGCACTGTTGGTGGGAATGTAAATTCATACAGCCACTATGGAGAACAGTATGGAGGTTCCTTAAAAAACTACAAATAGAACTACCATATGACCCAGGAATCCCACTACTGGGCATATACCCTGAGAAAACCATAATTCAAAAAGAGCCATGTACCAAAATGTTCATTGCAGCTCTATTTACAATAGCCAGGACATGAAAGCAACCTAAGTGTCCATCGACAGATGAATGGATTAAGAAGATGTGGCACATATATACAATGGAGAAATATTACTCAGCCATAAAAAGAAACGAAATTGAGTTATTTGTAGTGAGGTGGATGGACCTAGAGTCTGTCATACAGAGTGAAGTCAGAAAGAGAAAAACAAATACCGTATGCTAACACATATATATGGAATTTAAGAAAAAAAAATGTCATGAAGAGCCTAGGGGTAAAACAGGAATAAAGACACAGACCTACTAGAGAATGGACTTGAGGATATAGGTAGGGGGAAGGGTAAGCTGTGACAAAGCGAGAGAGAGGCATGGACATATATACACTACCAAACGTAAGGTAGATAGCTAGCGGGAAGCAGCCGCATAGCACAGGGAGATCAGCTAGGTGGTTTGTGACCACCTAGAGGGGTGGGATAGGGAGGGTGGGAGGGAGGGAGATGCAAGAGGGAAGCGATATGGGAACATATGTATATGTGTAACTGACTCACTTTGTTATAAAGCAGGAACTAACACACCATTGTAAAGCAATTATACTCCAATAAAGATGTTAAAAAAAAAAAAAGAATAGGGGTATAGGCAGCAATGACTACCACCAAGTCTAGTAGAAAGAAAGGAGAAAAGGCACAAGACAGAAGGGCATGTGGGAGAGTCATGAGGCAGCCAAAGCAAATTGGAAAAACTCCCTTCCCTTTTAAGTATAGACGTGGGGTATGTAAAGGGGAAGTTATGGGCTAACACCGGCCACCAGACATCGGTCTTTCTTATTTTCGAGCTTTGGTTCTGGGTAGAAGTGAGATCCTCTTTGTTTTGAGCTCCCCCAATCTCTCTCAGGAGGCAGTTTTTCCTCCTCCACTGGCATCAAGACTCAACAACAGGTAGCCAAATGGTAGCCAGGGATCTGAATGTCTAAGTCATTTTCCAAGACGAGGGTAAAGAGATCAGCAGTGGGACTTGACATGAAATATCAAGACCTTGGAAGACTGGTTCAAAGCATATCGAACTGAGTTTGCATATGCACTCCACTCAATTCTCCATCGCCAGGACTTGTATCTACCTGACACTTGGATGTACCTGACACAGCTCTTCTCCAGAACGCTCTCCTTTCCTTGTTCTGGTTAGTTTCAAGCCATCTGGAGATTCAACACCAGCAGCCACTTTGCATTCGGAGCATAGGCTCTCCAGCTGGATCTGTTTTCCAGCTGTCATTACTCAATTTCATATCTTGGTGTCTTTCTCCATGGGGGTTGGAATAAAGACAGACATATCCACGCTCCTTCAGTCTCCCCACGATCCTGACCACATCCTGCACTGTGATACTCATGCTTGTATCTCTACCACTCCACTGTATGTTCCTTGCTGCAAGCATCTGCAGAGTTTTTTGTTTGTTTGTTTGTTTGGGGGTTTTTGTTTGTTTTTTCATCTGGGTATCCCTGGGTTTAGCCATCCATTTGCCATAGCAGATGCTTGGGAACTGTTCAATTATTAATTACTGATTTATGGCTGCTTCTGAAACAACAACATCCTTTTAATTTCTAAGGTGTTTCTCATTTAATTGCACAAAACTACAAAGGACTGAAACAAGGACATGAAAAGTAGACAGTAAAGAAATCAGTCATCAGGAAACCCTAAAAGGTAATTAATAGGTAATTATTCTATGCCTCTGTAACTCTTGGGTGTTTAATATGAAAGCAGCCTTCCTTATGAGGGAATAAAAACATACAAAAGAAAGGGCCAATTTCATATCATACTGTACCTAATATTAAGTCACAAACAAGCACTGGCATACATTTTGTTAAGCCCACCACATTCCCTGGTTTCATCCTGTCAACTTAATCTCTAAAATAAATTTTAAAATATTTGTTGAATGCCTGGTGTATGTTGGGCACCTTATCAGAGATGTCTGTTCAACCAACCTACTCAAGGCTTTATCTTGAAATAGATTATAAATGACACTGAAACTAGGCATGCGTGGAATTTTCCAGTTCCTCACTGAACCAGCGGCCCAGACAGCTCTCCAGCATGGGCCTCTGGGTCATGACCTATGCTTTAGCATTGTCTCAAGCCCTGCTGTGGTTCACCATTCCTTCCTCAGAAAGAATTTCCTTTCCTCTCTGTCACTACCCACTCACCTCCAGCTCACCCTCCACCCAAACAACCATTTGCATAGACTCAGCTCAACAATTTGAGGTTACCTCCACAGCCCATCCTGCGATCCCTCCTTCTGCCCGTGACTGTTTGTCACAGTCCTCCTGGATTTGTCTGCAGCTCACTCACTGGTCCAAAATTGAGGCTGTTCTTTCCCGAGATGGAGTCTAGCTTTCTCACCACAATCGTCTAATGCCTGGTTCTTGTTTCACAATAGTCATGAGGCTTCAAAGGTAGCTATCAGCACCCCAAATTGTCATCAACCTTTTATCCTTTTTTTCTTTTTTTTTGCTTTTGACAAATCAAATTTTTGTCTTTTTGGTTTCAGGGCTGTGCTTTTCTCTTTCTGAGGAATTCATCGAGTTCTCAACACATTTTCAGAGGTGAAATGAAGAAAGGGATTCACTAATGAAGACCAAAAGTCTTCCCCATCTTCTCTAATATGCTTGAACTCGTCATTCACAAAGTCCCCATCATGTCTTCTATTAGCTTAGAATCTCAGCATTACAGTTCACCAATATGCCTTAAAAATACATTAATACAAACAGATAAATTTTCATCAATGTGCAACTCTCTCACATACAAGACATAACAATATACTTCAGGATCTAGGATCCAGGATAGATGTTTAACTGTTGGCCAGGAATCTCATTCTGGGCGCTGACTGACTAAATATTGACAAATTACAGTTTTCTGATATCCCCCTCCAATTCATAAAGTAGGTTGCTATTGATTCATAATACCACCATATAGGTACTAACAAAATATATGTCGATAAGACACAAAACTATGAACATTAATATTTTTTAAATTTAATATTGGAATAGTGTTGAATAAAATATTGGTTTTACTTATTTCTACGGGCCAACCTCTTGCCCTTCTGTAAGACTTTATATACATAGTAACATCGATTTTCCTATGCCAATAAAAACATGGACACAAGGCAAAGTTGGATTTAAAAAAAAAAACCTTTTGATAATAACTGAAGCTAAATGCATGGGCACATACTTTGGAAAAGATGCGGGCATTATTATTAAACTCTTTTTGGTTCTTTGTGATTATTTGTTACAATAAGGTAGAGAAATCATCTATCTCAGTGGGGCTCCAGGGGCATGAAACCCAGCTTCCACCAGACAGCATAAGGAACGCTATGGACAAACACTGGAAAAAAATGTTAAAAGTGAAAAGATGTCTGTGTTTATGTTACACAATGAAAAGGGAGAGGATACACACTTCTACATCATTTCAAAGTAATGCTGGTGAGTAGTAAGAGCAGAACAATTTAAAACAGCAGCAACAGTGTGGCAAATATCTGGGCAGGAAAACAGAAAGCTACTTCACTTAGGCTGCAAAGTGTAATTTTATGGATAGCTCCAAGTGACCTTCAAAGGCTATAATGCTCCACCGATAAGTACTGAAGGCCAGGAAGTATTTTTATAAGCCAGGTCCTAAAAGTCAGCTCTACTGAGGAGATGGAGGGGGGTGGTGAAGAAATAATTTCCGGCTTTTCAAATAATTTAGCCAAGCTTAGAAACAATCCATCTGTAACATTTTCCACTAAATGTCTTCAGGAGTCAGTTACAAAGTAGACGATGTGAATATTACAGGATAAATTTTCCTTCGTAAATGAGATTATCTGAGACCTCTTTTTTCTTAGTATGCTTTAGAATCTGAGCTGACCCAACACAAGTCAGATATGAACGTAAGTAGCCTAAAAGAGACATGAAATATAAAATAAAACATGGGAAACTAAAGGCAATTTCCAATGGTAAAGTACTGCCTGGGGGTGGGGGCTTTAACCTTAACTTTTGAAGGAAAAACAAAACAAAACAAAAATCCCACAAAAACGAGTGTTTTCACTCAAAGCCACCAAGCTCTGTTTAGAGGACAGGAACAGGTCTCAGAGGGCAGAGAGATCTAAGGTGACCATGAGGGATGGGCAAGGGCTTTATGGGAAGGAATTATGGGAACATACAGGCAATGAGGGGAGGAAATGCAGAAGGGAAAGAAAACATATTAATAAGAAAACATAACTAATGCTATTCCTTAGCATTACCACATCATCTGGCATAATTACAGGCACACTGAGCTCTGGTAAATGCCACCCACAGGACATCAAATTCTGGGAGGATTAAATCCTCCAAACTGGAAGTTTATGAACCTGTCCCAGTTGAATTCCTACCTTGGTCCTCTTAGGAAGCTCCTCCGTCTCCAGCTTATCACCGAGCTTATGCTCGCCTACTACTGACCTGTTACTTACATGGGGCAGCAATGTTAGCACTTAGCCAAAAGCAATATGGCATCCAGTTCCAAAATGCCATTCCATGTGGGAATTTGAAACAAGCTAAGAAGTCCACAAGAAGCCAGTGTCCCTGAGAGTTCCCTCCCTAGCCACGACCCAAGCTGTTGGCTCTCTATAAAAAGCTGACGCTAAATCAAGGTCCAGCTCAAGGACGTCCACCTCCAGTTTTCCACTGCCACCCCTCTTGCTCTCTACTGCTATCCCCACTGCTCTACATGGATTCTCCTTTCTGCCCAGTCCCAACAAAGAAACAATCCAGACAGAGTGATACCTAATTCTTTCCCAAAGGTCACCTGCTGAGTTGCCTTCCTGACTCCCACATTCTGAACTGGCCAAGGCTCCCAGGAACTCACATCCCAGCCAAGTGTGTTACCCATGCCCTTCCTTGCCAGGAAAGAAGAGGTGGAAGAAAGAGGTGTTGTCTCAGGAAGCTAACACTGCAGAAGAGATTAGCCATTGGGCCACTGACTAGAGAACAGAGCCTCTTGAGACCAGAACAGAATCTGAGTAAGTACTACAAGGAGGAGATGAAAGGACTAAGAGGATGTAGTGCCCCTAAGGCAGAAGGTGGTAGTTGTGCAGGGCACCAAGGGCATGGTAGCCAGGCAGGATGATGGGATCAAAGATGAACTTCCTTTATTTGCTATACAGCAGAAACTAACACAACATTGTAAAGCAATTATACTCCAATAAAGATGTTTTTTAAAAATAAAATAAAATAATAATAATTTTTTTAAAAAAAGATGAACTTCCTTTACTATCTTGTCAGGGTAAGCTGTCGGAAAGACCTAGGTTGTCAGATACTCCACAGTAAAGATCCAAGACTTAGAACTTTTTCTTGCTCTTTGTTTTTCTTTTTCAACTCAGGTGTCTGAGGGCCAACTCTTAAGGGTTCCCACCTCATAAAGGACTTTAGTTTTGCTGAAGCTGGTTCTATAAAGTAAAATATGCAGCTTTTATTAGAAATATTGTGAAACTCTAAGCATATGCCAACCAATCTAATACAGGAATATAAATTTCTTAATCCAATAGCTTTGTGAACAGAAAGTTTCACTGAACAACAATGCCTACATTTAATCCTCAGTCTTCATTATGATATTGGGCAGAATTTCCTACTTAAATTTCATTTTTTAAAAAATCATTGTGGTTATAGTTTAACAATGAAATTAACCTACATAATGAAGTATATTTTCCATTTCAAGTAATGAAGTGGACACTGGAAAAAACAGTGGAATTGGGATGAAGTCAACACTTCAGTGTTTTGGTGGAATGATGCCACAGAGCTTAGGTTCTTGCTTGATAATAATAAACAGGTAACCAAGTTGTGATTCATACATTCATTCAACAAATACTGGCTCCTCATTCACTGCAAGGTACTATACATGCTGGTATCCAAAGCAGCACAGGGCCTCAACTCTGATCCCTGAGAGCTTACATGGTATGAGAAGAGCTAAAACACGTAGGAAAACAACAAGCTAGGGCAGCACGGGCTCCATGCAAATGACTGGTGCAGACAGCAGGTGCTGTCGTGCTCACTCCAGTTAGACACGGGCAGACACAGTTGCCAGCAAGTGTACAAAATGTTTGTAACACAGTAAGAGGAGGTAAGAAGGGAGACTCCAGGCTCTTGCTATACCTCATTCTAATTTTATAAAGCTCTCCCCAGAGCCAACAATGTCTTCCTGTTATTTGATTCAACTTTACTTCCCTCTAATTTAAGCCCATTTCCTCTGAGCAAAGAAGGAATTAACCAGTGTCCTCTTTATATTAACCCCTTTGCTGGGAATAGTTTTAAGTCGGTCCTTTACCATATCTTGAATTGGCCAATGAATAACATTCATTTACTTTTTCCTCCTATATTTTAAAAAGCAGTGTCTTAGAAATATACTCTATAGTACACATTCTTAATGGCATCTGAATCATAATACAGGTAACTGTGTATCACCTTTGTTCTGAAATTTTCCCTTTGGGCTTTTTCCAATTGGTTCTTGCTCTGCAAGTGAAATCTCCAAGGGGAAGGTGATTTTAGAAGCAAGTGCCTGTTTGGGCTGCGGTGGGTGGCCCTTGGCACAGATACCAAAGTTAGAAACCTAATCATAAATGTTTCTTCTTCCTCACTGAGGACTTAAACACTGTTGCTTTACATGTGAATTGCTTCCCATGGATGCTTCTGCTTTCTTTTTAAAAAGCCTTTGCTAATGATCTGCATTAATATTATGCTAATAAAAGCAAGGGGATGCTAACTAATTCAGTCTCTTCCGTAGTGACTAAAGATCAGAAAAAGAGAGGTAATTTGCATATTTTCATGAACGGAGTGAACTGCTATTTAAATACTCGCCACCATTTCTGAAGAAAAATAATAATACATGTTGGGCCAGCCTGGGCAGAAGTAATTCCTCCAGTGGAAGCATCTCGAACCCAAGTATTTCAAGAGACGTTTGGCTTCTAAGCATGAATCTCAGATGACAAGGATGAGCATTCAAACACAGGGCAACCTTCTGCATCATAAACACATTTCAGTTCCTCTCTGCAGAAGGAATTCACTTACTGTTGAAGCCCATTCACTTCCACTTCTGAGTGCTTATTCCTCAAAAAGCTTCCAAGTGTTGTGGGAACAATGATTAAAAGAGGATCTTTCCATCTGTGCTGCATTAGGCTGCAAGACAGTCCCTCCTGCAGAAACAGCTTTTGCATAATTCATTGCGCCATTTTAAACGCTAATCAGTGAATTGCAAGAAGCTATGGAATGAGTACAGAGGGAAGAGAGACTGACATTTACCGGCTACCTCCTAAGTGGTCACCTAATCCTCACTTTGGGCTACCGCTCCATGAAATCATGGTATATATGCCCTCACTTTATCTCCAACAGGTTCCTACCCTCCACCACAGGTGCTATCATCACTGTTTGGCCATACTAATGTCCCAGGAATGAGTATTTCTTAGGCTATTATCGCAGGGTAGCATAGAAAAGAAGATTCTACTGGAAGATGGAAGAAGTTGGCCTATCTCCAGCCCTACTGTTCACTGTGTAAGCATCACATAAAATTCACCCTATAACAAGAAGAAGAATACCTCAAGTCTCTTCCAATTCTAAAAATTACATAATTTTAATCTATTCATCTGTTCACACTGATTTTTCATGTATAATGTCTTAATTTAGCCAGCCGCTTTGCCTTGGAGTTGCCTTTTGTTTGTTTGGTTTTGGCCACACGTTGCAGCTTGCGGGATCTCGGTTTGCTGACCAGGGATTGAACCCGAGTGAAAGTGCCAAACCCTAACCACTGGACCACCAGGGAACTCCCAGAGGTGCATTTTTTTAAAGAAAGAGAAACTAAGGTGATGGAAAGGGCCTGTCTGGGCTCCCCACTTACCCCTCCCCTCAACCATAGACACTTTGATAAATACGTTATTTGGAGATCCATTTAAGAATGTACTGCAAGAGGATTCTATGGCTACAGAAAATTAGAAAAACAAGTGCTTCAGGCATCTCAAAAAAAAACTTTTATGGAATCCTTAAGCTTTAAACACTGAAAAATTAATTAAGCAGGAGGTTTTTATGATGGTAAGGGATGTGATTTTGAACCAGCAGAAGTACTGAGAAACTATGCAGGCAGTAGGGTTAAAGACGTGGATTACAAATTTTATAATAAACTTTCTCATTTCCCATTTCTTATTACTCCATAGGTCATGGTAAATAAATAAATAAACATTCTGAGTTTTTATTGATTTGTGACATTAACATAGGTGAGATATGGTAAAGTTCCTGAGGTTTAGTTTAGTAGCTCAGTAAGAATCAAAAGAATCATCTCAAAAGACACTACAACTTGGAAAACTGAACTCAGTGGTAGTAGTTTCATAAAAATGATTTTATTTTTAAATCAGTAACTCATAATTGAAAACTTAACCATAAATATTAAATACTTGACAGAATGTTAAAAAGCACAATTGATAGGGAAGGTGGGAGGGAGACGCAAGAGGGAGGAGATATGGGGATATATGTATAGCTGATTCCCTTTGTTATAAAGCAGAAACTAACACACCATTGTAAAGCAATTATACTCCAATAAAGATGTTTAAAAAAAATAAAAAGCACAATCGGGGGGAGGGGGTGGCAGGAAACCTTCCTGAGTTGTTTTGAATGTGACAATAGATCGTTATTTTACAACAGTGCTATTTAATTGAAATAAAAGGCAAGCCACAGTGGTAATTTAAATTTATCTAGTGGCCACATTAAAAAAGAGGCAGGTAAAAATAATTTTAATGGTATACTTTATTTAACCCAATATACCCAAAATATTATCATTGCAACATGTAATCACCATAAAAACTGTTAATGAGGGCTTCCCTGGTGGCGCAGTGGTTGAGAGTCCGCCTGCCGATGCAGGGGACACGGATTCATGCCCTGGTCCGGGAAGATCCCACATGCTGCAGAGCGGCTGGGCCCATGAGCCATGGCTGCTGAGCCTGCGCGTCCAGAGCCTGTGCTCTGCAACGGGAGAGGCCACAGCAGTGAGAGGCCCGCGTACCACAAAAAAAAAAAACGTTAAAGAGATCTTTTGCTTTCTTTTCATTCTAAGTCTTCAAAATCCTGTAACTTATGCCTGCATCACAGCTCAGTTTGGACCAACCACATTTCAAGTGCTCAGTCGCCACAGATGGCTGGTGGCTACTGTACTGACAGCGCAGCTACAGAAGAATGAGGCAGCAGGCAGGTTCTCCTCAAAGAGCCCAATATGTATGAGTGATGTAATTCCCTCCTACTTCCAACATGCAAAATTTCATGTCTGTCTACAGGATATTTGCTTTTTCAGTGACTCAGCAAACATTTAGGGAAAACCTATTTTATTCCACACTATGCTAAACTATGGAATGTAGATGTATTTCAGACAAGATAGGTCTAGGACTTAGGAGGCAACGAAGACCTGTGCAATGAACTCCAAAACAATATTGCAAGTGGTAACTGCTATGGAAGCAGAGATTAGAAAAGTCACAAGCTCTAAGGAGGAGACGTGGTCAAGACTTCATAGAAGAGTGGTAAGAGCTGGGGCTTGAAGGCTGAGCAGGATTCTGCTAGGTAGAACGTGATGAGAAAGGCATTCAAGGCAGTGGCAACCATATGAGCAAAGATACACAGTGAGCCTGGGGAACTGTGAGTGGATTGATATAGACGGATTATACTGACTTCCAGGGAACTGCAACCAGCTGGGGGCGGGGGGAGATGGTGTTAGGCATTGCAGGGAGCCAAATTGTGCTGGACCTTGCCTGTCATATTGAAACACTTGGAATGCGACAGGGGAAGGTTTCTAAACAAGCAAATGTCACTCCAAATTAGTGTTTCAGAAACATACTTTTAAGAAGAATAAATAGTAAGACAGCCTGGAGCTGTGATGCTCTGGAGTGAGGGGATTCCAGAGAGATGATAAGAATCTGAATCCAGAGGGCATTGACAGAAACAGAAGTGAAAGGACAAATTTAAGAAGCTTTTCTCCAGTAGACTCAAATGACCTTGGTGACCAGTCAGATAAAGAGGATGGAGGACACAGAAGAAACCAAGATGATGCCACAGTTTGTTCTTGGATGGATACATGACAATCATTAACTGAGAGAGGGAATATAGAACACAGAGCAGGTTGGACAGAGAATGTGATGAGTTCAGTTTGGACCTGCTAAATTTGAAATATGTTAGAGACCCTTGGGTGACACTGTATACCTAGAGCTCACACCCACCTTATACTAGATTCATCTGTCTTTACCTCTGTGCCTTAATTAATGACCCTTTGGGTATAAAGTGTGTTCCTGGGACTAGCAGCAGTGGCATCAAGCTTGTGGGAAAGGCAGAATCTCAGACCCTATCCCAGGCCTGCTGAATCCCAATGCGTGTTTTACCAAGATTCCCAGGTGACCCTTTTGCACATTCAAATTAGAAAAGAACTGCTGAAAGTATTTGAAAATCTAGATTAGTAGCTCATGAAAGAGGTACTGACTGAAGGCAGGATAATTTTAGAAGTCATCAGCACAGAGATGAGAGTTAAAGACTATGAGAGCTTACTCTCAGAAAACAAAGAACTTTAAACAGGATATCTTGCTAAGTACATTAAATAAAAACTGAACCTTCAAGAAGAAGAGGAAGAAGAGAATAAGGAAACAAAACCTTTAAAAACAACGAAAGATCCACAATGGTGAATCCACAGTAAAGCTATAAAGAACTTCTATTTATGATTCAGATAAATTTGCACTGACGTGCCTTAATATTCAGGGATGCTGAAAAACAAATTTGACGTGAGTAGAAGCAGAATTCACTGGAAACTTCGGGGCCACTGCTTGCTGGGGCAGAGGTAACCAGAACCTGGGACAGAAGCAGAAGGTCTGGATTCTAGGCTGGCCTCACACCAGGCAGGGCATCTCCCCTCTACTTGCCACGGTCTCCTCAGCTGTGTAATGAGGGGGCTTGAGAGTAAGACACTCTCTTCCAAGGAGGTTTCCAGCTGTGGCTAAGTAGGAAGGTGAGATTCATTTGTTGCTTCCAAGCACTCCCTGACAACAGGATGAGCAATGCTCTGTTCCCCACCCTCCGCCTATCGCAACTGCCTCATCCCACCAGCTCACCCAGCAAACAAGTTTCCTGAAGTTTTGTTCAGAATCCAACAGCTGTTTAGAGCTGATTTCAAGTCCACCACGTGGTCTGCTGTGCCCTCTGTTTCCCAGGCGACGCGGACGTCACTGCCTGGTGTTGCCACATACAGGACCAGCATACCCAGACCCGCAACCAAGAGAGTCCCTCTCAAACCCAGTGCAGGCTGCTGCTCCCTGAGGCGGAAGACCCTCTGAAGGCTCCTTGCTAGATGCCAAACGACTCAAAACCAGGGTGCGTGACTACCATTCCACGTAAAAGCCTTACAATATATATATTTTTCTCATCTGGCTTTACCTCAGGTCACAGAAGCAGAGCCCGGAATAACAAGCTGTGCTTTTACGTGGCGGACTGCGCACATGAATACAAACGTGGCAGAAGATGAAAGTGCAGCAGATGAGGACAGGATGCTCTTTCAGTAGCCAGGGCAGCCCGATATGAAGGACCTTCAGGGCACGATGCCTGCTTCTTGCCTCCTTGGAACAAATACTCAGTGTAAACCCGCACTCTCCTTTTGAAGTAGAGGCAATTTGTCTATTGTCATCTTCTTGCCTTAATTACGCTCCAGCATGGATCTGGAGAGGTGTACTTGTTCTTCCAGTGCAGAGGCCCTTCGCATTAGCACGTGAAAGCTACTAAAACATCTTCTCCTGTAATAAACTCATCCCTTCACTGCAAAGTTGCATCAGATGATCTCCTTTGAGATGGATACCAAAACCACACGTGCAAGCCTTCTTTCCGTTTCACTGTGCGAGGGGTCACAGGCACATCTACCCAGCCACACATCCAAAAGTTAACTCTTTTGTTAACATCAGGACCTACACCCATCTTATACAAGATTCATTCATCTTTACCTCTGTGCCTTAATCAATTGGTACCAATCCAATACCGAGAGCTCATACCCACACTGCCCTCATATCAAGGTTCAAATAACCTTGCCAACTTTTAATTCCAACACATCTCAGTTTCTACCAAGAAATTTAAAAGCCCTATATCTGCTGGGAAAAAGGGGAAATTCTTATACTTTATTTCAAATGTAAATGTGAATTAAATTTGATTTTTACTATCTACACCATACAGTTGCTCCATGGTAAGAATAAAAGGAGCATTTGATAATTTGCCAGAACAATGATCACAACAGCAAGACTATGAGGTAGTCACCACTATTATCCCCATTTTAAGGATGAGGAAACTGAGGCTTAGAGAAACTGCAACCTAGGCCATGTAGCTCCAGAACCCATGTTCTACATGGTAGAAGCCTTTGAAACCTGTCCTCAGGAACATTAATTCAAGTTATGATGCAGTTTAGAGCTGAAATGACCCTACAGATCACCAAGTCATATCATTCTCAATCTGTTTGAGCTTCACAGCTGGCAAGTGAGAGGAACCACAGCAAATCCCCTGCTATTATCAGTGTGCTTAAAGACATAAGTGATATATACAAACCATCCAATCCCTGTCTCTCTTGTCTCTTTTCTCTCTGACAACACTGGTTTTTGTTGCCGTTGTTGTTTTTTGTTTGTTTTAGAGACAAAGATAAAGAACTGGGTTTAAGTCCTGCATGAGATCTTCTGAATTCTTTCTTTCCTAGGCCTTATAAAGTCCAGCCCTTAATTATTCAGACATGAATACTGAATTAGAAAAAGTAGAAAATTGGGTGATCTGCCCAGTGACATACAGGTACTAGTTCACAGCCCTGCCAAATCACTAAGAAGATTTCCTGATTCTCAATCAGTAAATAGCATAACCAAGTACCTTCCATTAGGACAGATGGTATTATGACAGAGAAAACACATTACTCTTCAACTTTATCACCAGGGTAATAAAGACGGGCCATAACTACTCCTTTATTGATAATTATTTTCTCTCTGTGAACTTTGACAGCCCAACCCACTGATCCTCTGGCTAGGCTAAAGAACAATTAACCACAGTGACACCACTTCACATATTCTCCGACATCACCCCACTTATTGAAACTTACTCCTTTGGAAAGAAAAGAGCTACTTACACTAAAACTTCAGCAGTCACAAACTGGGAGCCTGCAGGCTAGATCTGGCTGGCAGAAATGTTTTGTTTGGCCAGCAGGGTGTTTCAAACATTTTTAGATTGGTTTACCACCTTTTTCTCTTGTAACATGTTTCTCTGGGCAGGCAGTTTGCCATAGTTCCCACCAGTCCCACTTGACTGTTATGCTGTCTGCTGGTCCCTGTAGGCATCTGGTTTGCAGTCTCTGCTTTACTGCATTAATATTATGGCATTAAATTAACATGACCCACTATTTCACACCCATCACCAATGAATGATATCTGAATTCTGCATCAAGATAGGGCTCACTTTATCAAGAAGAAAGTGAATGCTGCAGGCGGGTGTAGGGGGATAGGACTGAACAAGGAGATGGGGTATCTTGCTTCTGGTCTTTCTCCATCAGTAAATAGTGGAATTACTTTGATCATGTCACCAACTCTCAATGCATCATGGTCATTTCTTCATTTGTAAAAGAGGAAAGTTAGCTAGCTACCTAAGATTTTCTTTGCTAACTAAAAAATCCTGTGCAATGTCTCTTTCCTCAATCATGTACAAATATAGGCATCTTCCCAGATTAGCAAAAGTCATTAGCAAACGACGGAACATGAGGGATTTCAGGAGTCACATAACTAGAATTTAATACACAGTTCCATCATTTTCCATGAGATCTTAGGCCAGTTATATAAAACTCTCAAAGCCTCAGTTTCCTCACATTCATTAATTTACTCAAAATGATTTACTGAGCACCTACTATATGCCAGGTACCTTCTAAATTCTGGAGATCCAGCAGTGAGCAAAACAAAGACCCTGCTCTCATGGAGCTTACATTTTAGCAGTTAGGAGAGAGAAAATAAAAATATGTGTCATCTGTCAGGTGATGAGAAGTGCTATGAAAATAAATTAAGTGGGTTAAGAGAATGAGGGAGGCGGGAGGAGAAGATCTCTCTGATAAGACACTTGAACAGAGACCTGAAATAAGTGGGGGGGTAGAGGAGGTTTAGCCATGCAGATATCTGGGTACAGGTTGTTCTAGGCAGAATACCCAGCAGTTATAAAAATTTAAAGATGTGACAAGCAGAGCTCCTAACAAAGTCTTTGCGATAAGCTTCTTTCCTTTCCACCCCTTCCCTCCCCGTGTCCCTCCTCCAAACATGCGTGCCCTTCAGGATCTACTGTCTGCCCTCTGCCCTGATACCAGTACCAAACATCTCAAAGCAAAGCAGACCAAGGGTGAGAAAACCTCACTTCTAATCCCATGTTCTAACCCATGACAATCCGTACCTGTCATATCCTATTTTTGATACTCAGGTAAGAGACAAATCCTTCCTCAACTGTGCTTTGAGGAAAATCTTTTCATAACAGAGTACTCCAAAATACATACAGGTAGTTAACGGTTACGATCTGCTTTCCTCAGAGGGTGGGAGACAGATCACAAAGGTTAAGATCTGTCTCCGTGTCAGAAAAGCCTGGATCACATCCCAGCTCTCCGCTTGGCTTGTGACCTTGGTCAAGTTACGTAGCCTCTCTGAATCTCAAGTTTTTCAGCTATAATTGGGGACCAACATTACCTCCTTCCAGAGTTGTGGTGAGACTTGAATGTCCATAAAACACATGAAACTCTCTTGGCACGAAGGGAAGTGCCCAATGATGTTTGCATATTACTATCTGGGCTTCTGACTGCAAGTTACAGACATCAACTCTGACAAAGCAGAAGAGAATTTTATTAAAAGTCACCCAGTAGGTGGCTCCCAGAATGACCAACAGCCAGGAATAATGCCCCAGATCATGCCGTGGAGTGGCCCAGGGACACTGTACAAGAGCAGACCACGCAGCTCACACCACCAAGGGCTGCAGCACAAGGCACTGCCCTATTTTTCAGCGAGAGGAGGGCTCTGCCTCCAAGCAAAGCTCAGAAAGCAAAGCATTTCCCAAACCAGACAGGAACTCAGATGCCAGGCAGCCGAGAGAATGACAGGTGTCCAACCGCACCACTACGACTGTACAGCTGACCCTCGAACAACAGCAGGGGTTAGGGCTGCCGATCCTCCGTGCAATGAAAAATCTGTGTATAGCCACAGCCCTCCATATCTGTGGTTCCTCCGTAACCATGGTTCTGTTTCTTTGGATTCAACCAACTGCAGATCAGGTAGTACTGACCATTGAAAAAATTCACCCACACAATTCAAACTTGTGTTGGTCAAGGGTCACCCGTATATATATCCGTTGGAGCATCTGCTAGCTTGCTCATGTGTCTTCCCTCACCAAGAAGGCCCCAGCCCTCTCCAGGCAGTTCAGCCCCATCCTGGAAGGCTCCCTGCTCTGGGAAGCCTTCCCCCCCTGACTCCAATGCCTGCTTCCTCCCTTCTCCCGCTAATTCTCTTACAAGGCACCTCATTACAAATTGATGTACACACTGTCTATACATACTCATATACAAACAGACACAAATCCTTTGTGGAATCCACAGGGTAGAGATTAAAAACAAATGCATATACGGTTATAAATAACACTGCCTGGCTCACTAATCATTTCATGTGTGTATATCTCAACCCACAAATGGGGTTATAATTCTTTGTTGACAGGGAACACCATCCTTTTCTCCCAAACCTGTTAGAAGCCTATTTCCTGTTCTTTGCCAATGCTTAATACCTTTTCTCTTAAATCTGGGATGACACATAGTTTTTATATTGCGGGTCAAATACCTAATTCATCTACAAATATTCCTTTGTTAGGAAAAACAGATTCAAACTCCCATATAGAATGGGGAAAGTTACCAATGCCAACAAATTTCACAAAATATTGAAGCACTTACAAATTACAATCATCTTATAGAAGCATTATTGCTCCTTATTTTCAGATTAAAAAAAAAAACCCACTATCTTCCTATTTCGAAAAGTGGGGAATCCAACACTACCCCAATTTTACCAAGAAAAAAAAAAAAGCTGGTTCCCCCCACCACTGCCGCCATGGAATAACATCCCCATCTTGTGGGCACTACTGCTCAATGTTTTCAAAACTCATGGTGACGTTTTCAGAACTCTGATATCTCCTTTTTTGTTTTTTCTTAATTTATTTTATTTATTTATTTTTGACTGCATTGGGTCTTCGTTGCTGCGCACGGGCTTTCTCTAGTCGTGGTGAGCAGCGGCTACTCTTCATTGCAGTGCGCGGGCTTCTCACTGCAATGGCTTCTCTTGTCGTGCAGCACCGGCTCTAGGCGCGCGGCCTACAGTAGTTGTGGCTGGAGGGCTCTAGAGCGCAGGCTCAGTAGTTGTGATGCACAGACTTAGCTGCTCCGCAGCATGTGGGATCTTCCCGGACAAGGGCTCGTTCGAACCCATGTCCCCTGCATTGGCAGGCGGATTCTTAACCACTGCGCCACCAGGAAAGCCCAGAACTCTGATATCTCTTAATGCTGTTCAGGGATAGACAGAATTGAACTACCACCCTATTTGGCCCATAAGCCAAAAGTCTTAAAATGTCTTTAATAAATGCTTTCTGCACAGAACACTTGTAAATTTAAAATAATTATAAGCCTACAATATTGAGTCAGGCATCAACCAGGTCTACAGAAAAAGAAATGAAAAATATACATATAGATATTTTTTTGAATCCAGAGATACCTAAAGAGGAAGTCCTCCCATGAAGGGTTCTCTTCTTCCAGTGAGTAATGAACTCCTTCAGGAAACAGTTACTGAGATCCAGAGTATCTAGCACAGTACAGGCTGTTATCCCCTGGCCAGGATCAGGCAAGCGGAAGGCAATACATATGTGAAGGGCAAGAGAAGCTGACAAGAACCTCAGTGGTTCCCGGCAGGCTCCTGGCGAAGCCCGGGGGGCTGATAATGCTGCCTGGGCTCTCAGCCAGGAGAAGGAGGGTTAGCAGGCAGTCAGAAATATGCGAGTGTGAACAAGCTGGAAACAAGAAGGGAGAGGAGGGTGGTGAGACAATAGAACAATGGGAACAATGGAAAAGCAAGAGGAGGAATAGCGTCAGGGGTACCCTTTCCATCCAGAAGAAGGAAGGGGGCTTCCCTGGTGGCACAGTGGTTGAGAATCTGCCTGCTAATTCAGGGGACACGGGTTCAAGCCCTGGTCTGGGAGGATCCCACATGCCGCGGAGCAACTAGGCCCGTGAGCCACAACTACTGAGCCTGCGCGTCCGGAGCCTGTGCTCCGCAACGGGAGAGGCCACAACAGTGAGAGGCCCGCGCACCGCGATGAAGAGTGGCCCCCATTTGCCACAACTAGAGAAAGCCCTCACACAGAAACGAAGACCCAACACAGCAAAAATAAATAAATTAATTAATAAACTCCTACCCCCAACATCTTAAAAAAAAAACGAAATATGACGAATGAGGTTCAGAACAGTGCCCATCTCTTTTCTCCAATGTACTTCATATGCACCTTGGGAATTCAAGCAAGTCCGCAACTTACGAATACCACAGATATTTGAAGTTCCCTTGTCACACTACCTTTCTTCCTTTTGTTAATTATCATCGTGTGACAAGCTTATTTGGTTTTGCTTCTATTCATTCTCCCTCATTCAAATAGTCTTTTACTAGAAACAGAGAATTGTGCTTCCTAAGCCGGGACGTGGTATCAACCCACTGTTTTCAGTGGTCATTTATTTCAGAACCACCTTTTTTATTGAAGAAGGTTATCACTGCATGTGCAAGTGTAAATGTACAAGCACCTTTAACTGTTAGTCTCCAACCATCAGTTTATCCAAATATTCACCAATAAATATACAAAAACCTTCTGTGAATTCAACAGGTCTCATCACCTCCAAATTGTCCTTTAAATCTCTTTGTAAACCATAAAATCAGACAGTACAGGAGTAGCCTCGTTCATTAGGTCCCCAGGCCCTCCAGGCTGTCACTCAAGACCCTCTGAGCTCTGCCCCATCTGTCTTCCCCACCTGGCCTCAGGCCCATCTCCCACTTCTGTCATCAAGGACCCAACCCATCCGAACAGTACTGGCTTGCCAAGCCCACCTCAGCCCAGGCACCTTTCCCGCCCCAAGAGCCTCATCTACATAGTCCCCACCCAACCTCACACCCTCCCTACCTTCCCTAAGGCCCACCAGCAGTCCTCACCTCTGATGGGACCCCTGCCCTGAGAGTCTGGCGCTGCAGGGACAAATGAAGGCTTTGAGTCTAAACCCTGCCACTCACTGCACGTGGAGCCTTGGCCAAATCACCTAACCTTTTGGAACATCCCTTTCCTTATCTGTAAAATGAAATAACAATACCTACCTTGCGGGGCTACTATAAGGACTGGAAATAACTTACATAAAGGGCCGAATACTAAAGAGTAGATACTCAAGAAACGAGGACTATGATTCCACAAATAGCAACACCACCAACACCAGCACCACCACCACCACCACTGCGAGTGGCTCAAGTCCAGAGAAATAAAGCAATCACACGACGGGCTGCAGTACAAGCTGTGGGCTCCTGGAGAGGAAGGTCCAATCCTTCCTCTCCCCCGGGAGCCCATCTACTGGGCTTCATGTTTAACTGGCAGTTTATAAAGAGCAATAAAAAAAAAAAAAACGACTAAAATAATATGCACCAAAATGTTAATGTAACTATCTTCAGGCACTGGTTTCATAGGCAATTTATTGGGCTTTTTTATTTGTGCTTTCCAATATTAAGTAAATTTTCTAGACTGAACAAATATTATTAAAGTTATGCCAAATGTATTCAATATCTCACCAAAATTTTAGTCTCAGTCCCCATTAAGCACCACAAATACAAGTTACATTAACAACTTGATTTTCACTTGATTTTACATCTCTCTTTCAAACTTTCTGTAATTTTTCTACTTAAGCAATAATGCTTCCAATAAAGCACTTTTCTAGGCTGAAATAAGGACAGTTTTTATTAAAATTTCCCTTCAATTTGACTCCAAAATATGCCCTCAGAATTTCATTTATGCCCATAGTGAGCATTAATATTGGATGTTAAGTTCAAACTTTCTCTGGTCTAAAACCAACTTTAAAAAAAAATTTAAAAATATGTAAACCTAAGAAATCCCACATTACATTTTAAAGGATGTCTCATTATTTTGACATTCATATTTTCTCATATGGCCGATGTCTATAATCACTTCAGTTTTAATATTTTCAATATGCTTTAATATATTAGACAAGCTTACAATTGAAAGATAGAGCTACTCTCCAATTAAAAACCAAAGTGGCAAACAGTGCACCTATTGAAATAAAAAGGAAGGTCGCGCATCACGGGTCAATTTTTCTTGTACTCTGATAGAGGACCTTCACACGAATGATGGGTGATGGCACTGTGTCATAATTTTATAACAAAATAAACTTCTAGAAGAGAGGGACACATTGGTGGGTAGCTAAATTGTTTGAAAAGCCTCCTACACCACCTACTTCCCATCCAAAGGAGGATCATCCAGATGCAGCTAAGAACAATGAGTGTGAAGTTATAACTTCTACTTTTTTAGGCCTTCCCCCCACTGCTCTGCTCTGCTGTGGACTACTAAGCCGCTCACCCTTCTAAGATAAGCAGAGATGAGACTTTTTTACATGACATCCTTCAGGAACGCCAACTGGGTCATTCTAAAGGAATGACGGACACCACATAATTCCTCGTTTGGCAGGACTGTCCTGAAACTGTATGATGTCTGACACAACTGGAACCTGCCCCACAAACAATAAGACAACATAAAACACCCTCACAAATTTGCAAAACGCCCTTAAGAGGATAATACTGCCCCCACTGAGAAGTACTGACACAGTTCTACTGTTCCCCCTCATTTTGCCTTTGACAATATAGAGGCCCTGAGAGGTTAAGTGATTACACTCCCAGCAGATTACTGACAATGACAAAGCTGGTTTCAGAAATGAGACTCATCAGCAGAAGCAAGAAGAACTACAATCGTGCAGCCTGTGGAACAAAAACCACATTCACAGAAGGACAGACAAGATGAAAAGGCAGAGGGCTATATACCAGATGAAGGAACAAGATAAAACCCCAGAAAAAAACCTAAATGAAATGGAGATAAGTAATCTTCCAGAAAAAGAATTCAGAATAATTATAGTGAAGATGATTCAGGACCTTGGAAAAATAATGGAGGCAAAGAGTGAGAAGATTCAAGAAATGTTTAACAAAGATCTAGAAAAATTAAAGAACAAACAAACAGAGATGAACAATACAATAACTGAAATGAAAACTACACTAGAAGGAATCAATAGCAGAATAACTCAGGGAGAAGAACAGATAAATGACCTGGAAGACAGAATGGTGGAATTCACGGCTGCGGAACAGAATAAAGAAAAAAGAATGAAAAGAAATGAAGACAGCCTAAGAGACCTCTGGGACAACATTAAATGCAACAACATTCGCATTATAGGGGTCCCAGAAGGAGAAGACAGAGAAAGGACCCAAGAAAATATTTGAAGAGATTATAGTTGAAAACTTCCCTAACATGGGAAAGGAAACAGCCACCCAAGTCCAGGAAGCACAGCGAGTCCCATACAGGATAAACCCAAGGAGAAACACGCCGAGACACATAGTAATCAAACTGACAAATATTAAAGACAAAGAAAAATTATTGAAAGCAACAAGGGAAAAATGACAAATAACACACAAGGGAACTCCCATAAGGTTAACAGCTGATTTCTCAGCAGAAACTCTACAAGCTAGAAGGGAGTGCAATGATATACCTAAAGTGATGAAAGGGAAGAACCTACAACCAAGATTACTCTACCCAGCAAGGATCTCATTCAGATTCGTTGGAGAAATCAAAAGCTTTACAGACAAGCAAAAGCTAAGAGAATTCAGCACCACCAAGCCAGCTCTACAACAAATGCTAAAGGAACTTCTCTAAGTGGGAATCACAAGAGAAGAAAACGATCTACAAAAACAAACCCCATACAATTAAGAAAATGGTAATAGGAACATACATATCGATAATTACCTAAAACATGAATGGATTAAATGCTCCAACCAGAAGACACAGGCTTGCTGAATGGATACAAAAACAAGACCCATATATATGCTGTCTACAAGAGACTCATTTCAGACTGAGGGACACATACAGACTGAAAGTGAGGGGATGGAAAAAGATATTCCATGCAGATGGAAATCAAAAGAAAGCTGGAGTAGCAATTCTCATATCAGATAAAATAGACTTTGAAATAAAGAATGTGACAAGAGACAAGGAAGGACACTACCTAATGATCAAGGGATCAATCCAAGAAGAAGATATAACAATTATAAATATATATGCACCCAACATAGGAGCACCTCAATACATAAGGAAACTGCTAACAGCTATAAAAGAAGAAATCAACAGCAACACAATAATAGTGGGGGATTTAACACCTCACCTACACCAATAGACAGATCATCCTAAATGAAAATAAATAAGGACACAGAGGCTTTCAATGACACAATAGATCAGATAGATTTAATTGATATTTATAGGACATTCCATCCAAAAGCAGCAGATTACACTTTCTTCTCAAGTGCGCACAGAACATTCTCCAGGATAGATCACATCTTGGGTCACAAATCAAGCCACAGTAAATTTAAGAAAACGGAAATCATATCAAGCATCTTTTCTGACCACAATGCTATGAGAATAGAAATGAATTACAGGGAAAAAAACGTAAAAAACACAAATACATGGAGGCTAAACAATACGTTACTAAATAACCAAGAGATCACTGAAGAAATCAAAGAGGAAATCAAAAAATACCTAGAGACAAATGACAGTGAAAACATGACGATCCAAAACCTATGGGATGCAGCAAAAACAGTTCTAAGACAGAAGTTTATAGCTATATAAGCCTACCTCAAGAAACAAGAAAAATCTCAAACAATCTAATGTTACACCTAAAGGAACTAGAGAAAGAAGAACAAACAAAACCCAAAGTTAGCAGAAGGAAAGAAATCATAAAGATCACAGCAGAAATAAATGAAATAGAAACAAAGAAAACAACAGCAACGATCAATAAAACTAAAAGCTGGTCCTTTGAGAAGATAAACAAAATTGATAAACCATTAGCCAGACTCATCAAGAAAAAGAGGGAGAGGACTCAAATCAATAAAATTAGAAATGAAAAAGGAGAAGTTACAACATACAAGGCAGAAATACAAAGCATCCTAAGAGACTACTACAAGCAACACTATGCCAATAAAATGGACAACCTGGAAGAAATGGACAAATTCTTAGAAAGGTATAACCTTCCAAGACTTAACCAGGAAGAAACAGAAAAGATGAACAGACCAATCACAAGTAATGAAATTGAAAGTGTGATTAAAAATCTTCCAACAAACAAAAGTCCAGGACCAGATGGCCTCACAGGTGAATTCTATCAAACATTTAGAGAAGAGCTAACACCCATCCTTCTCAAACTCTTCCAAAAACTGAAGAGGAAGGGAAACTCCCAAACTCATTCTATGAGGCCACCATCACCCTGATACCAAAACCAGACAAAGATACTACAGAAAAAGAAAATTATAGACCAATATCACTGATGAATATAGATGCAAAAATCCTCAACAAAATACTAGCAAACAGAATCCAACAGCACATTAAAAGGATCATACACCATGATCAAGAGGGATTTATCCCAGAGATGCAAGGATTCTTCAATATATGCAAATCAATCAATGTGATACACCATATTAACAAATGGAAGAATAAAAACCATATGATCATCTCAACAGATGCAGAAAAAGCTTTTGACAAAATTAAACACCCATTTATGATAAAAACTCTCCAGAAAGTAGGCATAGAGGGAACCAACTTCAACATAATAAAGGCCATATACGAGAAACCCACAGCAAACATCATTCTCAATGGTGAAAAACTGAAAGCATTTCCTCTAAGATCAGGAAAGAGACAAGGATGTCCACTCTCACCACTATTATTCAGCATAGCTTTAGAAGTCCTAGCCACGGCAATCAGAGAAGAAAAGAAATAAAAGGAATACAAATTGGGAAAGAAGAAGTAAAGCTGTCACTGTTTGCAGATGACACGATACTATACATACAGAATCCTAAAGATGACACCAGAAAACTACTACAGCTAGTCAATGAATTTGGTAAAGTTGCAGGATACAAAATTAATGCACAGAAATCTCTTGTATTCCTATACACTAATGATGAAAAATCTGAAAGAGAAACTAAGGAAACACTCCCATTTACCACTGCAACAAAAAGAATAAAATACCTACGAATAAACCTACCTAGGGAGACAAAAGATCTGTATGCAGAAAATTATAAGACACAGATGAAAGAAATTAAAGATGATACAAACAGATGGAGAGATACACCATGTTCTTGGGTTGGAAGAATCAATATTGTGAAAATGACTATACTACCCAAAGCAATCTACAGATTCAACGCAATCCCTATCAGATTACCAATGGCATTTTTTACAGAAGTAGAACAAAAAAATCTTAAAATTTGTATGGAGACACAAAAGACCCCAAATAGCCAAAGCAGTCTTGAGGGAAAAAAACGGAGCTGAAGGAATCAGACTCCCTGACTTCAGACTATACTACAAAGCTACAGTGATCCAGACAGTATGGTACTGGCACAAAAACAGAAATATAGATCAATGGAACAGGACAGAAAGCCCAGCGATAAATCCACGCACCTATAGTCAACTAATCTATGACAAAGGAGGCAAGGATATACAATGGAGAAAAGACAGTCTCTTCTTTAAATGGTGCTGGGAAAACTGGACAGCTATACTCCCTAACACCATACACAAAAATAAACTCAAAATGGATTACAGATCTAAATGTAAGACCGGGCACTATAAAACTCTTAAAGGAAAACACAGGAAGAACACTCTTTGACATAAATCACAGCAAGATCTTTTGTGATCCACCTCCTAGAGTAATGGAAATAAAAATAAACAAATGGGACCTAATGAAACATCAAAGCTTTTGCATAGCAAAGAAAACCATAAACAAGACGAAAAGACAGCCCTCAGAATTGGAGAAAATATTTGCAAATGAATCATCAAAGGGTTAATCTCCAAAATATATAAACAACTCATGCAGCTCAATATCAAAAAAACAAACAACCCAATCTAAAAACAGGCAGAAGACCTAAATAGACATTTTTCCAAAGAAGACATACAGATGGCCAAGATGCACATGAAAAGCTGCTCAACATCACTAATTATTAGAGAAATGGAAATCAAAACTACAATGAGGTATCACCTCACACCAGTCAGAATGGGCATCATCAGAAAATCTACAAACAACAAATGCTAGAGAGGGTGTGGAGAAAAGGGAACCTTCTTGCACTGTTGGTGGGAATGTAAATTGATACAGCCACTATGGAGAACAGTATGGAGGTTCCTTAGAAAACTAAAAATAGAATTACAATATGACCCAGCAATCCCACTACTGGGTATATACCCAGAGAAAACCATAATTCTAAAAGACACATGCACCCCAATGTTCATTGCAGCACTATTTACAATAGCCAGGACATGGAAGCGACCTAAATGCCATCAACAGATGAATGGATAAAGAAGATGTGGTACATATATACAATGGAATATTACTCAGCCATAAACAGGAACAAACTTGGATCATTTGCAGAGACGTGGATGCATCTAGAGACTGTCAGAGTGAAGTAAGTCAGAAAGAGAAAAACAAATATCGTATATTAACACATCTATGTGGAACCTAGAAAAATGGTACAGATGAACCGGTTTGCAGGGCAGAAGTTGAGACACAGATGTAGAGAACAAACGTATGGACACCAAGGGGGGAAAGCGGTGGGGGGGGGGGGATGAATTGGGAGATTGGTATTGACATGTATACACTGATATGTATAAAACTGATGACTAATAAGAAAAAATTCAAAAAAAAAAAGAAATGAGACTCATAATCAACACACACATGCACACACACACACACACAAAACCCCTGCCCCTGCCACTCCTAGCTCAGATTTTTCACCCCTGCCCTCTGCAGTCATCACCCTTAGAATTGAAACATCTGTGTTACTCTGACCCCACACCTCTTGCATTCTTCCTAAATAGTGTATGCTGACTTTTCCCCACTGCACATCAAGTCTCATTAGCATGGTCACAGTCTGAGCCTTATTAACTCATATCACAAGAAACATGCCCAGTGTTCCCCTTCTTGGACCATAACCAACCTCCTGACTGTCTTTGGGACCTTCCAGTTCCCAACCAGCCCATTATGTCAGTCCCTCCGTCTACACACCTCATTCTCTCAGCAACCAGAACACTTTCGACACTGCTCCCTCAGCACTGCCCATCATACATCTGTTAAGTCTTGCTTTAATGCCCCACTGTCAGCTTTGTCCTTAATCCTTGCTGCACAGAAGTGTAAGTATGTTAAATTCCATATCTAAGCAGACCTGTGTTATTTCATATTCATCAGCTACAATATAATTCTATTCAATGTAGTTTCTTCTAGCTGCTTAAAAAGTTCTTTAAATGGCTGCTCCAAATCTGCTGAGTCAATCCCTGATTCAATCCACCTATTCTGCTTTTATAATAATCAGGCAGTAAATTATGAAGATGCCCCTTCCAATCACGTCTCTGTTCATGCTGCATGTCCAAGTGGACTGCCTTCTTTCTGAAAAACCAAGTTTTATCTTTCCTCCAAAATCTGGTCCCTGTTAATATCCTCAACAAAGCTTTCAAGCTCTTGGCCCACATTGATCTTTGAATTCTCAAATTATTAACAATGATAGATTTACAGAAATGAAAGAAATCTTTAGATGACCTAGCCAAATCATTTTACTTTACAGATGAAGGAACTGAAATTCAGAGAAGCAAGGGAAGAGTCTCTGGTCATGTAACTGGTTACAGACAAGGCTGCAACTCAGGTCTCTCCCTTCCTGCCCAGTGAGTAATTTGATAATATTTACAAACATGCTTTTGATAATATTGAAAAACATGCTTTTGGACAAATGTTAGAAGGATAATTCTACTATGCTTCATACTGTCATTCATTCAGTACTTAAAAATGGAAATATTTTATTGGCAACATATTTTCATACTAAATGGAAATTTAATGCAAATATCCAGTTCCTATTTCCCTTGGTCATTTCAGGTTTTTTTCAGTCAATAACCATCTCCAGTTTGCTTTCTAGCCTTGCCAAAAAGCCTTAAACGGGGCCACCAAATAAACATCTCAAATGAAGATTTTTAAGTTTTATAGCATTTCGGTTTCAAATCAGGTTTACTTTACAAGTGGTTTTCATTTTTATTTTATGACTATATAAAAGGACAGAGTAACTAAAAATCACAATATTTCATTTGCAATCATTTCTTACACTTCTGAAGTGTGCCTTACATGCCTTAACTATTGTTAATTAATCAGCAATGATTCACAGTCTTCAAGCTCATGTTATCTGTCGTCTTGCAATTTCTCAGTCCTCAATCACTTAGGTGGTAAATTCACTTTTGGGTGGTAAATGTCTTAAATCACCAGATTAGATTATTTACATTCTTTTCATACACTTATTTTTACTATCTGCTTCATTTACATTAATGTACCACCCGTTGACTCTTTTTAATGTTATCTTTGACTCTTTTTAATGGTATCTGAAGAGAAGACCAGAGTCAGAATCCAGAATGCTAACTCATTTCACACCTGCAGGTACACACTACTGTACTGAATGTACTTCACCAGCCTTGAAAATCTGATGTTTCTATCCTTTGAAAAACTTCTCTCCTTTGAAGTTACTTTTTACTCTATTTTAAACACAATCAAAATGTGGAAAAAAGGAAGCAGATATTCTCCCAAAGCCATTCACCTGAACGACAAAATAGGGAAAGGTTTCAAAGATACTGGCTCAGTATCTTAATCTCTAGACCGATAGAGTAATTCTCACACACACACACACACACACACACACACACACACACACACACTCCTCTCTTTGAAAAAGCTGTTAGTCACTGGTCTGTTTTTAGCTTGTTCCCAACTCTGCCTCAGGCTTTTAACTCCTCTTTCATCATTAAGGAAATATACCTTATTGAAGTATTTTATAAACTGTCTAAAAATTTCAATTAACTATTTTTATCTCCATGAAAAGTGTTCAGTAAAATTCTCATTATTACAACCATCCAATATTGAAGCAGTGTAAGATATTAGCTAGGCAAGTGATACACGTGAAGATCTGTATACACATGTCTACAACTTAAAGGAGAGAGGCCAGGAACTGCCTGCCTGTATTATTAACTATGTAATTGTGAATACGGCACTTCTGTCTCTGGCCTACTTCCTTACTTGTAAATCAAGGGAGCAGAGAATGCGAACAAAGTATCTGTTTAAGTTTTTAAGTTTTATGGTTCTAGGAAATTACAAAAGAATAATATTGACATTTCTCTATAACATGCCTAAATGAAGAAAATATGTTTTTCTTAAATATATGTATTTATATATGTATATATACATACATACATATATGTGTGTGTGTGTGTATATATATATATACACACACACACACGCATTGTTGGCCCTCAGTAGAGGCACTGCCTAAGACCTAAACTATGAATCCTTTTTGTTTATAACATCAGCTCATTATCACATATTATGTGTGGCCAACTGAATCTATAAATAATTCATAAGTTTTATTTTCATAAGATGTCGCTTCTACTTTTCATTTTTAAAATGGTGACAAAATTGCTAGTAAGAGAGTCAAATAGCCAATAAGGAATAACAGTAACAACAATCCCAGTAGCTCGCACTCACTGAGCCATCACCATCAGCCAGGAACTTGTTTAAACATCTGCACGGGTGTTTGTGCATTTACTCCTCACAACAACCTTAGCTACTGATTTGCCAGTTGAGAAACAGAGGGACAAAGTGGGTAAGTAACTTGACAAGATGACACCATAGGTTGGAGAGCTGCATCTGGACGCCAGGCAATCCACCTTCGGCTCACTCGGGTGGCTAACGTCTTTACCTTACAACCTCTAAGTAAGAGGCTGAGTGGCAACAGGAAGGTTAGTTCAGTCTGACACTAACCAGATACATTCCTCTGGAATTCATTTTCCACATCTACCATGAGAATGGCTGTTCGAGCAGCTTTGGCATTCCGATATCTGGTGTTATAATCTAGAAAATCCACACAAGTATTTACATAGACATCTAAAAAGACCAGCATCTCTCTCTGGAGCATCTCTTATAGCACAGTCACCTGCCCTCTGTCCTACTTCTCAGAAATCAATCTATAACCAAGGAAACAGCCTTGGTTCAAAGCCATAAGAGATATGAGAAAGTATTTCAGAAAGAATAAGAAGCAGAGACTCAATTGCTTTTCCCCACCCCTTGTTCCTTGGACGAGGCATGTAATCAATTCCCCTCCCTCTGTCCCTTGCCTACCTGTGCTGCCAATCAAACAGCTCTCCATTCCAGCCCAACTCCCACTCCACCTTCAACCAAGAGTCACCTCACATCGCCCTACTCCACCCCACTCTGCTCATGCCTGCCAACAACCGGAGGAGCAACTGTATCTCGTGGAAGGACTGACCAATAAGTAGCCAGGGATCAGTTTAAATGCCAGCTCTTATTTCTGCAGAAAATGTAAAGCAGAGCCACTGAAAAAACCCTGGTTAGTGTCATTGGGATCAAGCACTTGACCTAGAACATCAAGTACTCAACTCTGACTCTTTCCTGGCTATCCTCCAGAAGAAGCTACAGAATGGTGAGAAAAGTGGGAGAGAACGGGGAGAGCGGATGTGGCCAAGCGTCCTCACATCTGACGCAGTTGGTCAGTGTCCCGGTAGTAGACAGGAAAGTAATAAATCTGTGGCAAACGCAGTCAATGTCTTCTTACAAGTGAAAGTGGTAAGGACTGTTACTTTTGCTTTCTGACCACTCATAAAGGTTAAATGACCCCCATGAACTGCAGAGGGGGCAACAGGTCAAACAACACCATAGCACCTACATCACTGGGTAATCCATTAAATATAGCTAAAGGTATTAGTCATTGAATTTTCACAAATGAAACCACCAAACTATCCAAAACCAACCAATGACCCTCTAAGAAGGGGTGTGTGTGCCATGCACACTGCATGGTTTATGAGTTTCCATACCCTTAGCAACTCTGTTAGAGCTCACGCTAAAAACGCTCCTTTTCCATCCTTCATGAAGACGGAATGAAAACATTCTACCCATCCATGTATAAATGCTACACTTTGTAGAACTTCAATATTAGATTGTTGCGATAATACTCTTTCAAACGCATGGAAAACAAAGTGCTTGCAGCAGGCACTTAACAAAGTTCATCAGGGATTCCAGGCTCTGTTCTTTCCACCATCAGCTGGAAACCTTCAGCATCCACTGAACATCCATCAGTGATTCTAGGTTCTGTTCTTGGTTCCACCACCAGCTGGCTGTGGGTTTACCTCTCCTGACCTCCATCTCCTCATGTGTAAAAGAAAGAGTTTAGACCAACTGACACTTGAATTCCCTTAAACACAAAAATCTGTGATTACAAGGTAAAAGTATTATTCTCGACAATTATCTAAGAATCAGTGATTTATCTGAAAACAGATGAAGAGTTGCTTATACATTTTTCCTAAAAAAAAAAAAAAAGGAAAACAGGATATTCAGAGAGAATAACACCATTGAATTTTTATATCGTTGAACCTAAATTAAGTAAATCACAAGGCCAGATCTAAAACTGCAAATTAAGGGACTTCCCTGGCGGTCCAGTGATTAAAACTACACACTTCCACTGCAGAGGGCGTGGGTTCAGTCCATGGTCGGGGAACTAAGATTCCCATGTGCCGCGAGTTATGGCCAAAAGATAAAATAAAATAAAATAAAACTGCAAATTAAGAGAGTGTCAGGGTCCTAGTGCCAAAGGTCAAGTTTAAATAAAGTTACTTTTGTTGACATATAGTCTTCACTGATTTTTTGGTGTTGTTCATAAAAATCATACTTGCTTATGATTATGAGTAGCTAGTTTTAGGCAGTTTGGTGAACTCTTACTTTCATGAAGCATGACAACTTAGAATTCTGGCTCTAAAAGAAATAAGGTACCATTTTCAAGCCAGTTAGATTCTACCTCTTGGTTAGATTAGACTTTGGTGTGCTATTTGTCAAACTCCCGGAGCTGTCCTAAAATTGAACATTGATGCTTGGGGAATACTCCATGGCAGACACAAAATAACAATGGTTAAAATATTTCTTAGAATTTTGTTACCACTAGGAGTACATTAAAAAGTTCACTGGCTTTTTGCCTGGACACACATCCCCGATCTTCCTGTCTGTTATTAATCCATTCACAAGTAGCTTCTTCCAAGTATCATCACGTTTTCCTTGACCTTGCAAAAACCTATGCTTCCAAATTTCACCACTTTTACCATCAGCCAGAATTTAAGCTTCCCACACAGTAATACTACCACCATCAAACTTATGAGTAATTTTAATGTGTGAAGGGAAAAGGGAATGTAAGGTAGCAATAGCTGAAAGGTCAAAAATAAAACTTGTGTACTGAGTGCCATCCATGTTTTCTTTACCATGTTGGCTTCAAGTTTTCACAAAGATGAATTAAACCCATTGGTACAGGAAAAAAATAAAAAGAAAGAAAGAAAGGTGATAATGTGCATACAAGAATATGAACTCACCCTGAGGGAGGGGCAGCTGGGGTTTTTTTCAAACTGTGCCCCACTGAACCCCAGGGACCCAGATGGGTCCATTAATCTTTTTCTAAATCCAGTGTGACACATTTTTGCTCAAGCAAAACCAGACAGTTAAAGACATCACTCCGTCATATACAACACACTCAGCGGATGCCCAGCCAGACACAGGAGCCATGGATTAAGCTCATGAAATCTACAAATATTTCTCAATGACCGACTCTGCCCAGTCTTTCTTCCAGGCACTGGGGATACAATGAATAGCGCAGACAAAAATTCCTGTCCTTGCAGAGACACTGCGACCAAATACATCATAGTTTAGAAACAAAAACAGCTATACAGGGCATCCAGGGAAATACTGTGGAAACCTTAATGTAGATCATATATTAGACTATAATTATCTTACAGTAGTTTTCAAACTTGTCTGCACATTGGAATCACCTGAGAGCTTAAAAAAAAAATTACTGGCGTCTCTGAGCCATCCAGGGATTGACATTTAATTAGTCTGGAGTGTGGCCTGAGCTTTGGAATTTTAAACTTTTTTAAATTAAAACTTTGAATCCGGATGTAAGACTTAACGTGTATCCTAATCCATTTTAAAACAGTTCTAGGGCTTCCCTGGTGGCGCAGTGGTTGGGAGTCCACCTGCCGATGCAGGGGATATGGGTTCATGCCCCGGTCCGGGAAGATCCCACATGCCGCAGAGCAGCTGGGCCCATGAGCCATGGCTGCTGAGCCTGCGTGTCCGGAGCCTGTGCTCCTCAACGGGAGAGGCCATGGCGGTGAGAAGCCCGTGTACCGCAAAAAAAAAAAAAAACAACAGTTCTAAGTGCTTAAATATTTTGCAATAAAATTTGAGGAAACAAAATCAATCATCTAGTCCACTTGATCATCTTAGACAGGATGTGGTCCTGAGTATGAAATTCAACAATTTATAAGCAGAAAACTACTTTCAGATGATGGGCAATGTTTCAGAATTCACCAAGTGAATTTTTAATTTCAACTTAGTACAACAGTTTTACTCTAAACCTTTGTTTCAATGTTTATTTTTAAATGTTTTAAAACCATCCTATCTTTGAAAGAACAGTGCCTCACTGACATTATTCTGAACATTCACTGCTTCTGCAGAATGCTGCAGGCATAGGAGACATGGGGTTTTACCTATACTGCTACTAAAAATATACTTTAAAGTACATTTTAAAAATAAATCCTTAATATACATTTGATTTGTCCTAATTTGCCTCCTTCTCCTAAAGATGAAACAAAATGTTCCAATTAATATTGTACAATCAGTCTATTCCAGTGCCATCTGTCATCTGGACAGTTATTATTCATAAGGAAAACTGTAGTTATTATTCATTATTTATATCTCCCCAACTTGCTTTTTTTTTTTCCTGGTAAGAATACACACAACACACACACACACGTACCGAGAGAGAGAGAGAGAGAGAGAGAGAGAGAGAGAGAGAGGGAAGGAGAGAGGGAGGGAGGTGGAGAAATATAGCCTGAAAAGCAGACTGGAGCCCTAATTAGAAAGATACTCATACTTAAGCATGTACTCATTTGGAAAATATTTACTAAGAAACTACTATGTGTCAAGCAATGTGGAAATAATTATAAACAAGCCAAACAGGATCCCAAATTGATAGTCATGTTGGGAATACAGACAAGCAAGCATGACACAATTAGGGCATTGCTTTTGCAAAGCTAATCTGATGAGCAGGATTAAAATAAACTAGACCAGGTTTGCATTCAAAGTGTATATTCTGCATAAGTAATAAAAGCGGATCCTTTCTAAAAATTAAATTTGATGGTATAGTCCTGACCGAGTTGCTTTCCATTTCATTTATACGTCCTTTCCCTACTGTATTAGTTTCTTGTGGCTGCTAATTACTACAAACTTGGTGGCTTAAAGTAATAGCAATTTACTCTCTCATAATTCTAGAGGCTAGAAGTTCAAAATCAGGATCACTGGGGTCAAGGTGTCAATGGAGACGAACTCCCACCAGAGCCTCTAAGGGATCCATTCCTCCCCTCTTGCAGCATCTGTTGGGACAAGCATTCCTTTGCTCGTGGCCTTGTTGACTCCAATCTCTGCCTCCATTTTCACATGCCGTGTGTGTGTGTGTGTGTGTGTGTGTGTGTGTGTGTATGCATGAAATCTCCCTCTGTCTTTCATAGGGATGACTGTGATTGCATTTGGAGCCCAAATGAATAATCTGGGATAATCTCCCATCTCAAGATCCTTCACTTAATTGCATCTCCAAAGACCCTTTTCCTAAATAAGATTCACAGATTAAGATTCACATATTCCTGGGACTTCCTTGGTGGCACAGTGGTTAAGACTCCACACTCCCAATGCAGGGGGCCTCGGTTCAGTCCCTGGTCAGGGAACTAGATCCCACATGCATGCCACAACTAAGGAGCCCACGTGCCACAACTAAGGAGACTGCCTGCTGCAACTAAGGAGCCCACGTGCCACAACTAAGACCTGGTGCAACCAAATAAATAAATATTAAAAGAAAAAATTTCAGAGACAGGAGAAGATGGCGGAAGAGTAGGACGCGGAGATCACCTTCCTCCCCACAGACACATCAGAAATACATCTACACATGGAACTGCTCCTATACAACACCCACTGAACGGTGGCAGAAGACCTCAGACCTCCCAAAAGGCAAGAAACTCCCCCACGTACCTGGGTAGGGCAAACGAAAAAAGAATAAACAGAGACAAAAGAAGAGGGACAGGACCTGCACCAGTGGGAGGGAGCTGTGAATGAGGAAAGGTTTCCACACACTAGGAAGCCCCTTCGCAGGCGGAGGCTGCGTGTGGCGGAGGGGGAAGCTTCGGAGCCACGAAGGAGAGCGCAGCCACAGGGGTGCGGAGGGCAAAGCGGAGAGATTCCTGCACAGAGGATCGGTGCCGACAAGCACTCACCAGCCCGAGAGGCTTGTCTGCTCAACCGCCGGGACAGGCGTGGGCTGGGAGCTGAGGCTCGGGCTTTGGAGGTCAGATCCCAGGGAGAGGACTGGTGTTGGCGGCGTGAACACAGCCTGAAAGGGTTAGTGCGCCACTAGCCGGGAGGGAGTCCAGGAAAAGTCTGGAGCTGCCAAAGAGACAAGAGACTTTTTCTTGCCTCTTTGCTTCCTGGTGCGCGAGGAGAAGGGATTAAGAGTTCTGCTTAAAAGAGCTCCAGAGACGGGCGCAAGCCGCGGCCAAAAGCGCGGACCCCAGAGACGGGCATGAGACGCCAAGGCTGCTGCTGCCGCCACCAAGAAGCCTGTGTGCGAGCACAGGTCACTATCCACTATCCAGGGTCCCTTCCGGGGACCCTGTGCAGCCCGCCACTGCCAGGGTCCCATGATCCAGGGAAAACTCCCCCGGGAGAATGCACGGCGTGTCTCAGGCTGGTGCAACGTCACGCTGGCCTCTGCCACCGCAGGCCCGCCCCGCCCCCCGTGCCCCTCCCTCCGTCCCCCCCCCCCCCCCCCCCCCCGGCCTGAGTGAGCCAGAGGCCCCTAGTCAGCGACTCCTTTAACCCCATCCTGTCTGACCGAAGAACAGACGCCCTCAGGCGACCTACACGCAGAGGCGGAGCCAAATCCAAAGCTGAACTCCGGGAGCTGTGCGAACAAAGAAGAGAAAGGGAAATCTCTCCCAGCAGCCACAGGTGCAGCGGATTAAATCTCCACAATCAACCTCAAGTACTCTGCATCTGTGGAATATGTGAATAGACAACGAATCATCCCAAATTGAGGAGGTGGACTTCGGAAGCAAGATGGATTATTTTTTCCCCTTTTCCTCTTTTTGTGAGTGTGTATGTGTATGCTTCTGTGTGAGATTTTGTCTGTATAGCTTTCCTTTCACCATTTGTCCTAGCATTCTGTCCGTTGGTTTTGTTTGTTTGTTTGTTTGTTCTTACTTTATAAATGTTTTTCTTAATAATTATTTTTTATTTTAATAACCTTTATTTTATCTTACTTTATTTTTATTTTATCCTCTTTCTTTCTTTCTTTTTAATTTTTTCTCCCTTTTATTCCGAGCCGTGTGGAGAACAGTCTCTTGGTGCTCCAGGCAGGCTTCAGGGCTGTGCCTCTGAGGTGGGAGAGCCAACTTCAGGACACTGGTCCACAACAGACCTCCCAGGTCCACGTAATATCAAATGGCAAAAATCTCCCAGAGATCTCCATCTCAACTCCAACACCCAGCTTCATTCAATGACCAGCAAGCTACAGTGCTGGACACCCTATGCCAAACAACTAGCAAGACAGGAACACAGCCCCATCCATTACCAGAGAGGCTGCCTAATATAATAATAAGGCCACAGACACCCCAAAACACACCACCAGACGTGGACCTGCCCACCAGAAAGACAAGATCCAGCCTCATCCACAAGAACACAGGCACTAGTCCCTCCACCAGGAAATCTACACAACCCACTGAACCAACCTTAGCCACTGGGGACAGACACCAAAAACAACGGGAACTATGAACCTGCAGCCTGAGAAAAGGAGACCCCAAACACAGTAAGATAAGCAAAATGAAAAGACAAAAAACACACAGCAGATGAAGGCACAAGGTAAAAACCCACCAGACTTAACAAATGAAGAGGAAATAGGCAGCCTACCTGAAAAAGAATTCAGAATAATGATAGTAAGGATGATCCAAAATCTTGGAAATAGAATAGAGAAAATGCAAGAAACATTTACCAAGGACCTAGAAGAACTAAAGAGGAAACAAGCAATGATGAACAACACAATAAATCAATTAAAAATACTCTAGAAGGAATCAAGAGCAGAATAACTGAGGCAGAAGAACGGATAAGGGACCTGGAAGATAAAATAGTGGAAATAACTACTGCAGAGCAGAATAAAGAAAAAAGGAAGAAAAGAACTGAGGACAGTCTCAGAGACCTCTGGGACAACATTAAATGCACCAACATTCGAATTATAGGGGTCCCAGAAGAAGAAGAGAAAGAGAAAGGGACTGAGAAAATATGTGAAGAGATTATAGTTGAAAACTTCCCTAATATGGGAAAGGAAATAGTTAATCAAGTCCAGGAAGCACAGAGAGTCCCATACAGGATAAATCCAAGGAGAAACATGCCAAGACACATATTAATCAAACTATCAAAAATTAAATACAAAGAAAACATATTAAAAGCAGCAAGGGAAAAGCAACAAATAACACACAAGGGAATCCCCATAAGGTTAACAGCTGATCTTCCAGCAGAAACTCTGCAAGCCAGAAGGGAGCGGCAGGACATATATAAAGTGATGAAGGAGAAAAACCGACAACCAAGATTACTCTACCCAGCAAGAATCTCATTCAGATTTGATGGGGAAATTAGAACCTTTACAGACAAGCAAAAGCTGAGAGAGTTTAGCACCACCAAACCACCTTTACAACAAATGCTAAAGGAACTTCTCTAGGCAAGAAACACAAGAGAAGGAAAAGACCTACAATAACAAACCCAAAACAATTAAGAATATGGGAATAGGAACATACATATTGATAATTACCTTAAATGTAAATGGATTAAGTGCTCCCACCAAAAGACACAGACTGGCTGAATGGATACAAAAACAAGACCTGTATATATACTGTCTACAAGAGACCCACTTCAGACCTAGGGACACATACAGACTGAAAGTGAGGGGATAGAAAAAGACATTCCATGCAAATGGAAATCAGAAGAAAGCTGGAGTAGCAATTCTCATATCAGACAACATAGACTTTAAAATAAAGACTATTACAAGAGACAAAGAAGGACACTACATAATGATCAAGGGATCAATCCAAGAAGAAGATATAACAACTGTAAATATTTATGCACCCAACATAGGAGCACCTCAATACATAAGGCAAATACTAACAGCCATAAAAGGGGAAATTGATAGTAACACAATCATAGTAGGGGACTTTAACACCCCACTTTCACCAATAGATCATCCAAAATGAAAATAAATAAGGAAACACAAGCTTTAAATGATACATTAAATAAGATGGACTTAATTGATATTTATAGGATATTCCATCCAAAAACAACAGAATACACATTTTTCTCAAGCGCTCATGGAACATTCTCCAGGATAGATCGTATCTTGGATCACAAATCTAGCCTTGGTAAATTTAAGAAAACTTAAATCGTATCAAGTATCTTTCCCAACCACAACGCTATGAGACTAGGTATCAATTACAGGAAAAGATCTGTAAAAAATACAAACACATGGAGGCTAAACAATACACTACTTAATAACGTAGTGATCACTGAAGAAATCTAAGAGGAAATCAAAAAATACCTAGAAACAAATGACAATGGAGACACGATGACCCAAAACCTATGGGATGCAGCAAAAGCAGTTCTAAGAGGGAAGTTTATAGCAATACAATCCTACCTTAAAAAACAGGAAACATCTCAAATAAACAACTAACCTTGCACCTAAAGCAATTAGAGAAAGAAGAACAAAAAAACCCCAAAGTTAGGAGAAGGAAAGAAATCATAAAGATCAGATCAGAAAGAAAGGAAAAAGAAATGAAGGAAACGATAGCAAAGATCAATAAAACTAAAAGCTGGTTCTTTGAGAAGGTAAACATAATTCATAAACCACTAGCCAGACTCATCAAGAAAAAAAGGGAGAAGACTCAAATCAATAGAATTAGAAATGAAAAAGGAGAAGTAACAACTGACACTGCAGAAATACAAAGGATCATGAGAGATTACTACAAGCAACTCTATGCCAATAAAATGGACAACCTGGAAGAAATGGACAAATTCTTAGAAATGCACAACCTGCTGAGACTGAACCAGGAAGAAATAGAAAATATGAACAGACCAATCACAAGCACTGAAATTGAAACTGTGGTTAAAAATCTTCCAACAAACAAAAGCCCAAGACCAGATGGCAAATTCTATCAAACACTTGGAAAAGAGCTAACACCCATCCTTCTCAAAGTCTTCCAAAATATAGCAGAGGGAGGAACACTCCCAAACTCATTCTATGAGGCCACCATCACCCTGATACCAAAACCAGACAAAGATGTCACAAAGAAAGAAAACTACAGGCCAATATCACTGATGAACATAGATGCAAAACTCCTCAACAAAATACTACCAAACAGAATCCAACAGCACATTAAAAGGATCATACACCATGATCAAGTGGGGTTTATTCCAGGAATGCAAGGATTCTTCAATATACGCAAATCAATCAGCGTGATACACCATATTAAGAAACTGAAGGAGAAAAACCATATGATCATCTCAATAGATGCAGAGAAAGCTTTCGACAAAATTCAACACCCATTTATGATAAAAACCCTGCAGAAAGTAGGCATAGGGGGAACTTTCCTCAACATAATAAAGGCCATATATGACAAACCCACAGGCAACATCATCCTCAATAATGAAAACTGAAACCAGTTCCACTAAGATCAGGAGCAAGACAAGGTTGCCCACTCTCATTACTCTTATTCAACATAGTTTTGGAAGTTTTAGCCACAGCAATCAGAGAAGAAAAGGAAATAAAAGGAATCCCAATTGGAAAAGAAGAAGTAAAGCTGTCACTGTTTGCAGATGACATGATACTGTACATAGAGAATCCTAAAGATGCTACCAGAAAACTACTAGAGCTAGTCAATGAATTTGGTAAAGTAGCAGGATACAAAATTAATGCACAGAAATCTCTGGCATTCTTATACACTAGTGATAAAAAATCTGAAAGTGAAATCAAGAAAACACTCCCATTTACCATTGCAACAAAAAGAATAAAATACCTAGGAATAAACCTACCTAAGGAGACAAAAGACCTGTATGCAGAAAATTATAAGACACTGATGAAAGAAATTAAAGATGATACAAATAGATGGAGAGATATACCGTGTTCTTGGATTGGAAGAATCAACATTGTGAAAATGACTCTACTACCCAAAGCAATCTACAGATTCAATGCAATCCCTATCAAACTACCACTGGCATTTTTCACAGAACTAGAACAAAAAATTTCACGATTTGTATGGAAACACAAAAGACCCCGAATAGCCAAAGCAATCTTGAGAACGAAAAACGGAGCTGGAGGAATCAGGCTCCCTGACTTCAGACTATACTACAAAGCTACAGTAATCAAGACAGTATGGTACTGACACAAAAACAGAAATATAGATCAATGGAACAGGATAGAAAGCCCAGAGATAAACTCACGCACATATGGTCACCTTATCTTTGATAAAGGAGGCAAGAATATACAGTGGAGAAAAGACAGCCTCTTCAATAAGTGGTGCTGGGAAAACTGGACAGGTACATGTAAAAGTATGAAATTAGAACACTCCCTAACACCATACACAAAAATAAACTCAAAATGGATTGAAGACCTAAATGTAAGGCCAGACACTATCAAACTCTTAGAGGAAAACATAGGCAGGACACTCTATGACATAAATCACAGCAAGATCCTTTTTGACCCACCTCCTAGAAAAATGGAAATAAAAACAAAAATAAACAAATGGGACCTAATGAAACTTCAAAGCTTTGGCACAGCAAAGGAAACCATAAACAAGACCAAAAGACAACCCTCAGAATGGGAGAAATATTTCCAATGAAGCAACTGACAAAGGATTCATCTCCAAATTTTACAAGCAGCTCATGCAGCTGAATAACAAAAAAACAAAGAACCCAATCCAAAAATGGGCAGAAGACATAAATAGACATTTCTCCAAAGAAGATACACAGATTGCCAACAAACACATGAAAGAATGCTCAACATCATTAATCATTAGAGAAATGCAAATCAAAACTACAATAAGATATCATCTCACACCGATCAGAATGGCCATCATCAAAAAATCTAGAAACAATAAATGCTGGAGAGGGTATGGAGAAAAGGGAACACTCTTGCACTGTTGGTGTGAATGTAAGTTGATACAACCACTGTGGAGAACAGTATGGAGGTTCCTTAAAAAACTACAAAAACATGACCGTATGACCCAGCAATCCCACTACTGGGCATATACCCTGAGAAACCCGTAATTGAAAAAGAGTCATGTACCAAAATGTTCACTGCAGCCCTATTTACAATAGCCAGGACATGGAAGCAAACATCAACAGATGAATGGATAAAGAAGATGTGGCACATATATACAATGGAATATTACTCAGCCATAAAAAGAAATGAAATTGAGTTATTTGTAGTGAGGTGGATGGACCTAGAGTCTGTCATACAGAGTGAAGTAAGTCAGAAAGAGAAAAACAAATACCGTGTGCTAACACATATATATGGAATCTAAGGGAAAAAAAAAAAAGGTCGTGAAGAACCTAGGGGTAAGACGGGAATCAAGACACAGACCTACTAGAGCATGGACTTGAGGATATGGGGAGGGGGAAGGGCAAGCTGTGACAAAGTGAGAGAGTGGCATGGACATACATACACTACCAAATGTAAAATAGATAGCTAGTGGGAAGCAGCCGCATAGCACAGGGAGATCAGCTCGGTGCTTTGTGACCATCTAGAGTGGTGGGATAGGGAGGGTGGGAGGGAGGGAGACTCAAGAGGGAAGAGATATGGGAACATATGTATATGTATAACTGATTCACTTTGTTATAAAGCAGAAACTAACACACCATTGTAAAGCAAGTATACTCCAATAAAGATGTTTAAAAAAAATTTCACAGATTCCAGGAATTAAGACCATAAATCTGACTACCACACCTACCTAGAAAGCCTAAGAGTGAAAAAGCACAACAAGCAAAAAGCCAAGTGACTAAACCAGAGCATTTACAGATCTGCTCCAAACACATCTAGATAACAAGTTTACCTGCCTCTATACAGGTCCCTAAATGAAGATGGTTTACTCTTCTGCTATATGTATGTGTGTATGGTGAGAATTTAATTACATCAGATTAGAAAGCACCATACAAGTTCAAAGTAATATTAGTTTTTTTTTCCCTCTCTTCTGCCTCCTCAGCCATAACGTCCAATATCCTTACAAAACAGCTCCTGTACCTTTCACTTACCCATTTCAGGACGTGGCTTGATTTTTCACTACACTGAGTATGGGAAGAAAGAGCCCAAAAAAGTTCAGTAAGGCAACCCAACACAGGGCCGGTCCTCAGGAGTCTGCAGGACCAGAGGTGAACCTGGGCAAAGCCAAAGCCTGGTCTGGTGGAACTCTCAAGCTGGAACCTTTCTAGTCTCTAGAATGGGAAAAGTGGCATGGCAATTCACTCTGGGGACAATCTACTTAGTCACTTTTCCCTAATTACAAAAGTAAGTCTTGACTAAAGACGCTGAGAAGTCTAAGGCCAAAACTGTATGGACAAGAAGAACGGTCCAGAGAAACTGAAGATTTCCAGGCAAATCACTGAGGAACCTTTCTGCCTTTTGCACTTCAGCAGTTGCAATAACACAGGATAGGCCACATCATTGCTTTCCTGACCAAGCTATTTGAGTAGAACCATATGATAGACCATCATAATCCTGACTTGTCTCATTCTCTAGTGACCTGGATATGGAGAATTTCTACTCTTCCACAGTCCACTAAGCAGTGATCCTTAGCTAAAATTCTTACTCATAAGTATTTCTTTTTGTTTCTTTTTATATTTTCTGTTTTGCTTTGTTTTGTTATTTTTTTTCCTTCAGAAGTATTTCTTAATACTGTTAATAAATAAGGGTGGGCTCTAAAAATGAAAACATCCTGATGTAGAAAATGTAACATGAACCACAATTGCTTATACACAAGCTCCACCTACTTGCTTCTCACTCCAGATCTGCACTAGTGCATAAATACAATCCTTAGCCTCTGGAGCAAAAATAAAAACACCACCTTATACGCTATGATGCCATTACAAACATATTTTCATTTTATTTGAGCTATTAACATTGCTTTTATAAACAGAATAAATAAAACAATTCATTTCATCGTTGCATTAGCTTAAAAAACAACAACATGAAAGCAAATGTAAAATGAATAACAAACTAAAACCCACAGGATATTTATTAGTCAAGTGTTGTCTGATGCAGGGCAATCACTGTGGGACAATCCAAGGACATAAAACATTGAATTTCACCTTCTTGTTTTCCAAGAGCATAGTGGGCAAGCCCATGGGTTGGCAATCTGCTATCCTTCCTCATTTACTGGCTTGCCTTCAGGAAGTAGATGTTCCAGGCAGCTACATAATACATCTATTGTTTCTCCTCCACTGTCTTATCATACAATCTCCTTCCACTACAGTGAAAAACCTATATTCTCTTATAGAAATCATTTTAACTTATTAAATGTATAATGCAACAATTGTACCGATAGAGCACACCATAATTATAGAATCATAGAATGTTTCAAAGAAAGGGTCACTGAAGATCCAGGATTTGAAAGCAGACATTGCCTCAACCCCCAACATACTTTCTAAACAAAAGTCCTTCCACCCCTCTCCCCACTTCCCCAGTTTTGGCTGAACCAAGGAAAGGACAATATTGGTGTCTATGAGTATGAAGGCATGCCAGGGACAAAGAGATAGCTCCAGCTTTGGAATATAAAGCCACCCATACAATTTCTCTTTGCCAAGCCAGCAAACTGACATAGCCGCTGAAGCACATTTCATGTGGTCTCAGGCTAGCTCCCTTTTTAGCCCAGTCCCCAAAGCAAAAGACGAGGTCTTAAAGCCAAGTATCAGAACAAGAGGAATCAACCCCTAGCTGCCGCCAATACGGGTTGCAAATGAAATCTCCTCGTGAACAACTGGGTACCATTTTTTGTAGGCAGTTGTTGAAACACGGATTTCTGATACGGGTGTTACAGAGTCAAATCCTTTCATTCTGTTGGGTAAAAATAAACTAAAACACTGGAGATACAAAGAAAGATCATTTTGTCCCAAAACACTGTCGTATAATCAACAATCATTTATTGACTGTACACAGAATGCCTGGCCTTAACTAGACGTTGATATTCAGGGATAAAGAAAACAACAGGCTCAATGCTGTTATGGTTATTATTCTAAGATGCATACAATAAATATATACATGTAGCTGAGAAGAAAGAAAGGACCATTGTAAAGCAATTATACTCCAATAAAGATGTTAAAAAAAAAAGAAATGAAGGACGACACAATAAAACACAAAGAGAATGTGTTTTTTTTTTAATTAGCACACATCATGCATTTTTATCAAAGAAAAACATACTCATAATAATGCACTTTTATCAAAGGACATAGCTTGCTAATATTATTATCTCTTACTGGCTGTCTTATTTCTTTATCTCTCCCCCTTCCGCTTCTTTTCTTGTTTACTGCTATAGCTTAAAGTAGTTATTCCCAGACTTGTATACTAGAAAAAAAAATTTGTTTTTAATTTGGGGTGGAGAGTATCAACACAGAGTTGCAAACTTTTTATTAGCCAAGTACATTTTTTTAATAAACTATATCTACTTGCACTAGCTTTATTTCATTAAAGACACTTGATCACATAAAAGAATACGTGATCACATTCATTCAAGTATCAACCACCAATATCAGATCCTTTCATATCTGACTAGAAGTGTGAATTATAGAACAAGAAGAAAAACCAAAAGACACGTAGGAGGAAAGAAAAACCTTTGTGGGTCAGAAATGTAATGGAGAATAGAGGGTGGAAATGGCAAAGACTTTGCTTATTTCACAATTTCCACTAGGGCCAGCACAGTTTACCTTGAACAATGCAATAACAAAGGACCAAGGTGTGTCTTTGCCTGGCACGGAGTGGATGAGGTGAAGGAGGATGTCACCGAGAATCTGAAAACGATGTAGAGACAACCAGAAACTAATAGAGAGGTGTTATCATGTGGGAGTTCTGCTAAGAACAGGATGCTGAGAAAACAGCTATGAGAAAATTACTTTAAAGTGTGGATTGAAAAGAGAAGCAGCTTGAGGCCCAGAAACAGGCACTGGACAGCACTGAGACGGCTGGCTGGGGGGCAGCAGTTGAAAAATAAAGTACAGATCTGAGAAATTTCAGGGAGAAGGAAAATAGCCAAGCTCAGTAACAGGCTCCATGAGGAAGCCTGGGGAGAGGGATGTCAGTGATGACTCAGATGTCACGAGTGGAGAACAGACAGACCAGCAGCAGGACTTCCAGTGACACTGAGGAAGTACCAGAGGAAGTGATGCATGAGATAGCTAAGAAACACTATAAATAGTCACATAGCTGTGGTTTCTCCGGCAAAAATGCATGTGCGAAACACCCTGCATTCTACACCTTGGTTAAAATTTAACTGGGAGAATAACAACATGTTAATGACCCCAACTGTTGCTTTAAGAGAGCATGTCTAGGAATGCATGTGCAGAAAAAAAAAAAAAAGGGAAAGTAAACTTCAATAGTGGCTGGCTCTGGAGTAGTTGTATAAGTGACCTTTATTTCCTTCTTTGCAGTCTTATTTATCTTTCCAAGTTTCCTCTAAGGAGAATGCTATTTTGTTGGACGAATTTTTGAGGTTTCGTAACTGAGCATGTTACCATGCTGTGTTACTTTGTAAGCTTCATGGACACACATGGAACACACACAAAACGTGTCCACCTACTTGAAGCATTATGGAGGTTTTAGCATACTAGGGCAACTCCAACTTATCACTCACACACCCATCATACTCACATACCCAACGCTGGATCATCCTGCCATCTGGTGACTTTCACATTTAACATACATCACATAGATTGGTCTCACTTCAGCCAAAGCTCATCATGAAAGCCAAGGAATGTCAGCCTAATATTCAACCTAACGCCTGCCAGTGCCAAGAGCTACTACTGCGAGGCATTTTTCACTGAGATCTGTAAGAAGTACTTCTTAGAAGTACAGAGGATATCAGCACTAAGATTTTCTACTATTAAATAAGGCACTTTCTGGTCATAAAGAAGTAGAATGGGTACTTCCAAAGTAAATTGGGCAAATCCAGTATGCAAGGGACTACAGAATAGTCATCATTCCTGCCTCAAACTCAGTCTGTGGACAGTTGGACATCGTGCAGTCACTAAGAGAACAAACTCTGGAAACCAGACTGCCAGGATGCTTTGAACCCAGCTCTGCTCTACTACTTTCCTCGCGTGTCATCTCGAGCAAGTTTCTGAGCCTCTGTGCCGCAGCTTCTTCCATTGCAAAACAGAGACAAAATTATACTGACCCTCACAGTACTGTGAAGTACAGGAGTCAACATTCACATACAGGATATTGTAAAGTAGATAGGACAGCACTAGGCAAACGCAGGGCACCGCGGAAGGTTAGCTATTATTTATTTTTCATAATAAATATTATTGAAATACGTTGAAAAAGCTCAGCCTTCCCAAGAATTATACTTACATGCAACCATAAACTGTGGGAATCTTGTTGGTGACCCTTTGATACAGTCAGGCCACATTCAAAAATACAAAGTTGCTTTCTTTCCTTCCCACTTCTTCTCATTCCCTCCCTGACCTATATACAAAGATTAATAGAGCCCACACTAGAGTTCCTCAAAAGTAACAGTAACCCAAGAGTGAGAGGCTGAGATGTTTTCGTCCCCACTGTGTCATGCTCTTCCCTGCTCAAGCCTTTCCCTAGGAAACCAAGGAAACGTCTTTGACTCAACAATCCAGTATGCTGGCAACAACTTTCAAAATGAAAAACAAGTTGACTCACTGTTTAAAAAAAAAAAAAGAGTCTGTGCTAAAGGAAAATTAAGTAAACATATATTTTACAAAAAGCTATAATAACTAGCTCTCCTGCAGAGCAGTGCAGCCTCTCAGAATTCAACTCCTGAGTATTTCTTCAAGTCACCTCTCTAGATAATGAATCTTGTCCATTTGTGTATTAAGGGCCATCACAAACTGAAATACTAACTCCCACTAGAGCCAAACCCCACTACCAGTGGTTGGTTCTGTCCTTTGCACTTGCCCTCTGCAGCCTGGCCTGCTCATCTCCTAGTGAGCTTGTCTCTTCTCAGCCATTCACACAAGGCTCCCTGAGCAGTCCACAGGTGATTATCAAGGAGCCCTGGAAGGCCCACCCCACCTCAAAATCTGGCCAATGACAGTAGCTTCTAGCCTGGCACTCCACCAATAAGATGCCAGGCCAAAGGTTCCCTGTCAGGTAAGCTGACAAGTGCCAGAGGCTTACGCAGAATTTCCTTGGCCCCTCACAGGGAGCTAGTGTCTTCCAAGCTCAGCCTCTTCCCTGGGATACTAAGGAAGCCAACCACCTGGATATGAGCTGAACGCTTCCAAAATCCTCAGAATTGCAACCACAGAAATATTTATACAGACTTCTGGCTTTCTCCATATTCACATTTCTTTCAGAAGTCAGGGGAGTCGCCATGTCAACTTTCACTAAACTGTCTCCCTATAAAACTATTCTTTATAAGCACACAGCTTCATCACTTCAAGACAATTGGTTGCAGGTGCCGGGCAGGTATTCCCCGCTCTTGTTAGAGCCTGGTTTCTACACACCATATCTTCAGGACTTGCAACTCAGGTTCATGGATCTCAGAGAAACTCTAAACAACCACAGTTTCCAACCGTCCAAGTTACTGCAAGCGACAGACACTACAAATGTTAGTTCTGGAAATACTAGGGGTCTGAGGACCTACTGACAGAGCTTGTAGCTGAGACCTTATCCCACAGTAAAGAAAGTGTTTTCTGATTGTCTAGGGCTGACAAGCCATAACCTCTATCTTCTACTCAGGCACCAATAGGACTCACCAGGACGTTCAAGCTCAGGCTCAAAGCCCACCAAAGCCGCCCCAGCCTGAGGATACTTCTTTCATTCTCTTCCCTGAATATGGGAAGGAGACAGACAAGCATCTTTGTTCTAGGAAGTCAGACTTCACTATAGGAAATGAACCTAAAGGTAACTACTGATAGTTCATACAAAATGCCATACTTTCTTCTTACCTACATCTTACCTGTGTTGACCTATTTCCCCCATCTCCCCATCATACTTTGTCTCTCTCTGGATTCACTGACAGACTTATTGTGAGCTATGCTCATAATAGGACAGACAGGGGAGGAGACTGTCTAAGATGCCATAAGAGGTACAGTAGCGACCAAACTTTTTCTTTTATTTTTTTCCCAGTTATTTGCAATGGGTCTGTGCGCTTTCTGTGGTTTACCTCATCTAATCCTCATACCGCCACTGAAACACAGCGAGGTTAACTTGCCCAAGGTCACATAATTAGTAAGTGATGGGTTCAAGGTATGAAACCACGCTGTCTCACAATCCCGAGCTCCTTCTTTTCACCACAATGCCATTCCGTTACATCTGTCCCAGCTTAAGGGAACCAAGGGTCTATACTGGAGCAGTTGGCTATTCTGAAAAGTGGGCAGGTTACACGCAGCCACTGACTGAAAGTAATCCCAACTCCCCAGTCAAGGTTGACCTTTAAGGCTTGCCACAAATTGGCCTCAACCTCCCCTTCTTGCCTTTCCTTCCACCTCCTGTCCTCTAGCCAAACTAGAATCCTCATAGAACTAACACCCATCTGAACCTCCCTCTCCTCGCAATATATTTACTTTCTTCCCCCAAAGCCAAATCCTACCCAACCACTCCAACAAGATGAAACCTGAAACTCTCTTGGGTCCTTAGTTGACTGTGAGATGTCCTTCCTCTGCAGACATCCATAGCAGGGTTATTGGTTGGTTTGTTTTAACCTCTATTATAGTGACTGTAACTTCCTATAGTGATTGTAACATGTGACACGGCTCGTCATCCTTAGCAGAAATTTGAAAACTCCGCAACAGGGTTTTCTCTCTGAATAGCACAGTGTACCCAGCATAGGACAGAACACAGTACCTGCTCAACACACTTCACAGAAGAGTTAACATAGTACGGATTTTTGTTTTTGTTTTTAAAGATGTCTCATCATTGACAGCTGCTACACTGGGTAATGAAAACAAATAGAGCTGCTACCAGTGACAATGATTCCATCTTTTGGAGATTCAGGAAACTGATTCTAAGTGTGCTGCATCTAAGTACTGTCTAATATAAAAATTTCTATTTTCCTTCTATCTCCTTGAAGATCTCAATGTCACAAGGCCAAGAAGATGCAGATTCTAATTCTTCAACATCCAAAAATGTACTTGCTGTTACCCTTCCTTGTCTAAAATTTATTGAACAAACACAACCAAGGGGGCTAATTTTAAATTTCTAGAGGAATTAATAGCTGTTATCACTAATGATGGCTCCCCAGCCAGACCTCTGAGGCCTCATCAGCAGCTTAGGACAAATTTATCAATCTCTAGCATGAAAGACAAGGAGAAACCCGGCAGTGAGAGGCAACAGGTCTCCTATCAGATGAAGATAGGAGCTTCCTCCCAGGAAGGAGAAATGGACAGCTATTGTTTTTGCATTTGAAAGTACCAGAGTACTTCCATGAAAGATACAGGAACGATAATCCACTTACACATTATTCTGCATGAAGATGTCCTTTTGGAGTAACTTCAGAAATCAGTGCAAGTGTGAAGGCAAAATATATACATACAGATATCTTTCTATTCCTCTTTTTCATCACTTGGAAAAAGCATACATTTTTCCATTTGCTTTTCGTGAGGACCTGAGAAAACAGCATCCCTGGAAAAACAATTCTTTTTCTACCGCCCTCACTCCTGTCATCCCAGCCTTCAGATTTTCATTCTGAATTCTGAAATTACAAAGAAGTTTTGACCATTTAAGTCAACTTGCCATTTAATTTTAAAAGGGGGCCAGTTAATTTGTTTTTAAAATAATTTCATAAATTTAAATTATGAATCTAATGCTAATAAGCAAACATACCAGACTGCTTTGGCTAAACAGTCCAATTAATAACATTTGATTTATCTATTTATTTTTAAAGAAATTTTATTTATTTATTTTTGGTTGCATTGGGTCTTTGTTGCTGTCCACGGGCCTTCTCTAGTTGCAGTGAGCGGGGGCTACTCTTCATTAAGGTGCGCGGGCTTCTCATTGCAGTGGCTTCTCTTGTTGCAGAACATAGGCTCTAGGCACGTGGGCTTCAGTAGTTGTGGCACGCGGGCTCAGTAGTTGTGGGTTGCGGGCTCTAGAGTGCAGGCTCAGTAGTTGTGGCGCACGGGCTTAGTTGCTCCACGGCATGTGGGATCTTCCCAGACCAGGGCTCAAACCCGTGTCCCCTGCACTGGCAGGTTTCCTAACCACTGCACCACCAGGGAAGTCCCTAATAACATTTTATTAATCACAAAATCAATACAAATTTCCTGCCCATGTAAACTCATGTGTATGTGTGTATGTGAAATCACTGATACGGAAATTATAAGTAAAAATTAACCAAATGACTAATTCATGAAGCACTAATATTATCTTCATATATGTGCAACGTCTAAAGTGGTACATGCCATTAAAATGCATAAAATCGGGGCTTCCCTGGTGGCACAGTGGTTGAGAGTCTGCCTGCCGATGCAGGGGACACGGGTTCGTGCCCCGGTCCGGGAAGACCCCACATGCCGCAGAGCGGCTGGGCCCGTGAGCCATGGCCGCTGAGCCTGTGCATCCAGAGCTTGTGCTCCGCAACGGAAGAGGCCACAACAGTGAGAGGCCCACATACAGCAAAAAATAACATAAAATAAAATAAAATAAAATAAAATAAAATGCATCAAATCACTGCTGAATTAAATACATGCTTATCAGATATATTCCTGTAAATGTTATACTTAAAATGGAAAACTCTTAAATATCTGCCGTGGATTGAGCAAAAGTGGTAGATTTTACCCTCGGCTCAAATCACCTGTCATTACATACAACATATAAAATTCTCCAAGTGTAAAAGAATTCATGTTCTAAATATAATAAAATGATGATAATTCAGACAGTAAAGAAACAGTTGATTGTTTACATTACTCACAAGTATAATTTTAGAATCTATAGATAAGGTTTGCTTTCAAACAAATAATTACTATAGTCCTTATTTACTTTTTATCCAAGACGTAATGCAAATAAAATATTAAATAGTATAAACACTTTAAAATGCTCATGCACAGGGACTTCCCTGGTGGCACACTGGTTAAGAATCTGCCTGCCAGTGCAGGGAACATGGGTTTGAGCCCTCGCCTGGGAAGATCCCACATGCCGCGGAGCAACTAAGCCTGTGCACCGCAACTACTGAGCCTGCACTCTAGAGCCCACGAGCCACAACTACTGAGCCCGCGTGCCTACAGCCCGTGCTCCGCAACAAGACAAGCCACCGCAATAAGAAGCCCACGCACTGCAACAAAGAGTAGCCCCCGCTCGCCGCAACTAGAGAAAGCCCACAAGCAGCAATGAAGACCCAACACAGCCAAAAATAAATAAATACGTCTATATGTTAAAAAAATGTTCATGCATAGAGAAAAGGATATATATCTTTTTTCTTTTTTCTTTTTTTTTTGGCCACGCCACACACCATCTGGGATCTTAGTTCCCCAACCAGGGATCGAACCCACATCCCAGCAATGGAAGCTCAGAGTCTTAACCGCAGAACCCCAGGGAAGTCCCAGGAGATATATCAATAACACAGCATTATGTAGATTTGTAGCATTTAATATTCCTCTGAAAAAGAAGGAAAACTTTGCATGCTACGAGCTTAAAAACATACGTCGCAAGTTAGAAGATTCATGAGAGATCAGATAAATCTTATATGCTTCACAATATTTGGACATTTTCTTAAAATCTCTGAAATTGTAAATTCACTTCAATGCTATCATCATTTTTGCAATACCAATTACTTGAATGACAGAAAAAAGATGCTAGTGGTACACGAAAACGCAGTGTAACAATTGCATTACATCTTGGTCATTTATAGATGGGGCTCAGTTTAAGCTGTTCTTTGATGAGTAACATAAGGCATGTTACAGCAGTGCACAAAATCCTCACAATTTAACAGGTTATTTAATCCTTAATTTAGTTCATTAATAAAAATGAGATGAGGAAAGAAGTAGTGAGTGTGTGTGAGGGAGAGGGAGTCAATGACCCAGAAATGGTCACCTGCAACACAAATACACTAAAACTTTCCCTAAACCAGTCCTTGACAAAGGACTACATCCTTAAAGAGACTTTGGCCACATCTCTTATCAGCACGGGGTCCTTAGAAGCCTGGGGAACTCCCCTTAAAGAGCAAGCAGATAGGGACGGGAGCAGGGCGGGGAGACACAGTCAGGCAGATCTTTGCTTTAGCCATCTCCATGGAAAGATCTATCTAACCTTCAATGAATTTTGTGCATTTTAACATTTTGCTCAGGAAGCTAGTTTGTCCTAATGAAATTCACTCTTTCGATCACTTCTTCAAGATGCTTGGACGATTAGGATTCCAGGTGGAAATTTAAAGACCAACTCTCTCCAAGCTTTAAAAGTGACTGGCTAATGTTTCACAGAACAAAATGTTATGAGATAGTTTAAAATTTCAGTACTATCAATTAAAAATAAAAGGTATACCTGAAGAGATGCTTCCCTGGCCACGTCCCCAGGAAGCGTAATTGAGGAGATGTGAATTACCCTACAAAGGCACAAGTAAATAGTCTCTGGTGAATACCTGGCCCATGTCACTGCGGGAATCTTCTCCTGCCCATCGTCTGTTTTCTGCCCAAAAGGCTGTTGAGAGGCTGCATACACACTTCCCTGTGGCCAAGAGCCCTGGTAACTGCTCTGCCCAGCAGCCTAATGCTCTCACTCCTGGTCAGCCCACGTGGCCTTCTGGGTTCTTGGCTTCTCCCGCAGGCCAGCTCTATTGCCAGCCAGCACCTCTGTAAGGCCACAGGAGCAATCGCCGCATACTTCCTTAACTGCTCTCCTCCTCTTCCAGGCCTAGGCCCAGTTTTCTGTTCTTGACCCTGAAGCCCAGGGCACCCCTCCTACCCTAGCCTGAGGCCTCTGGACCCACTGGCCTGAGACAAGGAAGGGCTGGGCAGCCTGGGCTTCTCTGTCAAATTTTCACACTGTGAAATGGTTTACTCTTTTCAAACTGCATGCTCCCTTCCTTCCTTCCTTCCTTCTCCCCCAAAGAGGCAGGTTGCCCATGGAGCTAAGCCTGCCTGAGAGGCCCCTTTCTCAAGACTATCCCATCATGCTTGGTTTCCTCGGCAGCACAGGGTTCATATTTTCCTTCCCCCTTCCCTCTCCTCCCTGCACTGGGTCTGCAGACTTGGCTGCTTTGGAAGATCGCTCCATGCAAACCATTTGCCTGGGTACAGAGAAAGGGTATAATGTCAAGTACTGACAGCTTTAGAAGGCAGAGAATCTTAGGAGACAAATCGATTTCTTTGGGTGATGTGTGCATGCTTTCCTGTGTGGTAAAGCAGCACTGAGATGGCATCCCAGGAAAGCTCTGAGTGGACAAAGAATTCTATTTTTGCTAAGATTAGCAATTTGTGGCAACGGGACATTTACGGGGACATGTCATGCAGGGACAGCTTGGCCTGGAAATCAAAATCTATTTATAGAACAGGTCTAGGTTTAGGACCAAGAATAAGGTAATCCCCAACCTTTGGCTTTCGGACAAGTTTCAAATTACTTTGCCTAAACGTGGAGAAGCTCCAGAAAGAGCTGTGGTTGAGTTGATCACTTGGTTAGTAGTTATAAACTAAGAAAATCTATTTGCTATGAAAAATATCCATGGCTAGAAGATAGTTCTAAGTATATACTGTCCAGTCAGCCAGCCCTCACCACCTTATTTTCAGTAATTTAATCAAAAGCGCTTTTGACGCTCCAAATAGGTCATTTTGAGACTTTTAGGTCTGTGGTAGGCCAAGACTTTAATGTCCTTGCAGCCCCCTGAAGTGTTTGGATGACTTTACTAAGTGAAAAGGAGCTGTTCATTAGCAACTGCAACATTTCCACACTTTCCCAGTTAAAGAAAATGGCTCGTTTGGATTTCAGTGGAAAATTCTCATGTGACAGAAAGGGTATTGAGACCACCTAGACTGTTGGGGAAGACCTGGAGACAATGTAGCCTCACAGCTGTCTTACTGTCTTACTTTTCTAGCACTAAGGAAAATCTGATTATTGAGTCCTTATAGAAAAATACAACCACCTAATAGCAATGACAGTGGTGATGGTGGCAGTATTTTATTTATTTATTTTTAATTTTATTTATTTATTTATTTTTGGCTGCGTTGGGTCTTCCTTGCTGAGCACGGGCTTTCTCTAGTTGCGGCGAGTGGGGGGCTACTTCTCATTGCGGTGGCTTCTCTTGTTGTGGAGCATGGGCTCTAGGCACAAGGGCTCAGTAGTTGTGGCTCACGGGCTCTAGAGTGCAGGCTCAGTAGTTGCGGCACAAGGGCTTAGTTGCTCCGTGGCACGTGGGATCTTCCCGGACCAGGGCTCGAACCCGTGCCCCTGCATGGGCAGGCAGATTCTTAACCACTGCGCCGCCAAGGAAGTCTTGGTGGCAGTATTTTAAAGGTACATCTTATTACTGTGTCATGCTGGTGTCGGGAGATTTTTCAATGCATGTGAAGAGAGTCTCCAGTTTACAAATGCCTACTGATGGAGAGAGAAGAGAGGTCCCGGCCTGCGGCTTTCTCCTTTACTTCCCCATGGCTCCTGCGGCCCCCAAGGCAGCACGGCACGTCCAGACTGCTGCTCTGAAAGACCCAGATCAGGGCCTGCCACAGAACACATCCCACCCTTGAACTGAGGCCCCACTGTCATTCAGACACATGTGCTTGGAAGGGAGAAAAACGATAATGGCCCCTATTCTATACCAGTCAGTAGGATGAAAATGACCAAGGTTCAAATCACAACTGATCTATATACAAGCTGTATGATCTCAGACCAGTTATTCTGTGTACATGAGCTTTGTCTTTCTTAAGATGTGGATGGTAATTCTCACCTAATGAAGATTAAACAAAGTCCATTTTAAAGGGCTTTGAACAGAGAGTACTCAATAAATATTTGTTTTTCTTTTCCTCCGTGATACCATTTGCACCAGTTGCATGAATAGCTGACCACAAAATGCCAGGAGATTCCTCAAGGCCACACAAAATTATTTACTTAAATAGCAGAATTTAGTAAAACTATTTACTACTTCATTGCAGTAAATGGTATCTTGGGGTTTGAAAGTAGTTAAGGTTATCTCCCGAGGTGCCTATTTTACTCCTAAGTGAATTGCTGAGAATCCAGATTCACAGAAGCTTCTCTCAATATGAAGACAGCAGAGTTTTATTATATAAATATATATAAACACACACACGAACTACCAGACAACCAAACATTCTGTTGTAATTTAACTTGCTCTGCATATACTTCTAGAAACCATATTCAGCTTACAAAAGTTGGAAACAAATAATTTCTATGAACAGCACAGTGGTGAAGACCCTGATAGCAGATTGCCCAGGTTCAAATCCCAGTCCTGCCACTTAGCTCTAGGACCTCAAGTGAGGTTCTCTACCACTCCCCACCTCCATTTCTCCATTTGTAAACTGGGAGTAATATCACCTACCTGCTTGGGCTGTTAAATAAGTTAAGATAGCCTCTCTAATTTAGTGGCAGCAATCCTTCCCTGAAAAAAACACTGGTGTTGTCCTCTTCTTTCAAGGAGAAAAAGTAACATATAACACATCTACCCCGGACCCTCAACCCGTTTTCCAAAACAAAACACACAGCAATACTCCAATACACAATTAACAAACTATCATGTTGAATGTAAAATGCTTAAGTGCTGTTTACTGAAGATCAAACTATTAGTAAGATTAAGTGTTATTTCCAAGCAGTGACGTGGCATATATCCTCTTGATTGACACTGGGTATGTTTTTCAAGATGTCCCCATTATACTAAAAATGTAACTCGAGCTATTTCCTCCACATTTGTGTTTAAAATTTCGTTATTGGGTTTGGAGGCATACGTATAAATTTTCTCTATAAAAACATAAGTTAAAAAATGTTGTATTAAAAGATGTATATTCTATAAAGCTTGGGTATTAAAAAGCAATAAACATTCTTACTGTGGAAATATGTTCACCAAGGGGAGATTTTTACAGGTATGCTTGTATCAATAAAACAGATAGTGGCCACAGAAGAAGGGTAATTTTTAAAAACCTATTACTACCACTACTACCAACACAACAGAAAAAGCCCAAAATATGTCCCTAACTCCAAAGTATACAATTTTTGAACATTTTTCCACTTATAAAGAAACAGCAATATTTTGGGATTTCACAAATTGTGTTCCCTGGAACATTGGTAACAAGTGTTATTAAAAAATAAAAGAGGCTCCTAGGTCAAATAACTTTAGAATATTTAAAATATGCTTCTTGCTACCAGGTTTTTTTAGCAATTCATAAATACTAGCTAAAATATTATATGCTACAAGGCGTCTTGCAGTAAACTTTATTTACACTAAAATATTGGACCACGAAACTCCTTTTCAACAGAACACCTAGTAACAATATTTCACACACAATTTGGGAAACAGAGCTCTATTCCTTTCACTTATTTATTAAAGAAATTTTGCTTTAAGCAGATTAACAAAGTATTAGTCTCTCCTGAAATGTGTAAAAAGCTATTAGGACAAGCCTTTCATTTTAAAGACACATAGCCTGGCCTTGGCTTTCAAGCTTCAAGCTTCAAACTAAGCTCAAAAGGGATTAGTCTCTTTCCTTTACCTGCAAAATGGAGATGATATGATTTCCGATCAATAGTATAGGGACGGGAAAATTGGTGTAAATGTGTTTCTTAAATGACCTTAAAATCTTAGGAATTAAGTGATCTGATGAATAAAACATGACCATCATTGCTATAGACAAATAACTAAAATTTATGCAGCAGGTTCTCACAAAAACAGGGGCAGCTCTAAGCTGGAGACACAAAGTATTTTTAAAGAAATAGATACATATTCTAATCTTCAAGTACTAATTTTAAAAAATTTCCTTCCTTTAAGGGAAAAACACTCCCCCCACCTCCACCCAGAGTTCAGAGGGTGTCCTAGCCACTTATTTTCCTCTTTGCTTTGAAGGAAGTGTGGCAAGAGACAAATCCATTTAAGTAACTGGTATAGTAAAGCAATGTCTCTAAACAAGAAAGAAAGGATACCCTACAGTGATGCTATTTAGGTATGCTAAGGCGCAATGATAAGAATTATTGGACGACTGCTAAATTTAACTAACATTCTGGGAGTAGAAAAAGCAAGCAACTCAAATACTGGCAATTAATTTTTATATAGCCTCTGGGATGTTTTCCATATGTACTATGTGATCTCAAAAAGATTACGTACTCCAAAATACTACATCTGTGTCCAATAGTCCCTTAGAGTAAATATCATTGGATGTAAACAAACAAGGGCCTTTGGCAACTCTGCTGCTATCAAATAGAGGGAACATGTTCTATACAAGGAAGATCTCATTTCTCAGGACTCTATTCTTTCCAAATTCAAATTCACTTGTGCCTAAATTCAAATTTAGCACTTTTGTGAAAAACGTTTTTGAGAATTAAGGTTTTTTTTTGTTTCTGATGGAAAGAAAAAAAGGCTCTATACTAAATTGTCCTGCAAACATAAAACCCAACCGTTCCAAAATATAAAATATCCATCAATGCACAAATATAGTTGAATTCCTATTATATACAGGGTATTGAATCCATCTAGTGCTTAGGATTAAAAAAAAAAAATCAAGCCCACCCTTGAGGCATTTATGTTCTTAGTAAATAGAAAAATTTCTACAATATAAACTTGCCTAATAAAGCAAGGCAGAAGGATAAACGCACATAGGATGTGTACACTTACTAGTGGAGAATTTTAAAGCCAAGCTCCAGGGAAGAGAGGTTTCTAAGAGGAGTTGGCAATAAGACCAGAAAAGCAGGTAGGGCCAGATACAGAGAGACTGGAATAATAACTGAGTAGCTTATTGCCAAAGATGACCTCTTTACCAAGCTGTGTAAGCCATTCCCTCACTGAGAGGTGAAGCCTATTCCTCCATGCTCTTGAATTTGAGACGGGATATGATTAATTGGCGAACAGAATATGGCCAAGTGGCATTGAGTAACTTCTGAGGCCAAGCCCCAAGAAACCTGGCAGGTTCCACCTAGACTTCCTAGAATGCTCACTCTGGGATAAGCCAGCAAGAATGTAGGAAGTCTGACTACTCTGATTCTGCCATGCTATGAGGAAGCCCAAGCTAGTCATGTGGCGAAGCTGCACAAGGAGAAAGACGACCCACCAGCCCGGGTGTCAAACCTGTGCATGAAGACGCCTCTGATGATCCCCTTGCCTCAGCCCATCTTGCCTGACAGACCCCAAGAAAGAACTTGATTGTGATCCTCCAGAATCAAGAGAGAAAATTGTTATTTTAAGTCACTAAGTTTGGAGTGGTATGTTACACAGCAACAGCCGACTGAAACAGTCACCTTGACCTTCAGGATAGGGGTCACAAATGGTGGTACCGGGGCCAGATCGAACCTGCAGACAGGATTTTGGGGGGCTTACTCAGTATTTTTAAAATTCTAGCTAACATTTTCTAACAAAACCCACATTCTTCTGAGGCCTGCACTTTCCAATCATCCACTTCACTTATTATATAACCTGCCAGGCCCCTATTGGTCCTTAAGTATAGAAACCTTTCTCTAAAAAATGGGAGCAAGGGATTAATACACTTATACAATTACCTAAATATATCCAGTCTGATGATATCATATAGTTATACCATAATCCAGAATGATTCAAAAATGCCATAAATCAAAAGAATTTTAGCCTGGATATACTGAAGCATATATATCCCCATTTTTAATAATAAATTTTAAAAATAACAATGATTTACTTAAAAATAAATAAAGACATCGTTCAAATTTACTTCTACCTTGATCTAAATAACTTCTATCAAGATGATGGGCCATGGCTTTGACAGTATTATTTGGACCAGAGAGAAATGAAAAGACACACACTTAGTAACTCTAGTCAAAACATTAATTATAGAATAAGCTGATCGAGTTACATGTTTCTAGACCACCTATAAATAGCCAAAGTTCCTTTCAACTTTCAGTTGCCAGCTCACCTTTTCTTACTCAAACCAAATCTTAATTATTCAATAACAAATTATCTTAAAGTTTTATACCTCAAAAGCGGGAACCATGCCATGGTTTCCTAAATATGATACTGAAAACGCTGTTTCAGAATCCATCTGTATTACAATGCAAGCTCCTTCAGGGCAGGAATTCTTACATTTATTTTATTCGAGGCTTATCATATACATCCAGCAAAAATCTTCATGGTTGTTTATTAAAATACATGTTAGGATTCTTTTAAATAATTTAAATTTTAAGACATTCTACATTTACATATTTTTAATGCCTTTCTAAGTTACCCAAATCTCATTCTAGGTAGGATTTCAATTTTATGCTGCTCATCAACAATAAATAATTCTTACTCTTTTTCCCAAAACATAGACGATATCTGACAGACGTTAGCATTCAGAGATAAACCAGATCTCTACAGCCAACCCACCCAAACTTCAAGAATTCCTGTTAGTGTGAATTCCAATATTTTTCTACACAGCTTCAGTTTCACAGTAGCATGATGTTAAAGCATTTCCCAGTTTATTAAGTTAATTACATTTTACAGTTCTAATCTGATTCAACTAGTGTCACAAGAACATATATCAATTTCCATGTTCCTAAATCTTCCAAATAAACGACAAACTTAGACAAGGGCATATACCCCCTAACAGAAGACGGGCACACGTTAAGGGCCTGTGGAAAGACATATCGTATCGGCATGTGCAGGGCTCTCATGTACCTTGAGAAGGACACCGTACCAGAGTAAGACGAAACTAAAGGCAGCAGAAAAAAGCATCACTGTCACGTCTCAATTCACAAAGATCCTAAGAGGCAACAGAGAACAGTCACCCCCAAGTTACTTGAAAATTTTATTTAGTTTTGAAAAATGTATTTCAAAACCTGCTGTTGGGAACTCAGGACACATTCTCCCATAGCAACAATGCCACAAATATATGGTGCTTTGAGTTTTCCAGCAGGTGAAAAGAACTCCACGAATCCAGAAAATGGCACGACTGGAGAATCTACAGCTCTCTGGGATTTGATTACCATGTATGCTGTTTTTCCCCCTATGGAAAATGGCTACTGCATTACTCACTGGCATACATCTCCCTCCTCCCTCCAGTTCACTATCTCTTTCTTTCCTCCAGTTACTCCCACTCCCACCAAAAAAGTCCCCAGTCTCTTAGAGGTGGAAGCAAAACAGCCTGATCCTGTGAGCCATTCGTAAGCAGGAGCTACCGAGCTAATAGCAATTTGAAAGGCAGGTATGAGAGGGATTTGAGAAGAACTGGCTAAGGGGACAGAGTTTCCTAGCGTAGGCCCAGTGCACAGTAGGCATTTAAAGTTAATGTATTATGTATAATAATATGATGAAGAGAAAAACCAACAGTATAGTCTTTAAATGTGCGCACTAAATGAGAAAGGGGATGGGGCTCAGGGGGAACTGGGTGGCGATCTGGACCATGGATATCACACCCTCAGCTTAGCTCTGCTCCGTGAAACATCACTTTTAGGTTATAAGATCAAGAGATGTTCAGGGACTTCCCTGGTTGTCCAGTGGTTAGGACTCCACGCTTCCACTGCAGGGGGCAGTTTCCCAACCAGTTTCAATCCCTGGTCAGGGAACTAAGATCCCAAAAGCCGCAGGGCGTGGGCAAAAAAAAAAAGAGAGTTGTTCAGAAACTACACAAATATATTTTAAGGGAGAAAAAGCGTAAAAATTATCCTGTCTTCAAAAACTTTAGGTATGGTGATATACTAGTACTTTTACCTACAAGTGTTCAAATAACCTAAAGTCAATTCGGTCTCTGAGGAACATGAGAAAATAACTTTTCCTTGCTCTAAACAAGATGATTTTCCATCTTATTAAGAGTCACGAACGATTTAGAAATTTATATCCACCCAAACTACACAAAGCTGTTTAAAACAGTCACCTGTGCCTAACAGGGGTTCAATACCTTTAAGCCCTTTTTAAGATACTGTTTTGGTATTCTTAGTAGTTATTAACATTAATATAATCTGAGATATTTTTATAAATATCTTAAACTAATTCCACAATATTATTTTTCAAATTAAGAAGTTATATTGCATATGCATTAAAGCAAGCATCCTTTTCCCGAACCACTTACAAATCAATTTCAAAAATGCTTTCTAACAGTATTTCCAAATTAATTCACCCACAGGTCTTTGACTGCCCTGCATCATCACAATCACAGTGCTTTATGTCAAGCACTCTTTTAAGTACGTTACATATACTAACTCATTCAATCCTCATAATAACTCTTGAGTTAGGTATTACTATGCCCAGTTTGCAGAAGGAAAAGAAAAAACTGAGGCTCTATGACATTAAATAACTTGCCCAAGATCACACAGCTATTAAATGACAGAACCAGGACTCTGACCCAGAGAGTCCAGTTCCAAAGTGATTACACAAAGTTGGTGTAATCACTGCACCCTACTCCCTCTCACACTCATTCATTCAAACTTTTATTACCTGCCTAGAGTAGGTCAAGCACTTTGCTAAACCCAGGTAAAGAGACAAAATAAGGCAAGATCTCCATCCTCAAGGAACTTACATTTTAATGCACAGCATAAAAGGAAAGTGCAAATTAAACCCAAAAGTTCGATATGACAATTCTGGTTCAGCAAAATGTCCAAGGAAAAGATAAGATATTGTATTGAAAAGGATTTAGTAATAATATTCCTGATGTTCACATTTTTTTTGAATCCTTTCAAAAGCTACACATTTGATCTTTAAAGTGAACCTTGTGAAGCCGAGCATTATTACACTCATTTCACAGATGAGGAATCAAATAAGTTCTGAACAGCTTAGCAAAGATGCCACATTGCCTTTGGAGGGAAATTGCCCTGCCTACAGAATCTGCTTCTCTAAAAAGACCCCAAATGGTCAAATCATAGGCTTCCTGGGACAGTTCAAAAAAATTAACTGGGCAAACCTGATCCCCTTTCAAAAATTTGAAATTAGTCCGTCCCTTTGCTATGAGATGTAAGATGATAGAGGGCGACGAGGGTGGGGTATCCATTGAGAGCCAAGGTCAAGCTCGAAATGAGGAGATTATAAAGCCAGTGGACAGAAAAGAACAGAGTCCCAAAAAGAGAGCAACATGCCATGTGACCAGTCCTGAGGGAAGAAGACAGGGGATATGGTCTCTTCCTTATGACCCAGATGCCTGCAATAAACGTCATTTTCCCTAAAGACACAAGTGTTCTTTGCAAAAGCAACTACCGAAAGAGCATGTGTCAAGTGGATGACGTTTCACAATTTTTTCCAACACAAAAATTCAGATACTTAGTGGGCTTGAGTAGAGAAAAGACTCCAGATGTAGTAACTGGCCACACAGATCTCCATGGTTTCTGTTTACTTCCTGCAAAAAAAGGGATAAACTTGGCCAGCTCACAGCAACAAACACAGAAGTCAAAAGAATGTGTCTTCAGAATTATCCAGACGTCATCCCTTCTACTTCCTCTTCCCTAATCCACCCCCAACACCTTTACTTATCCCCACTCTCCTCAAATAAGAAAACTTATTTTCTGTCTCCTCTTATCAAAAGTAAAACAAAGTCATTAAAGAATCAATACTGACTAAAACTTTGACAACAAACCATTTCATCTCGGAGTATTTGTATGAAATGAAAGGTTTAGGTCAGGACAGTAATCACCTAAAGGAGAGAGTTCAGGAGAGGACTGGCATCACACCCAGCCTAGCACACCTTCCTCCCCAAACCAAGCTTGGAGACCATGCTGCTAACTCCGCCCACTCCCATCCCCTACTCCATCACCACCCAAGCAACAGCCTGGAATCCTCAAGTTTCTGCTGTTCCAAGCTCTCTCACAGGGACACCACAAGGGTGACAAGTAGAGAGGCTTCTCAGGACCTTTGGGCAGCATTCAAATCAAGAAGATGTAGGAGAGCAAAGGCCACCAAAGGGAGTGAGACCTCACAGATCCACGACCATAGAGCACAGGGGACTTCCACTTGACACAAGTGTGGCCTTGGCCTCTAGGATGCTGAGTCCTTTTTCTAACCTGTAAATGATACTCAGGTGTACAGATAGTGAGGAATTTTAAAACAAGAGAAAAAATAATTCATTTTGGTGGGCCAATCATTAAAAACTCTTTAGGCCTAATTACCAGGCAATCCAGAAGCCATCGTGTGCGTCGTTAAAAGCATCAATTTTTGTGAGTTCGTCATGCTGCAACACTCTCAAAAACAAGACAAGTACTAAGAACTTAAACACCAAAAGAGCAATCATAAACCTTCAAATAAGCACTAGCCCCCGTTAGAAAAGAAAAACAAAGGCAGGTGATGAAAGAAGTAAGAGTACCGTGGAAGACAAGGAAAGTTTTCAGCAGGTTTTTTTTTTTTTTTTTTTTAAGAAGGTAGGGTTCTTGTGATTTATAAATCCTTATACTTGAAAGGCATACACCTAATATAAGTCCCATGAAGATAACTTTAAACAGGCCCACAAAAATCACATGCCTCACAGATGAGGGCGGTTAAAAGGCAAATATCACAGAACTCTAAATAAAGGTAAGACCTGCCCAGTTAGAATACTGGGTGTGTCTTTTAACAATTCAAGAGAAAGTTATGAATAGGGCTTCTAAATGACACAGTAAAAAAAAAATCAGTTTTTAGAAAGTACTCTTATGCCAGCACACGGAGGACTAGATTGATCTAGAAAACAATTATCCATATGGACAGGTTAAAAATGTATTTGGTCAGTAACTCCTGCAAAATTAGAATGAGGAATCACGCCTTCAATGATAAGGCTAAGAAAAATAAAAAGAAACAGTCGTTCACTTATGACATAATTGCAATATAACAATTCTTCGCCATCCTTCCTTCACCAAAAATATATAAAATTTCAGATAACACACAAATTCAGACGGAAAGAACTCTATTCATGATACAGTACATAGGTTTTTTTAAAATGCTGTAAATTCACGTAAAAGAAAGACATTAGACGATGGCAGCCCTCTGCCAGGCCTGAACTTTTACACAATGGTTAATTTTCAGTTATGCCATTTTTAGTTAAGCATAAGGATCATGCCCATGTTTCTTAACATGTGACAAAATGATATTTGTGAAAATGCTTCTGAAATGAGGAAGAATATGTGATATGCCACAAAGCTCGATAAGTTCTTTCCTTTTCTGTATCTAGCGTGAGAGCAAGCAGCAGCTAGCCATAAACCAGGCACTGTTCTATGGGCTTTAGATCATTCCACTTAATCCTCTCAGTGAAGTGAGCGCTAATATGAAGTTCAATTTACAGGTAGAGATTTAAATAACCCTTCCAAGGCCACACTGAGAATGAGTGGGAGAATCAATCGGGATGTGACCCCATGCAGGCTGGCCCCCGAGCCCAGATTTTCAGGGTTTATGTCATCATGACATAAACCAAGCCTCTCGGTTCTGCTTGCCCAACACCAATGGCAAACGGGGTCAACAAAACAAGATCTTACATGATGAATGCTATACATTTACTCATAGAAGACATAAAAATATCTCAGACGAAACTAGAGTTCAAAGGTTTAATAAGAAAAATACCATTTGACATTAATGTTTATCAAATATTAGCAAAAACTGATAGGAAGCAAACAATAGTTTTTCTTAAAATGATGGGAAAGTCAAGGGAAAACAGTAAGAATAGACAAAACGCAGTATTCTTTGAAAAACTGCTTTCCAAAAGTAAACATTAAGAAACCTACTTGAAAATTAACAAGTAAATAAAGTCTTATAAATATAGCTACTCATAAAAAGTGGTTTCCTCTGGAAACATTTGACTATGCACAAGTCAGTCAGAACAACTAATGTCAGCGTATTTCTTCAAATCCTAATGTTTTCAAGAAGAAATATAACAAAACAAATTGAAAACAGAATTCTGTAAATATTTGAGAGGGTCTAACCATGAGTAGGAAGAATTCCTTAATCAGGTATCCAATGAATGTGTCCTGATAAAGAGGGATAATGGAATGGAATGGAGGGAATTTTAGACTAACAGATAACTTACAAAAATATTAATTCCCTACTATCGCAGCTTCCCCAAAGACCAAAACAACAATTAAAAAAGGACCTGGTAACATAGGACTAAAACTCAAATGCTTTCTATAAATATCCTAAATCATATACATAATCCTTTATACTTTTCAAATGGCATATAGAGGAGTTCATCTTATTGAACTAAACATTTGATTAAGTAGTTCATCAAAGTGCATATTATTTAGGAGAAAAAGTCTTGCAATAAGCCAAGTTAGACTTCTGTGCTCCCTTCAACAACTGCTGAATAGGTAGATGGGAACACAAGAGTCTAACTTTTGTCTTTTCACAGTTTGTTTTGGTTTGGTTTTGACTTTTGAAGAGCTTTTTAAAATAGGCATCAACCACCAAACTTGCACCTCAGGGCTGCTTGCCAATGCTTCAAGTACAGCTGACAACCTCGGGCCAGAGCCAAGCCCTGGGCCCCGCCCCCTCACCACCATCTTTAAAGGCTGGCTCCTGATCCCATCCCACCCTCAAATCCCTCCTCCCACCACCACCCCCCTCCCGCCCCAATAGCAATATCTCAACCTCTCCAGGCTAAAGAAGGTGCCTCCCAAAGAAACACTAAGGTCATCTGATAAATGATCCATGCTTAAGGGTAAAAGCCAATAAGGACTGTCCCTTTTCTCTCCTTCCCCCCCAGCCCTCAAACCAAGGCTCCCGTCTTCTCCAGCCTAGGACTCTAATTCAGTGGTAGGAATTTGGGGCCAGTATGGGCAAGCAGTATGGCAGCCAGTGGGGGAGGCACTTGGGAACAGGTCTGGCACTACCACGCCATGGAGTGCGCTCACTGTATGAGCAGCTGCCCACCCTACACCCTCTCGATTTTGCGCTAGCCTAGGTTGAGAATGATCCTGCTCTGGCCAAGGTTGAGAATGAGCTGTTCCTCTCTTTTGTTCTCTCAACCCACTCAAGTATAGGCCACCCACAACAGGCTGCAAAACCACAAACATCGGATAAAGGCTCCATATCTCAATATGCAGCCCCAGGCAAAGCCCTACGACAACAGACCTTGCAGCAGCCTAATCCCTGAGGTTTGAGTCCTCAAGGTAAAAATGAGAGGTCAGGACTCAAAGTCCCTAAGGTTCTTTTCACTCTCACAATCAAGACCCAAAATTCAGCTCAGATCCTCAGGCCATCCCAGAGTAAAGTCTCTGGAGCATGTGCTAAGTCTGCATAATTCTGGCCATTTTGACCGTCAAGGGGAGTCCAAGTTACAGACAGTAAGGCGTTGGCGTTGCAGTCTGCTTACTGCTCAAAGGTTACTATCTCGTTAGCGTGCTACAGAAAAATGGATGAGAACACTTTATGACCCTCTCACACAAAATAAAATGATAACACATCCAAAGCACAGGCAGCAGTTCCCTTTTATCTTTGGAAATGAATTAAGTCAATGGAATACATATGGTGGTTGCAACGTGAGAAAAAATTCTGGTCAGCCTGGGAATCTAGCGCAGAGTATTACAGCCGTTCCATTGATTTTTATTCCCCTCCTCCACATCTGGGGATTTTAAAACAAATGAAAGAAGGCATTATTCCAGCTTAAGGCATAAGCATAAGTCACAAAAGAACAAAGAAGGTTTTATTATCACATTAAACATCAAGGAGGAAATGTGCTTACTGATAACTAATTTAGTATCCTACCCTATTAGGTTAGCATTTGCTGTTTGCAAGCTTCTAGGCCAATATTTACAATTTCTATCTAAGACAGGAGGTAAAAATGTTCAGCTAGTGAGAAGGTCATTAAGGAAAGGAAGGGGGGGGAGGCTTGGAAAAACAGAACAAAGTACACAGATACACGGTACTCTTTGCACCTCAGTGGTCTATAGAACATTCGCCCTATCTGCCTATAAAGTGATTTAGCATTAACCACAGGTCACTCTAGCAGCAGAGTACTACTTCCTGACAAAACCTTTTTGAAAGCTCCCCCACCAACAAACAATCTACATACGCCAAAGAACGTGAAACCTACTGCCCCAGGCCAGTGTCTTGGGCTCTCTGCCTAAGAAGTTTGCTTTCAGCCAGAAGAAGGGGGGAAAGAATCACACTGTAACAACAGCAGATTGTAGAATACAGCGAACAGCCCTCCTGCTTGTTGGCGCCGTTCCCAAGCAGCAGTTCCAGTGGCTGGGCCTTGAGCCCATTCAAGAATTCCATCTCACAGGAAGTGTTTCAAATATAGTTATTTGATCTTTCAGCATTTGCAAATGCACCTGCTGAGCAAGGAGCCTGACAGCCATCGCCCCAGTTCCTTCCTATCCGTCTTCACCAGTCATCATAGAGGCGGTTTCAGGATTAGGTGAGGTGCAAAGTACAGAAAACCCCAGCCGAAGATTTCTGCTGCTGCACGAGGTTAGCGCGACCTGTGGCTTTTGGTTCCTTTCTCCCCACACTAACTTCCCTGTCACTTTTTTCCCCGGAGCAGGTAAGAGGGCTTTGTTTTGTTCTCTAGCTTTCAGGTGCCCGGGCTTACCTCGTGGTGGCTTCCTCCCCTCCCTTGCCATGGTTCCCCCCCAGGGCCTGGTCCTTGCCGCTGGGGTGGTAGGCAGTGAGCACAACTCCCTGGGAACTGGAGAGCCAGCTCATGGTGAGAGAAGGGGCATAATTTCTGCGATCCTGACACAGCGGAGGGGAAAGAAGTTCCTGGCTCTCCCGGCAACTCGGCTCATTAGCATCGGCCGGCTCCTCCCACCAAGGCCAGCGATTCACAAGGGAGGGGCGGGGCCTCTCCGGCGCAGGGCCGCCGACTCTCCAAGGGGGAGACCGGTGACTCAAAGCGTGGCAGCAGCCCGGGGACAACCCCAGTCCGAAAGGTTGCAGTTAAGGGGTGGGGGGTGGCGGGGGTACTAGTTGCTCCCACCCCCGAGTTATTCTGATCTGATTAAACAGCCACGTTGCAGCCGCCCCTCAACGTTGTAAGCACAAGCCGTCTTGGTTAGGAAACAATGAATTACTGCAGAGCCTTTTTTTCCCTTCTTAATTCCTGTTTCCATCTGGTAATTTCTGCCGCTTCATGTAACGGGAGTAAGGGCTCTTCTTAATCCCTTCAAGGTCAGCATTAAAATTAACCATAGCAAAACCCAATCAACCTGCCCAGCAAAATTGTGCCATACAGGTGACAAGAAAGGCTTCCTGGGGACTTCCCTGGTGATCCAGTGGTTAGGACTCCGAGCTCCCAAGGCCGGGTGCCCAGGTTCAATCCCTGGTCAGGGAACTAAGATCCCACATACCACAACTAAGCCCGTGCTCCGCAAGGGAGACCCGGCACAGCCTAAATAAATAAATATTAAAAAAAAAAAAAAAAAAAGAGAAAGGCTACATGTTGTGTTGAGTTTAACATGTCTTCATAAAAAAGATGTGTACCTAGAATACCATCTTCTTTCACATAGCAAATGCCAAGTTTACCTTTTGTTTTAACAAAATACCCTTCAGTACCAAAAAGAGACCCATCTACCAAAACTGTTAAATGGCACTGCTGAGAATTTTAAAAAAAGTACTTACTGTTACTTGTTGAGCACTTACTATATGCCAGGCTCTCTCTGTGACAGGTGTTTTACATGTATTATCTCATTCAATTCAGTTGAATTCTCTCTCTCTCTCTCTCTCTCTCTCCCCCTCCCTTCCCTCTTCCTCCTTCTTCCTCTCCCCCTCCCCCCTCCATCTGTTTCTCTCGCACACAAACACACCTTATAACACGGGTATCATTCTCATCTGCAGGAAAGTGAGGCTGAGGGGCAGATTAAGTACCTTGTCTAAGATAACACAATTGTTCTGTGCCAGAAGCTAGATTTGCCCAGAATTCTAGGCTAAATTCCATTCTTTTTAACCACCATCCTGTTCTTTGTCCTGCAGATAAGGAAACAAGTGCAAAAGTTATGAAAAATATAAGAGATGTTTCCGTCCTTTCTCCTCTAAAAAATTCTACACTCCTCTATATATCTAGTAGCCTGAACGGAAGTGGGTTTTGTTGTTGGTTTTTACGGTCTATCAGTATTTGTGTCTAAACCTCCTCATAAATAAGTTTTCAACGTCATCATTCCATAAACATACTGTTTGTACTTTTTTAATTATTTAAAATGATCATGAGAAATAAATACTTTATTCACACTTACACACTCTTAAGGTATCAAAAAATTATTTTTTTTAAATCCTCTTTGGTATCTGCTGTGAACTCCCATTTACAAGTCTTCTTAAAAAATAGTTTATTACAGCTTCCTCCCTCCCCACTCCACAATTAGCTGGTCAACCTTTGCGTATCAACTAATACCTCCACTGGGCTCTACACATTGTCTCCTTTCCGTCCCCACTACCTAAATCCTCTCTGTACCCTGTAATTCGATCTTAACTTCAATCTTAAAACGCTTTAACTCATTTTCCTGCCTCCTCCTCTAAGTTATATGGCACATTATTAGCACACCCAAGCACAGCCCTACTGATGTCTCCCCATGAAACTTCCACTGGTTCCCCACTGCTAACAGAACCAGTTCTAAACCTTTGTGTACAGTACTGAACATTCTTGCTCCCTTACCCGCACAAGTCTCTCCATCTCTTCTGCCAGACACCCTTCCCTCTGGTCCCCCTGTCATTCCTTTCTGGGCCTTCCACATCTAACTTACTTTCCACATAGTGGATGTTCAGTGAATGCTGATTGGTAAAGAACTGAATGAATTTAATGTGTCCTTAGAAAGTACAGTAATTTTTTTTTTAGTTAAATTGGTAATATTAGACAAGTGATCCCCACGGACATACCAGTATGATCCTATGATGCGATGTTTACCAGTTCAGGCAAGATGAGAAGCACAGGAAGAGAGGCAAAAGGTAAGCTGACTGGAGTGTATGATTTCTTTTTAATGTCTTTATGTGGAAAAATGATTAATGTTCCCACATTCACCCTTCTTTTTTACGTAGCTGCTCTGAGATTTAAAAAAACAAAACAAAACCAAGAATCACTACCTTCTACAATTACTGGTAGGCCATACACTCTAGCTTTTAAAAACTCTTTACTCTCTGTTTTTCTCTCCATCCCACACCATCCTTTCCCTTACTTCCCTGGACTTCCTTTTTACCTTCTTTATTTTTCTATTTTTCCTTCTTCCTTTGCTATATCCTCAGTCAGTGTCACACATGCCCGTTGACAGCCATGAGCGCTGCCAGCTCTCAGGAGACAATTTATGATACAGGGAGCTTTTGTCCAGTCTTAACCAAAATGATGATTAAGTTATATCTTTGCCTGACTACAGTCTCTCCATTTGTTTAATAATAAATCACAATGTGTAAATCAAAATGAAACTATTTTACTAGCTCAAAGTAATACTTGGGTTCATAGTAGCCAAGCTTTTTAATTTTTGTGAGGCATAAAATAAAATGTGGCACAAATTGATTTACATAGCTTGGTACATAAAATTTGAATCCTGCTAATTTAACTTTCAGGTACATGGAAATCCTCTGGACTCCTCTTCCTTTCCTCCTAATAAGCCCAGTTGTTACTGGTCTAAGAATGTTGTCTGTCACAGGGAGACAGCTGGCAGGCTTCTACCCTGGTGTAGTTAGCTTCAAATATAGGCTCAAGTATTCAATAGATGAAAAACCACTTTCAGAATTTTCTTATGACCATCACGGACACAAACCTTACTACCAAAATGCTTTCTTGAGGGGCTTCCCTGGTGGCACAGTGGTTAAGAGTCTGCCTGCCAATGCAGGGGACACAGGTTCGAGCCCTGGTCCGGAAGGATCCCACATGCTGCGGTGAAACTAAGTCTGTGCGCCACAACTACTGAGCCTGCGCTCTAGAGCCCGCGAGCCACAACTACTGAGCCCGCAAGCCACAACTACTGAAGCCCGCGCACCTAGAGCCCGCGCTCCACAACAAGAGAAGCCACTGCAATGAGAAGCCTGTGCACCGCAACGAAGAGCAGCCCCCACTCACTGAAACTAGAGAAAGCCCACGCACAGTGACGAAAACCCAATGCAGCCAAAAATAAAATATATAAATTTATTTTTTAAATGCTTTCTTGAAAGGCTACTCCTGTTTCAAACCTAAAACCCTACCAAGAATTTGCTAGTCTGTCCCTCATACCCTTCCTCATAGAGATACCTTTTATGAAAAAAACAAAAAAAAAGGTATTATTTTACTCTCTTCTGCAACCACTTTAAACAAACACTGAGAATCTAATGTCCTTGAAGATGTTAATATTCCAAGCCACTCACTGCATGCCAAAGACTTTCCTGTTATGAAATGTCTCACAAAGTAATTAACAACATCAAGACAGTTTAAACATTCATTTCATTCATTCCCTTCAAATGGGACTAACTGGATGACCTAGGGAGGAAAAAGGAAGCTGTAATTTACATACCCAAATCCGTTGTTAAAAATAGGGTGGAGATAGCACTGCAGCCTCAGATAATTTGACAGCCATGTTCAAAGTAATGAAAAAAAAAAAATTCTTGGGCTTCCCTGGTGGCGCAGTGGTTGAGAATCCGCCAGCCGAGGCAGGGGACATGGGTTCGTGCCCCGGTCCAGGAAGATCCCACGTGCCGCGGAGCGGCTGGGCACGTGAGCCATGGCCGCTGAGCCTGCGCGTCCGGAGCCTGTGCTCCGCAACGGGAGAGGCCGCAAGAGTGAGAGGCCCGCGTACCGCAAAAAAAAAAAAAAAAAATTCTTAGCCTCAGAGCTAGTAGTATCACAGAATGTGTTAACTAGTTTTCATATTTTGATTTAGGAGCCTACTTAGTAGTATGGAATTATATTTGCAGGGTACCAAAACTGCAACAGATGAACATATTTATCTAATATTTTCTTAATTGGTTTCTGTCACTTTAAATGGAATTAACTAAAGCGAATGTTTATACTCAAACACTGTAAGATCATTGGAAGCCTGTATAGGGACACAGTGCAATGTGAAAACTGACCTTTCAATCCGCACGGCTAAACTCAACTTACAATAATATAACAAGAGCTTGGATAACTTAATCATCAACTGTGAAGTTAAAGTTTTACATAGGTGATAAAACCTAGATTCATACAGCATTATTAACTAAAGAGGGCGTGTTCTAATACCTCCTACCTGATGTGATATCAAGCTTTTGTAGGAATAATTCTGTGAGCTTGCAAGGAAGTCAATTCTGTACTAAGGAGCTGTGACGGAGAATTATTCTGTACACAGAATGTAAACTTACTGCCTTGGAAATTGCCTTCATTATTACTAATTCTGTCTCTGGAGCAACAAGGAAAAAGCCTTTTCCCTCTCTCTGGACAGGTCTAAAAATTTCTGCGTTATTCTCAAAGTTATTTTCTTAACTATTCCTCCAGGGAGAAAATACTAGCCATGCCTGGAATGATTTCTAACTGCTATTGCCAGAGGCTAATTTAGGCTTCTTGGCAAACATGTGGAAAAGATCCTACAGTTAAGAGTTTACTACCAATAAATAATACCACCTAACGTTCGGATGCTTGCTCTTTGCTAGAGGTAGTACACACAGTCTCTGATTTAATCGTCACAACAAGCCTGAGAGATAAATATTAGAATTCTGTCCACTTTAGAGATGAGAAATGTGAGGTCACCCCACTAGTAGGGGGCAGAACTAGGACATGTAAACCTGAGTTTATATGACCATTGAGCCTGAGGGCTTAAACACTGTAAAGGTCACAGGTGTCCTGGAACTGACTCTTTTGTTTATGAAAAACTCCACATGGATAATTAAGCAGGTAAAATCATCTACAGCACATGTGAAGTGTTTAACCAAATGGAATACTGATGTAAATGCAATGCTGTGGAGATGAACATTCAAACAGACTCAAACATATTAGTTATTTCCCGGTACTTTGAAACTTTTTTTTTTTTTTTTTTTTTTTTTTGCGGTACGCAGGCCTCTCAGTGTCGTGGCCTCTCTCCCTTTGCGGAGCACAGGCTCCGGACGTGCAGGCTCAGCGGCCATGGCTCACGGGTCCAGCCGCTCCGCGGCATGTGGGATCTTCCCGGACCGGGGCACGAACCCATGTCCCCTGCCTCGGCAGGCAGACTCTCAACCACTGCGCCACCAGGGAAGCCCGAAACTTCTTTTTTATGTCAAATTACTAGAGGACTGTGACACAGTGTACATCCTACTGTACAAGGTCATCACCATTATGCTATCATATCTAAAACTGTTTCCGTTGATAGAAATGAAAGTCCTCTGGCCGTTATGATTATAAACATCCTTTATCTTTTAATTAAATAAATTTTTTAAGGCAAAGACAGATCTAAGTTTATAGGCCCTAAAGTTATAGAATTTCTTAGACACGGGGCTTTGGAAGGGGGTTTGCAAGGGCAAGACTGGAGGTTTAACTTCATTTAGCTTCATGGTGAATCCACCTCACGTCAAAACTAGCCTCAATTGGAAATTAGCCACGATAAGTAAAAGCAATGACCCTAAACTTTCCTTTGGTTTTCTCTTCATTGCTGAATACAATGGGACCCGTGTTGCAAACACTTGCATTTAGGAGCACCAAGTCAAGAAGAGTGAAGTGTATTCTGGAGGTAGGTACACTCTGGAAAGGTAGTATTTTGCTTATTAACAAGACTCAATTTGAAATATCTAGAAGTATAGCAGTACTTAGACTTGCTCCAGTACAAAAGCTTTGTCCTGAAGTAGATTACAAAGAATGTTTATCTCCTTGTCAAGTAAAAGAAGTCCTAATGATTGGGGAAGACTTGGGGAAGCTGAATATCTAAGGAAAGCACTATAGTTCTATTGAAGTTTTAGTTTTTATTTTAACTAAAATTACTAAGTTTTAATTTTATTTCTTAAAGTTTTAGAGTAGGTCCTGGAGTAGTTATATTCTCTTTATTGACCAAAATACTAGCTAAAACTGCACAGATGCTATCAGAGAAGAATTTTCTATTTTGTAAGCCCTTTGGGAAATTTCTAAGGTTAGAAATATCTCCAAAAATGGTAAAGCATAATTTTACTGGAAAAAAATGTCCTATTGATCAGTTTACAGAAGGAGCACATAGAATGTTGGGCAACACCCCTGGTTTTGCTTTCTGGGGTGAAGAAATTAGATTCATATGTCAATATGGATTACTGCTCTCTACATGTGCACACAATGGTGGCAAAAAATTTCTAGAACCATGTAAATTGTCCACATCACCAGAGCGTGGACATTGCCCACTAACTTTTCAAAGGGGGGTGTCAAGAAATAACAGAAAAATATTACCATCCTTTAGATTACACAGGGCTTCACTAGTTTTCCACACAATGTCTAGACATGTTTGACTGTATTTCATGGGGAAGTTTTTCTTTGTTTTGTTTTGTTTTAAGAGAAAAGGAAAACCCTCAGGATAATCTCATAGAGGAATTTAATCAGGGAGTTTGGCTCATTTAAAAGTAATTACTTCTGGTCAGTGGAATGAGCAAATATTTTCATTTTTAAAGCTATAGAACAAGCAGAGCTGTTTTGGACAAGTAGCCACCATGTCCACAGCGTCAGAAATTGAAATACTAGACAAATTTTTGAATGCCATAACTGAATGCTGATATAGAGAAGGACAACAACTTCTCAATTTCTCTACAAGCAAAAATCTCAGGAGAACTCTTTTTCAAGTTACTTCTACTCAGATGAATCAGAGTTAACGATTCTTGACTTCCTAACACGACTCCAACTCAGGGTCTCAGAGGATTCTTGATAGGCCTGTCTTGACACAGGCCTGTGTCCAGCAAAGCAAGTTATATGAATTCTAATTTTCTATGCTGCTACCACATGCCTTTGAGAACCAGAGTTTTCAGGAATTGTTATCAAAATAAAATCAAAGGAATTATACATAAAAGAAATTATGTGCATTACTTTGTAGAAAAGCAGCCTTTTTATTAAAATTTATTTTGGGAAGAATTTGCTTTGTTTCTTGTTTGACCAGTTGCGATTTTGTTTTTGCTTTTTGGAAATAACCATTAATTTTTTTTTCAAATAAGTGAGTCATAGTTCCTGGTTAAAAAAAGTTTAGACCATATTCCCTCAATTTTAAGAAACAGATTTTAACATTTTTAAAATTAGTATTACCTTGAAATCAGACTTTTTATATGGTAACAAGACATTTATTTCCAAAAAAAAGAAAAAAAACTATTAACTTGATTTGTTTTACACTTAATGCAATCTAGAATCATTGAAATAAAGCATTCTGTCTCTGCAAAATTATGGTATAATATACTGACTGCATTGGGTTTAAGGAATTTTCTTTGTTGGTTATAATTTGCTTATTTCATTGGAAATTTATTTCGCTGTGAAAGAATAAATTTCCAATGAAATAAGTAAATTACTTAAAACAACTGTAATATAATTGTGTATACTGATTTTTTTTCTGGAACCAGAGTCCATATGCCTCCAGAATTCTCAATATGCCTCCAAAAAAGATGAAGAACCATTGCTCTAGACATTACTATAAATGATTTTCATCCAAATGCTAATTGAGAAAGCACTACTCAGATAACATCCTAGCCCCAAATGGTTTGTGCACCTGAAACATGCTCTGAAAATATCTAAAAGAGTGATTTGCCTTCATTCTATTTAATAATTTGGCTAGCTGACTTGTTACAAAGGCTCAAAGAACATAGCTATAATCATGGGGATTTGGGCTTTCTGAAATTTTAAAACAGACTCAAAATTACAGTGTTGAGGTTGTCCAGAGGTTATATATAGCTACTACAAACTACTTCTGTTATAAAAGCAGCTGCTATGGAACAAAAGGTTAGGCAAAAGCTGTCAGGCAGATGATTACAGACTCAGGGCTCTAACAATTGAGGAAAACGCCATATCCTGCCACCAGAATATATACTTTCTTACAGTATAAACTGCTCAAGTTCAGACACTGCCTCAGACACAGTTCCCCGCTCAATCAAAACGTCTCGATTGTAAGAACTGACATCTGGTTCTTGTGAATCACTCCTAAATAATGTCTTTAAAATTCCTATCCCACCTGCCCACCCCCCAAAATCCAGAAGGTTCTCTACAATTGAAATAGTGAAAAAATTGGAATTCCACTACATAAAGTACAAAATACATTATTTTCCGTCATCAACCTGTCTTCCTGCTAACTATATTTCATTTATGTATTTTTCTTTAAAAGTATGTAAGAAGAGAAAGAAGAAAAAAAAAAAAAGTATGTAAGATACATATTCTTTCTTTCCCGATAGTGAAATTATATGTTTAATATTAGATATGTCACATTCCTGCAGGTATGGATTAATAAGTAACAATAAATATAATAAAATTCCCTCCAGTCATCATCCTTCCAAGTATGTCACAATACACTTTACATATACATCAAATGCCCACAAACACTGTAGACTGCATATATTCATGAAAAACAGCTTTTACCACAAATTGGCATGCCAGAAGAAAAGCAGGAAGAGAGTGTGACAAAGGTAGGTTATTCTTTCTAACACACCCTATATCACACTGCCTCTTCCTCTTAAACAGAATTCTTTTTTTTCCAGAAGCTGAATATAACCTTCTAAGACTTGAGTTTAAATCACACTCTCTGATGTTCTTGAAATTTCTACCACTGTAAGTTATCAAGCATTCAAGTCAAGGCAACAGAGTCACACTTTGGTAACAAAAATGAGACATGTATCAGAATTCTCCTTACTGCAAGTCTGCCCCTCTCAAAAGTAATACTTGGGGGGCTTCCCTGGTGGCGCAGTGGTTGAGAGTCCGCCTGCCGATGCAGGGGACACAGGTTCGTGCCCCAGTCCGAAAAGATCCCACATGCCGCGGAGCGGCTGGGCCCGTGAGCCATGGCCGCTGAGCCTGCGCGTCCGGAGCCTGTGCTCCGCAACGGGAGAGGCCACAGCAGTGAGAGGCCCGCGTACCGCAAAAAAAAAAAAAAAGTAATACTTGCAAAGATCATCAAAATAAAGCTGTGGTGAACAAGTAAACACTTAGAGAAAACAAAGCGAAATGGTTAGAGCCCTCTAGGATTTGTCTTCTTTCAAGAGAGACTGCCATGCAGTCTGTTATAAGCATTCATATATTAGAGGATAATAAAAAGAAACTTGATAGAGGTACCATCAAACACTTAAAAAGACTTTTTCAAAGGTTTTAGTCCAGAGCAGACATTCTACCACCTCCATGTGAACGAGAGGCACAAAATGAGCCCAACAGAGACTCCTCAAATGTCCCAAGAGCAGGTACTAGACACCAGCAATGGCCTGCTGGGGAACTTTGAAGAAGACTAGCAGGCCTGCCTCTAAAAGAAATACAATTCTCCAACAGCCCATGGTTTCACCACTAAAGTCACATGTGGGGTTATACTGCATAGACACTGGCTGCCTTCAAATAGATAACCTAAGAGAGGTATAAATGAGTCAGACACAACCCAGCCCCCAGGAGTTCATTTTTAGCTAGGATGGACAAACGTGTACTGTATAGTAAATGCAAAAATAAAGCATACCCAAATGCTAAGGGAACAACTCACAGGAGGTAAATAATTCCAAGATCTATTAAGGTTTCAAAGAAGAGGGCACAATTAATGTGCACATTTTCCCCCAAGCTTTCTGTATTAAACATTGATTACTTTACAATCAAAGAAAATAGTATTAAACACACATCAAGTAATAACAACCCATTAGGTCTTGAATTAGGGTGGGTTAAAACATGGCTTTTTACAAGGAGATAGAACAAAAGAGGCGAAGGCACAGGTCCTGGATGACTGCTTGTACAAAGTCAAGGTGTGTTCACAGCCCAAGTGCTGTGAAGAATGCAAATGGGAAAAGGGAGACAGGATAGGAAGATTAAACATAAAAATATATAAATCCCACCAGATGTTTAGGGACTTCCAGTACCTTGTAACTAGTTAGTCTACATCCCATAGGCAGTGGGGATTAATCAAAGTTTACTGAGAGAGTATCGAAATCACCTATACTAGAAGGAAGAACATTATGGTAGCTGTAAATAGCAGGGATGGGAGGAAAAAGATGGAGAGAGAGATCCACTAGGTCATTATAGTAGAGCTTATCAGTTAGGAGGGTGCTGTAGTATTACAGCAGTGGCAGACCTATCTGTTCTTCATCTTCTTTTTTAACCCATGCCACCTCTAGCAGTGGCAATGCACAGATACTGCAGCAGTAGAATCAGGAACCAGTGGATACGTGGAAGTGGGAGTGGAAGAGGAAGGGGTCCCAAATTACCCTATGGGTGCTAATCTAGATGAATGGAGACTAGATGTTAGATACAAATGGTTAAAAACAAAGTTGTTTAGAGGACAGCTCTGGCATGTCCCCACAGCAGGAAGGCCTCGGGCAACATGTGATTATGAAGTACCTGGTGGCAGCTGGGAGGTGAGGGAAAGCTTTGGGTCTCTAGCCAGCTCTCCCACTCTCCCCTGGTTACCCAAAGGGTTTTTCTTGTGCCTGCCTCATTGGTGAGTAGCAGCATTTACCCATTTCTCAAGGATGCTCAACTTCCACAATGGGAGTCCACTTAGATCCGTTAACCTTCAAAACTGTTTCAGACAATGAAAGTTTTCAATCAAGAGTGAGGGATTAAAAAGGAAGAGAAGAAGAAAGATGGGAAAGGTGACTTTTCTGAGCAACTATCAAGTTTCAGGTACTTGTTAGGCCCTTTCAAATATGTTCTCTCTTGGGCTTCCCTGGTGGCGCAGTGGTTGAGAGTCCACCTGCCGATGCAGGGGACACAGGTTCGTGCCCCGGTCCGGGAAGATTCCACATGCCGCGGAGCGGCTGGGCGCATGAGCCATGGCCGCTGAGCCTGCGCGTCTGGAGCCTGTGCTCCGCAACGGGAGAGGCCACAACAGTGAGAGGCCCGCGTACCGCAAAAAAAAAAAAAAAAAAAAAAAAAAGTTCTCTCTTAATCTGCCATCTTATACACAGGGGCACTAAAGGTTTAAGATGTATTCGAGCTGTGTCCCAAGTCACAGAGCTAGCCCTTGGTAGAGTCTGGAAGCAGGCTAGGCTCACTCAGAAACCTGACTGCAATTTCAAACAAAAGGCACTCACAACTTTCTTTTCATTTTGGTTTGATAACATTTGATTACTGAACTAAGTCAATTTCCTTGTTCTTTGATCCATTTGCAGTGTAATTAAAAGTGTGATTACCAAATAGAAAAGGAAATGCTGAGGCTAAAAAAAAAATCTTATAATTGAATATTTTCAGACCAAACTGAGAAAATATAAAAGCAATTTCCACAGCACCTACCAGTGATTCCACCCTGGATCTTTAAGGCCTGAAGGTCTAATATCCATTGGCTATTAGTCTATTGGTCTATCATAGTATAGTCCTGATAACTTGCTTTGGGTTTTGCACCAAGCCCTGAGGTTCTATTACTGATCTTTAATTTCAATCTATCCTCATAGGTTTGCTCTATCCAAACAAAGAATACTGTGAATTGATTTATGAATCCGAATTTTTGCATACGTGGTTTATACCACCTTGAACCAATTTTCTGTGAACAATGAGATGAGGAAAACATCTGGCTCAAAAATTGCTCGGCCAGGTGATATAATATCCTCTTCCCTCTTCCTTTTCCTCTTCTTTAAATAGAGGCCCATCCTTGTTTACAGGATGAGGGCAAGAGGTAAAATCCTTTCCAAAAAGGAAGTAGTGTGTGATATTGTTATTAAGGTATTGTGTAAAACTGTTACACAGGCTGTCTAAGGAAATTTATCAAAAAAGTGGCTAAGCTCTCACCTATGTGGATAGTCACCTGTGAGAAGTCTGATGGAGCACTGAGGGATAGTGGGAAATTAAAGGCTCCAGGGAGGTCCTTCTTTTAACTCACTCATGCTGCTAAGCCTGTGTCTCTGAACCAGTTAAATGGAAGTTACGTGTTCCTACCTGACAGGGATGTTCTAAAGCACAAACAAGCTGGTGGAGGAGGTTGAGAGAAAAAAGGAAGAATTTGCTGAATTTGCTCATTGAATATATATTTAGCACAGAACCCTAAGATGAATGCATTACTCCCATCGCACAGCTGAGAACACTGCAACTCAAAGATTAATGTCAGGACAAACTCTTTGCTCAGATTTTTAAAAAAGGCAAAGCCAGGATTCACAAAATTCCTGTGACCTAAAATCCATGCTCTTCCCATTTTTCCATTATTCTATCTCGAGCATATGGCAGCACATGCATTATTAAGATGAGTTTATATATTATTTTTATAGTTTAGCGAATCTAAGAAATATATTCTTTTAGATTCATCATTCATTAGTTTGCAAACCACTAGTAAAGAAAAATACTGCCAATAATATTATGAAAACCACCAATTGTAAGTTGCATCAGAATTTCACAGATGTTCAAATGTGAATGAAATGAAACAAATATACAGCTTAGAATAAAGTACAGAAATAGAACGACCAAGTAGAACCATTTTTCCTTTTTCTTTTTTAATCCACCCACTGCCCCCCACCACCGACCCCCTGCCCCCGGCCCACTTTCCCCCCTTGGTGTCCATATGTTTGTTCTCTACATCTGTGTGTCTATTTCTGCCTTGTAAACCAGTTCATCTGTACCATTTTTCTAGATTCCACATAATATACGATATTTGTTTTTCTCTTTCTGGCTTACTTCACTCTGTATGACAGTCTCTAGGTCCATCCACATCTTTACAAATGACCCAATTTCATAGAAATATTTTTTTAATTACATCAAAAAGGTCACAAATTTGATTCTTTTAAGATTTGCCAAGTATTACAAAACTTTGATACTGATACAATTATTCAGTCAATAAATTACATATTTATTTAACTACTATGTGCTTCACACTGCCTCAACTCTCAAGACCATGTTATCAAAAACTAACAATCAAGTCACCAAACATGCTACCAGAAAATATCAATGTTAACAACAACAACAAAAATATCAATCAAGTAAGTGCTCTGGGTATGAGGACAGAAGACTGCAAAGGCAGGAGGCAACACAAAGCAGGGAGTAGTCAGTTCTTCCAGAGACAAGTCCTCAGTCTCTTCTGCAGAACACAAAGGCTGGTTAGTTGCAGTGGTTACCTCTTGTCTCTCTTTCAAATGACTGACTTCCAATGCAAAACTCCCAACTTTAATATGAAAACCAAATAAAGAAATCTAGAGTCGGAGTTATCTGTTTATCCTTCTTCATCTTTAAAAAGAAGACTTGTGGCCTTTCAGAGTGGCACAGAAGTCCTTGCAATGGGGCATGGCTTAATTGGAACCTGCCCCAGGCTGCCCTGGAGTCTTCCAGACCTTGCATGTCACCTCCTACACCTATCACGTTCCTGGTTTGGTTTTTGGGCTCCTGGAAAGGCTTTGGGATCGTCTTTTGGTTGACCCACACCCCAGCATTGTCACTGAGTCAGTCCTGTTGGAACAAGGTTCCCTGTTCTCTAGGAGTGTGCATGAACCCCCAGGGAAGCCCTGGCAACCACCTGATGTGCCCTGGGTAATCTGGCAAGGACATGGTGTACTTTTTTTTTTTTTTTTGGCTGCACTGTGCAGCTTGCAAAACTTAGTTCCCCAACCAGGGACTGAACCCAGGCCACCGCAGTGAAAGCACTGAGTGCTAACCACTGGACCACCAGGGAAGTCCTGGACATGGTTTACTTCCTTTCAGATTTCTGTTTCATACCAGCTAGTGAACTTATTGTAGCCTGACAGATTTCGGGTAGAAACACAGTCATTCCTTCCTTAACACCAAAGCCAATTACCTGTCCTGTTAATTGATACAGCAAACTTTAAATTAATTAATATAAGAAGAAAATTCCTAACTACATTTTTTTTAATTGAAGTACAGTTGACTTACAATATTATATTAGTTTCAGGTATACAACATAGTGATTCAATATTTTGATAGATTACACACCAAAGTTATGATAAAATATTGGCTATATTTCCCGTGCTGTACATTACAACCTTGTGACTCACCTATTTTATAACTAATAGTTTGTTCCTCTTAATCCCCTTCACCTATTTTATCACCCCTCCCTCGACCCCCTCTCTCTTCTGGCAACCACTATTTTGTTCTCTGTATCTGTGAGCCTATTTCTGTTTCATTTTATTTGTTGTTTTGTTTTTTAGATGTTGTCATAAAAATGATAACATACAGTATTGGTGTTTCTCTGGCTGACTTATTTCACTTAGCATAACACCCTCCAGGTTCATCCATGTTGCTGCAAATGGCAAGATTTCATTTTTTTTTTAATCTAACTACCTTGTGATAGTTGCAAAATTCTCTCTTAACTATTCACTTCCTGAATTAATGTGAGGGTCACTAGATTGGCCCTAAAAGATCACTCATGGCACAATCTTGCAGCCTGTGGGGAAAAAACCACATTAACAGAAAGACAGACAAGATGAAAAGGCAGAGGGCTATGTACCAGATGAAGGAACAAGATAAAACCTCAGAAAAACAACTAAATGAAGTGGAGATAGGCAACCTTCCAGAAAAAGAATTCAGAATAATGATAGTGAAGATGATCCAGGACCTCAGAAAAAGAATGGAGGCAAGGATCGAGAATATGCAAGAAATGTTTAACAAAGACCTAGAAGAATTAAAGAACAAACAAACACAGATGAACAATACAATAACTGAAATGAAAACTACACTAGAAGGAATCAATAGCAGAATAACTGAGGCAGAAGAACAGATAAGTGACCTGGAAGACAGAATGGTGGAATTCACTACTGCGGAACAGGATAAAGAAAAAAGAAAGAAAAGAAATGAAGACAGCCTAAAAGAACTCTAGGACAACATTAAACGCAACAACATTCGCATTGTAGGGGTCCCAGAAAGAGAAGAGAGAGAGAAAGGACCAGACAAAATATATGAAGAGATTATAGTCAAAAACTTCCCTAACATGGGAAAGGAAATAGCCACCCAAGTCCAGGAAGCGCGGTGAGTCCCATACAGGATAAATCCAAGGAGAAACCCAAGGAGAAATCAAAAGCTAAGAGAATTCAGCACCACCAAACCAGCTCAACAACAAATGCTACAGGAACTTCTCTAAGTGGGAATCACAAGAGAAGAAAAGGATCTACAAAAACAAACCCAAAACAATTAAGAAAATGGTCATAGGAACATACATATCAATAATTACCTTAAACATGAATGGATTAAATGCTCCAACCAAAAGACACAGGCTTGCTGAATGGATACAAAAACAAGACCCATATATATGCTGTCTACAAGTGACCCACTTCAGACCAAGGGACACATACAGACTGAAAGTGAGGGGTTGGAAAAAGATTTTCCATGCAAATGGAAATCAAAAGAAAGCTGGAGTAGCTATACTCATATCAGATAAAATAGACTTTCAAATAAAGAAGGTTATAAGAGACAAGGAAGGATACTACATAATGATCAAGGGATCAATCCAAGAAGAAGATATAACAATTATAAATATTTATGCACCCAACATAGGAGCACCTCAATACATAAGGAAACTGCTAACAGCTATAAAAGAGGAAATCGACAGCAGCACAATAATAGTGGGGGACTTTAACACCTCACTTACACCAATGGACAGATCATCCTAAATGAAAATAAATAAGGACACAGAAGCTTTCAATGACACAATAGACCAGATAGATTTAATTGATATTTATAGGACATTCCATCCAAAAACAGCAGATTACACTTTCTTCTCAAGTGCACACGCAACGTGCTCCAGGATAGATCACATCTTGGGTCACAAATCAAGCCTCTGTAAATTTAAGAAAATTGAAATCATACCAAACATCTTTTCTGAGGACAACACTACGAGATCAGAAATGAATGACAGGGAAAAAAACATAAAAAACACAAATACATGGACGCTAAACAATACGTTACTAAATAACCAAGAGATCACTGAAGAAATCAAAGAGGAAATCAAAAAATACCTAGAGACAAATGACAATGAAAACACGATGATCCAAAACCTATGGGATGCAGCAAAAGCAGTTCTAAGAGGGAAGTTTATAGCTATATAAGCCTACCTCAAGAAACAAGAAAAATCTCAAATAAACAATCTAACCTTACACCTAAAGGAACTAGAGAAAGAAGAACAAACAAAACCCAAAGTTAGCAGAAGGAAAGAAATCATAAAGATCACAGCAGAAATAAATGAAATAGAGACAAAGAAAACAATAGCAAAGATCAATAAAACGAAAAGCTGGTCCTTTGAGAAAATAAACAAAATTGATAAACCATTAGCCAGACTCATCAAGAAAAAGAGGGAGAGGACTCAAATCAATAAAATTAGAAATGAAAAAGGAGAAGTTACAGCAGACATGCAAAAATACAAAGCATCCTAAGAGACTACTACAAGCAACTGTATACCAATAAAATGGACAACCTGGAAGATATGGACAAATTCTTAGAAAGGTATAACCTTCCAAGACTTAACCAGGAAGAAACAGAAAAGATGAACAGACCAATCACAAGTAATGAAATTGAAACTGTGATTAAAAATCTTCCAACAAACAGAAGTCCAGGACGAGGTGGCTTCACAGGTGAATTCTATCAAACACTTAGAGAAGAGCTAACACCCATCCTTCTCAAACTCTTCCAAAAAACTGCAGAGGAAGGAACACTTCCAAACTCATTCTATAAGGCCACCATCACCCTGATGCCAAAACCAGACAAAGATACTACAGAAAAAGAAAATTACAGACCAATATCACTGATGAATATAGATGCAAAAATCCTCAACAAAATACTACCAAACAGAATCCAACAACACATTAAAAGGATCATACACCATGATCAAGTGGGATTTATCCCAGGGATGCAAGGATTCTTCAATATTTGCAAATCAATCAATGTGATACACCATATTAACAAACTGAAGAATAAAAACCATATGATCATCTCAATAGATGCAGAAAAAGCTTTTGACAAAATTCAACACCCATTTATGATAAAAACTCTGCATAAAGTGGGCATAGAGGGAAGCTACCTCAACATAATAAAGGCCATATATGACAAATCACAGCAATCTTCCTTCTCAAAGGTGAAAAACTGAAAGCATTTCCTCTAAGATCAGGAAAGAGACAAGGATGTCCACTCTCACCACTATTATTCAACATACTTTTGGAAGTCCTAGCCATCGCAATCAGTGAAGAAAAAGAAATAAAAGGAATAAAAATTGGAAAAGAAGTAAAACTGTCACTGTTTACAGATGACATGATACTATACATACAGAATCCTAAGAATGCCACCAGAAAACTACTAGAGGTAATCAATGAATTTGGTAAAGTTGCAGGATACAAAATTAATGCACAGAAATCTCTGGCATTCCTATAAACTAATGATGAAAAATCTGAAAGAGACATTATGGAAACACTCCCATTTACCATTGCAACAAAAAGAATAACATACCTAGGAATAAACCTACCTAGGGAGACAAAAGACCTGTATGCAGAAAACTATAAGACACGGATGAAAGAAATTAAAGATGATACAAACAGATGGAGAGATATACCATGTTCTTGGGTTGGAAGAATCAATATTGTGAAAATGACTATACTACCCAAAGTAACCTACAGATTCAACGCAATCCCTATCAAATTACCAATGGCATTTTTTTACAGAATTAGAACAAATCATCTTAAGATTTGTATGGAGAAACAAAAGACCCCGAATAGCCAAAGCAGTCTTGAGAATGAAAAACGGAGCTGGAGGAATCAGACTCCCTGACTTCAGACTATACTGCAAAGCTACAGTGATCAAGACAATATGGTACTGGCACAAAAACAGAAACATGTATCAATGGAACAAGATAGAAAGCCCAGAGATAAACTCACGCAACTATGGTCAACTAATCTATGACAAAGGAGGCAAAGATATACAATGGAGAAAAGATAGTCTCTTCAATAAGTGATGCTGGGAAAACTGGACAGCTACATGTAAAAGAATGAAATTAGAACACTCCCTAACACCATACACAAAAATAAACTCAAAATAGATTCAAGACCTAAATGTGAGACCAGACACTATAAAACTCTTAGAGGAAAACATAGGAAGAACACTCTTTGACATAAATCACAGCAAGATCTTTTTGGATCCACCTCCTAGAGTAATGGAAATAAAAACAAAAATAAAAAAATGGGACCTAATGAAACTTCAAAGCTTTTGCACAGCAAAGGAAACCATAAACAAGATGAAAAGACAGCCCTCAGAATTGGAGAAAATATTTGCAAACAAATCAACAGACAAATGATTAATCTCCAAAACATATAAACAGCTCATGCAGCTCAATATTAAAGAAACAAACAACCCAATCCAAAAATGGGCAGAAGACCTAAACAGACATTTTTCCAAAGAAGATATACAGATGGCCAAGAAGCACATGAAAAGCTGCTCAGCATCACTAATTATTAGAGAAAATGCAAATCAAAACTCCAATGAGGTATCACCTCACACCAGTTAGAATGGGCATCATCAGAAAATCTACAAACAACAGATACTGGAGAGGTTGTGGAGAAAAGGGAACCCTCTTACACTGTTGGTGGGAATGTAAATTGATACAGCCACTATGGAGAACACTATGGAGTTTCCTTAAAAAACTAAAAATAGAATTACCATATGACCCAGCAATCCCACTACTGGGCATATACCCAGAGAAAACCATAATTTAAAAAGACACATGCACCCCAATGTTCATTGCAGCATTATTTACAATAGACAGGTCATGGAAGCAACCTACATGCCCATCGACAGATGAATGGATAAAGATGTGGTACATATATACGATGGAATATTACTCAACCTTAAAAAGGAACGAAATTGGGTCATTTGTTGAGATGTGGATGGATCTAGAGACTGTCATACAGAGTGAAGTAAGTCAGAAAGAGAAAAACAAATATCGTATATTAACGCATGTATGTGGAACCTAGAAAAATGGTACAGATGAACCGGTTTGCAGGGCAGAAGTTGAGACACAGATGTAGAGAACAAGCATATGGACACCAAGGGGGGAAAACCCCGGTGGGGTGGGGATGAAAAAGAAAAAAAAGATCACTCATGGCATAATTATTGCCAGTTCATTGGTTTATTTTTCTGTGAGACTATGTTCATTGGATACTCATCAGTTTATTCATTCGGCAAATACTTTTGCCATGCACTTACTAGTGCCAGGCACTGTAGTAGTTGATGGTAATAAATTGCTAAATAAGAATGAAATAAGCAACTTACAAAAAGCTAGTGGGCGCAAATTCCTAGATTCCCCCAGCTGAAAAAAAAATGCATTTATTAAATGCCAATTATATGCTGCTCTGTGCTATTTTACTCCTTTTCAATTAATCCTCATTTCTTTGCCTCTGTTTGACAAATGAGGAAACTGAAAGATTAGTTAGAAAGAGTAAGGAATTTATAAGAGAGAGAACCAGAAGGGTTCACATTTGAACCCATGTCTCCTGACTTTAAATCAATCATACAGTCTTTTTATACTAAGGCATATTGCTCATGGCATCTGTCAAAAGGAATATCATGGTGCAGTTAGAAGTTCCAATCTCAAGCAGATTTGTGTTGTGTCAGTTTGAGCATTGTTGTGTCATTAACGGAAACCTGGAGCACAAGTTACTAGCAGCTGAGCATAGTACCAGAGCTACAGTACTCTGAACACTATTATGTCTTACAATTAAATAGACAAGACGCCCTCACATTTATTTTCATTGGAAAGAGAAATACCATGGTCCCATATTTCATCATACAAGTGCTGTACACATTCCCTCTGTAGTGAGTAAGTCTTATTCTTTCCAGGGAAAAGTTAAGCTACTAATATTTCTCAGCCTTTGTATGTGTTAAAGTTATAATATAGTCATTGGAATCTTATTATAATGAATTCTAGGTTCATAACAAAGGATTGTTCCAAAGGTGACTTACTCTTACCGTGAGATAATACTTGGTGCCAATAACTAAATCCCCCGGATCAGTCAGCTACGTAGCAAGCATTTGCCCTACTTGCTTACTTTCCTTTTCTCTCTGCACCCTGTCCCACTATAAGAGGGATTTGAGGCTGTTTTTTCCAGGCATTTTAGTTAAATGTGTACCATTAAGACACATACTTGCCAAGCATTTTAAAGAGTGAAAGCCTTTATTTCTCACAAGGAAGTTCTAGGCAGTAACTTAGATCTCCCTTGGACATTCTAAAGAAAGGCTGAATTACTGAAGTATGAACAACACTTCAACATGTGATAATTTCACCAATAACATGTTCCCATAGAATATGCTTGGTCCTCTATTCTAACTCTCATCCTGTTATACTGAAGTTATTTCTGGTAACTCCCCCTTCCCCCCCACTCCCAACACACACACACACACACGCACACACGCAACACACACGAAGACTCTATAAGATTATATGGTCCTTGAGGGCAAAAAGTTCTAACCATCTCTATACTTTCAATATAATGTCTGGACACAGTCACTCATTAGTATTTATTGACTGAATATGCCGAAGTACCCATGTCAAAGCCACTGGTCTGGCTCAGGACACAAAAGCCTCAAAAGAGTCCTGCTTCCCCACAGATGAGGATGGATGGGTCAGTGCAAACCCTGAGAACAGCATAATTGAGAAATGCAGTAGACCTGGATCCCTGCTAGAACAGTTTCTTGGCTGATAAGATAAATGCTGTGGTGAGAATAAGCTATTCTATTGAATCAATCATTGTTAATACAACCCTATATCACCTGTGAAGCAGTGTCAACGATGCATTCTGAAATACGAAGGAAAAATAACCATTTTCACTCTGTTCTTCCACCTCCCCTTTCCTAAAGAAACCAGAATCACTATCATACTAGAATTGACTAATTTGTCAACAGTCTCAATCTGTCTTTATCTTACTGAGCAACAGGATACGTAAGAAAAACACATCAAGAGAAGAGCACAAAGCCTGTAATTCCCCCACAGCACTCAACTACCACTGGCTTCACTAATCAACAACTATAATTAAGCCTAATTATAAATTACAAGTATCTAATTTTAGAAGACCTTTGCTTTGTAAAGCCTAGACATTAGAGATGTTAACTTAGCTATTGCAAATTATTCCCGAGCCAGAAACATCCTTCATGCATTCTTGCCTCATGAATCTGGCCTAGAAACACTACACGAGTCAGGATCCTTTCCTCAGGTCTATAGGGATCCTGGGCAGCAATCCATCTGGTATTCAGAGTTGAGCATCTCTGAGAAGGTAACTGTATGCTACCCACCCAAATCTCTCTTCTACTTATAACTGTAACATCCCCAGGGGTTTCAGATTTTCTTTTACTTGTTCCCCTGTGGTCTTGGTGTGATTTTTGATGTGAATAGTCTCAGGAAATGTGATAAATCCAAGCTCTGTCAGTTTAACAAAAACCTGAGGGACAGCCCTGAAATGGGAAAAGCGTCAGGGAAAAGGAAGAAACAAGTCCACTACAGAATATGTACAAGCGCATGACAGAGTACTTAAGTCCCTTACTGCCAGCTCTGAAGCACCATCATTTATGTTTTGGTTGGGTTTTGAACATCTCCAACTAGAATTAAGATGCCCAAAGTATTATCTTTGCCAGGTATAAGGACTGGTGGGGAAAAAAAACGGAAGGAGAAACAACTGCAGTCGTTCTGGATGTGACAGCCCAGCGAAGTCCTGCCGAATTTTCTGATTTAGAAAACGAAGGGCTGCATGGCACATGGGGACCTCTGTGCTCCCTCCAGCCCCGACACGATTGGTCTAGGGTACATCATGTCGTGAACTTCCCTGACAGTGTGACGGATCACACTTCCCACATTGGCAGGTTATACAGATACGATGGTGACAGCTACCAACTGATTCAAGGCACAGTGTCCCCAAATCCCTGACCTCTAGAGATACTAGATGGCTAAGAGTGGCGAGCAGCAAGCTAAATAAGGGGGCAGGTGTTTTGCCCCTTTTACAGGAAACTGCAAATCATTAAGGGGAGCCACAGGATAGCAGCTTTAGCCACTAGTGTTCCTAACTCTTTTTCCTGGAACACAGGTGGTGGTGGTGACACTTAGCCATTCCTGACAATCCCAGGATGCTGAACATGCCTCAAAGACAATGGCCAGTACGTCTGGTCTTCCTGTTGAGAGAAAGCGGGCACAGCAGGGACTTGCTTTGGAAAAGGAAGCTGGTATTAGGGGTTTATCTTACTGTTTAGAGTCGACTTTATCTCAAAGGATAGCAGCGGCATGTATCACATGACGGTGCTTTGATCATGACCTCTCTTCTAAAGGCAGTCCATCGCAGCATCTGCCATGCCCACTACCCTGCCCACAATCCCTAGAAAAGAAGTAACTAATCCTAGACAGCCATTCTCTACAGCATCCATGTCCAGCCGGAACGAGCTAATGACTCACCTAGCGATCAGTGTTAAAAACAATGCCTTCAGGAGATCTGGTTTCCAGAACTGATGTTAATGCTAATTATCTCTGTGACTTTGTGCATGGTACCTTTTCTATGCCTCAGTTTCCTCACCGTATAAAGAAAAGGTTAGTTAGATCACAGGGGGCCTCGGATCCCTTCTACCTTTAGTCCTTCTGTGATAATGACATAAATCATCTAAATAGTACCTTTCTTTTGGCCACGCTTCGAGGTTTGCGGCATCTTAGTTCCCCGACCAGGGATCGAACCTGGGCCCCTGCAGTGAAAGCACCAAGTCCTAACCACTGGACCGCCAGGGAATTCCCAGTAGTACCATTTATTATGCTTGCTTACTGTGTGCCATGCACCCTACTAAGTGCTTTTCATACATCCTCTACTTTAATCCTTCCAACAATATGTGATGGCAATTTTACCCCCACTTTACAGGTAAAACAAAACAAAGACTCAAAGACAGGATTTACAAAGGGTTCTATCCTGCTTATACCTTTTCATGTCTTTTTAGTCAAAAGGTGTGCTTTATTTAAAAATCACACAATTTCACAGTGGGCAAACCCCCCAAAATTCACATAAAACTAGATTAAAAATAAAATGAAATAGACTTTTTACAACCGCTCTGTTTTATCAATTGATGGCTTTGCTTTTTACTCTGCTTTTTAAACTGCCAAATCGAGTGAACAGATTCATTATTTTCAACACAATATTGCATAAATCCGGATGATTCCTCTGACAAGCCTCTGAGGAGATGTATGACCGTAGTACTCTGGTACTCAAATCAAAAGCAGCCTTAAGAAAACGATTCTTCTAGATCTGGGGCCTCGCATTAAAAATGCCTTCACCAGGAGTGACTGCAGAGCCAAATGTGTTCCATCCACATGTCATTTCCATTAAGCATTAATATGAAGAGGCAACATTCTTACCAGTTACCAAAATGAGGTGAACTTTTAGCTTTAATGTGATTGCCACCTGCTGGCCAAAAGACAAAAATCTTCCCTCTGCAGCACAGGAAGCTTGGAAGCACAGAAGGACAAACGGAAACAAATGAATTCTTTATCATCAGCAAAGCAAGTTTGGGTGACATCAGGTTAATTTCTAAAGCAGAAGGGAAATAGTATTTAATGTGTCTATTTTTTCCCAGGTACTGCGTTAGGTACTTCATATATACCATTACTTTTTTTTTTTTTTTTTTTTTGTGGTACGCGGGCCTCTCACTGCTGTGGCCTCTCCCTTTGCGGAGCACAGGCTCCGGACGCGCAGCCTCAGCGGCCATTGCTCACGGGCCCAGCCGCTCCGCGGCATGTGGGATCATCCCGGACCGGGGCACGAACCCGTGTCCCCTGCATCGGCTGGCAGACTCTCAACCACTGGGCTACCAGGGAGGCCTACCATTACATTTAATCAGCCCCAAACAATGTGACTGGCCTAAATATCAGTAACACCATTTTAACTGGCTTCAGACTCCACAACCAAAAAGCGGCCACGAATTCAAAACCAGGTCTCACCCAGACCTGGTTCATCATCATCAATGCATACTCTTTCCATTTACTCCATTATTCTTCTCAACCATGGTATGTCCGAGTGATCTTACACTGCACAGAAGAGACTGCGGGATTGAGGCTTAGGAGCAGAGCTACAACTCACCAAGGAGAGTCACAAAGCCTTCCTGGTAGTTCACAAGTTACGCAGAGACAAGCCAGATAAATACTTCATAAATTTGGCAAGAAGAGCATCAGAGATTAGTCAAAATAGGGGAAAATGAGAATACCATGACAGCCATCAATAAAAGCAATTTCAGGGGTTCAGAAAAAAATAATAATTTTACATTAAAATTTCAAACATTCAGCCCTTCAGCAAAAAAGTCTGAAAAAAGGAGGGTTGGGTATTTGTCTTTGGTCCATTTAGGAAACTCTCACCTGCGCACCCATCTCTTCATGGCCACCAGTGTACTGGGTGCCCGTGTGGCACAGACACAGCCAGGCTCCTGGCCTCAAGGAGCCCACAATCTAGTTGGCCAGATACCAATATAAAAGCAAAAGCTTCAGTGCTCAAAGCCCCTTTCTCATCCACCATCTTCTTTTGTCTCTGAGAGGCACTACCACTGAAAAGAACAATGGCTAGTGTTTGAGTGATAACTGTGTACCGGACACTGTTCTAAGTTAGTTAATATATGTAAAGTGCTTAATCTTCATATAATGGTATGAGACAACTGGTCTCTTTAATCTCCCTTTTATCCATCATGCAAGGGTAAACAATTTGCCTAAAACCACACAGATCTCTTAAGTGATTAAGCTGGTGGTGTTCAAACCCACGCACTTTGCTCCACAGTTCAGATATTTAAAGACCAGGCTGTGCAGCCTCTAAGAGAAGTATGATTGCCCTCATTTCAAAGAAGCGCAGGAACAGAAAGGTCAGTTAACTTATCAGATGTTGCACAGTCAAGTAGCCAGAAGTGGAACTTGCTCTCTAACCAGTAGTCCAGTTCTCAACTACTACCATCATGTTGCTTCTGAAAATAACAATGATACAACATCAAGCATACAGAATACAACAAGCATAAAGAATATTCATCCGTGTCACCTAAGGAAGTTCAAGGTCAGGTTATTGGGAACAGAACCTGTAGCAGCGATGACTACAGAGCGGGCGTATTCCAAGTGAGGCTGCTTAGAGACTCTGAGTTACTTCCAGACCCGTCCATCTGTGAACTAACTCCTCTTCTGTCTTGGATGCCCAGCCTCCAAGAGAGGCCTGACACAAAGTAACAATTCTGTAGGTGAGGAGAGTGACTAACTAGACATCTCAGCCTCTATGCTCTGAAGAAGCATGTGAACTCCCATTTACAGGATGTACATGGTTTATCAAATTAGAATGATCATCAATTTCTGGGGCAAATTCAAAGGGCAGTTTTACATTCTGGAGTCAATTGGAAAGATACACGAGTCACAATTCACTCCATACATCCCATGGAATTAACACCCACACAAAATCATTATCCTCAGATGAAGTTTTACCTAGAAGTTTTAGGAGGAATCACCATTATTATTTAATAAGCACATCTCACATTCATCTAAAACAGCCATAATTGGAAAATATAACTAGTATTTACCACTAATCAAACAAAATATTGACACTAAGGTAGTGGGAATAATGAGATAGATCTGGAAATTACCCTGCCCAGAATGAGAAAGACAAAATCATGGCTAATGGTCACCCATGAATAGACCTAAAAAATTTTGACAAATTTTTTTTCTTTGATTCTTTTTACTCCATTTCTCAGGACATTAATACTTGTATGGCTCCATGTTTTCCTTTTTCTTTCTTTTTTTTTTTTTTAAACCAGAGCATGATGTGTTTGTTTTCCTTTATTAGGACTATGAAAAGAAGACAAAGAAAAATGCAAGTGGAGAAAGGAAAAGCATACACTGGGAAATGTAGGTGACTCCACAGAGAATTTTACAAGTGAGTTATAATTTTCATTGTTCTAAAATTTTTCTTTTTTTTGTGGTACGTGGGCCTCTCACTGTTGTGGCCTCTCCCGTTGTGGAGCACAGGCTCTGGACATGCAGGCTCAGCAGCCATGGCTCACGGGCCCAGCTGCTCCGCGGCATGTGGGATCTTCCCGGACCGGGGCACGAACCTGTGTCCCCTACATCGGCAGGCGGACTCTGAACCACTGCGCCACCAGAGAAGCCCTAAAATATTTTATAATCATTGCCAGTAGCTTAAAGACTTAAAGACAGATACATCATGCTCTGTCCCTGAGCTAAATAAACTGTATTTGCTCTAATATCACATTTCAAGAAAAATGTGCATCTAGAGAGGATTGGGATGGTATGAAATTCCCAAAATAGATCACACGAGAAAATGTGGAAGGAAATAGGGATGCTTGTCCTCAGAAGGACAAAAACATCCAGAAATAGCAGTCATTATGCTGTACACCTTAAACTTCCACAATGCTATACGTCAATTATATCTCAATTAAACAAAAAAATAATGGCATTTACCAAATGTGTATTATACACCAGGCATTGTGCTAAATAATTTATGTGCATTATCTCATTTAATCTTTACAACCACCATTTGAGGTAAGTAATATTATATTTTACAGACAAAGAAACCAAAGACTGGAAATACTCACCCAAGATTATTGACAATGGGGAAGGTAAAACCATTCTGCAGGTCTGCCTTACATTTAAAGCCTAACACCTTATTCAGTCTGCTACAATGGCCTCAGTGTAAGAGACTACAGCCCAGCCTCTATTGTAGAGGCTGGGGTTCTGGCAGCGGTTGGCTGCTACCACCTGAGAATATGATTTTAGGTAAAATATCATCTCAGTGCATCACTCTTCTGTCATCTGCAAAGCAAGAGTTGGGATGACCACTGAATTTTTTTATAGCTCAAATTACATAACTCCAAATATTTGAAAGTTTATTGAACAGAGAATGAATTTTGTGTTGCTCTAGATGACAGAACTAGAATGAATGTGATTACTGAGAGACCGTCTATAATATATGGATTTTTATGGCACTGCTCAAGAATAAAACGGAGACTTACAGAATAAGAGAATATGTGAATGAAAACATAGATCTCAAACTCACTCGTTCAATGTTGAATACATCTACATTTTAGCTGTGTTTTGATATACTACTACTAATGGTGGAGTAGGGCCAAAAGTAGACTCAGAATTCAGCTTTCATAATAAAATAAAATTCTAAAATTATACTCTGTGTACCTTCGGTTCTTCCCCCCCCCCCATATTCAAGGCAGTGTCCTTCAAAAGAACTAGTAAAATTCTGAGTCCCCTAAACACTAAAATAATTTTAGTGATTTCAAACAGTTTACACTATAATTTGACAGCGCTAATGAAAAATGTTTTAAAACATCCATAACCAACAAAAAATTTCATGGTAACAATATTAGAATAATCCATTCGCAAATATAAAAGTTTTAAATGGCAAATTGTTTTTCTGTCAAACTAAGAGTATGATTTTAAAAAGTTAAAGACACTGATAGAAAATCCATGTTGTAGCCATTCTACTCTAAAATTTAAATCATCACTTCTGTAGAGATGACATGCAGCCTTGATTTCTAGTCTCAATTTCTCTCCATTTTAATATGCCAGTCTTGCATTCTGTCTACTGCTGGATATCTATCTCTTTGGGGCATCCCTTCAACATCTTAACTCCATGTGCCAATGCTATCAGTCTGTGAAGATTACAGAAAGGTATCTCAAAGGACTTTACAAAATGACAGCAACAAGAAGTCTGCTGATCCAAAGTAACCTCAGGACAGCAGGACCCTGCCAGTGGGACAAATTTATAATCCTATTAACATATCTAAAGAATGATCAAAGGAGTGAGAGAGGAGAGGCTCGAGCAAAGCAGGTGGAGCCGACAGATGCATAGGAAATGGCAGTTTCTATCCAAATGATATTCAGGGGGCCTAGAGCCTCAGCAGCTGACGGTGGAGGTTGGCTAGACCGCATCACACAGAGAGACATCCCGAGCCTAATGCTTCTAGCACCCCTTGTTTTTGCTGACGAACCTTTTCGCATGGCTTCACATGTTGGTCTGCCCAGGAGATACTGTGTTAATCAGACTTTCAAGAATTTCCTATTTCTGTGTCACTGATCCCTAATAACATGCCAGTTAAATGGTTTCTGAGTTGACTTTACAGAGTATGAATTGATCATGTCTACTGAAAACTCCAGTTCCTGTAACCAGTCAAATATAATACACAAGAAGAAAAATATACTCAATTGAAATGTGTTCACAAGTGAACCAGGAGACATACAAGAATATCCGTAGACATTATTTGTATGGGTAAAAATTGAAAACAGCCCTAACTTCTATTTACAGTAGAGTGGATAAATTATGTTTCTCCATAAAATGGAACACTATACATCAATGAAAATGAATAAACTACACTTATTTGAACAATGTGGATGAATCTGGTGAGCATAAATTATAAGCAAAAAAAAAAAAGCTAGGCAGTACAGAATACATATTGCATCTTTACATTCATAGAAAGTTCAGAAGAAAAGGTAAAACTGTACCATGGTTGTAAGGATGTGTGCTTAGATGGCAGTTCTACCCAAAAAAAACAATGAATTGGTTATCATATAAGTTTAGCAAGTAGCGGGTGGTGAGTGAGAAGGAAAGGGCTCAGGTTTCTGGGGGCCGGCAGTATCCTATTTATTAACCGCGGTAGTGGTTACTTGAATGTTTGCATTGTGATAAATCACAGAGGAATAGATTCTTGTTTTGTATATTTTTCTGGGTCACGGACATGCATATCTTCAACTTAGATAATGTCAAACAAACAGTTCACCAAAGGTCTCCTACCTCTACCTTCCCTCAGCAGTATAGGTGAGTTCCCACTGTTCCACACTATTGTCAACACTTGGTATGGTCAGTCAGCTGGACTCTGCTAGGTGAAAAAAACTTTTAAAATCATAGAGTTGAGTTTTATCAAATATAGACAATCAAATAATATTTCTCCTTTTTTCTGTTAATGTAGTAAGTTATAATGATTGACTGTCTTTAAATGGTAAACCAATGTTACATCTCTAGAGTAAGCCCAACTTGATTGTTACACATTATCCTTTTCATATGTTGCCAGACTTGGTGTGCTAGCAATTTTGTCAAGGACGTTTGTATCGAGTGTCATAAATCAGATAAGAATGTATACGGTGGTGGGTAGAAGAACGTCCTCCTCCTAAAAAGTCTGTGTCCTAATCCTTGGAATCTGGGAATATGTTACATTACACGGCAAAGGGAAATTAAGGCTGCAGATGGAATTAAACTTGCTAATCAGCTGCCCTTCAAATACGGAGAATATCCTTGATTATCTAGGTAGGCCCACTGGAGCCACAAAGGTCCTTAACAGTGGAAGAAGGAGGCACAAGAGGAGGTCAGAATGACACAGTGGATAACGATTCTATTGCTGTTGTTGACTGGCTTTGGAGCAGCAGGAACAGGGCCAAGAGCTAAGGAATGCTGACAGCCTCTAGAAGCTGGAAAAGACAGTTTCTCCCCTAGAGCTCGGGAAAGCAATGTAGCCACTAACACATTGATTGTAAGCTAGTGAGACCTGTAATGGATTTCTAACCTATAGAACTGTAAGATAATAAATCTGTATTGTTTTAAGCCACTAAACTCATTGTAATTAGTTACAGTCACAGTCGAAAACTATCACATGTGCTTAGGTGGCAATTCTACAAAGAAAAGCAAAGAAATTATCATATCAATTTCTTGTAATAAACTTCTCAGCATTTGATATCAAGGTAATTCTGATCTAATAAAAAATGTCAAGTGTTCCCTCCTTTTCTACTGTCTCAAGAGTTAAGGAAAAAAATTACACGAGAATTTTTCTAAGTGTTTTGTAGAATTCATCAATGAAGCTATCTGGGCTAAAGGTATACTTTGTGTAAAGGTTTTAGTAGCAAATTCAACTTATTTAATAATTATAGGATGATGACAATATCCTATTTCTTTTGTGAAGTTACATTTACTAGGAATATGTTAATTTCAACTAAATTTTCAAATTTGTATAATGTTATTCATGGTATCCCCTTATATTTATAATACCTTTAAGATTTATAGTTATGTCATGTTTTCTTTGATATTGATTACTTGTGCCTTCTCTTTTCTTAATCTTAGACTCACCAAGAGGTTATCCATTTCATTTGTCCTTTAAAGAATCTGCTTTAGGATATATGATTGTTCTTTATTGTATTTCTATATTTTATGTCATTAATTTCTGTTATCCTCTTTTTTCTTCTATGCTTTTAGGCTAAATTTGCTAGTCTTTTTCCAGTATCTCACATGGGATGCTTAGCTCATTGAAATTCAGACTTTCTTCTATTCTAACATATGCATACCAAGCCATACGTTGCCTTCTAAACAGGCCTTAGGTTTAACTGCATCTCACAAATAGTAATATGCAGTATTTTTATTATTCAGTACAAAGTATTACCTGATTTTAGATTAGATCCAAGAATTAATTAGAAGTGTATTTATTTCCAACCATAGGGATTTTTCTAGTTTTTGAATTTTATTTTATTTTTTTATACAGCAGGTTCTTATTAGTCATCCATTTTATACCCATCAGTGCATACATGTCAATCCCAATCTCCCAATTCATCACACCACCACCCCCACCTGCTGCTGCTTTCCCCCCTTGTGTCCATACGTTTGTTCTCTACATCTGTGTCTCAATTTCTGCCCTGCAAACCGGTTCATCTGTACCAGTTTTCTAGGTTCCACATACATGAGTTAATATGTGATATTTGTTTTTCTCTTTCTGACTTACTTCACTCTGTATGACAGTCTCTAGATCCATCCACGTCTCTACAAATGACCCAATTTCGTTCCTTTTTATGGCTGAGTAATATTCCATTGTATATATGTACCACAACTTCTTTACCCATTTGTCTGTCGATGGGCATTTAGGTTACTTCCATGACCTGGCTATTGTAAATAGTGCTGCAATGAACACTGGGGTGCATGTATCTTTTTGAATTGTGGTTTTCTCTGGGTATATGCCCAGTAGTGGGATTGCTAGATCATATGGTAATTCTATTTTTAGTTTTTTAAGGAACCTCCATACTGTTCTCCATAGTGGCTCTATCAATTTATATTCCCACCAACAGTGTAGGAGGATACCCTTTTTTGTTGTTAATTTCTAGCTTATTTGAATCGTGATCAGAGAACTTACTCTGTAGGATTTCAATCCTTTGAAATCTGTTGAAACGTCTCCTTTATCCAGTATATAGTCAGTTTTAACAAATGTCTTGCATATGCTGAGAAGAAGGTGTATGCTGCTGTTGCTGGGCACCATATATGCTTGTTCAGGCAGGGTTGCTAATCACGCTGTTCAAAGTCTCTACATTTTTACTTGGTTTTCTGGTTTGTTTTCTGTTTTTTCTCTCTCTGCTTATTCTATTAGTTACCCAGAGAGACACGTTAAATTCTCCCACAATGATTGTAGATTTGTGCATTTCTCCTTGTAACCCTGTAAATTTTACATGGTAGTTATCCCTTATTGCAAATTAATGAACTGGCATTCTGATCTTTACTTCAGTCTTCCATGAGTGTCATTTAGAATAAATTAGGCTCTGAAAGGACAATGGCCTCTAAGTACCCACAAGGAATGGTCTCTGAATCAGAGGTCCTCAAACTTTGTACCCTTGAACCCCTCTGTCAGTATGATGAAATCTCTGGATACTGTCTCAGAATAATCTTTTTAAATACATAAAATCAACAGGATAACAAATGAAATCAATCCCTTTAAAAGACCATTATCAAAATGTTAAAAACAATTGTGATATTGTAACAATTGTTTCTTTACCAGTACATTCAATAACAAGATCTAATGATGGTTCTTACAATCTCCGTAATTTAAAAGTAATGATAAGCACAAAAAGCTTTAAGATATTTGCAACAGTTATGTGATATGAAAATACCTGCCATATCTACTGGTGACAAAATAACAGGTTCTACTAACACTACTATAATTTATTACTTCCATTCTTAATTAAAAGAATCATTCGGACTTCCCTGGTGGCACAGTGGTTAAGAATCCGCCTGCCAATTCAGGAGACACGGGTTCGAGCCCTGGTCTGGGAAGATCCCACATGCCGCGGAGCAACTAAGCCCGTGTGCCACAACTACTGAGCCTGTGCTCTGGAGCCCGCAAGCCACAACTACTGAGCCTGTACGCCACAACTACTGAAGCCCGCGTGCCTAGAGCCCGTGCTCTGCAACAAGAGAAGCCACTGCAATGACAAGCCCGCGCACCACAACGAAAAGTAGCCCCTGCTCACCGCAACTAGAGAAAGCCCCCGCGCAGCAACGAAGACCCAACACAGCCAAAAATAAAAAAATAAAGTAATAAATAAATTTTTAAAAAATCATTCAATTTCAGTGAGACATTAGTGAAAATAAATTTGTAATTTTTTCTGTCCATGTTCACAGACACACTGAATTCCATCCATTAAAGGGTTCAGGTTTCTGGACCATATACTAAGATAGACCAATCAGAGATCAACCTTTCAGAAGGTGCTATGATGCTGTTCTCACCTCTAGCTCACTAACTCCTGTTTACTCAATTCTTATTCTTATGTTTTCTTCTCCCCCCGCCTCACTCTTGCTCTTTCTCACTCTATTTTATAATAAAAACAAATAAATAATTTTCTCCCTATTCCCCATTTTCCCCCAACTTCACTATCTTAGTAAATGATATAACCATTTTCTTAAGAAATATGACTGTTTCCTTCTCTAAATCCTTAATGGAATATGTTTCTTTTATTGCATTTATCATGCATTTTACATTATGGATGTTTGGTATACTAGCCTTATCTATACTAGACAATAAATTTGTATAAAGTTTTCATGCAGTATGAAAATAGTTTCTCAAAAAATATTCGTTGAAATGATATAATTCACTTTGTATCCAAAAAACCTTACCCTCTAAAACTACATTCCTCCTTGATAAATCAGCTGAGTGAATGAAAAAAATTTTTGCCTCTGATATTTCCTTTTGATTGTCTTTTTTCTTTCTTGAATAATCTAAATCTAGATGAGACCCTCATTTTATTTATATCAGTCGAAACCTGGAAACCATCCAAATGCCCAGTTACAGAAAAATGGACAAACTGTGGTATTTCCATATGATGAACAGTAAAAAAAAAAAAAAAAAAAAAAAAAAATTTAGCTATTGATACATGAAACAATACAGGTGAATCTCAAAAGCAACATATACTAGCCAGATACAGAAAACAAGCCAGACACAAAAGCATACATGTATTCCATTTTACATAAAGTTTAATAATAGACAAAAATAATATATGGTGATAGAAGTCAGAATCGTGGCGATTTGGGACCAGGATCTGAAAACGGCACAGGAGAACTTTCTGGGATGATGGGTATATACTTTATCTTGATCCCGATTGATGGGTACACAGGTGTATGTATACATGTGTATACATTCATCAAGCTGTGCACTTAACACATTTACATTTTGCCATAGATAAACTATGCCTTAAAAAGTTAAAAGAAAAAACCTGCAGCATTTTCGTAAGAAAGTCTACCATCAGGTACTGAAGATAAAGCAGTAAATAAAACACTGTGTGATAAAGAGTAAAATGAATAACATACTGTGATTGCAAACTTCTTTTGACCAAAGTAAAATATATGACGAGTGACATAATCTGAATGGCAACCTTGCAGAAACACTCCTTGTTGACTTCTAGTTTTTATTACAGCTTAATGTGTATTAATACACATGCAGTAACTGTTCACTGTAGAAAATGTAGAATTTCCAAATAAGCACAAAAAAATTAATTATCCATAATCCAACCACAGAGAATATTTTCTTTTTATATTGGCTAAATAACTTATTTGTTCTACTATTGAGCTGTATCCAACTTAACAAGGAATTTCTAAGCATAAATTCTAGGATCACTTTAACATAGAAAATATTGCACTCTAATCAATTCATCTTTCATTAAAAAACAAAATGAACAATAAAACAAGAAACTCAACTGAGACACATTTTTTTTGATGACTTTTTTCAAGAAATAAAGGGAATATGGATCTGTCCAACAATTACAAAGTACATTTCAATCACATTGAAAAATATAACTAAGTCTGATGGGGGTGTTTAGCCTTGAGCATCCCTGATTTTAGTCACTGGTTTTTGGAAACAGTCAATACATAAAGGATCCATAGCCTTACAGAGGAAGTAGGGTGGAAACAGATTCAGTCTAAATAATGAAGTGTTCTAATGGGTCCCCAAGGACTACAGCAGCATTTCCCAATGAAGGGTCGGGGAGAGGTCAGTTGTTCTATGGTCTGTGTATTTAGGAAACAGGCCATGCCATTTCTTACCCTAGGAAAATCAGAATTCACATAGTAAAGTAATGCTCTAAGTCCTAAAATGGAAAACAAAAACCTGTTTTTTACCGAACATTTCCCAAACTGATTTGGCTACCTAAGCCCCTCTTCTTCTACTCCCAACTCAAGTAACAACTAAGAACATCTCAAACTAAGACCACTCTTTGGAAACACCAGCAGATCAGCTGATCAGCGCCCTTCATGACAGTCCCCATCAGCCGTCTAATCCTACCTCTATGTTCTGCCACAGACACACCTGTCTGCCACCACAGCAAGCCCACTGCCATCCCCGTAGATGCCCTGGTGGCTCGCAGGCTCCACGCCGTGGCACGTGCTGCTTCCTCAGCATAAATACCCTGCTGTCTTTGGCCTCCCTAGCTGGTCAGTGCCTACTCATCCTTCACGTTAGAGTAAAACCTGCTCTGCTGGGGAAGCTTGAGCAAACCTGCCTCTAGGGCTTCCATTTACATTCCAATCTTCTCCATTCTAGACATTTCTTCAATATATTATGATTGTCTTCTTCTGTGACTCCCTACACACAGGTCTAAGTGAGATCTCTGGAGGGTAGGACTTTTTCCTTTTGGTCTTGCACTAAGGTAGACTGGCAGATGGGAGATTCTTAACAAATAATGGTTAAATGAATGAATAAATAATATAAGCACGTCTCAGGGAGGTGAGCCGAAATGGAATAGCCGTTAAATTAAGATACCCATTTTCTTATTTTATCCACAAATCTATGGTATTAGAATTCTTACTAAAAGTGTATTTCTGAATGACTCCAGATTTCCCCATTTGTTACCAGGTGAAAAAGCAAATGGACTTAATGCCCCTGAATTGTACACTTAAAAATGTTTAAAATGATAAATTTTATATTATGTATATTTTGCCACAATTTTTAAAAAGCAAATGGATACAAGAAACATTTAGAAGGTTTTTTTGTTTTTTTCTGATTGCTGGGGGGTGGGGGGAGGCACAGTAGAGTAATACAGTACCTACAATCGTTTTTAACCAATTTCTTTGAACAGACGAGCAATTTTAAAATGTGCTGAGCTGAAACTGAAAACAAAACTGAGCGTAAAAAAAAGTAAACAAGTGAAAAAGTTATAAAAGACACGTGTTTCTATTATGAAATTGAAACACAAAGAGCCCCTTAATTACAGATAATAGAGAAGCATTGCTGCAAATTATATCCCCATTAGTACCACTTAAATTGCAAGGGACAGCTTACAGCTCACAAGTGACTATAAAGTTAGTTAACTGGTTTACAATAAAACACATTCTCATACCACATAAGAACTGTCTGTGAGAGAGATTTTTATGTAGCTCATAAGCCTGTTCCTAAAGATATCCCAGTAGAGGGGTTCCTAGTAGATTTTTATCCATGAGAGATACTTGTAACAACAGATCCCTAAGGCGTTTACTCCTCATAAATTTTCTTCAAAGGGGACAACATTTCTGGTTTGTTTTAGAATAATCTGGAGTCGTAACTTTATAGGCAAGCTGCTTCTTTATTCTAGATCCTCAATCAAAAGCTCTGGTATTTATAAGATATGCCGAAAAACCAATTACATTTAAACTTGATCCATCATTCACATGACTTATAAATACATGGACCAGTACATTCTGGTACTTTTATCTTTGTCACCCTTAAAATTAAAGCATTTTTTTAACTGGCTTAACTAAGATTTTCCAGGTTTCCCTTGTAAGTAAGGCAGCATGTAACTATGATGAAAAATGATCAAAGAAGAAGAAATTAATACCTAAAACAGAAAAGATACTTTCCTAGAAACAGGTACAGCATAGCAGGTAAACAGCATTAATAACAACTTTGTAAAACAAACACAAAAAAATCCTCCTATAATTTTCTCTGTTCATATCTTATAGCTATTATTTTTGTTAATCAAATGTGAAAAAGATAAAGAAAAAAGGATCCATTTACTATCATGATTTGGCAGGAGACAATAAATGTAGTCTTTTCTATCACCTTATTTTTATTGAAACTAAGGCCAGGAATTTTTGTACTTTTAAACTTTACCCCACGATCTGTTATAGGCTACACCGAGTTAATGGATCTATTTTTTTTCCCTTACTTTTTGTAGACAGATAATCCAGGATCATAAATTAGAAGAAGCCAGTTCATCTAGCATGAGCGAGTGGGGCTGAGCAGCCATCAGCTGCTTCCTCTTTATCCCACTGAGCAATTACTAAACAGTCGAGCTACAGAGACATTAACGGACATCAACACACCTCTCACTTCCGTTTCTCACTTCCTTTTCCTGTAAAGATTTGGACCAAATAGATAAATTCTGCTGGTACCTAAATGACTAAGGAGAGGAGTATAAAGTAAAATCTATTTCAACAATTCTGCATGATTTGCCATGCCCTTTCATTATGAGGGCATAATTTTCTCCAAACGAATAAAGTACCAAATGCCGTTATTTCGCGGCTACTTGATTTACTACTAAGGCCGAGTGTTTAGATTCTGACAAAATGGACTCATTAAAATGATCTTCTAGCTTCCTCACTGTGCAGTTTTCTTTGCCTGGGTCCATGACTGTCCCTCCACAGGATTCTAAGCTCGAATTTCTGACTCATCCTTCTGTTGATTTCTTGGAGTTGACAGTGTCCCTGCCTGTCCCTCACAACTTAGCCCAATTCCCCCAAACTTCACTTCTGACAGGCCAGATTTAGACACCAACCAGCCTACCTTCTAGCTGACCCAATTCCAGACACTGGCACCCCCGGCCTGCCACTTTAATTGTAATTTCTAGACTGGATAATCCACAAAATAATGGGTATGAAGTTACTTTGCAGTAATTCTTCAAGCTATTCTGGGAGGTAGGAGAAGAGACTCATGTGCCGTAGCCAAAGACTCAGACTAGATCATAAGGCCTCTGATTCAGTGAGTGACGTATACCAAGGGAAAGAGTAGATCTTATTAGCAAATTATGAAACATGCAAGAGATTCAATAGAACTATAATACATGATCCACTGAATAAGGTTTATCATCAAAACATAACTGAAGAGAAATTGGTTACTGGTATCAGATTATACATTATTTAAAGAACACTGTATATTATTTAAAGTATGCGAAAATAGTAAATAGAGTGTGTTTGGTCGTTCTCAACAAATCTTGTTCATATAATCACAAATTTAAAAGAACCTCTGGATAATACCACAGGGGTGAGGGTTAGGGGGGAGACACAGAATAGCATGTATGGTCTCTTGTCACTTCAGCAAAAGCCAAACGTGTTGGGAGAATAGGAGTTCTCCCAGGTCTATGTAAAACCCACTGGTAGAAGCAGAAGGTTTGAAACTTGTAGGCTTCTGTCTGTGCTGATGGAGCTCTTCTCTCACCATTTGAATGATATATGTTTACTAAGAATAAGGAAGCTATTCAGGCTAATTGGACCTATTATATTAAGTAATTTAACTATATATTATTCAAACTGACAAAATATGAGTTCAAAAATAATTGTTTCTATGAGAACTAAGTTGAAAGTCTTGGGAATCTTTTATAAAGGCAAATTGCCAAGAAAAATGCTGTTGAATTGGGTGCAAGTGAGGTAACTATAAAAAATTAAAGAGAAATGTATAAAAATCTAGCATTCTATACTCACGTGTGGAGAGGTTTTAAGCTCTAGGATTACAAGATTTTTATTTTTTTATAAAACAACATACTTCAAAATACATTATGCCCATTATGTTTCTATATGATTAGATGAGCATGAAGACAGATATGGAAAGGTACACAGCAGGCTGTAAATATGGGTTTCCTGTTTCTGTATTATTTTGTTTCAAAAGCAGTTACGGCTTGGGGGAGAGGTGAGGGAAAAAAGATTGTCCATGAGAAAAAAGTTACACAACAAGTAACATCAGATATAAAGAGAATCATGAAAGGATGGTCATTCAAATAGTAATGGTGGTTATCTTGAAACAATTTTAGCTTTCATACATTTCTTTACGTTTGAATATTTTACAATGAGCAGTATTTTACATAATCACAAGAAAAATGAAACTAGTTTTTTCATGTTGGATTTTTTTACTATTAAAAAAAGAGAGAAAAGAGACCATGGGACTAATTTTAGGGAAAAATCAATGACTAGACATTGCATGAAAATGACTTTTGATCCTTGATGACCTGCTTTTACACAAGAGGGGAGTGACTGCAGTGAATCACCCGTGCGCCACCCAATTTCTATAACCAAAAGTTTCATTCTTCAGGGAGTCAAAGGATCTGCTGTTTTCAAACCTCATACTCTCAGTTGGCAACACTTGGCCTTATTTCCATACTTTCTTCTCCATCTTTGTCTGCACTGTTTTAATAGAAAATTAGCATCACCTTTTATATATCTATGTCCCGTAGACCTACTTATAACTCCTAGTCAGCCTGCCTACTGGTGGATTTTCAATATTTAACTCTGGGCCAGTGCTTCATTGAAACAATGCATGTCACAGGTTATGGTTTATTTGTAAGGGCAACACATTAGCCTTTGGCTTCCCAATAGATAGGGGACATCAGATGGGAAGGTGTTAATTGCAAGGGTTAGGGGACTTTAAGTTCCAATGATATAGTCCCAAATATACAAGGGGGAAAAGTCCTAAAGAAATCTTGATTTTTTAAGAACGTCTGCTTTGCTTAAGGGAAAATTTCATAGGGAACAAATTCTTGAAAAAGAAATGATAACTTTGCTACAGCGCAAACTAATAATTCAACAAGATCTGGGACCTGAAAGAATCCAGCTCTTCTTACTATGTTCCAGCAATTCTTTGGAGATCTTGAGAAGTGAACATTCACATATTCTTGAACACTTTTTTCCAACATTTTCCCTTTTCCAATAAAGCTCATTCCTTAGACTTCAGTACTGCTTTTTTAAAAAAAAAGGCCATCCTCTACACAGTCTATTTTCTTCTCTACTAATTCAATTATTCATTAGACAGGTTTACATTTATGGTGTGCATCAGGTACTCTACCTAATGCTAACTCATACATAGGGGCAATTCAGGCTCACAGAAGTTACCAAACACGTGGGTATTTCTATATGGAGAGTATGTGGTAAAACTGGGATTGAGACACATCTGGAACCTCCTGGATTCCAGGTGAGAGCAGGTACAATGTGCCCAAGACAGGGACATGAATCCTCCAATCCTCCATTTTTGCTAATTGCTTAATTAATGAAAATCTACCTTTAGGGTAGATTCCATAAGGTGAGGTTTACTTTGCAGTGGTTCCATCACCTTGGTTGGGATCTAGAGCTGTTTGTCTATAAATTTCCCCAGGATGATTTGAGAGATAAAAATAGAGTATTCTCACGCTATTGCAGACTGACACCAATTTACCAGGTCCACTGCAAAAACTCATCTATCCACTCTGAGTTAAAAACATGGTGACTAAGAAGAAACCTTCCTTATGTGGTCCTATAGTTCATACCAGACTATAACGGACGCTGTTTCCCGTTTTATTAAAAGTTGCCTGCAGGTAGAAATCGGAGTGCATCTTAGCACTGCTGCCTTTGGCTTATGCTAGAGTCCTGACACTGAGCCTGCCTGTCTCACTTCATGGCTGTTCTCATCCTGTCTTAATAATTCATTTGGTTTTACTTTCACTTACACACAAACACACATACCACACAAATGTATCACTAGAAGTTATTACTCTATTTAATATTAATGTCAACATCAAGTATTCTACATCTAAAAACACAATTATTTCTCACGAGGAAGAAAATATGGTTAATTCCATACATCGTTTCTCCTGAAAGTAATAATTAGATTACTCAGGTGCTATACACACTGTAATGCACAAAACCAGACCTTTAAGTCTTATGGTTTTGAAAGCAGCGATCAAACATGAAAATCATCTAGTTCAGCAGGATTAAAGAGTTTGCAGATCATCTGCTTTCCATTTTTCTTCTCTTTATTCAGTTACTGCAAAGACAGTCAATATAGTGTGGAAGGGGAATTATCAACTTTGGTGTCAGGAATCCCAGGTTCTCATTCTGGCTCTAACACTAACCTGTCATGTGACCATAAACAAATGCCTAACTTCTCTAGTCTTAGTTTCCTTATATGTGAAAAGAAAAGAAAGATGAACAAATAACCGCTAAGACCTCTTCTAGTCCACTCCCCTCTCATTCTAGTTTCCATTTTGGACCCACTGATCCGGCTTTTGACGATGCTGCTCTACTTAAAACTTTTACTGGGATTAAGTGTGAATTTTTGTTGTCATTGTCTAGCACTCCCATTAGAAAAAGAAGATCACATTGTTCTAAGACTGAGCAAACAACTGCTCTAATTTGTCCCTGGTTTTATTGAGATAGAACCGACGTACAACATTGTATTAGTTTATAGTATACAACATAATGAATTGATACACGTATATACAGTAAATGATCACCGTGATAAGTTAACATCCACTGCCTCACATAGTTACAATTTTTTTCTTAAGATGAGAACTTTTAAGATCTACTCCCCTAGCAACTTTAAAATATACAATACAGTATTATTAAGTATAGCCACTATGCTGCACGTTACATCTCTAGGGCTCACTTATCTTATACCGGGAAGTTAGTACATTTTGACCCCCTTCACCCATTTCCCTCACCTCCAGCAACCACAAATCTGGTCTGTTTCTATGAGTTCCATCTTTTTTAGATTCCACATAAAAGTGAGATCATACAGACGCCATAAAGAACTGAGGAAGCAGGAGAGATGGAGTACTACCAACTTCTCTGTGAAATGAAATTTGTGGTTGTTTGACACTGTTGACAAAGGATGTTATTAGACTGTTCAGAATTACAAATGAGGTTAGAAGGACTGTTAGATATTAAGCAGATTCTATTTCACAATAATTAACAAGGATAGAAGACTACACATGCTAAATCATGTCAGAAATTTCCTTCGGCTCTTTCAGGCATGCCAGGAAGAATCTGAGTCACTTTTATTGCTTATCCTATTCCTGTGCCCCTGAAGGGGAAGGAGAACGGGAGGGAGAGCGTTAGTCATCTGCAATTAATTACTCATTGAATTTGCTAAACCATAATCATTTTTCCTTTTGAGCTTTCATCTAAGTATCTCTAAGAACTTCTGAATATTAATTATAACAACACTGTCCTGAAATAATTTTGGGCTTTGATTAAAATCGCATGCCCTACTTTTGATTACTCTCTTCAAGTGTGGAGTCTAAAAAAATCCTAGAAGGTTAGAGCTTAGAAAGATGTTAAGCACATCAAACCCCACACCTCACCTTTTAGTGATGAGGTTCTGAGACTACAGAGGTTAAGAGACTTGCATGATTTCACCTAGCTAATCTCAAAGCAGATTTAGCATACAATGAACCACATCCTGTTCTCCGAGGCCTCCCTTGAGCTTGTGCCAAAATAACATATTTCATAATAATCTTCCACCCATTCACCCCCTAAGTTACTAAAAAACTTTAATTTATGGATAACTTCCTTAGACACAAGGCCAGCATGTTGGTGGGCATGGCTCTGCTGCCATATCATGGGTGATCTGGGAGCCTAAGCAAAATATATTTTCCTTCCTGAGATTTTTTATGTTCATGTCATCCTCTCAAAATTAAGGTAATCAAGATCAGGTTAATCACCAATACATGAGAGTTGCATACAGTTTTGGAGTTGAATAAAATGAACGGTGTGGGCTTCCCTGCTGGCGCAGTGGTTAAGAATCCGCCTGCCAAGGTAGGGGACACGGGTTCGAGCCCTGATTCGGGAAGATCCCACATGCCGCAGAGCAACTAAGCCCGCGACCCACAACTACTGAAGCCTGCACGCCCTAGAGCCCGTGCTCCTCAACAAGAGAAGCCACCGCGATGAGAGACCCACACACCACTGCAATGAAGAGTAGCCCCCACTTGCCGCAGCTAGAGAAAGCCTGCACGCAGCAACGAAGACCCAACACAGCCAAAAATAAATATAATAAATGAATAATAAATCTTTCATTTAAAATAAATAAAATAAAATGAACTGTGTTCAAATCAAGAGAGCAGCCCCTAAACATCAAAAGGAAGTTCACTCTATCTGGCTGGTAACATTAGAACCTGAGTTCAAGCATAATGTTTCCCGCAAGGGATCACAATCACTGGTGAAAAAGCTTTTAAGTGACCCATGGTGCCTAAGCTTCTCTGGGAAACAGTGGGCCTGTGCTGAGGGTGGTGGTGAAGACACTGGAGTATGACTGAGAAAGACGAGAACATGGAGAGGATATCTAAAGAATATTTCAATTAATTCACAATATGGCATAAGTCTGGCTCTCATGCCACACTTTTCTCAAGGGAAGATCATACTAACATGTTTAGATGGTATATTAGCAGCATGCAATAATTACATCATAAGTTCCCAAGCAGAGGCAGTCTATCGCAAGGTCTTTCTTTGCTACCAGTTACCATAGGCTGTTTTAAGTTAGAAACTGAATAGCAACACTGAATACTGTAGAAATGCACTTTGCTTAGTAATACTTGAGTTGTTACAATATTTGATTATCCATTTGGTTGTTACAGAAAAATTCTTAACTGTAATTGATGGTCGTTGCTGTAGTAGTATATTGCCTATATTTCTACCTCTACTAATGGGCTTTATGTGCTAGATTTTAATATCTTTGAGCCTGGGCAAGTGCACAAGTCTTTTTAAAAGAAACATGGTTTACTTGCACTAAACTGATCAGTTTTGAGAGATCGTAAATGCCCTTGAAGTGTGAGTGTGAAACAAATGGTGAGAATTTGAATTGGTCCCTCTTATTGCAGTATTGAAATTAAGTCTACTTAATTTATCAAGTCATGTTCATGCCCTGATTTTATATACTTGTATCTATCATTTTTATATATATAAATTTATTATTTTATTTATTTAGTTTTGGCTGCGTTGGGTCTTCCTTGCTGCGCACGGGCTTTCTCTAGTTGCGGTGAGCGGGGGCTACTCTTGGTTGCGGTGACTCCTCTTGTTGTGGAGCATGGGCTCTAGGCGCACTGGCTTCAGTAGTTGTGGCACGCAGGCTCAGTAGTTGTGCCTTGCAGGCTCTAGAGCGCAGGCTCAGTAGTTGTGGTGCATGGGCTTAGTTGCTCCACATCACATGGGATCTTCCCGGACCAGGGATCGAACTCGTGTCCCCTGCATTGGCAGGTGGATCCTTAACCACTGTGCCACCAGGGAAGCGCAAAGTTGGACCTTGAGAATCAGACAAACCAGGCTCCTCCCATCAGTAGCCACAAGACCCTGGGCTTATTACCTTACCCCCTTAAGCCTCAGTCTTTTCATCCCCAAAGTGAGGATAATAAATGAATCCCCCCTCAAAGAACAGTTGGGAAAATTAAATGAGATAATACAAATAAACAGCAGCAAATGTTAAGCACACAGTAAGCATTCAATCAATTAACTCTTAAGCTTGCTTCAAAACAACTGACCTGTCTTTACATCAGCTGGTTAGCTCTTAATGGTTTATGCAGTTGTGAAGAGCAAAGATACTCATGAGGCATTTCCTTAAGGATGCTATTTTCTTCTCTCCTGGAAAGCTGTTTTTAAACATTAACATAGGCTAGTGTGTCGCTTTCAATTTTTTTTTTTAATTTGAAAGTACTGGGCTTAAACAAACACATCTATCCACCATTATATTTTATTTTTTCAGAGACATTCAGAAAATGATGTGAAATTATATTGACCTGGGTTGCATTAGAGCTTCTCATCTGAATACTGAATCCTTTGTCTCCACCCTTGTAGTTTCTTTCTTTTGTTTTCTACCTTTTGCTTTACTCTGTCTCACTAGGCTCTGTAACTCCTCAAAGAAGTCACAATGACCAGAAAAAGAAATTTTCAAAAAAAGATTATGAGTAATAGTTGAAAACAAATAAATTGACTTAATAGAGCCCAAAGTATGGAAGTTTCATGACCTAAAAACAAATACCTCTAGAGAACAAATGTGTACCCTTTTTGGCTATTTTCTTTGTGTCTTTTGCATAATGTCACAAGCCTGCATTCCTGGTAACATACATTGCAATGTCCAAGAAAGCATAAAAATTCATTTTATAGAGCTCATAGGAATATTCCTTGACTGTATCATCTCTTTCAGATATTCAATTTCCTTTAATTTGCTATGGTAGGGCCAGAATTACTTTATAGAAATAATGCCAGGAGATCTGTTTGGTTAATGTTCTGCTGAAAATAAAGAATTGGCTTTCTGCTTAGATTTATCAAAGTTCTACTCCAAATTGTAGACAAGGTAGGGTGTTATATTGGCAGAATATCAGGTCAGGTGTTCCTTACATTAGGTATCGGTAGACTGAAATCATCAATGATTCACTTCAGAAAATAAATTCTGTTCTATTTCAAAATAGGGATTACATGCATCCTATAAATGGCTCCCAACTCTTTTGTTCTCATGCGCCGTCTAGTGTTACTTAAGGGAATATTTAGCTAAATTCTCATCCTGGCTGGGAAGATGAAAGGCTTACGCTGGAAAGAGATCATCTAGTCCAAAGCCCTGCCCTCATTTTTCACATGAAGCCGACTCGTTGCTTTCTGGAGGTAACACAGATAATTACTGAATATCCTTAGATATGGGATTATATATTATTCTGGGATAGTGGGGGACATTCTCCATAACACTCTGTTGATTTACTCTATTTACTGTTCATAATCATCATCATTTACTAACAGTTTCAGGGACACAGAACTGAGGTATACACAATATTCATCATGGAAACTTAAGTATTACAGTGGCTTTGGAGTGAGACAAATAGCTGTGATTTGGAGAAAGTTACATACTTCACTCAGACTCTGTTTCATCACCTGTAAAATGGACATCATCACATGTATCATCATATCTATCTCAGGGGGCTGTTATGGATTTTAAAGAAAAGAAATATGTAAAGTCCCTATTAGAGTTTATGATCCGTGTAAGCAGTCAATTAACGGCAGCCACTTTTAACATTGTATGAGCATCCCCACAGAATGGAGTTCTCAGAAGTCAATACTTGGTTGGATAAGAACCCACCTGGGCAAATCAAACAGATTTGTACAATAACTGGAGTACCCTTGCTTTCTCCTTACTAGCAATCCTCCTCCTGTGATGTGCTCACAGTGTGATGGGTGAGAGTAGTGACTCTAGTGCCAATAGGTGGGGCTCAAACCCCAGCTTCTCCACACAGGGCCTAGTGACCCCAGACTTCCCGCTTGACTTCTCTGTGGTGAAGTTTCAACATCTGTCACATAGGGATCGTGATAATTACCTATCTCATTGGGGTTTTTTTGTGGGGATTAAATATGTTGATATATGTACCTGGCACATAGCAAATGCTATATAATTTATCTATTTAAGTATTTATTTATTTAAGTATTTATTTATTTATTTAAGTATTAGCTGTAAATTAAAGCAAAAGTCAACCACTTGGCCTAAGAACTAATAACACTTGTAGATCTACTAACTGATATTCAAATAAACCTAAATTTTCAAGAAAAAGATTGCTACAATATAACAGTTGATTTCCTTAATCAGAAAGAACTAGGAGAACGTCTATATCTTAGGTGTTTCTAATATATATTGTTTTAAAATGTCACCTTTCGGAAAGATCCTTTTTGACAGAAGTATTTCTGTTTTAGTTTAACCAATAACAACAATTTCCCCTGATTTCTTTCTCTAAGCCCCATACTGTGCTGTGTGCTTGTGGTCATTCTGTCACCTAATCCCAAGGATGGAGGACGGCATGCCTCATTTTTCCCAACTATACAGATGAGGAACTGAAGCCTTAGAGAAATTAAGTAACTTACCCAAGTTCACAGAGCTATAGCATGTATGAGAAAACAACAACCACAATCCCAATCCAGGAATGTTTATAACTACTGTATTAAATGGCCTCTCCACTTACGAATGGTTGAAACCATGTCCTGTAAACACTTCAATGTGAAATAGTCCCCAGATGCTAAATTGTTTAACCTAAGTCTCAGTTTTCCCTAGATATAAAATGAGAGTGATCAGATCAGATCAGATGGTCCAAGATACGAAAAACTCTACAGAGTTTAAAACAAATATTTCCACTTCATGAATCTTGTTGGTAAATCTAGGGTTTTTTAAAAAATTTAAAATACATCTACTTATGATTTTTCTGTTGGATTCTCTAATTATTCAGTGTTCTAAAAATTATAAATCATCCATATCATCTATAATTTTTAAAATTATCAATAAATCATCTACATATAAACGAAAGTTTGCTTTGGTATTATCTAATTCTCTATTCAAGAGCTATAAAAAATATCTCTTCTTATGTACATATTAATTCTATTTGGTCATTTTAATGATGCTTAAATTTTCTACAAGTCTAGAGTAAAGAAAAAAAATCACCCCACAGGGTCTAACTTCTCAATAAAAGTATACAATGCTTTAAATCTATAACAAAAATATCCAATATTATAAAACTCTCTTGTTGATTAATTCTACATATTCTTCTCTTAGCCTATAATATTTAAATATTTAATATTAAAAATGTCATCACTTTAACTATTTACTCATTGGCCAGTCTCAATTTCTGTATTTCAGTAAATGTAAAACAAGAGAGAAATCTGCCAAAAGTCAGCCTAAATATTAGCAGACAAAAACATCACCTGCTTGGCATTTTATTTTCCTCAAGTCAGCCAGACATATTTATTAGAAAATGGAAGACAGTAATATTAGTTCACTTTTTCATTCTTAGCACTCAATTAACACACATCCAACAACTGGAAAGGTACTTGTTATTATAGTACTGACATGATAGACAGCACTAAAGTCAGTCTAAGCCCCCATAAGTCAACCTGTACAACCAAACTGTTCAATGGCCTGCCCACTGAAGGTGAATTCCATCTTAGTTCCTAAGATAAGGGAACTGAGCTCTTGATAAGTTAACACATTAGTGTAGCAACTACATTTGGCATGGAAGGGAGAGGAGGACACACCCACATCCCTGCCCACCCATTGTGAGGTCCATAATCTTCCACCCACACCATTCACTTTCTCTTCACAGCACTCATAACACTGACATGTTTAGTAACTGTCTCTCTTATCCCATCAAAATTCAGGTTCCATGACATCAAGAATTAACCCTTCTTCTCACTCCTGTATCCTAGTGCCTGGAATAGTATCTGACACAAAATAGGTGCTGGGAAAATATATTTACTAAGTAATAAAAATAAATTATGCAGGTAGTTGAAAAATGACTTTCTCTTTCTGGATAATTTTTATCCCTAATCCCTTGCTGTTAGTTGTTGTCTTGTCCACCGCTCCACCCACTATAACCAATCTCCTCCTGCCTCAGCTAACAAGTATCTCTTAATCTGAAAACTCTTCATAGTCAAGGGCAGACAGGGACGGTTTGATGTTGAGCTGTTAAGGGTCTCCCTTGAGTTCTGAGGATGCTTGCTCTTAAAGGGCACCACTTTCCTCCTGGGAAGCAGACACTTCACCTTTTACCTCTCCTCTTGAAACTTCTTTCTTAGGAGTTTTTTCATAGACTAGATGCTCTCATTCAGCAACATGAGCTTTGTACATCTCCATCACGTCTGGAGTTACAAGGTTCTTCACGTATTGAGAGACTTGTGTCTTGTAAGCAACTTCATCTTTCATTACGAGATGCACATCACCTGTCGCATTCTAAATTTATTTATTTATTTATTTTTGGCTGCGTTAGGTCTTCGTTGCTGCCCGCGGGCTTTTCTCTAATTGTGGTGAGTGGGGGCTACTCTTTGTTTTGGCGTGCAGGCTTCTCATTGCGGTGGCTTCTCTAGTTGTGGAGCACAGGCTCTAGGTGTATGGGCTTCAGTAGTTGTGGCACACAGGCTCAGTAGTTGTGGCGCACGGGCTTAGTTGCTCTGCGGCATGTGGGATCTTCCCGGACCAGGGCTCGAACCCATGTCCCCTGCATTGGCTGGCGGATTCTTAACCACTGCGCCACCAGGGAAGCCCATCTGCCCCATTCTGATCATGACATCCACAAGATGCACTCTTGCACTGAAGCCTTGCCTTCTAAATAAAAACCTGGGAATCATTTAATGCTGTGGGGGAGGGACAAGGCTACATCCACAGCTCCCTTTAGACACCCTCTGCTCCACCCCTACAACCCCTTCCCCAGAGCTACAGTACTTCTGGGCAGGCCCACGTCCAAATTGCACATGAAGGCACTAGACTGACCATTTCTTTGGCCTTTCCATACTGCATTCACCTGGTTACCTCTACTTGGAAGTAGATCTCATCTTGCCAAACCTGAGAGAAGGCCAGCAGGCTGTGACAGGCTGGTCCTTTACGCTACGGCATGGTTTGTAACGCCAACCTTCACCTCATGCTTTGGGAGCTGGTGAGCATAAACTGCACAGACTCTCATGCCCCTTCCAATGGGACATAAGCAATGGGACAAATGGTAGCCCCGCTGCTATCACACAGTATCATCCTGAGCTTGGGTGTGTTGTGCTAATTCTTAGCCTGGTTTATCCTCCACTGTCTCCTAAATTGTACTGATACTTGATGTCACTTGAAACAGGCCTTTTTCTTGACAGCCTTGACAAACCAGAAACCCACATCCACGACTGGACACAGACCTACAGGCCTTGCAGAGCCTTGGGAGAAGAGCACAGTCCAGGCCAGGTACGAGAGGACCTGAGGAGTTTTTTAAACGCACAGATTCCTGACCTTTATTCTCAGGAAATTTTGATTCAGGAAGATGAAGAGTGAGGCCAGAGAATCTGTATTCTTTAAAAGTTTATTCACTACTGCCACTTCTGCCAACCCCTCAAACATCCCCCTCACAACGTCTGAAGCAGATTCACTTTGGGAACCGACTTCCCTAAACCACATTCCTATCAGCAACGCAAAAAGAAACAAGAACTACTTTGCTTTCCTCTCAGAACAAAGGGAGCACTCATTCATTCATTCATTTACTCATCTGTGCACCCAGCACAATGCTGAAAATCTGCAGGGAAATAAAAGATGAGTAAGATACAGTTCCTGTTGCCAGGACTGACTTCGTTAGTTACGGGATCCAGTGCAAAATAAAAACATGGGGCCCCTTGCTCAGAAAATATTAAGCACTTCAAGACGGTGACAGCAGAGCATTAAACCAAGCACAGGGCCCATCTAAGCGTGGGCAAAGCATGTTCATTTTGGGAGCCGACTGACCTAAACAACGTTCCTATGAACAAGAACAAAAAGCAACAAGAAGTACTTTGTTTTGCTCTCAAAACAAGGAGAGCCCTCAGCTACGCCCATGACAGTGGCCCTGCTTATGTATAAAGCAGGAATCTAGAACATTCCACTTGAGAAATGAAGTTCAAAAAGGCAAAAAGTAATGAGGTAATAAAAAATTATCATTAAGTTATTATCATTAAGAGTCTCTATTTTAATCAATTTTTCTAGTTGAGTAACTAGCCGTTGCTCTTCCAATGACTGTGCTTAAACAAAAAGAACATAGAATAATGAATTAACATTATTACTTTGGGGTTCTCCTGGACACTATTGCCTTCTAGAGGCTGTAACAATGAGTCCTTACAAATAAAAGCCCACTTTGTAGAGCTGATTGAGGCATACGCAAGTGACATCCATGGGTTCATGAAAAGGAAAGAATAAAAGTTCTTCATTTCTACATAACTCACAATGGCTCCTAAGTACCCTAATCTTCTCATGAAATGGAAAAAAAAAAGAGTGTGAAAATTTTCACTTAAGACAGCTGACTTGAAACTTGAATTAATCCAAATGCCTTAATAAACGAGCTCTTCCATACCTCGGAACATGATTCTTGCTAAGCCACTTGTCAAATTCATCTTCTGACACTTCATGTTAGTAATCATCATGATTCCATAATATAGAATTATGTAATTTAGGAAGCTGACTGCACCCAGACAAAACTATAATTCAAAAAGATACATGCATCCCTATGTTCACAGCAGCACTGTTCACAATAGCCAAAACATGGAAACAACCTAAATGTCCATCAACAGAAAAAAATTATTTATCCATTCATCGACAGATGAATGGATAAAGAAGATGCCATACAACGGAATACCACTCAGCCATAAAAAAGAACGAAATAATGCCATTTGCAGCAACATGGATGCAACTAGAGATTATCATACTAAGTGAAATAAGTCATTTCTGACTTATTATTTTATTTCCCTTTCTCTTTCTAGAAAGACAAATACCATATGATATCACCTATATGTGGAATCTAGAATATGGCACAAATGAACCTACCTACAAAACAGAAACAAACTCATAGACATAGAGATCAGACTTGTGGTTGCCAGGGGGTGAGCAGGGAGAGGGATGGACTGGGAGTTTGGGGTTGGTAGATGCAAACTATTACATTGAGAGTGGATAAACAACAAGGTCCTAATGTATAGCACTGGAAAATGTTTTCAGTATCCTGTGATAAACCGTAATGGAAAAGAATACAAAAAAAGAATGTATACATGTGTATAACTGAGTCAATTTGCTGTACAGCAGAGATTGGTACAACATTGTGAATCAGCTATACTTCAATAAAAAAAAAAGAAGTTGATGGCTATTTTGTTGTATCTTTTGGGGATCTATAAATCCGAATCTTGCTATTTATTCCTATCCTTTTAAGGCCAAGGGATTTTTTTTTTTTTTAAGTGCAGGCCAAAGGCATGACTGAAATGCTCGCCCTTCCTAAACACAGGGCTTAAGAGTTCTTTGTGCGGCTCCTGATTGGCGAGGCTACTACATTAGCAGCCAAAGTGCCAAAGATGTGGTTCTTAGACATTTACTATTTCATGGTTGTTTTGCCTTATTTGTATTCTGACATAATACTCAGCTTCAGAACATTACAAATAGCAATCAACAAAATTAAAATGAACACAGCTCTAGAGTATGCGGAAATGGCAGTAGAGGGGAATCGAAATCTCTCAACAAAAGCATGTACAGAGCAACAAGGCTTTATTTTGTTTAAAAGATACCTACCTAGATGGTAAGGGATATTTTCTCTCTGAAGACAGAGGAGGAAAAGCCAGGAAAGGAGACCTCTCTTGTGCTTTTTCTAGCCATTTTTAGAAGGCGCTTGAACATTCAGATTTGCTACAGTGAAACCATGGAAGGAATGGCAGAATGTGAGCTGTTCAGGACTCCCCACCCAAAATTGAAGTATTAGTTGATTTACAATGTTGTGTTAGTTTCAGGCGTACAGCAAAGTGACTCAGTCTTATATACAAAGTGTTCCATATATATATATATATATATATTCTTTTTCAGATTCTTTTTCCTTATAGGTTATTAAAATATTGAGTATAGTTCTCTGTGCTATACAGTAGGTCCTTGCTGGTTATCCCCACACACTTTTAAGAAAAGTGAAAAGGGAGATTATCAAGTATAGAATTACAATTAATTTTACACAGTGAAAAAACAAAATTTACAAATACTTTCCAAATTTACTAAGAAAAAAATAATTTTGCTGAATTCAGTGTACATTTTGGACTATAGTTTTTCTGCAGTCCACTGAAAAATGTAATACATATACAACATTCCAGTTTATGGTTTTACTTAAAACTAAGAATGTAACATCTATATCTAATTGCTGTTTTAAACTTACTGTCAAATAAGTTTATGTTATTATCAAAACACCTCATGTACACCTTAACCAGCAAAGCCCATATGACAGTGCTAAAAGAAAGACGATTAAGTAGTCTTCAGAATTATTCTTTTTGAAATACAGACCAGCTCTGGGAATTCTGACTTGCTAAGTCTGGGGTGAGGCCCAAGCATGTTTTGTTTTTAAGATAAAAATCTCTAAACTCCCCAGGTGGTTCTGAGATGCAACTAAGGCTCAGAACCATATTGCTCTAAACTAGTGGTTCTCCAAGTATGGTCCCCAGACCAGCAGCATTAGCAACATCTGGGCACCTGTTTCATCGCAGTTTCTGGAACATCACCCAGACCTACTGAATTAGGAATTCACTGGGGGAGGGGAAACACTCTGCAGTTTAACAAGCCCTCTAGGTGATTCTGATTCATGTTAAAGTTTAAGGATAGCTGTTTAATCCAAAAATTGCTTAGGTCAAAACCATCTGTCTTGTGATCACTAAAAGCTACCAAACCTATCACCAGACTTCTTTTTTTTAACAGTTTCTACCTTCAACACACAAGTCGAAATAAATCTCAAAAACATATTACTCCATATAAGGATCTAACAGCTGATACTTTGGAAAAGTTCCTACAAGTAATCACTTTTGCCACCCTGATCTCAGCCACCAGCTCCTTCCCAGGTGAGCACAGAGGTCAGAGAACTTTTGCTATAAAGGCCAGATAGTAAATGTTTTTTGCACAGCAGGTCAAACGGTCTCTGTCTCAACCACTCCTCTGCCATTCACAATACACAAATGAATGGGTGTGGTTGGGTTCCATTAAAACTTTATTTACAAAAACGGGTGTCAGGCCAGATTTGGCCCAAGAGCTGTACTTTGCTGACTGCTGGGTTTAAGAAGTGATAGCAGACTAGGTGAGAAAAAACAGAATGAAATGCACTCTCTCCCAAGAACACAAACTTATCCACTCTGAAAGCTGCTTCCAGGTGCAGGACAGACTATGAAGAAAAGGAGAGAAAGAGGAAAGTGTTGTGCCCGTCACTTATTCACACAGTAACTGTTAATTAGGTGCATACCATGTGCCTGGAACCAAACATCAAAGCCCTCGCCCCCAGAGACTCAAGTCCAACAGCAGAAAAAATAAAAATAATTAGAAAGAAACAATGCACTATGGTACAGCCAGACAATGGAATATTATTCATCACTAAAAAGAATGAGCTGTTAGGTCATGAAAAGACAATGGGAAACAAATGCGTATTACTAAATGAAAGAAGCCAATCTGAAAAGACTACATACTATATGATTCCAACTATATGACATTCTGGAAGAGGCAAAATTCTGGAGACAGTAAAAGCATCAGTGGTTGCCAGGGGTTGGTGGGAGGGAAGAAAGGGATGAATAAGCAGAGCGCAGAGTACTTTTAGGGCCGCGAAAATACTCTGCATGATATCATAATAAGATATGTGTCATTATACATTGTCCAAACCCATAGAAAGTAGAACACCAAGAGTGAACTCCATTGTAAAGTATGGACTCTGGGTGATTATGATGTATCAATGTAGGTTCATCGATTGTAACAAATGTATCACTCTGATGGGGGATGTTGATAATGGGAGAGGCTGCGTATGTGCCAGGGCAGGAAGTACATGGGAAATAAATGGCTGTATCATCATCTCAATTTTGCTATGAACCTAAAAGTACTCTAAAAGAAAGTCTATTAAAACAAACAAACAAAAACAGTATTCCCTATGCAGGTAATGAGAAAAGAGATCTGATAGGACTATTGGTTGAGCAATCTTAGAATGTAAAAATAATGCCAGTGAGACATCTGATACTATATTGTTGTTCCAATCATGATAGTTCTATTCCAATAAGTCACACTATCTAGCCCTTTAATTCACTGACCTCTGCAAAAGGTTTCAGGATTAAGTGGACTAATTGCCTACAGGGCTGAAGAAAGAAGCCTGGTCTAAAGAAGGACCAAACTCTGTAATAACAATAGTAATAATGACCCCAAACAGCATCCTGCTTTGACCCTGTCGAGTCTCTCACTTTGGAGGTGTCTTGCCATTAGACTGTATATTCATGGAGAACAAGTCCATATCTTTTTTCATTCCTGTATCTTCAAGAACTAATGTAGTATCTGGCAAGTGGAAGGCACACAATATATATTGCGTATTAACACGAAATGAATAAACTACCATTAATTGAGTGGCTACTGAAAAACAAGAAAGGGCTTTAATATTAATCAGATTGTTTCAGGAGAAGCTAAGATGTTTCGGGAGAAGCTAAGAAACAGATAAATTAGGTCTGGATCTTCAGGAATGAATAGGATACAACACTTGGAGAGAAAGGAGAAAGATACTGCAGTACAGGACACAGCAGGTACAGAGGTATAAGGCTCAAGACTAACACATTAAAGAAACAAAAGAAAAGATCAACATAGCTAGACCATGGGGTAAAACAATTAGAAAGGGAAGGCGACAAACTTAGAAAATGAAGGCAAACTGAGATGTACCTTGTATGTCTGAGAAATTCACAGATTATCCGGATATGTAGCACTGTATCATACAATCTGGAAACCATCATGGTCAAACACCTAAATTTTAAAAAAGCCCCACTAGATCACTCTGGCTGCAGCACAGAGGACCAAAGAGGGGAGTATTACAGGAGAATGCTTAACAGACCCAGGGAAAGATGGAAGGAGTTGATTGAACCAAAACAGAGACCAGTAGAATGGATGGGAGGAAAAGATTTGAGAGGCTTTTCTGAACTTGCATAGACATTATTTCCAATCAGAAGGAGAAGAAAGAGCTAAACGAGATTCTCCCCTTCCTCACTTGGGAGACTTTAGACCAGATAAAGTCAGGAATTACAGCAGGAGAAGCAAGCTTGGAATGCAAAGATAAACGTTAGTCTGTTGTGCCTGTGTTGAATTTCAGGTGTTTGGGAGAAGATAAAGAAGTATAGTTCTCAAATGTTTAATAGAGTAACCTATATGACAGCACCCTGAAAGTCTGAAAATACAATGCAAACAAAAAGTACTAATAGTTTTAATAACTGAGATATGACACACTATAAAATGTATTCTGAAACCAGAGTAAGAGGTGCAGTGAGAACATTCTCAGGGATTCACTGGAGACCACTGCAAAATCTCTCCCTTTCATGTTTCTGGTATCCACTGCCTGGAGGAAGCCCAGTTCTTCCCTTGCTGATAAGTACCTCTGTGAACTTGAAGGCCTAAGGGCAAAACTTAGAAAAAAATAAATGTTTGGTCCTCCCAGCCCCAGGGTTTCTCTAGGTCCTCTCCAGGCCAGGGCAAACCTAGCAGTTTTAGCCATTCACTGGGCTACCCTTAGTGAAAGACTCCACAAATGACACAAGAGAGATCTAGTACCCAAGTCTTTGTGAAAGCAGGTATAGTGAACAATACAATGCACATATTAGGTCGGAGCGTCAAATGCAGCCTTGCTAACCCCAAGGAATATAGTGGTACACATGTGGGATATGGGAAGGGACAGTTTATTCAGAGAGCATACACCACAGGTCATAAAGCCCCAGTCCCTGATGTGCAGGAAAATATTTAATGAATTAATAAGGTGACCCTGTGGCACATGAACTTGTTTTTCCATCCAGACTTAAAGCAGACATTTTCCGGTTGATTAAAGCCAAAAGAGATGTTTTTGCCAGCATATCCAGAATAAACTAGTTTTCTAAAAATAATATATTGGCTTCAAAAAGAGTTCGTAGAATACCAAAACTATTATCTGTAAATTTAAGTGATAAGATTATGGAATATTTTATTTTTTCTGGGGACAGGTCCCTGTATTTTGTAAGTTTTCTATTGGACAAATACCAAAAATATTAAAGTGATTAAGTTTGGGTGGTGGGATTATGATTTACTATCTTTGGGGACATGAGTATCACATGAGTATCCTGAGTATCACTCATCATGATGAGGTGATCAATAAACCTTTCGTAAGGGAGGAGGAAAAAAGTTATCAGCTGGAAAGCTTTTATCTGAACATTGCCTTCAAGTTTATTTTATAATGTGCTTGAGGAAGTGATTAAGATTGTGCATTTTCCTTCTCAGCATACCACGGCATCACCACTGCCAGTTTGTGTGACATACAGTAGTAGAAGCAGAAAATGGGGATTTAGTTACATCTCTTCTTTTGAACGCCTTTATTGGGTCTCTTAGAACTGAAGGTTTCTAAGAGATTCATCAGGTTAACTCTGCAACAGCTTACAACTTTTTAAAAATTGATAAAAGCAAGACATTCAAACACAATGATATAAGCAACTTAAAGATGTAGGAGGAGGGAGTGGAAAATAGACTGATTTGTTCCAAGAAATGCAGACATTCAGAGGCCAACTAGGCTTGCACCTTTGAAAAGATATCAGCAGAGACTCCCCTTACCTCCTCCCTGCCCGTCCTCCCCCCACACTGTTAAGCAATTCTGCAGAAAATATGTCACAGAGAAACAATATTACCCTCAAACCTTAGGAGGTACCTATGTTCCCAAATTGAATTTCTAGAAGTGACAATCTGAAAGTTGCTGGCTGGGCTGAAAACTAACTATGCCCTTGAAGACGACACAGAATCCCTGGAATTTTGGACACGAATATATCAACTCCAGAAGTTTGATATTTCTGGCTTCCTGCCCAGACTCCAGTTACTGTTTGAGTATTTCTAGTTCTGTATAGGTACAATTTTCCTCTCCTTAAGATGCTAAAACCAAAGCTAAGAGTCATGCTAATTAATGGCATTCATTTATTAAATCAAAAGTAACCAGTGACCAGGACTAACACCTTTTATGCTATACAAGATAGTTGATTAGCTCTTTTTAGACTGCTACAAAAAATCTGATGGGGGATAGATGGAAAAGTTCTATATTATTATTAAAATAAAACATTTCTGATCAGGTAGTCCCTCTATTGAAAAATTAGTGGGGTATATACTGATCTAGGCTTTGAGAATGAACTACAGCTGAGCCATGCTCTAATCCTAAACACTAGTTGAGTCTACCTCAAAAACAGTGGTAGAAATAGAGGCAGACATATGTTCTTCCTTAATAAAGGAAAAGACAAGGCAACATACGTATTAGGACTGAAGTTCTAGAACTATTCAACTGTTAAAAGGGAAAATGAAATCTGTTCTATTTCAAGCATTTGCTTCACAGACCAACTCACTCTAAGGCAGTTTGTAAAACTCACATTTTTTTTTTTCTATCTCATATGAAGAGACACCAGCGGTGGCTAGTGGGGCTGGGACAGGATAGTGGCAGACACAGAGGATGCCACGGCCCCAGCACCATCCTCACTTTGCACTGGAAGAGACTTTTACTCCTTATTGTGTGTCATCATCGGAGGCGAGGGGAGAGAAGCGGAGAAAGAAACAGAACTGTCTCCTTATTCCTCAAAATCCAAATGTTGGAATGACTTTTCCCCTGTTTTCTTCTTTGATCATTAAGGCATCATTCTAGGCAGCTGCTGACTGGGGTTCTTAGCATTAGAACAAACTTAATGTCTAACCAGAACAGGAATAATCACTGCTGATAATGGGGGAGGGGGGGACTTCCCAGAAACCATCCATTGAAAGAAACTAAGAACAGCAGTAGGCCTTAAGAGACAGTTTTTCTCAGTAAAATCCTGGGTCCTTGGGAGCTTCTAAAAATGGTGCTTCTTATGTTAATTCCCCCGAGGGACCCCTGGGTTGAGGATCTGCAAACTCAGCTAGCGTGAACAGCTAAAGGTCAGAAACCAGACTATCACCATCAGAGTTCCCAGGTAGATTATGTCTTGTCACAGGTCAGCTGAGAGCTCAGAACTTGGGGTGCTAAGAATGCATACAGTCAGGATATTCACACCAAAATGGGAGGAAGGAATGGATTTCTCCCAGCTCCCAGGCTAATAATGAGACTTGAAAGAAGCTGGTTCCATCTGTAGAACAAAGGCTAATAATGAGACTTGAAAGAACCTGGTTCCATCTGTAGAACAAAGTCAGTTGACTGAATGCAGCTGTGTTCGTGTCCCTCCAGAATAAACTAGAAATAGAAATTTTTAGCTCTGCCCAAGCCTGAATCCTCACCCTTTCTTCCTAGAGGCTGCTTACTTGTTCAAAGTTAAATGGGCCCACAAGGGAATGCATCACAAACGCTAAGCTATGTTAAAAAGAAGACTTTATAAGCAATAATCTGTCCAGAGATTCCAACTATTTTTCAGTTAAGCATTTACCACTCAATATCAAGTATTTCCTTGTCTTTTCTTTCTCTTTATCACTGCAAGATTTATAATTTGGGAATTTTGGTTTTGATAAGAAAAAGTCCTTTGATGTCTTAGAAAAATAGCATACTGTTTTAAATGAATTGTTATTAATAAGTTTATCTTTAGATTAAGCAGGAAATAAAGAAATCTGACACCAGATTATAAAGAAAACATTCTTCTGCCCCATTTGATTATAATTGCCAAATGTTAGGCAATACTTGTAGAGCTACTATTAACTTGTTAATTTGGGACTGACTTGGAAAACTGATCCCTTCTCTCAAAACCTCCAGCTAAATTAACATAAATTGAAACTAGCTATTATTACATGGCGTTTTGGATAGTTTTTCTTTGGTAGCACTGAGTTAAATACATTTATTTGAATGTTTTGGGTTTACATTTGAAAACCTCCTCTTTTTTCTTTATATGAAGAGCCATCTGAAGATGTTGGCTCCACAGTTTCCAGCAAAAATGTTAATTTGCAACCACAAAGCTACACTTTGAAAATGTTTCTTTACTTTTGAACCGGCGATTCTGTAGACGCTCTCCTGCTCAACACTCAAAGAATAGGAAGGGTGCTAATTTTGTGTTTTTCTTTAAATTTGTGGGCTCCTATTTATTTCTCAAGCGTAAACCCCAAACACTTGTTTTGTTTTTACAAATAACCAGGTGACTGTGCGTAGTATGAATATTTCCTCTGGTCAGCTTAAGTTCAATGCTTATCAAAGTTGATGTTCAATTTTAATATTAATAATTATCCTCTCTTGGCTGTAACTGAAATCATAATCATCCCGAAAAGACTACCAATTAAAATATCCGTTTGCCTATATGGAAAGTACCCTTCCCTAGAATATCCCAGGCATCTTTAAAAGGAAAAAAACGTACCCTTAACCTCATCTTGCAAATAGAGGCTTAAATTTTACCAACAGGTCAGGGACAGGGTCAAGAATAACAGAGGTAAGAAAGAACACTAATGCTTATTTTCAACCCCAACCCGAAAGGATTTTTTAAATCACACAAAAACTCTTTTTTCCCACACTTCGTTAAAAACAAACTTGTAACATGAGAACAAGGCTAGTAGTTAAAAGACCTTTCCCAGCTGTGGGTTTCGGAGCTAATACTAAATGCAGTGGAAAGAGAAAAGCACTCAAAGCTGCTCTCCTTACCTGAGATGAAAGCAGTGCACCAGCTTCGTTACTATTATAACCATCTTTCCCAGGTCAAGAGCACGGAACGCCTGGATGACAAGAAGTGTAAAAGGAAGCGACGATGTTGAGCCGCGGCGAGAATCTTCCCAGGGAGCTGGTGCCCTGACACACCTCCTCTCTCTGGCTCCGAAGAGAAGCAGCTCTCACTCTCCCTTTACGGTGAACCGCAGCCTGTCATTTGTGCTCAACCATCCAGCAGCTGCTAGAAGCATCGGGCTGAAGCGCGGGCACGAGGACCAGCAACACGAGACCAGCGCTGCTGAGCCGGCAGAGCGGCTGCGGCCGGGACTCCCAGGGAGCCCGCGGCTGCGCGGCCGCAGCTGAGGCTCGGACAGCCACACGTTACAGGGCAGAGGTCAGCCTTTCAGGAGCAAGGATCAGCTGCCGCAAGAGCCTCCACAGTCCCCCTAGCCCAGCGCGAGCCAAACGCGGTTATAAGCGCAGAGCGGCCCCAGCTACTGAGCATGCTCGGCTGCCTAGGCTCCAACTAGGCCTTGCACGTGTAACTTATTTTCCTGATCTGAGAAAGGGAGAACCGAAAGGTGGGCCGAGGGTGAGATTTAATGGAGGTAATTTCTAGAACAGGGAGATGACCTCCTCCCCACCTTACCCCTTCCAAAAAAAGAAAGAAAGAAAGAAAGAAAAACACATCGCACTGCACTTAGCAAATATTTTTGATTGATAGGTTGATGGAGATGTTTGAATGCTATCAGTAATGTTTAGTCTTTAACTCTCTCCCTACACAATTAAGTTGACTCTGGGGTCAAGTGTGTGGTCTAGGTAGTAAAAGGGTTTTAATCTCAGCAAATCGCTGTAGCTCAAAAACTGGGTATGGATTTGCCAATATTTGAAAGTCTAGCAAAGTGCTATGAATTAATTGATCTCTACACAAGTGAAATTTGCCTAGAGATAATTACTTTAAGAAAAACAAGTCTTTTATAAAACTGTGGAATTTTCAAAATTTAAATGTTAACCTATATTATAATAACATTTTGAAATTTAACTCTTTCAGATGGCAAGCTCCGTGAAAGCACAAACGTTGCTTATCCGTGAATTGTAAAGCCAAATCCTCTTTCCTGGGCTTGGTGAACGGCAAGTGCTCATAAATGCTGGTGTGACAATGAACTGTGGGTTTGTTAGTTAATCTGTAAATAGCATTTACAGGAAGGCTTAAGTTCTTGAATTTTGATAGGAACCTTAATTCTAACTTGACCTCAGCTTTGCAGTTTGGGCCCAATGACGCTAATTTTTTGTCATAAGTGTCCAGTGCATAAGCAAATTGGCTTTTAAATAGGATTTTCATTTTTGTGTGCTGTGTGTGTACCCATCCCCTTTTGCTCTCTTGCAGCCCTCCTAAGATGCTCTTTGCCAAGGTGAGCCAAATCCAGATCATGTTGAAATCAGGGACATTGACTCTCCATGGTTTGCACATAACACAGTTATTTCGTTTTGAAAAACTTCTAGCAAGTCAATTCTCCCAAGTCTGTGGAGGATGAATCCAAGAGGATTTCATGGCTGAAATGGAGCTATAGGCTGAAAGCTGGGCCTGTGAGAGTCTGGACAGGAAACATGGGTGAGCTAGGAGTCAGGCGTTTCTTGAATCCTTACCAGGTGCCACCTTGGCCCGTTGATCCAATCCCTTAGGTCAGGAAAGTTCTTTCCCTCCCCACCACCCCATATCTGTCTCTCTCCCTGTCTTTCTCCCTCTTTCCCTTCCTCTCCCTCTCCCTCTCTTCCTCCATCCTCTGACTACCCTCCACACTCCCTTGAAGACTCAGGTGCTGCTGGAATCCAGAGCCCTTCCTGGCTCCCCTCCCCCATGCCTCTCCAGAGCATAGTTTTATCATTACACTTTCTGGATTGTCTTTAACTAAATTAGGTCCCACCTACCACCAGCTGTGAATTCCTTAAGCATACAGACAACACTGGCTATACAATTGTATACATCTGCACAATTACTGGTTTTCACTTGTTTTCCGTTTAGATTAAGGCACAGGTGGGAGTCCTAATTGGGGTGACCAATTAGAAAATTGGTGGAGTTAATTTAGGGACATTTCCTAGGGGAAGTGATTCCAGATGGAAAAATAAAATTTTCATATAACCAAATCAAATATTTCATAACTGGAAAGGAAGATGCAGACCTTTTTGTACAAACCTGATAAGTATAAATAAGTACTAATAAGTACAAATAATCAGGGTGGAGCAAACAGATGGTCTTTAATCCCTGCATCTTTGTCCTGAATAGAAATAGAAACAGAAAACGAAGCACATCTGCCCTTGCCATGGGCCCTTTGGACCCACTCATTTTATCTCATAGCAGAGACTCCTTATACCATTGCCCTCATTCACCTCCTACAAATTTTTGCTATTCATTAATTGCAGTAAAGCTGGTTCTCACAGGTTACCCAGGATGTCCAAATCATCAAAGCCAAGAATTTCTGTTTTGATGACAAAATCATAGCTATCATTTCTTTGGCACCTTATTCTCTGCCAGGCACAGCTAAGTTCTTTACAAACACTGCATTTCATTGCCACAAGAAGCATCTTTTAATAGCACTTATCACAATTTTATACTTCGAATTTACAGTGTATAATATGTTTGCTGATGTCAAAAGAAAACAGGCACAAACAATAATTGGTCATGGATATGGATAGAATATTATCATGTCTGATGATGAAACCAAGGCTTTGAGAGCTCAAGATAATAGAGCTAATAGGTGGAGCTAGGTTTGAAGCCTGACCGTCAAGTGTCAAAGTTCATCAGTGCTTCACCAGTGGAGATTGCAGCCACTCCTCCGGAGCCCTCACGCCCTGTTAAGATAGCAGAGCCCAAAAGGAAGCAGAAAGACTCCACCTTGAGAAGATCAGCCTTTTAAAGAAGCCAACGTTGTACAAAGTGAAAAGCAGAGATGGAAAACCTGGGTCTTTGGTAAATATCATTGAATTGACACATTTATCCAGATGCCTACCTTACCTCACTTTTTGGAATGTGAGCTAATGAAATCTGATTAAAGTCACTCTAAATTGGGTTTTCCTGGGACTTTCCTGGTGACATAGTAGTTAAGAATCCACCTGCCAATGCAGGGACACGGGTTTAATCCCTGGTCCGGGAAGATCCCACATGCCACGAAGCAGCTAAGCCTATGTGCCACAACTGCTGAGCCTGCACTCTAGAGCCCATGCTCCGCAACAAGAGAAGCCGCCACAATGAGAAGGCCGAGCACCGCAACGAAGAGTAGTCCCTGCTCGCCACAGCTAGAGAAAGCCCCTGTGCAGCAACGAAGACCCAATGCAGCAAATAAATAAATAGGGTTTTCTTTGCAGTCAAAAGCCTCCTGAGATAAGCTTTTTTCACTTTCTTAATCAAAATGTTAAAATGATTAAGAATTAACTCAATTTCTTTTTTTAAAATAAATTTATTTATTTATTATTTTATTTTTGGCTGCATTGGGTCTTCATTGCCGCACGTGGGCTTTCTAGTTGTGGCGAGCAGGGACTACTCTTTGTTGTGGTATGTGGGATTCTCACTGCAGTGGCTCCTCTTGTTGTGGAGCACGAGCTCTAGGCACGTGGGCTTCAGTAGTTGTGGCACCTGGGCTCAGTAGTTGTGGCTCACGGGCTCTAGAGTGCAGGCTCAGTAGTTGTGGTGCACGGGCTTAGATGCTCCGCTGGCATATGGGATCTTCCCGGACCAGGGATTGAACCTGTCTCCTGCATTGGCAGGCCGATTCTTAACCACTGTGGCACCAGGGAAGTCCATGAATTAACTCAATTTCTTAGCATAGCACTTGAGAACTTTCTCCTGACCCATTTGTGTTTGTACCTTTGCCTCCCATTATACTCTGCCATGCATTTTACATTCTGGCTGAGCTGGACTCCTTGCTCTAACTGTATCCTTTGCTCTCCCACAGTCCACTCTGCCCTCATCCTGCATTTTCTCCTAAGTTCTATTTGTCATATACGTGAGTCTCTTCCTTACTGATGATAAACTCCTTAAAGGCAGGAATTGGATTCGTCTTTGTGTCCCACTGTATGTTTCACATGGTAGGATCCAAGTGATTTGCTGTGTTACTGAGCTGAATTCTGGAATGTGTGACCTCAAACTTTAGTATTAGTAACTCCTTACAAAAGTAATGGGGATAATGCCCTCCTCAATTCCATGAGAACTTGCTTCTGGAAGATGGAAAGTGCTATTCCATGATTCATATTTTTTAAAGAATTTTTTAAAAATCATTTTAAAAAGAATTAATTCCATCTCACTCCTGTGGGCCTGTGTGTTTCCACACAGAAGTTCTATTCGGAAACTTCAGTGTCCAGTGTCAGGCAGTAAAGTTGAGCATTGGCTGTTTAATACTCCATTTTCCACAAACTTAATCCCCAAGGCCAGTGGATTATCGAGCTTTTGAGCTAAATTTATAATGTACTTCAGTTCTTGACAGGGAAAATAATTTTCTCTTGCATGATACACTATTTTCTCAGCATTCATTTTCAGGTGATATGTGTTGACCTAAAACAAACGGACTGCCAGATGTTTCTCCAGCAAAGATGAGCTTTATTCAGTATCGGCAAGAATTGCTATGTATTATTGTTAAAGTCAATCAGTGTATTTATGGGTAAGATATAATAATAGTGTTTATAAGTCAGAGCCCGGCAAGGAGACGGAAACCCCAGAGCAATTTGAAAAGAGATGGCTTAATATAAAGAATTATTAACTATTTTCAGAGAAAACTACCAAAAGGGAATAAAGAGAACTCTAAAGAATACCCCAAGGCTGAAGAAGTATCCAAGGAAGGAGGCTCTCCCCAGGGCTGGGACTCAGCCCTCTTTGAAGTGGTTGCTGCCCACTGGATGGTGGAGAAGTTTACAGCGCTGGTCCACAGTCAGCAAGCTGAGGCTTGCAGGCATGGACTGTGGGGGGCTGTGACTTACAAGGCGGAAGGCTTCTGCAGTGATGCTAGTGGGCTGAGGCTAGTTGGTAGGACATTGCCTGCTGGGGTGCTGATGAGATTTGCTGGGAGGCTGCCTGTGGAAGCCGCTGTTGTACTGGCTGGGAAGCTGGCTGGATACTGGCTGGACTCGCCAAAAAATTGCCAGGGAACCACGTGCAAGAGGTATTGTTGAAAGAATCTAAAAAAGAGTGGATATATGTATTTGTATAACAGATTCACTTTGCTGTACACCTGAAACTAACACAACATTGTATATCAATTATACCCCAATACAATTTTTTTTTTTAAAAGAGGTTTTGTTGAACCCTCTGGGCACCCACAGAACCCAGCTGAATCCAGCCGTGAGGATGTGCCACTGAACTTACTGATGTGAAGCTGGAGTGACTGTAGAACTCTCCAGATGCTGCTGCCTGGAGATGGGAAGATGTGTGAACTCAGCTAAGATGACTCCAGAACTCACCTGCAAACTGCCTTGGGGGAGTACTGCTGCACTTACTGCTGGAAATCCTATTGGGGCACTTTTGGAACTCACTGAAAAGACTTCTACAGGGGTGTGGCTGAAACTCACCGAAGGTGAGCTGCACTGAACATCCTGCATGTTAGCCCAGCATTGCAGGAGCACGAATGCTGGAATGCACACAGGAACCAGGAAGAGGCATCCCTACCTCCTGCAGTGTCCCTCCAGCGCCCTCTACTGACGAAGCTTAACATCATGCCATCTGGAAAGAAAGATTTCAGTATCACAAGCAGTCAAAGAACGATGGATTTGGAGCTGAGAGGCAATAAATTAATAACTGACAGGCACAGCGCTTTTGGCAAAATAACTACTTTATATTAAAATTATCTCTTTACTCATTCGTCTCTTCCACTAGCAGATGATACGTGTTTCAAAGGTAAGGATAATCTTTATATTTTAGGTGTAGCATAGTGTTTGGCTCATATTATGTATTTAACAAACATTTATCAAAATGTGGTACTGCATGTACATAAATATTGCATCCTGCACTGAAAGAACTCACTTGGTCTGCAAGCCCTAGGTGTGCCCAAATTTAGTTGGCATGAAGGGAGTTATTTCTGTTATTTTCATCATTTGCACAAAGAAGGAAAATTGCAACAGTGGCAATTGACACATTGTACATCTGTAGAGTCACTATTTTCTAAAAATGAACTTTTTGCAGTCCCTTGGAATTTTCCTTGGGGTTGACTGACTGGAAATCCTCCATGAATCACTAGGGCAAAAAATCCTCCCTTCTTTTGAGAGGAAGAATATTCTACTCAGAAATACATTGAGAAAAAAAAGCAATTATCCTAGTAAGCTGAATGATGCCCATTTCACATAGATTTTAGTAAAATGAAAAAACAAAACAAAATAAAAATGACTCAGATATATAACAGGAGGCATGTGCTTCACTACGCGTCCACAAGATCCATTTCTGTGACATTCTGACAAAGACTGAATTTCATCTCTTGATGAAGGTATTATCTGTGCTGAATGAGTTTGGGAGTTGAATAAAGAGATGAATTTATTTAGTCGATATCAAGTATCAAATCAATACTTCATGAAGAAGAGAAATCAAAGTATAAAGTATAGGCTTAGCTACTACAACAATAAGACCCCAAAATACAGTGGCTCAAAAAAGATATAAATCGATTTCTTTCCCATATTACATCTGTGAGGTAGGCTCTGCTTCATAAAGTCTTCCAGGGACTCAGGTTTCTGCTTTCTTGTTGCTTGGGCATTCCTTAGAGTGTCCTCTTGTCCCCACGGTAGAAGACAGCTCACTGGCAAAATTTAGCCCAAACTCTGCTGTAGCATTGGCTTAGGGATAAGGGGAAGAAATGGCAGCTTTGGTCATGAGTTTGTCTGAAGTTGTGAATCATCTGTCCAAAGTGAGTGTTTTAATCAAATCCGATGGCAAAGCAAGGACATCTTTATCTTCCTGGAGTGGTCATCTTTTTAAATCTCAACAAAGACACTCTATGCTAGTTTTGCCTTGAGCAGCACCTCTCAGTTCCAGCCCACATAAAAAAAGGAAGAAAGCAGAGGGTAATTAATTCCCTTTGCAGGAAATGAGGTTGCACTTCCACTCAATCCCATTGGCTAGAACATAGTCACGTGGGCACAACTTACTGCAAGTTAAAATGGGACATGTAGCCTCTAACTGATAGGGGGTTTTATTATTAAAAAAGAGGAAGAAGAGATACTGAGGGAAAGTTAGCAGTCTCTACTACACAAAGATTCTCTAATCTGAGATATTTAATACTAAGCAAAAATTTTAATTATTTTTTATTTAGGAATATGCTGAATATTCTATAATAATAATATTGATTAATATTGACTATAAAATAGTGTTAACTATTCTGAATATGTTAAGTGGTTAGAGGATCAAGGTCAGCCTTCACCGGTTCTATTACCTTGTTTTATTAAATTAATATATAGGCTGCTAAAAAGATGAAAACCATTCACCTTTAAAAAACAAATTGGTAGCTAATATGCCAAGAAACAAACACACACATGAAAAAAAATGGGGAAAAAAAATGAAGGAAACAAAAGAAATATCTGGAGAAATACCGCTGAGTAGGAACAGAGGTACAAAACTTAATTTGAAACACAAAAATTATTAAACAATAGCAAAAAGTATACCAACAGCCTTGGAGGAAGGACAGTAACATCATTGATGTTTGAAAGATGTCATCTGGGGTAAACCAAAGATATGAAGAGCAGGAACAGAGATGCAAGTTGAAATTATTTAGAAATCACACTGTGATACACTCATTTTGAAGGGGTAAAGTAATGACAGAAATAACCACAATTGAAAAGAAAGCATAAGATATTATACAACAATATTTTCCATAACTATGCAAACAAATTTGAAAACCTGAAATAGATGATTTTACAGAAATTTAAAAATAATTGACTCCAGAAGAGATATAAAACCTAAACAGATGAACAGCCCCATAAGAAACCCCAGAAGTAATCAGAGAAACCCCAAATAAAAAATGGTTTTTTGGATTTTTTTTTTTCAAATTTTCAGAACACAGAGAATTTCAATGTAATTTAAATTGTTTCAGAGCATAGAGAAAGAAGGAAGCCATCTGCATCAGTCAGGGTTCTCCTGAGAAACAGAACCAATAGGATGTGTATATTAGTCAGCTCATACTGCCATAACAAAATACCATAGACTGGATGGCTTAACTAACAGGAGGCTAGAAGGCAGAGATCAGGGTGCCAGCATGGTCAGGTTTTGGTGAGGGCTGTCATCCTAGCTTGCAGATGACCACCTTCTCACTGTGTTCTCACATTATAGAGAGAGCAAGTTCTCTGGTGTCTTTTGTCATAAGGGCACTAATCTCATCATGAGGGTCCCACCCTAATTACTTTCCAAAGGCCTCATCTTCAAGTACCATGATACTGAGAGTTGGTGCTTAGACATATGAATTTTGGGGGTGCATTTTCAATCCATAGCAGTTTGTGTGTGTGTATTGAGCGAGAGAAAATATTAATGCAAAAATCCTAAAGAAAATATTAACGTGTTGAATTTAACAGTATTAATGCTATAAAATATCATGACCAGGTAGAGTTCATTGGATGAATACAAAAATAGGTCAATATTAGGAAATATGTCTAATTCCAATAATAGGTCAAAGGACAAAAAGATAAAACAAACATGTGATTGTCTTGTAGAAGCATAGTAGAGCCATCTTTTCTGGCCAAAGGAACTGAGAGAGAGGAACCTTAAGAACCTGAGAATATGGGAGAAATCCCTGAAATGAGAGAGCTGGGGAAGGGGACTCCCTAATTATATGTGTGACCTGACACAAACCAAGCTTACACCTGATCTGTGCATGTACAGAACAGGAAAAAGAAGCACAGCAAAGAGTTTGAGAACTTAACTATAATATAAAACAGTACACAATTCCAAGAATGGCCCATGAGAGGTGCATGTGCAGTTCAGACACAACACAGCATAGCAAAGCTTTGAAAATTGAACTGACAATGCAACCACAGTCAACTGATTGCAAGATAGAACTTTCCGTTTGAATGTTGCCTGATTGCTAACATCAGTCAACATTCGCCACAGGATTTTAACAGGACCCAAATTCTCACAACATAATATTCAAAATGCCCATGGTACATTTGAATTTACAAAAAAATACCAGAAAAATATGACCAATACTTAACAGAAAAGATAATCAACAGATGCTAACCCTGAGTCAACCAGATGTTGGAATTATCAAAACTACTACTCAGGAATAAAAAAGACTGGAAGAATGATGTATGCAACAATGTGGATGAGTCTCAATTGTATATGTTACATACACAATAGGGTACATTCTCTGTGATTCCATTTATATGGAAGTCTGGAAGAGGCAAAACTACAGGGATGGTGAACAGATCTATGGTTGCCAGTGGTTAGGAGTATGGGGACGAACGGACTACAAAGGAGGGTCATGATGGAATTTTTTGAGAAATGGAACTCTTCTGTTCCATCTTGATGGTAGTTTGGCTGCATGACTCCGTGTGTTTGTCAAAACTCATAATATACAGCAAATAGAGTGAATTTGTTGTGCAAATTAAAAATAAATATTAAAAATACTTTAAAAACTTATTCTTTCCTCCTTCTGAAGAATGATTTAACTACAACAATCCACCTCATATCTTACATGCTAATATTGCCCAGTATATTCGTATCACCTTGGTTTTATAGCTACAAACTGGTCATCATATTTCTTATTCTTTTTTGTATTCAGTCTCCACTTTTTAAGGTTTACCAATATGTAAAAAAGTTTTTTTCCTTCTTGCCTCTTATTTCTTTTTGCAATTACTGTTCTTTCTTAAGGAAAGTAGTACTTTCCTTAATAGTTCATTCAGCAGTATTTGCTAACTAAATTTCCTCTTGATTATCCTCATAGACCATATTTAAATGATAGTTTATCTGGGTATAAAATCTAGAGTCTCAGTTATTTTTTCTGAATATTTTGACTACATTATTCCATTGTCTTCTTGCTGTTATCGATGCTATTTATAAGTCTGGGTTTTTTTGTGCCCCATTGCTTAATATCTTCTTTTTATTTCTGAGATTCAGTAGTGTAAGTATGTAGGTTTGTTATCCTCCTGACTACTTGCTTTGACTTTGAATCTTAGACTCCTACCTTTATTAAATTCTAAAGAGTTCCATGTTCATATCATTTACAAAATTTGCCTCTCTTCTATTCTCAGTAATGTCTTCCCATGGTGTACCAGTTACACATATGTTGAACCTTCTCATTCTATCCTTCATGTATGTTCATTTCTCTTTCACATTATTTTTTATCATGTTGCCCTCAGGATAGTTTTCTTATTACAATCTACCAATTCACTAACACTCTATGTTCATATAATCTTATGTTTAATATATTCAATAACTATTAAACTCTAGTGACTATATATTTCTTTTCTACAAATTTATTTTTTCTTTTCAAAATTTGCTTGGCAATTTTCATAGTAACATCTTTCTCATGTTCTTGTTTGTTTAGTTTCTACTACTTTAATCATTTAACTGTTTATTTTATTCTTGTGTCTGATAATCCTGTTCTTGGGGGTGGGGTCTAGTCATATCTTTTTTCTCTGCTGATCTTTTTCATGGTAGACTTTTTCCATGTGTGTCTTATAATTTTAGAATGTGAGTTTATCTTCCTAGGATTTATGTATGGCAATCATATGTGATTTGATTTCAGTTATCCTAGGATTATAAAAAGTCTAGGAGCATATTTATGTTAATTTATTGGTATGTAGTTCCCAGACTACAGAGATGATGTCAATTTAAACCTCAAAATTGTGTGATCAGGTCCATGATTATAAATTTACAAGGAATTATTAACTATTTTCAACTAGAGCCTTGGCCGAGACCAAAAATTTTCATTGTCACCTACCTATGTTAGGGACAGATAACTTTTAGTCTACCCTTTCCCATATGTGTATATAATTTCTAACTTCTTATCTTTTTGTAGGCTCAATTCCCTACATGCCATATCAGCATGGATTTATGCTCAGTTAATTTCCAAGCGTCTGGTTCATCAGGATTCACATACCCCTCTAAGAAAGCTGAAGTATCAACTTACAATCTTTTTGTATTATTTCCTTCCTTTCCTTTTTGTCCTCTGGAGACTTCCCTCACTTTCTTGTGGGTATAGCTGTGTATGTTAAAATGATGTTTGCTGTCTTCTATTTATCATTTCTATAATTCTGTATCAAAAAGATTTTCAGTTACTGCCCTATTTTAAGAAAACCTTTTCTTTTTTAAGGTGATATTAAAACACATTAATTTGTCCACATCTATGCAAACTCTAAAAATATTTTGATATTAATCTTGAAGGTATTTTAATAGCTTCAGATCAGGACAAAATTATACAATGTGGCCAATAAATGGTTCATGTGAAAAGACTAAAAACCTTTGAAAAGGTTAATAAACAATGTAGTAATCTAGAATTTTTGCAAATGGTTTCTTTTAAAGAAAACAATGAATACAGAAATGGTCAGAGTTGTATAATTGTGTAAATAACTTGAATTCTTCTCAGGCAAAATCCTGTATTAAGAGGTCTTAATTCCAACAAGAAAACTGGCATAGAAATTTGAAGGTCTAGTATGCAAATTAATGGTTCTGGATGTTTACTGTTCATCAGTTCTTAGAGACATAAAAATGATTTAGCTCAGTGTTGGCAGGGCTGCAAGGAAAAGGGTAAATGCTTTTATGGCTGATGGTAATGTAAATGGGTGCTATTTTTCTAACGATCAAAAAGGAAATATGTAACAAGATCTTAAAAATACATTTATATCGTCTGACAAAAGAATGCTATTCCTGATTATATAGCTTTCTTCTGTTTTCATAGAAGGGGTCAGTGGTGTCTGGGTGTAAAACTCAGAAATGTATAATAAATGCATTAAAAACTCATAAAATTCAGTAGAACCCAATTATTTTTATTAATAAAATTGATATAAGTTTTAAAAGAGTAGAACTTAGATATAGATGACAACAATTGCAGCTGAAGTCGAGAACGGAGATAGTGTACTGGCCCTCAACACCATCATGACCTGGCATTTTTCCTTTTAAAAAAAAAATGTAATTTGATTTCTATGATTTTTTTGTTTGGCTGAAATAAGTATTATAACTGAGTAATTGAACACTTACAAAATTAGCACATTCTATTCATTAACAGATGTTTAAATAAACTTCTCTAAAGTAGGTGAAATGAGATAATTATTTATTAAGGCATTGTGCGCTAAATGGTAAGCAAGGCATTGGCTCGTCATGCTAAAGAAATATAGTATAAGAAAATAGCAATCGACATTTTATGGCTATGAGTCCAAAGACAAATTGCGCTCAAACTGAGGTGGCGCAAGGTCGTATGTGAAGAATTTCCCTGCGCCTACAGGTGGGAGTTTTCTGGTGCCCTAGGAAACCATTGAGGGTGTCCTTCCCATCTAATGTCATGTGTAACATCAGGGAAGGAGAGTGAATTTCACAAATACATTTCCTTCAGGCCCTTGAGAACTATTCTCTAGCATATGACTTGCAAATAAAGCACAGAAACACTGGCTTGAGGTGACTCAGAGTTTCTAGTAGTAATTAAGAGAATTCCCATCTAAAAGAAAACACAGTTGTAGCGCTTTTTTAAAAATTTACGTTTTTATTTACATTTTATTGATGTTACATTTTTAGGTGTGAATCCATGTATGGAGCATTAGGGTGCATATTATGATTACTATTACTATTATTTTTGTTGTTGTTATTATTATTATTTGGGGAACTACCTTTTTTTGGTGGGCACTGAAACCCAAACTATCTAGCCTTTCCCTGCCTGGGGTTTGAATCTGCAGTGGAGATACAACACATAGGAAAAGAAGCACCATGATTCATTTCAGATACAGATGTCCATGAGTTCCCACTAAAATGTATTATTAGTATCTATTTCCAGTAGCACATATCTCCCTTCATAAATACTTTCCAGATGTGTTCCTCTTGGTTGTAATATAAAAATATGCTCATTTCCCCCCAAAAATATGAATAGGGTAACATCTTAACTAAAAATGATATAATACTACAATTTATTAAAAACCCCAAATGTAAAACAGGCTGTAGACACGATCTATAACTATCGCACACTCCTCCGAAGTAGATATATGACCCTTCTTGCAGCAGAACGCAAATACTTAACCCATTCCACGTATTGAGTCTTAGGACATTCTCTCTCCCCGTCTGACAAACTTGCTATTCATCCTGTAACTTTGTCCCTGTGTTTCTCAATCAGTTTTATCTCTCCTGACTCAGAACTTTGGCACACCTTTATATTTTGCTGTCATAAGTTTGTCTTGATTTACTACGTTCTCCTCAGGGTTACCCCTCCCAGTTCAGGCTAGCCCTTTGCTGTACTTTCTCTAAATGCAAGTGGCATTTGTTCCTTCAATAAACTGAAGGACTAGTCTAACATCTATTTAAGAAGCCGTCAAATCCACTCCTCCATTTCACGTAGCTGGGCAACTGTTTCTCACCCACCCAGGAAAAGACTACAGGCTTGTTCTCTGGGGAGAAGTTTTCTGACTGGGAGACACCCAGGCATGGGTGTCTGGAAGAAGGCCTGACCTACAAAAAATGGGCCAATTAGAAGATGTAAGCAGACTGGATACTGAACCCTGGAGACTTTATTCTCCGCTCCTAGGATGCTGAAAGCCAGGCCTGCCTTTCTTCCTAAGGCAGGAAAGCGGAATGGTTTCCTTTGGGAAAATTCCCAGGCTCAGGGGAAAGTCCTAAAAATACCAACATCAGTGACTCCACAATTAAATGGCCCACTCAGATCACCTGACAGTGAATCTCACAGATAACAAGCCCCACTCACGGAGCCAGAGCTTCCAATCATCCCTCCCTTTTCAATACGCATGGACAAGCAGGCATTAACAGGCATCTCAGAAGAGCCTCTAATATGAAAGATATAGAACCCCCCAAAAAAAGAAAGAAAAGAAAAACAGAAGGAAGCCACTTAGGAAAGACCTATATTAAGTAGGAATAAGAAAAAAAAACCCTATCATTAATAGCTTCAGCTGTGAATAGTTTTATATAGTTTTAATAATGTACAACATTGAACGTCAATCCAACATATCAAGCCAAAATTATGATACAGCTATACTGGAAAAAAGGGGGATGACACAGGCATATATATATATATAGAGAGAGAGAGAGAGAGAGAGAGAGAGAGAGAACGAAAGAAAGTCCTCACCGTTTCCGGGGGAAAGTCAATAGGAAACGCCTAAAATTGAAAACATCAAAAAGTAGCAATACAGCTCATTATTTAGTAGGTAAATACCTAAATGATCAGCTAAAATTGTTGATGTTTGCTCCCTCTAGGGAAATGAAGGAAGGATGAGTAGGGGACTAGTGTTGTTTTTCATAACAAATTTTGTGAAATCTTTTGCTACTTTATGTACATGTATAACTTCAACATTTTTTAAATTTAAAAAGGGGGGGTAAAAAGGAGCCCAAAATGGCATATCATTTAGGAAACTTTTTTGAAGTCTATGCAAAAATGATGAGGTCTTGAATCAGGATCATGGTAGAGGAAATTGAAAGAAGTGGACAGATGAACTATTTAATGGATTTCTGCCATTGTGGTCAGAAAAGATGCTTTGAAATGATTTCAACAGATAAACTATTTAAGTCACAGCATCTCAAAATAAGTTAGATATGGATATCCAGCTGGAGAGCATGAGGCATCCAGGATGAACACTAGGTATCTGGCTTGAGCAAGTGGATAGATGGTGCTGCCATTTGCTGAAGGAGAGGATTGAGGGGGAGGAGAAAATTTTAGGGGAGAAAATACTGAGTTCACTTTTAGAACTGTTTCAGTTAATTTGCCTATACATTTCCCCAAAAGAGGTAGGCCTGAGAGGTTGTTGGGTATGAAGTTCTAGAGCTCAAGACCCATAATTAAGCTAGGAATTATAGACCAAAAAATTGATAAAAAGTGATAAATAAGGCCATGGATATGTATTTTGTTTCCTTGCCCAATAACTCCTTCCCTCCCTCAGAGTTCCTGTGAGGACATTCATGTGTGTTGGCTGGGACTCACTCTGCTCTACAGCCACTGCAAGGATGGGACCCCGATTGACCCTCTAAATACCCCCTCACTATGGCCACAGTGCTCGGTTCAGGATGAACATGTAAACTGAGGTGAGTTTACCAGACGCCTTTTAGAAAAAGTGGGAATGGATATGAGAAGAATGTTCATCTTTTTCCTTCTAGAATTCTGGGCCAGGAAAGTCTGGAGCTGCCTGTGGCTCTCTTGGCTGTTCAGGGAGAGAGCCTGGCTGAGAATGAAGACAACACGGTGTACAGCAGGGCTAAGGGACAGAGAAAACAGGACAGATTCTTACTATGATTAGTCACCTTCTTGGATTGAGCCAAGTTTCATTCTCTGAATTCCCCACTTATGTGAGCCAATAATTTCCCTTCCTAAGATGGTCTGGATTGTCCCGACAGTGTTCTGTCTTGTGAGTGGAAGTGGATAAGTTTGCCATGTCAGAGTGTGAGGGGTAAATAGAGAAAGTATCTAGAAGAGTACCTTACATGCCTCACAACTGTGAGCGGAGGAGAAGCCAGCAGGGGAGACAGAGAAGAAACTGTTGGGTATATAGAGAAAAAAAAGGAAAGAAAAAGCCATGACAGTCATGAGAAGACTGTGTTCCCAGAAGCAGAAAGGAATCCACAATATTAACACTGCCCAAGGTCAATCAACACCTTGAAAAGTTGGCTGACCTTGAAGAAGTTGGTGAGAGCAGTTTTAGTGAAGTGAAACCTGGTAGAAATGGCTTGGAAAATGTGTGGGAGTTGGAGAAACTGAGACAATAAATGGAGATAAATCATTCAAGAAGTAGAGTTTGTAGAAGAGGAGAGATCACATAGAAGCTACCAGGGCACGGGTCTAGGGAAAGTTTCTTTTTCCTTTTTCAGTTTTAAGAAAAGAGAAGCATGAGTATAATTAAATACTGATGAAAAGGACCTAGTGAAAAGGGAGAAATTGAAGTAGAGAAGTCTAATAATTTATCATGGGAAATCCACGAGGGACTGAGGGAAATGGGATCAGGAGCTCAGTGGAGAAGTGCCCTTAAATAGGAAGAGAGAAGGTGGCCATGTCGATGGATACAGTGAAATTGACTTTATAGGCTTGGTTGAGAGAGTTCCTATCTTACGAATTTATCTTCACTGTGAAATAAGCAGGGTCATCTGCTGAGAATAAGGAGATGTGGAACATTTGAGTGAGGCAGGCAAGACCTGAAATAGTCACTGGGCCAGCACGTGAAATAACACTGGATTGTTCGGTGGGGTTGAGGGCCTAGATCAGGTTGTGTCCAGGAATTTAAATGGATGTACCCTGCAGAGTTGAAGGAGTTGCTCAAGCAGTGAGGGGATAGCATGGGTGCAGGCAGGGAGGGAAAGCTGAGTTTGTCTAGGATTGACATAGAATGGCAGTCACTGTTTCCTACAGAGTTGGGAGAAACAGAGTGACATTTTTGGGCATAGGATTTCTTTCTTCAGAAAACAACCCATCTAGTTTTCTTATCCGAGGGTATTTCAGGGAGAATTGATGGAGTTTACTGGTTGAATAGTGGGGTGGAGAGTGGAGGGATACATTCTATATTGGGAGTAATAAAAATAGGTATTTATGAGGCAATGGACAATTTATTATTCATCAACGAATCTAATCTTCACAACAACTCTAGGAAGTAGTTTTACTGAACTCATTTTACAGCTGAGGAAACCAAGACTGGAGCATTACTAGTTTGTCCGAGGTCTCTCAGCAGGAAACAGCAGGCAGACTGTTACCATAATAGAAAAAGCATGATTTCTGGTGTGTCAGAGACACATGTAAACCCAGTCAAGCCCTTTTCACTATGAAAGAGCTACTCGTGTCATCGCGTCTGGTCCTAAACACCTTCTACGTGATGACTGGTGTATCTCTGGGGGCAGCAGCCCTGACAAAGGCCCTAGGGACACAGTGATGGTTGGGTCAGACCATGGGCACAGGATTCCCAGCCATCTTCCCCTAGGACTTGGGCAAGAAAGGCCTCGGCCTGGCACTTCACAAATTTCTGTGAACGAGCGCATGGGCACTTCTGTCACTTGCCATCTGTGCAGCACTCAGTGCTGACATGGTAGAACCCATAATCCTAAACATCTGCTCTTGGAAGTAACACTTTTCATCCTCAGAGAAACACTGCACATTTCTTTTCCTATATCCTCTAGACAAATGCTGGCTACCACTGAGTGCTGTCAAGGTTTGTGGGTTGTGTCGCTGACACTGCTTCTGAGTGTGGGGAGGATTTTGTACGTGGAAGCAGGTAGAAAATAGAAAAGGCAAATTAACCAATTTGTGAAATCCTTCCTCTCAAATAAGATTATTGCATTAGACTCTTGCAGAATGAAATAGCCTTTCCCAGTGGTATCAAGCATCCATGCTCTTGCTTTCCTCATCTTCTGCATTCGCTATTGCATGTGGCACCCAGGGAACATTCTGCAGTATTAAATAGTCTATATCACTCTTATGTTTGTTTGTGTACATATCTATATCTACATATACATAAGTCTAGACAGAACATGAGTAAAGCATAATCTAAATTTTTTAAATGATGACTAGATGAACACTAAAAGCTGCAATTGCAAATAGTTTGGTTTTTGTGAAAGTATTAAATGTGATTTTATTAATTTTCCCCCAAATAAATAATTTCAGGCTCATTTAAATAATTTTATACTAAACTTTGTATTAATCATTATAATTTTATATTGCATTTTAGTTTTTATATGCCATTTTGAATACTTTATAACATAACATTTTTGAAAACATATAGACAAAATTTTAATTTCCACTTTTAATGAAAACAGGTCAAGCTGAGTTTAGTTTGAATATAATGACATTTTATTTCTTAATCCTTTAGGCTAGCGAGAATGAGTTTATGTGTCTAGTATGCTAGAAATAGAAAATACAAAAGTAGAACTTAGGGAGAAAAAGGTGAAAAGCATAAAGAAATAAAAAATGTTCAGGGACTTCCCTGGTGGCGCAGTGGTTAAAAATCTGCCTGCCAATTCAGGGGACACGGTTCAAGCCCTGGTCCTGGGAGATCCCACATGCCGCAGAGCAACTAAGCCCATCCGCCACAACTACTGAGCCTGCACTCTACAGCCCGTGAGCCACAACTACTGAGCCAACACTCCACAACTACTGAAGCCCGCACGCCTAGAGCCCATGCTCCGCAACAAGAGAAGCCACCACAATGAGAAGCCCACACCACCGCAACAAAGAGTAGTCCTTGTTCACCGCAACTAGAGTAAGTCTGTGTGCAGCAATGAAGACCCAATGCAGCCAAAAATAAATTTAAAAATAAATACATTTTCAAAATAAAATAATAAAAAAGGAAAATGTTCAAAGAGGCAGCTTGCTTAAATTTTTAAAAACTCAAAATAAAAGTGAGATTTTATTGACAATAACTGACATAAAATTTGCAAACAGGACATATAAATTCTTTACTCAATAAAAATTTAATTACTGACCAAAACGTTGAAAATGAAATAAAATTATTTTTATTAGATCTACTTTGAACAAATCAAATAAAATCTCAGCAATTATATATAAATTAAGATTTAATGAAAATATTACTATAAGAGATGGTGAAAGTCATTGCATAAGTTATATGATGAAAATGAAATATTTCATAAAATTTTCTTTAATAATGTTTAAATTTTATACTATTTTTGTTTCATTTCTAAGTATGTATATTGTAAATTTTATTAATTTTTTTTTTTTGGTATTTTTCAGCTGGGTAGTTTCCCCAAATTTAAATTAATTAAATGTAGTCATGGAACTGCAGTGACTCAATTTGACATTGCTGTTAATAGAACACAAATTGTAAGAAAATCCTGATTTTAACAACATAATTGGCATTTTTCTTCCTGAAGTAAAGACATGAAAAATAAATTGTATGGAATAATTATATAATAATTTATAATTATGGAGCATTTCATTGCTCACTGAAACATCACCAGCTCAATCAATGAAGCACCCAAACTTGTACAATAATAATAAAATTACATTTTCTTGAAATCTTGTTCTCTTCAGGTATATAACAACCATGTTTTACATGTTTGTAAAAATCTTATTGTTAAGATATTTTTGTCAAGATGGGGGATAAACATATTTTATTTAACAGTTTGATAGATTTTATTGTTTAAATGTTGAGTTATGTGGTATATGGGTCACCATTTGTTTTCTTCCCACAGACTGTTTAGTAGTTAACCATGGACTAGAGACTAGTCAACAACTGTTAAATCAGAACCCATTAACTTAACCACCCGTAGACTAAATTTAACCTAGGGATTCTGGAGAACTACCTGATAACCACCCTTAGAACCCCACTGGGATCATTTGGAAAGCAACAATGCAAGCAAATTAACCTAAGAGATTCAGCCAGGGTAGAAGAAATCAGAAAGGAAGGGCACATGTAAGTAAAATGATCTCTAAACACTGGCTCACACTGGAAACTTCATGAAACATTGAATAGAGTGGGCAGAGATAGTTAAAAATTTCACCTGGAAAAGGTTTGGGCAAATTATTTTTGATTATATGCAAATCTGGAGTGGTGATGAGTTGCTTATTTATTTTCGTTATTATTTTCCAAAAAGTGATAGTGGTGCTGGGAGGTGGAAGCAATTGTAATAAAGCACGCTGTATACGACTTAGCGGCATCATCTTCTCATCGAAAAACACCCCAACCTCATTCTGTCTGTAATGGGAATAGAGTATTTCTTTAGCGCATATAATGGAAAAAAATTACAGCTGTCAAAAATGATAGCCTAGACTACTTTTATAACGCATTTCCTTAAAGCTGTAAATCACCCGTGTTAGTACAATCTCTTAAATTTTCTTCTCATTCTTTTTCTATTCTTCTCCCTGCTTGCATTTCTCCCCCTCTTTATTTCTTTGTATTGTCCTTCTTATAACTGTTTATCCATGTCGTCATTTTGAGTAATGCTGCTCGTTAAAAATTTTCAAATATTTTTCACATTTTGAACATAATTAAGCCTCAAAAATCTGGGGTCTTTGTGACACAGTGATTTCTGTTTTGATGTCCAACATGTTAGGGAAAAGGATAGTTTTTAATTTTGACATTTGAGAAAGTTTTTACCTGTGTTAAAACATATGTGATAATACTTAATAGGATTTTTATTTTAACATGAAAAAATATAAGCAAGAAAGTGAAAACAGGGGCAACAGTTGAGAACACTGGTTTACGTCGTATAGGCCTCAGTTCAGTCTGAGCTCTCCCTTTACTAGCTGTGTGACATTGAACAATTTTCTTAATCTGCATGAGCCTGAATTTCCTCATCTGCCACGTGGGTATAATAATGATTCCTATCTCATAGAGGTGTGAGAATTAAATAAAAGGATCTGTGTATGGTGCTTATAACTGTGTGAAGCACATAGACAAGCTTGGCAACATTATTACTGATTCCACTGTTATTATCATTTATTAGTATTAACTGCCTCTGACCTTCTTTTATGAAATAAAGTAATACATACCCACAAAGGAAAATTTAGTTGGTGGAGAAGCATAAATTGAAGAGCCTTCTTTCCTTGCCTCTGCCATCCCCCCTCTCTATTAATGGCTTCTCTTGTGTTCTGCCTCCAAATTAGTTTGGGAACCAGCATATATACAATCCTTTCTGAAACTACACAGACAGATCAGACTTTGCACCCTGTCTTGCTCTTTTGTCATTTAACTTATCTTGAGTGTCTTTCTCTATGCACACCTATATATCACCCTCATTCTTTATAATAACTGTGTCATGTCTCATTGTATAAATGTACTATGAGTCATACAACTGGTCTTCTTTTGCAGTTTTTGATTTTACTATTACGTCTGTAAGAAAAAGTCCTAGCAGTAGAATTTCTGAATTGAAGTATACATCTGTTTTCTACTTTGATACTTTTTTCCAAATTACCTTCCCAAAAGTTTACACTGATCTACTCTAGTAGTATGTTATGCATTTGGATATGATCCTGAAAACGTGTACGTAAATAAGTTATTTGAAATAGATTCTTTAAGTTAAATTCACTAGAGATGTGACTTATGTTTTAGCAGGGCCCATGACTTTCTTTGATAATTTCTGAAAGATGTAGACTTTCATCTTTCTGACAATGTACAATCCAGAAGATGCATGTGTGCGTATCCATTTAGAGGAAGTCCATCTATGATAGACTGAACAATGGCCCTCCAAAGATGTCCAGTGAGACTCATCTCAGACTTCTCACCTCCAGAACCAAGATAATGAATTTGTGTTGTTTTAAACCACTGAGTTTGTGGTAATTTGTTACAGCAGTAACAGGAAACTAATACATCAACCATGTATCCCAAATGAGGATTCAGCTATATGGGCATATACCCTGTATTGGAATATATGAGAGTATAGCTTTAGAAAACCAAAAATCCTTTAGTACACAAAGCAGTAAAAAGTTACGCTGGCCACTCCACCTCCCCTGTTCTCCCACTGTCATAGTCCTTAAGCATCTTCATGGAAACCTCAGTGTTCCAAGAAGTAAATTGAAAACTACTCCTTTAGAAAATTTAATAAGCTTTCCTCTGAGATTTGAGAATGTGTTCATAAATTGGATCTTTAAAAAATGTATTTTTCAATTAGTAGTAATTATCAGTACCTATTTAAGGTCACTACTGTACTAGACTCCAGAACACAGCTGTAAACAAGGCAGACTTATTCCTGCCCTCACAGGTTATAGAATGCTAAGGAAAACAGCCACTTCCAATGGAATGTGGCAGCTGCTCTGATGGCAAAAGACTAGGGAACTGTGTGGATACACAGAAGGGATACTGTCAGTGATCTGATATGAGGAAGGCATAAAAGAAATCTTTCTGAAGGAACATCCAAGCTCAGACCAAGCAGAGTAAGGAGAAGCCTCCGTAGCTGCCTAGGAAGGGGTGGGGTATAGATAAGAGGCATGGCCTGTTGAGAAGCATTCTGGTAGAAGGAACATCATTTCTAAAGACCTAGAAGTGAGACATTAGAATACATTTGGGAAATTACCATGGATAAAGCACAAAATGCTATGGAAAAATGGAAGGAAATGAGGCTGAAGGTCTTAAGGGGTACTGCTGTTCCCAGGAAGGCATTTTCTCTTTATTCTCCTGTCCAGGCAGAGACACCCCAGTAGGTCTGGGGTGAAGCCCCATTCACATTTACAAGAATTGCTCTGTACAGAAAGTGGAGGACCAATGAGAAGAAAAAACATTGGAGGCTATTGCAGGAATCAAAGCTAGAGCCATCGTGGTGGAATGGCCTGACAAGATGTTTAGCTCCCATGCTTGACAGGGCTGGGGATGAGTGGATCTGTGGGGCAGGGGATGACAAGAAGAGAGAGGAATCCAGAATGACACCTGGGTTCCCGGCTTGACAAGGAACACAGGAGGCTTCCATCCTGCAAGTGTTGAGTTTGAGCACTCGTAGGGTGTTCTCTTGGAGAGGTCTAAAAAATAGGTGCATAAATAGATCTGGAGCCCCGGAAAGTAATTTGGAAGAGAGATATTTACGAGTCATTAGCTTATACTCATTAAGTGTGAAGCAAAGTGAGGCGAGAGAATAAAATCCCCCAGGGAGAGAGTGTAGAGTGGGAAGAGGGTGTAGGACAGGACCCTGAAGAAGTCAATACTTACGCAAGGACTAAAAGAAGAGGTGCCCACCATGAGGCTGAAGAGGAGCTGCGGGGGAAGGAACAGGGAAGGCAGCCAAGTGGGAGGACGTGGTCAGCAGCGCCTCTGCCACAACATGCCATGCCATGCCATGGAGGGCTGAAATGAAACCATCGCTAAAAATGTCTCGTGAGTGTACAACTGAAGGAGGTCTTGAGTTTCCCTAGAAGAGTTTCAAGAGTGTGATGCGGGTGGAAGTGTGACCTGAATAGGCTGAAAAGTAACTGGGAACTGAGTCCAGTGGGAAGGGATGAAATTCAGAGGACAAGTGGAAGGGTGAACTGCAGAGGTGGGAAAGGAAACTTGCTCCATTGCAAGAGAGGGAAAGGAGGAAAGGATGGATACATTTATGTTTTCATAAAGAGAAAATTTAAGCTCATCTTCACCTATTAGAGAATGATTTTCTGATATTTAAATTATAAGAAAGAGCAATTAGAATTCTTGAGTTGTCTCAAAGGACAGAAACAGGACCAGTGAGGAAACTAGAGGAAGATTAAGTTTGGCTTGACTTTAGGAGGAATTTGTTAATGATGACAGCTCCTCAGAATGGAATGCTTGTGTCAGTAAATTGTGAGATCCCTGTCATAGGTATGACTGAAATGAACACAACAGCTATTGCAAGGGAGAGTAAAAAATAACATGGCGGGGGAGAATGGAGGAGGAAAGGACTGACCATATGTTTTTGAAAATCCCCTCCTGTCCTTCACATTCAACTCTGCAAACTACAGCAATCCTATTATATATTGCATACTGTCCCTCAATTCCTTTTTTCTTGGAGCTCTGCCCAACTACTGGTAGTAAAATTTTTCTCTAGACACTCAGCTTCCAGATTCAGAGGCAGTTACAAATATATCAGACCCAGGAACTGCATCACCTCCGGAGTGGGGACTGGAATTAGTCTTCTGACCTGTGCCTAGTTTCCAAGGTGTCTGAGATGAGATCCACAGATCCCTAAATGCCCATGATGCTAATCACCACAACTCCCATTATAACTGAACATCTTCTTGTTTATTGCTGAGCACCTACTATGTTCCAGGTACTGTTCTAGGTGCTGAATATGTGATGTTGAAAGTACATTTCCTAAGGATGCAGATTTTTGTCTAAAAATTGTTCACTGATGTATTATTCCCAGCACCGAAAACAGTGCCTGGCACAGTGCAGGTCTCAATAGATTTTTGTCCAATGAATGAAACAGACTCTGCCTTTAAGTTGCTTGAATCGTGTGTACAAGACAAGCGTATACACTGACACCTGCGGTGCAATGTAGCAAGTACAATTATGAGAAATTGCACAGGAAGCACAGAAGGGGGACACCTTCCTCAGCCTGGGGTTCTTGGTTTGTATTCTGGTTCCCAAATAGCACTGGGGCGCAGCCTGAGCTCAGACTGCCTGCCAACCTGTCAATCTTTGCTATTCCTCTCTACCTGCAGAGGAGCCATGTCATTCTATCCAAAACCATTATCTGGAACTCCTCTTCAATCAAGGCACTGCCCCCATCATGACCATGAGTGGATATTGCTCCTGATCAGAGGTAGGTACTTGTAGCAGATCAGAGTTCTTAGAAGAATGACAGTCCAACTGTTCCTTATTAGACATCGTATCTTGGACAGCTAGACAAGTTCTTAGAGGCCAAGGCATGCTGCCAAGACTGTCTCTAGTACAGGCCACTCTACTGCCTCCTGTGCTGGTTGCCTTAGAATCCCAGCAGGACTCATAGAAGTGTTCAAGAAAGTTCTCTAGGAATCATTCCCTCTTCTAAACGTGCATTACTACGATGTGAAAAAGTTGTCATGGAGAGAGGGAGGTGTGGTGAAAACAGCAGGAGTTTGAACCCCAGACACCTTCTTTGCCTCTTTTGTATGGACAAGTCACTTAAATTCTCGGATTCTCCATCTCTCTTTCTCTTTTTTTAAAAGTAATTTTTCTCTATTTTGACATATCAGACTTATAGAAAAATGGCTAGCTGTGGGTCACTGTGGTAGGTGAAGCTGAGTCCTGGGGCTACTGTCAGCCTACTGGTCAGTGGACCTTGGTCCTGGGGTCTCTGGTTGCAGGGTCTGGGGTTCCCAGAGCTGGCATCAGCCTGATGGTGGGTAGGGCTGGGTCCGAAAAGCTGACAGCAGGGTCCCAGGGCTAATGCCAGCCCACTGGTAGGTGGGGCTGGGTCCTGGGGTGGCTGGGGGCTCAGGAGATAACAGGGCAGCTGGTCTGCTGATGGGTGGTCCCTGTCCAGCTAGCTACTTTAGCTACTTGGTCTGGGGTATCCCCAAACTGCTGCCAACTGGTTAGTGGGCAGGGCCAGATCCTGGCACTAATAAGCTAGAGGGACGATTCCAAAATGACACTTACCAGCATCGGTGTCCTTGTGGTAGAACGAGTTCCCCCAAATGGCTGCCACCATTTTCTGTGTCCCCAGGGTGAGTTCCAGTTGCCTCCTGCCTCTCTGGGGGGGCGTCCCAGATCAGCAAGTGGGTCTGACCCAGGCTCCTTTTAAATTACTGCATCTGCCCAAGGTCTTAGAGTGTGTGAGATTTTGTGCGAGCCCTTTAAAAGTGGAGTCTCCATTTCCTACATCCCTCTGGTTCTCCCGAAAGTAAACTCCACTGCCTTCAAAGCCAAACGCTCTGGGGGCTCATCTTTCCAGTGCAGGACCCCCAGGCTGAGGAACCTGATGCGGGGCTCAGACTCCTTGTTCCTTGGGGAGAACCTCTGCGATTGTAACTATCCTCCCATTTGTGGGTCACCCACCCGGGACGTGGGTCTTCACTGTACCGCATCTCTCTCCTCATACCCATCTCACTGGAGTTCCTTCTTTATATGCTTAGTTGTAGAGGATATTTTCGGCTAGTCTTCAGGCTGTCCTCATCACTAATCGCTCTGTAAATAGTTGCAGTTTTGGTGTGCCTGTGGGAGGAGGTGAGCTCAGGGTCTTTGGCCACTCCCGGTACTTTATCTTTTTTGTTGCTAATGTAAATGGGTTTTTTTATACCATTGTGTTCTCTGTTATCACTTTGTAACTAACTGCTATTGATTTCTACATGTTTTTTTTTTTTTTTTTTTTTTTTTTTTGCGGTACGCGGGCCTCTCACTGTTGTGGCCTCTCCCGTTGCGGAGCACAGGCTCCGGACGCGCAGGCTCAGCGGCCATGGCTCATGGGCCCAGCCGCTCCGCGGCATGTGGGATCCTCCCGGACCGGGGCACGAACCCGCGTCCCCTGCATCGGCAGGCGGACTCTCAACCACTGCGCCACCAGGGAAGCCCTACATGTTAGTTTTAAGGCCTGCTACAATACTTTGATTGTTTGAGTTTTATCATTGATTCTCTAGGGTTTTCCAAGTATAAGATCATAACATCTGCAAATAGAGATAATTCTCTTTCTTCTTTTCCAGTTCCTATGCCTCTGATTTCTTTTGTCTAATTGCCTGGTTGACATTGCCAGTACAATGTTGATGGTAATGGAAACAATGGCCAACTTTTGCTTTGTTCCTCTTCTTTAGTGTCTTGCCATTAATTAAGATACTGGCTTTAGAACTAAGGAATGTATATTTTGTCATGTTAAGAAAGTATCAGTTATTATAATCTTAAGCATTTTTATCAGGAAACGGTGTTGACTTTTTTCAAGAGCATTTTTTCCCAGCATTGATGGAGATAATCATGTATACAATTTTCCTTCTTACAGTTTTTAACATGGCATAGTAATTATGCCATATACTATGTAACATAGTAATTAATTTTTCTACTTTTGAAGTAACCTTGCATTCCTGAAATAAAGCCTACTCGGTCATGCTGTATTTTATAAAAAGTGGAATAGATTCTTTTGCTAATATGTACCACTTTTGTATCAATATTCATAAGTGAATATTGAATTAAATATTCTAATCCCATATCCGACTACTGAGTACCCTCTCAGAGTCCCATGAGCAAAATTTTGGCTAGGTTTCAAGATTAAAAATTTCTTTTCTTTTTTTTTTAAAGCATGACTAGCACATTTTCACATTTAAGATCTGTTGATACTAGACACTCATGAAGGGAAGATAAATCAGGTTCAGTCATAGGTCTAAGATAGAAGTTATATTTTTTTATGTGAAAAAAATAAAGACACCAACACACTGTGCATTACTAGACAGTGTACACACAGCCTTTATGCATCATGGCTGGGATGACAATCTCTGGGTTTTCTATGCACTTTTTCCTTTCCTTGAGGGTGGATCTTTTTGCACTAAGTAACTCAGCCTTGAACTCAGCCTGATGGGCTGAATTATAATATCTGCAGGTGGTACCATGTTTCCCTGGTAAATGAGGAGATCCTCCCCTATTGTCCAATACAGCAGCCGCTAGTTTGGTTTTTTTTGTTTTGTTTTGTTTTTTTGCGGTACGCGGGCCTCTCACTGTTGTGGCCTCTCCCGTTGCGGAGAACAGGCTCCGGACGCGCAGGCTCAGCGGCCATGGCTCACGGGCCCAGCCGCTCCGCGGCATGTGGGATCCTCCCGGACCGGGGCACGAACCCGTGTCCCCTGCATCGGCAGGCAGACTCTCAACCACTGCGCCACCAGGGAAGCCAGCCGCTAGTTTTAAATTTAAATTAATTAACGTTAAATTAAAATTCAATTCCTCAATCATGGTAGCCACATTTCAAGAGCTCAATAGCCACATATAGCTAGTGGCTACTGTATGGGACAGCACAGATACAAAATTCAATTCCTCAATCATGGTAGCCACATTTCAAGAGCTCAATAGCCACATATAGCTAGTGGCTACTGTATAGGACGGCACAGATTCATCATTGCAGAAGAAGGTTCTATTGGATAGAAATGCTCTAGAACATACAAAAAGTTATTTCCATTCCAGTGGCAAAATTTAGCTCTGAGAAGAGACTAGATATCTTTTGTGAGGTAAATATTTTTGGAAAGTCATTTGGGATAGGTTAGGGTGATACCCTGAAGGGACATAATGGGAGAACAAAGAATGGGTGTCCCTCAGGCAATGTAAGGATTTTGTTTATATTACTAGTATATATTAGCTGTGGTCAGAATCTGATTCGCTGGGAACATATAGGGTATTTTTAGAGGCTGTATGGAGAAAAAGTGAGGAAGAGAACAGAGACCCGGCTGGCGGCAGCAGCTAGAGAAGAAAGCCAGGATGTCTAGTGAGGAGATAAGGAGATAAGTGTGCTGTGGTGAGTGCAATGCAACCCTCTCCTTTATCTCTCCTAAAAATCTTGCGTAAAATATGCATTACTCACCAGTGCTTTGGGAGTTGAAAATGTTTTTGCTGAGTCTGCTCTCAATATGAGTATGATGAAGGTACAATGTGTCCAATTATATGCAGTTTAACATTTTACTACCTTGTTACTGGGTATCCTCTTTCTCCAGGGGCAATCTATGCTTCCTCTTTTCCTTATGATACTAAAGACTCTGGTTGGATCAGTACAACAATCAATCCCTTTCCAGGTGTGCCAGGGGAGTCTTCCAATGTGCAAGTAATTGGAAGGAGTGTAGCCAACTGCTTTGAAGCAAGAAAAATAATGTATTTGCTTTTCCTCCTCATTTGATTGTGAATCTAATATGTCTGATACAACTCAGACACTGTTCTAGGAGCTGGATATATAGCATTGAACAAAACCATATCCCTGCTTTCAAATAGCTTAAATCCCTTACCCTTTAATGCCCTACCCAGCAACATCTACCCAACAACAGCTAGTTAGAGATAGAACAACTACTAGGTGTGATGCTTTACCCATGTTACACTTGAACATTCCTAGTGCCTAGGAGTTGATATGTGCTACAAAATTATCATTTTAATAGATGCATATTAACAGTGTAAAAATGATACTTCTTAGTGTTGGAGGGTATGGTAAAATGGGTACTCTCATACTTTTGTTGGGTGAATACTTTGGGTCGAACATTGTAGACAGCAATTTGGAAATATTTTTCAATAATTAAAAGATATTGATACCATATGGCCTAATAATTTCACTTCTAGTGATCCATTTTATCTGAGAATCTGAAGAGCTATCTAATGTCTACCTACTTAATGTGAGAAAAAATTATACAAAACTTAAGCATCAATAAACGGAAATGGTTAAATAAGTTGTAATGCATTTATATTATAGAGATATATACAGCCATTAACAACATGTTTAAACATATTATTGTGATAATCAAGCATATATGATACCAGCTTTGAAAATACCGGCTAGATTAATAAACTGATATTTTGTGCAGTTGTCATTTAAGAGAGTTATTGGAATAATATTTCCTTCCTGTTTGAAGTATTGAGCACATGGGGAAGGGTGAATATTCTTCACCAAGAAGAATGTCAGATGGTAATTATCTCTGTTTTTAAAGAAGATTTGGTTAGAGATAGTTTTACTAAACTATCAGGAACATTTAAATAGAATAAAGGAAAATCTAAACGAAAGAGCTAATGTAAGTTAAGGCATAGTACTTGGAAAAGTTATAACTGTATTGCCCTCTATTAAAAATGTGGAATATTCCCAAATGTTACATCTTTTATGAGACCTTTTTCTGCAGTGGAAATCTATAGAAGAATACGTTATCTTCATATGAACCAAACTGTATTTCCTCTCTTTTCTGATAATTTTTACAAAAAGCATCTATGGATGCTTCTGTTATAGATTTATTTACCTGGCAATTCAGGTATATAAAGTTTATGAAGCAACAACTTTAGGAAGTGCCCTTATTTTACCTTAAGATGTTTGTTATAAAATTCTCTATTATATAGTATATGTGTTTTCACTTCTATAGGATAATCTCTGCAGCTTTACAGTGATACCAAACAGCTTTTGAATTGATCAGTTCAGCTACTAAGGTAAATCAGTTGAACAAAACCCATAAAATTTTAGATAGGGGTTTAATCTTTAGACTGCAGATGTGAATCTAGTCCTCATATATATTTTGGGATCACTGTCAGCAAAAGTAAAGATAGTTTCATTCATTTAAGAAATAATTATTTTAAGTAAAACATTATTTTAAAATATGTGAATTAATTATAAGCTATCACCGTGGTATAATAACTTTAGAGCATATTCATGAAAATGTTATAAGAAAATATTGCATTTAAAATATGAAAATAGTATCAGTCTTGCCTGAAAAATATGCATCAAAATATAAGATAGGATTCTACCAACTTATGATTCTATGTGGAACACTGAAGAAGTAAATGAGCATGACTCTTGACCTTTGAGAAATTCATATATAGTATAAAGCAATAAAAACTAAAGTGAATATTTAGTTGATATGTCAGATGCATAGTCTTTTTAACTAAAATATGCATCCTAATTGTATTTTTAATTTTTGTGTGTTAAGTGGTGTTGTCAAATAGATAATGAGAATCATTTTAATGAGTAAAAGAAGAAAACCACAGATTATTCTTGTGATCAGGAGAAAAAAAAAAGAGAAAGATTAATATAATAGTAATTACCTGAGCAGATGGATTCCTAATCCTAGAAATAAACATGCTAATTAAGCTATACTACAGAATGACAAGATATTAAGGTCCTCTGAATCTGGAGACATTCTTTTTTATTTTTATTTTTTTTGCGATACGCGGGCCTCTCACTGCTGTGGCCTCTCCCGTTGCGGAGCACAGGCTCCGGACGCGCAGCCTCAGCGGCCATGGCTCACGGGCCCAGCCGCTCCGTGGCATGTGGGATCCTCCCGGACCGGGGCACGAACCTGTGTCCCCTGCATCGGCAGGCGGACTCTCAACCACTGCACCACCAGGGAAGCCCTGGAGACATTCTTATTCTAATTTACTAGTGTAACTTAATTCTCATTATATTAAAAAGTGCTTAATCAACCAAATCTTTTTTAATTATCAAATTTACTTAGGCAGTTTTAATGTTTCTGTAAATTTCTTCCAAGTGTGAGCTAATATGGGGCAGTCTTTTTCATCAGTGTATTTGTGGTTTGTTCGATACTTGCATTTTTCACAGAGCAAGATTCAGTTTTTTGTATCACTAACAAGACACTCTTCTTTGCGCTTGTCGATGGTGTTTTAATTGGGGAATGAAATATCATAATGCTGACCATTTCCTAGCTACCCTATCCTGCCTTCCTTTAAAGACGAAAAAAATCGTTACTGGTAATTGAGATTTACGGTCCCTTGGCTGATTTAAATGTTACAGATTTTGATACTTCTATAACCAAACATTTTGAAGGAAATTTACAGGAAGAATGGGAATAATGGATGGAAAACAAATGTCTGTGTGAATAAGTAAATGTGAGGCAGAAGCAAGGGAGACAGCACCATTATTTTCATACTTACATGTGCACGAGAAGCTTAAATTATCTAACCAGTAACTGATCAACACAAAGTAGATTTTAAAAGGTTACCTGGGGGCTTCCCTGGTGGCGCAGTGGTTGGGAGTCCGCCTGCCGATGCAGGGGACGCGGGTTCGTGCCCCGGTCCGGGAGGATCCCACATGCCGCGGAGCAGCTGGGCCCGTGAGCCATGGCCGCTGAGCCTGCGCGTCCGGAGCCTGGATACAATGTATGTAATAACATAGACAGAATCAGCTATTCTGTTAAAAATCATCCAGATCTGGATAGATAAGATTATCTTTGAACAAACAGTATGCTAAAATCTGGTCTCCACATTATCATTGAAATTAAGCCAAATCCTGCAAGTAATGAAAGGGAAGTTTTGGTTAACTACTAATAATGAATAATTCATTGTGAGATTATGAATAAGAACAATCGTCATGACTAAAATAATGTTCCTGAAACTGACATAGCATTTGAAATAGAGGAGTTTATAGATTCAGCTAAAGTAGAGTAGGTATATATTCTGTGCTGGTAAATTATTGAAATTCAAAACTTCCTTCGGGAATAGGTGCATGGTTCTCTCAAATTAATAGTAAGGAGCTCTTAAAACTCAGAAATTCAAAGGCAGGGAGTCAAAGCACAGGCCAAGGAATTTACAATTTTCAATTCTTTTAGCTCCTGAGACCTGCCATTTGTTTGTGTTGTTATTTTAAAATACTCTTTATAAGGTATTTTCCCCCTCTAATTATAAAAGGAAAACATGCTTACTTATGTGGAAAATATTTTTGAGTATCGAAAAGATTTTGAAAACAAGAATTCCACCTACCTGAGCTATTTGGTTTTATAAAAATGCCTTTAGCTCTGATTTCATTGGCCCAGTGATTCTTGTTTGTTTTAAAATATTAGTCAGGCCTTACAGGGCTTCCATAAATCTGTTGCTCCTTGCATGGTAGTAACTGCATAACTCCCATGAAAGATAAAAGTCCCTGAGGTAAGAGCCCTTAGTGAATCAGGCCTGACAGGACCACTTCCTCATACAAAGACGCACATCCAATGTGAGACCACAAGATAGAATTTCCAAGATGTTTAGCCACTATTCTCTTATTTTTAAATTGTTAACTCAAAAAAACATCAAAGGCGGCTACCTCAGATATCATTTGGCAACTGTCGCCTGAGGAATCCAAACTTGATTATTGAAACTGAAATTGTTACCCAACTATTTTAGCAAATTCTATTAGCTATTTCATTATGCCAAAGTTGACTCGCCTTGTCATCAGGGTTGCATTTGATATGTGACTTAGTTGGCTAGGCCTCAATAAATTTTGTGGTATTGTAAATAAAACCCAAAAGAGAGAAGTTCTTGTTTTCATAGAGAAAAGATGATTTCCACTTGGGTTCATAAAGCATCTCTTTAGTATCATTTTTCTGATTTATTAAAAATCAACATCTTGGGAAGCCTTATGCAAAATAAAACATCTACGTTCACAAGTGTTTTCTGTACACACTAAACAATATTGGAGAATTATGGATATGCAAGGTAAGTGGAGAATTAAACTCGAGTGAAGGCTGCTAGTAAGTAATATAAATAATACTGGTACTAAAAACAGATAACTCGACTTTAGGAAAAGAATGTGGTAAAGTGCTGCATTTCCATTACTAAGCATGACAATAATTAGATAAAACCTACAGCCAAGTTTACTGAAAAGAGGAAATCTAAAAATATTTTGTGGTCAGTGTCTGGCTTAATCTAAAGAAAAAGCTTTAGAAAAGCCTACTTTCACTTGTTTAATTTTCTTACTACATATGTGATTGATGAATTCAGTTGTTCAACTGGTGGACAGAAAAGAATTAATGCGATAAAATAGTTTCCCTTCTTCTTGTACTACTATAAAGACAGTAATACTATTCATGTAGAAAGAGAACCAAAAGAATATGTCGCAAATATATATCCAGTGTTTTATTCCCTACAATTTTAGAATGATAAAACCCTTGAGTAGTCTTCTGGCCCAATTATCTGACCCACATAAAAATATTTTTATGCCCCCAGTTTATATATAAATATATATTTATATTATATATATAATAAATATATAATATATATAATATATTATATATAAATATATATTTATATTATATAAGTATCATATATATATATATAACACATGGATCTCATATATATATATATATATATATATATAATATATATACACCTAAAGCAGCCCATCAATGTGATGTCAAAGGGGATTCCAACATAACTGCAACAGAAAAAAAAAAAAGGTCTTGTTCATTTTCAAAATATATATTATTGTTTTACTCACGAAGAAATACTTAAGTTTGGTCAAATCATATCTCCATAACAAAGAGAAATCTTACCCATATTCGTGAAATCAAGTAGCTCCAAAGTTGTACCTAAGTCATTGTCTAGAAAGGTCATTTGTTAAGTCAGGTATTTGAAACTCCTCTCCTAGGAATGAGGTCATGAATTGTCAGGTTCTCAGATCAGCTCACAAAGTCGACTTGAAGTAATATGCAGCAGGAATAATCCTAACACCGCCCTGAATCCTCAGTGCCTGGCTCTCTTTGGAGCTCTCAGCGACTTCACTCTGATATCAGATCTATTGAGCAATATTTGTTAAGCGTTTTCTATGTGCCAGGTGTTAGACAATCAACTTGTAACTTTTCTGGATCCAGAAAACCTACTGCCTATCTTGACTTTGAAGACTGAGCCATAGTAGGCTCCCAAACCGTTTTGCAAATATCCCATGGCTGTCTTCCAGGAATACTTAAGCCCCAAAGTAAAACAGAGAATTTGAGATGGGGTTAAATGGTTCTCCAAGCTACTAAAAGTGTTTGCATCTGAGGAAATTGATGCTAGGAGATTGATACACCAGCATTTTCTAATAGCATTGATGTTGAGACGTGGCAATTCATTTGAAAACCGTGTGTTCTTAAGTTGGAGACTGATTATACCCATCAATAGATCAAGGCACTGAAAATATGAGTGATATTTAAGTAGTTAATAAGTAATAACTTTGAATTATAACTTGTGCTTGATTACCACCTATAGTTTGACTAGTATTTTTTTTAATAATGGAATTCAGTAAGAGGGAAAAAGTTACAATAGAAGGGTAAATTTTGAATAAATGGATGAAGGAATGGATGAAACTACCTGTTAGTAATTTTTACAGGCTAGACACCGTGTCAGACACTCTCTCACTCTCACTGAAACTTCACTAGGTGCCTCAGTTTGCAGAGGAGGTAACTAATGGAAGGGATGCCGTGCCTTGCCTTAGACTACACACCCGATAAAAAGTTAGGACTGCAATTTGAATCCATCTTATTCTGACTTCAAAGATCGCAAGTAGAAACAAAAACGCTTTCGTCTTAGAACCTGATATTCTTGTTAAAATAGTTGTTGGGAAGTTTGCAAGCCTGTAAATACACGTTTCCTCAGGTCCCAGGTCCCAGCCTTTGGCCAATTTCTGCTCAAGAAAGGATCTGGAGGGAAAGTATTCTAAAAGAGGCAAACCCTGTACAACTGATGATGAGTTGAATGAGAAAGGAGAATAGTAAACTGCTACATTTCAGTACACTTTTGAGTTGGAAGATGTAGCTAATTAAAACCTCTCTGAGGAAATGGTAGAAGAACTTGGTGGGGGAGAAGGAGTGAGGGGAGTAGGTGAAGAACTTTCATCTTTCGTTTTTATTATTTAGCCATCAGAGGACACTATGCATACAACAAACTTCTACTCTTATGAATCGATTTAGGTACAACATCCAGATTGAGTACATTTTGTTTCCTTTATTTTATTTTGCTTACCAGTTGAAGTGATGGCAACATGAAGAATAGTTACTGAAATACCATAATCCCAAACCCATTCTTCTACCACCAGAACAAAAAGCAATCCGCAAAGTAGGTGACCTCTGATGAGATTAAAAGAAGTGCAACAAAAGGAGAATAGAATTATTTGGGATTAGAGCAACTAATAATTCTGAATACAATTAATAACAGAACCACTACAACCTATTCTGCGAAAATATTTTCGTAAGAAATTTTTAATGTTCCATCTCTTAACACTCCTCATATTTGAATAAGAACTTTTAAAATATTCCATCTCTGAATAATTGTTGAACTTATAGAAAAATAACAGTACATAATTTCTGTTTTATATTCTTTATACTTAGCATTTTAGAAGGTAAAAGTTACAACGTAATCAATGCACACCGATCTGTAACTAGATTGCAAATCTCATTTGAAGATATATTAAAAACTAATGAAAAATTCAGCTCTGGGTTTTCAGAAAAAAATGTTAAAGAGTTTATTGAACAATAACGTTTCTTTGGTACCAGTTATTGCCTAACTTGGAAATGAGTTCCTTTGTGTCTTTGTAATAAAGTAGTATGTTCAGATAGTCATCTGGGAAACATAACGGATAACCATGGATGAAAGAACGTCTCATAAATGACTCATGTGAATGGAGGTACCCTTCTAAATCTACCAGTTGTTTCACAGTGCTGTCCCTGAACATGTATAAAGAGTTAGTTATTTACAGGTCAGTGCCACAGATCTCTAAGAGCCTTGAACACGTGAAGAGTCATGTACTTTGATATGGATCTCTAAGACTATGGTGGTTCCAAAGATGAGATCCATCAAACTTTAAAATGACAAATATATGCGATATCCCACCAAGGTCCCTTTACAATGATATCACTTTCCATAAAAATTACTTTTCTTTCCTTTTAAAACACAGCAAATGATTGGTATGTTCATATAATTTAGGAATTGATCAGTCTAGGCAGGCAAACTCCATATTTTTCAAAGCAAAAAGTAAAACAGTCACATTATGTTTTATTGTGCATAAGTAATTTATTAATGGCATGCCAGCAATTGCCTAGTGGGTGAGTAAGACATGAAGCAAGTAAGCAAGTCTCAGGTGCCAGCCTTTTAAGAGACCTCACACTTATTCCTCTTCAATTCTATTTAATTCAACTCAACAGGTTTCAAAAGTTGAATGGAGAACTCATACTAGCTCCTTTTCTACCGTATGGCAATACAATTTCAGTATGTCCACCCTCTAAAATCAAGGCTGTGGAAGGAATTATACGGCAGTATCATATCGACACCAGCTCTTCCCCTCACATTTCCACTCCTGCTTCCACCAGTGGTTCACAGAGCTTCCATGTTATTATAGGGAAATAGAGATGCCTCTTTTACCAGTATTTACAGATTTTATTGGTTAACTTGCAGCTGCTTAGAGATAGCGAACAAGTCTTGAACAAGCTGTATTTGCATATATTGATAGAGAAGCATTATGCTTTGTCTATGATATGAGAGACAGCATGATTTAAAGGACGTAGTCCAAAATTTGAAGTCAGGATACCAGTGTTCTAGTCTCACCTTACAGCTTAAGAGTGATATGACCTTGAGCAGGATTTTAACCTTTGGGTTAGTCTGATTCTTCCTCTATAAATTGGGAAATGGAGTACTATCTCAACTACCTCAAAAAATTGTTGAGAGGATTTTATTTTAAGATGAAAGCAGTTTTTAATCTATTCTCTGTAATGCACGAGAAAGATATTAGTAGTCAAATGTCTTAACTGGACTCATACTTTCCAGTGTCCTTGCTAAGCCTGATCTCCTGGGTAACAAAATTGTTGAAACAGACAAGAGCCCTGACCCTCAATACATGCCCAAGGCTTTGAGATTACTCTTACATTTTATCTCCAAGATTAAACAAGTCTGGATTCTCAAAGTAATAACTTTGAAGAGTTATGGCACTTATCTCTTCAAGCCCAAAACTAAAGATCTAATAGGCTAAGGGTTTATTGATATCTTTGTACAAATGTTAGTTGTTTTGAGAGAGGAAAGAACGACATAAACTGCGCCAGGCATCCTGAGGATCTTCACTAATCTCCGCTATGTCAAAACACAGCTTTCTCCAATAAGCCTGTGTCATTGTCCTATCTTTCATTGACTGACTCAAAGGCAAGAGTTAAATAACAGTTGGATTTTAAATCTGTCCCCCTACCCCAAACACACACACAACCCATACTTAACTCTTTCCTGTGACTATTTCTTTATCATTTGTGAATAGGCTTGAAAGAAAAAAGTTAATTCAGTCTTCAATAGGGAAATGCATGAAGAGAAATTTAAGATAGAATGTTAGAACTCTTGTATCTCATTAGAATGAAAGTTTCTTGTCCTAACATACTCTTCCTCTATCCCAAATTGAATCAATACTGGCACAAAACAAGGTTACCCATTTGAGGAGGCTGTTCTGAAGCTTTTTATTTAAATTCAGTAGTTTTAGCTGACCAAGTTTCCTATACAAGTCACATTTGGCTTCAGGCAATTTTTGTATATTTTGTTTGTTTGTTTGTTTTTGTGGTACGCGGGCCTCTCACTGTTGTGGTCTCTCCCGTTGCGGAGCTCAGGCTCCGGAGGCGCAGGCTCAGCGGCCATGGCTCACGGGCCCAGCTGCTCCTCGGCATGTGGGATCTTCCCGGACTGGGGCACGAACCCGTGTTCCCTGCATCGGCAGGCGGACTCCCAACCACTGCGCCACCAGGGAAGCCCAATTTTTGTATATTTGTATATTTGTTCCAAAAAATGATGCCCAGTGCTTTTCCGAAGAATTGCACGGTTTGAAGAATCCACAATTCATTTTTAAAAAGGTGGGAAGAAATTTAACGGAATGTTAAGAATAATTATTTCTTCAACAAAAATGGTAAATTTAAAAGAGGTTAATTTTTTCCTAGTATATTCTTTCTTATTTTTCCTTTGCAACAAGTTTTATACTATTTTGGGGAAGGAAAAAAAAATCAAACGAAGCAGAAATATACAAAGCAGAAAATGAAAGTCCTCTGTCATTCCAGCTGGGAGATAACAGTTTGTTGCATAATTCTCCAGATTTCTTACCACTGACATGATGTGTTTTACTCTACTCTACAAAAATGAATAATTACACTATACAAACTGTCTTGTAGTCTTCATTTTCCATTTCATATCTCACAAATATCTTTCTACATCAGTATATTAAGCCATTCTTCCTCCTTTCCTTTGAAAAATACTTAATGCACCAAAAATTTACCCATAATATCACCAAATAAAAATTCATATAGTAAAACTATCCACTTGTTTCATCTTGTCCCATCTTTTAGGAATAGTCACTTAAAACATCTTGATGGCACGTTTCCACATGTTTGGAGTCAGATATAGGACACAGATGGCTGAGAAGAAGGCCTGATATTTTTAAAATTTTTATAAAACAAAAACTATTTTGATTTTTGGAGGCATTTAGTTCACTAACTAACAAAGATGGAAAACTAAAACCAATTACCTTTATAATTTGTGTTGAGCCATGAGGGATTTGTTTTGAAGTCAGACGGTGCCAGGACATCCAACACATACACCCTGAAGATGTTACAAATGAACATAGTTTACTCTGGAGGAGGCAGTCCATAACTTTGCACGTCAAGGTTTTGCACGTCGAGTCTTCCCACACAAGCGTAAGTCATCAGCTTTAATCACTTTGTGGCACATTTGAAAACTGGCCGACCTGAATGGCAGCCAAATGACCTCTTTATCCACATTGTCTTCTTTGTCCAATTAAGTCTACTTTGTTCTCCAAGTGGACTTCATTGTATTTGAGGTCTCAGCTGTAATCTTGGAGGGACCTTCTATCAAATGTGGGAGGTAAAAAACTAATACTGTGATGAGGGCATAGACTGGGAAGCAACAGGACCCGGGTTCTAGTCCTGACAGTGCTGTTAACTATGAACTTGGGCAGTTTGCTTAACCTCTCTGGGCTTCAGTTTCTTATCTATAACTTGAAGCAATTGATCTCTGAGATCCCTTCCTGTTCTAAAATCTGAGTCTACACAGACATAGAAAACAAATTTATAGTTACCAAAGGGGAAAGTGTGGGGGAGGGGAAAGTGTGGGGGAGGGATAAGTTAGGAGCTTGGGATTAGCAGATACACACACTATATACAAAATAAACAACAAGGACCTACTACTGTATAGCACAGGGAACTATATTCAATATCTTGTAATAACCTATATTGGAAAAGTATTTGAAAAAAATAGATACATCTGAATCACTTTGCGGTACACAAGAAGCTAACGCAACATTGTGAATCAACTTTATATACTTCAATAAAAAAATAAATAAAACGATTTAAGAATAGAGGAAAATGAAAATTAAATCTGAATCTGTAAACTACATATCTCATACCTTGCCTGAGTTTGTAGTTGCGTGCAGCTGGTCAGTCAGCTGCCTCCTGGAGCTTTAAGGCCCGATTACTTCAAATTTCTCACCTCTGATTCCCATTAACTACAAACCCTTGAAATCCCATGTTCAGAGAACCCTGAATATTCTCAGCTCCTCCCTGCTCCGGTTACTGTCTTCGCCATCTCCAGTCCCAGGCAATAGCTGAAACTGTGGGTGAAAACCAGACTCCTCCTCAGTGGGTTTGCCTGCAAGCAAGCTTCATAACATTATTCCCATTGCGAAAGTCAGTATCATCATTTCCGGGCCCTAATTTGCACATTGAAATTGAAAGGCCCCAATTCCCTGCTTACACAATAAAATTCAATTGTATAAACAATCGACTTCTAGGCAACTCTTTGAAGCTACACATAATGTATTTCAAGGAAATCAACATATTGGCAAGCTAAATTTGTAAAATAAAATTCAACCATAGCAAGACAAGAAAAATTACCTGTAAACATGCCTCACACTTACATAAAAGTATCTTTAGAAATACATGTATTACTTTGTCCTCATGATAACCCTCTTTTGGATTATTACCTCCATTTGACAAATGAAGATAACTGAAGTAAGAGAAGCTCTCTGGCTTAGTCACGATAATCCAGGAAATTAGTGAGAACGTGGGCCGGAATGCAGATCTCTTGACTCGCAGTCCAAAGCTATTTCCAATATATATCAGAACATATTTAAATTGGATGTAGATTATCTCTAAATTCCCTTCTGGTTCAAACGTCCTCTGATTCAACATCAGCCCAGGGAGTAATAGCTTCACTTTCTTTCTATGATCATCCTCCAGAGGTAAGAGGAACAATCCTGCCTGGTTCTACTCACTCCATTTCATGATTGTTACTTTTACCATTTTCAAAGGTGACACATTTGCTTATTTTACTTTAAAAAAAATTAAGAAAATATACCATTAAAAAATTTTGCATCATTTATTCTATAAAGACATGTTGAGTATTCAGTATGAACTCCTTTCATATTGTATCTGAACTTTTGAATTGCTTGAAGGCGATGTGCTACTTACTTGAGCATCACCCAGTACCTGCCCAGAGCCACGTAGTACACAGTGTAGAAGAGGATGACACATATGAGAAGGTTCTGCGAAACAACCTGAAGAGAACACAGGGGTGAGCTCCAATAGCCTGGGCTTTTTCACATGGTTGTTGGTAATGAGTCTGACAAACAAAAGACGATGAATGACTGCTAGATAGCGTTGGCTAGGCTTGCTTTGCTTGGAGACCCACGGGGTGGGAAGGACTTCAAAGTACACAATGAAAGTATTGCTGATGGGAGAGGCTGGCATAGTACATATTTGTAGCAAGGATTAATGCAGTACATAAACCCACACCACCTGCTCTCCATCTACCACAACCAAATTCCTAAGTGCCAATACTTATATTTTTACTTGACCAAATGATTCCAAATCTCAGCTGCCATGATAGTAAAAATATGAGAACGGCTAAGAAATTTTGAAAAGTATAAACATAAAATTACACAGCAACAGTTAAACTCCTGTGCAAGAATTTACAGAGTAATTGGCTAGAACACAATAGATGGTCCTGAAATGGATCTTACCACATATGAGACTTAAGAAGGAGACCTCGCAGATGAATGGGGAACAGAGGAATTATTCAACAAATAGTGTTGTGAAAATTGTTTAACTTCTAGATAGAAAATCCCATTAGATTCCAGTCTTGCACGAGACACCAAAATAAACCTCAAATGAATTTAAGGCTTAAATGCCAAGAAACAGAACAGGAGAAAATATCTGCAACATATATCACAGGCAAAGGACTGATATCTATTCAATACAATATATAAACACATACGAACATAAAAGAGACAGAAAAACCAATGAAAAAAGTGACAAAGTATATAAACAGGCAGTTCATGTGAATAAACATTTTAAAAGCCAATGAGCAATTGAAAATGTGCTGGACCTCACTATTAATCTTTTAAAATACAGTCTTGTGAATATAATAAATATGTTAGCATTTCACATCGGAATTTTTCAGTTTATTCTTTTTCCTTTTGAATCTTTTAAAAAGTCATCTTGTTTAGTCAACACTTTACAATTATTCATTTTCTCTGAATAACCAATTCACCAACTTTACCAAGTCTTTTAATTGGCCGGGGTACAGATGGAGCCCTCCACTACAGGCCAGAAGAGAAGAAAGTTAGCACAGAGTACACCGCAACCAACTGGCTGAATGGACTAAATTTACAGCTTTACCAAGAACTCACTTCTTCCAACTATAAAAATGGGTTGTCTCTTAGGCCTAAGAGGGCCATAAGAAACCCAGACTCCAGGGTTCTGAGACCTTCAGAACCCCACTCCCACTCTCCCCATCCCCGCGTCATTCTTAGCCCCTCCTACCCTTTGCTCAGCAAGTCCCTTCTCTCTCTGCCCATCATTCTCATCCTCCCTTTGCTCTTTAGTATTTCCCACTCCTTGTCCCTATTCCTTCCTCCCTCATGATCCTTAGTCTCCTCTTATCCTCATTCTTTCCTTTTAAAATTTATTTTACTATTATTTTTCTTGAAATATATTTGACATTTAACCGTGTGTACATTTAAGGTGTATACGTGTTGATTTGATACACTTACATACTGTAATGTGATTGCCATTGTAGTGATAATTAGCACCTCTATCATGTTAGATAATTACCAGTTCTGTGTGTGTAGCTGGAATAATTAATATCTGGTCTCTTTTCAAGTATGACAATTATAATACAATATGATTCTATATTCACTATCCTGCACATTAGATCTCTAGGACTTATTTACTATTAGCTGTAAATGTGTACCCTTAAACAACACCCCATTTATTTTTTAAGACCTGTATAGCCTTGTGGTTTCATGATAGCTGACACAACGCTTTTTAAGGGAAGAAGTAAAAGAATGAGTGTAAAGGAGACCTTCTTCCCACAGCTCTCTGTCTTTCATTAGAGGATAAAAAATCTTTCCTAGAAGCCCCCATCAGATGTTCCATGTCTCAGTGACCTCCACTTCGTCACGTGCTCACTTCCTGAACTACCACAGGCAAAGGGAAAAGCAGTTTACCATGATAGGCTTCGAACATGGGAACTTTGCTCTCAGAGATAGGCACCTACTGCCTTAATACAATAAAAATTAGTTCTTTTAGCAAAGAAGAAAGAAGAGAGGGGGCTGCTGTGGGGTGGGCAACTAACAGTGTCCTCCAGGCAGAGGAATCAAAATGGAAATAACAAAAAGCCCTCACTTGTAGAGAAGATGATTTAGAGGTCAAGAGAAACTATGAAAGCTTTACCTGAGTTGAAAGTCCAGATACTGTGCCCATATTTAAGTTGGATGAATTCCTGCCCAATTATTGAGGTGAGAATCTGCTGAAGGAATATGGTATTATGACAGGGAGCAACCTTGGGGCTTTTGCAGCCTTATAATTTGCTGGAGGGTCACACGTCTTTGGTTTGCTTACTCTTTATTCTGTACATTAATATCAATGTGTTTTTCTTTTAATTTGGGCATTTAATAGCCTCTAGTTGAAATATTTCTAGATGATTGCTTACTGCATTTCCATGCAAAATAAGATAAATAATACATAATCTCTATACTAATATATGGTCAAACAAACATGAAACTATTCTTATTTCTATGTTAATACTGAAATTTAAATAACATTTTAATTTTTAAATATACTCACTTGCTATAGAATTTTGCTTTCATAATCCAAGCAGAGGATTGTGCTACATACTTTGAAAACCCACAAATACTAAATCTGTGTAAGATATTTGGAACTATTTTTTTAATGAAATCATAATTTGTGGGAGAATGTATTTATTGACAAATTCAACATATAGATATACCTACTTTTCCCAACAAATGTATAAAAGACTACATATAAATAGAATGATATAATAATGCATTTTAAAATTATTTTGAAAGGAATATTTTGAAAAACAAGGCACTCTTTTTGTAAATAATTATTTTTTCTGCCTGAATAATAAATCTAGATTTTCAAATCATAATTTTCCTATAAGCAAATTCAATTGCCTCTGGTTACTTCTGCCTATAATCTGTATTCTGCACAGCCTACAAAAGTAACTTTCTAAAAGGCAATCAGACCATGACATTCCCCTGCTGGCTATCCTTCGATGGCTTCACCCTGTCATCAGGATTCATTCATCCATTTTTTCATTTGACAAATAGTCACTGGACTGGGTGGCAATGTAAGATGAATTGGATGTGGTCTTAGGCATACATACCCAGTGTAGCAGTGTTTTTCAAATGTATAAATATCAGACTCACCTTGAGGGCCTGTTAAAACAGATTTCTGGGCCCTAGCCCCAGAGTTTCTGAGTCGGGGTAGTTCTGGGGTGGGCTCCAGGAATTTGCATTTCTAACAACTTCCCAGGGGATGCTAGCACTGCTGCTTCTAAGATGAAGCTTTGAGGACCACTGATCTAGAGGCAAGAATGGTGAACAGCTAAAACACTGAGAGAAAAGTTGGGGGTGAGGAGTGTACAGAGTACTGTGGAAACCCCAGGGAGACACTAGTATGTGTGGAGGCGGGGTAGCAAGGAATACTTCTCCAGGAGAAAATGTTCAGCAGTAACGTTCATTGAGGGCTTGCTAGGTACCTGGCACCATCTATGCATTCTCATGAAATCCTCATAAAAATTCTGAAAGGCAAGTCTATTCATTTAGTTCAAGTCTATTATTATTTTTTTTTTTAGAGAGAAGAATCATGAGGCTCAGAGAGGTCTAGTTACTTTTTCAAAGTTTGTCAGTAAATTGCAGAGCTGGGATTCAAAGCCTGCTCTCTAACTCTTCACAACTATGCTGGGATGACGGTGAGGGGTTTTGCTTGAGGCAGGAGAAGTACCTGCAAAGAGGTGGTGGTGGGGAGGGTAGGGAGAGAGTTTAAAGAGTTGGGGTCAGATCATGAAGGGAATTTTATGCTGTGATGAGGAACTTCCAATGTCTTTGAAGGCCAAGGGGAGACTGTGAAAGATTTAAGAAGGAGCAGTATAGACTGGAGAGGGGCCATTAAGCACTGAAAGAAATAACTTTGTGACATGATAGAGGGGTTAGCTAATGCTCCGGTGGTAATCATATTGCAGTATATAAATATATCAAATCAACTTGTTGTGCCTCTTAAACGAACACAGTGTTGTATGCCAATTATATCTCGATTAAAAATGCGAAACATAAAATAAAGTAAATGGGTTTGTAATACTCTAAGCCAGTGGTGGAGATGGAGAAGAAGACAAATGTGCGAGCTAGTGAGGAAACAGAATCAACAAGGTGTGGAGGTTAAGGGAGAGGGGCAGTCGATCTAGCCCCATTCTGTCCAACAGATATCTATAAATAAATCATACATATCCCATAAATAAATAGATATTTATAATGCAAGCCACATGTATGTCATTTAAATTTTTCTATTAGCCACTTTCATAAAAGTAAAAAATAAAGGATGGAACTAATCTTAATAACATTTTATTTAACCCAATATATCCAACATATAATTTCAATATATTTTAAATATTAAAAGTTATTATTATTTGTTTGTTCACAGTACATCTTAGAATCCCGGAGTGGATTTTACTTACAACACATCTCAACTTGAACTAGTCACTTTTCAAGTGCTCCATAGCGATGCATAGCCAGTCGGTACTGTATTAGACAATGTGGCTCTAACCATTGCCTTTCCTTCCAGCCTTAACCCCTCAACCCTGCCCCAAACACTTGAGAGTCTAACTACACTTACTATTTATTGTGGGATTATTATGTGCCAAGCACTGTACCCATATTTTCTCATTTTATCCACCCCTCCCCCTACCCCACCATTATGGATTTGGGTAACTATCATCTGTATTTCACAGATTTAGAAACTGAGGCAAAGAGAGGTTAAATTTATCCCAGCTCATGTAGCCTGTGTCAGGGCTCCAGTGCAGATTTGCTGGATATCAGAACTCTCTTCACCCTGGGCTGTCCTGCCTTCCACATGGTAGGCTTGAAATAAAAGCATGTTGAATAATCAATTCTAGTTCAACACTTTCTTTTTAAAATTATGGAAACTGAGACTTGGATAGGTTCAGTGAATGGCCCAAAGTCATACCATTATTTAGTGCCAGAGATGGGTTAGGAAAAAAATGGTATTGAATTACCAAAGGAAAGGCACTTAATAGTGCTGCCCAAATGACTGAACACATAACTTCATTCTGGTACAAATATTATTAGCGCACTTTAGGAAAATCCAATATATAAGAACCAGAATTTGTGGCAGTCTCAATATATAGCTAGTGCCAAAATTTTTATTTATTCTTTTTTTCTTTTGCGGTACACGGGCCTCTCACTGTTGTGGCCTCTCCCATTGCGGAGCACAGGCTCCGAACGCGCAGGCTCAGCAGCCATGGCTCACGGGCCCAGCCGCTCCGCGGCATGTGGAATCTTCCTGGACCGGGGCACGAACCCGTGTCCCCTGCATCGGCAGGCGGACTCTCAACCACTGCACCACCAGGGAAGCCCTATTCTTTTAAAATATATATTTGGATCCTGAATCAAACTATTAAAAATATATTTATGTGACTTTTGGCTATTTGAAGTTGACTGGCTATTTGATGTTAAAGAATTCTGGTTAATATTTTAAGGTGTTATCATGGTATTGTGATTTTTTTGGGGGGTCCTTATTTTTAGAGGTATATACAGAAATACTTGCAGATGAAATAATATGATTTCCAAGTTAGCCTCAAAGTAAAAGATGGGAGAATAGGTGGGGGTGTAGATGTAACGAGATTGAATTTGGTTGATAATTGTGAAGCTAGGTGATGGATAAATGGAATTCATTCTATTTTTACATTTGCATTAATACACTTATTTGTTCATAATAATTTTGTAAAAAGTTCTCAATAAATTTATTTAACCAATGAACATCTATACAGACTTTAAAAATATTATTTTATTAATAAAAAAACTGAGGAACATCCCTATTCCCTAGGGAATGGTGTAGGGGGTCACCCTTGTTTAATATCTATATGTGCCAAGAGCCGAGCTAGCGGCTTTGCAAACCTCGTTTCCTTTAATCCTCACAACACTGCCCAATAGGAAGTCTTATCCATAATTTATGGTAAGAAAAAAAATGCTGGCGCTTTGCCTTGTGTGCCCCTCTGGGGTCAAGGACACCACGGTTTCAGGGGGTTTATGAGTATGTACTCTGGACCATTGAGACCTGGGGAAGAGAGTCACTGGGCAGTTCCACAGACTCAGCAAAGTCCCAGGGACTGGAGGGCATGTCGTTCTGTTGGATTCTCCAAGGCAATCAATCAGGAGGCATTTAGCTAAACGTTGTATCTTCCTTTTGGTTGCATTCCTGCTACAGCAAACCTAATTCTTCGGTTTCACACACACACACACACACACACACACACACACACACACACACTCATTTCTCAATATTGTCTTGTACCTTTGCGAAGGTCACTCTTAGGTACTGCTGTTTCCTTTGTGTTCACCTCCTCTTTGGCACTCTAGCCATACTTAAGTATCGATACTTTCTGTTCCTAGGGAAGTCCAATGATATCCCCTTGTCTAAAATTAACTCCTCCTCTCTTTGGAAAGCTAACTCCCACTCATCTTGTCAGGTCTCAGCTGAGACCTCGGTTCCTCCAAAAAGCTTTCCCTGGCTTATTATTCTCTGTTGGGTGCTCTCTAACACTCTTTTGTCCCTAACATAGCCCTCATTAGTGTGAATATGGGTAGCAATTGACTGTAACTGGAGATTTAACAGAGGAAAGTTGTATTCATTTGAGGTTTCAGAATCCTGCCAGACCAGGACCAGTGTCTTTGTAAGGACTAGACTGGGACCAGGCAGAGTATGAGTATGTGCAGGTGGCTCCCTGAGGACATCAGTGGAGCCTGAGCGCTCTAACTGCATAACTCACTCAACTGTCTTGCCAGATCCTATACTGGTTTGACTGGGAATAATTCAAAAAAGAAAACCTACTCATTCCATCCTTCCGACTGATAGCCACCTTTCACTCTTCTCTTCATTTGTCTCTTAAATTTCTCTTATTGTCCATTTGATAACACTCTGATGGGATGTCTTCCACATGCTGTTTTATGGAATTTCTTCAAGGAATTGCTAAAAGATACGATACCTAATTGCTCTACGATATCCCATTTCATCTAGGAGGGATTGGGAGGGAAGGGATGTGTCCATTATGCTCACTAATGTATTTTTAGTGTTTGCCATGGTTCCTGGCACATAGTAGGTACTCAAGGAAATGAATTGAATGACTCATTATGGTCTTAGGGTTAATAGAAGCATGGCTGACTTTCAGTCTGCACACGAGCTGTTTAAGGAGTATCCATTATTATTAGTCAGAGCCCAGACCGCAAAGAACACCGCCTTGTATAACAGCAATCTTTGAGTACAACGAGATAGTAATCAATCAGCAGATGATTATCAAGTGCTGATATTGTGCCCAAAGCTGTTTCAGACATTCTGGCATTACAAAGGAAGTGAGGCAGATAAAATTATCATAAACAATTAGAACAAGCAAGTATATCCAACATTTATATGACCATTTAAAGTATACTTGTACTGTATAGATTAGCTCACCCTTCAAAATAAACACATGAGGTAGGATTATAATCTTATAGATAAAGAGGGGTTCAGAGAAATTAAGGATATTCACAAAGCTGGTCACTGGTAGAGTTGCAATTTTATACCAAGTTTATTAACTCTGAGGCAGAAATTAAACTTTATGGTTATGATTATAAGGGCAAAACTACCTCACAGAAGAGAGATAACCTAGGTTTCATAAAGATATAGACTGTAAGAATCATAATGGTCCACACTCTTCATATTTAATATCAGTCTACCTGTCCTTTAAGTGGTCCTCAAATTTTATTGTTCTTAAGAAATACAAAGTGTTTGCATGTGAAAAGTACAAATTCCTCATACCCCATACCTTATATATTCGGATTCTGTAGATAGTGGATAGGACCCAGGTGCTTGCATTTTAACAAATCTCTCAGATGATCCCAATGCAAAGATCTACTGAGGACATAGGAACGAGCTCAGGTGATAAACAGAAACCTAGCTTTCTCCTGTAGTTTCCTCCTGCGGCAGAATTTCTTAATGGGAATTGGATGGACAGCTAAGAAAACTGGATTCCTGAGGTAAATGGACAAGATGGACATGAGACAAATTTCCAATGGAAGTAAAAAAATAAAATCTTTTACTTCACTAATAATAAAGAAACGCACACTAAAACAATGAGACGATACTGAGCTCCTACCAAGTCAGCCAAAATAGTTTTCTTTTTTGAAAAAGAATAACTTGTTCTGGTGAATAAAATCTTCACTGTTCTAGACTGCTGATGTGAGTGGAATTTAGTGCAAGTCTATTAGAAAGCAATATATCAATATGTATTTTCAAAATACATACTGTGATTCTGAACCCAAATATATATTTCTGGTAAGAAATAAAAAGTCTGAATGGTGTTTGTCTTTACATGGTAAAAGCATTTCTTCTTTTATTACTGTATTTTTAAAGTTTTAATGAAAGAACGTAAGAAACCTAGTCTCTAGCAGTTACAGATTGCTAGATTGTGGCAAATTACTCAGAGTGATATTTTATCTGTAAAATTAAGTGGTGGTGTTTTTAACCCTTTTGCACTCATTATCTTGTTGAAGAACTAATGTAAACTATGGACTATGCAGAAAAATAGATATGCTCACGTATACACAAAAAAAATGTGTGCAAATTCAATGTTGTTAAGAACCTCAGAAGCCCACTGTGGATCCCAGATTAAGAATTCCTAATCTTGAAGGATAATTCTAACTCTAACTATACAGGCGTCATTTAAGTGCATTTAAAATTCTGTAGGGGAGATATCATCCCCATCCCCATTGAAGAAGTAAAGAAAGCATCAACCTACTCATCATATCAACAACTATGGCAGATGCTGCAAGCTATATAAATATTATTTGTAGGATAGTATTTTAAATTATATTTCAAATTTCAATATGTTCATTACGCTCTTTCTCTAGTTGTAGGTAACAGAAAGAGCATGCCCTCTTAATGGTTATAATTGAAAAACTTTCAGAATCAATTGAGAAAACTTTTAGTAGCTGCTCAACTATACTTTGCCACCATTCAGGACCTACAGCAACTCAGAAGATAAGCACACAGTGGCACTGGAGACCCAATACATGCTTAGGACTAAACTCTTCTGGTCTCTGTTTCTCTCTGTGTTTTTCCTTTTAACGCTTCTCTCAACTAATCAACTCCCTCTCACGGAAATACAAAAAGAGAGAGAGAGAGAGAGTCAGGGAGGGAGGGAGGGAGGGAGGGAGAGAGAGAGAGAAAATCTGACTAGATAAACCAATCACTATCTGATATATGGCAGCCTGGTTGGATTGAGCGTTATCAGCAGGTGCTGATGGACAGTGGGTAGTTGGCTGGGCTGTGGATGGGGTTGTCTTTGAGTCAAATGAACTTCTCTAAAGCAAACAGGCATGTCCAATTATAGAGTTCACGTCATACGAAGCATGGCAACCTATGTAAAAGGTACCCCACAAATGGGGACAGTATCTAGAATACTTCCCAGAAATAGGCAGAGTAACCAGCAGGCCTCTCATGTATTTGCTGCTGTTACACTATTAGTAAGAGAAACATCTGGAAAACAAGGTCCGATATAGACTTTTAAAAAACTATATGATAGTGTTGGTTACCAAGATTGAGGTAGTTCTGGCAGGTAGGGGAAGATGAAGTAAATTCTCTTGTTTTCATGTACTGGTTAGCAGTTTTCAGTCAATTCAGGCCTTCACAATTTCTTTCCTAGCTTCTAAAGTTCAAAAGGTTCAAAAATACTAAAGAGGCCCCAGCTGCCTCTTTGATTTTCTAAATTCTAGCGATTATTTAAATAATATACGTTCATTAATTCAGTCCCCAAAGTATTTGGTAAAAATATAAACAAATCTGACTGTCAACCTAAGAGTCATTGTGGAAAATTTGGAAAACAATAACATGAAGCAAAACAACAACAACAAAAAAAAAACAACCCCATAATTCATGATTCAAACAAATCTAGGTTAAATTGCTATTCAACAACAAATTGCTATCAATTCCTTTGGTCAACATCTGTAGCTTACAGTGATTGGAAGTCAGTGGAGGCTTTAGGCCTCTCTCCCATATCCTCAATTCAGTGTCTAAAAACTATAAATCTGATAGGAAACGTGAATGTCTTAATGGTGTTTGTCTTTAGATGTGGAAATCATGGGTATTCCTTTCTCCCTTTTCTGTATTTCATAAATTTCTAATGAAAGAAAAAAACCAGATTTCTGTATGTTACAATAATAGCAAGTCCTTCTTAAAACTGTGCCAAATATACTGGCATTTATTAGCAAACAAACAAAAGATATTTATGCAACCTGTTTTGAAAACTTGGGGAAGTTCCACTCTCTGTCTCTTTGACAAACACCTTGGGTTTGTCGGGTTTACTCTGAGGCAGTCACAGTGACATCTTGAAGCCAGAATACCTCCCCTGGCCAGATCAGTTGACAGATTCCTCCAGGAAGTAGGGGTACAATACAAGAACATGGAGCTCTAGATCCTGGTGCTTCCCTGATGGTATTTAGGTTACTGAACTTCCCAGATTCCATAACCTTGTTCAGGTAAGGATAGCGAGGTGTGCTCAATTTTGCATATTTTGACAACACTCATTTCACCAGTGGAAAAAAATAACTTGTTCTTATGTTCATTAACGAAGTCTTTGGGATAGGTTTTAATAGTAATTTTTGAACTGCCTGATAACCTCTTCAAGTGCAGATTCCTGATAGGGATATTTCATATGCTAAACAATAGATACTGGGACGTAGCACAACATTCATCTATGCACACAGATCTCAAACTATATTATACCAACGTATTTTGTGTTTCACAAAAATATATTTTCAAAATAAATCTTTTTTTATATTAATATTCATATTTTCCCCTTTAAATGGCTCAAAACTTAACTACAGCCTTTGCAAAAAAGATGACTAGGTCTAATATGAGAGGGTAAAGTGAAATTGAAACATTTATTTCTCAATGGTAAAAAGTAAAAATAAAATTTTCAAAGAATTTAAGTATTTTTTTCCCAAACTCTCAGATGAGCAAGGACATTTCCTATATAGTCACAAAACTATTATCATACACAAGAAATTTTACATGGATACAAAATATGATTCATATAGAGTCCACACTGAACTTTCTCCAATTGTCCTCAAAATCTGAAGAACCTAGAATCAATTAAATTTTCACATGTTACATTTGGTTGCCATAGCTCTTTAGTGTCATATTCTGAATTTGTCTGATAGTTTCCTCATGATTAGAGTCTCTGGGGAAGAATTCTACACAGGTAACATTGTGTATTTCCCAAGTGTCCCATGAGGAGATACATAATATCACTTTGTCTCATTATTAGTGGTGGTCTATTTGATCACTTGGTAAAGGTGATGTCTGCCAGATCTCCCTATTTTAATTGTACAGTTAATCTTTTGCAGTTGATAAGTAATCTGTACGGCCGCACTTGAGACTATGTGAATGCCCTGCTTCTTCAAAACTTTTTACCCATTAGTTTTTCACATCCATTGATAGACCTTGTCTGAATCAATTATTTACACTGGTGTTGTAAATGGTGATTTTCTCATTTTATTTTTTCCTCTACATATTAGTACACACTCGTCTATAATTTCCCTTCTTACCCTTGAACTTATGTATTTATTATTCATCTATTTTTGGTAACATGTTCTTTTTTATATTTTCAGTATGTTAAAATGCATTAATACCATGATTTTTGTTGATGCTAAAACTGTCCCAAATTTGACCACTTTGAGCACTTATATCTCCAGTGTTCATTTTATGTATCCCCATCATTTTATTTGTACTTCTTTGCTTTCCCTCACAATCTGACATTCCAATGAGATACTGCCTTTTTCATTACTATATTTCCATGTGATTTTCCATCTGCCTGTGAGCTTTCTATTCTTTCCCATTACTTTCTCTTTCTATCTATTCAAGGATCAGTAATCACAGTTTTTTTTTTTTTTTTTTTTTTTCGGTACGCGGGCCTCTCACTGTCTTGGCCTCTCCCGTTGCGGAGCACAGGCTCCGGACGCGCAGGTTCAGCGGCCATGGCTCACGGGCCTAGCCGCTCCGCGGCATGTGGGATCTTCCCGGACCGGGGCACGAACCCCTGTCCCCTGCATCGGCAGGCGGACTCTCAACCACTGCACCACCAAGGAAGCCTCAATATCACAGTTTTAATTACAGAAGCTTATAGTATGTTTTAATAAAGCCATCCCTCATTGTTCATTTTTTAGGGTTCTCATGGCTATTTTTATGTTTATTTTTCCATATAAACTTCAAAAATCTATTTGAATAGCTACATAAAGTAATCTTTTGTTTTTCTGATTACGATCATGCTAGATTTATTAATAAGGTGGGAATAAATGATAGCTTTATAATGTTTACTCATGCTATCCAAAAACAAGAAAAATCCCCAAAGTTATGCAAATTCTTTTATATTTTTCAAAAGTATTTTAATTTTTCCTCACATAGATTTTACACATTTTCTATTAAGTTATCCTTAAATGAATTCTCTTTTTGCTACTAATGTAAACTGAAGTTTTATCTTCTGTTACATCACCTAATCAGCTACTGTTTGTGTATAAAAAGGCTTATGATATTTGTTTTTAGTTTAATATTCTGTTACTTTTACTGAATTTCTAAAAATTATATTAGTGTTTTCAGTCTTGTATTTTTCCAAATATACTGCAATATCATCTGTAAATAGAGATAGTTTCACTTCTTCTATTCTAATTCTCGTGGCTCTATTGTTTGAGTCTGATTGTATTGCCTAGTGCCTCTACTACACTTTTATTTATTATTATTTACTGATATAAAATTTTAATGAATACAAAAAAATAGTAATTACAGGACTATAGTCCTAATTAATACAGGTGAAAAAATTCTTAACAAAATATATAGCAAATTAAATCCAGAAAAAAGTAAAAATAATAAAATATGCATCACTGAATTTTGTTAGAGGAAAAAATGGCTGAGTGGACACTAGGGAAACAATCAGCTCTGACTCCCACAGTCTGTTTTCCTCTCTGCAGCCAGAGAGAGCCTATAAAGACCTGAGCTGGGCCAACTCCCTCCTCAGTAAAAACCTTCTATGGCTCCCACCACCTTCAGAAGGCCCAGCTCCTCAGGTGCCATTCCACAGCTGATGCCCGCCCACCTGCTCTCTGGTCCCAAGAGACACAGTTAGACTTGGCGGTTTCAAGAACTTTCTCAGTTCAGTGTCACATCCAAGCATAGGCACATGCTAGTTCTTGTGCCTGGAAGCCCTTCCTTACCTCATCCTACTGTACGGTTCCAGAAATTAGAAGCGCTCCACACAATCCCTGGTCTCGATTAAGGAGGACCAAGGGCCAAGAATGACTCACCTCTCGGTACCCCAAACTCTAGGGCAGAGAGAGCGGAAGGCGAAAAGTCCTAGGACGACAGCAACCTCTACATCCGGGTCCGGAGGCTAGTAAAACGAGGCTCCCAGTGGCTGGCAGCCCGAAGCCCACCCACTCACCAGCTTCCAGCTCACTGTAGCCCGCCCACCCTGTGAACTGGGCGGGACCTGGGCGGGGCCTTCAAGCTTAGTGGATCCCCCATTCGTTTGGCCCTGGTCGGGGCGTGACCTCGGCTGACCTACGCTCCGAGCCTCTGTTTACCGCGTGTAAAAGGCACGCGCCGCCTTCAGGTCCCTGGAGGAAGGAGGGTCGGTACGGAGCCGGGAGAGCAGCAGGCGGGAGTCGCGGCTCCTACAAAGGCGCAGAGGTTGGTCCTATTCTCTTCCTCCTCCTTTCCTGCTGCACGCCTACGAGCCGCCTGGGAAGCAGCCCCACCCAGGTCTCGGGTGTCCACCGAAGCGGTTCACTGATTCCCCGCCCCTGCCATACACACACACACCAGCCACTTCTAATATATTTTTAAATAGTAGTGGAGTTAGTGGGTATCCATGACTTGTTTTTGGCCTTAATGTGAATGCCTCTAGTCTTCGCTAGTAAGTAACATACTGACTTTAGGACTGCATTTTGTGTGTGTGTGTGTGTGTGTGTGTATGTGTGTGTGTAGTTATAATCATATATTAACACTAAAGAAGAAATTGTTCAGCTCCTATTCAACATTTTATTCAATGTTTTGATAATGAGGAATGGTTGTTAATTTTTGTCAAAGGCCACTTTAACATCTGTGAAGATGATCATATGATTTTCCTCTTAGATTTTTGGAATAATATCACCTGGTCATGCTATTTAATTTTTATGATGAATTCTTGGATTCTATTTGCTCATATGTTATTTAGATTTTTATTTCCATACTCATAAGTGAGATTGATCTATAGTTTATTTTTTGTGCTATCTTTATAAGGTTTAGATGACAATATAATTCTTGTTTCATAAAAGTATCTTGTGGCTTTTCTTCTTTTTCTATACTCAGAAATAATTTAAGTAAGTTGAGAGTATACTATCTTTGCAGATTTAGGGGGATTCCCTTGTGAAAACTGGGCCTAGTCCTTTTATAATAACCTTCCCCATTTATTCTATGAAAACTGGAAGACGTTATGTGATTCTGCAAAGCAGAATGTTCCAACCAACTAACAGCTTTACAGAGCAAATGTCTTATGTATTCTTCAAGATCTTGCTCATATATCATATTCACACTCCACCCTTCACTCAAGGACAGAATCAATCCCTCCTTATTTATTTATTTATTTTTAAAAATTTATTTATTTATTATTTTTGCCTGCGTTGGGTCTTCGTTGCTGCGCGCGGGCTTTCTCCAGTTGTGGTGAGCAGGGGCTACTCTTCGTTGCGGTGCGTGGGCTTCTCATTGCTGTGGCTTCTCTTGTTGGGGAGCATGGGCTCTAGGTGCACAGGCTTCAGTAGCTGCAGCACAGGAGCTCAGTAGTTGTGGCTTGCGGGCTCTAGAGTGCAGGCTCAGTAGCTGTGGCGCATGGGCTTAGTTGCTCCATGGTATGTGGGATCTTCCTGGACCAGGGATCAAACCCGTGCCCCTGCACTGGCAGGCGGGTTCTTAACCATGGTGCCATCAGGGAAGTCCCCTCCTTATTTCTTTTACATTCATAGCATTATGCATATGTCTTACAGATTTGATCACGTGTTGTAGCATACTTATTTATGGAGGTGACCATGTCTCTAGACTCTCAAAGACAGAGACACCAATTTATTCATGTTTGATCCTTCAGCCACAAAATATTGCTTAGCCCTTGGTAAGTGTTCAAGAAATATATTTTGAATAATAATGAAGAAAAGGAAAAAAAAACAATGAAAGCCCACTTTAAAATATAGGTAAAATCTCATAGGGGTTTTGTATTCAGAACACAAGATTCCTAGCATTAAGTACTATATGTGCTCAACAGGTAATAACTTGTCCCCACGTGAAAGCCTGCTGCTTGATTCTTTGGACAATTCCTAGAGAAATCATGAGATTTCTCTCTTGCCTGTAGTATCAAAGCACAGTATCCAGCCTACTGATGGTAGTTCACTATGAAAATGTCTGTAGGGATGAAATTCTCCAATTGGGGTCAACAACGATAAGGAAATGCAGGCCATGTGTTGTGCCTCTGAGACTTTTTACATGCAACATTTGTTTTAGAATTATAGTTTCACATTAGCTGAATATAGTTTTGAAATGTGTCTTCCACTGGAGTTCTGAAAAACAGTGTGTTGTATCCTGAACAACAACTTAGCAGTTCTCATACCTGGGCTTTCTTCCCAGTTCCTGTGCTATTTCCCCAGACAACAAATTAATTAAATGGCCTTTGGCCATAACTCTTTCCCTTGAGTCAGCTTTTCTCTCATTTAAAGTGTAGAGATAGGAGGGATTTAATTAGCCCAATGCTTGGCACATTGCACGCACTCCATAAATGTCTGTTGAGATTTGGAATTCTCTTTAGATGAAGGTCAGTTTTGCTATTACTATTAATTTATGAGCATATCAGTAATTCCTGTGCTGATAATATTGACGGTGAACAAGGACTTAAGAAAAGTTAACTCATAATTTACAGGAATCTATCATGAGAATTTGGATTTTCAACAACTCTCCCATTTTGAACGTATTCACTATTGGTTTAATGTTCTAAGGCTGTGATTCTACGTATAAAGCTCTGGGATTCTAAAAGAGTGAAGAACTGCAGCAATTACCTGGATATTTCCACTGGAAAGAGAGAGAGAGAGAGAGAGAGTGTGTGTGTGTGTGTGTGTGTGTGTAAGCCCAGACTAAATATGGAGTCTTCATTCTTTATGTAAGCTACTTAAGGGAAAGGATATTGTCTTAATTTTTATCTCTACAGCAAAGTTATTATTGCTAGTTCAAATCCAAAACTATGCATAAATTATGAACAGTTTAAAATCCTCTTAAAAATAAGTTTTTAAAAAAGACTTTGCCTAACATATTGTTTTTACTGACGTAGAAGATTTTTCTTAGCTGTTGCCACACTTAACATTTCTTACTGATGATCTATGTTATGATGATGGCAGTAAGCAGAAAAAGCTTAAGGAAATACACACAGCGCTGATATTTTACTGAAATGAGTGTAGCACTAATTCATAATCATAATTCAATTTTTAAGTAAAAATCAGACTTTCCAGAGTGTCATTCCCTTAAGGCTGAATGTTTATAGGCCCAAAGCCTATGTGAATTTACACAGCTGTTTTGAGGCTTTGCATATTTCCTTGTTTTAGGTGCTTTGATTTTTTTTTTAAAGGGGCATTTTTATACTGAAATAAAACACAACTGTTAACACCAGCCTCAAGGGAAAAAGAAACTAACAAACCTACAGCTTAAAATGTTTCAATATTTTGCCTTTAAAATCTTGTATCCTTTAGAAGTTGGAAAAGTAAAAGCCACCCCCTGCCAAAAAAAGACTGAGGACAAACTGTCATGATTTCAGAAAATGATAGCAGAAGTGCAAGTGTTAATACTAGAAAGTTTGCCTGTGAGTAAAATGGTACCTCCGTAACAGCCCCTATTTAAATGTTTTTGAATCTTTCCTTGGGCACGGGTGCCTCTATATTGCCACCATTACCACACAATGCGAGCAGTACTGCAGAATGTTTTCTGCATGGTACCCAGCCAAAAGTGAAACAAGTTGCCTACAGACAGAGAGGCCATTTATAGAACATATTTGCTCATACCAGTGCTAGGCAGTAACTCAAAGGCAATGCAAAGAAGTCATTTCTCTTTACCTTGCTGGGTGCCACTCTGACCTGGAGAGCCATGTACACATTCTATGTCAAAGAGGTGGTGAAAGCCACACTCCTTATATCGACATCTGGAAGAAGAGACAGTTGTCACGGTGAGCTTTGCAATTACTCCTGAAGACTGTGAGACTCAGTAGTTCAGGATGATTGGATTATACAAAAAATGAGACACACGCCATCTGTGAACCACGCATAAGCTACTGAGTGCCAAAATGAACATCTTTATTAGGTGACTGAGTTCTCATACCATTTGTAGTTTGGTCAAGTTTGAAAGGGGAGTTGATTGTTTTTAGACAGGGCTGCAAATAGGTAGGGACTTGAAATTCTCCCTGGCTGTGAGAGTAATTACTGTCTCATACTTAAATTAGAGACATGGCTTTTCACTTAGGAAGTCCTGAGGTTGACTCCAGAGGAGGCTGCTGCCATCCATGTTAAAGCATGACCTGTCCTCTCTGTTTCATTTGCAAAGATCAGAGACTGATGGAGAAAGACATCATTACTCCCTTTCACATCATGACAAAGCAGTATAAAAATTCTCACTTTCTGTTGGGAGCGGAAGGATTTTTATGCTCCAAAATAATGGCTTTTTTTTTTTTTTTTGCGGTACGCGGGCCTCTCACTGTTGTGGCCTCTCCCATTGCGGAGCACAGGCTCCGGACGCGCAGGCCCAGCGGCCATGGCCCACGGGCCCAGCCACTCCGCGGCATGCGGGATCCTCCCGGACCGGGGCACGAACCCGTGTCCCCTGCATCGGCAGGCGGACTCTCAACCACTGCGCCACCAGGGAAACCCCAATAATGGCTTTTATACAGTCAGTGAAATGTTTTTAAGAACTGCCAAGATGCAGTCAGTACTGGAACTCCATGTCTCTCTGTGCCCCAAAGCTCCATAACCAGTCCTGCATTTACCACGTTTCATCCCCCCATCTTTTTTTTTTTTTTTTTTTTCGGTACGCGGGCCTCTCACTGTTGTGGCCTCTCCCGTTGCAGAGCACAGGCTCCGGACGCGCAGGCTCAGCGGCCATGGCTCACGGGCCCAGCCGTTCTGCAGCATGTGGGATCTTCCCGGACCGGGGCACGAACCCGTGTCCCCTGCATCGGCAGGCAGACTCTCAACCACTGCGGCACCAGGGAAGCCCCACCCCCCCATCTTTTGATTTGCGCTCACTTGTAGATGGGAATTCAACTGTGTTCTGTAGTTTTTTTCCCATTACGGTATCTTCTTAACCTCTGTATAGATCACATAATGCAATACATATCCCCATACGTAGGAGTATGGCTCTGGTAAAGGTGAAAAGAGTATCTTTAGCAAGCCCAGTACTTGATATTTTTTTTCTGGAAATGTTTTAAGTTTGACTGTCATAATGCATATTAATAACACTATCAGTGCTCTCTTATTAATATGTCTTAGATAATTGCATTAATATGTGGCTGCCCTGAATCTCTACTTACATTGTGAGTTCTTGCAGAGAAAGGCTCTTATGCCTGCTGGTAGCTTTGGAACAGCTCCCAGTATCTGCTTCAGATTTTGACAAATGGTGGACCTTCAGTAAATGTTGATTCACTGTTTGAATCCAGAGCTTTGCCCTGTTTGTAACAGCAGCCGGCCAGCCTTTCTCCCTAAAGAGGGCAGAGAGTCATAACCCAGTGCAGAGCAAAGGCCCTGTGCTCACTTGCTCTACTCCCAACACATTCAGAGTGTTTTGTGTACAACTCAGACTCCATCGGAGTTATTTAGTTCAGTAGTATCCACCCCAAACCTATCCCCTCAGGAAGTTGGCACTATACATTGGGAGCCAATACTAATTTTATTATAACCATCCCACTGGATAAAATATTGAAAAGTACTAATTTTTTACAACTATACTAGAAAAATTAAGTGACCAATAGAGTACATTGTATGGAAAGTGTGTGTGTGTGTGTGTGTGTGGGGTTGCATTTGCAACAATATCTTTTATTTGAACTACTGATATGATCTGTTGTGAGAATATGGCATTATATAGACGCACATACACACACATTTAATAGCTCTAATTCTGTTTTTCAAGTTTGCCATTAGATTGATAAAATATATGCATGTGTACCTATTGTATGTGTATATGTATGTGTGTATATATGTACATGTGCATATGTATATTTCTTTTCATTCAGCACACCCATATGGAAGTTAAGAAATAAAATATGGAAAACTCTTTACACTCTTGGGTTCTAAATTGTGCCCCTTGACATTTGATCTTGTTTTAAAGTGTTTTTATCCCTTTGTATAACTTGTATCCAGAGTTCCTTGTTAAAACCTAATTTAGCTACTTCCTTCATAGCAGAGACCTTTAAAAAAACCCAAGTTATTAAAGAGATATTCTCAAGATAATAGTAAATAATTTAAAACTTCTTCCTGAGAAAATCAGAGGAGAAATTCAGAAGAGAAAATTAGTTCAGGTCTGCAATCAGCAATCCTAAGTCTCTGGGGCCAGATATGTTTCCAAATTTAGAAAAATTTGAATTTTAGGCAGATAATAGTATCCATATAATATATTACATCACACTCCCAAGAGGACTGGAACTTCACTCTGTATTCAAATGCATTGTTTGAGCAGCAAAATGTATGAATATTCACTTCAAGCGGGATAAATAAAAAGAGTAAATAATTTTATGTCAGTTCAGGTAAGGTTTTGCCACCAAATTAATTGAGGTCAGGTAATTTTCTACCACTGTAAGAGTTGGAAAAATAATTAGCTTTCAGAACTTTTTAGATTTTTGGATCTATAGCTAACAAACTACAGAGATGTACAAATTTAATCATAAGAATCTGAAGATTGGTGTTGATGATAGAACTCCAAATAAAATTTTAAATGATATGGTGAAGATAAAGGTGTGCTTTAACAAAGTCAAATTATCTGTAAGAAGTAAAAAGTAAAATTCTTTGCCTCTTGTGCCAGGGTTGAATGAAACCGGTTTCGCACTAATGCTTTCTGTTCCTCTTATTATAGTTGGCTTTGCTTTGGAAGCCCGGTGCTGTATATTTTTAGTTTTGACTGCTTCTTTTAACCCATTTCTCCCTTTCCTCGCCTTCTACCACATCTGTTGTTCACTGCCTTTTTGAAATTAAAATATAGTACTCTACAGGCTATCACTAAATCATAAAAAATATTAAGAACAAACAGGCTCTATTTTATTTCAGGAAGCCGTGGAAATACCCATCAAAACTGAGGTGAATTTTTTCTGTTTATAGTCTTAATGGAGTTTCCTTTAGGTTTGGGTCCATGTTGAAAAGAAAATATATGTCTACACATACAAGTACACACTGATTTCATTGTTTCAGATTTATGGAGTAATAAATTGTGTCTTGAAAGATAAAGTCACAATAAGGGACAGTACATCTAAACAGTAATGGCACAGAATCAAAGACAGTTGGCACGGCCAATTAGTTACAAATATTTAAACCCTTATTAGATGGTAACTTTCATGCTCCCTCCCATGAACCTAAGCCAGGGCTACTAATAACTGCAAATGTGGACACTTGAGTTTTAGTATCTCACTTTACCTACTTTTAATCCAGTTAGCCATAGTTCTGGGCCTGAAATGGGCAGTACAGGGTGGATAAACATGAAGAGGTTATAGAAAAGAGCTGAAGAGTATATACATCATATCAATTTGAAGCAATGCCTGGGAAAGAAACATACAAGTTAGGGCAAATTTAATACAATGATCACAAAGTAAAAATAATACTGAATGATAAAATTAGAGTCCTGTTTCAAAGAATGCGAATTAGATTTCCAATACGAACAGAACACAGAGTGGTGGGAAAGAGAGGAAGAGCATTCCAGATAAGAGAAATGTAAAGCACAAGGGAAGTGAGAACAAGCCAGTTTCTGCTTTGCTAGAAACTGAGGAATGAGACTAAGGTAGTGGAGGACCGCTTATTGGTGGAGGCCTCAACAGGCAGACAAGAGAATTGTATTTTGGTTCAAAATAAAACAGCTGTGTTCTTGAGCAGTGATGTGACAGATGAAATCATCATATGAGGAAAATTATTTTAATAGCAGGATAGAATAAAAGACCACAGAGAGAATGTTGGTTAGCTTGTTGGAGAAGGCTTGGGATTTGATTTTTGTGGGCCTAGAATAAGTGAGAAGGAATAGATTTTTAAAAACACCTTGAGTACAGAAGTGGGCCATCTTCATAATAGAGGACTAGAAAAGAAGGCAAAATGAAAAAGTAAAAGTGACTTCAAGATTTTGATGGCGACAAGTTAAGGTGATTGTGATACTATTGATAAAAATGGTGAGGTTAAGAAAATAGGAAATGAGAAGCAAACTGTTGGATTCAACACATTAAGTTTCAGGGCCAGTTCAAACTTCAGCAAGCATCAGAATCACATGGAAGTCTTGCTAATAAAACACAGATTGCCGGGACCCACTCCCAGAGTTTCTGATTCCACAGGTTGGGGATGAACCCAGTGTTTGTGTTTCTGGGTACTGCACTTTGAGAGCCACTTATGTAAGTCATGTCCTCATAGACAATTAATGATGATGGAGGTAAGGGTGGAGGTCTGAGGCCAACAATATAAGTATGGGAATTATCCATACCCAGGTCATTGTTGAAACTATGTTGTGGAAATTTCTGATTTATAGCACTTTCCATCATTTTTATACCCTCTATCATCTGTTTCCTTAATTATATTGCTGACATTAAAGTGAAATAAATGTTGTCTCTGGCAGTTGGGGAAAAGGGACTGATAGCTTAAGAAATAAAAACACTGATTCTGAAAATAGACAATGAGTGTGTAAGGGAAGATCACAGCAGGGCTTCTGAAGGATGCAACAGAAAGAGATGGAGGTGCAAACTGCCGTCAGGCATTATGTGGTGGTAGGAAAAAGGACCTCTAGGTACTTGACAGACTACGCTAGAAATTTCCTTTCACTCTCCCCGAAGAAGCAAAAAGGTAGAAAGTTAAAAGGAAAAGTTAATAAGTCTACTTTGTATTTTAATTATTGTCAAGTACCCAGGTGCTTCAGTGAAGAGTTTCATGTACATATAAATTACTTCTGTGCCCTCGCATATTTGCAGAACTCTAAATGAGATATTGTTCCATTTAAAATTTAAATAACTCCCTTGAGAAAATGCCAACCAGATTGCTTCAACTAGAAGTCAATGCATAAACATGTATTTGTTATTTACTTGTTAATGTGTTCAGCATTTTGGTGTTTTTGCATGAAACCTAAAGTCCTCTGTAGTGTGATTTGATGACCCTAAAATGGTGTGTAAAAAAGTAAACAGGGCTTCCCTGGTGGCGCAGTGGTTGAGAGTCCACCTGGGACACGGGTTCGTGCCCCAGTCTGGGAAGATCCCACATGCCGCGGAGCGGCTGGGCCTGTGAGCCATGGCCGCTGAGCCTGCGCGTCCAGAGCCTGTGCTCCGCAACGGGAGAGACCACAGCAGTGAGAGGCCCGCGTACCGCAAAAAAAAAAAAAAAAAAAAAGTAAACAAACAATACTGTGGTAGATGCAGAGTACATGATTTATAAAAAGACCTTTTCCCCCTTCCAGAGATAATGGTTACCAACTGTGATACTCCATTGTTCCAAAAGGGTTCAGGCGTGCCTAAGCTCGCACTTTTTACAAAATGGCAGGTTCAGATCCACAAGTGCAACTCTTTAAGGGGTGACTCAGCAGAGGGAAGTTCGCCTGAGACTTCAGGGGTGAACTTGGCTTTGTTCAGCAGGCTCTGGCTGACTGAGTCAGCCTCGGTTCTGGCAAGGCAGCTGCTGGCAGAAATGTGCAGTCATTTTACATTCTCCATATTCTGATTGCAACTTACCTCTTACAAGAATAATTTGAAGTTAAAATGGGGGGGTGGATGGAAGTTCAAGTTCAATACTTAATACTCGAAAATACACAACTTCCATGCTCCAATTGGGGAGAAATTTGACTAAAAACAGATTATATATAAAAAAAAATGCCCCTAGAGTTTCTTGGACATAAAATTGTTTTTTGAAAACAACAATATGATGAGTTAAGAGTGAATGAATCAGAAACATACGGATTAAATTTTCCCTGAAATTTGCATGGATTTGGAAGTCATGGAGAAAAGGGCACTTGGCAAGATACATTTGAGATTTTATCCAACCAAAAACATTCGAGAAATAATCTGAGGTGCTTTGGTAGACACAAAACAGTGCCAAATTCTTTCATTTTTATAAACTGCACTACAATAAAAAAAAAAGAAAAGAAAAGAAAATGACCTAACTAATTTAACGAAGACATGGGATACTGCTTGTACAGCAACTAGCAAGCTCTGCAGATAAGCAGCAGCGTTTTAAGAGATCAGGCTATGGGTGTTTAAGCACAAATCTCAATCAAACAGGAGCAATGGTTCTGCAGACTACAAATGCTCTAGGCCCACAGATACAGCCAGAGCACGAGCTGAGGCTGGGGAGGGAATGCATTATTTGCTGGCCATTTTTCTCACTCACCTAAGGAACTTAAGATCAACAACAACAATGACTAAAATATTATTTTAAGAAAAACACACTGTAATGCCTGTTTGTGTGCATTACTAGCTTTTTGTTTATTTGGTTTTTTTGGCTTTTTCTTACACAGCATGTCGGTAAACTGATACTCTGCGGCTGAGATCGCAGTTAAGAGCCTTCTGGCACTTCTAATATCAGGTAAGACAGAGCCAGATTTATATAAACTTTGGCACTTTAACAAGTCAAAATAAGCTTCAAGTTGCTTTATAAGCATTTAAAGTCATCAACAAAATGATTTACGAGGAAAATACATTGAAAAAAATCTCAGTTCTGTTGTTTTCATTGTATTAAATATTTTTCAGCCTTATCAAAGTTCTTAGTGTAACATTTTTTTCCCCATGCCTTTTTCTGGAGGATCAAATCCTAACATCCCATTCATACAGGACTCATATAAGATCCTATTCAATAACTACATTCATATAATAGCTTAGGAAGTAACTACTATATAAAGACAGACATTTTCTAAATAGTCAATGTTCAGTTGTAAAGAGAGGTAAAGAAGAGGAATAGAATGCATAGTGAGAGCTTTTATGAATATGGAGACTGGAAAGGATGATAATCTTTGTAGTATTTAATCCACAGACCTAAAATTTAAACTTACACTGTGGAAACAAGCAAGGACATTAGAAACCTTCACTTCCTCCAGATTTGCTCTTGACCCCGGGTAAGTACACTCACTTTTTCTTACTTTGCAGATGGGTTCTAACTCCCCAGAAGGAAAGCTCCTGTGAGCATAATAAAATCTATCGTAAGCTCTTCACTTTCTGACTAATAAGCTAGTAATAAGGGCAGCTTTTAAGTGGGATCCAACGTGAACTGGGGAGTCATTTACAGAGCAGATCCTGCTGGGTGTGTACATTATTACTTAGGGAAACTAAATTAGTTGTATAAATAACATTTGAAATATTTGAAAGTCAGTCCCTCTGGCTTAACTCTAGTAATATCATATCATATGCAGGGAAGGGGAACTTGGAGATGACAAACAATGCAAAAGTAGGTAGATTCACTCAGAAGATGGAAGAGAGACCGAAGATGCAAATGCTGGGTTTCTATAAGTCTTTCTTTAGAGGAAATATTATATCCAGTTGAAGGGGATAAAGGCCTTTTGGTTCCAAGGAGGAGAGCCTGAGCCCTCGGTGAATGTCAAAATTTGCAAATTCTACCATAATATACTATTTTCCCACAAAACAAAAGCAAACCCACAAGTGAACATCTATGTACCTTTTCAGACACGTAGCGATTTATCTCTCTCACTTGATAAGTACATTTTACTGTTTCTGGTACTTTCTGAATCTGTTTTACAGTCTGCTTTTATGTGTTTCCATGTAGAGCTCAACAGGGAACTCAGTTGCCTTGTAGAGCAGAGCCGTTGTGAACCCCAATATACCACTTTTCAATATAGCAGAGATTTCTCTGTCTTGGCTAAAAGCCATGAATTTCTTATACCAGTTTGCTTCATCTGTACCTCCATCTTTGGCCTTGACAATTGACTTTCTTTCCAGGGCCTGTTTTTAAAAATAAATACAATTGTTGTCTCTTTACCATGTTAGAAGTGTCTAACATGAGACACATGTGCCATGTTAGGGGAAGAAAAGATGCTACATTGAGTTGTGGCTGCTGAATGAATGGCTGGGCTCATTCTTAGGGAGGTGACCAGTTCTTACTGATGAGAACTGGGGTTTCAGCCTGGAGGTCACCTCCTCTAGGGGGATTTTCCAATGCTGCCTCCTACCCCAAGTGGCCCACCTTCTTAGCTTGTGCTTCTACCTGTGTTCCTACGGCAACCTGAACATTGCCCATCATGGCTCTCGTCACTTTCCATTGTGATTGCCTGTTTACTTATTTTTATATACTATAGATTATAAGCCCCATGAAGGCAAGGACTGTGTTTGACCTCGTTTATTCATTTCTATAACTGAAGTACATAGAAAAGTGCCCAGAACAAGGCAGAAACTCAGGAAGTTTTAATACATGAATAAATGTATTTGGGTAATAATCAATATATATAGTCTTTTACTAGGATGTGATATTTACTCAAGGGCTATATACATTTGAAAGCATGAAAACATGAATGCTATCAAGAATGTACAAATGTTGAGCAATAGACTTAAACATGATAGAGAGGTCAAAAAAGTACAAATATACCTTTTGGAAACAGTTTTCAACAATACATTAATCCACTTCATACAGTCTTTAATTTTTTTGTATTCCTCAACGTTGAATACACTGTTGGCTGCTTTAGTTTTCATTGAGAAACCAGTGGAGAGTAAAACTTGTTACTGTCAGCATGCCTAATGATATCCATCTTGGTCTCGAGATATCACATTAAAAAGATGCATGCTCTTTATCACTAATAGCAACATTTTTCATTTTTTCCAATTTTTATTTTATAAAATAATAAGGGAAAGGTCAGTGAAGCTTTAAATGATTGTACAAACAGTGCTGTAGAGGCCAGAAAGGTGACGGTGCCAAAACAGCTGAGGTTTGGCAGGCAGCAATAGACCCCCACATGCAATCCATCAGCTAGTTCCTCGGAATCTTCTTCCAAAGCATGCCTCGCATAGATCAACTTCTTTTCCTCCGTGTTACAGCCTCTACGGTCAAGCCACCATCATCCCTCCCGATCCTGCTGTACGAGTCTCCTTACAACCCCTGCTTTGATTCCCCCCCCCACCCCCCACCGCAGAGTATCCCACTTACCACAGAGCAGCCAGAAGGATATTTTAGAAATATGTCATTGGCTTAAAAGTCCTCATTGGCTTTTCATTGTTTTTAGAAAAAAGATTCTGATTTCTTATTCTGTTGCACAAAGGCCTCCCTGACTGGGCCAGTATACCTCTCTGACCTCATCTTACACCATCCTTGTGCACTCTTCTCTTTCCTGTTGGTCTTCATTTTGTCCCCAATATGCCAAGCTCTTTCCTACCTTGTGGCCTCAACGCTGTGCTCCTTCTGCCTGTAATGTTTTCTTTTCCTCTTTTTTTCTCGGAAAGAATTTTCAACAGTACATTAATCCATTTTATACAATCTTTAATTTTCTTGTATTCTCAATGTTGAATACACCATTGACTTCTTTAGATTTCATTGAGAAACCGCTGAGGCTAAAACTTGTTGCTTTCAGCATGCCTGATTATATCCATCTTTGTCTCGAGATATCACTTTAAAGAGATCCATGCTTTTTGTCACTGATGCCAACATTTTTCAGATCTTAGGATATCCGTCCTCTAACGCAGCCATCTCTCTTCTTTTGCATCTCTGCATGGAAGTCATTGCTTTGTACTAATTTTCCTTTTGGTTGTCCATTGTCAGTCTCCTCATAAGCATGAAGCTCTTTGAGAGAAGGAGCCTGTGTCTCTTGGGGAAGTGGAAGCTCTTGGTTAATGGGTAGTTCTCAGATTTTCTTTCCACAAACCAAAAGCTGATTACATCCTTAAAAAGAAAATCATGTCAGGGAGACTCTAAATGCTAACAAACTCCCTTTGTCCATGAGAGTCCTTTTTGTTCCCTGAATACATTGGATTATTGGAAAGGTGAAGTGCATGTGAAATACTGCAAAAATGACTGCACATGTACAAAAGGGTAGTGGAAGTGGAAACATGGAACATAATATGTGAAACATTTAACACAGTACCTGACACATATTAGGAACCCAAATCTGCTCATTGGTTTATATATTATCACCCATTATCCACTAATCCGTTTATTCATTCACTCAGTAGATGTAGTTCATCAAACCCAAGGGCGCCAATAGATATTGATGGAAAAAGGGGCATGTCTTCAGAGAGGGATAAGAAGTAAGTGCACCAAAGCAGTTAAAGGTTAGAAAAGCCCATCCAGGAATTAAATGGTCCAGAATTGAATACATTTCCTATAGAAACTTTTCTAAGAAGAGAAATTCGATAGAAGATTGTTGGAAGATTAAAGTGTGTGCTTGATCTTGGAATTTCTTTCGATTTTCTATACTCTTAAAAGTGAGAATTAAATCTATAAATTTGCTGAATATGTGTACATTTAAATATTGTTCCAGTTACTATGACAGTATAACAGATTACCACAAAAGTTAATGGCATAAAATAATGATTTATTATGCTCACAAATTCTAGGTCAGTAATTCAAGAAAGGCACTGTTGGTTAGATCTCACTTAGAGCTCTTTTGTAACTGGAGTCAGATTGGGGCAACAGTCATCTGAAGGCTTGACTGTGGCTTGAGGACCTACTTCCAAGGTGGCTCCCTCACAGGTGTGACAAGTTGATCAGGTGCTTTAGTTCCTCTCCATATGGGCCTCTCCACAGGGCTGCTTTGGTGTCCTCATAATATGTGGCTAGCTTCCCCCAGAGTGAGTGATCCAAGAGAGATCAGACAACCTTGAGAGTTATACACTGTCACTTCTGAACTCTGTTGGTGATACAGGGCCAGCCTGGATTCATTGCAAGAGAAGATGACCCAAGGATGTGAATACCAGGGGATGTGGATGATTGTGGGCCATTTTGGAGGCTTGCTAATGCAAATATCATTAAATATTAGCATTTTGGGTAGATAATATGCTTAGAGGATGCCCAGGGACCAAAAGAATTTTTTTCCATGACTAAAGTTAAGGAAAATGAATCACTTGTAGCAATCAGTAATATAATTTGAAAAATATTTTGTATAATTTTTCAAAATTTTAAATAAAATTTTATTTTTAAAATGAAAATGTCTAATTATATACAAGAATACAAAATTGTACTAATCATAAAAAATTCCAAGTATCTTTTTAGACAAGATCATTCATTCATTTAGCCAAGCATTCATTTTACTAAAATTTCTTGAATAACTGCTATATACATAGTGCTGCAAAAGCAGCTGTGAAAAAATGATTTTTGTCATCCTCTTTTCAAAAGTAACTTAGGCCAGTAAAGGTATTGCTGCTTTGACCAAGAAATTACAGAAAGGAATGACTCTGCATAGATTGCTGCCTTAAAAAATAGTT